>NC_086070.1:5005000-6255000 GCF_948474715.1 Cydia amplana
TGTGTTTGGATTTTTGGAATAGTATCCATGACTGCAATTAACTTAGGCGGTTAGAGTAACCATCCTTTCGTTGGCAGAGTAACCTGCTGTTCGCGGACGGCTCGTCCCTCGAGCTGGGCAAGGAGGGCGCCAGCGCGGGGCTGGCGGCGCCGGGGCTGGAGCGGCGGCTCGAGGCGCAGCCGCACGCGCCCATGGACGACGGCTTCGGCGGCACCATCGGCGACGTGCCCGACTTCGGACGTGAGTATCCCTTGTCACTGTCATAGAGAAAAAAATACATAGAGTGCTCACTCCATACATCTAGCATCGAGTAGCGGAACTATCAGTACTGCTACTTGACAATAGATGTAGCACCGACCGGAAAGTCTTATCTCAACAGCATAAGACTTTCCGGTCGGTGCTACATCTATTGTCAAGTAGCAGTACTGATAGTTCCGCTACTCGATGCTAGATGCTAATAGTCTTTTTGGTACTAAAACTGATGTATGGAGTGAGCACTCTATGTATTTTTTTCTCTATGTCACTGTCTAGCTATGGATGTAGACTACACAAGTACACATGCCATATTTGTATTGAATATCTGGATGACCGAGCTTTGCTCGGAAAACATATAAAAACTCGAAAAAAAAAAAACATTTATTTCAGACCTTGAGTCCATACACTTACAACTAACTAACTAGTGGCTCTGTGAGCTGTAGACCTCGCGAGCAGAGCTTAAAACTGAATAAATGTATGGCAAAAATATTTATTAAAATATAGGTATAGTAGATGTAATGTATAAACAAAAAATTAAAAAGTACATAAAGCTACAAACAAAAATTAAACGAATACGCTTAACCCGCGCTTGATAAATAAAAAATACGAAATTTTTAATTTTTTCAAAATAAAAAAATAAAATAAAAAACAACTATACGAAATTTAAGTATAAAAAAAATACAAAAAGTTATGTAGCAGTATACAATTACTAATAGGAACCAGGGACCTCCCGATGCAAACAAAAAAAGCGAACGTTTGCAAAATACGCCATTATAGTTCTTACTAAAGCTGACGAAATTTAGCTACTCATTCTCAAGTAAAAACTAAATATCTAAATACCGCCAAAACTAGCGATACAAATTTTCTGAATTTTTGGCCATTTAATCTATAAACATATCTCAAAAAGAAAAAACTCTTATGATACCGATACGACTATTTGTTTAGGCGGGAGCTATCACGACTCCGCCATTTTGAAAAATTTCCAAAAACCGGATCGACAAAAAATTTTTATTTAGTCATAGAATTCGGTCACAAAATTTCACGAAAATCGGTTAAGAATTGCGACCTGTAGAGGAGAACATCCGGACATACAAAAGCAAAATGCCCGAGTCAAAACGTAGACCTTCGCTACGCTTCGGTCAACTACAAACTAAATTTAACTTAAAAAGAAAGTTTTGTACGGAACACTAATAATATGCGCGTTTTTCAGAGATAAGACCTAGCTAGATCGATTATTCGCACCCGAAAACCCCCATAGTAATTTTTAATATAATAAGCAATAAGCAAATTTCATCGAAATCGTTAGAGCAGTTTCCGAGATCCCCGAAATATATATATAAATAGATAAATCTACAAGAATTGCTCGTTTAAAGGTATTAGATGAGTGACACGTAGTCAAGAATACATGTCTATGGTTTGAACAGAATTGTCACAAGTTTACTATCTTAGTCCGAAGTCCCTACAACTTTTTACTTGTTTTTCCGTAGCAATCTTTACAGGTGTGTAATTTATCAAATGGTAACATGAACTCTTGCTATACCTGTGAACAGATGCGGGCGGGCTGTTCGAAGGCGATCTGTTCGGCGACGTGTCGGCTGCGGCCGCGGGCGCCGGCTCGGCCGCGCTGGCCGGGCCCTCCGCGCAGCCGCAGTCGCTGCAGGTAACCACACTTTTACGTTCCTTGTCATTAATTATTTATTTTTAAAATCTCACTTTGATATTAATAAATAAATAAATAAATAAATATTATGGGACAATCTTACACAAATCGACCTAGTCCCACGGTAAGCTCATAAGGCTTGTGTTGTGGATACTAGACGACGATATATATAATATATAGATACATATAAGTACTTAAATACATAGAAAACATCCATAACTAAGGAACAAATATTTGTGATGAACACACAAATAAATGCCCTTACCGGGATTCGAACCCGGGACCTCCAGCTTCGTAGGCAGGGTCACTACCGACTAGGCTACGGAGGCCGATATATATTAATTCATAACGTACCGGCGACAGGTCGGTTGCACCGAATCGCCTGTCACCATTATAAAGTTCACTAAATTTTATTGTATGCGACGTCCATACATTGTGGTCGGCCCTTAAGGTTCCGTCGCACAGGCGCGTTTTCCGCGCGGGGCGTGAGCGGGGCGCGCCCGTGTGACGGACCCTTATAGTCCCTCCTAGTAACACCAACTGTGAATTTTATTTGTCAATATTTCGTAGTAGTTTTGTGATTGCATGAAATGTGAACCGTAAATCTTGCATTTGTATAGCTGTAGGCTGTATCATTTATGTCAGTAAGGTTGGTTTTGTATGTCAGGCGGAGATCGACGCGGCGGGCGTGAGCGAGGCGCACGCGCCGGCGCCGGAGGCCCCCGACTCGGACGACGACATGGGCGACCACTACGACGCCGGCACCTCGCCGCAGCACAGGTAATTCGATGCTTCATCTTACCAATATCTATATAAAGGCAATATGGGTCACCTCACATCTGGCGTCTTTCGAGCGTCGACGTCGGTCAGCGCTATGGAAAATGACGTCGCTGCGCAGTTGCGTCGACGTTGCGTCAACGTTGCGTCGAGCAGGGCCATAGAGTTGTAGACGCCGACGAGACGCCGACGCTCGAAAGACGCTAGATGTGGGTGGCCCTTACAAGGCCGTTTGTTTATACTTCAATTAGGTGATTAGAATTTTAGAATTTTCTTAAATGTTTTGTCCGGGATTTCTTTGATAATATTCCTGAAACTTTCTACGTGATCTTAATATTGTGGTGATTATATGCTTTGGCGCGTCTAGTCCGCGGCGTTACTTTTTATTCCATGAAGTCGCATAGTCTTTTTAGAAATCTCTCTGTCGGGATCTGGTATTGCATAATGTGTGATATATGTGATGTAAGAGTAATGTAACGTGTCCCCCCGCAGCTGGGGCGGGTCTGCGCCCGCGTCGCCGGCGCCGGCCGAGCTCATGCCGCCACCTGCCGCGCCGCGACCGCCCTCTGTGCGGCCCATGGTCAGTATATATCTAATATACATACATAGTCATATGACCCGAATTTATTCATTGTCCGATAACACAGTAACACGCTACCTAAAATTGTCCCTCCAGAACCAGTTCTAGACATATACAAAAAAGGTCCATATTACCAAGCCATACAAATTTACAACAAATTACCCTCCGATATGAAAAACATAGAAAGCAAAAACGTATTCATAGCTAAACTCAAGACACATTTGATAAAGAAAACCTATTATACTGTTAAAGAGTTTATGGAAGACAATTAATATTTTTTTTACAGAGTAGCCTCTATTTGTATAGATTCACAAATTAAAAGTACCTACCTAGTGCATTCATTATGAAAGTAGTTAAGTTTAGTTTGTATAATTACGTGTAAGCTAGTTATAAGAAAAATTGCTACACCCCATCGGGTTCCATGTGCAACTTAACATAATTTGTAACATATATGTAATACCATGGTTTGCAATAAAGATTTACTTACTTACTTACTTACCTAAGTGCCTGTATAGATGCTTCGGAAACTGCGCGAACACCTGTCCTAACGTGCGCGTAAACATGTCCTATATGCAGGAGGTGGACGAGGCCCCGCTGGCGGAGCCGGTGCCGGCGGCCGAGGCGGCGCTGGACGGCACCACGCTGCTGCAGAACGACGAGGAATCCTTCGCGCTCGCACCCGTCGACGCCACCGTGCTCAAAGGTAACCTGCCCCCTAGTTTATTTCAATCCTATCGACTTCCTATTTGCCTTTTTCTACTCGTCGACTGCAATGCTTGAATTAAGACTTCGTATACCAAAGTGAAATCGCATACTTTTTCCACTATGGGACCCCAACTCGACTATAATATTCATTTCGATACAGTTTAGTCAACTATAATATTGACCAATCGAAAGCGCGGAGCAAGTACCAGGGCCTCATGAGTTACGAGAAGGTGTCGTTGACCAACCGGCCGGTGGGCGCTGGGGCCTGGTCGCGTACGAGTATGAAGGTATCGCGGCTGCTCGCGTATCTTAGCTGTATACTTTTGGTTTTTTTACCTACATATATGATTCTTTAAGTATTTTTTTTTGCTGACTCGTAGAAAAAGTATTGTATACAATAGTGATATAATCAAGCTTTTCAATCTCGTACCTTACTTAGGCAACTCAGCAAGCTTCGTTGCCTAAACACGGTACTCGACTGAAAAGCTCTCCATTATATCACGATTGTATAAAATACTATTGTCCGCGCCGACATCATTACTTATTTAATTCTCAACACGGTTAAATTGTTTATCCAAGAATGTTCACATTCTCGATTATAAAGAAAATACAGAAACTAAAGTAGTATTGGCCGTACATTAAAATATTTTTGGCGATTTGTCGGAATCAATATTTAATACCTTGACTGAACCTAAAACAATTTCAAAGTTGGCTCTTAATATCACATGCATAAGCTTTAGTTTCTACTTCACATTAACATTTGTACTCTGCTCACACAGGCATAACAAAAACCAAGCGCAAACGCAAGCTGATCGTGGACGAGGTGAAGAACATATCCGGTGAAGAAATGAAGAACCAGCTCAGCAACACGTCGGACATCGTGACCACGCTAGACCTGGCGCCGCCGACTCGTCGTCTCATGCACTGGAAGGAGACCGGAGGAGTGGAGAAACTATTTACTCTGCCAGCCAGACCCATCCCGTCCAGAGTCTTGTTCAAGGTATGATTTATTTATGGAACTGTTTCCATGAGATGATGATGATTCAACACATCGTGACCACGCTAGACCTGGCGCCGCCGACTCGTCGTCTCTTGCACTGGAAAGAGACCGGAGGAGTGGAGAAACTATTTACTCTGCCGGCCAGGCCCATCCCGTCCAGGGTCTTGTTCAAGGTATGTTCTATTTATGGAACTGTTTCCATGAGATGATGATGATTCAACACATCGTGACCACGCTAGACCTGGCGCCGCCGACTCGTCGTCTCATGCACTGGAAAGAGACCGGAGGAGTGGAGAAACTATTTACTCTGCCGGCCAGGCCCATCCCGTCCAGGGTCTTGTTCAAGGTATGTTCTATTTATGGAACTGTTTCCATGAGATGATGATGATTCAACACATCGTGACCACGCTAGACCTGGCGCCGCCGACTCGTCGTCTCATGCACTGGAACTGGAAAGAGACCGGAGGAGTGGAGAAACTATTTACTCTGCCGGCCAGGCCCATCCCGTCCAGGGTCTTGTTCAAGGTATACAATACAATACTCTTTATTGCACACCTCACATACACGTAGTTTGTAAGGTATGTTTTATTTATGGAACTGTTTTCATGAGATGATGATGATTCAACACATCGTGACCACGCCCGACCTGGTGCCACTAACTCGCGGAGAAATGCGTGCGAGACTTGACTTGTATACAGTTATATGATGAAGTTCTTGGCCTTAATACTTTTCGGAGTACTAAGGCGAAGAATTTCACAGACGTGCAGGTAGCAGAAAGTTAAAAAAGCTGGAAAAGTACAGAAATTCGAAGAATGTTCCATTTTAGAATGTAATTATTTTCACGGGAGGGTTATGCAATAACTTTCCGTGGACATATCAGAAGAAGGACTAAAGACGTTCAAGCTAATATTTCCGCATATCCTTCTCAAGACTAGCGTAATAATAATGGTAAAACCCATTGTACGAATAGGTTGTCATGGTTGGTGTTATTTCAGAAATACCAGCGCAACATGACGCTGCGCAGCGAGGGCGGCGAGGAGGGCGACGCCAAGTCCCCCGAGCACCCCGAGCCCGCGCGCCGCATGCGCAAGCGCAGGCACGACGAGGTACACGCACCAGCACACACACACACATCTTAACACTTGGATTCCTGGGACTTCAATTTGCCAGCCAAAAAACAACCTTACGTAAAAAAACGGCCAAGTGCGAGTCAAACTCGCGTTCCAAGGGTTCCGTACATTAATTCAGACTCACGCTTGACTGCACATTTCTAATAGGTGTTCCTGTCATCTATAGGTAAAGAACTATTATGTGTAATTTTTTCAAAATTTTAGACCCAGTAGTTTCGGAAATAAAGAGGGGGGGACCGGGGAATGGTCGGACAGACAGACGCATCATGATCCTATAAGGGTTCCGTTTTTTACTTTTGAGGTACGGAACCCTAAAATATGACGCCCTTTGGCGTCAACTGACGCGTGCAGCTACGGTCCAATATCAACCTTCGTGCATTCCGACAAGACCCGACAATATGTCAACATTGTTGTTGTCCACAGTCGATGCTACCCCCGGACACGCCGGCGCCGCCGCCAGACCTAGAACCTCCTACACCGGTGCCACAGGAGTACGAACCTTCAGTCGGTGAGTATCGTGGACATGCACATCTAGGATTGTGCCGTTCTCCAGAAATCTCTCCGTTCAGTATAGGAAATATCCTCGAGCTAGGATGTTTCCTATTCAAAACGGAAATTCTGCTTGAAATTGGCAGAACATATTTATGTACAACTCTGTGCTTTTTTCACGGGTCTTTTAACATGCATTTCGCATTATTTGATAATCACATTTTCTCACTGTATAACAACTTTGTCAATAATAATGTTTTTTTTTTTCAAATCTATCATGTTTACCGCAATTAATATACCTACACTCACAGAACCACAAGTCATGCTCGAGTGGTTCATTTATGTTAACACACAGAATTTGCTCCTTAAATAATAAACTACTATATATTTTGTTAAAGTTGCTATGCTACCATTAACGTAATTGAAAAACATTTAATTATCTCATCATCTATGGGTGTCCCCCAGTAAATTAATTGTAATTGACTAAGCAGGAAACCTCTTCATCTTTATTGTGTGTTTTCGTTCTTCCCTCAGTAACATGTGTATAACGCTTGGCTTATAACATTCTTATCATAATTGTTATCACCATTTACTTTAACCGCCATAAGGCTTAGCACGCACTGCGGTTTTTTTCTTGCGGTTGCGGTCAAAATGTAGCAAGTTGCGTGCGTGCGCTTATAAAGAATGCCGTACGTTACATTTTTTTGCGGTAGCGGAACCGCTTTTTAAAAACCGCAGTGCGTGCTAAGCCTAACCTCCGCTGTACTAACTGTGACGCCATCTGGTTGGGTAGAGCCGGTGCAGGCGGGCTACCAGACCCCGCGCTCCGACCTCGACGAGGCCCCGCAGACCCCAGGTAAGACTAACTTTACACTGCGTTGCTTTTCATTTTACTCACAAGTAATGACACCTGTGCTATCTTATATTAACATGTGGTTCATGTTCATACGAGTACGAGTGTGGGAGTGAGTTCAAACACTTGAAATTTCGACTGAGCCGTCTAAAGTAAAAAACCGGCCAAGTGCGAGTCAGACTCGCGCACGGAGGGTTCCGCACCATCAACAAAAAATAGAGCAAAACAAGCAAAAAAAAAAGCAAAAAAACGGTCACCCATCCAAGTACTGACCCCGCCCGACGTTGCTTAACTTCGGTCAAAAAAAGGTGACTGTAAAATGTGATCAGGACACCAAACACATACGAAAGGTTTAACTTTGGACTTTGGAATACTTATTATTTATCTTTAAATTTTAAGGTGACTTCGGTTAAATTTTTGTCAAATTATAGAATAGAGCGTGGCATACTCTTATGTAAGTATATAGTTCGCCCGGACTGGGTCTTACCAGATCTACTCAACTGGTACAATCGTAATCGTAACCTTAATTTACGTAACTGTAATATTTTTGAAAGTAGTATGTTTATCTTGTGTATTCCATTGTAGTTTCGAAATGATTACAGTGGTGTAACTAAACTGTGCAGTTTCACAAAGTATGTACCGTGTCAGGTATGCTGAGCGCGCTGGGCCCACCGTTGACGCCGGGCGGGCTGGGCCCGCTGACGCCGGGCACGCTGCTGCAGGGCGGCCTCACGCCGGCCGGCCTGCAGCACGGCGGCCTCACGCCGGCCGGCCTGCAGCACGGCGGCCTCACGCCGGCCGGCCTGCAGCACGGCGGCCTCACACCAGGTCAGTAGTGTCAGCCACGCTGGGCGGTCTGTGGTACTTTACTATCACTAGTAGTATCTTACGTATACACATATAATGACCAAGGGCAGCTTTATTGTGCACAGTGCGATCGGATATTTAAAACGAAGTTCGGTTTTGCGAGCCATATACGTGCTCATCAGAGAAAAGTGTAAGGGTCGCCGTTGTCGGATACGACATGGAGGACTATAGGTATATATATATATATATATACTATATAGATATGTAAATTGATAAATACCTCTTTAGAAAATATAGTTGGTCATAGCGTTTTCTCTAAAGTATAAACATATTATAGCTCTCGGAAACCAAATCACCTCAAGATTACGTTGGATACGTAAACGCTTTCTAATTTCTAATTGTATTTTAGTTAATTAATATTAATTCGTAATAATTTGTCTCGCAGGAGGCCTGCAGCACGGCGGTATGACGCCAGCAGGCTTGCAGCACGGCGACGGGCACGACTTCGGCCCCATGACACCCGCCGGGCTGCACCATGGAGGTAACATATGCCACTGATATTAGACGTGATAAGAAAAATTTTCATCGTACACATTTATAGTAAACTAAAAGTAAAAATTTGTAAATAAGCCTCTAGACCCTACATACAAAGTTACCTTACACTCCAACATTTCAAAAACCTCTAGCGTTGAAGGACTTGAGTGAAATATACAAAATAGGCAAACGAAGGTAATCAAATAATGAATATGATAAGATAATCAAATCATCCCAGAGCCTATTAACAAGGTGCAATTATTTCAGGAATGACGCCAATGGGGTTAGACAGCGGAATGACGCCAGGCGGCCTCGGCCACGGCGGCCTCACTCCCGCCGGCCTGCACCACGGCGGCATGACACCAGGTGATCTTATCTACAAAAAAAAATGTTCTATTACAAATTTTAATTCATCTGTTCTGTTCCTAAAAGTTGAAAACATTGGTAGAGCCTGTTCGGAAAGAGAAGAGTCGTGGAATGTATTGGGCCCCATACATTCCACGACTCTTCTCTTTCCGCACGGACTCTAAGAGAGTGTTCTCAATTTCGGTACAGCCCAAAACTACAATGGAATCAGTTTGAGGTGATTATACAAAATACCAAAAAATATGCATATTACCCCCTCCCTACGTCTTGAGACCTAATAGCCTCTAGGCATTTGTCCTATTTACGCGCCTCTCTCCTTCGGGCATAGTTAAAATTATCGTAAGTCCAATTCTAAACATAATACATTGTGTCCGATTCAACGTTGCTCCATCGATAAACTAACACCTCACTTTACATAGCACTTAAAATCCTGGATCATCTTATTTACAAAACCTTTATTTTCAGGAGGATTAGAACACGGCGGCATGACACCAGCAGGCCTCCAGCACGGCGGCATGACGCCGGCCGGTCTCCAGCACGGAGGAATGACGCCAGCCGGTCTCCAGCACGGAGGAATGACGCCAGCCGGCCTACACCACGGAGGCATGACGCCCGCGGGGCTGCAGCATGGTGGCATGACGCCCGCTGGCTTGCAGCACGGTGGAATGACGCCGCAAGGTTAGTGATGAATATTTGAAGGTTTAATCCTCTAGTAGTCCCAAATTTATGTCATGTCACGGTTTTTCGGTTTTTGTGCAACAGCAAAACCGGGTTTCCGATTTCGATTTTACATATAATTTGTAAAATAAGCAAGTATTTTTTAGGATCAATGCTTTATTATTCAGTCTTCCACGACATTTCTATTTACTCTATCTTTACCAAGACCATCAAATTCCATCAATAAAGTTTTTACCCTCATGGTCAGCAATTCTGAAACGGAATGCCTGAGCAAAATATTACGTGACAACGGGGTGGATGTAGTCCTCCTTCAGGAAATACACACCGCTGATAATACCCAACTCGCTAAACGAGGTAAGTTACAATTACAAGGGATTTGATTTGGTTGCGGCTACTACAGTGTATGAGGTACAGCTGAGGGTATAAGAAATCTGATGTGGAAGGCTATCATGGACTGGACAGATAGGAACATAGATTAGTATATGTTATTACGATAGGAACAGCACTTTCTTAGCCATTTCTAACAAAGGCAAAGGAACCTGAAGGAACAAAGAAGAAGAAAACTGTACATAGTAAATATCGCGAGATTGTATTTTGTTATAATTACTACAATCAACATTTTTAACTAGAGATCAACGAACGTTCGTACTAAAATGTTATTTAAACTACGTAGTACAGGAAATTAAGGAATATTTAGTGAGTAAGCAGTTTTTTATACACATAATACCTACGTATACGAACTTCGTATAATGTATTGTATTGTTCTAAATATAATAACAAACTCTGAAGTAATTGTTGCTCATCTAATTAATTAAACTATGTTTATAAAACTGTAAAATCGAAAGCCTCGAAAAAGCCGGTTTTATCAAAGTCAAAACCCGGTTTTGGCAATTGGCTGAAAATCCGGTTTTTCCGGTTTCGGTGAAACCGGGTTTGTGACCCCTAGTTAAATCCTTTCAGTTGACGTTAGTTGACGTCTTTGGAGGTGAAAGAGTGAAGTGTTCTTGCCACAGACAATCCAACCTCTAGACATAGCATAGTCGCGCTACCCCCTCTGCCACACATACGGTAGCGTTACTCCATCTTCGAATCAATCCCGTGCCGTGATTGGTCCGTGTCTTTGAACGGACCAATCACGGCACGGGATTCGCTCACCTCGTCCCCCCGTATTTTTGGCAGCATCGGTTTCATGAAAGAATTGGCCTAAGCTCAGTCTAGAGGTTGGATTGTCAGTGGTTCTTGCTGTGTACAGGTCTATCGCACGGCGGCATGCTGGAGCACGCGCAGCTGCCGATGATGCCGCAGCTGGGCGAGGCGCCCGCGGCGCTGCTGGCGCGAGCGCTGCCCGCGCACGCGCCGCCCGACCACGAGCTCGGCCACACAGTTCCCATGGAGCCGCTGCCGCTGCACGGGCTCGAGCCCGACTACCAGGTCACCATTTTATACCACATTTCTTTTATCTCACTAAATAAATAAATAATAATAAATAAATATTATAGGACATTATTACACAAATTAACTAAGCCCCACGGTAAGCTCAAGAAAGCTTGTGTTGTGGGTACTCAGACAACGATATATATAATATACAAATACTTAAATACATAGAAAACAACCATGACTAGGGAACAAATATCTGTGCTCATCACACAAATAAATGCCCTTACTGGGATTCGAACCCAGGACCGCGGCTTCACAGGCAGGGTCACTACCCACTAGGCCAGACCGGTCGTCAAAATTTTACGAAATGTTAAATTTCCCCCTCATCTTAGCATCTTCACGGTTGTATCCTAAGGCGACTGCCGAATGACTTTCCAGACCAGGCGATAGCTATTAAGTTTCGAGAAACTCATTGTACGAGCTGGGGTTCGAAACTGTGAACTTAGATATAAAAGACGCACGTCTCGACGCTAAGCCGTTAACATTTTGTAGATTAGTAACACAAAAATCATGAAAATATCTGATTTGCTTTATCAACCATTATTTATTTGTTCTTCAGGGTGGCATGCAGATGACCAACTTAGGTTACGAGGACAACAATGGCCACCAAAGTCCACAGCACGACTACGACTTACCACCCAGTGTTGAAAATGTAAGTATTTCCTGCAATTGATACTAAGACAAAATAAAAATAGGAGTATTTATCAAATATTACCATGATTTAACCTTTTGGACGCCAATGACCGATATATCCGCACCGTAGGTTCAACGCCAAAGACCGATTAATCGGTTACAGACCACAGAGCAACATAGACCTACGTGCATAGGCATAAAGTTCAATTTCAGTTTTGACACTTCGGTGACGTGGCGTCAGCGTGATAGCTTTTGTGTTTGACACGGCGTCGAAAAGGTTAAACGACGTTACTATTGTTATAGTATGTATATGGCTCCTCGTAATCAGATAGTTACTGCCTTTCGACATAGAGAAAAAAATACATAGAGTGCTCACTCCATACATCAGTTATTTATCAGACTATTAATTTCAGTGTCTACATCTAGCATCGAGTAGCGGAACTATCAGTACTGCTACTTGACAATAGATGTAGCACCGACCGGAAAGCCTTATCTCAACAGCATAAGACTTTCCGGTCGGTGGCTACATCTATTGTCAAGTAGCAGTACTGATAGTTCCGCTACTCGATGCTAATAGTCTTTTTGGTACTAAAACTGATGTATGGAGTGAGCACTCGTATGTATTTTTTTCTCTATGCTTTCGATTACAAACATGATATTGAAACACACTTGTCGCATGCTTGTTCTCAGGGCTCCGAGGGCGAGCGCGAGGCGGGCGAGACGGACGAGCAGTTCGAGGAGCGCGTGCTGAACCGGCGCGCGGCGCAGCTGTTCGCGGCCATGCGGCCCAAGCTCGCCGCCGGCCTGCAGCTCGCCTTCAGCGACCTGGCGCCCAGGCACAACAACAGGAAACAGGTAACGCGACTATAGTATACCCCAGCCCTTCCTACAGGGCTCTACAATCATCAGCCCCGGCTTCCGTTTTGCCATAGAGAAATATAGTAAGACAAGAGTGCCACACCATACATCAGTTAAGCTTTGGATTCCTCCGAAAACGGTGCCGTCATATGACGGCCGCAAAAGACGGCCGTCTTTACGGTGGCGACATGTGGAAAGTACCACGGCGTCATAACACACCGTCATCCACCAAGGTCAAAGCGGCAAATTTGAAAAATGTAGGCGCGATGGGATAACGTCCAATAGAAAATTTGAATTTCGCGCCTTTTCCTACTGACAAGATTTGCTTGATCATCTATAATTTACTTGGAGGATGAAATATCATCAGAGGAAAATAATCGTAGTACGGAATCATTTATTCAAATCTCGTGTCATTTATTCAAAATGGCGTCACCGCTATCTAATAAAACGTTCACGAAACTATCGACAAGGTCATGACGGCCGTCATCTTACGTTACGTTGACAATCAACGTAACGTAACGCCGTCTAGGAAACCGCGCCATCTTGTTTACATAGACAACGTTCCAGTGACGTCAGTCAACGCTATATAGCGGCCGTAATATGACGGCACCGTTTTCGGAGGAATCCAAAGCTTTAGACTATTAATTTCAGTGTCTACGTCTAGCATCGAGTAGCGGAACTATCAGTACTGCTACATCTATTGTCAAGTAGGAGTACTGATAGTTCCGCTACTCGATGCTAGATGCTAATAGTCTTTTTGGTACTAAAACTGATGTATGGAGTGAACAATCTATGTATTTTTTTCTCTATGGTTTTGTGGACAAAATTGCATGGAACTGCGGGCCGAATTGGTACACTCGCGGGCCGTAGTTTGATTTCTAAAAACAAATCCCAAAAGGTTCTTGGTAGAAATAGTGAAACATTAGACTGTGGCATACCGTCGCTGTATCCCCAGACGTAACAGTGTAATATCGCTCTTTGACTAGAATATTGATAAGATCATTAAGATTTTTCTTCAATTTTTAAAAGGCCAGATTTGTCCTGTTTTTAATCTTATTACACTAATTTCATGCAACATATTTCAATGTTAAATATACCAAGCAATCACTCAGTCTTGACATCGGCGATTTAATCAGTTAACAAGTTTAGTTATTGAATACTCCATACAAAACATAAACATCACCATTACTTTGAATTATGAATAAGGACATGTCTTGTTTATATAATCCCAATAATTAAAAAAAAATTACATAACTGTATTGCAGTAATAAAGTTTAGTTGTGTAAAAAACATACATTAACAGGATTACTAGGTACTTAAAAATAAAACAAATAAAACTAAACCTAACTAAAAATAATTATTAATTCTTGTTCCAGGTGGCACAGAAATTCTATAGTTTACTGGTTCTGAAGAAACATCAAGTATTAAAGTTAGAACAACACGAAACGTATGGACCTATTACTATTATTAAGGGCGCACAGTTCGAGACGGAGGCGATCTAAATGCGATAATGTTATTTATATTAGCTATAATAATATAAAAGAGGAATATCTAAATTAGTATGTAAAAGAGGGTATAAAGAGGTATCAGTTATAGTGATGTTTATTGAAGTTTTCTACTTCACACAGTACTAGATTGAGCCAAAAATAACGATTGTAAGTTGGCCTTACGATTCGAGTCCACGGGGCCTCACAATGGAAAATATGAATTGACGGGCCAAGGAGCGCACCACTGATCTCAGTAATAGAAATGGATACGATATATGGGGCATTATCTATGAAAAGGGACCTTATTGTCGATGGCGCTTACGCCGCATAGCGTCGCGCCATCGACAATAATAGATAGCGTCACATATCACTACTGTAAATGTAACACTTGTCCCGTGGTCTCTATTCGTAAGAGATGACAGTTCTTTTTGATAGCCACGAGTAGGGAAATGCCTTATTTTGTTTTGCTATAGGTTAAGTCAAATTATTGTAAAAATGTTTACGAATAACGTTTTAAATGCTTTCAAGTCGAAGATAGTAGGTTGCTATTGTTAATGTATCTTGAATCCCAAAATTATGTAAGCGTGTATTTTTTGTACTGATCATGTTATTAAGGAGATAATAGGTATGCATGTTTGCAGAGTGCATCTATTCTCAAGGAAATGTAGGATATTGTAGAAAATTAGGTGAGGTGTACTGCTGCAGTGTGGGTTTAGATCTGGGCCTTGGCAGGCCTTACACTGGGGACCTGAATTCAAACACTCTTTATTAATATTTTAAGACATTAGTCAATATGAGTACTTCAACATCTTCAGCAAAAGCCATTATCGATTGGCAAGGAAATATTTGTCGTGTTTAGAAGGCGTACGTAGTAAAACAAGGAGTATACCGATCATTTTTGCCACTCGGATGTATGCGATATCGGAATTGTATATTATAATGTAGTAATATTTATAAATAAATAATAAGAGGTTACACACGGAATGACCTTATTGTTAGGTGTCAGCTTTTATTATGCTTTTAAATCGGTACAGTACAACTTATACAAAAAATCGGATTACATAGAATGCGCGAACATGTTACGTTTGAGATATTTCGTGTGTAACAGTAGTGAAAGTACTCCTCCTTATGTCGAAATCTGTGTTCAAATATCGCGAATGATGTATAATGTGTTAATGGGCTTGGAGAGTACATTACAATGATTGTACTATAACGATGATATAGACTCGATTGCAGTGGAATCGGATTATGGCGCCCTTTGTTGAAGTTTTCAAGTGTATTTTTGGCCCCCGCCACACTCGCGTCTTTAAAAACTTTTTTTTCTCATTTGCCATTTTGGCGCCACCCTTTTCATATTTCAAACTTGCATGATGATGATTATTACATTTTGTCAGGATAATTGAATTGGTTAGATTAGATACAACAAAAACGTCAATGTGGCTAACTATTAAGCTAATTAATGTTTGTTTTTACGATATGCCGTTTTATTACCGCTAGGTATACGTTGACGCTGCTATAGTATTTACATTATAACGTATTTTATGTAACATTTATTCGAATTGTTAGTATTAGCTTAAAGATGGCACATTGCGAGTATAGTGTGGTTGAAGAAATTAAATTAAGATCTTTATCTAGATAATTAGTCTTGACCCCGAGATGTACAAGAATTTAGAGTGATATTGTATGAACACCAACAACCTTCCATAAATAAATATAAGTTTGTGGTTTATTTGTGGGGCTAGAATAGTTGTTACATTTCTTTGAGAACGATGTTTTTTGTGTGTTTTTGACATAGCAAAGTGGATCCATTCCACATTTTTTTTTGGATTGTATTCATTTTGGAAACTCATTTAAAATTATGTGTAAAAATTATAACGCATTATAAATGCCAGGCACTTTTACCAAATCTTTCAGTTGACTAATTTTAATTTTAAGTGATTACCTCCGCATTGAGGTATACCGTATATGCCCTCACATCTACGAGAGCTTTCTCTCCGGGCGGGGGTAGTCGCTTAGATTTAGATTTTTTCGTCATAAAACTTTCTGTATTTGCAATAAATTTGTTAATAAAACTGTCTCGTATTAATTACATCCTTTACTTAAAGGTTTACAATTTTGTTAACCCTGTGAACATTGTCTATTGAAGCACTGACATGGGACAGCTATATAGTCTGTGCGGAAAGAGAAGAGTCGTGGAATGTATGGGGCCCAATACTTACATTCCACGACTCTTCTTTTTCCGGACAGACTCTACTTAGTTCGTTTTTTAGCATTAGAAAAAAGAAACAAGGCTCGGAACCGGTTTTTTCTTCAAACAAAAAATACCGGTATTATTACGTTCTTTGGTTTATTATTTCATTTGACATTGGGACAATCTAAAAATACGAAGTTATTACCTAAATACATGATTCAGTCCTACGTCAAGAGCATAAAATAATTATAAATATTGGGCTATTTTGGGTTTTAGAAAAAAACCGGTTCCGAGCCCTGAAGGTAAACAATCTTGACGGGTCTTTTTTATTGAAAAACACTTGAAAAATAAGTCACGGTCTTAGCATCATATGCCGATATCATTTACGTACTATTTGACAGAGTCCACACACGAAGCTGTAATATATTTTGGTATCTTACGATATATCGCTCGTTATATTTCGTCTCTCACAACGTTAGGTTTAAGACAGAGAGCGATATTTAACTTCGTGTAGAAAAAATAAAGGGCCAATGGGAGTGTTTAGTATCATTTAATCGCCCTAAAAATGTACAATACATATTGCTCACATTCTCGAACAGGATAACGCATTTAAGTCGATGAAAATTCGTACACGCATACACGCATTCACTGGCTTAGTAAATGTCATCGACTTCTCAACATTAAACTCGAGATAAATATATGAATAACATGATTCAGAGAAACAGTCTACCAAAAATCAGGAATAGAAATAATTGCAGCATCCAAGTTAATGTTTACGTACAACATTTTATTTGCACATTTTCATTTATACTACATAATTAAATAATTGCATTCCTGATGACGCGCACTGACAAGTGTAACACATTATTTCAGTCCTTGCATCACTATGAGGGTGAGGTTTCCACACATTCGATTCCATGGCCGACCCCTAGAAGATATTACACTTGAAACCTCTTTCTTCAGTTTGGTGGCAGTTGTAGTGTTCTTATAAAGTAAACGGCTTAGAAAGCGAACAGCAGCAGGAACGCCATCATAAGACAGAAGAGACCCATAGCCTCGGACAGGGCGAAGCCCAGGATGGCGTATGAGAACAGCTGCTGCTTGAGGGATGGGTTCCTGGCGTAGCCGATGATCAGGGAGCCGAACACCGTTCCAATACCAGCACCTGGAATGTACAATCATCTCATTAACTACTTTAACATAACAATTTTAAATAAGGGGTTCTGAAATTCTAATAACAAAACTTCCGTGAGACACAGACATATTAAAAGCGGGTCACTCACGTATTCTGAAATTCTAATCTACAAATGTGTACCAACTCAGTTATAATTTTGTCTCTCAACCAGGCTGCAGTTTCAGCTCAAAAATCAAATGGTATGTTTATGTCCCATATTTACTGCTAGTTATTTTAATAGGTTAATTACTCCAAATTTATAAAAGGGTCTATAATTTTCCCCCTCCTACTAATTCAATGATGAAGAAGTCGGTTAAAAATGGGTAAACTCTCCAATTAAATATTGTAGACCAGAGGTAAATTAATAGAATTACTAGGTTCTACAGCAAAGTAAATATAGAACTGACTAACTACAAACATTTAAGCTGCCTTACCTGAATTCTATCTTCTGGGAGCAAATCCATTTTTTTGTATTATTATGTACATTAAAAGGCATGGATAGGCCCCACTTGAAACATAACATCTAAAAGGCGAATAACATCAAGAAGGCTATCATTAAGCAGAACAATCCCATAGCTTCTGACAGTGCAAATCCCAGGATAGCATATGAGAATATCTGCTGCTTTAGGGAGGGGTTTCGTGCGTAACCCATGATCAAGCATCCAAACACCACACCAATACCAATACCTTTAAGTGAAACGTGTAAGGATTAGGAAGTGAACAAGCAAATGATACCCAAATTCTCAAAATGTTTTATTGCATGTAAGTATACTTGTATAAAATAAAATGCCTCAACCAATAGGTAGAGTTAAGTTTTTATCATAATCAATCAGAAACATTCCAGTATGTGTTGAACTAAACTAGGTGTCTGTTTTGAAAAACATTATAGAAGTGATTTGGGTATCATTTAGTAATTCCTAGAAGTGCACATAAGGGAAACACATAAATTAGTATCATTAAAACCTTTTGATGCCATGAGCACTAAAACACCCATCAATTAAAGAAAAAGCCAACCATTATACTGCAGTGTTATGCAATCAACTACCTGGCTGCAAAGGGCTCAAACATTGTCAGTGAATTAGCAAAGGAAAGATATAGGGAATTAAAAATTTAAATGATTATCAAGGCACAGACACAGAAGCTGAATAAATGAGGCATTAAGGTACATACCAGACCCAGCTACTCCGACTGTCGCGGCACCAGCCCCAATGAATTTGGCAGCAGAGTCAATGTCTTTCGAGACTGCTGTGGTCTGGAAGGAGCGGACTGCTGAGAGCTGGGCGGGGGCAGCGGGCACAATCTGTGTCTGGGATGGGACAGCAGCCAGTGGTCGGACCAGCGCTGTGTTGCTGAAGATCTGGAATGAATACCCAATTATTAATTAGCCTATTTCCCAATGCCAGGGATTTTTTCCTCCATATTACTATCTGGGAGTACAAACTGATCACCAATGCACAAAAATAAGTTAAAAATTATATGACATTGTAAGGTTTTCATACATAAAACTGTACTTTAATAGGATCCTTAAACTGCTGGCAATTCTATAGTAATTAATAAGAATGAATGATATTCTGTAGTAGTTGTGTAATCAGGTGACTTTAATATCATTAAAACTAAGTTAGGTTATGTAGATGTCAGTAGGATTATTCCCATTTGTAAGATGTCAAGAGGTTATCTAATAAAATCAATAACTGAGAACTTGTTTCAGACACTTCGAAGGAAGCGCTTTAGTTCATTAACTTTCAGTTGATCAGTTATCATTATAAATTATCACCATGATATGAGATTATGTAATTATATAACACCCTAGTAGAAGTTCAACCAATATTGATTTTCAGGCAATTTGTAGTGTCAGCAGTAAATTTCATGTCATTCAAAGAGTTATTGCTTATCAGGAGACACCGGTGGACAATCAGAAACATACAAGGTCAATGTAATTACACTGTGTACAATATGAATGATACTGTGTTATATTCAAGTAATTGAACAGTAATTCCTTTAAAAGAAGTCCGTATGTCTAATCTACATAAAAATACAGGACAAGTAGGGTTACTTACAGCAGACCTGGCAGCAGGGGCGATCAATCTAGCGGCAGACAGCATTTTGTATTGGTTTAGGTGCGGCGAGCAACAACTGAAAGAAACCGAAGCAAGAGATGAGTATCCGGTAAGGGCACTAGCACAGATCTGAAGGATACTTATACAAGTCTAAGACTTGACAGTTTGACCGACGAACCGCAGAGCGTTACGTAATTCGGGAGACTACGTAACGGAGGAGTTGCAGGCCGCCCAATCAACACTAGTAAACAATTATTACATATTTGGTATCACTGAGACTTGAATTTTAAGTTGTTTCTTGATAATTTCAGTAGAAATAATCAATTTACGATTGAAAAATGGCGACTTTTCCGAGCCGACTATGAATACGAATTATACTGTCAACCTTCGAAATACCGCAAAAATATTGACACTGACACCCACTGTAAATCTTTATGTATCGGTTTTGTCACTGGCTGGTAGAGGATGGCTAATAAATTTAACACTTTTTCACGATTAGATTCACCAATTTTTCACCGCACTTACCAAAGAACACCGCGAAGGAGGAGACCGGCCTTTGGAATGTTCAATTTCGGAGTGGTAAAGTGAAACAGAGTATATATCGCGCACTCCTATTGGATGAAACGTTTGAGGTCAGCGCAGTACGTGACGTATAGCCAACTATTGATCACTTTGATAGTATTACAGTACTTATTATTTTAAAATGCTAATAACTAAAAGTATACTTATTATGAGATACAGATAATTTATTGATGTATTAATTTATTGCTTTGAACTTCTTGATAAATGACTTTTTTATAGCTATGTGACGAATGATAAGAAAAGTTAACGTTGAGTCTAGTCTTGAGTTTGACTCAGTACATCAACATCTGTACGAAGATGGCCGTCTTCATGATAAACATATGTAAATACAACGGCTGTGGCATAACTTTTCCAAGATTAGCGGACTTAATTGAACACATCGAAGCCGTCCATATCGGTAAATATAAAATATTCATCCCATCTTCTTTCTATACATGACGAATAATTGTTTTATATTTATGATCCCTCCCATCTTTGCGTAGTTGTGAAGTTCCTTTATGTTGTCAGTATTGTAAAGCATTTCTGCTTCGAGGGCATCGCGGCAATATTAATTTTTATTTGAGATATCTTCTATTTTACGAGATGCTAATATAAATAAATTATTGTACCGCCGTGATTAAGTTATTTTATATTTATGTGTGTTCGATCGAAATATTTGCTACATTGTTTTTGTGCTAAGGCGTTTGTTTACTAAAATCAGCTGTTTTGATTTAACAGCTGATCAGTGATCAGTTGTCCACGATCAGAACTTTAAAGCTCACGAATTGCATTTTCAGATTATGACCCTGCCGTCGTTGAACAAAAAGAGGCTTCCCAGCCGTCGTGTATTCCGTTAAGTTATGTGTTGAAGTTTTTCACCGAGGCTTCCAGGCGGGAGATCCAAAACGTGCCCCCGGTGGCCGAGGTTCGGCGGCGCCTGCTCTCTGCACCCAAAACACCATCTGTCCGAAGCAGCACCCCTACTGGTAAGTGTACATGGTCGAATAGTTCTCAAAACATCATAAGTAGGTACCTACTTTATTACTTATCATAGCGATAGTACAAGTTTTCTGTTTGACCCAATGGTTGAAGGGTAGAGAATGCCTTAAGGCATTAAGTCCGCCATTTGTGTTTTTTTTTATTGTGCAATGATGTTTAAATAAATAAATAAAAAATAAAAATAGTACTTATAGGTAAGTACTTAATTTCTTACATACTTTGCAACAGTGATAAACTGATAAAAAACCAAGCTAATCTTTGGATTTTTTTATTGTCTAAAGCTTCGAGTTCCTAACTCCAAAAACAAGAAAATTAGGGGGTCTATCATTATATACCATTCTACATACATACGTATAGACATATGTACAGGGTTCTCGGGTACCTATATCAACATTGATTAGCCTCTTGCAAGTTAGTGACAGTACATATTGTTGATGTTGTTGCAGGCAGCGACATGGACGAGGACGAAATGCTGAGCCCGTCGGAAGACAGCAATGATTCTTGGACTACTGTTGAGGAATATAGCTCCGAATACATACTGCGTTATGGTGTCAAGTAAGCCCACACTCTATGTAAACTAAACACACTTAGTTAAATAAAGCCAAAAGTAACAGTCATAATCAATAATTCAATATACCTAAGGAGCCCCAAGCTCAGAGGAATAGTCATAAAATTCAAAACTATGCCGGGATCTTGGGTTACTATAGTATTTGATCCATTGATTTCTGAGCTTGTATTGAAGAGTATTTAGAATTGAGTGGCATTTCCGTCAGTATTTTTTTTATTTTACTTATTACAGATAAATCACAATTAATACAAATTTAGATCCAAAAGCATTGTTAAACCAGAATAAAAATCAAATCGTCGTCGTCGGTAAATTGTCTCAAAACAGGCAAGCTGCTGGGAATCGTCGGAATACGCCTGGTGATTGCCAGAGAGAATAACTATACCACTCGCCTTATAGGTATAGTCAGCAGCAATAGTTGCTAAGCGGGCGAGGTGTTCAAAATGATCTTGACGCGACTTTATTGTTAAGAGAATAAGAGTGCGTCAAGATAATTTTGAACACCTCGCCTGCTTAGCAACTTCTGCTGCTGACTGTACGCCGATTATATTTATGCAGTTAGCACAGCTACAATATTAGTATAGTTTGTAGCTTTCTAATAGACCCCGAAGGCTAATCCTATTGTCTATTGTTAAGAAAAACCGCTCGTGCCACGTGCCACAACCACCTGCATAAAAAATCGGTACTTCGGTTACTGAGTGCCGGCGAGTCGAACGCTACAGAACCAGTCTAAAATGTGTCATCGAGATGCGTAACAAAGGCGCGTTATCGGAGAGCGCACCTACACTGGTTTTCTGAGCGTTGGACTAGCCCGCGCTCAGGTGCCAAATAGAATAATTAGGACCCTTTTTTGCAGGTAAGTAGCACGTGCGGTTTTACTGAACAATAGACAATAGGATAAGCCTTCGGGGTCTACTAGAAAGCTACAAACTATAGTATTCGCAGTCGCCTAGGCGCAGCGTCCGCGGCGGGCCCGACGGTGCAAGACAAGCCGTTCGCGTGCCCCGTGCCCGGCTGCAAGAAGCGCTACAAGAACGTCAACGGCATCAAGTACCACTCCAAGAACGGCCACAAGAAAGACGGCAAGTCAGTACCTTTTGCTTTTATAGGTAAACCAGAACTTTGGGAGTATTGTCATGAGGGCGCTCGTTTTGAATTTTATAGATGGTCAACTAAATCTTGTCAGTAGAAAAAGGCGGCAAATTTGAAAAATGTAGGCGCGAAGGGATGTTTTCCCATAGAAAATTTGAATTTCGCGCCTTTTTTTACTGACAAGATTTGGTTGACCAGCTTTATATAGCAACAATTTGTATAGTGGGGACAATGGAAATTGGCAGATGATTTTTGTTTTAGTCCGACAACTTTAATAAGTGCGAAGTTTGATGTTTGGATATTTCTTCGGTTTTTACGCTTAAATGGCTGACTCGATTTAGATAAAATGAATAGCGTAAAGTCAATAAGTAACGCAAGATTTATAAGTAAGAATTTATATAGATAATTTTACAAATAACATTATTACAAGACATCAACCAAATCGTGACGACCTGACTATAGTGACATTTGCCCATAAGTTTGAAACTTACCCGTCAATTCAGATGTTAATTTCGTTATGTTTTTTAATGGAAGAAATTTCTCTTCCGCACGTTTTTTTCCAATAAATAACTATATACACTATTTACAACTTTTTTCTCTGTAAAATCTAAAACTTTCGGCATGATTATTGCAGTCTAATAATAATTCACACGAAACTAGACAAAGCAATGTTTACATTGTCAATATTGACAACTATCATAGAGGGTAGATGTTGTCTATTATTAAAATTGTTGCCATTGCTAGAAATTAGTACCAACAAATTTCCGTAACATGGCGCACCCTCAATAGATCCTGGTTCACCTATAATTTGGTTCTCTCTCTCTCTCTCTCTCTTTCTTTAGCCTCCTTCATTTTTCGCCATTCGTCACGGTTCTGTGCAACCTGGAGCCATCTCATCCCCGCAGTCCTTTTGATGTCATCTTCCGAACGCATATTGGGTCTACTTGGAGGACGTTCTTCCCCCATGGTCGCCACTCGAGTATTCGTTTACTCCACGAGTTGGTCTTTCGTGCCATATGACCAGCCCATTCCCACCTCACTTTAATTTGGTTGACTTGAATGAAGAATGCAATTGGGTCAATCAACTATTTTTTGTTGTTATTCTGTCCCATCAGCGAGGAGACAATAGTAGCATAGATTGTTAGAACTGCTGTACCATATTCTACTAACATGCTCAGTAGATGTCCCATTATGAAAAGGTCTTATAACTAATACCATAAAATGCAAGTTTGGTTCAAATGAACTTTAATAGTTGCCATATAGGGCTGCTCATGCGGTAAAGGGTTAAGTAGATACTTACCTAAGTTTAAGTTACATATCAACTACCTAGCTTGCATAAACATAAAGGAGCCTCGTCTGCCAACAAACCACTCTGTGGTTTGGCAGAAGAATATATGTAATTAGTTGTAAGCATGATTTCTGAATTTAATAAACTTTTTTTTTTTAATACGAAATACCTAGAATTTTAAGAGTGATTCAGGAGACCGTAACCATAGCAACGTGTGACAAGAAAAAGTTGATTAACCCAATTGTATAAGGACCGGTTGCACCAAACCTTCTACATATCAGCGTCATCGACCTTATCTTTGTTCGTTAAGAGGAAAGGGGACGGCCGCTTCTTCATACAAACGTAGTCACCATTTTCCTCTCTGGATATTGACATTTTGGAAAAAATCAAACGTTGGGGCGTAGCTGTGCTTGATATACGACAGATTGTGTCAAATATTTTTAATAATGTTTATATCGATTGAGGAAAATAACAACACGCAGGTCCTCCACTTTAGACTTAAAATTTGCATTAATGGATAATTTGAGATCTGTGGCATGATAGATGCCGCCGCCATATTTGACGTTACTTATGGTTCCAAACCGTACACGAATCGGGCCGATCGGGCGCCGCCAGCGAAAGAGAATCGAGAACTCATTTAGAAATCTAGATTAGATCTAGGGATTCTAGGGCATATAAATTCTGTGTAAAAATTAATTCAACAATGTCAATTTATTCAATAGAAAATACCCGTTTCTAACTGTGCCGAATCACGTCACCAAAAAGTATTTGCCAAGACCTAAGAAGCGTCTGACCGCGCAGGAGTATTTCTGGAAGAAATGGGTAACGTGGGTAGATAGCAGACAGTAGAGAGATGCATATCAAAAAGGGTTCAGTGCACGCGAAATGACAACTTTGATTTTAGGTACAGATACTGACAATCCAACCTCTAGACTGAGCTTAGGCCAATTCTTTCATGAAACCGATGCCAAAAATACGGGGGTGCGGGGGGACGAGGTGAGCGAATCCCGTGCCGTGATTGGTCCGTTCAAAGACACGGACCAATCACGGTACGGGATTGACTCGAAGATGGAGTAACGCTACCGTATGTGTGGCAGAGGGGGTAGCGCGACTATGCTATGTCTAGAGGTTGGATTGTCTGTGGGTACAGATCTAACACAATAGAAACCAACCAGTGTATCAAAGTTTGAGACTAAGTAAGGTAGTGTTAGTAGTGCTCGATGTCCCGTGTTATCTAACTGATCTATACATACCCTGCTGTCACTTCTATTGTCTAAGTATAACTTAGCTAAAGATGACATGTACAGTCGCCATCAGATATATCGGAGCGGCTAAGGCGCTCACAAATATCTGAACACGCCTCTATTGTCAGGGCATTAGAGTGCGTGTTCAGATATTGTGAACACCTTGGCCGGTCCGATATATCTGATGGTGACTGTACATACTGGGACATTAGTGACGAGCAGTTGGACGTTGACCTTCGAAATTTTTGATATGCATCCACATAATTATAACAGAATATTAAAAACAAAAAGCAAACTGTAAATAGGTAAATTAGTTTCGCTTGTACAAGTTGTACGTAGTGTATATCACGTCACATATTGCTCAATGGCAAGTCAATGAAATCAAACATAGGCTCCTAACCTAACCCATTAGCGCCGACACCCACTTTTTGGAACCCACCATTTTTTTAATGCTGTTAATAGGTAGAGTTACAGACGTTACAGTAGACAATCGAATCTAATACCGTAACCCAGGTGTACCCCAGTGGGTACAATGGGCGCTAATGGGCATTCTGTTATAACTTATCGAAGGATTGAATTGATACGAGTATTTAAAATATTTGTATAATTTTAACGGGTAATAGTTTTGAATTCGTATAACTATAGATAAAGTGGTTTAAATTCATCTATCGATTTTTAAGTAAGTTCAAGTAATCTAATATACATATACCTATATTATCATTGTTGTTGTAGTGCGTTCCATAAAAGTCACAAAGCGATAGGGTACCTAACGTACATGAGTTATAATGATTAGTCAGGTCGGTCAATAATGATCCAATTAACTCTTGTGGTTTTGTTCCGAAAGTTGTTATAGTAGATGATAGTTGGTTGTTGATGGATAGACCTATCATTTTACACCGATATGGGTAACTATTAGAGTTATTATATTAGACTGTATGGATCTGTCGAAACGAAAGGAATTAAAATTAACAATTATAAGTTAAATAAAGAGTAATTAGAGCGTCCGTTAAGTGTTGCGATTGCACGAAGCGGTTGAACGGGTTAACGAAAAATAGTAAGTATATATGAGCAACGCTATAACGCGTCCGCGTGCGCCGGATTTTACCTACAATGTCAATAGAGTTAAGGTAAAAGAAAAGAGTGAAAAATTGTTATGCTATCTCGGGGCTATATAGGGACGTCACTGATGAAGAGCATGAGAAAAATGTCGAATGGACTATTATGAATGTTGGGAATGAAATACTGTCGCGAAAGGCACAGCGAAACGAATTATTTTTTGTGACCATTGATGATAGTTTGGACATTAAAATTATACCCTAGACGCATTTGATTTAGGTATTTAGTTTTAGAGCCTCGAGTAGATCGTAATAAGTACCTAGAATGCCCGATATAAAATAAATCGCAATCAAATTTCAAAAGCAACATTACACCTTTCAGGGTAAAAAAGGCATACAAATGCCAATGCGGCAAAAGCTATAAAACCGCCCAAGGGCTAAAGAGCCACTCGGCCTCCCAGCACGTGGCGCGCGCGCCCGGCCTCGTGGTGACGGCCGCGCCCGCGCGCCTGGCCGCCGACCTCGACACCAAGCTGGTGCGCATCTACGACGCCCTCAAAGCCAAGGATCTCCCCGCGTTCACCGTGTCCAAGCACAACTTGGCCAGCGTGAGCATAGTGAACGGGGTCGTGCGCGCGCTGGCGCCGGCGGCCAAGTTCGAGCGGCCGCGGCTCACCGCGCAGGCGCGCCCGCTCGCCCCGCTTACCCCCTACGGGAACGTGGGCAACGAGGCCTAGCTTACGCGCGTCTGGTGCTTAATTGTCCCTAATGCTTAGTTGCACAGACGCTTAGCGCCACTTGCACCATCCCACTAACCCGGGGTTAGCCGATTAAACCGTTAACCCAGTGTCAAATTGTACTGGTAACTATGGTAACTCCAGGTTTAACCGGTTAACCCCGGGTTAGTGAATGGTGCAAGTGGTCCTTATTCATTTTAAAATACGTGTTAAAAAGCCGTTACCAGGCGTGTCTCACTCCGCGATTTCGTCGCTTTGCTACAGGTAGTTAAAAGTGCATCCGTTCGGCCCCAATTTTGAGGAAAGCCATAAGCCGCGCGTGGCGCTGTCGCCACCTAGCGGCCATATCTGTGCTGATCGTAACAGACGCGTTTTGTTAGAGAGTGAGTCTTCTGTACTTAGTACTATTATTTATTCTGTGCCGTTACCTAAGTTTTAAGCCAAATATTATTCTATATTAGAGTCGGCGTGCATACGATACGCGCCGGTTTAGTTTCTTTAACTGCCGCTCGGTACGCTATTCGTGACTAAAAAGAAGTGAGATATAGATAGGTAAAGTGAATTTAATCGTGATATGTTCCTGTAACGTAAAACGGCAACTGAGCTGCTGCTGTGCAATTAGGTGTTAGTATTAGTACCACGTTTCACACATATGAAAATACCTAAGCGTTAACTTGCTCGTGTAAACTGTTCACGACTGCCGTCCCAATAAGTCTATCTTCATCTAGAATGGACATAAATTGTTCGTCTCTTTTTGACGTATACCTAACTTCGAAAAGAACGAATGCCTTGTGTATGCCACGGTGTACAAATATTCTAGTGATTGCCAACATCTACCGATTAGAGCTGATAATTAAAAAATCTCAGTGGGATTTGAAATAAGTATATTGGGAATGAGATAGAATATTAGGGACGGCGGGGACGCGTCATTGTAAATGTATATTACATTGTACGCACCTTAGCGGCTTATGGGGATCAGTGTATGTATAGCTACCTAGGCATTAATCTAATGTAGAGATACTTCACGCTGTAGATCTAATAATTGAGATGGCAGTTCCAACGGTGTCAACGTTTGACGTCTCAATTGTTTCAAAATATTTTAAAACTTAATCGTTGTATTTTGCCTTCGCCTCAGTTTCTTTACCCACTCGACTTGTTTTCTGTTTGCCACCGTTTTCTTTGTTGGGCTGCTCGTTTTTGTCTCATTCTCTATTCGTGATGTTTTTTACGATAACTGTTTAATCAACGGCAAATCTTTCAAAAACTTGTTGGCTTTTTGAAACCTTTTCCAGATGGTTAGCATGTTAAACGAATATTTTAAAGGCTACAAATAACAAAAGTGACCGAAAACAAGTGACGAAATGTATAGCCTTTGAAAAGGAAGAGCAAGCAAGCAAACTGAGTAGGTATAGAAATAAAGAATACAGCGGGCTCAGCACGGTTCCATTTTTATCGACTATCACTAAGCCCGTCACTTTCGCACTTACATACTTGTTAGAACGTGACAGGCATGGTGATAAATGATAAAAATGCGACCGTGCTACTAGGGCTGAATGTGACGAGTAGGTAAGTATCTAAAATATCAGAAAACAAATTAAGCGAAAATCGATCACACCGTTCGAACCGCTGACTCAATTAAAGTAAATCGAATTTAAAGTCATTATTGATAAGTGTGAACGCGCAGTTCCTATTTAAAAAAATACAAAAAAATGTTCATTAATAGCCCTCATTTAAATATTTGTTACTCTTTTATATTTTATTCCCTTATTTAAATATGTTACTCATTTTGTATATGATTATCGTTAGTAGCTAACTGCATGCTTTTTTGTTTATGCACAAAGATTTTATAATGATACACTAAGGTCACTAAGGTACTTACGGGTTTTTAGGGTTTCGTTCTATAGTCAACAAAGAACCCTTATTTGTCGTAATGTTAGTAAGGTGGGTTTAAATTAAATGTACACAGTTGAGGTCTTTTCGTGTACAAAGTTCGATGTAAATTGTATACCTATCAGCATTTGTTAGGTATTCAATCCAATCAATTAACACAGACGACTTAAGTCCTTAATAATGTACATTTTCCCATCGAGATGTTTTTATTTATTCTTATTTAAATTGAGATGCCGGTGACAGATGTACCAAAAACACTTTAGCGTTTATCAACAGCGTTATATCTATCCTTGTCGGGTAAAACATTAGCCTTCTAAGGCCCAAGGTCCTACCTATAGTACCTATCCAGTTAGGGTTGCCAGATCGAAGGCCGCTATTATCGGGAAAAAATATCAATTTTTCGGGATTTTGGGCCTTAAGTCGGGAAAAAAAACCTATCAAGTTAAATTAATTGTACTTATTAAAAACAACGATATTTTACATTATTGGCACTACGTCAGCTGCTCTGCCCAATCTCGCCATGCGCGCCCCGCGCGCGCTCTGACGGGCTCGACGCGGGTCGCTTGCTCGCTCGACGACAGTTCGGAATTTGAAATTATTGTTTTATAACGTGAAGCTGTTTTTCGGGACAATTTTCACTTCGTCGGGAATCGGGAACACATGCTAAAAATCGGGAGAATCCCGACCATCTGGCAACCCTATATCCAGTTCGATGTAATTTAAACCATGTTTAATTGGAACAGAACGTTCAATTTTCAATCAACGCAAAATCAACTCTATTTCCTACATTTTAGGTTAAAATTTCAGTGGCAAATTTTGTATGTTTTGTTTGTATGGCTTGGCCTTAGGAGGTTAGATATACGTCGTTGATAATCCTATTGTACCTAGGTCTGATGTGGCTGTGATGAATGTTTATTAATGATTACTAATATTAATTAATTATTTATTTGACGGTTGTTTTGTGTTCGAGATTATTTTATGTTGATTAGTATTATTAGTAACGTCCAATGATTATTGTAGTTACTTAACGAGGAGTATAATATTCATTTTCTGTAGCCGGAGATCACGGTTAAATGTTGTATTGTTATACTGTGTATATGTGTATTGTAATTTGTACAGTAAATTGCAGAAATCTACGCTACGAACGCGGTAAAATATCTTCGAGTCGATGTCAAATGCGCGAGTGCGTTCGTAGGTACCCTTTCGTATGTATTTTTGTAGTCAACTGTGTCGCGCGAATGAGTATACCTATAGGTCTCCCAATTTAAGAAGAGGCGAATGGCAAGAATAAAGCTTTGGTTTCCTCCGAAAGCGGTGCCGTCATATAGCGGCCGTCTCCATACAAATACTACGACATCCATATTTAGCCGTATTATTTAGTATGGAGACGGCCGCTATATGACGGCACCGCTATCCTAGGAAAACCGATCTTTACGAATGAATGGAACTACACACACCGGTAAAACAAGTGTATGAGTTAAAATCGACTTGACAGTTTTTGGTCTACACAAGATAAGTATTGTTGAGTGGGTTGCGTAGCCTCTTCTTATGGTGCGATACCTATTCTAGCGTCTTGCTGTGCTATTTCCCTTCGTCGATGTACTTAAATATCGCAGCGCTTCGCATTGTTTTATATCCCGTTAAATTTTATTCTTATGAAAACTTATATGAAAACAAAAAATATGTTTTATACTTAAAGCGAAAAAAATACAAAAATGGCATTTGTTTTAAGTAACATCTCTATATTTAGATTAAAGACGATACTCGGAAATGTGATATGTAGAAAAAAAGAAAAAAAAAAAGCTTATAAGCATACTCGTGTATAATTATGTAGGAGGTAAGTAAGGCTCGCGTTACTTGGGTTTGTTTTGTGATAGTGTTGTTGTAGTTCGCTTTGGCGTTGTGAATCCTTTTAACGACATTGTAGACAGACTACAGGGGACCTAGCCAAGGTGACAATAGTCTATCGCCAAACGCTAAACGAAAAGATAAAGGTATTGGGATGACAGATGCTACGGAAAGGCACGAGACTATTTCCATATATATAAAATGTAAGATTCGATCGGCGTTTTCTATCAATGATTGTCATCTTGGCTAAGCCCCCTGGAGGACTCACCGACTAAGCCCGCCCGATAATACATAGTAACATTATACTACGACCAGTAACCATTAAATAGGCACTAAAGTAGTGCAAAATATTGTAGTCGCATATAACAGCTGTAGTAGACGGCGCCTCGTTCATTGTACGGCAATTTAGTTGCTAAACGCTAAAGTTTGACCAACCCACTGACAATCCAACCTCTAGACTGAGCTTAGGCCAATTCTTTCATGAAACCGATGCTGCCAAAAATACGGGGGTGCGGGGGGACGAGGTGAGCGAATCCCGTGCTGTGATTGGTCCGTTCAAAGACACGGACCAATCACGGCACGGGATTGACTCGAAGATGGAGTAACGCTACCGTATGTGTGGCAGAGGGGGTAGCGCGACTATGCTATGTCTAGAGGTTCGATTGTCTGTGGACCAACCACAATTACCACCAAAGTATGGCGACCTCTATCTTTAATTTGTTCCGGTTTAAAAGAGTATTTAGCACAACTTTCCTGGTCTTAGTATTATTTAGTTGTACTACGTTTGTATTTACCGTGCTATCGTGCGGTTTCCAATTTACTATATTCGTGTAACCGTGTACTTATTTTTGAGTCAAGACGGTGATTGGTCGGTGTAGCGAGAGTAAACTTGTCGATGTCTTTAAAAATAAACTATAATACCTCAATTTCAGTTAACCTCCTTAATAATGTTTGGCTTTGTTTTGTGTATATAACTGAGTACTTATACCTTTACGTTATGTACCTACAGTTTTGCCTGATATTTTAACTGAAATAGCTGTATTAAGTTTCATGAATATAAATGTGATTTATGGAAGTTTTACGCAGGTACATTTTCAAGATTAGATTGGATCTTTCCGTCTTTTCACAAATTTTTTAAACACTACTCCTAGACTTCCAAGCTAAACTTTTTGTACTTTTAAAACCCTCATTACCGACTAAATATAATATAAGTAGTTACATATACCTACTATATATCTTTATAATATTCAAATGTTGTTCAAAACAAGAAATTATTTTGTGTACATTCAATTGTAAAAATATGTGTGCACTCATCGTATTCAAAAATATGTTCTAGTTCATATGTCATAGCTCTTATGTCAGCGAATAAGAACTATGGGACATATTTTGGAATAAGTTGTATGCACGCATATTTTTACACTTGACTGCACATTAATGTCTCTACGAGAATTATTGTATTTTCCATGAAGACTATATTAGTCTGATTTTATACAAGTAATGAAGAGTCCAGTGGGGATAGTAAAAGTCTGGTTAGTAAAGCTTTCATAAATTACTTCTTTATTTTTGTAACATTTACTGTTATCGTTTTCCCCCCTTGGACTTTTCATATTGTTCTAGTTTTTCAGACATTTCTTTTGGTGACCGTCTCTGAACGCTTCCTTATTACTTACTGAATAAGGTTCTCGTTGTTCAGTGCTATATAGTCACTACTGAACGAAATTGTGAACAACCGAAATTACAATAATGATCTTTATGACAACCACAGACGGTTGAATTTATCTTGAACACTAACAGGTTAAGCCACAAGGGAGGCGAATAAACTGCGAGGTAGGTTAGTCAGTAAAAGCTAAGAGAGAAATATTCTTATGGTGTAATTTTGGAGGTGCTGTGTAAAGTGTGATAATATTAAATATGGTGTTGTACCAATGTATGGAGCACCGCAAGTGACGGGTTCCTATTTGCTCTAAAGATGGATTTGGATATTATTATTCATGTTATAACTTTACAAAAGACCAGCATGTATCTAGTTGCAGAAGGAGCTACGAAAACATAGTACCTACTAAAAATACAGTATAGTACCAACGCGCACACTGTTAAGTGTTAACTGACAGTTCTTAAATCTTATTACAAAAGGTATAAGGTCCACCAATGGACAGTAAAGTTAAGAGTGTTGCGGTTTGTACACAGTAACATTAGTATCTCGGGCCGTCAAAGAATTCTACTCCACGGGGCAAATAGGAATCGGCCATTGTATTCGTGGAAGGTTTAGGTCATCTAAGATGAAGGTGTTCGAACCCTGTTGCATTGAATGCTTATCTCAGAAAGCCAAAGTACCTAAATATGGTGTGCTTGCCATTTTAATAATGATCTTCTTCCGGATCGGTTATTATTGCTTAATATTAATATGAAACTTGTTTATGTGAAATTGACTGGACAACATTAGGTACGGAATAATCGATGTTATATAGTCAAGTGTAAAAATATGGGTGCATATAGCTTACTCAAAAATATGTCCCATAGTTCTTAATTCGCTGACATACGAGCTATGGGACATCTTTATGAGTATGATGTGTGCACCCATATTTTAACACTTGACTGATGTACTCCACGTACAGAAAACAGTGTTGTTACTTCCTGTTGCTTATATCTACGTTCACGAATTATTGATGTTTCTAAGTGTATAGTATACTATAATATATGTTCTTACGTTACCTACTAAAAGTAATATGAGTGACACGAATTCATACATTTTATTTTATGTCACAACATAATTAAATATGTCAAATGAGTCCCGAAATCATTAACTAATTTAAAATTGACATGTTTTATACCTTTTATAATTTATTATTTTCGCTTGATTATTATTAGAATATGGTCATGAAATGGGGTGTTTATGAAGCTATAACTACCTACATGTATCTTGCACCTACAGTTATAATTTTAAAAAGACCTAGTGACCAATATTGTAGACACTGGACATAAATTAGAGAACTGTGAAATTGTAGGTAAACTTTGTAGCTTCATGCGTTTGAAATAAAGGTGACTTGTGTATTTGCTCATGGTATTGTCAAGGAAGTGTAATGTTGTTAGCCATTATTTCATTTAAGACTGATCACTGGAAATTTGTAGAATATAAACTTAATTTATTTCATGTTATTTTAGGATGTTGTCGTCAAACCCAGCTCTTTCTGAGAGTACTTTATATACTCTTGCAGTGAATGTCTTTATCACAAGATTAGTTTATAGCCTATTCATTAAAGTTGCTCACAAAGACGAGTACCTATGTTAGTTGCTTGTTCAACACTTGAAATCATAGTTATACACCGTGTTTTTTTTGATTTCCGTTAATTTCAAGGGTGCATTCCTGAGCTTAAATCAAGTAACTTTCTCAAAGACACCGATATTCTAATTAACTCCATTTCGGAGATAATCAATAATTTATTTTTTTGCTATAAGGCCTCTACAAGCGTGTACACTTGCCTTAGGGCCAGTTTACATATTGATTAGTGTTTAGAATGAGTTCATACATTTGCTACTAAACTTAAGTACAATCTCGGTCGATCGATGTTCGAAATGACATTGATATGTCACAGATTTCAATTGTTTGGTTGAGTTAAATGTAATGCCCGTGTTACAACAACGCTATATGCTACATTTAATTCGTTTTTAAACATTTTTTCATAACGAAAAAAAAAAAAATATTTTTTTAATTAACTATGCCATTTAGTTCTCTTAAACGTACTTAACCATACCCCGAAGTTAACGGAATTCAATAAAAACACGGTGTATAAAGTTATATTTTAAAGCGTGCTAAAGATATTTAAATATTTAGTTTTTAATGTTGCATCTAGTCTTTAAAGGACTTAATGATAGCAAGTTGAAAGAGATCTGTCATTACCTAAGGTTTTTCGTCAATTAAAATGAAAATGACCAATTTTTAAATTGTTGCATAGGAACGGTAAGACATTTGATGGGTATTTGAATAATGGAAGAAAAGCTTGTATTATTAACCAAAAATAGAGATTTATTAAACAATTACTGGATTTCTTTGTGTTATATTTCAAGCTAATTGTAATTAAAGTTCTACCTAAAATATACCTGTCTAAATATAAAAAGTCATAATTATCCATAAACGGTTGTGAGTGTAACAAGCGTAGCTTAGAGGATAATAGTTGGAAATATCAATTAGGGCGCTATCTTACAAATAATCCAAATAACAAGCTTGTACACAATTAATGCTGTTACTATGTATAGTTATTAAATAACACTATCCTATCACCATGATAAACCTACATATAGACATTTTGGATTTTTCTAAACATGACAAATAATAATTGTTACTAATTACTCAACTGTTTTATATGAAAAATATCACTAGTATTTATTTAGAACGTGTATGTTGCCATTGTGTATAAATTGAATATTATAATTGTGTTATGGTTTACGTTGGGTTGCAAGTGTTTCATAATTTATGTGTTAACAATGGAAATTTATGATAGTTATATATTTCGTCCTATTTTAGCATTCGGTTTTAATATTTATATTGCAGCTTAAATATAGAAAACTGTCATGCCAGCTCCATTGATGTTATATGTTTACAAGTAATAATACAGTAGACCTGTATCCGAACCGGCACTAAATATTCAAATACAGAGTAGGCATGTGAGCAAAATCAAAGTATCTATAGGTACTTTAGTTCAGTTTAGAATACTTAAAAAATAGATTTTTTGAAATCACTTAATTGGTAAATTGGTATAAAATCAAAGACTAGTTTTTATAGCCGCAAACGCACGTCTCGCGGTATTTGACCAGGCCAATTCGAACTTACAATTCGGTACATTTTGACGTCAAAAAGATGTCTTTGGTTATCATTCGTCCGTGCGCGACGGTGCGTCTCGCTTGCGTCAATACGTGTACGAATAAGTGCGAGCGAAATGCACGTGCGAAGGATGACAAAATGGCATAGTATTGATATCAAAATGTACTTATTGGCCTCCTGATCACATAGACCGGTTTGCAGCGGCCTCTTTCATACAGGTTCGAATTACATAATTATATTAACAAGTAAAATCATAATAGAAACAAGTAAATCTACAATAAACACTATCTCTTGGGATGATGTTAAAATTTGCCCTTAAATCTAAAAAAAAAACCGTGCGTTTGAAGTTTTAAAGCTAGATAAAGAAGTCTTCATACTATTTGAATATTTGCTGTACGGTTTTCAATCATTAATAGAACTTGTGAGTCAATGTCGTTAATTCATGAGTGTATCGGTGTTCCGGACATCATAATAAAAACCAATCAGCCATAATATTGTATTTTATTTACATATTTACCTTTTCGTATAAAATATTATAAATATTGAGAAGTTTTAACTTAAAATTATAGTTACATATAATACATTTTGGTTTACATATCTCAAACTTCGATAACTAGATATTTTGACTATTGACTGATTACATTCAACAACATAATATGTAGCTAGTATTCAATGGTAATTTTTATAGCGACTCAGTCGGTTTCATTTGCTAGCCTTGAACCGTGGCGTTGGCGTGAGCGTGAGGTTTTTAGTTTTGTCGATGAACAGTTTGGACAATGGTTACCCTTTAATCGCGGGATTTGACGCATTCACTGCCAGCGGGCCGCTAGGCGGGTTCTCTGTGCGTAGGCGCTTTTCGCTACATACGGGTTTTCCCATATTATAGGCTATACTAACCCATAGAGATCGTTTACAATTCCTATAACATTATAAAATTCTTAGGCTATTTCCTAGTGGCCAGCTGATCTAGTAGCGAGGCAATTTTCTCGTGTTTGGTCGATTCGCTCACCGGGCACTTGTTCTGCACGTAGAACAGGGCGCTCTGGTCTTTCTGCTCGAAGGCCACTAGTGCCGCTTCCTCGTAAAAACTGGAAAATAAAAACAAACGTAATATAACATCAGAATCGCTACATGCAATAAATTCCGTAAATAAGGTTAACGTACTAGTGCTCGTCACGGCCCTAGTACATTACTATCAATAGAGGTGACAGCAGGTCATCTATTGGGCATTAGCATGTCAAGCACAGGGATGTTTACCTTAAGTAACCCTTACCAACCGAACCGATAGCGCGGCAGCAGCAGCAGAGCCTGCCTGTTCTTGCGGTGCTTGAGACACGCGTCCACGAACGGTTCGTAGCTGACTTGTGGCTTCCTACAATACAGTAGATATACAACATGTTCATTGCTCACCCAGCCTTGACGTAGTACTTGACTGATGTCGTCCCGACAGCGCGGCAGGTACTTGAGCGCCTCGTCGTTCTTGCGGTGCTTGAGGCACGCGTCCACGAACGGTTCGTAGCCGATCGGCGGCTTCCTCCAATACAGTATAGATATACAACATTTTTATTCCTCACCCGGCCTTGACGTAGTACTTGACTTTGATGTCGTCCCGACAGCGCGGCAGGTACTTGAGCGCCTCGTCGTTCTTGCGGTGCTTGAGGCACGCGTCCACGAACGGTTCGTAGCCGATCGGCGGCTTCCTCCAATACAGTATAGATATACATTTTTATTCCTCACCCAGCCTTGACGTAGTACTTGACTTTGATGTCGTCCCGACAGCGCGGCAGGTACTTGAGCGCCTCGTCGTTCTTGCGGTGCTTGAGGCACGCGTCCACGAACGGTTCGTAGCCGATCGGCGGCTTCCTCCAATACAGTATAGATATACATTTTTATTCCTCACCCAGCCTTGACGTAGTACTTGACTTTGATGTCGTCCCGACAGCGCGGCAGGTACTTGAGCGCCTCGTCGTTCTTGCGGTGCTTGAGGTACGCGTCCACGAACGGTTCCTAGCCGACCGGTGGCTTCCTACAATACAGTAGATATACAACATGTTCATTGCTCACCCAGCCCTGACGTAGTACTTGACTTTGATGTCGTCCCGACAGCGCGGCAGGTACTTGAGCGCCTCGTCGTTCTTGCGGTGCTTGAGGCACGCGTCCACGAACGGTTCGTAGCTGACCGGCGGCTTCTTACAATACAGTAGATATACAACATGTTCATTGCTCACCCAGCCTTGACGTAGTACTTGACTTTGATGTCGTCCCGACAGCGCGGCAGGTACTTGAGCGCCTCGTCGTTCTTGCGGTGCTTGAGGCACGCGTCCACGAACGGTTCGTAGCCGATCGGCGGCTTCCTACAATACAGTAGATATACAACATGTTCATTGCTCACCCAGCCTTGACGTAGTACTTGACTTTGATGTCGTCCCGACAGCGCGGCAGGTACTTGAGCGCCTCGTCGTTCTTGCGGTGCTTGAGGCACGCGTCCACGAACGGTTCGTAGCCGACCGGCGGCTTCCTACAATACAGTAGATATACAACATGTTCATTGCTCACCCAGCCTTGACGTAGTACTTGACTTTGATGTCGTCCCGACAGCGCGGCAGGTACTTGAGCGCCTCGTCGTTTTTGCGGTGCTTGAGGCACGCGTCCACGAACGGTTCGTAGCCGACCGGCGACTTCTTGGACTTGGAGAAGCGGTCGAGCTCGTCCCAATCGTCCTTCTCCGCTAGAGTTAGGATGCGCAGCCACCAGTACCTGGTAAATAGAAATATTTATTGAATGTTGTCGAGTTCTGACTGATTGTATTGGTAGAAAAACCGCGTTTTGCCCCTTGCCATTTTGCTTTTGCAAAGTTTTTAGTTATATTTGTAGCTTTTGCTCCGTATATTGTTGTCCGTCTTTCGGGAAGCTTGTATTTTTTAGCAACAAGATACTTATGTCGTTGCGACGTGCCTTGCGGATTGCTCCAACCGCCCGTACGGTGCTGTATGTGCCGCATCCACATTCCATGGCCATGTCTCCTAAAGCTCCTGTCTTTTAATTTATTTGTTTTAATTTTACTGTTTGTTACTAACAACTATGAAGTCTGTTCTTCGAAATAAAGATATATTATTTTATTTATTTAAAGTGGTGGAGTTTGAAGCAGATTATACGCTAGGGTGTTCTTCGATCGCGCCACTACATGCATTTCAACTTTTGTGGTGCATGTACCTCGCTAGCTGAAGGGGACCATCGAGTGTACAGTCAGCAGCAGAAGTTGCTAAGCGGGCCAAGTGTTCAAAATGATCATGATGCGACTTTGTTGTTAAGGGAATAAAAGCGTGTCAAGGTAATCTTGAACACCTCGCCCGCTTAGCAACTTCTGCTGCTGACTGTACAACATTCATGCCAAACTTAAGACCATATTTAATCCTTCGAATTCTAACTAAATGCGCACTTATCTTCTGTCCGGTATCTTGTATTCTGAGCGCACTTACCTTCTGTCCGGCATCTTGTATTCTGAGCGCAGTTTGTCCGCGAGTTTGATCTCGCCTAGCTCGAGCAGTTTCTTGGCGGTGTCGTGTAGCGACAGCCCTACGAAGCTCTCGCCGTAGGTCTCCTGCAGACTGGACTGTTGCTTGCATAGCTTGCGGGCGTCCTCACAGATGGCCACGCCTATGAAAACATGAAAGAACTGTAAAGAAAAATGTCTGAAGAAACCGCAATCGGAAACTAGTGCCTAGGCCAATTCTCGGGATAAGTTGCCAAAGCAGACCCCAGGCTCCCAGGAGCCGTGACAAAAGCCGGGACAACGCGAGGAAGATGATGTCAAACTTCTTTCGGGATTATAGCATGGAATCTTGACCGCAATGAAGGTATTATGTATTTTTTAGAGATGAAATAAATTTTGCTACCGTGCTACTATTTGCTTTTCACACCTGTCTTGAGAAAATGCATATTGGATGTAATAAAACCCTATTTTTCTCTCATAGTCTCCTAAGACCCCTGCGTATAAACTAATCAACTGCTTCTGGAGTCTTAGGCCCACTTGCACAATTTCACTAACCCGGGGTTAACCGCTTAAACCTGGAGTTACCATGGTTACCAGTACAATTTGACACTTGGTTAACGGTTTAATCGCTTAACCCCGGGTTTGTGGGATGGTGCAAGTGGGCCTTAGGAGAATAGGGCAGAGGCATTTTTAGGGTTCCGTACCCAAAGGGTAAAAACGGGACCCTATTACTAAGACTCCGCTGTCCGTCCGTCCGTCCGTCTGTCACCAGGCTGTATCTCAAGAACCGTGATAGCTAGACAGTTGGAATTTTCACATATGATGTATTTCTGTTGCCGCTATAACAACAAATACTAAAAACAGGATAAAATAAAGATTTAAGTGGGGCTCCCATACAACAAACGTGATTTTTGACCGAAGTTAAGCAACGTCGGGCGGGGTCAGTGACCGTTTTTTTGCTTGTTTTGCTCTATTTTTTGTTGATGGTGCGGAACCCTCCGTGCGCGAGTCCGACTCGCACTTGGCCGGTTTTCAGATATGGGGAAAGACTAAAGCGTTCGTGCACCTAAGTCGTTCTTGGCCTTCCTGTAGCACTCCCTGGCCGATATCAGCGCGGCCTCAGCTTGCCCGGGCTGTGTGGGGCCGCACGCGTCGCGCACGTGTGCGGCGGCCTGGGAATTAATATAACAAGTTATTGTATTGCAGACCGTGCGGTATACATTATATTGTGACAAAACAATAGTACATTATTGTCGAGGCTCGAAAGTAGCTTGATGATTCATTTTAAACGGGCGACATTGGGTTGGGAGTCCGTTTAATTGAACCCGAAGCCAGCAAGTAGCCTTCCAGCCGAGTCATATATAGTGCTTTTCTCAAAAATGGTGCAATAAATAGAAATATTATACAGAAGTAACGTTATAAATATTATAATTTTCACAGAAAAAAGTAAAACCATTAAAAAAAATTGCTTTGCCGCCTTTAAAAAAATAGAAGTGTATTTTTCTGCTGAAAATACGCCAACCAATTTGAGACACCTAAATAGTCGCGGTACCAACATTATAATAATAAGTACTGATCATCTGTTTGGCTGTTTAATGGACCTATGCCTTCATTTGATACGGCCATTTCAACTTTTAAAAAGTTTGGAACTCGACAAATAATGGAATTTATGCAACATTGCAGTCCCGAAATCGTTCCCTGTCCCGTGCCCCACATATGGGTCACAGCAAGCCTCTATTAAAAGGCTGTAAGGTTGACAGTTAACAGTTGGGACAGTGAACGTGTTAAACCAGTCACCTGCGCGGGGAAGTCGTCCTCCTGCACCAGCACCTTGCGCAGCGCCTCGCGGTTGTGCGTGCCGCAGTACTTGATGTACAGCGCGTGCGCTAGCGGGAAGCTGCGGATCGTCAGCTGAAAAATAAAACGTACAGCCGCCATCAAATATATCGGACCGCCCAAGGTGCTCACAAATATCTGAACACACCTCTATTGTCAAGGCGTGCATGTTCAGATATGGCAATTGTACATCATTAATACAGGTGACCTAATAAATAAGTTACCTATCAAAAAAAAAAACGGTATATTTTTCTTACACTTTGAAAAAATGTATTTTAAAATTAAATGTACTGACCTCAAACTCGTGCTTGCCCATCTTCTCCTTCAAGTGCAGCAGTACTATGTAGACGAGGTCGGTGTCGCCGCTCGCCGTGGCCTTGAGCAGCGCCGTCGGGCCCTCGCCCAGCTGCAGCAGCAACGGCACCTGCAGCTAGCTGTGGCTCTCGTACTCGAGAATCTGGAGAAAGCTACTGACCTCAAACTCGTGCTTGCCCATCTTCTCCTTCAAGTGCAGTAGTACTATGTAGACGAGGTCGGTGTCGCCGCTCGCCGTGGCCTTGAGCAGCGCCGTCGGGCCCTCGCCCAGCTGCAGCAGCAACGGCACCTGCAGCTAGCTGTGGCTCTCGTACTCGAGAATCTGGAGAAAGCTACTGACCTCAAACTCGTGCTTGCCCATCTTCTCCTTCAAGTGCAGTAGCACTATGTAGACGAGGTCGGTGTCGCCGCTCGCCGTGGCCTTGAGCAGCGCCGTCGGGCCCTCGCCCAGCTGCAGCAGCAACGGCACCTGCAGCTAGCTGTGGCTCTCGTACTCGAGAATCTGGAGAAAGCTACTGACCTCAAACTCGTGCTTGCCCATCTTCTCCTTCAAGTGCAGCAGTACTATGTAGACGAGGTCGGTGTCGCCGCTCGCCGTGGCCTTGAGCAGCGCCGTCGGGCCCTCGCCCAGCTGCAGCAGCAACGGCACCTGCAGCTAGCTGTGGCTCTCGTACTCGAGAATCTGGAGAAAGCTACTGACCTCAAACTCGTGCTTGCCCATCTTCTCCTTCAAGTGCAGTAGCACTATGTAGACGAGGTCGGTGTCGCCGCTCGCCGTGGCCTTGAGCAGCGCCGTCGGGCCCTCGCCCAGCTGCAGCAGCAACGGCACCTGCAGCTAGCTGTGGCTCTCGTACTCGAGAATCTGGAGAAAGCTACTGACCTCAAACTCGTGCTTGCCCATCTTCTCCTTCAAGTGCAGTAGCACTATGTAGACGAGGTCGGTGTCGCCGCTCGCCGTGGCCTTGAGCAGCGCCGTCGGGCCCTCGCCCAGCTGCAGCAGCAACGGCACCTGCAGCTAGCTGTGGCTCTCGTACTCGAGAATCTGGAGAAAGCTACTGACCTCAAACTCGTGCTTGCCCATCTTCTCCTTCAAGTGCAGCAGTACTATGTAGACGAGGTCGGTGTCGCCGCTCGCCGTGGCCTTGAGCAGCGCCGTCGGGCCCTCGCCCAGCTGCAGCAGCAACGGCACCTGCAGCTAGCTGTGGCTCTCGTACTCGAGAATCTGGAGAAAGCTACTGACCTCAAACTCGTGCTTGCCCATCTTCTCCTTCAAGTGCAGTAGCACTATGTAGACGAGGTCGGTGTCGCCGCTCGCCGTGGCCTTGAGCAGCGCCGTCGGGCCCTCGCCCAGCTGCAGCAGCAACGGCACCTGCAGCTTGCTGTGGCTCTCGTACTCGAGAATCTGGTAACGAGATAGCATCAATTCAACGAGTTCGAAAATCTGTGTGCTACTCTGCAGCGGCGCCACCATAATGAATATCAATGAATAGGGATGTTGACACATGTTGAATTTTATAACAAAATCTAGTAAAATAGATAGCAAACGAGCAATTTATCACAATAATGTGGATATTAAAATAAAATATTGAAAAATTACAAAAATACAGGACCTGAAAGTTTCAAAATTTAAGTTTTTTTTAACTTCCAAAAACGATAAAAGTAAGGGTACCATTTGATTCCTCTATCTACTGACTATGAATGACTACTTCTCCCGATGGCGACTATGCCCTAACGCAAATAAAACCGAGGTATGCTGCTTCCACCTGAACAATAAGCTAGCGAACACCGAGCTGAACGTGGAGTTTATGGGAAAGGCACTGAAACACAACCCAAACCCCAAATACCTTGGTGTCACTCTAGACCGGAGTTTAACCTACAAGAGCCACCTGAACAAAACTGCCGGGAAACTGAGGACCCGTAATAATATAGTCCACAAGCTGACCGGAACAACTTGGGGAGCCAATGCTGCGTGCCTCCGAACAACTGCTCTCGCACTGGTCTACTCTTCGGCAGAGTATTGCTCGCCTGTGTGGATTAACAGTACCCACGTTTCAGCTGTCGACACGCAGCTAAACCACACCATGCGCCTCATCACAGGCTGTATACGCCCTACACCTACCTACTGGCTACCTGCCCTCAGCAACATCGCCCCACCCCACCTACGCCGGGAACAGTGCCTCCACCGCGAGCTCGATAAAGTACGGAGAGACCCAACTCTACCCATTCACGGCGATGTGCTCGCCAAGACTGATCGTAGGCTTAAGTCCCGTAATCCACCATTAGCTAGGTTAAACGCCATGGATCCCCTGTGGAAGGTAGAGAATGCCTGGCTTAGCGAGTGGCAATCCAATAAGGCGCCAACCGACTTCTTCGAACTAAGCCCCCGTACAAGACCTCCAGGTTTCACTACCCAACGACGTGTCTGGTGCCTGCTGAACCGCTTCAGAACTGACGTGGGCAACTCCGCATACCACAGGAACAAATGGGGATGGTGTGAGTCGGCGGCATGCGGATGTGGAAAACCGGAACAAACAATCCGTCACATGGTGCTAGAATGCCCCAACACCAAATTCGGTGGCAACATTGAAGAGCTCAAGACCTTGACTGGGAAAGCCGTGGATTATTTTAAGAACTCTAGCTTTAAACTTTAAATTTATAACGCAGTGACATGTATAGATATGCCATACGATAAATAAATTTGATTCCTTACATTTCACCAAAAAAAATATTGTACAGCAACTATATACATAAACGCAATATTTCACCGACAAAAACGCAATATTTCACCGACAAAAACGCAATTTTCTTGTTTTGTCCATACTACAACGTGGGCGATGACGTCACGGCCTCTGGCCATTTTGTATAGGGCGTTTCGCGAGTGAAGTGCGACTGTCGGACTTTGACTACAATTTCTGACGTTTGTGTTACTTTAATGCAATGGGTCCCATATAGACATTTGATCCTAAAAACAAACCCGATCGATTGATACCATAAAAAAAATTAGTCATGTAGCCTATTATATGGTGAAATGATGTACCTGAAACGTACATCATGTACCTATAATGTTTATGGCTGTACCTGTGACAGGGAACGAAATAATGGGCATTGAAAGTAGCGCCGCTGTGGAGCATACTCTGCAACGGTGTCACATAGTACTCATAGATAGAAATGATACTAGTTATTTTTTTTCTTTTGTAAATTGATGTACTAATGCTGTTTATTACGTATCATCATTAATTAGTTAGTACATAATGTACGTTTCAGATACATCATTTCATCATATAATTAATTTATATTCATTATGGTGGCGCCGCTGCAGAGTAGCACACGAAAATCTGCGGGCGCAGCATGGTTCCATTTTTATCGCCTGTGACTACCCTTCACTTTCGCACTTACATACTCGTTAGAACGTGACAGGCATGGTGACAAGCGATAAAAATGCGACCGTGCTACAGGATTAATTCATGGGTTGCCAAAATGAGCGCAGGGCGAACTTTTGTTCGCGCACACTTATATTGCAAATGAAACCTCCACGTAGTCTGCAGGATGACAATTATGTACATGGAGATTGTTGTGAACGCAACCTTTATATTTGTATAAAATCTCAATACCTATATTCCTAATGCAGTAGCTAAACGTGGCCGTCGGGCTCGGCTAGTATTCGGAAGCTTTTTCTTAAGCACCAATAGGGGCGCTCCACATACTTTGTATCGCGGCCAATTAGAGGCACCTAAATTTAAACCACCTTTTGTACTGATCAAATATTGCAAATCACTCTCTCATCAGCCTTCATACAATAACTACACCACTTCTACATTTAACCACAGACAATCCAACCTCTAGACATAGCATACTCGCGCTACCCCCTCTGCCACACATACGGTAGCGTTACTCCATCTTTGAGTCAATCCCGTGCCGTGATTGGTCCGTGTCTTTGAACGGACCAATCACGGCACGGGATTCGCTCACCTCGTCCCCCCGCACCCCCGTATTTTTGGCAGCATCGGTTTCATGAAAGAATTGGCCTAAGCTCAGTCTAGAGGTTGGATTGTCAGTGCATTTAACTGTTTTGCCAAGAACCCCTTGTAACCAGTATCTTTGGAAGATTACATCAGTTTACTTTAAATCGAAGCTTTTTATTTGAGTCGTCGAGATCCTGACCTGCACGGCGGCTACAGAGATGTTTACCTTGATGGCGAGTGCCTTCCGCCCCTTGTCGGAGGCCTTCTTGGCGATGGTGGTGTAAGAGATGCCGGCCACGTTACGCAACTTCTCGCCAATCTCGCGCGCAGCGCTCTCGTTATCCAGGTGAGGTTGCGTCACCTGATGGCAACATTTAAATTAATATTTAACCATATCACAACGAATTCAATTGTTTAATAAACATTATATTTTATAGTTCCATTTGGCAGGTGGGCCAAAATGTTAACAGAATGGTGGCCGCTTTTAACCGAAAAGAGTGCCTGGCGTCCGTTGGCTCGTTGGGTGGACGATATTCTGAAGATTGCGGGTCACTTCTGGATGAGATTGGCTCAGGACCGGTATAAGTGGCGTACTCGAAGAGAGGCCTCCTCAATTATTGTTTGAAACGTTGTGTGAGCAGTCACTAGCTCGCTATATTTAACGCCTGGCGGTTCTAGTACCTGCAGCGTTTAGTTGGCTAGCTTAATGTGATAGTATGCAGGTCTGAACCTGCAACCAGCTAAATGCCACGACAGACAGTTAAGACGTGCCCTTTTGGACCCTTTTGCGTTGGATTAAGGTTCAAGTTACCTTATAACACGCCCAGTGTGACAGCACGCGGGTCTGGCCGTCCTTCATCTGCAGATAGTCCGCGATGTGTAACGCGAGGCAGTGCAGCCGTCGCCAGATCAGTCGGTCCAGCAGTATCCGCTCTCCTAGGTTTTGGACCCTATTGCGTTGGGTTAAGGTTCAAGTTACCTTATAACACGCCCAGTGTGACAGCACGCGGGTCTGGCCGTCCTTCATCTGCAGATAGTCCGCGATGTGTAACGCGAGGCAGTGCAGCCGTCGCCAGATCAGTCGGTCCAGCAGTATCCGCTCTCCTAGGTTTTGGACCCTATTGCGTTGGGTTAAGGTTCAAGTTACCTTATAACACGCCCAGTGTGACAGCACGCGGGTCTGGCCGTCCTTCATCTGCAGATAGTCCGCGATGTGTAACGCGAGGCAGTGCAGCCGTCGCCAGATCAGTCGGTCCAGCAGTATCCGCTCTCCTAGGTTTTGGACCCTATTGCGTTGGGTTAAGGTTCAAGTTACCTTATAACACGCCCAGTGTGACAGCACGCGGGTCTGGCCGTCCTTCATCTGCAGATAGTCCGCGATGTGTAACGCGAGGCAGTGCAGCCGTCGCCAGATCAGTCGGTCCAGCAGTATCCGCTCTCCTAGGTTTTGGACCCTATTGCGTTGGGTTAAGGTTCAAGTTACCTTATAACACGCCCAGTGTGACAGCACGCGGGTCTGGCCGTCCTTCATCTGCAGATAGTCCGCGATGTGTAACGCGAGGCAGTGCAGCCGTCGCCAGATCAGTCGGTCCAGCAGTATCCGCTCTCCTAGGTTTTGGACCCTATTGCGTTGGGTTAAGGTTCAAGTTACCTTATAACACGCCCAGTGTGACAGCACGCGGGTCTGGCCGTCCTTCATCTGCAGATAGTCCGCGATGTGTAACGCGAGGCAGTGCAGCCGTCGCCAGATCAGTCGGTCCAGCAGTATCCGCTCTCCTAGGTTTTGGACTCTGTTGCGTTGGGTTAAGGTTACATTTCCAACGGATAATCGTTTTTTTTTTCCTTTATTGGGAAAAAACAGACGTAGACAGATAATACAAAAAATAATACTGGCTTTCACATTAATAATTACAAGTTGTATCCTAATTTGTTAATAATAAAAAAAGGAAAGATAAATGGCGTTATTTATAAACGCACTACAAGTTTCACTTAGTTAATCTTTTGTCTTAATCTGTTATTTTGACTTATGTATTTGTTAGAAACGGATAATAAAACATAAAGTAACTAATGGAGGCCCGGAAACTATGAATATTCTGTCCTTAAATTATATTGCAAAGACATATGCATTAAAATCCTAAATACACTTGTATTATTTTATTTAGCGTGTATATTTTCGCTTTATCGAAACTTCTAAATGGATTGCCCCTTGAGTGATTCAAGGACTGATAAAAATAGATAACTGTATGTAAATAGTCATAACTCATAACTGAGTTAGATGTAAGTAAATAGAACATTAGGAAACACCAAGAACTGTGTTGATTTCTCGAGATCTCACGTGGCGGACGAACTTGGAGTTCTGCCAAAAATAATAGTTGGCTTACGCTAAACGTAAATAAATCACCATAAAGTGGCATTGAACACGCGCAACCAACGGCATGTACGCACTACCATGAATCTAGTATTTAAACTGGATCAGGCATGAGGGGTGGGGGGAAATGACCGAACGGGATAGTCTTATGTATCTTGTATGAGTATGAGTAGCAGCGAAAGCGCTATTATTGTTTGTCCTTGTCACAGTCTCACTTTTTTATTCCCCACCATAAATTAGTATGGATTATGGTGGGCAACAAATATATTTGACCAATCATAGTGTCGCATTGCCTATGTTTTGTCCATCACGGATGCGCGTATACCACATCTATTAGGATCCTACCATCTATGACACACTACGTAGTGATCCATCATCTGCTGGTCCCATATGGAGCCCCTTCAATAAAGTTTATACTTAAGCTTTGGATTCCTCCGAAAACGGTGCCGTCATATGACGGCCGTCATATAGCGGCCGCAAAAGACGGCCGTCTTTACGGTGGCGACATGTGGAAAGTACCACGGCGTCATAACACACCGTCATCCACCAAGGTCAAAGCGGTAAATTTGAAAAATGTAGGCGCGATGGGATAACGTCCCATAGAAAATTTGAATTTCGCGCCTTTTCCTACTGACAAGATTTGCTTGATCATCTATAATTTACTTGGAGGATGAAATATCATCAGAAGAGGAAAATAATCGTAGTACGGAATCATTTATTCAAATCTCGTGTCATTTATTCAAAATGGCGTCACCGCTATCTAATAAAACGTTCACGAAACTTATCGACAAGGTCATGACGGCCGTCATCTTACGTTACGTTGACAATCAACGTAACGTAACGCCGTCTAGGAAACCGCGCCATCTTGTTTACATAGACAACGTTCTAGTGACGTCAGTCAACGCTATACAGCGGCCGTAATATGACGGCACCGTTTTCGGAGGAATCCAAAGCTTTACAGCTTAGTTGCCTACATGTGTATAAAAGGATACTGGTAAAACGTGAGCGGGATGGCCACCTTGGGGTTGCGGATGGCGTTCAGTACGCGTAGCCACCGGCACGTGCGCACGTAGTGGTCTGTCAGTTGCTGGTCCACGATGAAGCCCTTTAACCCATAACAGTCTTTATAGTGTTTTTACTAGGACAGGATAGGAATATTCGAAGAAAGGAAACTGTTTAAGTATGGTTTGTTTGAAGGCTTCACCAGGCCCCTATTTCACTACGGTGACAGGTGCGACAATTATAAAACATCACTATTGCTGACGTCACAGACATCCATGGGCTACGGTTACCTACCGCTTACCATCGGGCGGGCCGTGTTACTGTTTGCCACCATCATTGTATTATTAAAAAAAACTTTATTATATCGGAAAAAAAAGATAATTCTCTTGGGATGTTTATGACAATTGTCACATGATTTCAAAGAATTTCGTAGATTTCTTGACAGGAAATGATTTTTTGACAGGAAATGAGTTCTGTGTCGAAATTTCGTGACAATTGTAGTGTTTCTTGTGACAATTGTAGTTAGCTTCGCAAAAACAGTACTTATTTAATGGCGATATAATGGAGTTTTTTTATTATTAAAATGTTCGTGGCAAACAAGCACACCGCCCGTCCGATGGTAAGCGGTTACCGTATCCTATAGAGGCCTGTGACGTCAGCAACAGTGATGTCGACAATTGTCGCACCTGTCACCGTGGTGAAATAGGGGCCTGGATACTTCACCATGGCAACCAGGTGCATCAAAAACTTCACCCACTTAAGGCTTCGTCACACAGGCGCGTTTTCCGGGCGCGGCGTGAGCATTTTATATGTAAAAGCGGCGCGCCCCGCTCACGCCGCGCCCCGCTCACGCCGCGCCCCGCTCACGCCGCGCCCGGAAAACGCGCCTGTGTGACGAAGCCTTTACCTTGCCAAACTGCGCGGCCCGAATGAGCATCTTCTGCACGTCGGGCTCGAACTCGAAGGCGGCGGCGTCGATGCAGTCCTGCACCGCTTTGGCCAGGTCGGGTTTCACCAGGCGGATGTATTCGTCTGCCCTGTGGCTGCGTTTCTGCGACAAAGATAAATTGTCTACTTAAAAAAACTCGCTTTTGGTATATGTAATATATACATATTATTTCTCTACCACTACTTTGTGTTTTAATTTTTATTTGTCAATGTTCAGGCTAATTAAAATCACCTATTTAGGTTGTAATTGTGATACACGTTGCTACAATAAGATACCCGATCATATTGTGAATATGTCAGAAAACAAGTTCAAAACTATAATAAAAGATACTTTAATAAAGAAAGGCTATTATAGAGTAGACGATTATTTAACAGACACACACGTATGGTCGGATACCTTATCTACAATCAAGCGTGGCATATATTAAGTTATAATTTTAATACACATGTATATTCTATGTAAATTATTCTCTACAATTTTTAACTTTTAAAAAGTGTTCTGTAAGAGTCTATTTTGAATAAAAATATTATGATTATGATTATTATGATAGACTTAATTTTGTACGTTAACATAAGGCCAGTGGTATTTAAACACGCCGCAGACCGCGCAAACGTCATAGGCGCAAATTTTATAATTGTTTCGGATATACATCAAGGATAGACCCTGAAAATTATTACGGTTAGGTTATAAAAATCCTGTAAACTAATAATGCAACGATAGTAGTATAGTAAACGTATAACGATGAGATGGATAAAGTAAAACGAATATTTTACTTCTGGATAAGACATCTATCCCGGGGTTAACCAAAACATTCGGTGACTGAATGTCTGCTTTTTGAGAAATCCTCACCTGGAACTGTTTCGATGCTTCAACCAAGTATGAGCCAGGTGCGGTGCTGTCGATCCTGAATATCTTCTCAATGACGACTGGCACTTTCTCTATAAGTTCGTGTGTGTACTGCGACACGACACGAGCGCAGTCCATCTCGGGGATGACGTGGAACGGCCCGTCGTAGGGGAACTCCGTCTTTTGCCCTTTCGAACCGAAGATACAGAGCATGTCGTCCCAATGGGCTATCACGGCTTGAGAGCCGCACCTGAACAAATAATATAAGTTGAAATTAAACGAACGTGATCGATTGAATGTTTTCCTGTTGACCCACGACCGACGGAACGGAGCCGGTAAATACATTTAGACAGTGTGAATGGTGAGTTCATGCGTTTGTTGGAATTATTTTTCTCAATTATATCCAAAACTGATCGAGCGATTTACTTGTGGTATTTTGTGAAAGATTTGCGGTACATCAGCGACAATTCTTAGGTAGGTAAGTTGCATTTCACCAGATGGCGCTAATATAATGTCGATCGAGTCTGTGCGGAAAGAGAAGAGTTGTGAAATGTGTGGAATCCAATACATTCTACGACTCTTCTTTTTCCGCATAGACTCTATTTTAAATTTTATTGTAAATAAAATAAAATATACTTTTTATATATACCTCGATGATAGCAAACAAGCAGCTCCTTGTCGGCAATTTACATATACAGCGGTTGTCACTGAGTGATTATATAATTGAAACACTAACCAGACTAGTTCCTTAGGTTGCTTGATGCAGCCAGTGTCGATCTCTGCGTACTTGCTCTTGAAGTCGGAGGCGCCGATCCACAGGAACCCGGAGTCCGTGAAGAGCGCCACGTGCCGCCCGTTCTACAAGGGCACGATGCACAGATGCGTGTATAGATACACTGTCACAATGATCTTATCGTTGACAAACTAACCAGACTAGTTCCTTAGGTTGCTTGATGCAGCCAGTGTCGATCTCCGCGTACTTGCTCTTGAAGTCGGAGGCGCCGATCCACAGGAACCCGGAGTCCGTGAAGAGCGCCACGTGCCGCCCGTTCTACAAGGGCACGATGCACAGATGCGTGTATAGATACACTGTCACAGTGATCTTATCGTTGACACACTAACCAGACTAGTTCCTTAGGTTGCTTGATGCAGCCAGTGTCGATCTCCGCGTACTTGCTCTTGAAGTCGGAGGCGCCGATCCACAGGAACCCGGAGTCGGTGAAGAGCGCCACGTGCCGCCCGTTCTACAAGGGCACTATGCACAGATGCGTGTGTAGATACACTGTCACAATGATCTTATCGTTGACAAACTAACCAGACTAGTTCCTTAGGTTGCTTGATGCAGCCAGTGTCGATCTCCGCGTACTTGCTCTTGAAGTCGGAGGCGCCGATCCACAGGAACCCGGAGTCGGTGAAGAGCGCCACGTGCCGCCCGTTCTACGAGGGCACGATGCACGAATGCGTGTATAGATACACTGTCACAGTGATCTTATCATTGACACACTAACCAAACTAGTTCCTTAGGTTGCTTGATGCAGCCAGTGTCGATCTCCGCATACTTGCTCTTGCAGTCGGAGGCGCCGATCCACAGGAACCCGGAGTCCGTGAAGAGCGCCACGTGCCGCCCATTCTGCGAGGGCACGATGCACGAATGCGTGTATAGATACACTGTCACAGTGATCTTATCATTGACACACTAACCAGACTAGTTCCTTAGGTTGCTTGATGCAGCCAGTGTCGATCTCTGCGTACTTGCTCTTGAAGTCGGAGGCGCCGATCCACAGGAACCCGGAGTCCGTGAAGAGCGCCACGTGCCGCCCGTTCTGCGAGGGCACGATGCACAGGACCTGCGTGTACGGGTTCCGGATTTCCGGACGCTGGAAATTTATAAGTAGACTTAGGAATATAAAAACCGGCCAAGTGAGAGTCGGACTCGCGCTCCAAGGGTTCCGTACATGACACAATTTTTGACAATGTATTTTTTCATGTGAAACGTGAGTGAAATGTCTATAAAAAACCCGTAGGGGTAGCATCAAACACTAAGTAATTAAGTCCGACTCACGCTTGACTGCACATTTCTAATAGGTTTTCCTGTCATTCGATAGGTAAAGAACTATTTTGTGTATTTTTTTCAAAATTTTAGACCCAGTAGTTTCGGAGATAAGGGGAGGGGGGGGGGGAATGGTCATATTTTGCCTGTTTTCTTGAATAACCGCTAAACTATTTATCCTAATATTATAAAAAAAATACATTTGAGATTCTTACAATGAGCTCTTTCATTTGATATGTAACACGATATAGTTAGAAAAACTTTTTTTTAATTTTTGCATTTACCCCCCAAAAATGGCCTCCATATTTAAAATTAATTTATTTACGTTACACGTCCATCTTTGGGTCACAAACTTACATATGTGTACCAAATTTAAACTTAATTGGTCCAGTAGTTTCGGAAAAAATAGGCTGTGACAGACGGACGGACGGACGGACGGACAGACAGACAGACAGACAGACGAGTGATCCTATTAGGGTTCCGTTTTTTCCTTTTGAGGTACGGAACCCTAAAAATGGAAATGTATAAGTTGAATTAGAAATAAAAAAAGGAAATATATAAGTTAGTCAACTTACTATAAAAAAAGTGAGGTGTTATACTTAAGTTCCTTTACAATCCATATTGTATAACTCCATAACATCATCTTTTTAACAGTATTTTTTTCTAGAGCTATGAAATGGCATTGCGGCTTGAATAGTAAAGATCTGGTCCGTGGAAGGGTTAAAGGTTTCAAATGTATAATTTAGAGTTTAGAACTTCTACAATTCTAGGCACATACTTGTTGTAAAGAAGGCGGCAGCCCTCGGTTAAGATAAATTCTAATCTGATATAAAGTGTAACAACAGTATTATTTGCGAAATACTCGTGCTAAGACGCTGTTGCATGCAACAATGATACTTAGAATTAGAAAATTTTCATTAATTAGTTTCCAGGTCTCCTTGTGCCGGAACGCGTCATGTCGAACAGTAACTTACTTAGAAACTTGAATGCTGTTTAGTAATATTCACTTTGTATTGAGCTTTCAGATAACTTGCCAGTTTGCTGTTAACTTGTTTACCTCTAAGTATAAGGTAACTTTGCACCGACTTGGATAGGACAGAAATTTGATTAGATATCAATTTGACATTAATGATGACATTGCCATACAGATTTAGTTTGGTCTGATTCTGGGCTTTACAGCCACAAACACAAGTGTTGTAACCGGGATGCTGCTTAAACATCTGACACAGATGGTAAAGGCCTATTATTAATCTCTCTGTATATATAATATATAATCCACTTAGTAATGATATTCCACTTTGATTGATTGATTGATTGAGTAATAATATTATAATAGCCAAATAATAAATGTCGCTAGGTACCTTTTAGTGCCGCACTGTCTGAAAGTCTGAAACCATCGATACGAGAAGAGGAAGAATAGGCAAATGGGGTGGGAAATTTTGTTGGGGAAAGCGTATAATGAATTGAACTCTAACGAAGCCCTGCGGCTTCCGGCGTGCCTGCGCACGAGCGTGATTGACCGAGCGAGCGAAGAGTCTCCGTTTTAGATTGAGCAAAAATGATTTTGTTTGTCGGTCTGGCTGTTCTACTCTACATTTTTTTAAATAGATCAAACTTTCAAGTTGTTTATACGCCTCAATGGTTGATAACTGCTGGTATAGTAAGCTAGCACAGGCCTGGGCTCCTTATTGCGTCACATGAGGGATCCGATGAAAGCTCACTTGGCCTAGGAATATTTTAGGGAATGTAGCCCGCTGGTTGGCAACTCCTGGCTTAGAAAGGGAAGCTAGATAAAGTCATACCATGAGCACAGGCCTTGGTTCTCCCAGCTGGCACTTGTATATCTCCTTGTTGCGACATACGAGGAAGCCGATGACGGCGGACGAGCGAAGCCCCGCGCTCAGAACGCACCACGATGTGATTGGTTCACTGGCCCCTGGAACAAAAGTAATGAAACATACTTGGCTCATTATCTCTCGGTTCTGCCAGGTATACATAGAAACAAGAGAAGCCACGCACAGAACAAGTTGTGTATAGGAATAAAACTGTCTCCAGTGTCTCCACCATTTAACTTTCTAATATGTTTAAAATATTCATAGTACGGATTATTGTAATAAGTATGATTGTACGTTGACAGACAGACGGACGGACGGACGGACAATATAGTGATCCTATAAAGCAGGGGTCGGCAACCTTTTAGCAGCCAAGGGCCATATAGTACACAAACAAATCTCTGCACAAATCTCTGTTTTGACATTTTGCTGGGACATCAGTTAGCCGCGACCATGACCAGTGAAACCTGTGTCGAAACGTCGGTAAGGTATGTGAATAAATTTCGCGTTAGACCCGTCTATAAATGTGAGTTCATATAGTAGTTAACGAATTTGACGCGGGCCGTACTTTGTTAACATTGATGACAGCATCAGACATTTTCATTTGTCAATACATATTACATACAAAATAGCCAGGGAGGCTCGCGGGCCGCAAGTGACAGGCTGAAGGGCCGCAGGTTACCGACCGCTGCTATAAGGGTTCCGTTGTTTCCTTTTGTTTTGGGGTACAATAAAAACAAGTTGAACATAAAAAGAAATGTTATAGTGAAGGTATCAATATTACACTTTTTATTTTAATAAATATAACAGATTGAACCACTTACGTGGCAGATCTGGTACGGGCCTGACTTTGGGCTCGGAGATGTTGCTCAGCAAGAACATGCGGTTGGTGGTAGTCATTACAGCTAGTCCTATACCGTGAGGGTTGGGGAACAGCTGTGCTTTGCTGACCTGTTCACAAACAGTATAAACAATATATAAGGGAATATAGTAGTACAGTAGGGGAGGAAAAATACACCAGCACATATAACTGTGCATTCATTCTAGTACATTATTAGTTAAGTAAAGAGTAATAAAACCGAGTCATTTTATTTTATTAGCTATTTCTACATAAACACAGTAGTCTATTTCATTTAAGTGTGTTTAGCTAAGTTTTTTGTACATAGAAATATCTAGTTAAAACTATGAGTTGAAATTAAAGTTGTAAAGGCCAGCCACACTTACCCCACAGCCACACATAAATATATCCTTATGTATAAGTAGAACATGGTACCTTAGTGTCCCTAACTTCTTGCCCCATATTGAATGTCTTCTGGTAGGCACCAAACATGTCGTAAATAAGCACATCTCCGCTCTCCTGCACACACAGCAGCTGCTCCCCGTCCGACCAGCCCATGTGGATCAGGACTCCGCTGTTCCACTGGAAATGTCACAGGTAATACATTCTATTTATTTTATTTATTTAAGCCTTTGTTTTTCCTTAAATAGTTTACATAATAAAAGTTTTCTAATACTATTGTTGTTTATTTTACTATATTAAGGACCCCTGTCGGGTATAGGCCTCCTCCATATCTTTCCACCTTTCTCGGTCTTTAGCCTTGATTAGCCAATTTTCTCCAGCTGTGGCTATGATATCCCTGGACCATCTTGTTATGGGTTTTCCCGCCTTCCTTTTGCCATGGGGTCCTGGCCACTTTGTGACTTTGTTGGTCCATTCCATCTGTCATCTGTCAATCTTCCTATGTGGCCGGCCCATCTCCACTTCTGTTTCAGCGCAAACTCGAGTGCATCTATGATGTTTGTTTGGGATCGGATGTACTTACTGTCACAGGTAATACATACATACATACAAATGATAGTATGTTTCAAACTACAAGCTCTGGGTCAAATCCTGGTAAGGGAATTTTTCATTTGTGTAATATTGCACAGTGAAATATAGCACAACAAATCGATGCAGATGTTTAAGAGGTGACAGACAGACAGACTGAGAGTACCTTTAGTATTTCTAATATAATGTAGGGTATAAGCATCAGGGATATAAGAACACAGAGGTTAACAAGACACTTGAAAATGTGTTAACAAGATTTTTAAAAGAGAATTAAGATATAAAAAATAAATTACTTACCAAAATCTTTGATATAACATTTCCTACACAGTTGAATATTGTTATGACAGGTTTGGCAGTGGTTGCAATCCTGCCAAACTGCTTCCGGTCCCGCACCACAGCAATAGGTCCTCCGTACGGGGCTCCACTGATGATCATGTTGTCTAGGCCCTCGTCCATGGACCAGTTCATGTTATAAATTTCTAAACGCCTGTAAAATATTACCTAAAGAATTTAAATTGTAACAAAAAATAAAAAAATGGTTTCAGTCATGTAAAATACATTTGTAGTTAGTTTTTATATGTTTCACTATTCTTCTCTTTCCGAATAGACTCTAAGCTAAATTTCATTCTAAAATGGCACCTATGGGATGGTGCTAAGGATTTGGCAGTACTCCCTTTCTAATAGTATATTCCCTTTCTAATGTATACTTATAGTAAGTGTATGGTGTGGGTGCTAAACAAGAAAGATGCTCAGTTGAGACTTTTTACAATTTAATCATTTCTGACAATGTTTATGCTAATTGTTAATAACAAGGTATCAACCAAACAAGGTAAATAACCACCAGTCTGCTTATTATATTTTGGGCACCTGCTGCATTAGTATAATTTTATTAATTCAGTGTTTTTAAGTATGAAAAATTATGAAGATATAATCTAGAATGATTCCTATCATCAATCTCTTGGTAAAAACGTTGAAAATGTATGTACGCCCATATCTCCTCATTATTTGCAAGCGAGCAAAAAGGGAAAAGCTGTATTCTTATCTAACCTGTAGTAGGAATCCAACTGGAACCAGTCCGCAGTTAGCAGCGCCGACATTGTGGAATAACAATTAAATACACCTAATAATGATAATTTACTGACAACACAAAAAATATCCTTAATGAATTTACCGCAAGGGATTACCGCTCGGAAGAATACAAGTCTTCCAATTTTACATAATATCCAATTGATAATACGAAACTAGATATATTAATATGACTTTATTTAAATTAGATTCGTATTTTTCAACAAGTAATTTATTTTTCTCTATCGAAAAACATGAATAACAAAACCAAAACCATTTTGACAACGACGGACATGACACATGACTGACACTGACATTTAGAGTATTTTAAAGTGGGTTACGAAACAAACATATATTTGCCGTGTTTTCTGCATCATTGCGTCTAAATATGTGCAGTTTCATAAATCTGTCAGGAAAAATTGACGTGATTGCATTATTATTATAAATATTAGTGTAACTAATCTCTACTAATCCTTACTTTTAAAAAAATGTGTGAAAATCGGAATACCTGAAAAATATTTCAGGGTATCTGAACGCACTACCAAATGTCTCTATGACATTACCTATTCGTTCAGTATCTTAGAGAATATTAATTTCTAAGATTATCACGAAATCACGAATATGCATAATCACAGTGCATAATAAAATTATAGAACTCGGATTCTAGCTCGTACCGCCCGCTATACAAAATTATAGCTAAGGAAGTTTGTATTTTTAATTGTGATGAATTTCATTAGTCCGAAAATGTTACGAGATAAAATGTACCGGTCTCTTTGTCCGCTTTATAGCCATAACACACTACCGCACCGTTCAAGGTCGCGGTGCGCCGCACCCATAGGCGAGAGCGAGAAAGAGATAGGTCACGGAGCGAGTGTGTTACGACTTTTACTGTTTTACATTCCATAGAAACTGAGTGGACAGTCAGCTGCAGAGAACAGGTATCTCGCCCTGCATTGAAGTTTGTATGCAAAGATCCTACGGGAATAGTAAGTAAGTAAGTAGGTAAGTTATATTTATTAGCACAATAAATTAACAAATTAGCATAAAAATCAACAAAATATAATAACAAAAATTAATTAGGACGAACAGAAATATAAAAGAACATTGTGCTAAAAGGTTCTCACTCAGCTTGATGCAAAGAGTAGTATAATATATATATGATGTCACGAGTGAGTGACACACAACGTGACGCTGATTTTCAGTGAGGCCTGTATTCATTAGTCATTTCAGTATTGCTGACTGTACAGTAAGCTGAAGCAGCTACAACATTGGAGGTTGTCATTTATCTCTCCAGCTGACTGTACGTTTTACTGACTGTACCTACGCGCATTCTTAGGTACCATAATTAAACCCAATGTAGAAATTATTAAGGTTATTAGAGTAGGTATACAACACACTTGTATAACCTACCTTAGGCCTTGGGCTCTGAAGTGAAGCATTTAAATTTACAAGTTTAATTTGAACTGCAAAATTCACTACCTACATTTCGAAAAACCAATATCTTAATAACCAAATATAGTTTAATGGGTCGCAGTCCGTTTCCGATAAGTAAACGGGCAAACAGTTTAAGAGTGCAGACATATTGGGCCGCGTCCCGGGGGAAATTTACCGAGCCGATACATAAATCTCATATTTCTGCATTACGACATGCCATATTGCGGGTAAATAGTTGCTAAAATTTCGTTCGGATACCTAGGTACTGAATTTTAGGTTTGCATTAAAGTTGGAAGGATTTTCAGGCTGAAAATTAAATTGATATGCTGTATGTTCTGACAAATGTGATCTTCAGTTGATAGGTAGAGTAGGTAGATACCGCCAAACAAAAAAAGATTGTGACATTTCTGCTTGATACATAAATAAAAGAAGATTGTTTTGATTAGGAGGCTTCACGTTTAGGCCAACTGGGCCTACTTATCCTGTGGTTTGCGGGTACCAAACTTGGCCTAGTGGCTTATCTAAATGATATGAATGACATCAAGATAAAGTTGAGAGGACCCATCATGCCAAAAGAAATCATTTGTTCACGAAACGCCGTATTTCATGAGCTACAAGTACGACTAAGGATGTGCTAACTAGAGATGATGTTCTGCGAAAGGGATGATATTTGACCCCAGTCTGTAAAAATCGGTTCAGTTAGATAGAGGGCCCTCTTTCTGTATGTTAATACTAGTATCTATTCTGTACTCGTACAACGTAACACACCGTGTAACGACAACGACGTGGCAGCCGTCGGCAATGTTACGTACAACTGAATTTAATTTAAATCCGCGATAGCGCGCCCGATAAAGCGGAACATTACTGTGTACCCGTGCAAGTAACGGGCGGTGGGACCAATTAAATTGGTATTCTTCCCTAGAGCAAAACTCGTCGATTTAATGAGTTGCTATGCTTTTGATTAGCAAAAATCTGCAATACAGCGTTTTAGGTTGCCCGATGTTGTGCCATAACCAAAGTGATTCAAAATCCCAAAATTCCACAGCATATCCACCAAATTTCAAGGGACCATAATGGAGCCCTAAATTAGGTGTAATAAGACAGGGTGTTAAGGAGAGGCAGGGTGGGTACCCTGATAAATCTCGTCCAACAGTTCACATAAAGTCACTTATAACATGTCTGAATATGTTGAGTGGACCATTTAGTAGTGAAGTGAATTTGGTTTGGTTTGTGTTAGCTGAGCTGAGTATCGAATAAGGTAAACGTACTGGTGCTCGACGCGGTCCCAGTACATGTCATCTTAAAACTTAAATCATTGTCAATAGAGGTGAGAAGCAGGGTGTCATCTATTGGGCATTAGCATGTCGAGCACTAGAACGTTTACTTTATCCCAAGTATGTTCACATAATTGTTCGTTTTATTGTTAATCTAAAAGGGTTTCACTTACTAGCTTATCAGAATCCTACGCCTAAACCGAAACATTTATGACTGCAGTTGCTCTGTTTGTGAGTCAAAGCGCGATGCCGCATAGTTGGTGCGAAATGCGGCAAACATTAAGCGAGACAGTTTAACGCGCAGTTTGTACTCAACACAACAGTTTGGTTCTATTACAGCCTCTTCCCGCAATGTGCAAAACTCGGCATTTGATCTAATTTTCAAACAGATTTAGCTGGAATATTCATTTTGGAACTGCGCAAAGAAATTAAAGTTTTGTTGCAGGTTGCAGGATCCGTGCTTACATTATAAATGGGAAAGTTACCAAATTGTTTGTTACGTAAACTACTACTCATTTCTATTACCTACGAAAATCATCCGGTGTACATTTTACAATGGAATCGGGATATGGAAGTAGACGAAGTACCTAAGCATTCTACGCAGGGGAGGCCACGGCCACAAGCTAGTGCTTTATACCTATACTAGCGACCCGCCCGGCTTCGCACGGGTTAACAAATTAACAATAATAACAATAACAATAACAATAACAATATTTTTATTCATAATTGAAGTTTAGCAGGAAGGTTACATTGAACCCCGCACTAGGCATGGCCTGTATCGCGGGGGTCATGAAACAAACCATAAACCTTCCTCTTGAATCACTCTATCTATTAAAAATCCGTTGCGTAGTTTTAAAGATCTAAGCATATTAGCATATAGACAGACAGACAGACAGGAAAGCGACTTTGTTTTATACTATGTAATGATAGTGATGATGTTCGTATTCTTCTGTTTTCATTACCTATCTGAAAAACATTTTAAAATTATCATCACTTCAAAAAATTATAAATGATATCTAGCTATGAATTAAATAAACTACAATGCCACGCCGCGTTGACTTATATTTTCGTCTCGCAGACCCGCTGCTCCATTATGCGACATGATTTATTCCAAGTCGGGAATTTATCACTCTCATTACATTTCCAAATTTCGCAGAAACACGTTCGCCAGACGTGTTTGAGGAACCGGGAATTTATAACCTTATTATATGAAGTGTAGCGCGATAGTTTTTCATTTAAGTTGTATGTTACGCTGTTTTCGTAACATGGTAAAGTACCATAGAGTCAAACCAAAGAAAGTCTGCAGCGCAATAATTTGACAGCGAATTAAAAAACTACATATGGCAATGTTTTTTAGCAGTCAGTAAAACAGAGAGAAAAAAAAAAAACGTCATGCACTATGGTATGTGTTTGTCAAAATCGTTTAAATATTCGTTGTGTTTTGTGATGAACGGAATAAACATGGTGAAACCTTACAAAACCGGCGTGCGGGAGTTACTTTTCCGCATGACGAATAATTTTACACTTGTAAAAAGTCAGCACGAGGCGATTCAAGCTGAAAAACGACAATGTTTACAAAATTTGTAGTTGTTGACGGGTAAGTGGAATGTAACATCTTAATACTTGCACCATATGTACCTACTTAGATAATACAATATTGGTTTAGACTAAGGTTTCACAGCAAATTGAACACACCTAATAGGTATAGGCATACTTATGAACTTCCTCTAACATTTCGAGAAACTCATTGGTACTAGCCGGGTTTTGAGCTCGAACCCACAACCTCCATGCTTATGCTCACGGTATGGGTACCTACTAGTTAAAGCTAAAATTTATTTTTAATATATGTTTATTGTTTTAATGGTTTATTTCGTTTCTCCGAAAACTTTAGTTCGCAAATTGCGGGCAATTTCTCTGTCAATCTAATTACGCCTTAATGGGAGTAAAAGAGCAAGATGGCGCATATTGAGAACTTCGGTGTTCGCGGTAGGCCCTCTGTACCTATTTACCGCCGTCGCGGATATTACAAAAGCTTATTAATTTTGATGAAGCCAAATGTCACATTCTCCCAATATTATTTATCAATATTAGTATATGTCTACATATTAATAGTGACATCTATTGTTGGAATGAAATTTATTTTACCATAAAAATTAAGCAGTGCATACAGCTTAATTTTTTCATAGACGGTAAATATGGTAGAAATTTCACAAGTATCAAGACTATTTAATCCATTTTCTGTGGTGTTGTCGCATACTGATTTTTAAAAACTACTTTTAATCTAACGCTGCAAACTTTCTTTGGTCTTACTCTATCACTCATCTCATTGCCAGGAGCGTAAATCACACAAACGGGTCTACCGCGATATAATTTAATTGTTTTTACCTTTAATTCCGAAGTTTTAGCTGAGTTGCACCAGCTGTGGTCACGGAAAGACTGACGTCCCAACAAATGTCAACGGAGATATTAATAAAACACCACTAAACTACCCGAAATTAATTAATAAAAATGTTCGGGGTAGACAAAGAAATAAATAATAAATAAATAATAAATTATATCGCGGTAGACCCGTTGCTGTAATTAAATATTTTTTTTATCAATTGTTAACAATGAAATTTCCAAGAATGTAAAGCGTTTACGGTAGTGTAGTTTTACTTTAGACAAAGGCTTTTAAAGCGTTTCTAAATGAAATAGTTCCTAAATTGAGGACTAAAAGCACATACTTCGCGAATACTACTCGTAACAAAAGACAGCAAATAAAGCAGCTTTGAGCACATGCCTTCTGGCACTAAGTGCCGACCGAGGGAAACTTAGCAATACTTTAAAGTTTTTACAAGTTCGCTTTGACGGCGCAAAATCTGGCGGACGTACTCTATCATTTGTCCCTGAAGTGCTTTTGTGTGTATTATAGGGATGTTGCGGATGCCGATTTTTTGACATCCGCGGATGCGGATGTCAAGATAGTACCATAAAAAACGTCAAATATTACATTTTAGTAATATTTATTTCAAAAAACCGGCCAAGTGCGAGTCGGACTCGCGTTCCAAGGGTTCCGTACATTAAGTCCCACTCACGCTTGACTGCTCATTTCTAATAGGTTTTTTTGGTTAATGACTAAATTACCTAGCAGTCTAGCACTTACGCCGATGCTAAGACGTTCCTGTACCGACCGAGCTGTTCCACATCCGCATCCGCATTAAATCCGCATTGTAGCCTCAGCTAGCTCGGGGTTCGTTGATTGAGGGCTAAGTTAAGTGGAAACAACACAGATATCGGTATAATCGTGTATTCTGCTAAGTACTTTCACGGGTATAGGACACTTATTAGAATTAGCACTTAAATTACAGTTGTGATTTACAAAATAAGATAGTCACGTTATTACTCGTATCGCGTCGGTTGCCGAACTGCGCGGGAGCGGCGTGTGCGGATCTGTATCCGGTCGCTCACGGCCGCGCGGTGCGTCGCGATCCGGAGCCGTGATTGGCTCATGCGGTGCAGCATTGAAATGGTCCAATCCGCGAGTTTCATTCGGCCGGGCCGACGTTCGAGGTTGGCGCGTTATAGCATCGATTTTATGCGGATGTTGAATATAATGCGGAAGTTCCGCGGTTGCGGATGCGGATGCGGATAATCGCAACATCCCTGGTATTAACCACAAATTTATCGGTTGAAATTAAATACAAGTTTTAACAAAACGTATCTTATTTTTATTTCTATTGCGCAGTTAAAACACGGCTGTACACTTTGCCACGCTCCGCTTCGCTCGCAATTTTTCTATTGAAATCATCATTTAGGAAACCGTTCGAATATAGTTTGCTATTTTTACCTTTGAACTTAACAATAGCCAGTTCTGCTGCTAATATTAAAGAAATATTTCTTTTATTTAGTGCATAGAGCGAAATACAGGTCGAACTGGGTCGATTTATATTAGCCTAAGCAAATTAGAAAAATCTGCGGAAATACTTCGTGTAGTTTTGAAAATTGGTACAGATATACCTCGTGGTGTCCAGATAAACATACTAAAAGTCCTCGAGGGTAGGGGGTGTGCTGAGGGTGTAGGGGGGGGGGGGGTTGGTTGAAGGTACCTTTTTTCATATTTTTGCTCATATCTCGAATATCTGTACGAATATCATATATTTTTACTCTATGATCAATACTTTAGGAGCTACAGGCTGTTAAAATTAACTAAGAGATAAAAAATAGACGATTTAAGAAAATGACGATTTTTCGTAATTGTTCATCATAAATAAAAAAATATTTTAGAGTAAGGGTAACATTCCATTTCTGACCGCAGCTGCACTACTGGTACTGAACGCCTCGCCGTTACTGTCAATTTCCATAGTAAAATGAACAGTAGTGCAGCTGCGGTTGGAAATGGACTGTCACCTTAAGCAAGCTAAGCGACCTGCTGATCAAATATGAAAAAAACCGGCCAAGGGCATGCTCAGTGTAGGGTTCCGTAGTTACCCGTCTGTCAAAATAGACTATTTGCAAAAACTCAAAAACAGCTATACAGATTAGGTTTGCTATATTTTTCCTTTAAAGTCTTTACTAAGTTATGTTTTCACGATTTTTTTCATATTTTTTGGACCCGTGGTTCAAAATTTAGGGGAACTAAAGGGGAAAACACAACTTTTTTCCTTCAGATCGATTATTCCCGAAAATATTAAGTTGAACAAAAATGGTTCTTGAAGACCCTTATTCGTTTTAAAAGACCTATCCAACGACACCCCACACTATAGGGTGGGAGCGAAAAAAATTTTCAACCCCACTTTAATGTAGGGCAGCCACCATAAAAAAATAATATGATTTCTAGTTTTTATTATTAAATTTGGCGCGAATATATAAATCAGTTACGCTGACGAAGTCGTAAAATATAAACTAGAAATTTTTTTTTAGGGTGGCTCCCCTACATTAAAGTGGGGATGAAGTTTTTTTTTCGCTTCAACCCTATAGTGTGGGATGTCGTTGGATAAATCTTTTAAAATGAAAAGGGGTCTTTAAAGAATAATGAATAGGGGTTTGATCAACTTAATATTTTAGGAAATAATCGATCTGAAAGAAAAAAAGCTGTGTTTTCCACTTTAGTTCCCTTAACATTTGAACCATGGGTCCATAAAATATAAAAAAAAATCGTGAAAGTAAAACTCAGTAAATACTTTCAAGGAAAAATATAGCGAACCTAATTGGTTTAGCACAGTGGTTCCTAACCTTTTCAGTCCGGTCACCCCTATGACTAACTAGGGAACCTGATTTTATCCCTCCTCCCAATGGTAATAAAAAAATAAAACGTGTACGTTTGTTGTATTGTTATATGTATTAGGTTAGCTTATTACCCCCGTAAAATACCAGTTTTACCCCCACGGGGGTAATTACCCCCAGGTTAGGAACCACTGGTTTAGCAGTTTTCGAGTTTTTGCAAATAGTCTATTTTGACGGACGGGTAACTACGGAACCCTACACTGAGCATGGCCCGATATGCTCTTGGCCGGTTTTTTATATTATATCAAGAAGTCCCTTAGCTTGCTTATTCTAAACAATTTTTTTTATTTATGATGAACAATTACGAAAAAACTACGTTTTCTTAAACCGTCTATTTTTTTATCTCTTATTTAAATTTAACAGCCTGTAGCTCCTAAAGTATTGATCGCAGAGTAAAAATAAACATAACTAAATTTGTAGGAAATTTTATGTTAAAACTTTTGTCCGATGTAATTATAATGCTATTCGTACAGCTATTCGAGATATGAGCCAAAACATGAAAAAAGGTACATTCAACCCCCTCCTACAGCCTCAGCACACCCCCTACCCTCGAGGACTTTTAGTATGTTTATCTGGACATCATAAGGTATACCTGTACCAATTTTTAAAACTACACGAATTATTTCCGCAGATTGGCTAAATTCGACTTAATTTGACGTGGCTATATTAGTACCTACCTAGGTATATTTACGATTTTATTTTCTACACAGTGATTTTCATAAAACGTTTATCGGTTCATCTGTTGTGTAGAGTTATTTGCGCAAAATCGATTTAGGAATAAACACGTATTTATCTATTTATGTTTTGATTATCCCATCGAAAAGATCACAGTTCGGCATGGGCCCAACTCGTCTTCACTACATAGTATAAAACAAAGTCGCTTCCCGCTGTCTATCTGTCTGTCTGTATGCTTAGATCTTTAAAACTACGCAACGGATTTTGATGCGGTTTTTTTAAATAGATAGAGTGATTCAAGAGGAAGGTTTTTGCATAATTTGTTAACCCGTGCGAAGCCGGGGCGGGTCGCTAGTTATATTATAAAGAAATGACTGTCAGGGTTCTGTTCGTGTAATATCGCATTAGATTGTACTAATGCTGCAAAGTAAACTCGGCGGGTTCAAGAAAGCTTTCAACCGTGATATTATTTGATCGTACTTAAAAGATAGTTCAAGTTCCATTACAAAAGTACAATTTCCCAGCTCGCTACAGCTGTTCGGTGCGAGTAAATGCAATAAGCCGGCGGTCAGCTGGGCCAGGCAATCTTAAATCTTATTTGCAACGTGGTACTTGTCACTACTACGGACTGTAAAAGGAATGTGGAAAGAATGGAGGGAAACTGTTAATTAATGTAGGAGTGGCATGTGATAAATTGTGCCTAAGTTTGAATTTAGAGTACATAGGCAGTAACGTCAGGAAAGGAAGGAATAGATAAGAGAGCTACGGAGAGATGGTAGCCGGTTCGAGATCGTACGAAAAAATACACATACCTAATTAAATAAAACAGAGCTTTAGGGCTGGTAACCTAGGTTCAACACAAGAGATGAAGTGGAAAACAAACCACCAATACATAACATTTCCACAAGTAAAGTAGGCCTACGACAGTAGAGTCAAGTGCCTAATTTTCTGGACCTATTTTTTAATACCTATTTTAATGCCATTTTTATGGGTTTGGATTGTGTCTCTTGGTTGGAAGATAAATATTTAATTATTTATCTTACCAGGAAATTATGAATACGTATTTTTCCAGCGGCCTTAGCATGAGTGTGCCCCATCATAGACTATCTATCTTTTTCTGACTGTAGTAATTTTTAAGAGACGGGTAGTCTATCTCGAAGTGAAGTGATACCTATTATAAATATATCGTGTGTGAGTACGAGAATAGGTACCTAAATAAAAAATACGCGCACGATATTAAAAGAAACATACGTATCGTAATATACGTAATTTACATTTTAAGATTGTTGTTTCACCCATTGCGGCGTCATTACCCCAAACCGAGCATGCCACAAGGAAATAAAAGGCGGCAAAATACAAGCGTAATTTTGAAGATATTTCGTTGTCACGTTCCGAAACACGCATAAAATTATCCGCGTATGGCGGCCAAAATTACGCGACGGGGCCATGACATGATTTTAAGTTCTATTTTCACGCTGCTTAGTATTCTTTGGTAGGGACTGTGGAACCTGCAAACACGGATGCTTGCGGAGTTATTTTTTAAATTAAATTTTTCGCCATTGCAAAGTCTCGTGGAGAGCGCGAATCCCCGTGCGGAATGAATTGCCGGGCCGAGGGTTAGGGCGCATTTACATTATCCGACACGACAAGGTTGGTGTAGCGTAGTCGACATCGGTCAAGAAACATTTGCGAGTATGAGACGGTTATCTACCTACCGCTCATTTATATGCTTAGGACTTTTTCATGTTATAGAAAATTCCTGGACTGGCCACTTAGAAAAAATAAGTTTTCTCATATATCAGAATCCAGAAACTTTCAGTATGACCCACGTATTATATTCGATCGATGTAAATTTGTATTGTATTCATATCCTTTGCCTAGCAGTGGAACACAGCAACAGGCTAGCACATAAATAAATGAATCATTTCTTTATTTAGTCATACACCTTATAGACTTAAAGTGTGTTCACAAAATTGTTTAGGTACGTGTTATCTTTACAACGTAAATTCACCGTACACGTATAATGCATGGTTAACGACTCTACTATATAGCTGTCGAAAAACATTGTAAAATCCATGCATTATAACTACAGGGTCAGGTGGGTCACATAACCCTCTGTGTTAGAACGAGTCTTCCGCTTGTAAATTGTAACTTGTAGCTTTATAAAATAGGCCATGGTCTTACGGGGTCCATGGGCGACGGTAACCGCTTACCATCAGGCGATTCCTCTGCTCGTTTGCCTCCTGTGTCATAAATAAAAACTAACAAAATACCAAACTAGGTAGGTACATTATTTAGTTGGGTTCTTTGTTACCCACCAAACTTTGGTGAGAAGCAATAAGCCTACCGTTTCGTTTCGTTTCTAGGACTTTTAACCTTTTCGACGCCGTGTCAAACACAAAAGCTGTCACGCTGACGCCACGTCACCGAAGTGTCAAAACTGAATATTAACTTTATGCATATGCACGTAGGTGTATGTTGCTCTGTGGTCTGTGACCGATTAATCGGTCTTTGGCGTTGAACCTACGGTGCGGATATATCAGTCATTGGCGTCCAAAAGGTTAAGTATTGACAAAAATGAGACTATGACGAAAAAAAAAAGACAATATTTACCTTGTCATGTGGCTGTGGGCTCCAATAGCGATATCGTGACTGATATTCTAAAAGGAACTTTTAGCTCTGCCGCACCTACTGAAGAATTTTAATTCTATGCCTCTGTTAAGGACACTTTATGATAGCGACATACATTCATTAAAAAAACTAAGTACCCTCTTTTACTTGTACCTACACTTTGTGATCTAGAAATTTAAGAAACCTAGTACTTTTTAGAAGGCTTGCGGTCAAAATGATCTTGCTGATTTCTAACCGTTAAGGCCAGTTTACCTGGTAGTTTAGTGGTAGACGGCGGTGGTTTGGTTTACCAATAAATTACATTACTTTCAAACACGGGAAACACTACCCTTCACTACTACCCTTGTACCTTGTACTGTCCTTGTACTATCGGAAATGGGAATCTTGGTCATCGTTGTATAGCACGGCCTTAACTTAATGTATTTGGCTGGATACACAGGAAAATGATGCCTTAAAAACTTGAACTATTTATTGTCAACATGAATCTAGTATTTTAACTGGATCGGGCATGACATGAGGGGTGGGGGGAAATGACCGAACGGGATAGTCTTATGTATCTTTCAGTAGGAGTAGCAGCGAAAGCGTTATTATTGTTTGTCCTTGTCACAGTCTCACATTTTTTTTATTCCCCACCATAAATTAGTATTGATTATGGTGGGCAACAAATAAATTCGACCAATCATAGTGTCGCACTGCCTATGTTTTGTCCCTCACGGAGGCACGCGTATACCACTTCTATAGGATCCTACCTTCTATGATTGTCAAACAGTGCGTGTCAAATGGCATGTCAATGGTGTCATTCAGTGTCAAAAGGTTTTATACTTGGTCAACCAGATCTTGACAGTAGAAAGAGGCGGCAAATTTGAAAAATGTAGGCGCGAAGGGATATCGTCCCATAGAAAATTTGAATGTCGCGCCTTTTTTACTGACAAGATTTGGTTGACCCAGTATAGTGAACGAAATATTTTTCACTTTGATTATATAATATTTTACTTTGTGCCTTACCTACTACTTAGTGTGATTGTGGACATTTTTACGAGACACTACGAGGAATTATGTGTATCTAATATAGGGTTGCCATATGTGTGGAGACTCAGACCGGGACATTTAAAGAAAACCGGACTCGCGTTCTAAGGGTTCCGTACATTACACAATTTTTTTCATGTGAAACGTGAGTGAAATGTCTATAAAAAACCCGTAGGGGTAGCATCAAAAACTTAGTAATTAAGTCCGACTCACGCTTGACTGCACATTTCTAATAGGTTTTAGGTTTTCTTGTCATCGATAGGTAAAGAACGATTTTGTGTTTTTTTTTTCAAAATTTTTGCACAGTAGTTTCGGAGATAAATTTTCCAAATTTTGTGTTTAAATGACTATTCATTGACCAGTCAAGCTATCATGTTGATGTAGATTCACAGGGTCAACCAGCAAAAAACGCGAGCGCAGCGAGCACGAAATTTTTTGTGACAAAATTGTGAAAGCGTGTTAAAAAGGCCGGGCCGGGCCTAAAAATCCGAAGTTCCCCAGTGAGGCGAGCTTTCATGCGAGGTCGAAGCCGTGCTTCAGGATAAGCTCAGCTAGAGCATAGACGCCAACCAATGTCCATTGTATTAAAAAGCGAGACCGCAGGCCGAGCTTGGCGCAGCGAGGTCGAAGGCTAAGCTGAAGAAGAGGAGATTTGGATGACAAACCAAAAATTTAGGTAAAAAGTGAGGCTGAAGGTCGAGCTCAGAAATCTCCACATTACTTAATAAGCCCGAAGCGTACTTATAACCAGCGCGGTGAGCTTTCATGCGAGGCAAATGCCAAGCTTCTGAAACAAATGTTTATATTTGTTAAAAATTAAGTGACTTCGAAGGTCGAGCTGTAAGAAAGCAGCGCTCTAACACGAACCAATCGTCAAATGTTACTCAACAATAATAATTATGTGTCATATGTACAAGAGTTACTCGGAGGGCCGAAGTTCCATTGATGAGATTTTAGGCCCTCGGGAGCCTGAAATTCGAGCTCTACATTACAGACTTTAAAAGCTATAAAATAACATAATTTACATAATCATCTAATGATTGTGTCTGAGAAACTGATATTGGACATTAGGTAAAAGTAGGTACCATAAAACATTTTTTTTTTAATTTTGGCCATATGAAACGTAGAAATGTAGGTATATTATTATTTACCAAGTCCAGCCCCCTACTAAATAACTATGATTTTTAAACCGGGACAATTTCCTTATCGGCCGGGACGCCGGGACACCGTGCTTCAAACCGGGACATGTCCCGGCGAACCGGGACGTATGGCAACCCTAATCTAATATAAAAGTGCATGTTTCGTTTGTGTAACCTTGCAATAAGGTATAAATTTTGCCGCTTATCTATCTAATCTAATACCTTTAAACGAGCAATTCTTGCATATTTATTTATTTATTTATATATCTTATACCTTTAAACGAGCAATTCTTGTTTATTTATTTATATATATATTTCGGCGATCTCGGAAACGGCTCTAACGATTTCGATGAAATTTGGTGTATGGGGGTTTTCGGGGGCAAAAAATCGATCTAGCTAGGTCTTATCTCTGGGAAAACGCTCATATTTGAGTTTTTATATGTTTACCGAGCAAAACTCGGTCTACCAGATATTCCAGAGTCTATTAGGTAAATTATTAGCTTATTGTTATAGTTCGTTTTTTTTAGCATTAGAAATAAGGTAAACAATCTTGATATATTTTAATTGATAAACACATTTTAAAAATAAGTTACGGCAAATATGTAACAATTATGAATCTAATACGATCATTTATATTCTTCTACTTTCATCTATATACATATAATAAAGCTGAAGAGGGTCGAAAGTCTGTACATGGAAGATATTTGAAAAAAAATTGGCTGGGGATACTTAGAATCGATAACAGAACACGTTCCAACAGTTTTTAGAATTTTTGTCTGTTTGTCTGTTTGTCTGTTTATCTGTTTATTTGACCGCGCATCACGTGAAAACGGCTGAACGGATTTTGATGCAAACTTTACTAATCTGTCAAGAAAATCCCTGGCCACATTTTAGGCTAGAAAAATTCAACCCCTAAAAGGGGGGGGGTGGCCACTACACTCAATTAAGTTATGTTTGCACCTGAATCTTATGGCGCTAACTTAAGAAAGTGGTGTAAACTTTTTTTTTGGTGTAGGTACTTTGTAAAAAAAACAACATTTTTCGCAGTCGATGTCAAACGTCTTTGAAAATAAGTATTAAATCATATTCTATTGACAATAATTAACATTATTTGAAGTGGGTGGTTTGAAAATATGATGTCTACCCCAAACTTTTTCATACACTTTTCGTCGGGTAGTTGCACAAATCTTTGTTTTGACATTTTGTTGGGACATCAGTTGGCTGCGACCACGACCAGTGAAACCTGTGTCGAAACGTCGGTAAATAAAGGTAATAAAATAAATTTCGAGATAGGCCCGTCTATAAATGTGAGTTAATATGTGTTCAAAACGCGAAAGTTTTTAAATATTAGGTATATGTCTTTGTAAATGTCAAACAATTTGGGACTTGCATTTTAAACGCGTTACCATAACCTTTCGGACAAAAAAAACACAATTTTTCGCGAAATTTTCGCAACGTATTGAGGTTACAAGGTAGCACGGTCTCAGGAATCTGAGGAAGAATCTCGTGCCTCGGAGACGTTCACGCAGTGCGAAGAACGGTTGACCGCTCAGCGGATTCGCACGACAGACGCGCTCGACGGTAAGTACTGTGGTACATCAGCGAGTACTGGATACTTACCTACACATGCGCGGATATTGGCGGAAATCGAAGGTGAACAGGCAGTATATACCTAAATCCATTAACGCTGTCTTGGATGATGGCAACGTTACAACAGACCCTCTGGAGTTCCTAAACTCATTGAGCACACACATTAACCTACATTAATACTATTGTTCTGTGTTAAAGCACTAACAGCCTGGACGCTTCGGGCCTTACGCCCTACGCGGAGCTCGGCCTTCGCACTTACACACTTACACTATTGTTCTGTGATTAAGCACTGACAGCCTGGACGCTTCGGGCCTTCGGCCCTACGCGGAGCTCGGCCTTCGGCCTTCGCATTTAGACACTTATACTATTGTTCTGTGTTTAAGCACTGACAGCCTGGAAGCTTCGGGCCTTCGGCCCTACATGGAGCTCGGCCTTCGGCTTTCACATTAGATATCCACACCAAAATTTCACGTAAACCATTGCGGCTGTGTCCCTGACATAGCCTCTCTCAATTTTTTCTATCAAAAAAATTCGCGCTCGCTACGCTCGCGTTTTTCACTTTTAAGGTTAAGCCTACTTTGATAAAGATGACATTCTGGGCACCCTACCGAGCGACTACTACGACTTACGCACTGACATCCTGGACGCTTCGGGCCTTCGGCCCTACGCGGAGCTCGGCCTTCGGCCCTCGCAATCAGACACTTATACTATTGTTCTGTGATTAAGCATTGACATCCTGGACGCTTCGGGCCTTCGACCCTACACGAAGCTCGGCCTTCGGCCTTCGCATTTAGACACTTATACTATTGTTCTGTGAGTTCTGTGTTTAAGCACTGACAGCCTGGACGCTTCGGGCCTTCGGCCCTACCTGGAGCTCGGCCTTCGGCTTTCGCATTAGATATCCACACCAAAATTTCACGTAAACCATTGCGGCTGTGCCCCTGACATAGCCTCTCTCAATTTTTTTATATTTAAAAAAAAATCGCGCTCGCTACGCTCGCGTTTTTCACTTTTAAAGCTAAGCCTACTTTGATAAAGGTGGTATTCTGGGCACCCTACCGAGCGACTACTACTACGACTTAAGCACTGACATCCTGGACGCTTCGGGCCTTCGGCCCTACGCGGAGCTCGGCCTTCGGCCTTCGCAATCAGACACTTATACCATTGTTCTGTGATTAAGCATTGACATCCTGGACGCTTCGGGCCTTCGACCCTACACGAAGCTCGGCCTTCGGCCTTCGCATTAAGACACTTATACTATTGTTCTATGTTTAAGCACGGACATCCTGGACGCTTCGGGCCTTCGGCCCTACATGGAGCTCGGCCTTCGGCTTTCGCATTAGATATCCACACCAAAATTTCACGTAAACTGCCCCTACCGAGCGACTACTATTACGACTTAAGCACTGACATCCTGGACGCTTCGGGCCTTCGGCCCTACGCGGAGCTCGGCCTTCGGCCTTCGCATTTAAACACATACCATTGTTCTGTGATTCAGCATTGACATCCTGGACGCTTCGAGCCTTCGACCCTACACGATGCTCAGCCTTCGGCCTTCGCATTTAGACACTTATACTATTGTTCTGTGTTTAAGCACTGACATCCTGGACGCTTCGGGCCTTTGAACCTGCACGAAGCTCGGCATTCGGCCTTCGCATTTAGACACTTATACTGTTCATGTTCTGTGTTTAAGCACTGACCGCCTGGACGCTTCGGGCCTGCGGCCCTACGTGGAGCTCGGCCTTCGGCCTTCGCACTTAAACACTTATACTATTGTTCTGTGATTAGGTACTTACAGCCTGGGCGAAGCTGGGGAAGGGTGAAAAAAACTATTGGGTTTGGAGTGTAATTTTGTTTAGTGGTACCTACCTAATTGTAAAATATTTTATCTGGACTTCAGCCCGCTAATCGTATCCATCTGTCAACTTTACTTCAAGTTCCGCCTCCAGGGGAGAGAAAGAGAAATTAGGGATGAATTAGCTTACTGACACAGACCGAATTCCACGCGGGCGGAGCCGCGGGCACAGCTAGTAAGCAATAGTTTTTGATTAAAAAAAGCGTTTTTCAATTAAAAGACATGTCAAGATCGCTTATCTTCTTGCAAGTTCTTTCTAATGCTAAAAAAAAAGCGGCCAAGTGTTCCGTATTTAGGGGATTTATGAAGTATAAAAAAAAAACTACTTACTAGATCTCGTTCAAACCAATTTTCTGTGGAAGTTTGCATGGTAATGTACATCATATATTTTTTTTAGATTTATCATTCTCTTATTTTAGAAGTTACAGGGCGGGGGGGGGGGGACACATTTTACCACTTTGGAAGTGTCTCTCGCGCAAACTATTCAGTTTAGAAAAAAATGATATTAGAAACCTCAATATCATTTTTGAAGACCTATCCATAGATACCCCACACGTATGGGTTTGATGAAAAAAATTTTTTTGAATTTCAGTTCTAAGTATGGGGAACCCCCAAAATTTATTGTTATTTTTCTATTTTTGTGTGAAAATCCTAATGCGGTTCACAGAATACATCTACTTACCAAGTTTCAACAGTATAGTTCTTGAAAAAAGTGGCTGTGACATACGGACGGACAGACGGACGGACAGACAGACAGACATGACGAATCCATAAGGGTTCCGTTTTTTGCCATTTGGCTACGGAACCCTAAAAACGAACTATAGATGGCTTCCTTGTCTGTAACAAAGAGAATTTGAAATAGAGGCGGATTGTCAAAGTAAATTATGTAGCCACAGTAAATTTACTGCCATCTTTCGACAGAAGATTAAAACTGTTAGAACGCCATTTGACTTTGATTCTTATTCTTTCACTGATATGTGTTAATCTGTTAAATATCAAAAATTAACGCCATCTACTCGAGACTTAGTCCAAAGGCATGGTGCAATCTTTTCGAGCGATGGCGCCATACCTTTGGCGTACTGTCAAGTTGGTTGGAGGCTTGGAGGATACAACTAAACGGAGTAGCCATTAACAGGCTTTCCCCTCTGTCGAAAATAGGCGGCCAACGGTCATACACAATGTATGGACTGACGTTTATCTGACATGGCTATTTTTACGTTACGCATACATTTGACGTTCCCCTCCCCCGCAAAAATCGGCAGACTGTTTTGTACAGAAAATTACAGACATGGCGTCTCCGTTTGATTATATCCTCCAAGGTTGGAGGCCTAAATTTTTGATCCAAATACAAATTATCACATATCTATTACTATGTTTGAAATGAGACAGTCCTTTGACAAACTATATTTTACCATGACAGTAACTCTCTATACACTCTATTCTCTAAGTTTGTAACGATGGCAACTCAATCTTATAATTAGGAAATCAGAGCTGTGCGAACGTCCTAATTGATACTAACGAAAATACAACATATCGATTACTACCTACAGAAATGGATGATACGGCTAATATTAACTTCTCGACCTAGATGCTGATTTAATCCCGATAATTTTGCTCGGTCAGCGTGCGACCTATTTCTGGAATTAATATTTTCATACTTCAGTATTTTTATTGGCATTGCTGGGTAGGTACCATGTAATATGTACCGTATTTTACCTTGCAATCATCAGATTTTTTAGAATCTAATACCTTTAAACGAGCAATTCTTGTTTATATATATATATATATATATATATATATATATGACGAAGCATCAGGAGGCTCGGCGGAACGCTTGTCATCATTGATTAACTTATCACGTGTGTTGGCATCGTCACTTTCATCATTATCACCCATCGCGGTATAAGGATGGGGAAACGCGGAAATAAAAGCACGTTCTACACGTTTACAAATCACTGATTTTATTTAAATACTCTTTAGATCGAAATAACATATGATTGACACAATAAAATTGGATTAGGAGCCAATAGGTTAGAACACGTGCACCACCGCGCGCAGTTGTCAACAGAATGACAGCTGCCGACCGGTCGGCGCCATATTGCTACCCTATTCGGGGGGGAACCCGCTCCTATTTTAATATTACCTTCAAAATGTTCATGACTGTCAATGTCAACATATTTTCAAAGATACCCTGAATTTTAAAGAATCAACAATCATAATATTTTGACATTTAAGCAATCAAAACAAACAATTAGCTGTCAACTGTCAACATGATATCAAAGATACCCTACATTTTAATAACAACCATAATATTTTGACGTTTAACCAATCATAACAGACATAGTTTGATAACTACCATCATTTACTATAATTTTACGTTCAATTAATCGAAACAAACAACAAAGTAACAAACATTCGTAAGAAATCTAAAGATAGGAACAAATACGGGTGCAATATTCGACATCGCGCCGTCACGGCCGTCCTGCATATTCACACGTCCTCGTGTGCTGAGGCAACTGTCTCATCTTCAGCATCTGTAAACGAATAATAAATAGGTTTACACTATGCTCCACTCGGTCACCCTGACCAACATATGCTACACACGAAATAAAGTTAAACTCGTGCCACACAGGCCCGTCAGAATTACACAAAGTCATGAGTACCATATAGGATCAGGATGCCACACAGGCAAGTCAGTCAGTGCCACAAAGGCGTATCATTGCCACACAGGCTCGTCAATGCCACACAGGCGCGTTGATGCCACACAGGCGAGTCAATGCCACACAGGCGAGTCAATGCCACACAGGCGAGTCAATGCCACACAGGCGAGTCAATGCCACACAGGCGAGTCAATGCCACACAGGCGAGTCAATGCCACACAGGCGAGTCAATGCCACACAGGCGAGTCAATGCCACACAGGCGAGTCACTGTCATTACGAAGACCATTATTGAAATCATTGTAAGCAAGGATATTGTAAGTAATAAAGTTACTCACCATCGCCGTCATCGGCACATTCTGTCTCAACTTGGTCAAGAGGGATTTCCAACCCAGCGTTTAACTCTAAAGGAACATAACACTCAGGCATGGCCCTCACGCGATCATGTGCGTATTTGTATGTTCTATTAGAGTTAAGAGCCTTCAGCAGATACCTGTCACCATCCAACAGCTCTACTACCAAATATGGACCTTTAAACTTTGAATCTAATTTTGTTTGATTACGCTCGTGGTTTTCCAAAAGAACGTAATCACCAACTTTAAACTTTTTAACCTTGGCTTTAGTTTTATCGAACCTGTTCTTTTCGTAAGAAGCGCTAGCCTCAATTTCTCGTGCCGATTGCTCTCTAACAGAATTCAAGTCAGTTGCAATCTCATCCATTTCTAATGTCATTAGGTCTAAAGGTCTAGCAACCTTTCCTATTAAAAGCTCCAAGGGACTCGCTTTTGTTACCCTACTCATCGTACAATTGATAGCTAACTGAATATCAGGCAGCGCATCTTGCCAAGACCTATTCCTACTTGTCTCTACAGCTGTTAACATATTTTTGAGCGTAGACATAACTCGCTCTACCTGCCCATTAGCTCGACTACTACCGGTTGCAACAAGATGTAAATCAACATTATGGCCGTTGCAATAATCCCTAAAGTCCTTTCCTGTGAAACATCTACCCTGGTCAGCTATAACACGCTGAGGTGCGCCAAACAATGAAACATTGTACTTTAATGCTTTAATCGCACTAGTTGCGTCTATATTTCGTGTATGGTATAAAATCACGAATTTCGTGAAAGCATCTATAGATACGAATACGTATTCTTTCGTATCTTTCTTTCCGCTTAGCTTCCCCGTTGCATCCATATGAATGGTGTGCCATGGAATAATAATTTTGGGGATGGGGTGTAATTCAGCTTGAACCTTTCCGGAGTTACCTTTTGCCATCCTGCAAGTTATGCAATTTTCTACAAATTTCCTAACATATTTGTTCATGTTTGGAAACCAAAAGTGACAGTAAACTTTTTCAAGGGTCTTTTCCCACCCTAAATGCATGACGTTTTCATGGACGTGATTTATTATGGCCCACTGAAAAGCCCGAGGAACTATGGGCAACCAAATACTTTTATTGTTCCTGTAAATTTTTCGATATAGTAACCCACGCCTAATTTCATATGTTTTAGCAATGTCGCTATCGAGTTCATTTGTTTCAAGTTTAGTTATGATAGATTTGATTTCGTCGTCTTTTTGCTGTTCGGCTTGTAACCAGGTATCTGAAATTTCTGTTAAATTAATTCGTTTCTGTTCGACTCTACTTATCTGCTCGCGGGTTGGCAAAGGATTACGTGAGAAGAAATCCGCGTGACTCATATGTTTGCCCTGCCGGTATTCGATGTCAAAATCGAATGACTGTAGAAAACACCACCACCTATGCACTCGAGGTGTGAGATCGACTTTTGATTTAGATGCTTTGACCGCGTTGCAGTCTGTAACTACTAAAAACTTCTTCCCTTGTAAATAATGACGAAAATGCTTGATAGCGTTGACGATTGCAAGTGTCTCTAGTTCATAAGAGTGGTAATTCGACTCAGCCATAGAGGTTCGGCGACTGTAATATTCTACGACATGTAATCTACCATCGACTTTTTGCATAAGTATGGCACCATAGCCATCCGCGCTCGCGTCCGTGTGCAATTCCGTAGGAAGATCCGGGTCGAATATAGTGAGTACAGGTTTGCTAGTAAGGATATCTATGATTTCTCTACGAATTTTCTCAAGCTCAGGAGTCCAGTGAATTTTTCCTTTGCCTGACGTAAGACCGTAGAGTGGGGCTGCTTTTTGTGAAAATCCGGGGACAAATTGTCGAAAGTAAGAAGCCAAACCGATAAATTGACGTAGTTGAGTAACAGTTTGAGGTGGGGCCAGTTCAGTTAAAGCTCTAATTTTACGTGGATTTGGTCTTATTTCGCCCGCAGATACCTCAAAGCCCAAAAATTCTACCCTCTCTTTCAGAAAAGCACATTTCTTGATATTTAAGGAGAATCCTGCATCCGTCAAAGCTTTCATTACTATCTGTAACCGTTCAAGTCCTTCCTCAATAGTACGCGATGGAATGATTACGTCATCCAGATAAACCACAGCGAAGGACTCTGTTAAGGATCCCAAAGCTTTATTAATGGCTCGTTGATAAATCGAAGGCGCATTGCGAAGCCCGAAAGGCATGGATAAGTATTCGAATTGGCCTTCGGGTGTGACAAAAGCTGTACGCTCAATAGACTCCTCTTGCACTGGTATCTGATGATATCCACTAGCCATATCCAACGAGGTAAAATAATTAGCTCCGACTAAGCGCTGAATTTGATCTAATATTAATGGCAGAGGATATCTATCAGGTACCGTGTTGTTATTGAGTTCTCGGTAATCGACACAAAGCCTATCACTACCGTCTTTCTTTTTTACCAGTAACATGGGACTTGCGAAAGGAGAACTGCTTTCCCGTATTATGCCGGCTGATAAAAGCTCTTTAATTTGATTACGCACGACAGTTCTCTCATCTGGACTTAACCGGTAAGGCCTACGTTGAACCGTACGGTTGGGGTCTATCAACTTAATTTCCAGTTGGCCCGTAGTAACCCTACCAGTAGGCGTGCCCTCCACAAAGTATCTAGAATTATTTTCAAGGAGTGAAATCAATTGTTGTCTTTCACGCCCAGTTACATCACTGTTTATACCTTCAAAACTATTCACTTTATGCCCTACAGTACAGACCGATACTACCTTCGTTTTATTGACCACAAGCTTATGCTCGAAAATCTCAACCGAAAACCCTGACATAAGCAAATCTCTACCTAACATAATGTCATCAGTAATATTTTCATCTGGCACCACATGAAACAGCAACTCCACGGAGTAACCTTGAATAGTTACTGTTGATAAAACTTGGAAGTTGCAATTGATATTTCCGTTTAAACCTATCAACGTCACTGCATAATACATTCGTTTGCCGGAGAGTCTACCTGCTAAGCTTTCCCTTATCAAAGAACATTCGGCACCAGAATCGAAACAAAATGAAAACTTCTCACCGGTTTCATCCATGAGATGGTCAGTGGCTGCTTTGATGGTGCAGATGTCCACCCGTCGCTCGACCCGTGTATCGCCGGCCTTAGTGTCCTTACTAGGGCAGTGTGAGGCGATGTGACCTTGTTCACCACATTTGAAGCAGGTTGGAGTAATCTTCTTTTTGTGTTCGTTGTCTCCTTTAGAAAGTTGTGGTGTAGATGTACTTGAACTCTCGGAACGTATGCTAGTGTTAGCGTCACGACTGCTGCTTCCTCGACATTCACTAGATACATGGCCTAGCTTGCCACAGTTGTAACACCGTCGAGCGCCATCAGTACGCGGCTTCTTTGCATCTACAAACGAAGTTGTCTTGTCCAGATTAGCAGGTCCTCTTTTTCTAAAAGTATAGGCCATAAGCTCTTGCTGAAGTTTGTTGCGGTTTTCAATTTCAGTCGTAAATGCCACTCTTTGAAGTCGAGGCTCTATCTTAACAGCATGGGCTAGTGTAACAGCGATCGCGATTTGTTCGGTTGTCAACGACTTCCATCTGGCCAACAAGGCGCTCATAAATCGACTGGTGTAAGCAGATAAGCATTCACCTTCTTTTGGGCTTCCGTTGAATAGTCGCCATAAATTTGCGGCAGGAGTTTCAACAAAATCGAATCGTGCGAGAAACAGGTCTTTCAACTGAGGCCACGTTATTCCAGGAAAACTAGCCTGTGCTAACCACGCTGCTGCGCTTCCTTTGAGTGCTTTGCTTATGGTCATTATAAGATTACCGCCCGAAAGGGATTTTTCTTGCAAACATAAGTCCACTGTTTCGCACCACGCACGGGCATCGCTATCCTGGATATCAGGATTAAATTCAGGCAACGAAACTTTTGATTCAGTGACACGTGGTTCTTGTATAGCACGAATTAACTCTGCCAAGTTCCGTTGCTGCATTTCAAAAAGGGATTTCCATCGATCGCACTCATTATTTAGTGAAAAAATTTCATTCTGACCTGTAGGCTGCTCTGGAAATGCACGGGGCAATCCCACTTCTGATGACGAAGCATCAGGAGGCTCGGCGGAACGCTTGTCATCATTGATTAACTTATCACGTGTGTTGGCATCGTCACTTTCATCATTATCACCCATCGCGGTATAAGGATGGGGAAACGCGGAAATAAAAGCACGTTCTACACGTTTACAAATCACTGATTTTATTTAAATACTCTTTAGATCGAAATAACATATGATTGACACAATAAAATTGGATTAGGAGCCAATAGGTTAGAACACGTGCACCACCGCGCGCAGTTGTCAACAGAATGACAGCTGCCGACCGGTCGGCGCCATATTGCTACCCTATTCGGGGGGGAACCCGCTCCTATTTTAATATTACCTTCAAAATGTTCATGACTGTCAATGTCAACATATTTTCAAAGATACCCTGAATTTTAAAGAATCAACAATCATAATATTTTGACATTTAAGCAATCAAAACAAACAATTAGCTGTCAACTGTCAACATGATATCAAAGATACCCTACATTTTAATAACAACCATAATATTTTGACGTTTAACCAATCATAACAGACATAGTTTGATAACTACCATCATTTACTATAATTTTACGTTCAATTAATCGAAACAAACAACAAAGTAACAAACATTCGTAAGAAATCTAAAGATAGGAACAAATACGGGTGCAATATTCGACATCGCGCCGTCATATATATATATATATATAAACAAGAATTGCTCGTATATATATATATATATATATATATCGGCGACGGATGGTCCCGATGGCGGTAGGCGCGTGGGGGTAGTACCTAGATGTATTACTTCACAGCCAAAATAGTAGGTATGCTACAAACGCATGAAATAAACATTCGGACTCATTAACCATACTAGTGCCTACTATATTTCAGTACTAAATGATGAAAAGAACTAATTGCTATTAGAATGTTGACTGGTTAAATTGATAATAAAAAGATCACATGAAATCGTTCAAATCTTTATTTCAGTCAAACTAAACCGGTTCCAACCCTACACCTCTGACCCGAGAAGATTTAACCCGGCAACAAACTCGGCGGGACACATCTTTTCAGAACAACACATAGTTTCTTTATTTTACAAAAGTAAGCTTATAATGGCACATAAGAAATCAAAATAACACTTGGAATAAAACACTTAGCTAAACGGTTAAAGAACGTGAGAATCTATAAGCTTTCAGAATAATCCTTCAGGTGTAAGCCTTCAGGAACGTAGCGAATTAGGCACGAGCTTGGCTAACGTCCGATCTCTAGCGCGGTCCGATCAAGAAGAAGGAAGCCAGTTCCAGCGGCGGAGCCAACCGCTCCCGCCTCCAATTCAAGTTGGTAAACCTGCCTGACCAGTCTACCAACATAACGACTAAAAATGCCTGCTCGTGCCTACGTTCACTCAAGATACTACGTCATCTTGACGTTCCAAAGCCTTCTACCTGTCATTTAGTTCAACAATACGCCAAACATTGCTAATCGATTTTATACAGGCGTCTAACTATGAACTGTAATGCTGCAATACGTCTTTCTGGTGTCTCGCTCCGACATATATATATATATATTTCGGGGATCTCGGAAACGGCTCTAACGATTTCGATGAAATTTGCTATATGGGGGTTTTCGGGGGCGAAAAATCGATCTAGCTAGGTCTTATCTCTGGGAAAACGCATATTTTCGAGTTTTTATATGTTTTCCGAGCGAAGCTCGGTCAATACAGGTAAGTAAGCGGCGAGTTTGGCTTACCGTAGCTGTATGGTAATGAAAATGCGTCAGACTCAGATTACGTAGAATCTTCGTCTTAGTTTGAGACATGCTCCCTCGACCACATGTTTGAATTAAAATCGCAAGTTGGTGCATAGGTCTTCGTAGTAGTCACCTTGCACTATGAAGCGCATAAACATTTCTGACACATTCTTATTTATGGCTCTTCAAATAAGATAGTGTAAGATATTTTAGCGCCCTTCATAGTGGAAGATATTATTGCAGGTGATTGTACTTTTTAAGTTCGTCTCGACTATTTTTACCGACTGGTTAATTGTCTAACATCTCATATATCAGAAAACAATATATATCCGACTTTTACCTATGTAACCGCATGTAGGTAACCCGAAATGTTTTTATGTAGGTAGTTATACTACCTAGAAACTTATGATTACTTATATTTATACCGCTTTGTACAATAAATAAATCTTATTATTCTCATTAATATTAAAATCGAACCGTCTATGTTAAATATTTATGAGCTCAGTTCCAAGAGATATTTATTTATAGATTGGAAGCTAATAGGGTGTCTGGAATGTTAATAACGATGATGTTGAAATAATGATGTAAAGTGAATTTATTTTTCCACACTTTCTACGTGTTGGTAATTCCATTCATTCATTATTCGTTACATTCGCCTCTTCTTGCATTGCGAGACCTATTCCTAAAACTGAGCATTTATAGCGAGAAAATATGGATAAGTTATGAATGTTAGGATCGATAAATACAAATCTTAAAAGTCTATAATAAACGAGACCTAATACGCCTTATTCTAACTAACGACGATAAAAAATCTGGAATTAGGATCTTTCAGAAAACAAAATGGAAAATGTTCAACTACTCGGGACCGTTTACATGGTAGGTATAGGTAGGCAAAATAACTAATAAGTCCATAATGTGACTATAATCGTTGATTATATCCGCATAGATAGGTACATTAATTGTCTAACAAAGATGAACTAATTCAATTACTTTGAAAAATATCGGTGAGAAAATGACATCCTTGGTTGAACAGTATGATCAAAACGCATGTGCTAGCCGAGCACTGAAGATAAACTTTTGTTAATCGCATTGTTTAATTTACTGTGAAATTAAAGAACTGCAAGTAGATATAAAGCTAAATCAAACAGCGGGCACAACAAGAGTAATAGCCGAGGTTAATTCTTTTAGCGGCCTGTAATTATATGCTCCGTTTAGGGAAGATTAATTACCCTTTTCCTGGGAAGTCCTTCCAGTCGCTCGCCAAGCGCGAGTGAGTCGTAGTTACAGATGTGCAAGTTGCGGAAAGTTTCCATAAAATTCTATAAATTCTCGGAAATTTCATGAAACTTTCACTAGAAAATTTAAATTTAAAATTGGAAAGTTTCAATTCTCATACAAAAATGTAAGAAATTTTCCGAATTTTTCCTACGTTAAATTTCCAAATATTTCGCAATTTTGGAAAGTTTCCTTAGGTACATCAGTAGTCGTAGTCGTAAGCTTTGGCGAACATTTACAGGCCAATTCGAACGTACACTGATATCAGAATGACATCTAACTGATGTAATTCATTTATCGTGCATTCGCTCGTACTATTTCCGATTAACACACAACGGATCTGGAGGTCACATAACATTGGTTCACCCGAGAACACAGCTCGCCCTCGAACAAACAAACAATGGGAATCTGTTCGTGTTCCATTGTTTCTCGTTTACATATATTTTTGTTGTGCCGGCTAAAACCCTTATTTTGAAAAATATTTTGACCCCAAAAAACGTCACGTCGGGATAAATTAATGAGTTTCATCTAAAGCGTATTATAAATTTGCATAATAATTTTAAAATGCATGTTTTTTATGAGAAAAGAGTCATAAAACTGGTTTGTAAAATATTTTATAGGATGATATTTATGTATTTTTCTCTAAATATTTTATAGGGTAATATTTATTACACTACCGCAAGGAAAGCTACGTGTATAAAGGATGACTCTCGCTAGAGCAGGCCAGGGCCGGGCCGGAACTTCCGGCGCTTCGTTTTCTATGGAAAGCGCCACGTGATCACCGATCAGCAGTCATAGAAAATGACATGTCGGATGCCTCGGCCCGGGCTCGGCCCGGTCTAGCGTGAGTCATCTATAATTTAGATAGCCAACACACAACCAACAAGGATCTAGGTTGAGGCACTTTCCTTCCAATAGACGCAATTTCCTCACAAATTCGGGATAAGTTCCTAACATATATTTTTATTTAATTGTTTATTTTTTAAGCAACCTCATTAAAATTCATCACACTTTGTAGATAGAAGCTCATCGGCAACGCAAATTTACAAGAGATACACAAACAAGAGCATTTGTTAAGCTGGCGCGCCATAGCAGCACGGTTCTGTCTTCGTTATTAAAGGTACCTAAGATACAATAAACATACACCCACGACTAATGTAAGTAAATGTTGTAATGTTAAAGGTTATCCTAAGCAAGTTAAAAAGAAATCATCGGGGACTATTACTTATTTTAAAGACAAATTTTAATTAAGTAGAAAGAAATATTTCTTAAAACAAATTCATACATCTGATTTTTTTTCTTAAGTACCTATATGAATCCTTTTTTCAAAGCGGATGTACGTCTCGCCCACGCACAACCTTAAAAAAATACTGGGATATTCATAACACGTGAGCAGAACCAACCCTATACACACTCAGTAAATATTAATGGATAGTTCACCAATTTAAGCGGAACAACCGAAGTCTTTTCCAGTTTTTTTAACTTTTGTTAAGTAAAGTTTTACTTTTCATGGTTACCCTACACATACATAACCTACAACGCCTAATAAAATAAATAAAGGTAAAACCTCTATAACAGCAGCAACACTTTGATTATGGAGAAAATAAATTTTACACTAACAATAAGTAATACACTAACAATTGGATTCTAATTTGTAAGGTAAGTATGCAAGTCGTAAATAATTGTTTTTTTAAATACTAAGAAAATAATTTAAAATATCACAAAACAGTAGCTTATTATTTACTGAATGAGTAGAGTTGATCCTGCTCACGTCTCCTAAAACACTCTGTATAAATATAAGTGTATTAATGGTAACACTCTGTATAAATATAAGTGTATTATGGTAACGGAATACATTCAGAAGCTTTTCATTATGAATATAATCTATGTTCAATGGTTTTGTAAAGAAAAACCAGATAACATAGACAATATTCTAAATGTGTCCCGTAATTTCAGATCGCGTGGGATGCGCCTTATAGGAATTGGGAAGGCGTGAAATCAAATTAGCCGATTTTCAATGTTTAAAGAGTCGCTTTGAACGGCTTAACATAGAAAGCTTAAATGACTATACTGAATTAACTTTTCGAATATCACGTTTCTTCATTTAAGCCAGCAAAAACCAAAAAGCAAAAAAAGAAAAATCGATTGAGGTTCATCCAATTACTTATATTGAAACGATTACCTAGGTACGCGTACTGTATCACTACATACGATAAAACAAAGTCGCTTCCCGCTGTCTGTCTGTCCCTATGTATGCTTAGATCTTTAAAACTACCCAACGGATTTTGATGCGTTTTTTTTAAATAGAGTGATTCAAGAGGAAGGTTTATGTATAATTTATTAACCCGTGCGAAGCCGCTAGTTGTCACTAAAATACATTTTTTGCAATTCGAATACATAGGTAATTATATATTTTCTTTGTCGACATTTTCCCATCATATATCTAAAGAATTCTTTATCCGACTTTATTTCTATCTATAGGTAATGACAAATCAAGAAGAAACGAGTGATTGAGGGGCTTCTGGTCGAAGTTTCGGTTGATTTCATTTGGTCCAATTGAGGAAGAAAGCCTCTTCCTGGTTCATCTAGATTGGAACTAAATATCTCTGTCTCAATCAGTAAAGCCAATTTATAACTAAAGAAAAATCGGAAGGTAGAATACGCTTTAAATATATTTCTGGTTACTGCTATTGTACCTAGTTGTAACTTTTGCTTTTTTGTAGCGGAAAAGCGGAAATTCGAAACGAGTGGCGATAAATTAAAACACGAGCGAAGGGAGTGTTTTAAATCGACATGAGTTGCGAATTACCTATTCGCAGGTGTATCGTACAACGTTTTACAATACATATGCATATGGCCCTTTAAACTTTTGACATACACACGAAAAGTGCTATTTTACGTACTAGTGCGGGAAAATAGGGCCATATGTAGGTACGTACTGTAAACAATATTTATGTTAAAATTCATATTTTGCCAACGTGAAGTTACAAAGCAGTTTTATATTGCGGGAAAGACATAAAAATATCTACATTGAATAATGTTAACCGTAACATTATTCAATGTAGTTATTTTTATGTCTTTCCCACAATATAAAACTGCTTTGTAACTTCACATTGGCAATGAATAGACTCACTTGTTTTTAGTATCAGTATTCGCTACGTGCACGACTGTCACGCAACCTACCATCCGCAACTCTAAGGGAAATCGTCAATTTAATACATCTTATAAAACAACTTCAAACTCAAAAATTACTGAACGGATTTTAACACAATTTTCATCTATCAATAGAGTGATTCTTGAGCAAGGTTTAGGTATATAACTTATTAAGGTTTTGTTTAAAATAGTTGTAATATGACGATGTTGTCGGGAAAAATCACGCTGGCTAGAAGTTTTAATCGAAAACGCAATACAATGTATGGTGGGGTTGTCTCTCTTTCATGGGTCTACAAAAAAGTCCGCGATGGTGTATGTCTATCTTTTAAGGATAACTTACTATACCCATTCTTAACTTCGAGAAAAAGATCACATAGTATCACATATCTAAATCTAAAATCTAAATCTATATATTTTAAATAGTGTTAGAAATGATGTGTATCTAATCTAATTCAGTTTACAATTAACAGCAGTACAGCAACAGCAACAGTAACATAGTAGTATTTCTTCATAATAACACAAATACAAATATTTAATAAAATTAATTTGCTTAGTTCCCTAATTAAGTGTTGATTGAAACTTTAAAATTTAGAAATATTGTCTTTTTGCCCTAGAAAAGCTGGTTATCACTTTGCTAATAATAATTATCAATAGCTGGTCAATAAGTACATATTAGTTCTATTTTTTTTTTCGCTTCGACGCGCAATGCGGAGGAATTTGCCGACATTCCTCCCACCCACGTGAAAAGCTGGTTATCACTTTGCTAATAATAATTATCAATAGCTGGTCAATATGTACATATTATTTCTATTTTATTATTTTTCCCTTCGACGCGCAATGCGGAGGAATTTGCCGACATTCCTCCCACCCACGTGTTAAAGCAGTAGCTTCGCAGAAACTGGAATGTGCAGTTCAAAGAGGTGCCTCCAGCTTTGAATTTCTGTGTGAAGCTAGCAGAAATGTCTTTGTGGATACCACGTTGTTGTCTGTATATTACTGGGTAATAATTGAAACTTATTTTCCTCAATATATATCACATAGGTATATTCAAAACGATGTCATTTGGATTTTAATCTCCAACATAACAAGGCATACATTATAAACTATTAAAAGGAGCTGGCTGGCTGAGGCTAGAGTTATCACATAAACTGTAGGTACTTTGACCACAGTCTCAATATCGTGAGTTTTTATTTCAGCTGACTTATGTGCGCCTTTTTTTATCGTAAATCGAATGGGTAATATTTTGTTCTGTATCGGGAAAAGTTTGACGTGCCATCAACTATGATCGAAACAACCAATGGGATGGGGTTCATGCTTAGCCAGCACGTCGATAAATCGAAAGATCCAAGTACGGTAGTGTCAGTTACAATGTTACTGAAGTAGTTCCCTCTTTTCTGCTTTGTTAAGCATTTCTATGAATCCAAATATAGATTTCCTAACAGTCTTCTAATGCCTTAAACGAGCGACTCAACTCTCGCAGCCAACAGTTTCTTCCTTTTGTCTGTAACCTCCGCAAGTAGGTACATTTTCCAACCATTTGACATACTTGGAACAAAAATATCGTATGTTCTGCTGAAGGCCACAGATACTTCTGTTACTAGCGACGTTGTTCTTCTGAGCGTGTTATTTGGCGGGCATTGTGATTCTAGCGTCCATAAGCGAAGTTGGGTATTATCGCGTTGGAAGCGGTAACAACCGTCGATAATGTTGTCCGAGCCCGCTCAGGGGAATGCACGGAATAGCCCATTTGACCGGGACCGACGGCTACGTGACAATATCCCCAAGAATGTGCCCAATAATGGGAAATCACGATGAGCTCTCGACGTCCAGTGCAACTAAAATAAAACTCAGTGTGCTAGTAACGTAGAAGCAGCGACGCTAAAGTTTTTTCGTTAGGTAAATTAAAAACCCACATATATATTGATTAAGTTTGTCTGCTATCTATGGAATACAAAAACAAAACAAATTCACTTCTAATAACTGCAATCTCATTGTTTTCCATGCATATCTACTTCGGTATAGAATAGAAGCACATGTTCCACGTAGACTCGGAATGTATGCTGTCTTGAACAATCGCCGCGGGCTTTCACGACGGAAGTTACCAAATCTAATCTTATACCTTTAAACGAGCAATTCTTGTATATCTAATACCTTTAAACGAGCAACATCTAATCTAAATAATCTATCTAATACCTTTAAACGAGCAATTCTTGTTTATTTATTTATTTATATATATATATATTTCGGGGATCTCGGAAACGGCTCTAACGATTTCGATGAAATTTGGTATATAGGGGTTTTCGGGGGCGAAAAATCGATCTAGCTAGGTCTTATCTCGGGGAAAACGCGCATTTCCGAGTTATTATATGTTTTCCGAGCGAAGCTCGGTCACCCAGATATTTGTACCTTTAAACGAGCAATTCTTGCATATTTATTTATATATTTATATGTATATATATTTCGGGGATCTCGGGAACAGCTCTAACGATTTCGATGAAATTTGCTATATGGGGGTTTTCGGGGGCGAAAAATCGATCTAGCTAGGTTTTATCTCTGGGAAAACGCGCATTTTTGACTTCTTATATTAACATTTTAAGTACACAAGGAGTATTTGTCGCACTGTAAGTTGTATTCCTTTTGTAATCTAGTGTATTGATTTTGGAATACGTGCCGGGGGTTATGCCCAACGAGTTAATTTCTATTTTCACGGCGAAAATGCTTTTTGAACGTGACAGCTGCGAGTGGGAATTGCCTTTTAGTTATAATAGATTCAGTATACCCGTACCATGAGTCACTGACAGTGTCAATACTGACATAAAAGCCAACATCTACGCAATTTACATCTCGCTTGCACTAATATGTCAGTACGAGCGAGATGCATAGAAAGTAAGTTACGCTCATGCTAGCGTCTATGTCAGTACCAAAGTGGTGGTAGCCACACTGCCCTTGGAATATTTTACGTGGCCCACTGTTAAAATCTGATTTATATTTTTAAATATGGCATGAGAAAGTATGAATAATTTATGTTCAATTTGCAAGTTGAAAACTCCAAATTACTGCAATGGTTTATTATTATTACCTACTTTAAATTTCTTATCTGTCAAATCGCCAACTACAAAGTACCTACGCAAAACCAGTTTGGCAGAAAGAGCCATTTCTCAGTAGATTACCTACACATAATCTCAAAATTGTTCTAAGTTAAACTTCGCGGAGTCTGCTCGAAAGAGTTAGCCGGAGGAACAATGCGGGCTCGTATTTTAATTATATTTTGACGGTCTTTTGTGCCATTGTACGGAACACAGACAATGCACCGCTGCGACTTATCATTTGGTACGTCAAGGTGTAGCACAGGGCTATTTCGCTTCATACATAAATTCTCGTTAATATTGCAAAATCCGTTGCTAATTCCAACTTTGAATAAGATTCCAGTTAATCCAATATAATCCTAATTGACATGCTAGAATTGACAGAATAAATAAAGCACACCAGGGTTGGTTTGGTGTTCTATTCGGGGCATAACCGCATTAAGCTAGACAATCGCGGACATTAGGGGTAAACGGTCCATTGTGCGGCTTAAATGCCGTTTGCTGCAAAACTTTCTCACTTAAATACCAATTCACATTTTCCGCGCAGAAAGTTCTGACAAGGTCTGGATAAAAGATGCGATGCATTAGTCTGTTCCAAATTGCAGTGTTTTCTCATTAAGTTTAAACGCTGACAGAATTTACCTACGTAGTAAAGAAAATTTAAACACTGACGAAGTCCACACCCACTGACTTTTCCAATGAATATGTATGCTGTCCAAGTAATCAGTATGCAGCTGTGCAGCATTTATTTTACTAGCTTCTCGTTACTGCGATCTGTCATTTTAGTGACCTATACAATTTAGGTAGAATAGATTATTAGGATATACGGACACAAAGGCAAAACTATTAGAGTAGAGAGTAGTATTAGAGAGCCATTGAAGACCAAATAAAATGAAAGAGATTTTGTTATATGCAAATGGCAGGAAAATAAAAACAATTGCATTACTCGCAAGACATCGGGCTCTCATCGCGCGACGTTGCCGTCCGTCTTCATTCAATGATATAAATAACCTGTGCTCTGATGTGCTATTACGGCGAATTTTCCTAGACTACTAGACTAGTATATAGAAATAAAATTCAAGTTCTGAAAATGTCAAAGTAATTTTTTGAGGACCGTTAGGAGTTAAAATTCTAGTTATGTTATTAGAAGGAAAAAATCACACCTCATTCTTCTACTTTGATTCTCTTTATAGTCTTTGGTCATTTCTCCTTTATTCAACAATGTACAATTTTGTCATAACATTTTCTTAGGCTTAGGTGGCACTGGTGGCAGTGGAATTGAGAATTTCTTACGAGTATAATCTGGGCAGTTCATTAGAAGCATTCGTTAGACCGTTAGCTTCCGCCGCCGCCGTTGCTGCTTGCACGCAAATTAAACTATAATGCCTGGGATTTACGCTATTAGAATATACAAACTGGGTATTATCCCCAGCTACGTTCCTTGTGTAATGTGCTTGAAACTGTTTTAGCTAATCTCGTCCTAATGTCCTGCAAAAATGCCCGTAGTCTGCATGTGTTTCATCCAACGTTTATACCTACTCTGACCGTAATTTTGAATAAGTACATTCCAAACAGCTCACTAATCTATTTAAGATTTGACGCGAAACAGAATTGGGTCAAGGGTCAATCGTGTCATTGAAATTTTGATTTATAATGCATTCTAGCTTTCCAGCCACTTATTATCGAAAAAATCTATCGAAGGGGCATAACTGTAGTTAATTTACATGAAATTGCGTTAAAATGTTTTCAACTAAGCCGGCGTCAACTATCGTCTTAAAAAAAGCCCTTTATTTGTGATCCCTTTAGCGGTTGTAACAATCTAACATAACATTATTTTGGGATCCGCTCTTGGGTAAAGGCCTCCTCCAGCTTTTGCCACCTATTTCGGTCTTGGGCCACATGTGGCCACCCCATGCCGGCAATTTTCTTTATATCATCCACCCAGCGCTTGACGGTGTCCTGCGTGTCTATCCCCACTCCCTGGTCCTCTCCACTCTGTTACTCTGTCACATTATAATTATCATCTTAAGATATGATAATTATGATGTGCGTTAAGTAACGGGATGATATAAATAGCTAATAAAAGTTGTCAGTAGATCTGGATTGGACGAGCTTTTAATATTTCACTCAGCTTTGATACTCGACTTCTAATTAACAGACATACTTTGTGTATAATTTTATCGTGACACTAACATTGTAAAGCAAGCTTAACAAAGACAACATTGTGCTAACTGACGTCGTCTGAATGGCCCTATCAAAGCATAATTGCTACTGAAATATATTTAATAGAGACTTAAATTATGATTTAGAGGCTAATCTCGAAACAACTAGTCTTAGGATTAAGACGAGTTATTGCCGACCGTATTTTCAAGGGCGGAATATTTATGAGGATAATAAGGGTAACATTCCATTTCTGACCGCAGCTGCACTACTGGTACTTACTGAACGCGTCGCTGTTATTGCTTACTGTCAATTTCCATAGTAAAATGAACAGTAGTGCAGCTGCGGTTGGAAATGGACTGTCACCTTAAGTGTACGTAATTAGAATTGATGTGAATAGATATTTATTAAAAAAAGTTTATTATTTTTAATTTATTTTTCGTTTTTACATTAAATAACCATTTACTGTTTCTATCAGGAATGGAGCGTGAGTGATTGAGAATAAAACAGACAGACGATTTTAGCGATAAAATACTATACTAAAATTCAATTTCTCCGCTAGAAAATGAAGAAAACAAAGCAGCATCCCATTTTTCAAAACTTATTTTGCTTTTCTCGAAACTCTATCGAAAAAGGCACTCGTGAGACCGGAGTGTATTTTTATGGGTTATATTTCACATATATCGAGCATCATTTTACCGCGCTTGAAAATACAGACTGTTATTTGAAAAAAGATATTCACCACTGATTTTTGCTGTGGTAGATGGGAAAACGTAGTCTCCTCAAAATGTTGTTTTAAAATAAAATACCCAGAGAAAAAATCACGTATAAAACATTTTAAAGAGTCTACTACGTATCTGATCATAGCCCTAAGCCTAAGCTATGGTAACCTTTTTCCATGTACATGCTTGACACCAATGACTACATATCCAATCCATATCGTTTCAATATCTAAAATTTGACGTATCTTAAAGTTCGAATATGGCTGTTAAAGTGGCTAGCAACGCTATGACGACAAGTTCAAAATTCCGGTGTATTGTGTCGTCTATTGTGCGCTTGTCATTTCAGTATGTAGGAACCACAGAGGTTCCAACCCGCACTGGCCGTTTCTTTGCATAGGATATTATACTTATGCCGACAGCGACACGTCAGTTAGAAAATTCATTTATGTTCAATGCAAATTATTTACGTTTATCCTATTAGTTATAGTTGTTTAAATACAGTTTATGAACCATACTCGGTGGTTTGATTGTGAAACCACATTGGTGACCACGACTAAAAGCACAAAAACGATGTCGGACGATAACGACAACAATAGTGATGTGACGGTACCTCCGGCAGTGCAAGCAGAGAATCCACCATCAACCAGTGCAATTCCAACGACCGGCGTTTTCCGGGTCGGCATACGTGTTCCTCCATTTTGGCCCGAAGAGCCGGCGGTATGGTTCGCGCAACTCGAAAGTCAGTTTACTTTATCCGGAATCACCAGCGATACAACAAAATTCTATCATGTCATTGGAAAACTCGACCCACAGTTTGCGATTGAAGTAAAGGATATAATCTTATCACCACCTGAATCAAATAAGTATGATAAACTGAAGACAGAATTAATTAGACGATTATCAGTCTCTCAGGAGCAAAAAATTAGACAACTGATGCTACACGAAGAACTCGGCGATCGCAAGCCCACACAATTTCTGAGGCATTTACGAAGTTTAGCTGGACCTTCAGTTCCTGATGACTTCTTACGTCAAGTTTGGTCCGGCCGTTTACCCAATAATGTACAAACTATTGTGGCGTCGCAACCAAGACTTCCACTCGATGATATAGCAGAGTTAGCCGACCGAATCCAAGAACTGGCACCAAGTTCGAGGCACGTAGCCAGCACATCAGCCGAACCGACGGGTGCCGTCTCAGAATTAAGTCGACGCGTTGATCAGCTAGCCCAACAAGTGGAAGCTTTACTCAGTGAGGACAATATGCAACGCCGAGGTAGACAACAGACTCGACTCTATCAATCTCAGAACCGAAACGCGTCTCGATCGAAATCTCGCCAACGCTCTACATACACTCGCCGTGACGTTCCTGAAGGATTCACTGTTTGCTGGTACCACTATAATTTTGGTTCTAAGGCAACAAACTGCGTGGAGCCATGTACATTCAAGTCGGGAAACATTCAGGGCAGGCAATAGTGGCCGAGAACGTCTGCCCCATTTCGTCAGGCCGTCTATTCATGACAGATCGTACAACAAAGACCCAATATCTAATCGACACGGGTTCAGACCTGTGCGTATTTCCACGGTTACTTGTCAACGAACGACGAAAGAAAACTGATTATGAATTATACGCCGCCAACAGTACGGTAATCGCAACGTATGGTTATATTACTTTACACCTCGATTTCGGCCTGCGACGAATTTTTGAATGGCGATTTACAATAGCTGATGTCTCGAAGCCTATTATTGGCGTTGATTTTTTGATCTTTTACAATTTGCTCGTCGACTGCCGCAATCAAAAGCTTATCGACAAAACTACTTCTCTCTTTACTGACGCACAGCAAGTCAGCGCGGCTGAAACTATATCATCGATTCGCACGACCTCGACTAACGACTCCATGTATACGCTGCTTCTGCGCGACTTCCCGGATATCACTCGCCCCGCCGGTAAACTAGGTGCCCCTAAGCACGATACAGTGCATCATATAAGGACAACACCTGGACCCCCGGTCTCCAGCCGCCCTCGACGTCTGGATCCTGAGCGCTTAAAGATTGCTAAAAAAGAATTCGATGACATGCTGCAGAACGGCACAGCTCGCAGATCAGAGAGTCCATGGTCGTCACCTTTACACCTGGTGCGCAAGAAAAACAATGAGTGGAGACCTTGTGGAGACTATAGGGCGCTTAATGCTCGAACTATACCCGACCAGTACCCTGTTCGTCACATACAAGATTTCGCTTATATGCTAGCAGGCAAAAACATATTTTCCACCATAGACCTAATCAAAGCCTACAATCAAATACGCGTATATGGACCGGATATTCCCAAAACATCGATAACGACACCGTTCGGAATGTTCGAATTTCCCTTTATGACTTTTGGATTGCGTAACGCAGCCCAAACATTCCAAAGGTTCATGGATGAACTCCTTCGTGGATTCGACTTTGCCTACGGTTACCTAGACGACATTTTGATCTCCTCATCCTCAGAAATCGAACATAAAGAACATCTGAGTCAGCTCTTCAGACGACTTCAAGACTACGGTGTTTTGATCAACACTTCGAAGTGTGTCTTTGGACAATCTGAGGTAACCTTCCTAGGATATCGCGTCTCAGCACAGGGCATAAGTCCATTGGAGTCGAAGGTGCAAGCTATTAACGACTTCCCAGCACCGCAAACCGTTAAAGAATTACGAAGGTATTTGGGTATGCTTAATTTCTATAGGCGGTTTGTTCCAGGAGCAGCTAAAATATTGGCACCACTTACCGCCTTGCTCGCTGGAGATCCGAAAGCATCAACACCTATTGTTTGGACCCCAGCGCTGCGTGAGACATTCCAACTGAGTAAGTCACATCTGTCAAAGGCTACTTTATTGGCCCACCCAGACTCTGACGCAGAGCTGGCTTTACAAACGGATGCATCAGATGTCGCCATTGGAGCTGTACTTCAACAACGCAAAAACGGATTGTGGGAACCATTGGCTTTCTTCTCCAAGAAGCTAAATTCAGCTCAACAAAAATATAGCCCATACGATCGAGAGTTACTCGCGATATATGAAGCCATCAAGTATTTCCGATATATGGTAGAAGCCCGCTCATTCACAATCCTAACTGATCACAAACCACTAACGTTTGCCTTCATGACAAACCGCGACAAGTGCTCACCGAGACAATTCAGGTATTTGGATTTTATATCCCAATTTTCGACAGATATCCGATTTGTGTCTGGGAAGGATAACATAGTGGCTGACGCTCTCTCCAGAATCGAGGAGCTTACTACATTCTTAGATTATCAAGCCCTCGCGGAGGCCCAGACAAGCGACACTGAACTGTCGGAGCTTCTACAAGGCGGATCTTCACTTCAGCTGCAAAAGATTACATCCCCAGTCTCAGGTGCACAAATTTACTGTGATGTTTCTACATCGAAACCAAGACCATTTCTTACATTAGCATTTCGCCGACAAATCTTCGATTCACTTCATAACCTTAGCCATCCTGGAGCAAAGGCAACTAGTCGCTTACTGACCCAAAGGTTTGTGTGGCCTGGCATTAAAAAAGATTGTATGCAGTGGGCAAAAGAATGTCAACAATGTCAGCGTAGCAAGGTCACAAGACACACTAATGCACCCTTGGCAGAATTTAGCCTTCCGTCAGCACGCTTTCGCCACGTACATATCGACATAGTGGGCCCTTTACCACTGTCATCAGGTTTCAGGTATTGTCTAACAATCGTTGACCGCTTCACTCGTTGGCCTGAGGCTTACCCATTACAAGACATCACAGCAGACACCTGCGCCGCGGCCTTCGTTGGAGGCTGGATTGCACGATTCGGCTGCCCAGAACGAATAACTACCGACCGCGGACGTCAATTTGAGTCACAACTGTTCAAAAAGATCTCCGCACTCATGGGTTCGACTCATTTAACCACCACAGCTTATCATCCGGCTGCTAACGGTCTCGTGGAAAGGCTCCATAGACAACTTAAGGCCGCCATTATGTGTCACGCTACAACTCAGTGGACAGAAGCGCTTCCCTTAGTGCTACTGGGCATTAGAAGCGCATGGAAAGAAGATCTAAATAGCTCTCCTGCTGAACTGCTATATGGCGAACCACTTACATTACCAGGTCAGTTCTTCTCTTCCTCTTCTTCAGAGTCAGTAGTAGACATCTGCGATTTTGCCAGTCGCCTTCGAAAGCACATGAGCCAACTTTCTCCGCAGCCAACATCATGGCACACGAGCTCCAACCGTCCCTTTTACATTCCGAAAGACTTGAAGGATTCTGCATATGTATTTTTGCGTCAAGGTCCAGAACGACGATCTCTGGAAGCACCATACCAAGGACCGTTCAAGGTATTGCGCCATGGAGTTAAAACCTTCGATATTGAAGTCAATGGAAAAGCAATCAAGGTTACAATCGACCGATTGAAACCAGCATATTTAGCTAGAGATGATTTCGCACCTTTCTCATCACCTGTGCGTACAGGCGATGAAACAGCTTCAGATAGCTCTGATTCAAATCATGGTGCAGATGCAGATGATCAAACGTCACCGGATCAGGGCTTAGCGCAAAGGACACGGAGTGGTCGGCATGTACGATTCCCTGCTCACCTGCAAGAATATTATCGACCGTAGCCACGGTCTAGGGGGGGAGTATTGTAGGAACCACAGAGGTTCCAACCCGCACTGGCCGTTTCTTTGCATAGGATATTATACTTATGCCGACAGCGACACGTCAGTTAGAAAATTCATTTATGTTCAATGCAAATTATTTACGTTTATCCTATTAGTTATAGTTGTTTAAATACAGTTTATGAACCATACTCGGTGGTTTGATTGTGAAACCACAAGTAAATAAAAACTTTTTCTTGTACTACGTTACCACGGTTGCGCGGATGTATTTCTGAAGGACACTAACTACCTTATAGAACACGCATTCATGCGAATTCCGTACTAAGATGTGTCCGCCCAGTGACAGGCTATTTTATGTAGGTAGTCGACTGAACCGACAATTGATCAGTAATTCTTTTTCTGAATTAAAGAAAATTTACGTGTGTTTAAAATACTGGGTTCTTTTCACACTTACATAGTCTAGTCACAGTCGACTATCACAAGTGGCCAAATTCTCGCACGACTGTTGGAATGTGTCGGTCTCTGGCGTGCTCTTGTGGGCGCCGCGTTTCGGGTTATTCCCACTAGTTACCACCAAGTTCTTACCAGTGGTAACTACTGGGAATTTTTTTCCCACCTTTTACCACTGGTAACTACTGGGAAAAATAATTCCCAGTAGTTACCACCAACTCGGTTTGGTGGTAACTAGTGGGAATTTTTATTCCCAGTAGTTACCACCAACATTTTGTTAGGGTTAAATACTAATAAAAACAGTACAAAAAAATTAAAAATAAATATAGAGTGATTTAATAAATCATTATTAAGTCGATTAGTGTTTTAGTAAACTGCCTTAAAAGTGACGAAAAAATATTGAAACAGTTTAACCGGTACTAGTACAAAAAATATAATATATGCAAGGATAAATTTAATAATCCATTTAGATTATTTTTAAGTGATTTTATTCGGTAATTCAAAATCACTCTATATTTATACTATACTATTTTATACTGTTTTTATTAGTATTTAACTCTAACAAAATTTTTAGTGGTAACTACTGGGAATAAAAATTCCCAGTAGTTACCACCAAACCGAGTTGGTGGTAACTACTGGGAATATTTTTTCCCAGTAGTTACCAGTGGTAAAAGGTGGGAAAAAAATTCCCAGTAGTTACCACTGGTAACAACTTGGTGGTAACTAGTGGGAATAACCCCGCGTTTCTGACAAGGGTCATGGGGTTGACATACTGTTTTGTAGTCGAGCGACGTGCCGCTGCCCGCTACGCTTTTCTCAAACCTTTCTATAAGGCCTTACAACTAGACTAGTAGGTATCAATTGCCCTCGGGATCAGTGTATTATAACGACTGAATCTTGCTCACGGTAAAATCCACGTCCACTGTCATCTGATAGTTAATTTAAACAGCCATAGGGCCAAGATACACTTGTAAGTTTTACTTAGGTAAGTAGGGACAAAGCTATTTGTTAAAATGAGATAACGATATTCATCTCTCATTCTGTAGTATAGCTGTGCTGTATCTCGGGCCAGAGGGTTACGTACTACAATGACCTATGTTATTTTTTACGCCCTAATTAAAGTTTTTTTACAGGGTTTGTTCTTAGGTACTATAAATGGCTAGATGCCTATGGTACTCGTATTTGATTCAAATCCTGTTAGTAATCAAACTTTTTTGATTATACCAATAATTTTCGTAATATCTAAGTGACTTAGACATATTATTTTATTCTTCTTCTTCTTTGTCATGTCCCGTTACTTGGGGTTGGCCCTCACCGGTGTGAAGTTAGCAGCCCAAAGTTAGCTGACCATGATAACCCGACCAAATTAAATCGTCTTGATAAAAATTGAAAATAATTAACGAAAACGATGTTTCTTAACAAAAATAAGTACTACATAAGTAACACAAATAATAAATCTATCAAATCTGACCCAACAGAGACCAAATAAACTTAAAATTTAAAGAAATGTATTTAGGCTGCTAACTTCACAAATGAATTATTAGTGTGAAATTATCGAGATCACACTAACATACTAAAATTATTAGAAGCGGCATCAGATGTGCTATCGTCTTGCCAACTAACGTTGAAATTGAAAGAACCAGGCTACCTCAAATCTGGGTCGGAAAGATATCTGCCTAAGCCCATACTAGGTTTTGCTCAGATTTATACCAGAAGTTGTAGAGATCACACATTCTTACTAGTATTTTTAGAAGCGGCATTAGATGTGCTATCATCTTGCCAACTAACGTTGAAATTGAAAGAACCAGGCTACCTCAAATCTGGGTCGGAAAGATATCTGCCTAAGCCCATACTAGGTTTTGCTCAGATTTATAACAGAAGTTGTAGAGATCACACATTCTTACTAGTATTTTTAGAAGCGCCATAAGACATGATATCATCTTGCCAACTAACGTTGAAATTGAAAGAACCAGGCTACCTCAAATCTGGCGCCAGGTTTTTCTGTCCTGGGTTGTCGATGTGTTGATCTGCGCCCGCTCCATGTCTTTGGTAACGATTGTCCACCACGTGGTAAGCGGCCTCCCTTTGCCGTTCGTCTCTGGGATGGCCATGGCTTTTTTGACCGCATACACTTCGTTACGTCTCATCACATGCCCGAACCATCTCACACGGCTTTCAGCCACCATTTCTGCAATACGAGCAACCTTGAATGGGAAAGAGACATATTATTTTCTACGTTTTATTAATGCATTGTAAAAATACGGACCGGATAAAATAGTAGCAATATAACGATTATTATTCATGCGGCAAAACTGACAGTATCGCTCAATATAATATAAATTTACTGCTAGAAAATGCTAAAAGTATTGTCCACCGTAAAGCTGAATTTATCGCATGAATTTTTATCACTGAACACTGATTTACAGTGACTTTCTATAAGGCACTGTGAATACAGGAAAATGTAGTTCAGTTTTACTGTAGTGTGTAAGACTTATTAAGATAAATGCTCTTGAATAGAAACGTTTGCTCTAGAATTAGTTTATATTGAGCATATTTCATGGTTGCCACGTGTTATATATGTTATGCCTGTCACATTGACGACGCGAATAAGTAGAAAACATAATATTATTTTCTCTTTTCTTTGTGCTATTTAAAATTAAAAGTATATCCCTACTCAATGTTGGCTGACTGACTGAAGTAAATGTTAAATAACTGAAATGGTGGTGGTAAAAACTGTCATTATTATTTTGAAGAAAATATCTTATGTAAAAAATCGTCATACTTACATAAGTCATAAGATTGACGGCACTTCTGAGTGCTTTATCTCTTAGTTTCACAAATAACCTGTATATCCTCAGCTTAAAGCAAACGGATATGAAGTGATGTATCGAGGGTCCTCACGCCATATACCATAAACCCTTCACCTGAACTTAACCGGTCCCAGCGCTAACGGCTCTGGGGAATCTGCTGTTAATTCCGGGCCAATTTCCGAGCCTTTTGTGAAGCGACTTTTGATTAAGGTGGTTAAGAGTTTGACGGGTTGACACGGCCTGGCCAGCGGAGATTAAGAATGATGGAGGGTCTTGTGTCCAGGTACGTCTTGTTGGCACCTAGTTTAGAGAGGCTCAAATTGACAATCAACAGGGGCGAACCGCTCGGAATGTAATATAAACGGGATTAAAGTAGGGTGATTGCTATAGTTATTGGCCACTCCTAACAATAAGACTTCTTTTGGCTTGTTTCTTTCTGATTTGTTAGGAAAGGCCAGTTACTATGTACCTAGTGGCCAATATCTATAGTATAAATTTCATAACACCACATGTTTTAACATGCAAAGCATACACAATGAATATTTTTAACCTTTTAGTTGCTAGAATGTTGCAGAAGAAATAATTTACCGAGACTAGATTAATCTTAACCTGACTAGATTAAACTCTAGGGTGTTTTATACAATGTAGTGAAATTAGGTTAGTAGGTAAGTATATTTCAAAGTTATTACTGAATTACACTGGAAGTATAACATTAAAACAAGGTCGTATCTTTTTTATTATGCCAGCTACCGTTGTAGCTGAAGCTTTGTACCACAATTTTAGCTGCCACAGTGTGCGAGGGGAAGCACGGACAGGATGACAGGATATTTTGTTTTTGTGACTAACGTTACTATATAATATACGTTATAAATCATCACAACACAACAACATACGATAAACCATTAGTAATAGAACGATATAGGTATATATTAGGTATGAGCGGTAAGGGCAAGTTGCTTGAAGCACGAGCCTAAGAAAATATACGAGTACGTCGTTTAATACTTACGTTCATCGGATTTGGAACAAGGCACGCCCAATTAACTTTTATTATCGATAAAAGTAGTCTCCCACAATCTTACAGGCTTGTTAACATATGATCATGCAGCCTCACATTTTGCAGTGACTAACAGCGCCTCGATTTTGAAGCAAGCCTGCGGGCTCAGCACGGTTCCATTTTTATCGACTATCACTATGCCCGTCATTTACTCACTATGCCCGTCGCACTTACATACTTGTTAGAACGTGACAGGCATGGTGACAAACGATAAAAATGCGAACGTGCTACTAGGGCTGGTTTGCCATTTTATCCATGTGCGCCTCTTTTCCCTTTTTACCCTTTCCTTTTTAAAGAGAACACGCAAATTAACTTTATATTCTTTCGTTACGAGCATAGCTTGTGGCGTTTTTATAATAACTCAGTTCTTATTATGGACAGAGAAGGAGTAATAGTATTAAAGTACAGCACATTATCTCTCGTTTAATGTTGTCGTTTAACTATTTACTCTGATATTTTCCTGATTGGTCGATGGTTACGATGTTATATATTGGTTAACGAACTTATTTTAAAATAATTAACTAGGCCGATTATTAATTGTCCCTGATGAAGTGTTATTTAAGGAGTAAAACAGTAAGAAGTTCGAATTGGCCTGTCTATCTCTCATCTATTTATGTTAAACTAGTTATAAAAAATGTATGCCTTTCCCGTACAATGATGTCCCAAACATGTGAGGCTCTTGCGTCGAAGACACCTGTTCCAAGCACTTTCAGCAAACATTGCAAGGAGTACACTGATTACTTGGTTTAAACAATGCTAACATAATTACCTTACACAAGTACTTACACAAGAGGGTAAGTACTATGTAGTCAGAATTTAACACAAACATTACAATAAAATAATACATACCCTGTAAGCTCCACAGCGACAGTAACAATCCAACCACACAAATGCACGATACATTTACAAAATTGTTCACAAAAGAAATGTGCACATTTAACGAAATTGAATTTCATTGAATAGATCCGGACAAAGATTGTGCACTATCTCTGGGGTCTGGCTGGTCTGGCTTAGAGGCCAAGATTGCGTGCGATAGGCAAATCCCGCGTTCGTCTTCCCAGCAATATAAAACGGCCCTAGTACAACCGATCCAGATGCCATTTGGGAAAATTATTCGCGAACTTTGGGCAATAGAGGCGACGCGAGTTCGATAATGGAATTGTAATCGTTACTTACACGCGGTTGGCACTTTATGGTTTTGCTTGTAAAGCCGGTTTATTGCATTTATTTTCACTGCGTTATTTAATATTTAGGTACCCAGATATCTACTAAGTATTGCTATATATATTGCATGGGACAAATTTATAAGCGAATTAAATATTATAATATTTAATATTTTAATAATAATATAATAATAATATTTTATTATTTAATATTTTAATTTTTATATAATATTTTATATTTAATATTTAAATTTACAAGAAAATAATTAATTTCACTAAACATTTTAAAATGCCCTTATTCGGGGTATACGACTACATAAAAAAAAGCGGCCAAGTGCGAGTCGGACTCGCCCATGAAGGGTTCCGTATTTAGGCGATTTATGACGTATAAAAAAAAACTACTTACTAGATCTCGTTCAAACCAATTTTCGGTGGAAGTTTACATGGTAATGTACATCATATATTTTTTTTAGTTTTATCATTCTGTTATTTTAGAAGTTACGGGGGGGGGGGACACACATTTTACCACTTTGGAAGTGTCTCTCGCGCAAACTATTCAGTTTAGAAAAAAATGATATTAGAAACCTCAATATCATTTTTGAAGACCTATCCATAGATACCCCACACGTATGGGTTTGATGAAAAAAAAAATTTTGTGTTTCAGTTCGAAGTATGGGGAACCCCAAAAATTTATTGTTTTTTTTCTATTTTTGTGTGAAAATCTTAATGCGGTTCACAGAATACATCTACTTACCAAGTTTCAACAGTATAGTTCTTATAGTTTCGGAGAAAAGTGGCTGTGACATACGGACGGACAGACAGACGGACAGACAGACAGACAGACAGACAGACAGACAGACATGACGAATCTATAAGGGTTCCGTTTTTTGCCATTTGGCTACGGAACCCTAAAAAGCATTAATCTCGACGAATTACGAACCTCTGCATTAGAAATATTCAAGTCTGTTAAAACACGAAAAGCGTCTTTGCCTTAAAATGATCAATTAAGTTCCATTAAATAGTGTTACACATGCATTTAGAATGAATTACTCACGAAATCGCTATTTGGCACCACTGTATTCGTAACAAATTAACAACTAACTCGAGAGTTGAGAACTAAATTCAACTGTAGAACATGCCTTAGTTAACATTTGAAGTTGCTGTCTTGACACGATATAGGTTATTTATTACATTGAGAGGCGAGATTACGCCTAACATTTACGTTAAGTATTATTAATAATATATAATCGCTCTATAAGAGCGATGTGGGCCATGACAACAAGTAATAAGCCAGCGTACTTACGCTGTACCTATACCATCGGACGAAAAGAGTAAAGTACGTTGTACTCGCACTTGACTGCTATTTTCGTTTGAGAGTAATACCTATGTTAAACGCGAGTCATACATACTGAACAAGTGAACATAGGCACGATATTTTTAGATTATTTTGAACATATATTGAAAATTAGAACTTTAATAGCCGATTAGCCGATTTACACATTGATTAGTGTTAAGTGCGAGTTCATACTTTTGCTACTTGCGTTTGCGTTTACAGGTAAACAGCCTAGGGCTGGACATGATGATGCCAAATAGATTTTAGGGTTGCGTTTTAGACTTTATCATTTAGAAATTCGCCATTAGACACTCTGCTGTTACCTCTGTTGAGAAATACTTTTTTTAAGATGACATTTACTGGGACAGTGACGATCACTCGAATGTCTACCTTTGGTCTACCTTACCTGCCTACTTACGCAATTTATAACTATTTTTAGGGTTCCGTACCTCAAAAGGAAAAAACGGAAACCTTATAGGATCACTCGTGCGCCTGTCTGTCTGTCTGTCCGACCATTCCACCCCTTTATCTCCGAAAATACTGGGTCTAAAATTTTGAAAAAAATATACAAAATGGTTCTTTACATATAGATGACAGGAAAACCTATTAGAAATGTGCAGTCAAGCGTGAGTCGGACTTAATGTACGGAACCCTTGGAACGCGAGTCCGACTTGCACTTGGCCGGTATTGGTCTTTTTCATGGCGGTTTTATTATACTTTCAACTTTTGAGATATTATGGGGTTAACAAGGAGAACCCTTATTTTTTACAATCTCTGTATCATCGCAGCCATATCGGCTTTAAACGTATCTCTTGAAAAAAAAATGTTCCTCATTCCTCACTCTGCATCACTTTCTTTTTTCCGTCACTAATTTGAAGCGAGGTGCAAGGGGCGGAAAATGCCATCTGCTGTAGTTTCATATGCAGCGCTCCGAGCAAACTCAGGTAATATAAATGTAAATTCACTAAAAGAAACGCACTCAGCTGGCTTACTGGGAGGCGGGACATATACAGGGTGCTTCCTGTAACAGGAGCAATAAATTAAACTGTAGGCTGTACTCCTCAAACTGACCAACATTTGTTCAGCAACTTTTAAAAATTATGAATCCTTTAGACTTCCACTTTTTCATACAAAATAAATATTGCCTTCAATGTACGCTGACATCAGTGTGTTTGACGTTGCTTGTCACGCTTTATACATAACAAAATTTGCAATACATTGCGGCTTAGAATAAACTTTAAAGTGTAATAAAAATCAAAACCTGAGTTATTTTCAAAAGTTGCTGAACAAATGTTGGTCAGTTTGAGGAGTACAGCCTACAGTTTAATTTATTGCTCCTGTTACAGGAAGCACTCTGTATTATATGAGGTGTTGTACGAATAGGCTGTTTGGTGCGAAATATCGTGGCTTATACTCACTGACTTAATATAAAAGAAATATACACACAAAGCAGAACAAAAACGTCAACAAATGTGGATCCCAATGACGTTTCGCACCATTTGCATTGATGATAAAAACGCTTACGTAAATTTTGAGTCAAGATAAATGTTTCGTACAGAAAAGAGCTTAATGTCGTAAGCATTAAGTGTCAAATTTGCAAACATAAGTACCAACACTGTTAAAAAATTTAGTCCGATGGCACTAAACGTAACGTATTTACGTCAAACAACGTCAAACGAGAATAATGAACGAATGGAGTCACTTTGGTACACTTTAATATGTATGTATTACAGGAAAACCAATTGAAGTAATAAATAAAACAAAAAAAAAAAAAATCCTGTGGTTGTCACTGTGTTCAGACAGGTTTAGCATTTACAGTTAGTCGATATAAGCCCTTATTGGTGGTGTATATGTCGGAAACAGGGAAATGGGCCGAACACACAAGTGCCGTTTTGCCTTGTTTAAAACTGCATCACCCCTATCTCTTGCTATAATTAAATAGCAGTCCACTTTGCACGTGGCATAGGTTTTCTTGGAAATCTTGAATTTAAACATAATATTATTCCTTATGAATTCCATATAAAAATATAAAAAAATATTGACCTCACATTGAATCATTAGATTTTTGTTCCTTGACATCCCTTGTTTGATACTAACAAATTAATTTATTCAAAACCATATAATTACCACCAGATTACATAAATTATGTAATGCTATCCAAAGAACTAACCGAAAGAAATACATTCCATCCTTTTTCCTTGTTTTATCATTGTTATTTTTACATATTTTAACGGCACATTTCGTAATTGTTGACAACTTCACATTTGAGCGTTTCAAACAAGACTAAACGAAAAAGTGATGCATGATCTGTTTTGACATTACTTTTGTGGGGCCATTTTTGGCGGCTGATTGGGTATCCAGTTATTTATACTACGAGGGGCGTTCAAAATATTCTCGGTATTGATATCTTACGACCTCTTCTAAAATTTCTTTCGTTACTGGCCGCTAAGGTTTATTCATTGACATTAAAAAAAAGTATAATTCGAACCGAGATAGTCTTTTGTTTTTCTGCAATTGCTGAACAAACATGAACATCCTGTGCGAATTGACAATGTTAACTAAATTAGAACATCGATGCGTGATAAAATTCTTGACAAAACAGGGTAAAAATCAAAAAACCATAAAAGAGGAAATGGATTGTGTTTACCGTGAGTCTGCTCCTTCTTTATCTACCATTCAAAAGTGGTCAAGCGAGTTTAAACGCGGAAGGGAGAGTATTGAAGATGACCCTAGACCTGGCCGGCCTGTAGTAGCTACTTCACAAGAAAATATTGATAAAGTGGAAAAACTTATATTGGAAGATGGTCGAGTGAAGGTAAAATCTATAGCACAAGTAACCAATCTCTCTATTGGTACCGTACATGATATTATACATGACCATCTTAATATGTCAAAAGTAAGTGCAAGATGGGTTCCGCGAATGCTGACTCGGCTTCAAAAAGACATGCGTGTAGCTTGTTGTTCCGATTTTATTGACCTGTGCGGTGAAAATCCTGATGAGGTGCTGCAAAGAATAGTTACTGGAGATGAAACCTGGGTTCATCATTATGACCCAGAGAGTAAACAAGAGTCCATGCAGTGGCACATTAAGGGTTCAGCTCATCCCAAGAAGTTGAAGGTCATCCCTTCAGCTGGCAAGGTCATGGCCACGATATTTTGGGATTGTGAAGGAGTATTACTAATCGATTATAAAGAAAAAGGTGTAAATATCACAGGACAGTACTACGCTAACATTCTACGTCAATTAAAGGATGTAATTAAAGAAAAGAGGCGAGGAAAGTTAACCAAAGGTATTCTGCTTCTGCATGACAACGCCCCCGTCCATACTGCTCATATTGCCAAGGCAGCTATTGTTGAACGTGGGTTTAAAACTGTTACTCACCCACCGTATAGTCCGGACTTAGCCCCCAGCGACTTCTTTTTGCTCCCCAATCTTAAAAAGGATCTGCGTGGAAATAAATTTTCTGACGATGAAGCATTGAAGGCGGCAGTGGAGGAGCATTTTTACACGAAAGATAAAAAATATTTGATTAAAAAAAATAATTGATCGATCTTTTAAGTGTATGAACATAGGGGGGGAGTATATTGAAAAATAAAAATATCAAACTTTTCGTACTTGTTTGTTTTCATTCTCATACCGAGAATATTTTGAATACCCCTCGTATATCAATGCTTATACTGGTATATATTCAGAAGTGCTCGCCAAAACTAGGTTGGAAATGGTTCAGTGTAGACCAAAAGTGACAACTTAATATTTTCGCACTTACAATTTACACACATGCTTGTAAGCATGTGTGCTAAGCGACGATTAAAGCGCAATTGATGGTCGATAAGTGCGTACCCGCCCAACTGCACCAACAAGTGTTTATATTCTAAAATTTCTAACATCACTCACAGCAAGTTATGGTTTATCACAATTACACATACACTCAATATTCTACAATAGGTAATTAAATTGGTAATGATAGTAATTTTTATATTGAAGTTTTATTTTCAAAGAAACTATAGTTTTTAATAAACTTATTTGAATATTGTACTTATATTTTTTGCTGGTACTTACCTATGTACCAGGGATGTAACGGATGTGGTTTTATCGGAACCGAAAGCAGAACCAGATGTTTTAAATTTAGTTTATCGGAACCAGAAACGGAATCGGAACCGAAAACGGAACCGGAAGCAGAACCGGAGCCTGAGTCAGTACTATCAGTAGGTATACATTACACAACACAACACATACGAATATGTACTTTAAATTCAAAAACCCGGATAAACCAGGACATCTAATTACTGCAGCACGTGGCAAGCGGGGCTATGAGCGAATGACTGGTATAAACCTGTTTGTTTTTGATGTACACCGCTCATGTCCCGCCACCGCACTAAGCATTGACATCCGATATAACCTCCGTTTCAAAAGTAACGGAACCGGAACAGAAACGGATGCGTAATACCAAACGGAAGTTCCAACTTAACGGAATCGGAAACGGAGCTCCGTAACATCCCTGCTATGTACTACCTAAGTATTATATTATAATATTTATAATGTTTTCCCATAGCTAGAAATACCATAGTTAATTACAAAGTCTGTAAGTGGAAGGGCATAGTATGGTACTTATATGGCATTTTATACTTTAAAATACTAAGGTGGCTTAGAATTGTCCTAAGCTTGTGCTAAGATGGTGTAACATCTTTGTGTCACGTTGTAAAAAAGAACATGCAGCAGAGTTTGTACGTGCCGTCTAGGCTAAATGAGTAAAAAGTACACTGTGCTCAACTGCCGTATTCGAACTTCAAGATATTCACAAGAGTCGACACGTACTAGATCCATTCTAGATACGTTATAGTTTAGATTTCAACTAGTTCTCTTTTGCAGATCAATTCGGGCAACCAATGTCTCTTTTACGTTAAAATATCGTATGAACGAACGATTTCCATTAGATGTGACTTAGATGAGTATCTCCAGAATCGCGTAAATGTCAAATTTGACAGGCTAGATCTTAAAAATATCGTTGTCGTATCTTGGTGATGTCTAATAGATGTTCTAGTTCAAAATCCGAATCGGGCCCCAAGAAGGAGCGTGCCACACAGGCAGAGACATGCCCGATGTCAATCTCGCTTAGGATAGTCAAGTCAGCATAAAGAGTAATTATACCAACTGTGTATTTATTTCCAAGGCTTTTAGAACAGATCTTACGCTATATAATTTTATTATTTTCACCTTATCCAACGTTTCAGCTGGGTTGAAGCTGAAACGTCGGATTATGTGTACAAAACGCAAGAGGTTAGAATGTTATAAGTTATAAGGCTTTTTGTTGTTTTATCGACAGTTCGTTTTGGCGACCATATGGTGACTTTTACGAAACAATGAAAGTTATTAAGCTTTAAATGCATTATCGAAGTTGTAACAGATACTAAGTACCTATTGAAGAACAATCTTGAATCCCTTTTAAGTAGTACGCAAACTTCCGTGTGAACAATGTTTGAAATCAGACGGCGAGACGATAACAACATTGCTGTGAAGCTTTGATTTTAAGACGAAAGAAGACTTTAATTTCCAAGAAAATTTCTTTTAATAAATGCAGATCGTAAAACCATGCAAATCATGAAATGAAATAACTAAGCATATCGTGAATCGTGAAAATCATTATCTCGTTCCGTGAGTCGACGGAGCCCCGCTATGCGGGGCTCCTATTCTGGACAGTTGGCCCTTCTGGTTTTATGTTACTACGGTCAAAACATTACACAGGAACTTTACGATCAGCTTGATTCTTACTATCGGCCGCCGACATATATAACATATACATGTATAAGGAGCTATAGGTATAAAGCGTAGTTTCTGTTTGTATTTTATTACAGTATTTAATTAAAACATTAATACTTAAACTGATATACATACTTATTCTTACAAAAAATTTAAAATGCCGGAATCTTAATGAAGACAGAAAGTAGATTTTAATTTAAGGGGACGGTATATGACGTTTTCGATTTAGACCTCACTTTGTGCAATCAATTTGTTCAATGAATGATTAATAACTGCATTAAATTATACGCAAATCTGTTCACGAAGAAGCCGTGTACCGGCTCTTCACGCCATATTTTTTTTTATTTCCTGTAATTCTCTACAAATCGACACTAAAAGTGTCCAAAAATCAAAATATGGAGTTCCGTTTGAGCAAGACGCATTACAGTTTTGTCTTTGACAGTAATTGAGTTGTTGTGGGATTTTGAAGGCTAGATAACTAAACTACCAGATTATTATCTACTTATATTTTTACTCACAAATACAACACAGAAATTCAATCCCAAATGTAAACTTTCGTATAATTTCCATACATTGACGACATCACTCAAAACTCTTCTTCGAGTCAGATGGCCGTTGGCCTTGCATCGAAGCAGACGTGTACATCGTCATAGCTCGTTTTTGACATTAATAAAGACATTTCATCATATACGCATACGAAAATGTATACCAGTAGATAAATTGTATTTCATAAAATAGGGTAAATAAATATAATCACGTCGAGCTCCAGTCAAATTTTAAATGTGAGTTGTTGTTATTTACGGGTCGTAACGGTCGAAAACAGCAGTAAATTATCCTAAAACAATACGATTACAATCGAATTTAAGTAACTTGTTCCTTCAAAACCCGCTTAAAATGAAAAAAGTTTAAAAACTCGTTTTACTGATTGGGATTGATTTTCATTATGCTGGTATCAATTTTGCGTCATTATAAAAATGTATATGACTTCATTGACGTCAATGACTTTTGATGTCAATTAATTGTAATCTTGTATTTATGTTAGAGAATATTATATGTTCATTTAAATATTACTCATCTATTAATACGAAGCGTAATTCGTTTAATACCTAAAGACTTGCAGTGTCTACACCTACGTTCGTTCCGTCTATGTATGCGATTACGTAACGTGCTGTTCTGATAATCTTCAAGAATCAAGATAATTAATAACGGCAAGACCAGCATTTAGTACCAGCGAGTCTTGCGGATTTGGAGACCGAGATGAAGCTTACAGGCCAATATCGCTGCGGCCTGGCCTGCTTATTGTTATGTGTATAAATCGAATGTTATATTAATTTACTATAAAAAACAATGTTTTATTTCAATGACATTCTGTGCGTAGAGGTATGTATGTTTCGGTGATTATAAGAATTATGTCCACACAATAATCGTGCAAAGCAGAGACTGCATTATTTCTTTACGGTATAAGCGGTAAGGAAAAACTCATTGGTATCCTGGCTCGTACCAATGAGTTTTTCGGAACTTATGTACGAAATATCATTTGATATTTACCACTAGCTTTTCGGTGAAGGAGGAAACATCGTGAGGAAACCTGCATACTCGTAGTGCATACATTTGCGAAGAAATTCAAAGCTGTGTGTGAAGTCCCCAATCCGCATTGGGCTAGCGTTGAGATTATTGTCTATACAGGGTGGTCCAAACCGTGACGTCCAAAAATCGTGGGCTATCATAATGTACCCCATATGTATGTTAGCCGATTTTTCGTAGTTTTCAAGTTATGATTTTTTAAGCTTTTAACTTTTCCTATGTAGGTAATATTCTCCGACCGTCCATAGTCTGGGACCGGTCTGAAAACCAGCGCCGGGCACCTAGGCCCGGCACACGCTGAGACTGGAACCCTGTGCCTAATACAAAGATCTTCTCACTTTTGTTTTGTATATGATAACAACTGTTTTATTTTATTATGTAAGTAATTCTAACTCTATTTTATGTTCATGTATGTGGCAATAAACAATTCTTATTCTTATTCTTATTCCTATGAAATTCCGGGGTTCCCATACAGAGTGGCTGAAAAATAACTGCATTCCGTTGCCAGGGAGGTGTTGGGATTATACTGAGCAACTTTTACAACCTCCCTGGCAACGGAAATGCAGTTATTTTTTAGCCACTCTGTATGGGAACCCCGGAATTTCATATGAAAAGTTAAAAGTAAAAAAAAATCATAACTCGATAACTACGAAAAATCGGCTAACATACATGGGGTATATTCTGATAGCCCACGACGTGAGGAATCTAAAAAAAAATTTTTGGACGTCAAGGTTTGGACCACCCTGTATATAGGCTGAATTATTATTATTATTTATAGGCGGTACGGTACCGTTATTATTTATCAATACCGCTTCGTTTTGAAGGTACTATACCTGTTGAAATATAAAGTACGGTACCGGTATAAAATTGCAGCAGGTACAACAATTTTTTATAGGTGTACAGTCAGCTGCAGAGAAAAGGTACCACCCCTGCATACAATCTTCTATGCAGGGGTGACCTGCAGCTGACTGTACCTAAACCATCACTGACCGAGCGTAGGCGAAGGTCTCCGTTTCAGCTTGGGCAAAAATACTTTCGTTTGTTCGAATGTTCTCCTTTGCATATCACATTTCTCAAATATCTCGAGAAAATTTGTAAGCAGGTTCGGTAGTTGGATATAATTACTCGGTTTCTTTTTTTTTTATAAGTTCTAATAGGCAGAGATTGGCATAAAGGACTTAAGCGACAGTAGGGTCTGTGGTACTTAGACCATTGTGATTATTCGTAGTGTCCGACCGAAGATTCGGTTTCGGTTTCGGTTTCGGCCATAAAATCATGTTTCGGCCGTAGTTTCGGTTTCGGCCAAAAAACGGCCGAATCTTTCGGCCTGGCCGAAACATACGAAATAGTACTTCGTATTATGAAACTAAACTATGTGACAAAGACCAAAAGTTGGCGAGCAAGTAGGACAACAATATTTATATATACAGAAATTTGTGTTTCGGTCGGACACTAATTATTAGGTACTTACTGATTACGCTGCGCCGCGTGGAACGTGAGGTGCGTTGGGGTAAGTACATACAAATCATTCAAGAAAAAAATCCCTTTTAAGATCACTCGTGTGTCTGCCCCTAATAGACTAATTCAATTGAAATTTGGTACACATTTTTCACATATGACAAAGAGTCGGTGATCCAAAGATGGACTAGTAACGTAAATAAATAAACTTTTAACTTTGCGGCCATTTTTTTGTATCGTGTGATATATCAGATATTAAATTGTAAGATATTTACTAATAATAAGCATTGGTCACGTAAATTATTTTTAGTCTTTTTTTGCAAGTATGAATGATATAGAACATTATTTCAATTATTTTTAAAATTAAGCCTATCCAAAGGCGACTTGGAAGATGTGTCATGGGGATCTATATTCGTTGGGTGAAAAACAAGTTTTTTTGTCTAATTATCGTTTAAAACACAATCGATCGGCAATAACGCGGGCACATAAAACAAAAAACTTCTTTTTTCACTCATAAAACTCCTTAAACCTAATAAGAGCTAAACAAAAACAAGTGCGAGTCGGACTCGCATTCTAAGGGTTCCGTATATTAAGTCCGTCTCACGCTTGACTGCACATTTCTTATAGATTTTCCTGACATATATAGGTAAAGAACTACTTTGTGTATTTTTTTCAAAATTTTAGATCCAGTTGTTTCGGAGAAAGTGGGCGGAGAATGATCATTTTTTGCCTATTTTCATGAATAACTGCTGAACTATTAATCCTAAAATTATAAAAAAAGTTATGTTTGAGATTCTTACAATGAGCTCTTTTATTTGATATGTAACACTATATAGTTTAAAAAACATTTTTTAATTTTTTCATTTACCCCCCCCCCCCCCCCCCAAAATGGCTACCGTATTTCAAATTCTCTAAAATACATTTTATTTACGTTACACGTCCATCTTTGGGTCACAAATTTACATTTGTGTGCCAAATTTACATATGTGTGCCAAATTTCAACTGAATTGGTCCAGTAGTTTCGGAGAAAATAGACTGTGACAGACGGACGGACAGACAGACAGACGCACGAAGAATTATATGTATATGCACTTATCCCAACGCACCTCTCGTTCTACGCTGCGCGGGGTTCATTGCCGCTCCTACCGCCGTAAGTGTAAGTACAACTACATCATCAAGGCTACGATCGAAGATAATCAGTTCAGCACTGAAATAATAGCGGTGGAATGCCAGTATAATATTTAATTATTTATTTTAATTTTATAAATTTAATAGCAAAATAAATAGCGAATATAGGATACTCGTACAAGTAAATCTGTAAAGATCTTAGGGGTACATCAGCCGACATATATTATTAAATTTTATTTTGTCGGCCTTAATTAAATTTCCACCCTGCCGAAACTTTATTTATTTAAATTTTTAATTGAATTGATTTTTCGCCTTATGAATAACCGTATAGAGTAGTAAATAACATTTTACATCTGACTTAATGACATCTGGGTTTATTCGGTTTAACTTTACAAAACGCGTATCTCGACAAAGCCATAATATGCAGAAAATAGTTAACAATCAAATGAATTAAATTAGAATTTAAATACGTCACGTGTGACATGAACAGACAAGGAGAGCAAGATTTAATGTATTGTTTCTCTTTCTTCTTTCAATGGAACGTTTTTACAGTTTCTGTTCCTCAAAAGAGGTCAGTGGTTAACACTAAACTCAAAACGCAATCTTAAAAAAACTTGATGGGTCAATGACCTGTCCCAGTAAAGTGAGGTAGTGTGCGTGAAGTGCGCTTGTGTGTGAAATGGGGTAAATTGACAGAATCTGAAAATTTACCCACCTCTACCGTCACCTTAAGTGCTCTTAGAAAATCAAGCTTAGTTTTCAAATAGAGCTTAACATTCAAAAGGATTTCATAAATTAACTAAAATTTGTTTTATTTTATAAAACGTCTAGAGGTTGTAGTGAACCTTGAGGTGTCCAACTGCGAACAAATTAAAAGTATTTTTAGGGGTTTCAACCCGAAATATAGACAGAAATGAAATTCTTTAAGTGAAACAAGTTAAGTAAATCTTTGCTTGACTTTTAGTCATCACATTCAGTCATTCATAAAAATGACATTGTACCAAGGACTTATTCGTGCCTCAATGGAATAGCCTAGCTAGACGGAACATCCAGCTTGTATAAAAAGGCTTGTATTGTACTATTTAAAATTTATTCGGACTGCTATGTACTATGTAGGTAGGTACCTATATAAATTCTGTCTGAAAGTTAATGTTAGCTACCACCAGTTTGGCACTGACATAAACGCTATCTTCGTACTATTTATTACGATTATATAATTATATGTCTATGTTTTTTGGTTGTTAAAAAATGTAATACAAATCGAGTAGAACTTTTACATCGTCAGTTAATAAATCGTCAGTTAGCGTAGCGACAACACGAAGGCTAAATGTGTCGACCGTGGACACATTTCATTTCCTCATTTAGACGATAAAATACATCGGTCGCGGCCGAGGATTTGAAAAGTGGTTTTCCAACAAAATGTTGTGCTATCTTATTTACTACGTCTACATATTCGGAAGCCAAATAGAGCACGAAACAGAATTGCCGTTGGAGCAACTTAACCTGTATAAGTAAAACAACCAAAAACAGCATTTTGTAGTCGTCTATTTTTTTAGTAGCCTGACTAAATAGTGCAGTGATTCCTAACCTGGGGATAATTACCCCCGTGGGGGTAAAACTGGTATTTTACGGGGGTAATAAGCTAACCTAATATAACAATACAACAAACTAAACGTTTTATTTTTTATTACCATTGGGAGGAGGGATAAAATCAGGTTCCCTAGTTAGTCATAGGGGTGACCGGACTGAAAATGTTAGGAACCACTGATAGTGGGATGTATTATATACTGAAATACAATAACCAGAGATCGGACAGATTGGCGTCATTGCTCGCAATAATGTGGACATGACTCCAAATTTGATTAAATAATTAATCATTTAATAATTTTTTTAATTTATTACCTGAGATTTAATTTTGTTCCCTAGTCAATAAATAGCACTTAAATATATTTTTGATATAATAAATGAGTAGGTACCTACAGAAAATTTGGAAAACGTACTGATTAATTTGTTAAAACAAAATTTACAATATAAAAAATCTTTGTGTTATTTATTGATTAGGAATCAAAATTAAACCTCAGGTAAGAAATTAATTAAATGATTAATTATTTAATCAATTTTGGAGTCATGTCCACATTATTGCGAGCAATGTCGCAAATTTGTCCGATCTCTGACAATAACAAATCAGACTCATTTAGATATTGATCTAATAAAAATGGGTACTTAGGTATTGACACTTTTTTTATTGATTTTGCGTCAGTCAGTGCGTTTATTTGTAAGGTATTTAATGTTGTAGGCAATATTATTTTGCAACAGCGGGGGAATATAGCTTTAAATAAAACAATATCTTCACACTAATTTGAGAACCGCACGTAAACGGTCTACATTCTACCAACTTAATTTCCTTTAAAAGCCATTTAAAACTAGCTGCTCGCAAAATCCGCAAAAAGGTTATTGCATAAAGCGTAAAATAAAGAACTCTTTCATTTTTCACTTTGGCCTATTATAGTGTGTTATGAATCAGAATTAGCGGCAGCTAAAAATGAGCACTTTAGCGCAAAAACTATGTGGGCGGTAAATAAAAAAAAGCGGCCAAGTGCGAGTCGGACTCGCCCATGAAGGGTTCCGTATTTAGGCGATTTATGCCGTATTAAAAAAAAACTACTTACTAGATCTCGTTCAAACCAATTTTCGGTGGAAGTTTACACGGTAATGTACATCATATATTTTTTTTAGTTTTATCATTCTGTTATTTTAGAAGTTACAGGGGGGGGGGGGGGGGACACATTTTACCACTTTGGAAGTGTCTCTCGCGCAAACTATTCAGTTTAGAAAAAAATGATATTAGAAACCTCAATATCATTTTTGAAGACCTATCCATAGATACCCCACACGTATAGGTTTGATGAAAAAAAAAATTTTGAGTTTCAGTTCTAAGTATAGGGAACCCCAAAAATTTATTGTTTTTTTTCTATTTTTGTGTGAAAATCTTAATGCGGTTCACAGAATACATCTACTTACCAAGTTTCAACAGTATAGTTCTTATAGTTTCGGAGAAAAGTGACTGTGACATACACGGACAGACGGACAGACAGACAGACAGACATGACGAATCTATAAGGGTTCCGTTTTTTGCCATTTGGCTACGGAACCCTAAAAATGTAGATTGCTTTAGCCGAATAGTATGCTACGCTACGCCATAGAGAAAAAAATACATAGAGTGCTCACTCCATACATCAGTTTTAGTACCAAAAAGACTATTAGCATCTAGCATCGAGTAGCGGAACTATCAGTACTGCTACTTGACAATAGATGTAGCACCGACCGGAAAGTCTTATGCTGTTGAGATAAGACTTTCCGCTACTCGGTGCTAGATGTAGACACTGAAATTAATAGTCTGAACTGATGTATGGAGTGAGCACTCTTGTCTTACTAAATTTCTCTATGGCTACGCTTACAGTGCTAACGTAGAAGTATTAATTGAGATGAAAGAGTTGAAAGTGTTGAAACATTCAGATGATTTTTTAATAGTCTGCTGTTAGCTTACACTAAGAGCAAGAGTAATGTTGTGTATAATTTTTATAATTTATCGGTTTTATGACCAATACAATAACTTCCCCGATTTCACCTTGAAGGTAACGAATGTTTCGTATTTTTACCCTTAAATACTTTTTAATACTTAGATATATTATTTCTATGGACACTGAGGATTTAGCCGAATCAAATTCCGGTTTGGTAGGGCCACAAGGGAAAGGTATTCTAGTCCTGGCCCTATCCTATGAACACTAAATGCAAATGTGCGTTAGTGTTAGTCGCGCCGACTGTTCCGCTCCGCTACAACAACGTTCGTTACTGATTTCACCGCTCGGCGTGGCTTGCGCGGCGTCGAATTATGCAAAGACAGTGCAGCGTGGCACTTCCCATACCATTTAATGTACGTATATGTAGGTATTTCTGCAAGTATTTTATTTTCATTCATTTAAATCCAATCCTCAGCTATAATTTTCAGCGATATTTATAAGATTTTCCTAGCTATACATTTTATATATGAAATTTAACACATTCAGTTTTTTCATCTTTATCTTTAATAATTGCTATGGTAAATACGGTTCATTAAATGTTGTATGGAAATTGAGAAAAAACATTTCATCAATTCTTTCATCATCAGCATCACTGTTTCGCTCTTTTCTTAGGGTTGGAACGGGATAATGACACTGAATGGCACCCACAATAGAAGTATACAAACAGCGCGAATCGTTTCAACTACCAGTGTCATCTGACGAGCGTAGCGTGGTCCCAGTTTTTGGTCACGGCTCATTTGAGCCTGGGGTCCATTTTGCCACTAATCCCAAGATTTGGCGTAGGCTATAGATATTACGAAAGATAAGAAAGTTGTCCGGTTTTTTCAACATGGTTCTTTTAACAGTAAAGCGACTGGTAAATATTGTAAATAGGATCCGAAAAATTCAATCAATTAAACAATTTAGATTGAAAATCGTGCGCTTTATTGCCAAAAAAAAATTAAGAAAGATGCGGTAGAATACCAAAAGAAACCGGAAAAGTTCGTGTTGGACTAATTTCCGCAGCATCACCTATTTTTAACAATGTTTTAATTTATTACTTAAGACCCACTTATGTGTGACCGGTTTTTAATAAACGGTATGTTCAACCGTTATAGAGATACAATAAAAAATTAAAAGGTTTCTTGTATACCTACCATACATACATAAAAAAGAGTCTAATGTGAGTGATGATTTTCAATTAAGCCCTAATTACTGTATGTGATACTTCTACTGTGAGAATGCTAAAGCGGCTAGCGGATTCTAATTTGAAAACAATTAGGGTATGCGACCGACCGATTAAGTTGAGATATAAATTGATCGTCAAGCCTGTTGCGAGGAGGTTAAACGATTGTTAAAATATACTTCTAATACGTGTTTATTTGTTCAAAGGGATTATCTCCGGTATCTGTATAAACATAGCGTAAATACCGGAATTATATTCGGCCGTGTGCCTTATTAGTTACTTTGTGCACTTGCCCTTGCCTGACACAATATAGCTAATAAGCTATCATCAATAATAACGGATGAGACGGGTCAGAGCTGTCATACGTACATATTTGTATGCATTAAATAACTTTAGCAATTTTTATGTGCATATGGTAATAAACGCTTAGAATACATTTTTCTAGAAATCATTCCGAATCCAATGCGGTATCAGTATGACACGTATTTTTAGGAGCAGCATCTCTTTTTATCACCATTTTGAACTTGTCGATTAGACTATACTTTTAACGAGTTTTTCTATCCGCTACTACCGATGCTGATTATACATATATCAGCATAATTACGCCATTGTTAATTATATATCCTTCATAGCACCTCCCATTCGCCGCTATCCAGGCCGCCAAACTCTTTCATTAGAGCCTGAAACTTTTCCTAATATACATATAACAGCGTGAATTGAAAGCATCCATTTTAAACTTTCCGTTTAGCGAAGCCGCTTGTTATTATAAATTGTTAGAATAAAGTTTATAATTGCTCATAAACTTTATTCTAACAATATGGATACATTCTACATGAAACAAAATTGAAGTCTTTATTGTACCTACCTATTCTTAAAGTAAAAACTGCAGAATATATCTATTTATAATTTACCTCTAAACGCTTATCCTCACGCTATGAATAGGACAAAACTACTTGTGTTTGTGGCTTTGGCTCCAAATACTTATGTATACTCGTATTTTCCCCTAAACGGTCGTGCCAAATGTGCAGCCTTTTTTCTGATAGTAGGTTTATAATTTAGACCGCGGTTTGTAACGTTAATTCCGTTTTGCACGAAACCGAGGCACCAATGTGACCTAAATCGTATGTATCTACAACTACACGTATTCCAGTGTGAAGGAAGCCATAATAGAGGTTGTGGCGAATGAAAAATATTCCATGATTGTTATTTTTTAACCTATTCTTCGGTCTTTTAACCTTTTCGACGCCGTGTGACAGTGTTGACAGTCAAACACAAAAGCTGTCACGCTGACGCCACGTCACCGAAGTGTCAAAACTGAAATACTTTATGCATATATGCATGTAGGTTATGTTGCTCTGTGGTTTATGTCCTTAACAAAATATACACCGAAACATTCCTCAAGAATCACTCTATTGATAGGTGAAAACCGCGTGAAAATCCGTTTCGGTAGTTTTTGAGTTTAACGTAAACACACGTGCATACACATAAAGAGACAGACGCGGCGGGAGACTTCATTTTATAAGGTGAAGTGATATTGACTGTGATATCCCACTGCACCTTAAATCGGCAAGCCACAGCCGCAGCACGAAGGCTAAACCCACCACGTATATAATTTTCTCATTTAATAATAATAATTCAGCCTATATACGTCCCACTGCTGGGCACAGGCCTCCTCTCATGCGAGAGGGTTTGGGCTATAGTCCCCATGCTAGCCCAATGCGGATTGGATTTTCTCATTTAGGCGATAAAATAAATTGGCCAGGCGGATGCACATAATAAGGCGGTTATCGCATGAGCTCTTGACGCGCAATGCAACATTGAAGTTTTACCGGTACAATATTGCATTTAATTAAGTAAAGACAAATATATTCATGTCCGAAGAAAGTTTTCTAAATATAGATACAGCTGAGATACGTGAGCGTCAGGATGGCGGGTGGACCTCAGCGAATTTTTTTACAAATGGTTCACGTTGTACTTTGTGTTAACATCGTTAATTTTATCAGAGCCGAATATTATTTGTCTACTTTTTGTCATCTATTTCCGCATACGCATATTTCCAATTTCCGTTTGGCAGCGTAACCGGCGACGCATACCCGGACTGCAATATCCGCTGCAGCTATCAGAACCCGGGCCTCGTTATGTGGTGTGCGACACATCTCACACATCCTTTATATTTTAGGACTGACTAGAGAGGAGGTAACATCCATAGAAAACAGAGTTTATCAACTGTCAGTTGCCGTATCTCTCTTCATTATTGAGGAAATAAGAGAGAATCTTGAGCACCCAACTCGCTTAGCTACTTTTGCTGCTGACGGCAAATATATATGGTGATTTAGGTATATATATTTATTTCTCTGTAACCAAAAAGAGCCCCTAAAACACTGCACTGCAACGATATTTTTTAAAACCAACGCTATAAATTGCGATTCTGAAAGACAAACTCTATTAGCCAGTTTAGACTCGCGGCTCGTCTCGTGGCTCGCCTCGAGCGCGTAAGCCCGTTGAGCTAATGATTACACTCTCGCCGCGTGGCTCGGCTTGTGGCTCGTCCCGTGGCTCGTCGAGCTAATATATTTTAAACACTAACAGCACGGCATAAGGTTTATAATCGAATGACAAGTCGAACGCGAGTGTAAACGCAAGCGCGCGTCCGGCGCGAGCCCCTTTGGCTCGTGCCCAAAAAACCGCTCCTATACGCGAGCCGAGCCGCGAGACGAGCCACGAGCCCACCACTTACACTTGCGTCTCGTGGCGCGGCTCGCGGCTCGGCTCGTGGCTCGTGCGAGAATGTAAACCGCTTATATAAAATTCTTTAAGCCACGCGAGTGCTGGTTTGGAAGAACCGCGACGTTGTCGCCAATAATGGAAGTCTCGTGTCTTCAAAAGTTATTCTAATTCACGCAAGAATTAAAAGGATGTTCAGCCGAGACGCGCGATTCTTCAACGAAACCACTTTGTACTTTTAATTACTTATAGAATAACGTGGCAGGCTTTGAACAGTAGCACTGACGTTTCGAAAATTATGTAATAGTATTGGATTTGGAATTAAGAACACTATTCTTATATTTATAGTTAACTTATTCCGAATCAAAATCTAATTATTCATATACACGCATCAATTGCGTAGGTACACACACACTTGGTTACATTTTAAACTTATTAATGCCACGTAGTTTTTGCATTGGCAATTGGCATACAACTGTGCTTACTTTAGAAGCTGTTTTCTAAAGGTTAAATTTAATTAAAATATGTACACAGTGTATGTGTCTTTATTCTCAACGCCTACTTCAGTGCAGTCATTTAAATCTTCTGAGATTAAAATTATAGCCTAACATCTCGTTACTGGGGCGGGTATTTCACGGGCTTGAGTGGTGTTTCCTTAAAGTTATTGCTCTCCCAGGCCGTTTAAATAATCTCGCCGTGCAATAAAAGCTGGTCAAGCAATATATTGCAAGTTAACTGGCGTTAGAGCAAACACCACTCTGTAGTGCTCGAGACCAGCGCCAAGACTCGGCCAAGGTTACGTTGAGCCAGAGGGACTATTATGGTCAGGGTTTTATCGTTATTGCTGTGGATTAAACATGTTTATTACACCATTTACACCTATGTATTTGACAAAACGTAACGTATATATAAATAAATATATATATAAGAGATCTTGATTTAAAAATCAAATTAATTTAATCTAAAAAAGTACAGATACTAGAGTTATATAGACGGGGATATAAACCACGGTAATAAAAACGGTAATGGTAATCACGGTTCATATCCCGGTCTAATATAAGCAATGAAACTAACCGTGGATAATTCAAAACTCTTAAAAGTATAGATATCAAATCTTTGCAGTTTTTAAGACATAAAGTAAAGGCACTATTAAGGTACCGTTCACAAATTGTGGCTGCAATGCTGCTTGCAGTCGGTGGCGATAAGTAGGTACGTTTGGGCCACATGGCCCCGACCGCAGATTGCAGTTGTGTCGCCGCGCCCGGTCGGCCGTAAATGAAAAATATTTTTGGCGATTGGAAACTCGTTTACTTGTTGTTAGCATTAAGAGAGACCTGTATGCTAGGCTTCTCTTCTAGGTCTGCTCCGACTCTCGTTACCGACCTTTGTGCACGTTCATAGACTTTGTCTTTTATTTAAAGGAGAATTATTATGAAAAATAATACGTTTTGTTTCAGTCAAATGTACAGTAGTTCTGGGCGACCCTGTAAGTAGGTATTATTGTTATTACCTGAAAAAAAAAATTAATAGGTAGTCAGGAGAAATGCGAAAGGCAAATTGAATTGCGAGTTGATTTAGAAATTGACACAAGTATGTAATAGACGAAATCACGCGACTTCGCTTGCGATGTCTGATAACGTCGCGTGACGTGACACACGGAATCCGTAGTGTGAATGTTTGTATTGCATTTTACGAAATGTGCATATGCCGACGTATCACAGGTGGCGTCAAAAATATGATGTTTTTTTAAGCGCAACGGGTGTTAAACAACATCAAGTAATTAATTACTACGTACTTTCATGATGGTTCCCCTTGTATACGCATAATTTATTTTGGAATAATTCAAAATTGCATACGCAGTATTGCCATAATAGTAGATACGCAGAAACTGATGTCGCATAAATATATGTCCCAGAATGCTATTACGCATATCTAAACTAAGCCGAATGGTTGGTACGCATAATTTGGAAAGACCTAATTGTGCTGAGACAGAATATTATTTACGCATAAATTCATTAAACAGAAACTTACCATCGCATAACATAAAATCGCATAATATTTCGACGATATCATTATAAAAGGTTGCAATTTCCACCTGGGCCAAATTATATATAGAAAAATACAAGAAAGCGGCTTTCAAACATTATACGGAAATGATGTGAAATTTGCCCAAGAAATTAAATGCTTGTTTGCACTATCCTATTTATCCCCAGAAGAAATTCCAGTACATTTCGATGAATGGCGTCCTAATATATCCCCAGAAGCTAAAATTATTGCTCAATGGTTTCATGACAACTACGTCTGGGGAACTAATTCACACCCACCTCAATGTGAACCACGTCACTGGAGCACTACAGAATTAATTGATAATAACACCACCACACACCACCACGAACACAAAATAACGCGGAATCTTGGCACCACAGAATAAATTCAATAGTGGGCAAAAAACACACCGGTTTTTACAACCTTTCAAACAATTTAATAAAGGAGCTAAAATATTCAATGATAGAAATTCAAAAGCTGAATATAGGTGCCCCACCACCATCAAAAAAGAAACGCGTTCTAGACAGAACCTACCGTATAAATCAAATTATACAACATAAGTCTGATTACACAAAAGTTGGATTTTTAAAGGCAATTGCGGCTAATTTAAAATTAGTGTAGCATTTTACATGAAATTGTCATGATGTAACAAAATCCATTTAATAATAAATAAAGCATGAATATCCAATTCCGGTCTCTTTTATTGTACTAGGTACCTATACTGTTGTAGAATGTGCACCTGCTTTTCAATGCGGGGGGCTGAGCCCCCCGCACCCCCCACCCCTTCCCCTCTCACATAAGTGTTGTTGTCTCTTTTAGTCTACATCGCGAACGGTGTACAACGCAAAATGCCAACATTATTTTTTTCGCTGTATCTTTACGTTAGCGATGTCGCCGGAGCCCCGCTGCCGCGGGGCCCCTATTCTGTACTGTTTGGCCTTCGGCCATCTAAAGGTAACTAACGAACCTAATCTACTTAGTAATATACAAAAATTGGTCATTTTGCGTTCTAGACCCTTTTTTGCATAAAAAAACCTAACATAGAGTGCCTTACCATTGATTATTGCAATAATCAAAAATAATAATCATATAATCATTTATTTGTCGCAATCCGTGGTGTTACAGATGTTTATTGTTATTTAATACGTATATTGTTGTTTCGGACATACATTCGGACATGATTTCGGCGTTTCAAAAATCTGCTAAATTAGAGATATGCTACACAACAGTATGCATGTTAAAATTCGGCCATGCCGATATTATGCTAACAGCATTTTCGGGTAAGCAAGCATTCGGCTAATTACTAATTATGCTCAATACATTTTCGGCAAGATAAACATTCGTCATGAATAAATTATGCGAAACTTGGTATGCATAATACGTTTCGGACATAAAAAACTATGCCAAATGGATGGCACCCTTTCATGATATCTCGCAAGTCTGAAAAGATTAAAGCTAAGTAAAATTTAGAGCCAGGCCAAGTTGCACTGAAGTGTAAGCCAGTGTAAGCCGGTAACCCGGCAGAGCACTGTATTAGGCACTTTAGGCAGGCATTAGCTTGTCGTGCAGATACCGCTGGCCGATATTTTTTATAAGGCTAACCATAAATTAAATACAGAGACCCACTGCGCAAGCATTATTTTAAGATATACTCGTGCTCCTCCTTACTTTAGCTACTTTGACCATGATTTATTTGCAACCGGAAAATGTACAATTTACGTACACTAGGGATAACCGAAATAGGTACGTGGAATTAAATATACCTGCCGAATCCAGCTTAGGTATTGCCCTCAATATTCTGAGGGCCTACCGCGAACCACGTTCGACGTGTTACCTCCCTGTCACACTTACGTACGAATTTACAAGTGCGACAGAGAGGCAACACGTCGAACGTGGTTCGCGATAGGCGCTCTGAGGGCCTACCGCGAACCACGTTCGACGTTTTGCCTCTCTGTCGCACTTGTGAATTTGTACGTAAGTGTGACAGGGAGGCAACACGTCGAACGTGGTTCGCGGTAGGCCCTCTGATGTCTGTAAACTTCGATCGAAACTATGACTTATTTGTTTTAGGTACGTACTTAGTTCACGTTTTTTTTAAAAAGATTATTTAGGTAAGATCGTTTATTCATTTATAAAGCCTAATAAATATGCAAGTGTTTTATTATAAGACTTCTCAAAGTATTTCATTTCATGACAGCTTGGAAACCTTGAAATTGCTTAAGAACTTTTAATAGGTCCGGAAGTTACCGATTTACTTCAGTATTTTGGCACATTTATCCGGGTGAATATGAAAGTATCTAATTATGTATTTGTTTTTAAATTTAGTATACTTAGGTAGGCAGCTGACGAAACCTGTTACATGTATTTTGTACATATATTTTGTAGGCATTGTGCCTATTTTTAGACTGTTCGCTTGATTATATTGACGAAGCCTGTGTGGTTGATTTTGTCCTTATCTTGATAATACTTATTGCTTAATTGTGTAATTTGTTATTTGCATAATAATCGTTACACAAGTAATTTTTGTTCGGTTTGGAAGGTTAAATTGCAGTCACTTGCACAAAGTACATGTACCTATATTAGATACGCTACAATCCAATCAGATATCGCATTAAGATTTTGCAAAGAATCAGAGGCCCTTTAAAATTTTGTTTTAATAATACATATATGTACCTAGTTGTTGACAGTAAAATTAATTTCGCCAACATAAATCCGCAGATAACGCCGGCATCAGTGCACTAAAATAATTACTTGTTTTTGAGCATTTTCACTTAACTGTGCACCTTAAAGCGCGACTTAAGTCGTGTTTCAGTAACGTCTAACCGTTACATTCCTGACAAAATCTAAGGGATCTGACATTGACCGTCAGTTTTGTAACGATTGCTAACCGGCAGTTAAAGGTGCACAGTTAAGTGAAAATGCCCTTTTATTTACTCGCCATTAGATTTTACTTCAAGTTATCGGATGTAAGCTTACAAATGCAACGAAAGTAGATAGTGGCAAAGGAAAATAATGTGCAATTACCTTCTAGAGTAACTATTACAAATGTTGACCATAAATGATAATTTACCATCTAAAGCTGAAACTATCACCTATGTGCTAAATCTGTCAGAGCCTTAAAAATGCAACCGTCGAAGCGTTAAGATGATGATGTTGTTCCAAATGCGCACGACCCGTAGTTAATCCTTACGAGGCTGCACGTATTAGGCGGCAGATACGCGCCCGGACTTCCGGCTAGCTTATCGCAAGCTGCCGTAAGATGCAGGCTCGTGTGTTCGACTTGTTAGAAATAGAATGAACATATCGAAATACGTTCGACTTAGTTTCTCAGCATTTTGTTCAGTAATCAGGTCTTTATTTGCCAATTATGGCCGTACACGTATTTACTATTTATATTTACACGTTATTATATTTATTATTTTACAGAATCAACAGAATAAAATTGCCAGACAGCAATTATAGATTATAATACAGATTTATGAAAATGACTATAGGATCAATAAAATAAAAAGAAACCATATTTTAATGTCATTTAATAAAATTTGGTATGCACCTACAGATTAATGCGACTGAAGGAGAATAAAATTAATATAGTCCTTATTTCTATTAGGTACCTAGTTACAATTATTTAGGCCTCTCTAACAATCAAAATACGAATACGAACCAGTCCGCGTAGCCAACCTGCCAATCGCTAACGCTCCGTAGCGATCGAAACTCAACTGTCACTGTCGCACTGATATGGAAGAGTGATAGAGAGACCCAAAGCGTTTCGTAATCGAAGCGATAGCGATTGCCACCTTGGCTAGGCCGACAGATACGAACGTTTTACTTTTATCACTTGCGCCCTGACGTAATTTGCTATACGATAGTTGGCAGTCATATTCAGGGGTAAGTATTTCTTAGAGAACTTCCTGCTTTGAGCTAGTTCGCAAGTTCTATTGTGTCTAAAATGTAGTTAGCTTTATAATGAAGTAAACACCGCTCTGCCACGCCTGTAGCACGTAATTAGCTTTTTTTTTCAAGTGCATTCTTAATGTACTTAATGATTTTAATTTTAAAGTGTGAGGCTAAGTGTGGCTAAGTTTAGGTAAAATAATATATAATTTAAATCAGTTAATCTAGTAACCACCCTCATGCTTATGATACAATTTGATTGTACGATCAGTGCTCTAAGAATATTCTGCGGTTGAATTTTTATCGTCAAAAGAAAGAGTAGGTCCTTTTTGAAAAAAATAATAATATATGGGTAGCGAAGAAATCTGGCCAAAGATAACATGACGAGTAGCTAGAGTAATGTAAAAAAAAATTGGTGGCATATTTTTTTGGAAATGGAACGACAGTATTTTTTAAATTGTGAAGAATAAGTATTTGTTGCTCTATGTTTCGGTACTTTCATAGATTATGAACTTTCGCCTAATAGAAAATATTTATTTGGCGTAAAAAACATACCTACATTAGATACAACAGCAAATTAGATAAAGAAACTTACTTATAGGATGCCGCTCCGCGCTTGGCCGGTTTTTAGGGTTCCGTAGCCAAATGGCAAAAAACGGAACCCTTATAGATTCGTCATGTCTGTCTGTCTGTCCGTCTGTCCGTCCGTATGTCACAGTCACTTTTCTCCGAAACTATAAGAACTATACTGTTGAAACTTGGTAAGTAGATGTATTCTGTGAACCGCATTAAGATTTTCACACAAAAATAGAAAAAAAACAATAAATTTTTGGATACTTAGAACTGAAACTCAAAAATTTTTTTTTCATCAAACCCATACGTGTGGGGTATCTATGGATAGGTCTTCAAAAATGATATTGAGGTGTCTAATATCATTTTTTTCTAAACTGAATAGTTTGCGCGAGAGACACTTCCAAAGTGGTAAAATGTGTGTCCCCCCCCCCTGTAACTTCTAAAATAACAGAATGATAAAACTAAAAAAAATATATGATGTACATTACCATGTAAACTTCTACCGAAAATTGGTTTGAACGAGATCTAGTAAGTAGTTTTTTTTAATACGTCATAAATCGCCTAAATACGGAACCCTTCATGGGCGAGTCCGACTCGCACTTGGCCGCTATTTTAAGACAAAGGTTACAAACCATGCGCTCTCTTCGTTAGTTTATAAAAGTTTTAAATACGTCTAGCCAAAGGGGCTATACCTCGGCTAACCCTTGGCCATTATATTCTAGGCGGCTCTAATCCCCGAGCATAAAGTTGCCTAGCTCTAACGTGCTGCATAGTGCATATTTCCCGTCGAATGGTCGGCTCACCTATCGCAGCCTTTGCATGCCATCAATTTATACTGCACCGCTGGCTTTAATAGTTCGGCTTGCAAAATAACTTAGCGGATTTTTGGACTAAGTATTGAAAGGTATTACGATGTTTATTGCTATTTATACAAACAAGTACAAAAGTGAGAATTAAACCGAATATAATGCAATAATTGGCAGAATACTTAAAAAAGTGACCGCTTAGGCCGAATATTCGTGCCATCTCTAGTATATCTACTCGAAATGTTATGGACAATTATACACGCAGCGTAATTTTCCCCTTTAATAAGCAGAGTTTTTTTACTGCCATGAGGCGTATTCCGATTGTAATAACAGGTTAAGAATTTGATCTGGATTTCTTTATGAATATGACCTGTCAGTGCCACAAGTAACATTTATTCGACCAGTAATGCTCAACCCACAATAACCAATCCAGATAAAACTCATAACCTGTTTATACAATCAGAATACGCCTCACCAACAAACTCCGTGTTAAAAATAGCAAGGGGTATGGGATTAACATATTATGTAAATAAAACCTGGCTTTTTTTCCGAGTGTATAAAAAATGGGTGGCGCAATAATTGAAGGCCTTGCTGAATGTTTAAATAATTAACACATTTTATATTTAGGTAGGTACGGATGGGAGTGACGAAAGTGACACATTGCGAGGGTTCCTGGTTTGGTTTTACCGTTTAAATTTTTATAACTTGACCTAAATCTTTAATCTCATTTGTTTGAAGGTACAATAAAAACAATGCAATAAAAACGTGGCCCAAAAATTTATTTCATAGGATAACAATTCTTGAAAAAAAAAAACAACGGGTGAAAAAAAAACAACAAGAAGTGAAAACTCAATGACTAGTGCAAAATGCATGTATAGGTAATTGAGGTTAGCGCCATCTAGCGTTATTTCGTCGCATTACTTGAAACCCCTAAGCACATCACTGTTAGTACTCGAGTTATATTAACCTGTCGAATCCCACGATATGACGTCACCATAAGCGTTCTGGCTCATATATGAGCCGTGGGAGCTGACAGATTAATAGCAGTTAGAGCGAAACTCACTAGATGACATTTAAATCAATAAAGAAAAACTCAATGACATTACATGTAACAGTTTTTCGATCAGGTTACGTGTCCGTCTTACGGTCACGTGATCGTCTTACGGTCACGTCATCTCTCGCGAGTTTAACATTTTTTCCCCACCTCAAAAAGTGCACAGCGCCGCTAAAGAAGTTTTCACTTCAAAAATCATACACGTCTTTTACAAAATATAATTATAAATAATAAGTATTATAATTTTACTGCCACAAAACGTATTGTCTTTCAAAATATTCTCCTTTAGCTTTGATACACAAACGCAAACTTTTATTAAAATTATTAACCATTGACATAGATATCTAGGGACTGACTTTACGGGCAATAATAATGAGGCATGACAGGGGCCAGTACAGCGGTGTGCAATCGCTAAAACGCGATTGGTTGATACTTCGCATCACGCGCGCGATTGGTTGACGAGTTCGCATTACGCGCGCTATTGGTCGCAACTAGTTGCGTTAGACTGAACGATTGGCTGGAATTCGTGAGTAACACCGCTGAACTAGAACCATTTTTAGTGCTCCATTAGCCCGTCCTTAGATATTATACGTCAATGTTATTAACAGTATGCACTTAAGAAAATTGTCGTCGCATTTTTGTGCCATCTTGTATTTATTTGTCTCTGTACTGTTGATAAAGCGAAACATAATAATGAAGGTTGATTGTACGCCTGGAAACAACCCCATTGCAACACGAGCCGGCTTACCGCTGTCATTCTCCGGCTCCTTAAGGTTTAATCCCGGTAAATAATCGTAGCAACCTCGAACAAAGGCGGCTATGATCCAGGATTACCGAGTTCTAGGATCCCGGGACCGTGTTTCTCGATAGATACGACATTGGTGTACATGTGTCTACAGATATGGCTAAATTAGAGCGTTTAGTTGATTTTTACGTTAGTTTTAGAACTTTAAAAAGATCGCATTTTCAGATGATACAACATTAGTTATAGGTAAATAATTTACAATAACCTACTGAAAGAAAATAGAGCAAATAGAAGTGTTCCATATAAAACTTCTACACGGTTTATTTTCTTTACATAACAATTTTTATTCAAATGAATAAAGATTTTAAATATATTTTATTTAAATGATATGCCAGATTTGCCAGACCAAAAGTGGCAGTGGCAATTAATTTGTTTTCTTTAAAACAATAGGTAAGTATTTAGTTTGTACATAGTGCCAATAATATTTTTGTCCTTGTTAAATGAAGGTAGGTAATCTGGATAACTATTAAGTAAATGTTTGCGTAAGTAATTATTAAAAAGCCGTGTTCTTTGAACAATAGTATGGACTGCAAGGAACCAATCGAATCCATTTGTCTATGAGGTAATCGGAGGCTTAACTTGCGCCTCCCAATTAAACGTCTAGCACGGGCATGCGGATTAACGGATTTGCGACCTGAAGGTCTCTTCACAACGATCGACAGGGTAGATCACTATAGATGGCCAAGTATAAGTCTGGTCTCCGATTGGGAATAGTTGTTATGAATCTTGGGGTAGAATTTACAGTAGGCATGAGTTCACTGGCGAATGTGAAAGGTCTCTGAAAAGAGATACTAGTAGCGCTGTGTAGGTACAGGATCCCCAGCGGGTACTTCTGCTAATAATTGTGGCAATTGGATATTTCCTGATAAATAAGTATCCTAACTGTTCTAGGTAAGTACCTACATACCCAAATTACAGCAATTATATTAAACAATTAAAGCTAAATTGGTGTGGCGCAACATTATTTACAAACGCATCTGATAATAGGGATGATGACACATGTTGAATTTTATAACAAAATCTAGTAAAATAGATAGCAAACGAGCAATTTATCACAAAAATGTGGATATTAAAATAAAATATTGAAAAATTACAAAATTACAGGACCTGAATGTTTCAAAATTTAAGTTTTGTTTTTAACTTCCAAAAACGATAAAAGTAAGGGTACCATTCGATTCCTTACATTTCATCCAAAAAAATATTGTACAGCAACTATATACATAAACGCAATATTTCACCGACAAAAACGCAATTTTCTTGTTTTGTCCATACTACAAGATGGGCGATGACGTCACGGCCTCTGGCCGTTTTGTATAGGGCGTTTCGCGAGTGAAGTGCGACTTTCGGACTTTGACTACAATTTCTGACTTTTGTGTTACTTTAATGCAATGGGTCCCATATAGACATTTGATCCTAAAAACAAACCCGATCGATTGATACCATAAAAAAATTAGTCATGTAGCCTATTGTACCTATATAATAATAGCGTATTATTTTCATTGAAAAGCAGAACAAAGATACTATATTTTTAGGGTTCCGTAGCCAAATGGCAAAAAACGGAACCCTTATAGATTCGTCATGTCAGTCTGTCTGTCCGTCTGTCTGTCCGTCCGTATGTCACAGCCACTTTTCTCCGAAACTATAAGAACTATACTGTTGAAACTTGGTAAGTAGATGTATTCTGTGAACCGCATTAAGATTTTCACACAAAAATAGAAAAAAAAACAATAAATTTTTGGGGTTCCCCATACTTCGAACTGAAACTCAAAAATTTTTTTTTCATCAAACCCATACGTGTGGGGTATCTATGGATAGGTCTTCAAAAATGATATTGAGGTTTCTAATATCATTTTTTTCTAAACTGAATAGTTTGCGCGAGAGACACTTCCAAAGTGGTAAAATGTGTGTCCCCCCCCCTGTAACTTCTAAAATAAGAGAATGATAAAACTAAAAAAAATATATGATGTACATTACCATGTAAACTTCCACCAAAAATTGGTTTGAACGAGATCTAGTAAGTAGTTTTTTTTTATACGTCATAAATCGCCTAAATACGGAACCCTTCATGGGCGAGTCCGACTCGCACTTGGCCGCTTTTTTTCAGTAAGCTATGTTACAAAACAGCCGTAATACATAGAAAATCGAACAATAAACCGTAATAAAGTATACTCATCTCCGGGTTATATTGAGCCGCTCTAAGAACACAGTTCCCACAAAACCCCGGGATCTAAATCGCATCGGCGGATCGGATCGGCGCTCCATTGTCGCGCATTATTGTGAAATATGACATTATTTCGTATTGTGCTCCGTTGTAGCAGTCTGACAAAGGATTACTTTCATCGACCATGTTTCATTGATGGCAATGAGAAAATGTAAATAAGTCGCTCTCATAATTATCATGTTTTCATCATGATATACATGGGGCCCGATTCAGATTTTGTAATAGATATCTATTAGATATCTTTTAGACATGGCCAAGATACGATAACGATATGTTTAAGATCTAACCTGTCAAATTTGACATTTCCGCGATTCTTGAACGATTTCCACAGGATATTACTTAGAGATCTAATTCACATCTAACTAATAGATATCTAACACGATCTATCGTAATAGTGACCTTGGTTGCCCGAATTGCGCTGCAAAAGAGAACTAGTTGAAATCTAAACTATAACGTATCTAGAATGGATCTAGTACGTGTCATCTCTTGTGAATATCTTGAAGTTCGAATACGGTAGATGGTGTCCAGCGGTAGATTCCTGATTTTAAAGTCAAGTATGTAGTAAGTTTTGCATTAATTTTGGAATTATTCCTATTACTGCTATCCGGGAAAGGTTGGAGGAGTGCGTACACAGCGATGGTCGACATTTAGGAAACGTGATTTTCAAAATTAAAATAAAAAGTTTCGGTATAGGTATCTGTTTTAGTTTTGCCGCTGGACATTCTGTATACAGGTATATCACAGGTAAGAGGTATAGTCTCTTAATGGTTGCGGTAGATTAAGCTAATATGGCTTCATCGCGGGTCACGAATTATTGTCGACTGGAAGAAAATGATTTAAATTACCTAATGTTAAATGGATCGGAAAAGTTACTCTATCTTCCTTTTAGTAATTGATTAGGTTCGAATTAGCTGTATTGTGCCGGTTGTGCCCTTTTAAATGCGGGTATTACAGTGGCTCCGCACCCGGAAAACGTAGTAATGTGATAACCGCCTTAATAACGTTGGATTATTATATTTACTGTAACACCTCTTATATTTTTTGCCATAAACTGGTCAGTTTATGGCAAAAAATATAAGAATATGTTTGAATCAAATTACTTATTACTTTTTTTGAGTCAATTTGTATTGGCTCAGATTTGATTGGATTAAATTTCATTGTATTGTGTTATTTGTTTTTGGTCTTGGGTGTATTTTACTATATATTTTCTCTTCGTGATAGGAAGTGAAAGACGTGGAGGCATATTTCAGCATACTCGTCTAAGTAAACAAAACTCTAGACAATACAATAGTTTGTGATTAGAATAGTAGTAAAACTGTTATTGGTTTCATCTATCTGATACCTAGTATCAGAAATAATATCTCGTCGCTACAGCCGCATTCGAAGTGTTCGAACTAGAACAATCTCAAGTAATACCTATCAGACAACGATTGTTCAACTTCGCCATTGATTTATCCGTCTAGACTGAACTATAGAAATGAACACGAGTATTTGACCTCTAAGAATACCGGATTTGTATAGGTGATCTATAATATAATTATTTTATACGGTCTATAGATTAGTTTTACTTCGGACTACCTACCTACTCACCTACTCAGTATTTAATCAAATCTCTCAGGTTTGATTGGTTTTCCGGCCATCGTATGTCGATTAGAAATATTAAATTTTACGCAAAGTGCCCAAACCAGGCGACAATATCTTTCTTTTAATCGGAATTTGACTATAAGGAAGATTCACATGCCATCTAGTTTGGCTTCTTTTCACTTGGACAGGAGCGATATTCCGGCTGGTTTTCCCAGGCTGATTAGATTTTTTGTTTAACAAGCTTTCTAGTACCTTTCTATATTTGTGTAATAATCATTTAATTGTTTTAGTTATTTGGAAGTTGAACTAGTGACAATGGTTACTATTTAGCACACATACACGACACGATAAGTAATTTTCGCTCGACAAGAAACGGATTTTTTTTTTAATATAAATTAAAAATATAAATCGTAGGATGTATGGTGGGCATATCTCGCATTCAGCGCCTATTACACGGTCAGAAACTAGGTTACATACCAATAAAGGGACCATGCTAGTTTCTGACCATGTAGTGGGTGGTTTTGTCACCAAATTGTATTGCGCGCTGACTAAGAGCAGGGACCATGGACCATCGGAAGCTTGGTTGATGACCGTGTCGTACAATCATGATGATGCATCATCATCCTCCTAGCGTTTGTCCCGTACTGTGAGGGGGTCCGGTTTCCCACTTTTCCCCTTCCACGTCGCACTATCCCAGACCTAGTTTTACGCCTGTGGGTAGGCGTTTAAATCTTTGGCGATGACATTGCGCCACCATTGCCTACGGTCGTACCTACGGCTTATAACACTATCCATTTTCACGCTCTCATAGTGCCCACTTTAGAAAGTAAATACCCATATACATACTTTGTTACGAAGGTCGTTCTCAGCTCACCTCTGTTTTATCAAACAATATTGTGAATTTTCCGGCACACAATTCTAACGCAAATAAACCGAATCGCCATCGTGTACACACGACTGCTCGGGCAGTAATATTGCCGGGGGCAGCCGTAAAACGGAGTGGCGTTACAAATATTGTGGCATGGGACCGCAATTTGCCGGTTCGGAACGCAACACCTTACAATTATGGCCCGAATTAACGTGCACTTCATTCGCGGACATATGGGACGTAAACACTAAAGTTTATGGTCCCTGAGAGTTGAGTGTTAGGTTAGAATGTCAGACTAAATATTCACTTAGGATGTAGGCCTGGATTGCTATTTGTATGTTGGGATTACGCTCCATATTTATATTCTCTAGAGTTTTTAGAGGACTTTTCAATTCTATTTTTAGGGTTCCGTAACCAAAGTGGCAAAAAAGAAACCCTTATAATATTTACAAGTACCTATAATTGACCATCTCGGTCAGTCTGTCTTAAATTACAGGCATTTAATTTTGAACCAGTAAGCAAGGTACTAAAAATAACAGGTAATTTGTATTAGCCACGTGCACTTATTTTTGAAGTATTTTTAAGAGCATGTATTGAGACTGGTTAGATCATTTTCCCAAAATCATAATTTACCTGTAGCATAATTTCTATTCGCATTTTTTCCTATTCTTAATTTACACCAGACGCATTAATTCCTAACATGATTTTTCCATTCGCATATTTTCCCATTAGACAATTTAGCCACTCACAAATATTTCTTACGGCGTTTATTCTATAATCAAAAAATGGAGTACCCCACCCCACTTTCTTTTAAATAAACATTTAGTTCACAACTTAGCTAGACGGCAACCTACCTAACCTATTAATTTAGTGTGACGTCCATGAAAACATTACACTTTGGGGAAAAAAGTGTAGGTAGGTTAGGTTCGTTAGATAGCTTCAGATGCCCGAAGGGCAAACCGCCCAGAAATAGGAGCCCCGCGAAGCGGGGCTCCGTCTAGCTAAGTTGTAATCTAAATGTTTTTTTGAAAAGAAACAGTGCGGTGGGACCATGGTAATATTATCGCCTAAGAAATAAAAATAATGCGAATAAAACGGCTTGGAAAGTATTAATTATGAGAAAAATTTAACCTATGAATTAATGCGTCTGGTGTTAATTAAGAATAGGAAAAAATGCGAATAGAAATTATGCTACAGGTAAATTATGATTTTGGGAAAATGATCTAACCAGTCTGTATTGATACATGTTGTCAAAATGTTTGTGTGTTAGTGCCATTACTACAGCTTATTTTTTTGCCTTTAACGAGAGATGTCGTTTTTGTAACAACATTCGTGGTGACTTCGCGTTATTTACTTTTGTATTTCTCATGCACTGAAAAAAAAGATGACATAAACACAAGTTTGTTATTTACATATTTTCACACAATACATATTATATATATTAGTAGCCTTACCACGAGTTTCACACTGACATATTCGCTGACGTCTGCGCAACTTACTATAGGTACATCTCGCTCGCACTATAGGTTCGCTGTATCCATGACTAATTTATATGCAAGTGACCTTATCTAGCCCCGGCAGTAAAAGTGACACGTGGGTACTGCATTTACTGCCCTCCCCCAATTTAGCGCAACTATATTATACCATTCCTTCCAAAAGTTTAGCTCTGCATTGCGCTGAATGCTTAAAATTCCAGAAATGTGCTGTGAGCGGTAAATTTTACCCTGGTCCCCAGCTAAAATGCGTTGTATACCACAAATTATTTCATTGTGAGCTTTGGTATCGTATAACCGTATAACTACTGAAATTGCGGAACAGAAAAAGTACTTACAAAAGTTTTATTACAAAACTTTTTCAACTAAAGATTTCAAACAATAAAAATGATGTCGGTGCTCATGGCAATTAATAATATCCAAAATTATCTAAACGTTTTGATTAAATTATTCATATTATAAAAGTAATAAATCATAGTACTTAACGTTTTCCATGCCATAATTAAAAAATCTAATAAATCAAAAGAAAAGGCATAAATGCAGTTATTTTATGTATATTTGCCACAGTTCTATAATTAGATCAAACATTGTAAAAATATATGTCATTATCCAGAGAGGAAACTGACATCCCATGAGCCGTGGCAAAATGCCGGGCCAACGCGAAAAAGATGATGATTCAGAGAGGAAAATTGGGACCGCGTTTGTATTAATAAGTGGTCGCGCGATGTCGCCCATTTTCCTCTTCAATGCGAGCGTTTGTTAACTGTATGTTTAGTTATTGGTGTTGAGATTAAGTAATAATAATATCAGAATACGAGTAGGTATGTACATAATATAAAACAATTTTTCGATTATGTTTTCGCGTTTCAATATCAGTGTAACTTTTCGCGCATTGTTTCAAATAATTCACCAAGCAATTAATGTTTTCAGCTTCAAATATCGTAAGCTGGCAAAATGTAGCGTTTTAAATCCTCCACGCATGAATAACAAATGGGTTAATAACATTTTGTTTCTCTTGGATAAGTACATGGTTTGCTTTACCAACAGGACAAGGGGTTAAAACGTGGTTTGTTACCGTTCAAATTTTTGTACTGAGCAGAATTTATAAATTAAACACCTGTTGTACGTAACACACAAAACACTTGTAGATAGATACGTATATTATTCCACCACAATATACCATTACGTATGTTCGGCATTGTTAAAGTTCTGAACACCAATGAAACTTTACTGGCATCATATCAAATATGTGCATACCTTAAGCGATATCTCATCCACAATTTCTCTCTATTTGAAATACGTACCAATCCATTACTAGCTATCTAGCTGACCATTGTTTGAGATAAAAGTGCAGAGCTCGCTATCCAGTGGTCGGAGTTATCGCCTGTAATGAACGTCTAACGAGTCTGTGGGAAAGGTTTATTATCACAGAAATACTGAACTTGAGATATGAGGAGGAGCTATATGTACTTGTACGACCAATGTGAGGGAACATGATCGTGTTCAAGAAATAAATAAAATGCATGTCATTTACGACTGATCGTTATTCTTTCATTGACGCATACATCAACTCATAAGTTTTTGAAGTGAAAACTTCTTTAGCGGCGCTGTGCACTTTTGTGATGGGGAAAAAATGTTAAACTCGTAACAGGTGTCACTTGACCGTAAGGCGTAAGGCGTAAGACGTAACCCTCTGTTTCTACCGCGCGGCGAAAATGTATGCCTGAATCTGCCGTTTCGTTTTTTTTTTATTCACCAAAGAACTTATATAAGCAATAGCTTTATATTAAGCAATAAAGCTCAATGTTCTAATCTTGTACGGGCTGAAATACGAGGATCTTACAGTTACATTCTAACTTTATATCACTCGAATATATTTCAATAAAGCTACATCTTGATGAAATCGCTAATAAAAGTGAACTCTAGTACTGGTGAATAAAACTCAAAATATCATGACCAAATATATTTAGATGCGAGGTCTGCAAGGTAACTTTACAATTTCTATTCGAATTTTAAACAATTAACGCTACAAATTAAGGCTCACTGACCAGCAATTTCGGAACTAAAGTTTTTCAATAGAAAGGAGGATGGGTCAATTATACATAGTGCTGCAGACATTTTGGACTAGTCATTGAGTTTTCACTTCTGTCGGCACTCCCGGAGTGCAACCCGTTGTTTTTTTTAAGGCATAGGCACTAAGTATAACGACGTAGTTTATTAGCAGATGAAACCCAAAACGCCGTAGTTTATTAGCAGATGAAACCCAAAAAATTGTAGCAAAAAATTTTACAACTTGCGGAAGCATAGTAATTATGTGTCACGCTTTAGGGGGTGACATTCTTAACTGACTTTTAAGGATGAGTTTTCTAAGGAGTATAATTCGAGCTAAAGTTTTTCAAACTTGTTGCTCGTTAAATCTATGTCTACACGAAGCGATAACAAATTCGAAAATAAACACATGTAATTATCGAATTGGATTCCTTGCCTTGGTTTAAAAGTAAAATACAAAGACGCTGAAAAAAGTTTAACTTTCACTGGTCTCATCTAACTGACGAGGGACCGCATTTATAGTCCTCACGCATGACCACCGCCGGTTGAGATTTTCAGTCATGCCACTATATTTCAACAAAGAATAAAAAGAACTTATAAAATGAAATAGCTTAATGTAAATTGAGTAATTTCTATAGACAGTATAAACTTGACTACACTAAATACTTCCACTCCAGAGTTCTAATCTAAAGCTCCCTTTCATCTAGTCGTCTTTGAAAAGCGTGTTTATTTCACCAAATCGAATAATAAATGTATTTAATTCGGGATTAACTAGTCCTTTTGGTTAAGTTACATATGTCGGAGGCAGATCGTAAAATCGGCCATATCGAGATATTCCTAGGCATACCATGAAACGCCGCCATTTCATGATCTGACTAGCGACTACCAGCCATATCATTCAAACATCAACGTTTGACGATTTGCCTAGCGACGTTTAGGCATATCAAATAAGTAGGGTGTGATATTCCTAGGCATATCATGAAACGCCGGCATTTCATGATCTGCCTAGCGCGACCATCAGCCATATCGTGCAAACTCAAGGGGTGATATTCCTAGACAGATCATGAAACGCCGGCATTTCATGATCTGCCTAGCGACCACCGGCCATATCGTGCAAACCTCAAGGGGTGATATTCCTAGGCAGATCATGAAACGCCGGCATTTCATGATCTGCCTAGCGACCACCAACCATATCGTGCAAACCTCAAGGGGTGATATTCCTAGGCAGATCATGAAACGCCGGCATTTCATGATCTGCCTAGCTACCACCAGCCATATCGTGCAAACCTCAAGGGGTGATATTCCTAGGCAGATCATGAAACGCCGGCATTTTATGATCTGCCTAGCGACCACCAGTCATATCGAGCAAACCTCAAGGCTCAAAAGGAACGTAAACTTGTATTAAAAGGTACGATCTGGCAACACTGGACTCGGACGCAGGGCCATATAGAATGCAGCGCCACCAGTGGCAAAAAATGCAATTATTTTACGATGCGATCGGTATGAATGAAGCTAGGAATTCGACGAATACATTGCTCCCATCGATTTGCCGAATCTTTTATAAGACAGATGGTGATATGCCTGAGTTAATTTTAGTAAGATCATGATATGGCGGCGTTTCATGATATGCCTAGGAATATCTCATCAATTATTTTACGATGCGCCCGGTATGAAGCTAGGAATATCAACGAATACATTGGTCTGACCGATCTGCCGCCTCTTTTATAAGGCAGATCGTGATACGCCTGGGTTAATCTTAGTCAGATCATGAAATGGCGGCGTTTCATGATATGCCTAGGAATATCTCGATATGGCCGATTTTACGATCTGCCGCCGACATATACATTCTAAAGAAATTAAATATCGTTTGAATAAACTAAATAATTTAGTATTCGTACCTACAAAAAAAAAAATGGCGTCAGTTTTTAGTAATCACAGACTTGCGCTTTTCTCCAATTATAAAGAGTCAAATTAAAGCCGAATGTCTTTATCAATATTTACATACTCGATGGACGATTTTGTAGTTGTTTGTTATTCGTACGATTCAAATGCATAATATGCTAAAATTATACAAGGACAGTGTGCGGTGACATCAAATAACTAGGACATGAATGATTTACTTATTTTTTAAAAATTAGATTTTTTGAACAGTTCAATCAGAAATGGCAAAAATAGAAGTTTGATGTTTGAATTTGAATTCATTGCTCTTGAGCTTGAATACCGTAGGCGTATTGAAGGAAGCTCCATTTTCCAGATAAAAGGTTATTTGAATCATTCAAATAAACCTGAATATAAAAGTAATTACATTTGTCAGTTTAATGTTATCCCTCAGCAAATCTGAAGTACGTACCATTAAATCCAATCTCTAAATTTTATTTGAGATAAAACAACATCGGACGAACGAAAAGTAAAGTGTATTAACGAGTAACCGATATCCAATCAGTTGGGAGCAATGTTGTAATTTAATATCCATTAATTTGCCGGCCGGAGCGTAAAGTCATTATCGAGACAATCGAGTTGACGAGTTTTAATTCGTTCGGACAACACTCGCGATTCGGAAGGAACGATCGGCTAGTGCAAATAAATCCAACCATGATAGTATTCATTCCCATCATTTAGGGCCACCCCACATCTAGCGTCTTTCGAGCGTCGGCGTCTGGTCAGCGCTATGGAAAATGACGTTGCGTCGACGTTGCGTCGACGTTGCGTCGACGTTGCGTCGACGTTGCGTCGACGTTCGGCCATAGAGTTGTAGACGCCGACGCTCGAAAGTCGCTAGATGTGGGGTGGCCTTTACTGAGCGTACCGTCTCAGGAAAACTAGTTTGTCGGACATCGGTACCTAAGTAGTCTTACTGGTTATGAAGCTTTTTTGCCCGAAAGCTGCATTTTGAGAGGAAAGCAAGCCGCTTTGCACGATGATAGTGGAGGCTCAATAAAACGATTTTTTTCGAAGAACCGGTAATTTCGTCCCTTAGGAGCCGAGGTGAAGCGAGGTCTATTATAAACAGAAAAAAAATCCTACAAATTTTACGGATCATCCGATTTCGTTAAATTTGGTATCAATTGTAAGAAAATGACTTTCTTTATCGTAAAAAAAATTAAAACAAAATATGTCAATACAAAAATAATGTATAAAAAATTGAAAACTTATTTTTTCCTTTTACACTTTATTTTTGCAAATAGTGTGTTCCATATAGAAAAAAGTCTACAAAAAGTACTAATTGATAAAATCAAACATATTTCTTATCGTATATTGAAAACCGCATCAAAATCGGTTAAGCCGTTTATGAGATTCAAGTTTTCAAATTTAGCTAAGTTTTATTTACATGGCGATTTTTAGTACTGTCATATTCTTGAGTTGGGACTATTATTGGGCTTCTGTTAATGACCAAGTTTATATGCTGTAGGTTGTTAGGATAAGCAAGGATACACATGTTGAAGTGTTTGTGTTTTGATGCCAGTGGAAGATGGCCCTTCGTGGACCAGAAGGTCTTCCAGGCGTTTTCGATGCGTCGATCGATTTCCTTGGACTGCATATTATCGAATGATTCTATCTGGCGCATGCAGGTGTATTCGTCAACAAAATTGTATATCCTGCCCATCTACCGTGACCCTACGTTTCACTCCATTAACCATTAACTGGGTTTTTGTCCTGTTCATTTCGAATCCGACTTCAAGACTTGCTGGTCTAAGGTCTAACATTTTCTCTAAATGAGGTGCAGTGTGGGAAAACAAGACTATGCCGTCGGAAGAACGCAGGTTTTTTAACCTTATTTCGCCGACGTCAATGCCCATTGTTTCCCATTTAGCCACCAGCTTCTGGACGATTTCCTGTAGGCAAGAGGTAAACAGCTTTGGAGATAGTGGGTCTATCATCCTGTTCGACTCCTTTTTGGATGCAGAATTAGGGCCGGGAACTTGCAGTACTTTTGCGGTAGATGGTTCCGATGAGCTTGTGCCTATAACGCTGCTCGCGTTGCTTCGCTGTGTGGCTAACGACGTGTCTTACACTAAATATGCGCTGAAACCGAGGTCGCCCCTTTTTTCACGTAGGCATCATTGTCCTAACTTATTCATAGTTTTTTTTGCCTCAGCACACTAAGAGCCGCTTGTCTCTACGGCTACTGGTACCTATGTACAAATTCGTAGGCAGGCTCCAAATTAGAATTAGAATATTTCGCTCGTTTAAGTTTTGCTGTATTTTCGGCGGCTGCTCCGACGCGCCCTGTGGTAGGTGTGAAGGGGCAAGTGTGCTTACACACGTCGCATCCCAAACGGGGCTGCGTTTTCAGCAGTGTCAAACAATCTGGCCTTTTTCCGTCAGCCCTATTTAGGCCCTGAGACTCCAACACGTCCAGCGTCCAGTAGCATTCTGAAGTACCTCCTGCCTTTATACCTAAGTAAGCTTATTTGGTTCCCTAGAAATCATTTTATTAAATTTTATTATGCACATGCAGAGCACAGAACGGTTTTTTACAGTACTTAAAGAACAAACTTGTAACTAACCTTCCCTCAACTCAAGCTGCACTTCACAAACATACGGTGCGTGCAGCGTACCATGTGAGCTAAGTACGAATGAAGGCGAATAGACCTTTTCAGGGTTCCGTACTCAAAGGGTAAAAACGGGACCCTATTACTAAGACTCCGCTGTCCGTCTGACCGTCTGTCCGTCCGTCTGTCCAAACGGAACAGAACTGGTAAACATCCGACTGTATCTCATGAACCGTGATAGCTAGACAGTTGAAATTTTCACAGATGATGTATTTCTGTTGCCGCTATAACAACAAATACTAAAAATAGAATAAAATAAATATTTAAGTGGGGCTCCCATACAACAAACGTACATTTTTTGCCGTTTTTTGCGTAATGGTACGGAACCTTTCGTGCGCGAGTCCGACTCGCACTTGTCCAGTTTTTTGTGAATTTAAACACATATTTTTAAAATAGATAAAGTAAATACCCACAAAATACTTAAAATTTACTATGATTTACATGCTTCTTGGTCTATAAAATAAATAAATAAAACTAAGCCAACTTCTGAAATATGGATCTCATAAACTGCTTAACCGATTTTGATGCAGTTTTCAGTATATGATGAAAAATGTGTTTAATTTTATGGTACAGTACTTTTTTCTAAACATTATTCAATGTGGAAGACACTATTTGCACAAATAAACTGTAAAAGGAAAAAATAGGTTTTCAATCTTTTCACACTATTTTTCTTTAATAATATTTTGTTTTTATTTTTTTTATAATTAAGAATGTAATTTTCTTTCAATTGACACCCAATTTAACGAAATTGGATGATCCGTGAAACTTGTAGGATTTTTTTTCTGTTTTTAACAGACCTCGCTTCACCTCGGCCTCTAAGGGACGAAATTACGGGTTCCTCGAAAAAAAATGTTTTAATGGGCCTCCACTATCATCGTGCAAAGCGGCTTGCTTTCCTCCAAAAGTGCAGCTTTTTTTTCATAACAAGCATGACTAAAGTATACGATATCGTTAACAGCTATGTCGATAGTTTAATTTGCCAATCATTTTTGCTAGAAGTTCTAGGTATATTCATAAACGTCCTACAAGCCTTATGTAGTTATTGATTGTTTGTATTATCTATTTGTTTCTAAAAAATGCATATACTAAGCATTTATTAGAAACAAAATAAACAATTGCTGGTTAAGTTTTGTGAATAAGTTATACAATATATGTAATCAAAATTTGTGCTAGCCGCACTTAATATGCTAATAATTCCATTAATTCTGGTCTTCTTTTGATATTCATAAATAGGTCCAAATTATTGTCAAACATTTCAGCATCTAAATCGATACTTAAGTATCGATACTAGGGCTATTTCTAGTAAACTGGCTAATCCTATTAAAATTCCTAGAACCTTTGAAGTTCGTTCGGAATAGACGGGCGAGGTGCGGCGAAACCGCACGCGAGGTATTGCTTAAAACTCCAAGTAATATAAATGTAAATTCAGTGAAACAAAGCTACGTTGGATCAAGTAGCGAGTTTGCCTCTTATTACTGAAGGCTGGAGGTCGATTGCACGATCGGAGGACGAAAAATAAATCGCGGGAGAAAGGCCGAAAAGCTATGTCGGCTTACCTAGCACTAGCCAAGGTTTATGCTAAAACTTCTTTATTGACTAGACATATGTTAAAGGAAACTATTACTTAATTACACCTTCCCTACGATTGTTATTTTGTATCATGTATTTTTCGCAGAAAATGAAGTATGTATATCATTTTGAAAATGATGTGTTGTAACATTTTTAGGTATATAAGTTATATAAATTCAATTGTCATTTTGGGCAATTAGCATACATTTTGATTATTGTTTATGAATGTTATTTAATTAAAGGAAATTGATTAAGGAAATTTAATTACTTATAAGATTTGAAATAATCTTTTAGTTTTCTCCATTAAGATGCATTCCAATGTAATATTATTTAAACCTAATGCAACGAGGCCTTCATTTTGTTGTTCGTTTGTATGAGCTCAAAATTCTTTTCACGATGTAAGTACCAACCCGTTCTCCTATGCACAAATAGCAACATGCTTGCAGTTTTCCGTCGGTGGTTCGTTAAAATAATAGCCGAAAACCGAATAAATTTCCATTCACTAGCACCCGGGTGTTGGCATGCCTATGTCGTGTTGCCGTCCAAAAGAGAAAGGCATTAGGATGTATGAGGCTGTACTTTGTTGCTGTCTTTTACATTTAGACTGCCTTTATTGTACAGTTCGTTCTTCGTGTGTATCAAATACAGTGAGAGAGAGCCAATATCTAGCAGATGAGATACTTATTTGCTTCCCAGTTGGGGTTATTTGTTTTTGAAGGCAATCATGGTTGCAAAGTTTACGAAGCGACTGGATCCCAAGGGGGCGCCTTATAGGCTCATGAAGTGAAACTGTATTGATTGTGTGTATTAGGTAAAATACAAATAGGTCAAACAAATTTAGATCACTTACGCCTATTTTAAATTAAGTAGGTACTAAGCTGTACTGACTGGAAGAAACAGTGATAACAAGTTTATTTTAGGAAATGATAAACATTTTCAGTTTACGACAGTAGGTACCTACGAAAATTGAATCATAACAAATTGCGCAAATAGAATTAAGTACTTGTACCAAAACATTTGTCATTCTCAAAACAGATTACTTTGAATAAACAAGAAAAATATTAATTTAAGATACTTGTAATGAATGACTATAAGCTACGTATATAAAATATGACGACGAGATGAGGTAAATTGCTTTTCCTGGACCCGTGGTTCGGCTTCGGTTTTTTTAATAAGAAGGTCAAAATGATTCTTTGAAGCCGGGCTGTAAATTTAATATAATTGCTAAAAGAAGAAAAATGTCTTAATACCCAGGGGGCCGTTTAGGCTCGAAGGGTAGGCGAGTGCTGCCCTTGTCACTCACTTGTCCGGGGCAGCTTTCCCGGTGCTGTATTAGCATGCAAATTGATGGGCTCGGGATTTATAGCCTTTTTTATCTGACTTACTTAAAAATATACGCTTTCCACAAGAGAATTTGTCGAAGGCCCTGCGCAACGCTCGTGATTCTAGGGCGAAGGGTCATCGCGACAATATAATGTTACTCGAATTCAGCTTTACTGTAGAATCCTTAATATTCCATGTTTACCTACGTTTTTTTTACATATGTAGCTCAAAATACTCCACTTTGCGGTACTTAGAAATTTAATGTCGTTTTCTATTAATACTCGCTAATAAAGTCTATCTAATATGTGATTATCAATACGCTTCTACTCGGACAAGGATGAATGTTTTTTGAATATTAAGGACTAAAAGACCATTTAAAAAGAGTATTGGAATATAAAGATAGGTAGGTAAATGTATACAAAGTTTGAGGAACAAGGCTTTGTCCCATCCGAAACAGCTTGAGAGGATTTAAAATTTTCAAGTATTTCCTGCAAATCAACTGTTTACCAAACACTCTTGTTACTTAAAGTAGTTACTTGTATAAGCAATGACAATTAATGCATTTGCGGAAAGAATTTGAACTAAGTATTATGCCAGGGACATAACATTAATTTTCATACTAGGTATTTGAGAAATGTTGTATTCTCAACTAAAAGGTATTGTCGGTTGTCAATAAGGTGCTATTTCCATTAAAGCTTCAATTTGAAATCAACCTTATCAATAACCGACAATGTGGTACCTTTTGGTTGATTACGTCACAAATATCGACTATTATATAAACTTAGACGCCGGGGAGTCCGATTCAGATTTAATAACTTTTTACGGCTTTGATCTTATTGTGATACGTTCTTGAAGATCGCTCACGCTGATTGGTGCATGCGAAATGAAGTGAAACTCATGGAGCCAATCACTAAGACGATCGTCAGGGTTGTGTCAAAACCTATTAAAATCGGCCTCAGGGCCACGCCACGGTCCGGCACAGAGCGAATAGGCACGAGCCTTATTTTACACGACCATCCAAAATAAAGGAGAAAGGAGGTTTTTCTTCGTTGTTTCCGCTCTCTCCTTTAATATACACCAGTAATTTCTTACTTTAGGCATTAGCGTAATGAGCTCCGTCTCCTACAAAGTACCCGTGAAATTCATTAAACGAATTGCAACAAGCGTTATTTAGTACGAAATGCAGGCACGTGTTCCGAGGTTGCGTGGCGTAGCGGCACGACTAAACTCAGTTAAGGACGTTGCGTCGCGTCGCTACCACAGAACAATAAATCATAACGACTATACATACTTTACATAATATACTTAAGCAAAATGATGACCGAGATCATATTACTATGTCTTTCACTCCTGCTACGACTATGCAAGTGTGAATGAGAAATGTTTGTTTGCGGATGTAGTCGTACTTGGTCAAAATTGTTAATTGATTGTCCCATAATATTTATTTATTTCCCAGCTCAATCACACCGTTTATTACGCCATCTATTTTTTAATACACACCGTAATTTAGATTAGAGTAGATTAGATTTCTTTATTTCAAGATGAAAATTACACTATAAATTTGCTACTTTCGTCAAAATTATGTTTATCTTCTCATCATGATCGTCAAAAATTACATTATAAATTTAAAATAAAAAAAAAGCGGCCAAGTGCGAGTCGGACTCGCCCATGAAGGGTTCCGTATTTAGGCGATTTATGACGTATTAAAAAAAAACTACTTGCTAGATCTCGTTCAAACCAATTTTCGGTGGAAGTTTACATGGTAATGTACATCATATATTTTTTTTAGTTTTATCATTCTCTTATTTTAGAAGTTAGGGGGGGGGACACACACATTTTACCACTTTGGAAGTGTCTCTCGCGCAAACTATTCAGTTTAGAAAAAAATGATATTAGAAACCTCAATATCATTTTTGAAGACCTATCCATAGATACTCCACACGTATGGGTTTGATGAAAAAAAAAATTTTTGAGTTTCAGTTCGAAGTATGGGGAACCCCAAAAATTTATTGTTTTTTTTCTATTTTTGTGTGAAAATCTTAATGCGGTTCACAGAATACATCTACTTACCAAGTTTCAACAGTATAGTTCTTATAGTTTCGGAGAAAAGTGGCTGTGACATACGGACGGACAGACAGACGGACAGACAGACGGACAGACAGACGGACAGACAGACGGACAGACAGACAGACATGACGAATCTATAAGGGTTCCGTTTTTTGCCATTTGGCTACGGAACCCTAATAATAAGATTAATTGTGTCTCCCAATAAGGATCGTCATGTACAAAGAAAAATGAATATAAACCAAGTTAACATTAAAGTCGATGTCAACGTAAATGATTTGTAACTGTTATGTTATTAAAATGTCAAATAAAGATAAAAATAATACAAATGAATGTTTAAGTTTGTGGTCTCACTGAGTGACGCCTGGTGGTGACTTACATTTGTTTAGTTTACTATTCTTTATAATTTATTAGTCTCTGATATAACTAAGCTAAGAAATGTTACGAATGCTCAAACGTACGAGTCGCTCAAAGGCTTGAGCACGCTTCACGGGGAGCTCGAGCTAAATGCGCTGCAATTTCGTGTTGTAGTTAGATAGATGTGCAAAATGGGAACTAGTAAATGGTGACTAGGTGAGAAAGTCACGTGCATCACTCGACAGGCTTAAACCGTTTACGGGCGGCTTACTAGAAGTATAAAGGTGAAATGATTCAAGATAGCTTTAAGTTGGCAATGTGTGACACCGTTTCCGTTTCGATAATCCACTCACTGCTGCTCAGTTGGGTAAAGTAGTAGAAAGCAGCCAGCTTTGCACTTGCAATTTTGTCATTTATTTTTAATAAAAATTGATTAAATAAGTAATTTTTATACGTGGCAATACTGCCTGATTATCAAGGCTCGAAAAACGCCCGTCATTTTGAAAACATTACCCTGTTCCGTACAACAAAGACTTCTTTATACCAATGTCAACGATTAAATATGCCCCAATACAATGACATCCGTAAACTGTAAACGAACATTTGCAACTCGTAAATGGATCCTAAATTATGATTTGTTTTCAAAATGACGTACTTTTTCCGAGCCTTGCTGATGATTATCTACAGGTTTTAGACAATTTCGTATCGCCACGTATAATATGTAGGTATATGAAATGCTAAACTGGATGGTATAGTAAGTTTTAGTCATATATATGACACTAAAGCACTTAAGTACCTACCTATGGGTTTGCATAACTTTTGTGAGTATTACGTAGAAGTCTCAGAGTCAAATATGTTTTTGATTCCCGAGTACCATTAGGTACTTTTGATTTTGATTATTTAATAACGTTAGACTGACAATGACATGTTTAACGTGTTGCCCGGGAGCGTGTCGAACTTGGCTGACCGATAAATTTAAATAAATAACAAAGGACTATTTAATAATGGATTAAACAGATTATTGTGTCGCACTTTGTGTCAGCAGCGGCGAGGGTTCATCAATATTTTTTTGCGTACGTATTCTGGCTCCATTATCATCATTCATGGCTCATTGTACCTGTCTTAACCTGTCTTATGTACAATAAAGTGCTTACATACATACATTAAAGCCTTGATTATACAGGAGCTTATTGTGGATTGCTAATTCCTCGAGACTAGTATGATACGATTGATAAGGTATTATATGAGAAGTTATAATAAGGTACTCAAGTGTCTTGGAGTATGTATGACAAAGGGAATCGAATGACGCCTCGCTATGGCAGCTTATCTTCGAAGCGCTTGTTGATACCCTTGTGCCTAAAATTGAAGGGCAGAGAAAAGAGTGCCTCTTGAATTATTTAACAAGCTATGAATGTTATCTCAGCCGTTCATTTTTCGGACGGGTCATTCTGGTGCCTACTCGTTGTAGTACCTATAGTAAGTAATCATCGCTGGGAACGATCACTCATATACGTGACGGTTCATATACAACATAGGTGTTTACGTGATGGCTTCCCTTTTGCACACTCCAATAAAATTATCTTTAAGCGTAAGCGTCATTCTAGACCTGTAGTAAGTAATATGAGTACACAATATGTACAGCAACTTGTGCAAAATAAACTCTCGCGCATCTTAAGAGGTTGTCAAGAGGGGATTCACTTCTTGCACATTTTCCTGCATCGAATTACCGAAGTTAGCGCGCGGCGACGACGTGATTTATAAGGCACATATTAAATAGCTTTGAGCTATTTAAATTCTTTAACACCGGGAAGGGTCTATTCTCGAATGTGCTAGAGATGTAAGGGAATGGGTTAGAAAACAACCTATCATGTAACTATTAGTTGATGATTTTTTAATGCGAAGGAAAAAAAAGCTAGAATTCGAATATTTATAAGAGTCGCAAAGTAATTATTAGATGCCAATTTTGAGTTATTTCTTCATGTTGGCTGGTGGAATTGACTTTAAAGTGATGATTTTAAATGATAAATATTTAATAGCGTTCATTTATATAACATAAGTATATGTAATAGGTAATATACTCGTACATATATGTAATAGTCTCATGTAAACGTTTTGGTGTTATACTGTAAGTTTATATTGAAATAAATGAAATGAAATTTCAATTTTATTTGTAATGTTTGTCACTTATTTATTAATTTCTTCAAATTGATCTGGTAAAACATGTGTTTCACTCGGTAGGAAATTTTGCTTAAACCGTTCCTTGAAACCTTCGCAACGCTCGCTTTTGGAAGCACTGCTTTAGTGGTTCTATTTTGGAATCGTTCACTTGCTCGGTAACCATTATCAATATTAGCACGAGGAGTTACAATTTTCCCTCTTTGTAAAACAAATAACTAATAACATTCAATAAGTCAAGTATAGCTAATTTGATCGTCCAGACTAAGGTCGTCCTGCCTTAGTCAAATTAGGTAGGTATACTTTCCTGCTTTTCATTTTAGTTTTTCATTACAAAAGCACTCTTATTCTAAGAAGAAATCTCAACACTTCGTGGCTATCAAAGGCAGTGCAAGTGCGCGCGTCCAAAACGTGTCGAGTGCGTCTGAATTACATAGATCACCAGATTAGTGAGGGTCCGAATTAGCGAGGCTCTACTGTATAAACGCACCGATTTAATAGACGGAACCGCAATAAGTGCCCATTGTTGCTATAAAAATTGCCTCTGCTTATGAAACATCCATCAACACTCTAACTTCCGTATTATGTATTCTGTGAATTTAGATAGGCACGGGCGTAACAAGGAAAGTTTCCATACTAAAATTTCTACCGTATAGTTTTAGAGTTGAATTTTACATTATTTCGAATCCAGGTAGAGTAAAATTAGTTTGAAATTAAGCCATTACTGAGCATCATTGATATACATTTCTGCCCAACAATCTACAATCTACAACGCATAGAAGCCTTAACAACAATTGAAAACTAGTTTGAATTTGTAATTTGTTACGTGAGAATGTGGCACACATAATTGAATAAGTTGTCCAATAGCTGACTAGGGTGGCTAGCCAAGATGACAAACGTTTGTGCTAGCCTACGACAACGGAACACTATATCTGTCTCTATCACTCTTCTGTATTAGTGCGATAGAGACAGATAGCGTTTCCTTTCGTTTCTCTGCGAACGATTGTCATCTTGGCTACAGGCGCTGTTATACGTATTGGAGCAGCTCTTGGTATATAGTTAGATTTAAATATGTACATATATGACTACGCAAACAAAGTCGCGTGACGTTTGGATGTCAACTGCAGCTGCATTATTGTTGCAGCTTCGTCGTTACCTTCGCTGCATCTGTCAATTTCCTTGATAAAATGAAAGACATTCGCCGCGGCATTACTGCCGCTATTATGGCATTCATTCCTTTACTCATTTTATCAAGGATTGAAGCTACAGCGGCGTATTAATATACATCAGCATGTAAATTGGGACGCAACTATTTGTTAGAATGAGACAGGCCTAATGCTGTAATAGTATCCCGAAATAAAATATATAAAGCTTACAAATATGATTCCGGCCAAATGTTAACAAAATACTACGAAGGTCAATGTTTCTATATTACTATACACTACGTAGTTTGACCTTTGCTAAAATTACCTACTTAAAACCATAAAGTCATTACAGTGACATAAATGTTCCACGTCGGGCGGATATTGCAAACACCGCAAGGTACGTCATGGCCAGGAAATTGCCAATGTAACCCGTATATCTCTGTTGTCAGAGCTCCATGAAAAAACAACGCTTCTCTATGGCCTCTTTTTACCGGAAATTACTCCAATTTGTGACGTGTGGGATTAGGCGGTGTGTTCTAACAAAACATTGATGTGATGAACGAAAACTGACACGAAAAGACATGATATTTGTTGCTTTGCTCTGAAAATAAATTTAGAGTATTTCGCGCCGCGCCGTCTACTTTACAGCCTCTTAAAGAAGTCACTAGACTATGCTTTATTTTATACCAACTTCGTAGTCATCTGTGTACTGCGTAATATAAATATTTCGTCATAAAAAAAACCGTCCAAGTGCGAGTCGGACTCGCATACCAAGGGTTCCGTACATTAAGTCCGACTCACGTTTGACTGCACATTTCTAATAGGTTTTCCTGTCATCTATAGGTAAAGAACTATTTTGTATATTATTTCAAAATTTTAGATCCAGTAGTTTCAGAGATAAAGAAGAGAATGGTAATTTTATTTTCTTAAATAACTTCAAACCTATTTATTTTAAAAATATAAGAAATACATGTTTGAATTTCTCAAAATGAACTCTTACAATTGATATGTAACATGATATAGTTTAAAAAGTTTTATTTTTTAACTTTTTAACTTACCCCCCAAAAGTGGCCCCCATGTTAAAATTTATTTGTTTACGTTACATGTAGGGTTGCCAGATCGAAAGGCGCTATTATCGGGAAACAATATGATTTTTTCGGGATTTTGGGACTTAAGTCGGAAAAAAAAAAATTAGAGATGCCACGATTGCCACGATGCCATGATTCGGCAACTATTCGGTATTCGGCCTATTCGGACACTTTGCCCAATATTCGGTATTCGGCCGAATGTTGCCTACTATTCGGCGGAATACCGAATATCTGTTGCATCTACCTAAAAAGAAAAATTACAAAAAAATAACTAAAAACTAGGTATATTTAATATTTAAAATGTATTCTTGGAAGGTAGTTAAATACGAAGGCACGTTTTTGAGCATTTATTGATTAAAAAATATTTTATTTTTATCATGGGTCTGATTTGATTGACTAATATACATTCATTAATTCTGTTCAACATAAAAATATATCTTAGCAAACGTAGTGCTTTGATGGCGAACAGTTTGCATAATAATTGTGACTCAAAATGTTCGCATGTCATGCCGAATATTCGGTATTCGGCCAAATTCACTATTCGGGGCATCTCTAAAAAAATACATTCAAATTAAAGTAATTGTATTAAAAACAACGATATTTTACATTATTGGCACTACATCAGCTCGCTCGCTCGACGACAGTTCGGAACTTGAAATTATTGTTAAGGCTGGCAACACTGTATTTCATTCAATATTTTTTAAGTGTCATTACACGAGGTATCGTAAAATCGCCAAAAAGATACTGCATGTATGCACAAATTCTTTTTTGGGGAATAGACTAAAGACTTGTGTTGACAACTATAAGATAGGGGTTTAAAGGTGTGTGCACGATCCTTTAAATGACAAATAAAAGTACGGGAGTAGAAAAAATATTTAATAAATATAATTTGATTTGTTCCCTAGTTGTAAACTTGGGATATATTTCTAATACAAAAGTAATGATTCAGAATTTTAATAAGGGTCGAAGTTTATGCTAAACAAACCTTTTAGGGAAGGCTTTACTTGATTTAATACATACACATGGTATGATAAATAAGGGCGGACCCTTGTCATGAATGCTGAAAGGGTATTTTTTAATCGTATAACTTACAAAATACACACTAACATGACTAGAAGCCCGATTTAGATTTAAAAACTTGTTATGGTTATGAACTGGTTTTGATACAACTTTGATGATCGTGTTGGTAATGGGGTTGGCCGGTCGAAGTATTTAGCAGATGGCGCTATCATAGCTTGCCCTGTCAATCCCTAGAATTGTGTAATTTTTTTGTTTTTTTTAATGCCCTGGATGCAAGCCAATTAAGCCAAATCTCATAAAGGGGCAAGCTATTATGGCGCCATCTAAGCAAACCTTTGACAGTTGCCAATCCCATTGGCTCGCATCTCATGCACGACTTTCATTGCATTTCACATGTGCACCATCACCGTCACCGCTCTTCAAGGTCGTATCAAAATAACATCAAAACCCTAACGAGTTGTTAAATCTGAATGGGGCTCTAGGAATGAAAGCTATGGCGGTTGTGTAAAATACAAAACCTAAGCTCCTAAATGTGTTATGAATAAAACAAACTCATCTTCACCAAAAACCGATTTCTCTAAAATAAAACGGACAATAATGATATTTATTTCCTTTTACGGTAGCAATTCTTATTAACTTCAAATCTATGCTGGACGGTTAATTTATTGACTTTGTTGACCTCCTTTATTGGACTTTTCTAACTGTTGTCGGCTGACAGGTCTTTGCGAAAAGATTTACAGAGCAAAATACCCTACGAGGAAAACCCACTGAATCAGGTAGATACTTATTCGAGGTTGACTGAGCACCTATGTAACTTGATACAAAACGAATTTGCCCCAATCTTATTTTTTCATCCCAATAAGTATCTTATAGAAACATACAGATAAATAAATCGCATTATATTAATGGATACACGAAAGGATATTTTTATTCTTTACTCAAGCAAAGCTGTCCATTCATAGTCCGGATTTAAAGTCGCTTACATATTCAACAATAACTTCATGCACAAAAACGAAAAAGGACTAAGGGAAGGGCAGTCTATCATTGTGGTATCATGCTATTGGTAGTTGAGAGGGATTTCTCCCGTGGGCATACCGTGTAGGTACCACAAAGGAGCAAGTAACGCGACCAGCGGAGGACGAACTTCGACTAATAACATATCAACCCTTTCAAGGTCCGTCAGAATCCAGGTGTAAGGAGCGTGGGGGGTCAATCGGGATTGGTGGCCGTAGCTCGATAGTTCTGTGTAAGCAAGTGAGCCTTTGTCGACCCTGCGCTCCCCGCGGGCTTAGACCGCCGTCAACATAAACAAAATGGTGTTATTGCTTGTATCTTATCTCGGGGAAAAATATTACACATTGCTTTTTAAACGGTTTCATTTGTAAGTATTTGGGCGTGTTAGGATGGGAGGTTTCTGAGTTTTTTGGGTGCTGAAGAGTTATTGTATTAGCCTGTATTTTTCAAATGGTAACTTTATGATAATACTTAGTTGAATACTATTTTGTTGTTTGTGCTTTTTTTTTGGGGTTTTATTCCTATTATATTCGTGTACATAAAATTACTCTACTTCTTTGTTTTTATATTTTTAGATAGTACTTTATCTAAATCAACATTTAGATAGTATGTAATTCACAGAGACGGTAAGATCGTAAAATCGTCAGCGGCGTCATGAAATGCTTTACATACACGAGCATGTAAGCACTTGAGGTTTGCACATTTATTTTGTAAGCAGACTGAGCTATTATCTTCCATTGTAATCATTTACTTTTTTTCAATACCTAAGTGAATTATTCAGATCAGTACATACTACCACCTATGCAGTGGAATTTGTCTAGTGATAAATAAAAAGGATATTTATTAAAAAAAATGAAAACACATGAAGATTACTCAGTAACGGGACTCATAAGGGTCATAAAAGTAAAGTTTAATGTAGTTTATTTTGATCATATATGTATTAACATTGCATGAAACTTTTATTGTAGAAAAGTATGTTGTCCTTTCTTACTGCACCTCTGCATGCATCATCGGCTCGAAGCTAAATTTATATACGTACTTTCAAGTAAGTACATTGGTAGAGCCGTGTCGCTTTCCCTAGTCAATAGCCCTTTCTATTTCTGTTAAACTCCTACATCAAATAATTTGAAATTAAAAACCTTTAATTTTTGTGCCTAAATATTGGTACAATTGGTATTTTTATTGTATTAAAAATTTGTTATTATAAAATTAAAGTAAATTATTATTAGTCTGATACATTGTTGATTATTTGTCTAAAAAATGGGAGAACTGCAGAAAATGCTCTGACTAGTGGAGAGCATAATATATTATGCATTGTGGCTCGTAATCAGTTGAGAACAAAAATCAACTACCAAATCTATCTTTACCTCCTAGATTTCCTAGAAACTATTATCGGCGTGATTCGGGAAATGAATTATACATTCACTAGATATGAAATAGTAACGATATGTGACGTTCCACGGCAAAAGGTACCTTATAGCCGCAATAATATTGGAGCGGCGTTAATATTAGCGTAAGCGCCAACCACCATAGGGTACCTTTTGCCGTGGAACGTCATATATCGTTACTATTTCATATCTCGTGAATGTCTAATTCATTTCCCGAGTCGCGCCGTATGTATCTATAAATTGTACCAAACTGACGCAAGTTGTAACACGAGCCAATTGTATGTAACGTACCTACCTACAAGTATGTGCTTAACATTATATGCATAATTGCATAGTGCGTTCAGCATGCATAGTAAATTGTGATCGAATTCCCGTGCTCGACAGCCAGATCACTATTACAGGGATCCAAAATTGATAGGGACAACGACAACTATTGGGACAGTGTTAGTCGGTATATTAATGTTATTTTTAATTTGTTTAAATTCATATATTTGAATCACCGAATATCAAAACTTGTTAAAACAAGTCGAATTTATAACAAACCACACATAAAACAACAGTACAAGTGACAAATCTTAAGGGTCTCGGTGAATATCGCATCCCGTGAATTATCAAAACAAAACAAAACAAAATTGTGAAACTCAGAGGTACAAACAAGCATGTGTAACATTTCCGGACTCGATCGTTGCCCTCGCAGTTTATTTACCTACCCTTTCGACATATTTAGATTATATAAATATGATTACCAACATGATAACAAGCCGAGGCGCGTCTAAAAATATTGGAGAGAGTAGGCGATAAGATCATTATTGAAAACATGACTGACGACTAAGTACTTAATGCAGCAGGCGTCAGATGTTACCTGCAGTAAAATGGGTGAATTAGAATAAACAGGGTATAAGAAAATAGGTCCTATATAAGACAAAAATATATATAGTTTTTTATTTGTCACGTTATTCGTCATCTAGGTAGAAAACCAGATGAGTTTCAGGCTTCGTCACATACAACCAATGGTGAAGTCTGCAAAATCATGCATATAGTATATAAAATTATCTAATAAATTAATATAATGCAACAAGAATCATAAATTGATATTACATTTTCAAATGCCTGAATACGTTCTGTTGTTAAAGTCATATCTTATTAATTTATCTTTTAACAACCTTTTCGAAAGGTAATTTGCGTTTATGAATTATGGAGAGACTGTATGTGGTCCAATTATTTATATCTATTCAGCCCGTATCCTTTTTTTTTGACGCAGGGGTAAACGCATTTAGGCATCTCACCCCCGGACTGGGGAAACCCATTGGGGGGGTGGTATGTGGGACTCGCTCCTCCCGTAACTCCCTCTGCTTGGCAGAGGGAGGGGAAGAGAATACCCACTAACATCCCCTGCGGCGTTGCCCGCATTACCGTTATTGGGGGACGCCACGAGTTCGCAGACCATTCCACCGTGTAATTCAGCCCGTATCCTCCCTCGTTTCCCCGCCTAATGCTGCACCACTCTTGTCGGTCCTGTGTACTGTGTAACTTCTATATGGTTTAAGGCAGTGGTTCGTAACCTGGGGGTAATTACCCCCGTGGGGGTAAAACTGGTATTTTACGGGGGTAATAAGCTAACCTAATATAACAATACAACAAAAGTACACGTTTTATTTTTATTACCTTTGGGAGGAGGGGTAAAATCAGGTTCCCTAGTTAGTCATAGGGGTGACCGGACTGAAAAGGTTAGGAACCACTGGTTTAAGGTGACAGTCCATTTCCAACCGCAGCTGCACTACTGTTCATTTTACTATGGAAATTGACAGTAACAGCGACGCGTTCAGTACCAGTAGTGCAGCTGCGGTCAGAAATGGAATGTTACACTTAGTCTACATACCTACAGTTGCTTTATTGTTAATCCTTTTATTCAATGATTAGAAGCTTTTTATTGTTATTATAGATGCTTATGCAGTTGTTATGGTCAGTAGATAAAAAAAATAAATGACTGATGACCTTGAAAAATATATTTTCACGCCTCTAAGACACTAACAATAAGGTCGTGTAAACATATTTTTGGAACGCTGGCTTGTACAGTAGTGCGATTGCTGTACACGCTGTCCAAAATGTGGCCTCCATTGGCTACGGTAACCGCTTACCAACAGGCGGGTAACCGCTTACCAATGTTTCTTTTTCACCGACTTGGTACAAAATAAAAAGATGGCAAAATATTTTCTTATCAGGTTCAAAATGTGTAGAGCTTTTAATATAATGACAGGGGATACAAAAGAAGTCCAATAATGATCGTAAAAAAAGATGTTAAAGTAGTTTTATTACCACGTCCGTAGTACCTAACCTACCTAAAAAGGGTTTCAAAATTAACTCCCCTCTCTTTTCATTCGCTGAAGGCACTTTATTAAAAATAAATCGAAAATATGTGCTTATTTAGGAAACACGCTGAAGGCTATTTATGTACAAATTTCAAGACAAAGTTTCGAACAACCGCCTTAATTACGTCGCTAGCAATATTAATTACCTTCATACCGCTTTGAATATTATGAATAATGAGGTTGATTTCGATACAATTTGAATCCACGGTAATAATTTAACTAGAATATAATTCCTTTTCCAAAAGTCATCCTCGCCCACACAATTTTACAGGGATCTTATCATCGGCTTACGCTAAAGGAAGGCGATGCGTGAAAAGTTGAAAACACGCAGACCGAACATCGGAAACTTACCCCACCGTCGGGCCGCACTTAGCGTCCCGTGTGAACATTACAAGAAAGAATAATATGACAATTTGAATTTTGAAAGTAGGATAAGTTAAACGCCGGGTGACTTGCGCATTTCACACCGGTTTTCGCAAGCTTTCCTACGACTGTGTTGACGGGAATCAGTAACGCTCTGGACGCCGTGGGGGGAGGACGCTCCGTCTCTTGAATCACTGCCCTGACGTGTTGTTACGCGCATCTACATACAAATTATATAACGTTCATCTGACTGTGTTTGTTTTGTGAGCTGACTCCGTATAAACGACCAAAGGGATGTGTCTGCTGAGAAAATTTTAAGGTAAAGTATATTTTTAATTCAAGTTGCCTGTTATAAATAGCTTAATCCAGCGGTTCTCAATCTTTTTTTTGACGGAACCCTTTTGGAAAGCGAAATACTTGATGGAACCCTACAATAAAACAATAGTTTTTAGAAGTGTTTTTTTTATTAATAAGTATAATTCTAAATTCTTGCGGAACCCCTGCAGGGGTGTCGCGGAACCCTAGGGTTCCGCGGAACACACTTAGAGTATGGCTGGCTTAATCGAACATCGTCTTTAATACATTTATAGGTATTCCTATGATGTGCGAACACCTAAGAGCCCAGGTTTCCTCGACTGCGAGTGCCGGGGTTGGAGCTCATGCGTAAATAATCGTTCTACCTCACTTCAAAGAACGATATGATTGTATCAGAATAATATTTGTAAAAAACTATGGCGTGTTTCGTATAGGTACCAAGTTACCACGAGGGTACGTTCTTCAATAAAAAAAAACGCATGCGGCTGATCCTAAGCGTAATAAGTATTTGCATTTATAGTTCGTTTTTTTAGCACTAGAAAGAACTTGAAAGAAGGTAAGCGATTTTGACATGTCTTTTAATTGAAAAACACTTTTTTAAAATCAATAACTATTACTTATGAAAGCAGAAGACTATAAAAGATCGTATTAGATTCATAATTGTTACATATTTACCGTAACTTATTTTTAAAATGTGTTTTTCAATTAAAAGACACATCAAGATTGTTTACCAAATTTCTAATGCTAAAAAAAACGAAGTATAGGTATTCACCCTCAACTCAAGACCTGCCGAAAAAACCTTCTGTTCTTTACATCACTATCAAGCACTAAATAAAGGCATAGTTGTTGTTTAAGAATGAACTGAAAAGCATGTCCAATGCTTTTAATTCAATTTCGTCTGCTTTTATTAAAATTGAAATAAAGATTAAAACGGAGCTAATGAAGAAGTTGATAAGTGAAATATATTTTTTAATATTCTGTTACTTGTGGCAGTAAATGGCATTCTAATAATATATGTACTAACTTGTAGGATTGCACAATTAAGGCATACAAACTGACTAAATATTCTTATATTAGATAAAAAAGCAAAACATTCTATGATTTGGGAATCTTTAAAACAGTAACTAACTAGCCTACAAATAAGAATCTGACAAGAGGTTCGCGGTAAATGTTAGCATTTGGATTTCTAATATACACAAGACAACGCCTTGGATGTTTTGCAAAAGTGTACGAGTAAACATTTTAATTGGGGAAGGGATTCATAGGTGACAGTTTCCCTAAGAGAGCTTAAAGAGTTTGCTAGTTGGTATACTTAGGTGACTTAAGTCGCTGTAGGTAATACATTAGTTAAACCACCTCTTATACATGTGTATGAAGTGAAATCCATTCCACATTTAGAATTACTAATATAATGTGAGTGTGTGTGACTTATTATTTACATAGCTAAGAATTTGATTTATTATATTATCCACTGTTACGTGTCCTTGGGTCCGATTCGGAATTTTGAACTAGACATCCATTAGATGTCTATTAGACATCACCAAGATACGACAACGATATTTTTAAGGTCTAGCCTGTCAAATTTGACATTTTCGCGATACTGGAGATACTCTTGAACGATTTCCACAAGAGATTATTACCATATTTTAACGTAAAAGTGACATTTGTTGCCCGAATTGAGCTGCAAAAGAGAACTAGTTGAAATCTAAACTACAACGTATCTAGTATATATCGTATCGTTCTCTAGTCTAGAACGGATCTTGTTTTCCGAATACCGCGGCTTGTTTCGTACAATAGTCTCTAGTACTTACTTTACTTGTTGACTACGTATTTTTATATATTGTTCATTGTTGTTTCACAATAATTTCCAGTGGCGCACCGTAGAAGAAAAAAAAACCTGTTCAATGTAAATCAATAAGTATTGTTAGAAAATGGAGAATTGTATTCTTGAAAATGAGGCATGTACATCTAGCAACACAGGTATATAAAATTGTTCAAACTCGCAGACCTGAGTATTTGTTTAAAAAGCTTAGATGGCCAAAGGATAAAGACCGAGGAGTTCGAAGTATGCATGTTAATAAGTTAATTGTATCAAAGCATAAATTTATAGGGTTCCAAGGAAGTTTTAGCTATCGTGCCTCGAAAATATGGAATGATTTACCACCCCCTCTCCGTACTAATATGTCATTACCAACCTTCAAAAATAATGTTAAAAGAATTCTTTTAAGGGAACAATAATGTGAACGATGATTAGTTGCATAACAATGTACACTTACCTAAATTTAAATCAAATTAAAGTAAAACATATTAGGGCCCTATTGCTGAACGTGAACAAATATTTCTATAGGTAGAAAATTGAAATTTAGATTTAAATGAACACCTACTTAAATGTTAATACAGGCTACGAAGGCATGTATTCCCCTATAGCTAGCAATTCATATTTTCTTTTATATACGCAAAGAGACAGGTACGGGCTTAAAAACAGCGCTGTGCAGTCACCTGACTCGCGGCAGAAGCTGAGTCCCGAGCCTATTGTTGCACTTAAATAGTAGGTATTTATATGTTAACAAATAGTTCTAAATGTTATACCTATTATATAAGTAGTTATTAATAGATGTATGTATACTTATCGCTACTTTACTGCTGCTGTAATTAATGCTTATTGCCCTTATAGGGTGGTTGACTGTCAGGTCAAATCAAGTTCTTTTTTTTTTCTCGAACTGTCGGAACGGTTAGATACTAGTGTATATGAAACGCACACACGACGTCACGTTCAAATTAACTCCTCCTTCTACATAATTATAATTAAACATATATATATTTATACAGTCAACAACCCTATTGGACTTATGTGCTTATTGTGTCTTTTTTCTTGTTATTATTTTATTTTTTTAAATCGGTTAAAACAAAACGAATGCGTAGACATTAATAATTATAGCCGTGGGGCGCTAGGATAAAGCTTGTGTTGCTATAACAGGTAAAAAAAAATATAACATAAAAAAACAAAATTACTCGTTGGTTTTTTATGACATCCGACTTGGTGCGACATTGTGAGGAAAATGGGAAAATAACAAAGGCTATTCAATAAACTATACTTTAATACACGGCTGAATTTGTATGCAGGATTCGGGAAAGAAAGTGGAACATGGTAATGCTGTGATTTGCATGTTTTAATATTAAAATAGTAGGTCGGGTATAACACATTCAGGTCTCCCGAATTCGGCCTGAAATATTCATCTCAGAGAGAATGGTGATATATTTTATAAATACCTACATATGAACGTTTGAGCTGCTTGGATTTAGGTTTTAATTTTATGGCAAGGATATTTTGAATGGATTATAATCATAGAGTAATAAATAAGTAATAAATTGCTCAGGTACTTATTACTTAATGTGTGCTGTAATGTGAAACTTAAGTGTGATTGGATATATGTATAGGTACTTATATTATACCCCTATCGAGTTAACAGCTGATAGAATTATATCTGATAGTCACAACGGCCTAAGTGCGGTTAGGTTAATCCAGTGAAACCTCAGCTTCGCCAAGATTAGGCCGAGCCATTAATAAAGGCTTTTTTGCTGCGGCCAAGTTAATAGGAATATTTAATGTATCAAGGCTTAGATAGGCTATGCGGGATTTTAGAAAATTCGGGACTATTACTTACTTTAACTCGGAACGATGATAAAATTATAACACTAAGTAAATAAGTAAAATAAAAAAATGTGAAGACAAATACAATTCTGATTTTCCTAAAAAGCGGCCAAGTGCGAGTCGGACTCGCCCATGAAGGGTTCCGTATTTAGGCGATTTATGACGTATTAAAAAAAAAACTACTTACTAGATCTCGTTCAAACCAATTTTCGGTGGAAGTTTACATGGTAATGTACATCATATATTTTTTTTAGTTTTATCATTCTCTTATTTTAGAAGTTACAGGGGGGGGGGGGACGACACACATTTTACCACTTTGGAAGTGTCTCTCGCGCAAACTATTCAGTTTAGAAAAAAATGATATTAGAAACCTCAATATCATTTTTGAAGACCTATCCATAGATACCCCACACGTATGGGTTTGATGAAAAAAAAATTTTTGAGTTTCAGTTCGAAGTATGGGGAACCCCAAAAATTTATTGTTTTTTTTCTATTTTTGTATGAAAATCTTAATGCGGTTCACAGAATACATCTACTTACCAAGTTTCAACAGTATAGTTCTTATAGTTTCGGAGAAAAGTGGCTGTGACATACGGACGGACAGACAGACGGACAGACAGACAGACAGACATGACGAATCTATAAGGGTTCCGTTTTTTGCCATTTGGCTACGGAACCCTAAAAATTAAATATACAATGGAATGAAATGCCTTTTTAGGGTTCCGTAGCCAAATGGCAAAAAACGGAACCCTTATAGATTCGTCATGTCTGTCTGTCTGTCTGTCTGTCCGTCTGTCTGTCCGTCTGTCTGTCCGTCCGTATGTCACAGCCACTTTTCTCCGAAACTATAAGAATTATACTGTTGAAACTTGGTAAGTAGATGTATTCTGTGAACCGCATTAAGATTTTCACACAAAAATAGAAAAAAAACAATTAATTTTTGGGGTTCCCCATACTTCGAACTGAAACTCAAATTTTTTTTTTCATCGAACCCATACGTGTGGGGTATCTATGGATAGGTCTTCAAAAATGATATTGAGGTTCCTAATATCATTTTTTTCTAAACTGAATAGTTTGCGCGAGAGACACTTCCAAAGTGGTAAAATGTGTGTCCCCCCCCCCTAACTTCTAAAATAAGAGAATGATAAAACTAAAAAAAATATATGATGTACATTACCATGTAAACTTCCACCGAAAATTGGTTTGAACGAGATCTAGCAAGTAGTTTTTTTTTAATACGTCATAAATCGCCTAAATACGGAACCCTTCATGGGCGAGTCCGACTCGCACTTGGCCGCTTTTTATAAGTCTCTGGACGGGTAGAGGTTTTCATTGGTTGTTAGTTGTACGCTCATTATCGTCATTAAGAAATTAGCTTTATAACCAAAATATAAAGTCTATAGTTCGTTTTTTTAGCATTAGAAATAAGGTAAGCAATCTTGATGTGTCTTTTAATTGAAAAACACATTTTAAAAATAAGTTACGGTAAATATGTAACCTGTGGACCACTAATGTCAAAAAGAAGTACCTACTTAGGGCGACATGTATTGCAACCCTATGAGGTACAGAACGTTACGGCCCAAAGCATCTGTAATTTTCTGGATGCAACGGGCATTAGTAATGAACTTTAAAGGGCCGTCACCATAGATCAATATGTGGTCGACGTGACACTCAAAGGCCCGATACCACCCCCAATAATAATAATAAATAAATACTTTAACTCGGAACGATGATAAAATTATAACACTAAGTAAATAAGTAAAATCAAAAAATGTGAAGACAAATATAATTCTGATTTTCCTAAAAAATTAAATATAAAATGGAATGAAATGCCTTTTTATAAGTCTCTGGACGGGTAGAGGTTTTCATTGGTTGTTAGTTGTACGCTCATTATCGTCATTAAGAAATTAGCTTTATAACCAAAATATAAAGTCTATAGTTCGTTTTTTTAGCATTAGAAATAAGGTAAGCAATCTTGATGTGTCTTTTAATTGAAAAACACATTTTAAAAATAAGTTACGGTAAATATGTAACCTGTGGACCACTAATGTCAAAAAGAAGTACCTACTTAGGGCGACATGTATTGCAACCCTATGAGGTACAGAACGTTACGGCCCAAAGCATCTGTAATTTTCTGGATGCAACGGGCATTAGTAATGAACTTTAAAGGGCCGTCACCATAGATCAATATGTGGTCGACGTGACACTCAAAGGCCCGATACCACCCCCAATAATAATAATAAATAAATACTTTAACTCGGAACGATGATAAAATTATAACACTAAGTAAATAAGTAAAATCAAAAAATGTGAAGACAAATACAATTCTGATTTTCCTAAAAAATTAAATATAAAATGGAATGAAATGCCTTTTTATAAGTCTCTGGACGGGTAGAGGTTTTCATTGGTTGTTAGTTGTACGCTCATTATCGTCATTAAGAAATTAGCTTTATAACCAAAATATAAAGTCTATAGTTCGTTTTTTTAGCATTAGAAATAAGGTAAGCAATCTTGATGTGTCTTTTAATTGAAAAACACATTTTAAAAATAAGTTACGGTAAATATGTAACAATTATAAATCTAATACGATCTTTTATAGTTTTCTGCTTTCATAAGTATATAATAGTTATTGATTTTTAAAAAGTGTTTTTCAATTAAAAGACATGTCAAAATCGCTTAGAGACAAACCAAAGAAAGTCTGCAGCGCTAGATTAAAAGTAGTTTTTAAAAATCAGTATGCGACAACACCACAGAAAATGGATTAAATAGTCTTGATACTTGTGAAATTTCTACCATATTTACCGTCTATGAAAAAATTAAGCTGTATGCACAGCTTAATTTTTATGGTAAAATAAATTTCATTCCAACAATAGATGTCACTATTAATATGTAGACATACTAATATTGATAAATAATATTGGAAGAATGTGACATATGGCTTCATCAAAATTAATAAGCTTTTGTAATATCCGCGACGGCGGTAAATAGGTACAGAGGGCCTACCGCGAACACCGAAGTTCTCAATATGCGAGCATCTTTCTCTTTTACTCCCATTAAGGCGTAATTAGATTGACAGAGAAATTGCCCGCAATTTGCGAACTAAAGTTTTCGGAAAAACTAAATAAACCATTAAAACAATAAACATATATTAAAAATTAATTTTAGCTTTAACTAGTAGGTACCCATGCCGTGAGCATAAGCATGGAGGTTGTGGGTTCGAGCTCAAAACACGGCTAGTACCAATGAGTTTCTCGAAATGTTAGAGGAAGTTCATAAGTATGCCTATACCTATTAGGTGTGTTCAATTTGCTGTGAAACCTTTGTCTAAACCAATATTATATTATCTAAGTAGGTACATATGGTGAAGTATTAAGATGTTTCATTCCACTTACCCGTCATCAACTCCAAATTTTGTAAACATTGTCGTTTTTCAGCTTGAATCGCCTCGTGCTGACTTTTTACAAGTGTAAAATTATTCGTCATGCGGAAAAGTAACTCCCGCACGCCGGTTTTGTAAGGTTTCACCATGTTTATTCCGTTCATCACAAAACACAATGAATATTTAAACGATTTTGACAAACACATACCATAGTGCATGACGTTTACTGACTGCTTAAAAACATTGCCATATGTAGTTTTTTAATTCGATGTCAAATTATTGCGCTGCAGACTTTCTTTGGTTTGTCTCTACCTTCTTTCAAGTTTTTTCTAATGCTAAAAAAAACGAACTATAGCGACCCGCCCTGTACCCGCCCTTCGCACGGGTTAAAAAATTATACACCTAAACCTTCCTCAAGAATCAATCTACATATTGATAAGTGAAAGCCACATGAAAATCCGTTCAGTAGTTTTTGGGTTCATCGCGAACATACAAACACAAAAACAGACATACGTAGACGCGGCGGGGGACTTTGTTTTATAAGGTGTATTGATTAAGTAACACATTTTATTTATCTATATTAATACTGAAATGTGAAGTAAGTAATCGCAGTTCAATTGTGAAGTCGCATTTGAAATTAAAAAATCTGAACTTTATTTTAAAATATGTCGTGAATAGTAAAAGCTTTTAATTTAAACTTGAATTTCGCTCCTTTTTGCTTAGGTTACTATCACGGTACTCTGACTCTGGGCCCGATTCGGATTTTGTAATAGACATCTATTAGATATCTTTTAGACATCGGCCAAGATACGATAACGATATGTTTAAAATCTAACCTGTCAAATTTGACATTTCCGCGATTCTGGAGATACTCTTGAACGATTTCTATAAGATATTACTTAGAGATCTAATTCACATCTAATAGATATCTAACACTATCTAATGTAAAAGTGACATTGGTTGCCCGAATTGCGCTGCAAAAGAGAACTAGTTGAAATCTAAATAAATCTAAAATCTTAAATCTTTAAATCTTTTATCTTTATGCCGATTAGTACAGCTTTTATGTCTACCGTTCTCCAATTCTCCCTCAATTGCTCAAGGGTTAACTGGAAGAGATCCCTGAAAGGGATAAGTTCGCCTTTGTACTAATGATGTGTGTTCTTTCATGTTTTATGTTTCTTTTTGTACAATAAAGTATTTTACTACTACTACTACTACTAAACTATAACGTATCTAGAATAGATCTAATACGTGTCGTCTCTTGTGAATATTTTGAAATTCGAATACAGCAGTCTGACTTTATGTGCTACGGGGCGTAACGCTTCGAAAAGAAGGAACCGTTCGCTACGCATTCAGTGCCAGCGCCAGCTACGCGCTACGAGCGTAATCGACAACACGGGAATACCCGTGTGTAGGGAAAAGCGCCTACGAATAGAGAACCCACCTGGCGGACCGCTGGCTGTGAATGTGTTAATCTAACTTGAATCCAAATTCTGAGTGAAGAAGCCTTACCACGACTGCCGTATCAGTGTCTAACTGACATATTCGCTAACGTCTGCGTAACTAATTTCTAGACATCTTGCTCGCACTAATATGCCAGTATGGACGAGATCCATAAAAAGTAAGTTACGCTCACGGTAGCGAATTATGTCAGTGTTAAACTGGTAAAGGATTCAGTGGTGAGCGACCAGTGCAGTGGCGAGTTCGGCGTGCACTGAGGCGACTCACTTATTTGGGTCAAAAACTTTCTTAGTATGAGGTTATGCGTCTTTCCTGCGGAGATCATAAAAATAACGGTAATTAAAAACTAAATTTCTTACTTTATTTTTACCTAATTATGTTAGAATCTACTTTTCTTTAAAGTGAAAATCTTAGAAGAATGTATCCAAATCGTTAAATTTGGAAATATCCACAAAAAAGACGCTGGTTATTTGGAACGTTTTCGATCCATTTACCTATGCTTGCATTGGTTTAACTTGGAAAGTAAAACAACACCTAAATTGCTGTAAATTCATTCAAAACAGTAGGTAAGAAAGTTGTAAACAATTATTATTTCTCACAAACGGTAACGTTTACCGTTAAACGGTAACGTAAAACTCGCACGGTTAGAAGATGCTGATGTCAACTTAAGGCAGTCTTCTCCGAGACCACGGGGACAACGCCGTCCTCGAAACGTCGGAGGTAAATCTTAAAACTTAGATACGCGAGTAATGTGTAAAAATCGTGAAAGTTTAAATCAGTGTAACGGTAACGTTGTAACTGAAATATTGAGGTGAAACTACAATCCGTCGTCATTTTTATTGTACGGCGGGTAACCAAAAGGGTGGTTTAGAAGCGTACTTTTATAGAGGGAATTTCAATCAACGCGCACCTCCCGATGAAAGTTTAACGAACTTGAATGTAATCTGATTTGTGTACAGCTTTATTTCGGCCCCAAATGAAACCTGTGAAAATATAGTAATGGTCACGATTTATTTGGATATGATTTGCGTCTTTCAGGAGCCATCATTTCTAATGAATTAGATCGATATTATAAATAGGACATTATTACACAAATTAACTAAGCCTCGAGTAATCTCAAGGCTTGTGTTTTGGATACTACTACTATTACATTGGTACTTAGTAGGTAGTACTACTACACTATGGGTACTGAGACAAGTTAGGTAATGTTTAATTGTTTTAAAAGAACCTTTAAGTACATTTCACGATATTTAATTCTATTTTTAATTTCTGAAATAGGAGGTGTATGAATAATTCTACTGGATCTTGTACCTTCTTTAATTTTGAAACCTAACTCCCCTTCAAGCTCATATTGTTTGATATTTATAGGTACTAAACTCAATTGTGTTTATAATACAATGCCGCCGTCTCAACCAATTTCATCCATAAGCGATCCAAATTTGCCGCAGTTTAATTTACAAGTGTAATCTTCAGCCGACACCTGAACTTGAATTTAGTATATTATTCTGTATAAGTAGCTTCTGCAATTATGTAGATAGCTAAACAGTTAGTATGTAGTACCATATTTTGTTAAAGTCGCATTATTCTACTTATATACAGGGTGCTTCCTGTAACAGGAGCAATAAATTAAACTAAAGGCTGTACTCCTCAAACTGACCAACATTTGTTCAGCAAGTTTTTAAAATTATGAATCCTTTAGACTTGCTCTTTTTCATACAAAATTAATATTGCCTTCAATGTACGCTGACATCAGTGTGTTTGACGTTGCTTGTCACTTAACATAACAGCTTTAAACATAACAAAATTTGCAATACATTGCGTCTTAGAATAAACTTTAAAGTGTAATAAAAATCAAAACATGAGTTATTTTCAAAAGTTGGTGAACAAATGTTGGTCAGTTTGAGGAGTACAGCCTACAGTTTAATTTATTGCTCCTGTTACAGGAAGCACCCTGTATAATTGAATATCATCAAACTGTCAAAACGGCCATCTTGTATGAACCATACTGTGTCTTGCAAGCTATAGGTATATAACTGTACGAGTATTAGTACATCATTACGTGCCTGATCACGTCCAAACGACTGGCACACTACCTCTTTAGCTCCGCTTTATCGCACCTTGGCCTTCATAACGGCTAAACTTGACTTTGATATAAATAGGACCTTTTAGGTTTTCGGCATGGTTACTTGGTACGCTTGTGTGTCCCCTAAAGGGGCCCACTGATTACCAGTCCGCCGGACGATATCGGTCTGTCAGTTGTTCGGAGCTGTCAAATTTTTGTTCTAACTGACAGGCCGATATCGTCCGGCGGACTGTTAAGCAGTGGCCCCCTTAAGGCCCGTGCAGGTTATGTGGTTTGGGATTTTCAATTACACTTCGGTATGTACCTACAGGTAAACCGTAAGACGTCCTTATCGTTAAGAGGATTAGCGGGCAAAATTTTTTTAGCAAAAAGAGAAAATGTTTTCACCTTGGTTATTTCACAATAGCACAGTTATTTAATGATCATTATCCACTACAATGCAAGGAGCAATATAAATATATACTTAAAGTACTATACTTAACACTGGCATAGACTGAACACTTAATACAGCAAAGTTTGCTTAACAAGTTTGTAGTTGAAGCAGTGTTGTTGCAACCGGCGGAATTACCTCCAGGAAGTATTCAACTTGTTTTATAACATTTGCGGGGTATTAAATAAACGTTAAATAGTAAATAATATTGTGATACTGGTAGGTACCTAAGCATGATGCAACGTGTAGAGTATAACCCACCTACTATACGATTTTTGAAGTGAAAACTTCTTTAGCGGCGCTGGGCACTTTTTGAGGTGGGGAAAAAATGATAAACTCGAGACAGCGTAAGGCGATCACGTGACCGTAAGGGGCGTAAGGCGATCACGTGACCGTAAGCCCCGTAAGGTGACCACTCATAATTTAAATAGCATTTAAATCAATAAAGAAAAACTCAATGTTATTTGACATTTGTTGCGGACTCCATTTCAAGACTCTTTACCTATGTTCAAATAATTTGACGTTGTCATGGCAGTAAGTACCTAAATAAACATGTCATTGAAGAAGTGTGATCTTATTTGAGAATGATAATAATATATAATAAATAAATAGAATACCTCCGCTAAACGTATGTATCGTGTTACCGGGCGTCGGTAACATAGTGAGGTGAGTTTCACTTCTATCGGCTCTCCCGGAGTGCAACCGTTGTTGCTTGTTTTTTAATACAAACGCATGCGGACGGTCTCTTTCCTCTTACTACTGTTATAAATGTATTTATGAATGATTAATTAATATTATTTAATCCTAATTTTATCGGAACTTTTATTCCGACGTTTTGACGCAGGTTTCATTGGTCATGTTCGCGGATAATAGAAATTTCGGTTTCTGCAAGCTGCAAGAGTGGTACTAGTGGTAGAGAGGAAGATAACTAATTTTTAACATTCACAGCAAGCCTTTTAATGTCTCGGCAAAATGTTAAAGCAGAGACTTGTATGATCCGAAGAAAAAAATATGAAAAAACATCGAAAAATTATATTTTTATGTAGCATGTGTTGAAAACGACCTTCGTTTCAATGATAATTAAGTTTTTACTATTTCATAATTTAATAAAGTTTAACTATAAAATCACATTTTCTAGCTACTGAACTGGTAAATACTGAATAATATTTTGTATACCCAGAACCCTTGTTAATTTATACGACAACCATCAACCATCCCGTCTCTCGGGACGGCGACAAAGCGGTTTTGTTTCACGCGTGACAAAAGTTCTGATGATCACCATACGCGTGTAATGGAGTCCGATCCAGAGTGGACAGTTATTTTGATAGATATTCGTCCATTAAGATCGCTCACGCTGATTGGTGCATGCGAAATCTTGGTGCATTTGAGTCAAAACCAGCTCAAAACCATGACGAAGAATCGGCCATGAGCCTAATTTAACGCTGTAGAATGCAGAAATGTTGTTTGGCCATAGAGTATTTATTTCTGTAGGCTTCTTTAGCCTACGACCATGTACTACATCAAAATTTCATCATCATCATCAATATACTGCGTAAATCGGCATGACTTTATCGCTCTTGGGTGCCGCTTCCAGAGCAATGCTGACTCCATATAATTTGTTCCTTACCTCCCATGCGATTAATTCGGATGATTTATTATTAAAAGGGCCTTTGTAGTGACCTTTTGTGAGCACTTAACGGCCCAAATATTTAGGTACATTAGCTATTTAGGCGTTTGTCGACCGCACACGCTACTTTCAACATTGTACTTACGTCGGCTTTTGGATATTTTGGAGTGTAAGGAGCTCTTTAATTTACTTTACACTGTATGTAATTGATAAACGTAAGACTAAATATTTTGGGCCCTTACGTTCACAGAAAGGGCATTTATTTATTGTGTAAACCAATTAAAATTACCTACAGTAAGGTTGGAAGAGGTTAACATGGATCGGAACCGGTTTTTTTGCAAAAACTTCGAAATAACCATATTTTTCGAATTATTTTATACTCGAAATGTAGGACTCAGTCGTGTTTTTAGGTAACGACTTCGTATTATTAGATTGCCCAATTATAGCAAAGAACGAAAACATACCGTTTTCGTTCCCATACAAAAAATACCGGTATCCGATCCCTAGAGGTTAATTGAAGTTACTAACAAATTACTCGTAGACGTTATTTTAGATTGGTGGCAAGTTGGCAACACGTCTGCCAACGATTGTGCTACACGCCTGGCGGCCTAGCCAAGGTGACAATCACTATCGCTTCGCCATCGAATTGCTTTTTGTCTCTCTATCACTCTTCCAAATTAGTGCGACAGTGACAGTTGCGTTTCGTTCGCTACGTAGCGTTAGCGATTGGCATGTTGGCTACGGGGCCTGATATCTTCACTTAGAAACATACCTACTTACTAATACAACGTACTTACGTTTTAATTTCAACTGTAGTGCAAAAATAAACCATCTACTTATATAATTGATTGCAGGAGGCATAAAGTATTCAAACGACAAGAACATATTAACTTCCATACCATAAATACGCGAATGAGATCTCGACGTTGCGATGTAATTATGTTGCGTGTCTTTCCGAAAATGTGTACCAAATATTCAGGGAGTTTCTGACTGTAAAGACGGAATAAGAAGTGTGATAAATTCCTGTTCCTCAGCATACGGTATGGCAGTAGTATGCAATCGTAACGTTATTGGAGTATCTGAATTTATGCATCGTTGAGAGTATTAGTATTTCATATCTCGCTGTTTGTCGATTGAAATTTTCAATTACGTGATTTTTCAATTTGAAACGTATTAATTCCATATTTCAAATAAATTTTATCCATAGAATTGTTCGCTTGGCTTATGATTACGTTAATTACTTAACTACTAATGTGTAATGTAATGACATTGTTATTATGTCAAACATTCTTTTGATTAAATCTTGAAATTTAAATGGATATAATTAATTTTTAATATTATTTTGGCACAATATTGGATATTATTGCTAAGTATACCTACACTAGGAACCTACTGGGGTAAGGCTGACAGATTTCAACTACTTACATACAATTTTTGTCACCGTATTAATACAGGTAAATAATATATAATAAAATATGTACAAATAATATAAATTATTATTAAGAATAACTAAATTTCCTTACAGCATTTTGCGTTAACCTAATTGTCTCAATAAAAAACCCATTGTCCATAACACCATAAAAATAAACCTGAAGCGCGAAAAGCGCTCCGGAACAATTCTGAGTACTTTAATATTCAATGAAACCATTATTCGGGCACGGCTGTTCCGTGAACAAAATATGGGTCACGTCAGATTACGGTCGCGCGTAATCACTCCAGTGCGGTAAAAAAGAAAAAATAAAAGATTGTATGAAATCCATACACTCTTAAGCCGTTTTTCGTTTGTAACGATAACAGCAGTCTCATAAACTCGCGAGGCGTTCCAAATAAGCGATTTTGGACTGATAAGAGGATTTATGATCATGGAGTATACACTGCGCATGTTACTTACGCTTCTAAGGAACGAAACTGTAGTCGCTTAAGGCAGGCATACACGCAAGCTTTGACGTTTTAATTTTAGTGAAAAAGTTAGATTTATTGGCGATTAAACGGTTTGATAAGTGTTTTAGTGCACGCTGACGTAAGTAAGCTTTCAAAGCTATTTATTCGTAATAGTATCTGTACTTGTACCTACCTAATCAACAAAGTTATGTGACCGAAATGTAAACCCTAAAAATTAAAATATTCGTATATTCGCATTCGAGATCTAGCATAATTAGCATAAATGCAATAAATATTTTTGCGACGTTCGGTTGGTATAATATAAAAAAAATGTTACTACTTTGCTTAATTTTAATCACAATTTTCAATTTTTTACCAAAAATTAAAAACCTTACATTTATACCTTACATGTTTGGTAAGCACCGTGACTTAACTAAGCAAAGCAAAAAAGTTAATAAACTAAGTATTAACTAAATATACGTATCATTCACGCGCAATAGAGTCATAATCATAACAATGAATAAAAAATTAAACGTTAATCATGTAGATGGCGAGTTGGTAATTACTTTGTAAATAAAATGAAATTAATGCGCATTAAACATACTTGTCACAAAATAATATCCAACCAAGTTCATTTTTATCATCTTAATTGCGTAATTTCGTGTCAGCACGATGGGTTCACGAGCACTTTCTGTTTAATATAACCATTTGTATGCTGTTATAAAACTTTTAAGTATACTACAATCACTTCATGTAATTATATCATTAGTAGGTACATAAGGAGTGGTCCGGAAAGAAGTAGCTGTGAATTATATGGTATATTTTTTGCTAATTATGAAGCAGTTTTTTTTTTTGTAATTTAGTTAATATAAAGTACTATAAAATAAAAATATAAAATAAAATAATATCGATAAATATGAGATTGTTTGAGTTTTCTCATTTTTATTGCAATGTACTTTGTAACGTTTTGAACAGTACAATTTGATAATATTTGTTGGCCGTTTTCTACAATGCCACAAATGAAGTTCTAGTTTCATAACTTTTTTTATGCTTTTAAGATCATCATCTAAAGAATAATATATTCCAATAAACTGGAATTTATCTTGGGTCGTTAGGAAGTCTCTCCAATCTAACCTATGACAGAGGTGGAAGACAAATATCTGTAAAAATGGCAAATATACAAAAGTAGAAATTCCATGAAAATACCTCAAAGTGAAGTCAAATAAAAAAAGTTTTATATAGAACGAAAAATAATTTAATAATGTATTAATTCGCTTATCAAACTTATAGAAAAAACGATGTGTATGAGAAATACCTTATAATTTCCTTCAAAAGACACTGTTCAAAAAGTGTCATGAGAGATGTAATATAAAACGCGAAAACTCTAATTCACCCTTTTATATTTAATACGAGTGTATTTATTTATCTACACTATGATAAATTAACTGCTTACAAATTATTACAAACTAAAATGAAAAATCCACATAATGTGCTGCTACTTTTTTCCGGACCACTCCTTAATTTAGGCAGTTTTTGTGACTTTAGAGTCTGTGCGGAAAGAGAAGAGTCGTGTAATGTATTGGGCCCCATTCCACGACTCTTCACAGACTCTATGCATATATAAAGTCTCTCAACTGTCTGATAAATTTATATGTCCCTAATAATGATATCATCTCATGTCGCGCTTTTATATACGAAAAGAAACCAGACTATAGGCGTGATTCAAAACCGCGATACAAGCCTCAATTAATCTAAAATTTTCTTAATCTGTTTGTACTATTTTCTACTACAGGCAAATCACCCAGAATCAGGCTAATATCCAAAAAAAATGTTAATTGTCATTGTCGTTATACTTCTGGACTAATATATTTCTGCGGAGTGACATTAGAAGCTTTGTACCTATATTATTAATTATTAACCGCGGAAAGTAGTTTTGATTAATGTTCCCTTTTGTTGCCCTGAATATGTTGGCTGTTATTCGACCACGGACATGTTACGTATCCATTAGTTAAAATTAGAAGATAACCACAAACTCTGACGTTACAATAATTACTTAGCTTTCTTCATTTAATGTTTGGTTTATATATAGGTATAGTAAAATGTCCTAATAATGTGCTTTAAAAAAATATCTGGGAGACCGAGCTTTGCTCGGAAAACATATAAAATCTCAAAAATTAGCGTTTTCCCAGAGATAACTATTTTACGCCCCCGAAAACCCCCATATACCAAATTTCATCGAAATCGTTAGAGCCGTTTCCGAGATCCCCGAAATATAAATAAATAAATAAACAAGAATTGCTCGTTTAAAGGTGTTAGATAGATAGATAGATACATTAGGTAATCATTTATACAATGTCATGAAATTAAATATGGCCAGTTGATATCGCCTTGCCTGAAAAAACAAAACGACAAGAAACCTTTGTTAAATAAAATACCTACGAAAGTATATATACATTACACAAACACACACACTAACTGAAACTCACTCCTAAAGATTCCAGTTTGTAAGTAAGAATAGAGACGTGTAAATAGTATTGTAATATGTATATACAGAATTTTGATGAGTTTCCACTTCTGAACACATTCGCAAACTAACTCTGTAATTATTCTTATTATTTAGGTTTACGTTAATTTACCTAAATTATAACTATTTCAGCTGATTTGTAATAAAATTAAATACTAGTTATATATTTATTTGGATTGTATTTTTTTGGTTGACGGATGATTACAATGATTAAGCACCGGAATTATTATGTAGTGTTACATATTTAATCGAAGTAATTGATGTTAATGAAACCTTTTGATGTTAGTTGCCCTTGAACTTGTACATATTTACAGAAAAGGATACCCAAGTAGGTTACCTAAGTACTGTAACGGTTTGCTATAAAACCTCGTTTGCGCTCGGCGCTTTGTGCTGGCCGGTTGCAAAAAAACATTACATTTTAAAATTTCCTTCAGGAATCTTGTGAATCTGTCACATGAAAAATATGGTGTAGGTTCATTGATTGCTCACATATTTTCGCTAATAATCTTCGATATTTAATGTAAATTAATACTAACCTTGATTTAATATAGATCGCAAACTGCCGTTAGTTTTTATTATGCTGTGTACATTTCCCCGAATCGGGTAAGTGTTGCGAATATTTAATTTAAGTTTCTAATGGGAATAATTGTACGTTGTATTCTTTTATACTGTTAACTAATCTGTTCTTTTCCGACTGCTTTATCCGTGAACACTAAAGAAATGCTAAAAGGTTAACTTTCCTGATATTTCTTTCCTTGCGGGCCGGATGACGCAGTCACCGTTGTGTGCATATTCTAACAAGACCAATATTGCTAGGGATCAAGTCTGGGGTTGACTCTGAAAACCCACTAGCCTGCACTACCCCATGCTCCATGCTGCATGCTCCACAATCTGGAAGGTTTCCATTCCGAGCTGAGGATCCTGGACCACAGTGCGGAGCCATCTTAGAATACTCTGGACCTGCGACTGCGATGCCTGCTTTGTTCAGCGGAGCCATCTACAACTGCCCGCCTGCGAAGTAGAGTCTCAGGAAAGTGCCTCCTATTAAAGACTTGTTTCATTATTTCATTCTTGCCGGCTCAGTTATAAGGACTCACGGCCCTAGCTAACTTATTGTAATTTTAGATACCTAATTTTAATGAACTTTTTCTAAATTAAACTTTCATTTCCTTCCTACCTCTTTCCAACCCTAACTGCGATGCTAAACGTCACAGTACCTTACTGTGCCATTAATTAATACTTCGGTTTTTTTGGCTAGATCTGGCTACAGCTCATTACGAATAAGATGAAAGGGATAATCTTGCCTTCTATGTACTTATGTATCCAGATTCTGAACGCGTACGCGTTGAATCTATGAAATATCCCACAATACGGTATGTATGTACCTAATGGTATCGGGTTCTATACTCGTACCGTAAGTCATTGACAGTGTCAAAACTGACATAATTATACGCTAACGTCTACGTAATTTACTTTCTACAGTGTGTGGCCTATAACGCGGGCGAAAAATTAAAACGTAGATTCTACTCCTCAAACTAGACAATGTTTGTTCAGCGACTTTTAAAAATAACTTGTGGTTTGTATTTTAAAACACTTTAAAATTTAATCGAACACGCAATGTATTACGAAATTGATTATGCCTGTACGATGACAAGACTGACGGGCAATGTCAATTAGACGGAATTTAAAGTACATTGAAAATATTATTTAGTTTGAAAAAGGGACAATTTTAAGACTACATAATTTCAAAAAGTTGTTGAATAAAAGTTTTGTTGTTTGAGGAGTAGAATCTACATTTTAATTTTTCGCCCGCGTTATAGGCCACACACTGTATACATCTCGCTCGCACTAATATGCGAGTATGAGCGAGATGCATAGAAAGTAAGTTACGTTCTCGATAGCGTTTATGTCAGTGCCAAACTGTTGGTAGCTACACGGGTCAAGGGAATCATAATATAAATACGAGTACCTATGTAACCTTAAAAACTTTATTATAAAGTGAAATCTCACGGAACGGATTTTAAAAATTTGGGAATTCCATCATGTTGCTTCACTTAATAATGACTTAATATAATATTTCTACCTGTTGTTACCTAGTTGTAATTTAATCATTTGTGTTCTTTTCTGTATTTCTTTTATGCGGTGCACCATAAAGTATATATTATTATTATTTCTGGGACGTCGTTAGCGATTATAGATCCGATTCCAACCCTTCATTCTCTAAAAGCTCGAAAGACCTTTGCTGACTCAAATATTTTGCCTTTATTACCGGACTACTTCCGTAACAGAGACACACCCACATGTGCCCACAGCAGCAGCTAACCCACTAAAATCAAAGAAAATGAAGGTATAAAACCTGAGCGATATATATAGTGGTATATTCTCGCAACTTTGTAAAGATAAACTTCGCCTCAGACTTTGGTGTCTATGATAAATTACTTACATTTAGGTAAATGTGTAGTTAGATTGAGTTCCTAAGTTCGCCCACCGTTTGTAAAGTTTTTAATTATTCTAGAGTATGAATAGGTAAGGTTATATAAGGAACGATCCAACACACGTTAGTTCATTCAGTAGGATGTTTTTTTTATCAATTCAGAAATTTATTAAAATTAGATAGGTTAGGCTATACGGAATTAGGAAAATTAGTCAGGACAAAGCCACGCTCTGAGACACTCAAGTTGGGTAATGAAACTTGTCAGACTATCTTAGTCTTGCACGACACGAGCGGGGATCTGGTAAGAAATTGCCTGTACCGTTTTCTTCATGTTAATGTGTTGCTGGAACTTGGGAAATGCTTTAATTGTTAAATATGGTATTTCCAAAACAGGTGGGTTAAAAGCAGCAGATACATTGTGCAACAGGATCATACAATTATATTTTTTATCAGAATAGGTATAATCATGGTGAGATATTATGGACAAGGCATACATGTACTATAATAACCTTTTTAACTTAATTCAAGTTAAGATTGTATATTAAGGAATATTCAAAAGCTGGGGGTAGGGTATAATATTATCTGAGATCGTTTCTGGAAGACATGTTTATACCGAGAGTTTAGTAACATTCCATAGTTGTACGAGAGATAATATTTATCCATCATTTTATCCAGAGATAAAATGGCCCGTGAAAATAGATGGTTAAATATTTGGTTGAATGTGCCTATATTTTAAATTATATATGGGAGAGATCACTGGAAGTAGGAAATTAGTTGAGAGTAGGCCAAGTCTTCGGGAACCGTGTTAGGTAATTAAGCTTGGCAGGCTGTCTTAAGTTGAACTCAGGGCGCTAATCATGTAACCAAGTTCCCTGTTGTTGCTTTCTACAGGTGGAATTAGAGTCAAGATAATTATCTAGACACGCGGTAGCGTGTCCAGCCAAGTTCAAAGAAAAAGGAACTGGCGACGCAGTAACCGTGTGTAAATATTACACGAACCATTTCGAGCTCCTTTTGACCCTTATGTTTACAGAAACGGTCTAAAAAGTTGTACACATTTTGAATTATAAATTAAATAATCAATGATATTTATAAATGTAACACATCTCACTTTTAAAATATTTAAGCACAGAAAACAAAAACAATGTAACACCTATAATTATTTTTTTATATTGACGCAACAGTTGACGCCATTTTAAAGTAACAACATAAACCACAAGTGCAGTAGGGAGTTTTATTGCAATGTTTTGCCGCCAGAGTGCAGCACTAGTGACTTAAGTATACCATAGAGTAACTTATACATACTGTACCTTAAACTGTTTGTTGACAAGTTTTCACAGACAATCAAATATGACATTGATACATCAAGTTTACAAAGGGCCTACCGGGAAACTCAGCTATTTGCCTCTTTATCGCTGGAATATGCAAGAGTACTAAACTTAATAGAGAAGTTAGATAACAAAATTTCGACTCTCTTGTTTGCGGTAGACCCTTATTAGGTTGTGACATAATTGTGGAATTGGCGCACCGCAGACTTTGGCGTAATATTCCCTATTGAGAAGGTTTTCCTTTTTCAAAAAACTGTTGCAAAGAACTGTTGTACGCAATTCTAAACGTCAACATAGGAATCAAAACGACCCAGCTGGATCAACACTTGACGTGACAGATGGACAAGGGCGTAATGCTTTTTCGGCCCGAGCAAAAAGTCGTGTCATGGCTTGCTCCCATTGTTTTGTTCCATTCGTTACTTTACTACGGTCGTTATGGCTCTGTTTTGTTACTTAGGGGACCATTTAATTCCAGGTTTATTGTCATTGTACTCCTGAAAGGAAACAAATCTTTTACGGACGTTTTTGTGTCCCCCGTAAATACATCCCTCACATAATTCAAACAAAATACATCAAAGAAACGGGACAAATAGGATTTTCTGACATAAACAAATATATTTAAGGCAATAAAAAAAATTACAGCTGGGCGCTGTGTAGATACAACTTGTCTAAAACATTGCTAATTAGAAATTAGTTTTTTTAGCCAGTCGTTGTCAACGGAATAAGAAATCTATTAATACGTCTAATAAGAAATTCCAGTAAAATTCCGACTTTAGCAGTGTTAAGTATAGTTAATTTGGCTTTGGGATGAAATATAAATTAGGTATGTCTTGTATAATTTTTTACCCCATTAAAAGACCACCATAAACACATGAAGAACATATCGCGCGAGTGTCTAAAAACTGTCTTGTCTCATATCATGTCTCACAACAGTTTAAATTCCAATAAAAGATGTTGAAAGGGTGTATAAGATCCAGAAAGATTAGGTTTAAACCTAAAGGCAAGGGGAATATGAGAAAATCTGAACCTTTGCTTATGTGGAATATGCGAAAAAAATACCTAATTATTCTTGTAACCTGACTTCAAGCATTAGCGCATACAGAATGATTTTACTCAGAGGGATAAATATGTAGGGCATAATGAACAACTTTTATTAGGTATGGGGATATGCCGAAACCGCGAATAAAAAAACTGCTGTCTACTGTTACACAGCAGTTAATTTTTTTGCGCGATTTCGAGGTTGGCCCCATAGTAAAAGTTGGACAGTATGACCTACGCTACGTATTCACCCAGTATAAGGGATAATATTTTATTTTATCCACTTTAAAGTCTCTTTTTAGAAGGCATTAATGAATTTTAACTTCAATTGTCAATTCAATACGGAAAATAAATGCAATACGATTAATACGATGATTGGTTTAATTAATAAGTACATATGTAATATTATATATTTTTTAGTGGTTGCGATTATATATGGCGCAAATGACATTAGTGGTCATAATTATACACACTATAAATATTATTCTTGTAATCACTCAATTAATGAAAACGCATTGTGGTCTTACCTGATAATGATAAAAGTAACAAAGTATGTACCTACCAAAGTCTTCATTTACCTATTATGGGTAAGTATAATATGTCTTCTTGGTTATATTTTTTTTGTATCCGTACTGTATTCGAGCGTATCGAAATACACTTTCTACAAATAGTTTTAGATTTATTGGCATCACAACATACCTACCTAACACATCACAACTAAACTAAATTCCAGTTTCACAACACGTACAGAATGGCGCAATAATTTGTGGGCGCAACTAAGTTTCAAGTTCAATAGTTTTAGGTGTCGGGTCGCAAAGTTCAAAGGGGCAGACCCTGGCCGATTGTTACAACCTGCAAGCTAATAGAAAACTTTGAATCTTATTGTCTAAGTAATACGAGCGTCGATATATATGATTGCCTCTAGACCGTACTAAATATTAAAACTTATGGGTTACACGTCGAGGAAGGAACGTTTAGGTATTTAACCGCTAGAGTACTTTAAGAGAAGAGTACTACATGATTGAATGATGATGAATGAATGATAATGATTTTGCTCACAAGTAGTGCAGGTCTGATGTTTTCAGATTACTGATTACCTAAAAATATTTCGATTGGCCATCGCTGCCAAAATTAAGATTTATTTGCGCGCGATTTATATTAACTTACATTTGCTCTAGTTTAAATAAATGAAATTAGGTAAAATGGTAGATGAGCTATAAGTTTTTTTTTAATTCTAACATGAGTAGGATCAATCAAAGGATCTTATAGAGCTAGAAAGCCCAAAAGCGATTTGATGACGGGTCTTGCTTTTCTGGTCAACCATAGCATAGGTACATAAATAGGATAGGTGGTCATGTCTGGTCAATGGTAGTGGGTGCGGGGAAACTGGGTTTGTATATCGAACATTAGAAGGTCACTCACTGGTCCAAGTGAGTTCTAAATCGAGATTTGAGTGTGTGCAAGACTTTTATTTAATACAAAACGGGGGTCAAAATTGGACAAAGTTCGCCATCTTGAATTTTTCATGATCCAAAAGTTTAATATGAATCCGTAGTCAAAATTGGTACATACGACCGCCATCTTGAATCTCTGGGCTTCGAGAAAAGTAGGTGTACGGCTGTGCTTGCTTTGTTTGTTTAGCTCGGTGTGCCGGGGACCTTTCTCTCTCACGTCGGGTTGGCGACCCTGTTTAACAAAGTTTTCGTTATTGTTGTTTTATTTTTCACTTTCTACACGAATTTGTGAAATGATTCCTTGAAAATAACGCATATACGACGAAAGTACGACACTAGGTACAATATAATAAGAGGCAGAACAAATGGGACACGTAAATCGGATTGGAACATTCAGGAATATTCCTTGTCTCATTACCGTGAAAATACTTGAAGACATTTTCAGCTCGGAAAAGTCGAGGTCTTTACGAGGTCTTTAAGGACGACGGAATAATAGAAGATTATATATAGAAATACATAGTAGTTAATAGCTAGCATTATACATGATGAATATTGTACTAAATAACAATGTGTTTTTCACTGTATTATAATTACAAGTTTAGTAAAGTGGAACCATAAAATATATGAAGTTAACCTAATACATAAGTTGAATACAAGAACTCTTAGCGTAATGTTGTCTTCGATGATTTATTTGGCTCCCCGCCTTTTAAACACGTTTAATGTATTCTTCTGTTCTTAACTAGGTTTTGGTTAGTAGTAACTGTTAGGTACTTCGAAATATAACTAGCTAACACAAAAAACTCACAAATATGTGATTGTTGTGAGAAGTCAACTGGTGTTGCCACTTTGTTTCGCCTTTAGTTCCATTTTATTTCATTTCTAGAATTTCATAGAGCACTATAGCAACTTGTGGAGAAATTGTTTGCGACTTTTATGATATCAAACGTCTGTTTTCATTCAAGTTTAAATGCCACAATATAATCGTGGAATGGTTCTCACAGCCGAATCCGTATGTAAAAGTTGGGTCCATATAATAATTAGAAACTGTGAACTTTTACCCCTTAGGGGTTATCGGAGCTGCGTCAAAAGTTGGAAACATTTTGTAGTTTAGTGGAGTGCCTTAATTCGCATTTGGTTTGGTTCTAGCCTCAATCATGATAATTATATTAGCTTTGTAAGTTTAGACATACGAAATAGGATCTCTGGAGGAGTATCTAGAAAATGTAATATCAATAATGTATTCACGTTACCTATATGGGGTGTCGTCCCGACAATAATGTAAAAATAGAATGACATCAGAAAAAAGACAAAGCAGCCAAATTTAAAGTGAGTCTAAAAATATTAATCCTGAAAAAAAAAGTACCTACGTTCTTTGGACTTAGAATGAGTGGCTGAAGAATAAATAAAAAAATCTTATTATTTCGGTAGGTAACGTTCGTATATTCTATTTTAAACAACAACTGAGCTACGGAAGCTTAGCAGAAGCGTGTGAATCTTTCCATTCATTTTGTTTAAAAAAAACACAGTCTTCTGGTAAGCTTCCGTAGCTTAGTTGGTTAAGAGTAGTCAGACCGGTGTTCCGAAAGGACATTCGCGTCTTGCCGGGAGAGGTGAATTTTTCCTTTAAACGCTCACAGACTATGATATGAATGAGATATGAATTTGTTATGAATATGATGTGTCAGCGTTTGACGCTAGTGATATTTTTGAGTGTTATTTAACCAGAAACCTCACTTTTGACACATTTTTGACGTTATTACAATCAGAATACGGTTTTTGTATTTGCTCGTTTGCACGCACTTGCGCAAACTATGACGATTTATAAACGGTCTGGGCTAATTGCCGAGAGCCTGAAGCGCAAACTTTGCGCTAAGCCGCGAGCTTCCAGTTGTTGTGTAAATTTTTAATCGCAGTTTGTAATTCTATCGTTCGGTATAACGAAGGTATTCTATTGATTATATTTATTTGTAATTTTTGTTTAATTGTAATTTTACTTGTGCAGTTATAAAACAAAAACACACTAAAAATAACGACGATTCATTACGACGTTATATATAACTGTACTAGGTGTTCTTTTCGTGCTAGGAAAAACAGGTTTTTGCCATTTGTGATTGTCATTACCCTAATACCCTTGAATACACACTTCCAGATTTTATGAATATGTCAGCCCAACATTTATGCGTCTCTCAAAAAGAATAAAGGTCTGCGAAGCCGACTCCTCATGTAATATTAACTTCACTTATTCACTAGTCCCATTCCTACGAGCGTGTGACATGTGCTGCCGATAAAATGGCTGCTCTCAAGTATTCATTGGCACTTCATACCTAACCGCCAATCAGTAGGGTGAATCTCTCGAGGCGACCGTAACTAGGTTGCTGGAAATCAGCGAGAATTACATTTGCAAATACGGTAAATTATGTGCACGGCATCACTGGAGGCCAGCGGAATAACAATTAGGATTTTTTTTTGCATGTATTGGTACAAGAATATTTATCATCACACTTGTTCATAAAAGGTTTCAAGCAAATTCACGGAAAAAATATCCATAACAATCCCTATTAGGGAGTTTTTTTGTATGTTACTTAATAAGGCTCTATTTTGAACGTACTAAACCTTCTTTTTTGTAGTTTAGTCTTTAACTGTTTCAATCGCAAAATTAGTAGTAAATTGAAGAAAAAAAATTATATACTTAATGCAAATGTTACGTGTGGTATAAATTTATAGCATGTATGTTTCTTTTACAAAAACAAATCAAAAACAACATTACCTAATTTATGTTATGTAGGTACATAAAAAGCAAAAGAAAAGTTTTGTTTTGTAGACATTGCACGCTAAGATACCTGCAGCTACCCAAGCCACGAACTTTATAAGCGTGTTTTATGTTTTTAATAGCACCTTGATATGCTATATCCAAAAATAGGTCAAGACACAGGAACTTTCAGATGACTTTGTGAAAATTGTTCCCGCGGCCATATTTTACGCTGCATGGCAAAATTGTTGTTATAGTTTGAACAGTTTCTTGCCGTGCGAGTTTGCACTTGTATGTATTATTCAAGCCCATCTCGACGCTATTGCACATAATAATTTAACAAATTTGCAAGCGTAATTTATATTCAGATACAGCTGGCTTAGTTTGCTTCTAATCTAAACTTTAGGTTCTTATTCAATGTTGGGACTCCGAAAGTCGTATTCATTCATATTCTGAGTGAAATATAATATATTTAATATGTACTAATATATTCACTCACTAATACATTTAATACGAAAACACCTTACAGTTAGATGAGGGTAACGGGTATTTTATATTTACTCCTAAGTAATGTACCAAGATTTTATTGATCTAGTTTAAATCCTAAGTTGTCATCATTGTTCAAAGGCATGCAAGGCGTATCCAAAATCATCATTCCTGTCTTCTAACTATAAATGCGTCCATGTAAAACGTTTCATAATTTACAATTTCTAAATATTTAAAACCCTGAATATTAAATGATAAAATCTGTTTAAACAAACTCAAATGGCGCTGTGAACGTTAACTTTGCACATTATTTTTTATCTTCCGTGTGCTTAATGCAAAGTTAAACAAGCCGATACAGCAGATACGGCACGGTAAATTCTGGGTATCATCTTGGGTCGTCCCATTCGTTTTTCGTCAAGTTCTTAAATTAGTCCTATTCTGCTTTCGTCACTCATTCTACATTCGTCACAATCGTCGGTGGCTTTCAATGTAGAATGAGTGACGAAAGCAGATTTTGACTAATTTAAGAACTTGACGAAAAACGAATGGGACGACCCAAGATGATACCAAATTCTGAGACTCACTGGCAGGGGTAAAGTGTAATTATATGGAACTTGCTAACTATATAAACAAACCGCCATATTGAAATTGTCTTTGAATGTCAATTTACTACTAACTTTTGTTTACATAGTTAGCAAGTTTCTTAGCTGACACTTAAGCTGCTAGTTGCTGTTACCGGGAGCCCGATTGAGATTTAAGAACTTGTTACGGTTTTGATCTTATTTTGATACGACCTAGAAGATCGCTCACGCTGATTGATGCATGCGAAATGAAGTGAAAGTCGTGCGTGAGATGCACGCTAATCACCAAGACGATCGTCGAGCGCGTATCAAAACCAGTTCAAAACAACAAGTTGTTAAATCTGAACCGGGCTTCCGGTTCAATTCTGAAGCTCACAAGGGAAGCTACTTTCCGTTTTTCCCAAATATTTGAAATGGTTCAAGTCTTCCACCTGCGCAAGTCTGCCGGACTCCCCCTGCGAGCGAGATGCACGAGCGAATAATGTCAAATTGAGTTGAAATTAACATCAATTTGTCAAATTTCTGGGTCAGCAATTTAGCTGCAAACGTGGCGGTTGCTCGGCTTGATGAGCCGGTCTAATAAATGTAGCGTATTTACGTGTTGCACGACTTAAGTGTTACGTCTTGTTAAAGCTCTTGTTCACTTAATAAACTGACTACTTTAATATGTTCAGTTCCTTAGAATCTAACGTCCATGTAGGTATTTTCGTTATAAAATGTAAAAGCAGATTAAACTTATTCAGGCAGGCCTGCGTTGTACGTTATGCGTTATATATAATAGTTAAGCAGTCTAGTATAATGACGTATTTAAGAAATAATATTTTGCCTTAAAACGAAAAAAGAATTAATTTACGAGAGAGAGACTTGACACAATATCCACTCATCACATAAATAAATGTATATACTGCAGTTGTGTAGTTTTTTTGTAGTTGCGTTTTAAATAAATAATTTGATAGTGATTTTCAAACGATAAGGTTCGATTACTGGCTAGTAGTAGTAGTAGTTTGGTTTAAAATAAATCTTTAAAAAAATCCACATACAGTTTTCCAATAAAATAACTATCAAACTTTTCAGAACATCAGCGAAACCATTCAAACAAATATATAAAAACGATTCCCTCGTTTTTTGTGCCAACAACATAAATGTATTGAAAACATTTTTATGCGGCCCCGCGGCCAGAATTTATTCACAGAATGCTTAGCAATCTAAACACGAATCGACGTTCCCAGTACAACTAACGAATATTTACATGAAAGAAAACATTGCTTCATTGCCTCTGCAACGAACTGCCAAAATAGTATTAACTTTAGTTTGAAAGGAACAAAACGTGGATAAATTCACTATTTTTTTTATGTACTTTCAGAAGTATTATTCATTTTTAGCGCTATTGTGTTGCAGTTTGTAGGTTAAATTGTTCTTTTGATGTAGTATTATGGGTATGAAATAAGTATCTTAACACGAAATATATACATGTAAAATAACAAATTGAAAGATTACAATCAAATACTGGCTATAATTAGAAGTAGTATTATAGTGTAACTGAAATAATAGTTATTGAAAGTTTAACATTTGATGCCAAGCTATTTTCTTCACCTACTTGACAACCGACAGAAAGTGGCCATTGAAAAACAACACTAAATTTTTATGTATTGTTCAAAACTGGGTACTTATTCAAAGATGAATAAGATGTTCTATGTATAGACGAAGCCTATACAAAATGAACCGAGAACCGATGCAGATGGCAGGCAATGGCAATGGAAATCGAACTGATGAATAGCCCTAATAATGGAATGAAGGCTGTTTTCCAGAGTTTTTGTGATGAAATTGTTATTACTCTTGAGACATTGATTGATTGACTGTGATTTGTTTGAACCGTTTGAAAATCTTGAACGATGTCTGCAACTTTATATTATAGTTTCTATCCTATGTATCAATATATCTCAACTTGATTGAATGGCATATTTTAAAGTTTAAGTACATATAACTCTCGGTTGATAGATTCTGAGTTATGAAGCAAATATGCATTTTCAATTTAAATTTTCTGAGATTAACAAGAGTAACATTGAATATTCATGAAAAATCCTCAACATCGAATAATGGCTTTTGTGGAACCAAGCCCGGTATTACCTACAAATTTTATATTATAATCTTGTTCTTTTATCGCTTGATATGCAATAGGCACCACTTTATTTCCGAAATATTTATAAATAAAAATTTTTACATTAGATATTATTTTAAATGAATTACAAAGGTGGAATGCAAAAAAAAACTATGTACGTAGAAAATATAAAAAAAATAAATCTATAATACGTATAGGTCAAGCTCTTTTAATGAAACTTAGTGATTTGTATATTCCAGATATTTACAAAAATGCATTATTTTCGTAATTTGTTAAACCCCAAGAAGACCAGTGTGGCTACTACCAGTTTAGCACTGACATAAACGCTATCGAAAACGTAACTTACTTTCTATGCATCTCGCTCGTATTCGCATATTAGGGTGAGCGAGATGTATAGGAAGTAAGTTACGTAGACGTTCGCGTTAATGTCAGTTTTGACACTGTCAGTGACTCATGGTACGGGTACTCATGTTAAAAACGTATTTATTTACGCCACACGTCTGTTTTTGCATCACGAACTTACATAATTATGATAGATTAGGCGCAAATTGACTGTAACAGAAAGACGCACAGACAGACACACGAGTAATCCTATAGAGAGTTTAGTTTTTTCCTTTTCAGGCAAGGAACGAAGATAGATAGATAGATAGATTTATTTATTTGTTATTGGAAATTACATGGTATTTAACAATGTCACAATGTTTCCAAATAACATGAATTCACAAAAAGATCGTCAGATTGTAAACAATAATACATTAAAATAATTAAGAATTAAGTAAAAAATATAAAACAATCAAATAATCATAATAAAAATTAAAAGTAAAAGTTAAATACAGTAAAATGAAATGTCAGAGAATGTCAGAGCATAAATAAACATACTAAATACAATGTCAAAATATAAACTATGTCAAAAAATTATCTCTTGCGGAGTATAAAGCGGTCAAAATGTATATAATGCTAGGGCACCCTAGTTAATATAATGTCAGAATAAATAATAATATTGCAAAGTCAAATCAAAATTCCCAATTAACAGCTAAAAACAATAAGAGATAAAAAACAATAAAACATAAAAAATAACAATGTCACATTAAATTATAATAGAAAAATATTTACATTTTAATCGCGTTTCATGTCAGTGTATTCTTTAACGGAATACAGCGATTTTTTGAGTAACATTTCTTTGAGTCGGCGTTCAAAAATATCGTTCGAAGTTTCATTTCTGAGACTGGTTACCGCGTTATTGTATAAAAACCATAAAAGGTTTATACAATAATAACGCAATCATATCATCAATTACATGTCCGCAACTGTCAGTTATAAGTGGTTAAGTATAAACTGCATACAACATAAGAATTAAGTAAGTTCTAGTCTAAGTTACAAAGTATGTATAAACAAACAACGGACTAAAGTATAAGTACACCTAATTCATAAGTTGTCTTCTAGGAATTTAATTTAGAGCCATTTGCTCACGTAGAAGTTTATTCAAAACAAAAGACAGCTGTCATTAATTATTTTAGCTCCTGTTACCAATTCGGCCGAAAATAATGTTTTGTTTATTTTCCATTTAAACCGTTTTTCAGATGGTGAAATAAATTGTATTTAAACAATCTTAGCCACAAATGAGTAATGATAATGAAAGTGGAATGGAGGTTAAAATTGGGGTCTGACATTGGTTGGGATAGTTAAATAGGCAATGAAGATCGAATCAATAGGAATGATATTTTTCTCAAAAATGGACGGCAAAGTCGACGTTGCCGGTTAAAAAATAGGTCGCGAAGTGCGTAGTTTATGGTCATTCAAAAAATTAAGAAGTTAAAAACATTGCAGTCTCGATTTCGGGATTGCAATGTTGCATACAAATTCCATTTAACTAGTTCCAAACTTTTTAAAAGTTGAAATGGCCATATCAAATGAAGGCATAGGTCCATTAAACAGCCAAACAGATGATCAGTACTTATTATTATAATGTTGGTACCGCGACTATTTAGGTGTCTCAAATAAGTTGGCGTATTTTCAGCAGAAAAATACACTTCTATTTTTTTTAAAGGTGGCAAAGCAATTTTTTTTAATGGTTTTTGGTGGTTGGTTTTTTCTGTGAAAATTAGAACGTTGCTTCTGTAAAACATTTCTATTTCTTGCACCATTTTTGAGAAAAGCACTATATACGACTCGGCTGGAAGGCTACTTGCTGGCTTCGGATTCAATTAAACGGACTCTCAAGGTCGTCCGTTTAAAACGAATCCTCAGCCAGCAAGTAGCTACTTCCGAACCTCGACAATAATGTACTATTAAAGTGTCATTCAATAGAACTTGCTAACTATGTAAACAAAAGTTACTAGTAATTTGACATTCAGTGTCAATTTTAGTATGGCGGTTTGTTTACATAGTTAGCAAGTTCTATTGAATGACACTTTATATTTAATATGAACGATAAACTATTTATTAAATTATTGCACTGATAGACTGACTGATAGTGATACCATGCATGCAATAGGTTTCGGTCAACTTAACATTTGAATTTTCTCACGAGGGTTTTTCCTTGTTTCAGAATGCTTCAATAACGCGTAAAATGTGCAATGCGCGGACAATAGCCCAGTGGCGAGTGAGTGTGATGTGAGCAGCATGCGGTGGCTGGCAATGGTGGCCGTGGTGATGGTGGCCGTGGCGGGAGTGGTGCGAGCGTGGGACTGCGTCTGCAACCCGAGCGAGTGTGAGGGCTTAGAGCCCAGTGGGTGCCCGGGGCAGGGCTACGTAGTGTGGGATCCCTGTAGGTGAGTACAACCAGTGGTGGTATTTTAACCTTTTAATCGCCAGCAATTTTTGATCGAGCGTGCTCGTGTCGCCAGCGACAGTAATTGTACCACGCAGAGTAATGGCTCCTATACACGATGGCCCAGCGCCGGCCACTCCAAGGGACGCATTTATGCGTTAGAGGGAGCAAGTGATATTGCTATCTCATTCTACCGCATGGCTGCGTCCCTTGGAATGTCCGGCGCTGGCCCATCGTGTAGTGGAGCCATAAGGTTGGCATAGTTACGGGAGTTATAAATGTGCTGTAAAAACCAAATCAGATCTTTGTCTTATTTATCAGACTGTGGCGAAATGAGCTGGATATGTAATGTCTTATATATCAGACTCTGGCGGTTAAAGGGTTAAGAGGGATGGTGGTGTGGGTAGGAACCTCAGAATCCACCACCACTCCTGCATGGACTTGTAAACTTTTTCCTCAGCTCTGGCTGTTGAGCTCGCCGTAAATATGTCACTTGGCTCCCTTGTGATGATACTAATGATATTTATCAATAAACTAGCGACCCGCCCCGGCTTCGCACGTGTTAACAAATTATACATAAACCTTCCTCTTGAATCACTCTGTCAATTAAAAAAACCCTATAAAAATCCGTTGCGTAGTTTTAAAGATCTAAGCATACATACATACAGACAGACAGCGGGAATCGACTTTGTTTTATACTATGTAGTGAAGAGGATTGTTTTGTCTTTTAAAGTGTCATGCATAAAAATACTTCATTTTCTTGAATGAATTTCCAATGTAGTCGAATTCAATTAATTTTACTTTTTTCCTTCCTGTCCCGGGGCTTAGTATTAAGTAGGATCATTTATCTCCTGTTGACATTTTAATCTGAGTATACTCAACGAAAGTTGACGACGCGAAACTTAGATAAATCAATTCCCATTGGTTTGGAGTTACGTACCTATGTATGCGCCTTCAGTTCCGCATTTCACGCATAAAGATGTGATGCGTATTTATGGACGGTACGCGTTCGTATTAGTTGACGTTATGGTTGAAGAAATGTCATTTTTGACACTGACAGGTCGGTATCGTGTCGTTGTGACACATTTGTGACATCTTATAAGCATTGTTCGCATTGGATTGGGCCGACAGTGAACGTGCTGCCCAATCTAAATCCGTTTGATGTGGTTCGTCCCATGCCTGCAATGCTGAACTGTGGACGTTTGGATTTAAAGGGACCCGAAATGCTCAACTCCACCTAAACATAGGAACTATGCCTTTTCTGGATAGAGTTGGTATCACCCGTTCTTATTTTAGTCCAAGAAAATAAATATCTATCGAATAGAGTCGATTTAAATCTGCGATAACCCGATAATAATTGCCAAAATATTCTATCGTATTTTTCCGCTGAAACTTTATTGTTGCTAATTTATTAGTTAAGACGACTGGCTGATCCACTTAACGCAACCTTGCCCACAAACTTCAAAGTAAGGAAGTCTAATGCTATTACTGAACTTCCCTTGTGAAACTCGCTCCATTTTTCGCCATTTATAAATATAAACAAAGAACCGAGACGAGGTAATAAAAAAGTTTCATCGAATAATCGCTTTTGTTCTTCGCAAAGCAGTATTCAAATGAAACCCTTTTAATTAATAGAAATGTTTGAAACATTTTGTACTGAAGAATGCCTAGTTATATTTAGAAAAGCTTCGGTAATTTGTATTCAAAGATGGTATGAAGTAGTTCTTTATGATAATCTTTATATAAAGCCGGGTTCACACAGAGCAAGCATACGCGCGAGGTATTTCCTCGCGCACAAAATGGACAATGTAGCCTGTAAACGTGCTGCCTCGGGCCTCGGCCGAGGCGGCGCGCGCGAGGAACGTCTACACTGGCCGTTTCGTGCGTGAGGAAATTGCCTCGAGCGTATGCTCGCTCTGTGTGGACCCGGCTAATGAATCAGGTTCTTGGGTTAACACTTTTTGTTTCTGTGACATTACAATACTATTTATATTGTTCACAGATGTTGCAAAGTATGTGCAAGAACGTTAGGAGAAGACTGCGGCGAGTTCAAAGGAACTTGCGAGCCCAAGCTACAGTGCATCGAGGGCACGTGCACCACGTGAAGCTGGGGCAAAATGGACCTTGTATTATATGTTCATAGAGTAGAAATTAAACATATCTCAAAAACTGTAGAATGTGAGGACCAGCTTCAGACCCAGACCAGGAAGCGTTGTCTCTAGTGACAATAAATTAGATAGTGGCGATCGTTTTGTACAAGGTAAGTCTACTTCATAACTATTTAAAATTGAGATGCACACCCAAAATATTAGGGGAGACCTAGGACAGCATACCAAAAGGCCAAGGAACCACTTAACTAGCAAAAAAACTTAAATAGGAGAATTGTGAAATACCTTCTAACTAAATGCGAATATAAACGTGACAGATAATATCCAAACTTGTAGTGCAACCCAGTGGTTGCACTACAAGTACCAGACCCAGACCCAGACCTATACAAAATACGAGTGTGCTCCACCAGTTCGTTTGTACGTTCACTTCGTTCAGTTCTGGAATAGGTACCTCGTTATTTCACCATTCAGACGCATGAAAGGCTTTAGTGTCAGGATCTGCTTTAATGCCCGATGTACAGCTTTTATAAATTGCAGCATGAATAAGGTAGATGTGGTTTAATTGAATTATTTTTGTGAAAAAGTTCTGAGATAACATCTTATAGCTTTAAACGAGCAATTCTTGTATGTATATATTGACCGATATATTTTGGAGATCTCGGAAACGGCTCTAACGATTTCGATGAAATTGGCTATATGGGTGTTTCGGGGGCGAAAAATCGGCGCATTTTTGAGTTTTTATATGGTCTCCCAGATATTATTTTCAATGTGTGCTTTTTATATATTAAACTATTCTAACTTAATGCTTATACATAAAAAAAATGAGATTTTTTCAGGGAAAATATCTTTGTCCTGTTTTCACGCGTAATAATTATATCTACTTAACAAGTGTATTATTATTATTATTATTGGGGTGGTATCGGGCCTTTGAGTGTCACGTCGACCAAGTATTGATCTATTGTGACGGCCCTTTAAAGTTCATTACTAATGCCCGTTGCATCCAGAAAATTACAGATGCTTTGGGCCGTAACGTTCTGTACCTCATAGGGTTGCAATACATGCCGCCCTAAGTAGGTACTTCTTTTTGACATTAGTGGTCCACAGGAACAGAGAATGTGCATTGCAGTCTCCTCTGACTCCTGGCAGAACCTGCATGTCGCATCTTGTTTCTTGCCAATTTGAAACATGTGCTTGTTCAACTTACAGTGTCCAGTCAGTATTCTAGTCACCGCGCAAGTTTTGTGCCTTTTGAGCCCCAGAAGCTCCTTAGCGATTTTGCTGTTGAACCCTTTGATTAGAGCTTTCGAGTGTACTTGTCCTTTAGCGAACTTCCACCAATCGATTGCTCTCTTTTTTTCTAAGTCGCTGAGCAGAGAATATGCATCCCGTTTTGTGATTCCACAGAACGGTTCTGGGCCGACCAGGGGTGTGTCTGCGCCCTTTCTTGCAAGTTCGTCTGCTTCTTCGTTTCCGTTAATGTCGGAGTGCCCTGGTACCCATCTAAGTGTGACTTTGTTGGAGTTAGCCAGTGCATTTAGGTTTGTTTTACAGTTCTGGACTAGTTTTGAGTTTGACTCAAGGGATTCTAGTGCCAGCAGAGCAGCCTGGCTGTCTGAGTTGATGTAGATATGTTGGTGTCTTAGGTTTCTGTCCAGGTTAATCTCCGCACATTTGTTGATGGCGAAGACTTCTGCCTGGAAGATTGAGGCCTTTGTGCCCATGCTGACGCTAGCTCTGAGCTTAGGTCTCTCACCATAGATCCCACATCCTACATCATTTCCTTTCTTTGAACCATCCGTGTACCAGATGTGGCTTCCCTCTTCAACGTACATTTGGTTGTTAGTCCATTTGTCTCTAGGAGGTATTTCTACTGTGTACAGTTTGGTGAAATGACATTCGGTGTGCGTGTCATCAGTGGGCATGTTAAGGGTTTTATTTGCAAAAACCCAGGCCTTTAGTTTGGCTAATGCTTGGGAGCGCCATTTTGGCCTATTTAGCGTGCATATTCTGTAGACGCACTGCTTGGCCTCCTTTTGCACCTGCAGATGGAGTGGTATAATGTCCAGCAGTGCATCTAGGGCCGCCCCCGGAGTCGAGGAGAAGGCGCCTGTCGCTGTTAAACAAGCCGTGCGTTGCAGGCTGTTTAGAGTTTCTATTGCCGTCTTTTGGTTGGTTTTGTTACACCAGACTGCGGAGGCGTAGGTGATAATTGGCCTCACTACCGCTGTGTATAACCACATAGCAATATTGGGTCTTATGCCCCATCTTGCTCCTGCCATTCGACAGCAAGACCACATGGCCATTTTCGCTTTTTGTATAATATTTCTCAGGTGAGGGTTCCAAGTTAACTTTTGGTCGAAAATAACCCCTAGATACTTGACCTCTTCTGAGAATGGTATTATTTGTCCATTAAGTCTTGGTTCTTTAAGCTTTTCGAGCTTTCGTTTCCTTGTGAATGGTACTAGTACAGTCTTGCTCGGATTAATGGACAATTCATTTTCTCTACACCATTTGAATATTGTGTTTAGAGCTCCTTGCATTAAGTTGGATATTGTGTGGAGGCAAGGGCCTTTGACGATGACTACAAGGTCGTCGGCATATCCTTGTGTGTCAAAGTCTTGGCCTGACATAATTGCAAGAAGTTGGTCCACTACTAGGGTCCATAATAGTGGGGATAAAACTCCTCCTTGTGGGCACCCTTTTGTGGTATAAAATTCATGTTCTGTAGTATGGAGGGTCAGAGTGGCTACTCTGTTAGAGAGCATGCTATGTACCCATCTGGTGGTGGTTTCGTCTACTCCCTTTGACTTCATACCGTTGAGTATGGTCTCTGTGGGCGTATTGTCGAAAGCACCTTCAACATCAAGGAACGCACATAGAGCGGTTTGCTTTTCCTCTAGGGTTTTCTGCACCTTGTCAACCAGGTCAAGTAGGGCAGTCTCCGTAGATTTACCCTTTTGGTAAGCATGTTGGTTTACACTAAGTGGTCTTTCCACCAGGTATTTCGCTCTAATGTGCTGGTCAATGATTCTTTCCATCGTTTTAAGTAAAAACGATGTTAGACTAATAGGTCTGAAGGATTTAGGTTGTGAATAGTCCTTTTTCCCTGCTTTTGGTATGAAGCGTACCTTGACCCTAGTCCATTGATCTGGTATGATTCCCCACGCGAAACTTGCTCGGAATATTCTGACCAGATGCGGGAGGAGGAGGTCTTGTCCTTGCTGTAAAAGCGCTGGAAACACTCCGTCTTCTCCCGCTGATTTAAATGGTTTAAATTTTTCCAATGCCCATTTAATTTTGTTTGGTCTGAAGATATTAGTTGCCAAATTCCAGTCGATATTGCGTGCCCTGTGGATTTGATTATTCCTTTGGGCGCATAACTGTGTGTTACTGGTTGTGTACGAACCGGGGAAGTGGGTGCCTCTGAGCAAGTCTAGAGTTTCCTCTTCTGTGTTCGTAAAAGTGCCATCTGGTCTTTTAAGAAGACCGAGATAGTTCGTCGGTGTCTTTGAGAGTATTTTGTGAATTCGTGCTCCTTTGTGAGTTTGGGCAATCTCTTCACAAAACCTTCTCCATGACCTCCTTTTTGCCTTCCTGATTTGTTTATTATATTCAGTCAGCGCTCTACCATACCTTTTCCACTCATTCGGCGTGGTCGAGTGATTGAATATGCGACGTGTGGACCTACGGAGGTTTTCTAGCCTTTTGTTCCACCACGTTGTTGTGTTAGTAGTTTTAGTCTCTTTCAACGGACAGCTTTGTTCGTAGGCCCTAAGTATGCCTTCAGATATTAGGTTAACTGCTACGTTGAGAGAGTCTGGTGTTTTGACATATTTTGGTACATCCTTTAGACGGTTTTCAAGGTCAGCCTTATAGGCTTCCCATGACGTTTCTTTTGGATTTCTACGCGTTAGTGGTTCCCTATCTAGAGATCCTTTAACACTGAACAAAATATGTCTATGGTCCGACATTGAGTTTTCACTACTGACACGCCAGTCGGCTAGGCAGTTGGCCGCCTTTTCAGTAGCGAAGGTTATATCTAATACTTCTTGCCTAGCTCTGGTTACGAAAGTGGGCGTGTTTCCCTTATTCAACAAGTGCAGACAATTGGTAAAGATAAATTGGGATAGTAACTCACCTCTTTTATTGATTCCAGTGCTCCCCCAGATAGTGTGGTGGGCGTTGGCATCACATCCCACAATAAGTTCCGCCTTTTGTGCCTGAGCGTACTCTAGCACTTTAGTCAGTTCTTCTGTGGGGTCTTGCTTCTCTCCGGGCAGGTAGGCGGAGCAAACTATTACCTTCAGTGCTCCTCTCCCTTTGAGATCGACATAGGCAGCTACTGTATCTTCACTGCATAGCTCTGTAACAGGCAAGAAGTTAATATTTTTGTTAAATACGATGCAGGCTCTCGGTTTAGCACCTTTTTCGTAGTTTAGTACCTTTCCTGCTCTGTTGAGTCCTGTTACCATGGACTTGGTGTTTATCCATGGTTCTTGTATGAGGGCGATGTCCAGGCCATTTTCGCCGAAGAGTTTTTCTACGACCGCTGTGGCCGCTATGGCGTGGTGTAGATTGGCCTGGAGGAACATCATCCCCCTACCCCTGGTAGCGTCTTTATTTGCCACGGCGGTGGGCAAACAAGTGTAAGTAAAGCGTAAGTGGAACAGCAGCTTAAAAATTATTAATCTGACCTGGTGCTATATGTATAGATAAAACATATGTTCTTTGATTACAGGTAACGTCTCGATCACGAAGTATATCCAGTATCGGCATTAATTATTTAATCTATCTGATTGCTTGCCCTCAGGAATACTTTGTTAGTTCAAATATGTATTTTGTGTCATTTTCCAATATGCTATGTAAAAAGTTACCCAATGCTATACAGGTTATACATACAGGGTACAGTAGGTGTACTGTACCCTATTCATTGTTCGTACATCACATGTTACCGGATCTGTAGTTATAATCGGGTATTCTGTAAAACGCCTAGGCATTAAGAATAAAACGCCTAAAACGTTAAGGCAAAGTATGACATATATTTTTTATGACTAACTTTAATATAATATATATGACTAGGCATTTCATGAAATACCTGGGAAGAATGTATGATGATTAGTGATACACAATCGCAGTTTATGTGACTGTTACATAAAATAGTGACTGTTACTCAATTAAACGTAGTTTATAATAAGATCGCACGAGTGTTTTAATGCCTAATTATGTACAGTTACATACACTGCATTATTTACACACACATTATAAACTCTCTATGTGTTCAGGAACCGTATGTTATGACCGCTATTGATCACACTGTTTACAAATGACATTTTCATTTCCAATAAATGTAATCGGAATCGTAGGTTTCATTGTAGCCCGTCGACTTCCATTTTACCGTGGCCATTGGAATAAATGTTTGAACAAGTCAATGGGTTATTAGCGGATAACATGAGAGATTGAGTGGTAACAAAACAAAACTAGTGTATGTAAATGATTATTATTTACAGACCAGCAGTGTTTATTTCAATGTATCTAACTGTTGTATAGTTGCAGTAAATTTTGTAAAATAAAGTTACAACTAAATTGTAAAAGTGTATCGATTCTATCAATATTGGTGTGTGCTTCCAGGTTACTGTATAATTAAGAGTACGTTAAAACATTGTATGTAATTGTATTGTAGTACCTAATCTCTCTTCTTGTAAATATGAATCTGATTAGCATTTTTATCTTGTATCTACTTAAACTTGTAAAGTTAAATAATAAGAAAATTATAATAATAATGTAAGTTAAACATATAATAAGTAACAATTTATTGCTGTTTTACTGGCCTACGATTATTCGTGACTTGGACATTTTACAAAAACGTTTTATTTTCTAACAACCAAATTTTTTTTAAGTAAAACGAATGAGACCTACAATCCGTTTTTATTAAGAAAAACGTGTTTCCATTTTAATACGCTTTGTTTTTTTCTTTGACGGAATCAATCGTCGGTATCGTTGTGAGTACAAGCCATATTTTTTTTATTTGGTTAAAATCTAGACTAGATACTTATTTTTTTGTTATAACATTAACATTGAAGAAGAACGACAACATTAACATTAACAAGAAGCCAGGTTGTATTCTCGATTGTGTAGGTAATTAGTTAAACTTCAACATTATCCGCCATTAAATATGCAATAGATAATAGGTACCTAAAATCATTCCTTGCTTTTGAAACTTTAGGACTGATTCATTAGGTATTTTCTGCGAATTCTCGAAGTATTAATTATTCGGTTGGCTGATGAAACAACGATTTTAGATTAGAAATTATTTCTTTACGGCTACAAAACACCATCTGAATCTGAATTGGGTATTATTTCTTTTCTTTATTTTTGGTAGTTAATATATGTTTTACTATAAACGAGTACACAAGTAGTATTGTTAAACTGTACAATGCATACTTGTATAAATCGAGACACAACCGTGTTTTAAGATTGTTAAATGTTTTGTAAAGAGGATCCAAAAACATTATGTTGTAGCAATTTATGTACCTATGTAATTTGTGAATTTTGTGAACATATAAATAACTATTCTTTACATTGATATAATTATTTGAAGTGTAATAGCACATTTGTGGTACTATTGATTAGATTATTATTTTTGATACTTCTTTAAACTCTCAATTGACATTGATTTACAGAGGTCCTGAAATGAATATTGGATTACGATATACATAGTACTCGTAACATTTTTTCCTCCATAGTAGTTAATCTTTTTAACAGCATACGGAGGGTTTAAATAAGTACAAAGGCAAATTATATTTATTTTTCTGTTATAAGTACCTACAGAGGGATTCATAACAAAACTAAACATATTTACTGTAACCTGTAAAAAGTTTACTCGGAGCTACTCGTTAATTGTGCACACATGGAATAAAAATTTAAAGAATATCTTGCATTGTTTTAATTTTAATTTTAATTTTCACTCATACTTTTAAAACTAACACGGGACTTAACCGCGTAAAACTTACGTTTATTTATGGCCTGGCCTGAGCCCGTACCATGAGTCACTGACAGTGTCAAAATTGACATTTACGCTATCGAGAACGTAATTTACTTTCTATACATCTCGTTTGCACTAATATGCGAGTACTTGTGGTTTGTTTTATTTTTGTTCAGCGGTGTCACTCATGAAGTCGAGCCAATCGTGCAGTCTAACACAACTAGTTGCGACCATTCGCGCGAGTGATGCAAACTCATTAACTAAAATAATTCGTGTGCGTGACACAAATTTCTTGGAAATATATATATTTGTGAAAATTTAAGAGAGAGGTCCGGTTTCTCTGCACCCGAATTTACTTGTGTACTGTGTAGATACCGTCTCCCTTTTAACGGATTTATATAATTCTCGCCTAAATTCGGGTCAACCCCCGGAAGTGTACCGTATCATTATCTCATGAGACCACAAGCGAGGCCCAAGGCCCCTCAAAGACGTCATCTGCATAATTAAATATACTTACTTTTGCTTTTACTCCACTCCCTATGTGTATTTATTTGTTTACCTGTGTGTATTTGCTTCAAAATTGTAATGCTTTTAGTCCAATTTTGTAATGATTATTGCACAATTAATTAACAACGATGTTTGGAACATCGTAACTTTCACATTTAACTATAATTTTAGTAGGATAATAATAACGTTCAAAAAGGTTTTTGTTCGCCCGCAAACTAATAGTCTCTGGAGTCTAGACTATTGTTTTAGGCCCATGAAGGCAGAAACTCGCATAGAATCCTCTAAAGTGATGTTTTAATTAAGTACACGATCCTGGTACGCACCCCGAAAGGGATATGTTTTATCTTACCCTGTTTCGCATAATTACGAGCCCGCTTGCCACTCATTATACATGTAAAACAGATATGCCACACTTAATCAAATATCAAGCATGTCGTGCAATGGTTAATAACCCTTTACAGGGCACACTTAGGTAGTTTTTATGTGGCAAAAATTGACTTTTTTTTTTCTTTTTTTTCTTATGCAGACACTTTAGTACTATATGGAGGTTTGAATCGTGTATTTTTTGAATCTTGACAGTTAATAAAAGTTAATGTAGGGTTCCTTTGTTGTCGGTTCGTCATAATTGGACGAGTTTAGCGTAAACATAGTAAAGTCACTTGATGGTCTCATCGGAAGACCAGCGCTGGAAGCCACCAGCAACATGCTGAGATGAGGCCATTTCGTGGCACTTTAATCTTATTTTGTGTTTTCTTTTATATTATGTATTGTCTGTGCTTACGAATAAATTATATTCTATTCTATTCTAAAGTAAGTATAATATCTTTTTATATTAAAAATGTTTATCAGATCGTTTTCGTGAGGGAGTGTAATTCGACTATATTTCCAAAAGTTATAAAGATAGACGAAAGGCAGTGGTATTAAAAGATGAAGCAGCTTGCGGAGCATCGTAAGGTTCTAAATTTTCGAATATCGGTCCATATTTTGTTATGGAAATTTGAAAATGGTGGAAAAACGAAAAAATTTTCTGTTTTTTCGGCCAGAATTATTCTGAAAATAAAAGCCTATGGTTGGAGGCGGCATTCACAAATTTGAGCCCCACTTTTTTTTAGTGTACTAGGTTAGAAGAAAAAATTCTAAAAGAAAAAACTATTGGAAAGATTTGTTTAAACCTCGAGTACGCATCACTCCCGGTAATCCTATAGGACACAATATTTTCGTAGTTTTATACACAGAAGATTTAATGACTAACATATTTAATTCTGATATTGTTGGCAGCCCTAAGCGCTCGCAAAAATTCTAGCTGCGTATTATAAGTAGTATATCTCCTACAATATTATTTACCTCTTTCCCTCCACACCCACTCTTTTCATGTACAAATACGAAAGTTTCACGGATTCATATGGATTTAACAAGGACAGGGATAAGGATTCATTGTATCGGATCTATGGTTCTAAATAAAAGCCATTGTCGCTGCAAATATATCGAATTAAAATGTGTTTCGCTAATTTAAATGCGAGCGAGAGTTTATTACGGCAGTCCTAATCAAACGTATTTCCCATCTGACGATAAGCAAGTACTGTAACCTAAAGGAGCTTGCAATGAGAGGTATTAACACATTCAGTGCCGAAAACCCGACTCACGGGTATTTTATGATTTCGTTCCCAGGCCGGACGACCCAATAGTCGGGTTCGTGGTACTACACTACACATTTATATGAAGAAATGTTTGTGGCCTGGCACGGATGTCTCGTTTGAGGTACCTACAGTGAGGTACAGGTATTAGATACAGGCGCGTTGCCGACTACGACATGTATTCTAAAAATGTATTATGTATATGAATTATGTTGTAAGTAGGTAGTTAGTGAAATCCCGTTGGTAATAACAGTTTCGTAAAAAAACAATGTCGATTTAATGCCAGCCATGAAGCAAGCAGCATCCTAAAATTGATTGAAAAGTAACAAATTTTGCATTTTAATAAATACATGTTGCGTTACCGTCGGAATCAAAAACTAGTTTAACAAACAGATTCCAGAGTAGGTAGTTCTAGTAGTAATAAACAAGCGACCATAGCTAAACTTTATTTCCTCATTAAAAACGAGAGATTTGCAACTCATACGTACCTACCCAATAATGTAAATTTAATTAATTGATAGTAATCAAGAATTTCATATAGTAACACTACTAGGAATATTCATCTCACAACAAAAAAAAAGTTAACAGTATGGTGAATTTTACTTATATCCTATTTATTCAAATCAGATACTAGTATGAGTTTTAGTTACGAAATGCATTAGTCTAGAAAGTACTTACGTACTTATATAAATGCAGGCGTATTTTTATTCTCATTTTTTCCAACAGTTATCGATATTATTAATATAAATAAATCTGACTTATTTTCGGTATAGGTATACCTACAAATTATTATATACGGACAAAACTTTTAGTAATCCTACTTCAAAAAATCCTAGTACCTAATTATGATGGAAATCGTGAAACGAAACCGATCAGAAATTATATTGCATGAAAGTCAAGTAAGGGTGAAGTTACATCTGTCAGCATCGAGCCGCATTTTATATATGAGAAATCGCTCGTTAGTATGAAGATGCGTACGCATCGGAAAACTGAAAGCATGCGTACGCATCTTCATACTAACGAGCAATTTCTCATATATAAAATGCGGCTCGATGCTGACAGACGTGATTCCACCCTAGACTCCTTTCTGGGAACGCGACCTCAATTAAACATTAATAAGCTTCTTGATATGAAAATAGATAGACGACAATAATTCCTCGTGTATTTGCTAATGCTCATTGCAGTATTTCACAGCCAAGGCGTAGATTAGATATGTGTATAATGTTGTGTGTAAATATTATAGTGTTATAGAAATTTTGCCATTATCCTATTGTAAAAGGGAAAGTTAAGTCATATTTACGAGTGTTCAATGTGTTAGTACTTAAATAAGATATAGGTACGGTCGAAAGTATTAATCTATACATATAATAAAGCTGAAGAGGGTCGAAAGTCTGTACATGGAAGATATTTGAAAAAAAATTGGCTGGGGATACTTAGAATCGATAACAGAACACGTTCCAACAGTTTTTAGAATTTTTGTCTGTTTGTCTGTTTGTCTGTTTATCTGTTTATTTGACCGCGCATCACGTGAAAACGGCTGAACGGATTTTGATGCAAACTTTACTAATCTGTCAAGAAAATCCCTGGCCACATTTTAGGCTAGAAAAATTCAACCCCTAAAAGGCCACCCCCCCGGTGGCCACTACACTCAATTAAGTTATGTTTGCACCTGAATCTTATGGCGCTAACTTAAGAAAGTGGTGTAAACTTTTTTTTTTGTGTAGGTACTTTGTAAAAAAAACAACATTTTTCGTAGTCGATGTCAAACGTCTTTGAAAATAAGTATTAAATCATATTCTATTGACAATAATTAACATTATTTGAAGTGGGTGGTTTGAAAATATGATGTCTACCCCAAACTTTTTCATACACTTTTCGTCGGGTAGTTGCACAAATCTTTGTTTTGACATTTTGTTGGGACATCAGTTGGCTGCGACCACGACCAGTGAAACCTGTGTCGAAACGTCGGTAAATAAAGGTAATAAAATAAATTTCGAGATAGGCCCGTCTATAAATGTGAGTTAATATGTGTTCAAAACGCGAAAGTTTTTAAATATTAGGTATATGTCTTTGTAAATGTCAAACAATTTGGGACTTGCATTTTAAACGCGTTACCATAACCTTTCGGACAAAAAAAAAACAATTTTTCGCGAAATTTTCGCAACGTATTGAGGTTACAAGGTAGCACGGTCTCAGGAATCTGAGGAAGAATCTCGTGCCTCGGAGACGTTCACGCAGTGCGAAGAACGGTTGACCGCTCAGCGGATTCGTACGACAGACGCGCTCGACGGTAAGTACTGTGGTACATCAGCGAGTACTGGATACTTACCTACACATGCGCGGATATTGGCGGAAATCGAAGGTGAACAGGCAGTATATACCTAAATCCATTAACGCTGTCTTGGATGATGGCAACGTTACAACAGACCCTCTGGAGTTCCTAAACTCATTGAGCACACACATTAACCTACATTAATACTATTGTTCTGTGTTAAAGCACTAACAGCCTGGACGCTTCGGGCCTTACGCCCTACGCGGAGCTCGGCCTTCGCACTTACACACTTACACTATTGTTCTGTGATTAAGCACTGACATCCAGGACGCTTCGGGCCTTCGGCCCTACGCGGAGCTCGGCCTTCAGGCCTTCGCATTAAGACATTTATACTATTGTTCTGTGTTTAAGCACTGACAGCCTGGACGCTTCGGGCCTTCGGCCCTACGCGGAGCTCGGCCTTCGGCCTTCGCATTTAGACACTTATACTATTGTTCTGTGTTTAAGCACTGACAGCCTGGAAGCTTCGGGCCTTCGGCCCTACATGGAGCTCGGCCTTCGGCTTTCACATTAGATATCCACACCAAAATTTCACGTAAACCATTGCGGCTGTGTCCCTGACATAGCCTCTCTCAATTTTTTTTATCAAAAAAATTCGCGCTCGCTACGCTCGCGTTTTTCACTTTTAAGGTTAAGCCTACTTTGATAAAGATGACATTCTGGGCACCCTACCGAGCGACTACTACGACTTACGCACTGACATCCTGGACGCTTCGGGCCTTCGGCCCTACGCGGAGCTCGGCCTTCGGCCCTCGCAATCAGACACTTATACTATTGTTCTGTGATTAAGCATTGACATCCTGGACGCTTCGGGCCTTCGACCCTACACGAAGCTCGGCCTTCGGCCTTCGCATTTAGACACTTATACTATTGTTCTGTGAGTTCTGTGTTTAAGCACTGACAGCCTGGACGCTTCGGGCCTTCGGCCCTACCTGGAGCTCGGCCTTCGGCTTTCGCATTAGATATCCACACCAAAATTTCACGTAAACCATTGCGGCTGTGCCCCTGACATAGCCTCTCTCAATTTTTTTATATTAAAAAAAAAATCGCGCTCGCTACGCTCGCGTTTTTCACTTTTAAAGCTAAGCCTACTTTGATAAAGGTGGTATTCTGGGCACCCTACCGAGCGACTACTACTACGACTTAAGCACTGACATCCTGGACGCTTCGGGCCTTCGGCCCTACGCGGAGCTCGGCCTTCGGCCTTGGCAATCAGACACTTATACCATTGTTCTGTGATTAAGCATTGACATCCTGGACGCTTCGGGCCTTCGACCCTACACGAAGCTCGGCCTTCGGCCTTCGCATTAAGACACTTATACTATTGTTCTATGTTTAAGCACGGACATCCTGGACGCTTCGGGCCTTCGGCCCTACATGGAGCTCGGCCTTCGGCTTTCGCATTAGATATCCACACCAAAATTTCACGTAAACTGCCCCTACCGAGCGACTACTATTACGACTTAAGCACTGACATCCTGGACGCTTCGGGCCTTCGGCCCTACGCGGAGCTCGGCCTTCGGCCTTCGCATTTAAACACATACCATTGTTCTGTGATTCAGCATTGACATCCTGGACGCTTCGAGCCTTCGACCCTACACGATGCTCAGCCTTCGGCCTTCGCATTTAGACACTTATACTATTGTTCTGTGTTTAAGCACTGACATCCTGGACGCTTCGGGCCTTTGAACCTGCACGAAGCTCGGCCTTCGGCCTTCGCATTTAGACACTTATACTGTTCATGTTCTGTGTTTAAGCACTGACCGCCTGGACGCTTCGGGCCTGCGGCCCTACGTGGAGCTCGGCCTTCGGCCTTCGCACTTAAACACTTATACTATTGTTCTGTGATTAGGTACTTACAGCCTGGGCGAAGCTGGGGAAGGGTGAAAAAAACTATTGGGTTTGGAGTGTAATTTTGTTTAGTGGTACCTACCTAATTGTAAAATATTTTATCTGGACTTCAGCCCGCTAATCGTATCCATCTGTCAACTTTACTTCAAGTTCCGCCTCCAGGGGAGAGAAAGAGAAATTAGGGATGAATTAGCTTACTGACACAGACCGAATTCCACGCGGGCGGAGCCGCGGGCACAGCTAGTTTATGATAATTTCGTACCTTGTCACAGTGACAATCAATAATGAAAGTCGCTACAGACCTTATACTACTGTCTTATACAAGGTACAAAATGGGTCATAAATTAATACTTTCGACTGTACCTACCTACTTATGTATATGATGTTATTCATTTTTCTAATATGAGTAAAATACTGACTCCGACGTTTTTAGTAGGTATTCAAGTATCAACGTGTTATTTATAATGTTTTCGGCGGAAATACGGCTTGCTATGCTGTGCTGTGACCATTTTATTAACCGACTTCCAAATCTCAAAGAAGGAGGTTATCAATTCGGTTGTATTTTTTTTTTATTTTTTTATTTTTTTATGTTTGTTACTCCATATCTCCGTCATTACTGGACCGATTTTGAAAATTCTTTTTTTTATTGTATGTATATGCATACAGATTGGTCCCGTTTTGGTCAAAACCCAGTTCTGATGATGGGATCCATGAGGAATCGAGGGAACTCCTCAAATCTTAAAGGCATACATATAGTGATTTTTGTGTTTTTATCAACAAATCAAGCATATACATTCAGAAACGTGACATTTGATGAAGTGGAACTGCTGATGATGATCAGAACAGAACTCTTCAACGACGCATAGTTCACGTTTGGCGATTTGTCCTCTTCGTTATGTTTGTTAAGCAAGTTTAGTTTTTAAGCCACATTTTTGTCAAGCTCGAGTTCTGATGATGGGATCCATGAGGAATCGAGAGAACTCCTCAAATCTTAAAGGCGTGCGTATAGAGATTTTTGTATTTTCATCAGAAAATCAAGCATTTTTATTAAAAACTGTCGCATTTGATGAAATGGAACTGCTGATGATGATCAGAACAGAACTCTTCAACGACCCATAGTTCACGTTTGGCGATTTGTCCTCTTCGTTATGTTTGTTAAGCAAGTTTAGTTTTTAAGCCACATTTCTGTCAAGCTCGAGTTCTGATGATGAGATCCATAAGGAATCGAGGGAACTCCTCAAATCTTAAAGGCATACATATAGTGATTGTTGTGTTTTAATCAACAAATTAAGCATATACATTTAAAAAGTAACATTTGAGGAAGTGTAACTGCTGATGATGACCAGAACGAAACTCTTTAACGACGCATAGCTCGCGTTTGGCGATTTTTCCTTTTCGTTATGTTTGTTAAGCAAGTTAGGTTTTTAAGCCATATTTATGTCAAGCTCAAGTTCTGAACATGGGATCCATGAGAAATCGAGGGAACTCCTCAAATCTTAAAGGCACACGTATAGAATTTTCTGTATTTTCATCATAAAATAAAGCATTAACATTAAAAACTGTCGCATTTCATGAACTGGAACTGCTGATGATGATCAGAACAGAACTCTTCAACGACGCATAGTACATGTTTGGTGATTTCGAATTTCGACTTTGACTTGGACTGGGACCCGGACTCGGATCCAGATCCGGCCTCGTACCCGGATCCGGTTCGGACCCGGACCCGGACCTGGACTCGGACTCGGACCTGGACTAGACCCGGACTCGGACACAGACCTTGACCCGGAAAACCACTATGATACCTAAACTAAACAAACTACTATGATTACCTACCATAAAATGTAGGTATAAAGTATGATGAGGCCAAACCCCTCCCGCTCAAACCCCCGTACACCGCACCGCATGCGCCGTTAAGTGGGTTAGGTTAGGTTTGAACTGCTATCCTCACAGAACCGAACAAAAGTGGGTTAGGTTAGGTTAGAACTGCGAGCCTTACAGAAACGAAATGCTACTAGAAAAGTGGGTGGTTTTACCTCCTTTTCTACATAGCGCACCATCTACAATAATCTTTCACCGGGCCGCATAGAAGTCGGTTTTTTTTTCTTAAAAATTATTTTTAAATGATTTGAACTCCACTGCCTCATCTCATAAGTTAGTTGAAAATTAAGCTACTAATGTGAACATATTGTCAGTATGTGACCTTCCCCCTGATACTCCACCATTCTACAAGTTAGATATTAAGCCCTAAATACCTCCCGCACACTATCAACAGTGTCATTTAGCGACACGCTTGAGCTCTGGGCTCATATCTGCCACGATATTCCGGTTAGCGTGAAAGCAAATTTCATTTTAATGACCCCAAGCCAACGGTCGATGCCATCTCCACGCTCGATTTACTGGAGGGCTGGTACTAAATATATTGCCGTCGTACAACTAATGTTCGATAGTAAATTTTCCTGTATTTTCGGGTTATTGAAGATGGAATGAATATATTGAATTTTAACAGAGATGTGAAAAATACTTTATAAAAAGTATTTAAATACAAAATACAAATACTTTCTTGATATACTATTTCAAATGCAAAATACAAAATAGTTTTTGAATTTGTATTTAAAATACAAAATACGAAATAGGTATTTTCAAAATACTTTTTAAAAATACAAATACTTTGCGATAAAAGGTACTCTGAATAGTGAATACCTAGTCTGAATTAAAAAGTAGGTATTACTCAGAATATCCGAATTGAAAAGACTCTCTTTATTCTTTGAAAACAGTGTGTCAATCAGTCCTCTATCTAAAGTGCAAATTTCTAGTTGTTTGCTCATATTAACCGGAAGGATGGATGGATGATGGTTTATAACGAACAATTTTTAAAAGCATTAATTTAGATTTGTAATGTTTTACAGCTAGTATAATGCCTCTCGTTAGTGTGATGAAAACGTCTCGTTTGTGTTTCATCAGGGCAGAAAAGTTTGTTCTCCTCTCGTACCTTGAAACCCTCGCAACACTTAAGATTCCACTTTTTTAATGATGAGCGACGTTACTAAACAGATTCAACAGTTCCATGTTAAAAGAATAAGAGAGTTGCCAGGATTGTAACATCAGAAGAGATTGTAACTCCTACCAACATTACCTACTATAAAGTATTTTGTATTTTGAAAATAGAAAATAGGTCTCAAAAACTATTTCAAAATAGTTTTCTTCAAAAGGTATTTAAATACAAAATACAAAATAGGTATTTTGCATTTTGTATTTGCATTTTAAATACAAGTATTTCAAATAAGTCACCTCTCTGAATTTTAACTCCCTATGTTCGTACTGATTTTCTTGGCGATGGTTTAGTGGAATATTTAGCGTGGGAAGGCTAAGGCGGACCAACAATCTGGTGAAGTCGTTGTGTTATTTTATACGACTCCGTTAAATATACATAATTTCAAATTACGTTCGTCATTTCAAAAATGTGGTCAGTTTTGAGAACGGGAACGATCGAAATCGGGCTTGTAAGGTGTATTTTTGTCAATTTAATTCAAATCTAACAATGTTATTGTAAATATTTAGCGGTCTGTTTACAAAGCGCGGCATCCCTGACTAAAACTGGCATCGCGTTGAATGGCTTTTCTGTAACACTTACCTTTTGTTGCCGTGACAGAATCATGACAGAAGGATGAGCCCTGATTTAGGGCCTGCGGCGTAATTAACGGTACGTTTTGCGGAACAAACAGTTTCATTCAGCTTGAATACTTGTTTAGCAAATTACGTCAAAAATGAGTGAGTAAGCGATTAAGTTCTGTTTCGTTGACTATTAATACACCAAATAAATTTTATAGGTAAATCCGTGTTTCATGTGGGAGTGACTACAAAGGAGAGACCGGCCGAAACATTTTGATGAGAATATTTAGGTACTTCCTTATAATAACGTGCTTTAGATATTACAAGGTATTACAATACCTAAAATTTGTAGTTATCAAGTTTATAAAAAATAAGTAATTAAATAAAAAAGAAACGATCTACATAGGTATAAAGTAGGTATTACCTATACTTATACAATGAGGTTACACGTGCATAGCTCAACGCAGATAACGCCGTAGCTTTTTAGGTCTCAAGCGAAAGGGAAGCTGCCGTTGGTTCGAATTCCAGGTTGTGAGGTGAAAAAGTAGACCCCTTCTTCGTTTATGGAGCTCATAACTTGAAGCTCACGTGAAGGATAAGTCATGGAAAATAGATCGCAATTTGTCAGTTGAAACCTATCAAGCGCGCTCTGTATAGTGACAAATTGGCAGTGCTACATGGCATTAAATATTTGTGACATTTACGCGTAATCGTAAAACATGTACAGTATACACACTACGCTTACACTACGCTAATGTAGGTACACTTGCTTGCACAAAACTTTAGTTATTTACTCATCAACTTGAAACATTTTGATGAGAATATTTAGGTACTTCCTTATAATAACGTGCTTTAGATATTACAAGGTATTACAATACCTAAAATTTGTAGTTATCAAGTTTATAAAAAATAAGTAATTAAATAAAAAAGAAACGATCTACATAGGTATAAAGTAGGTATTACCTATACTTATACAATGAGGTTACACGTGCATAGCTCAACGCAGATAACGCCGTAGCTTTTTAGGTCTCAAGCGAAAGGGAAGCTGCCGTTGGTTCGAATTCCAGGTTGTGAGGTGAAAAAGTAGACCCCTTCTTCGTTTATGGAGCTCATAACTTGAAGCTCACGTGAAGGATAAGTCATGGAAAATAGATCGCAATTTGTCAGTTGAAACCTATCAAGCGCGCTCTGTATAGTGACAAATTGGCAGTGCGACATGGCATTAAATATTTGTGACATTTACGCGTAATCGTAAAACATGTACAGTATACACACTACGCTTACACTACGCTAATGTAGGTACACTTGCTTGCACAAAACTTTAGTTATTTACTCATCAACTTGTTAAGCTATTATATGAAACAATATTTTTATAATATCATATGCCTAATAATCTTAAAACTCAATTTTTCCAGAATACGCCGAGTCTTGTTAAACTGCTTCTACTGATAACCATTATTTTCCTTCGGAAACAACTATTAGTTCCCCTGGGGCTTATGGAATGTAATAAATTTTAGTTCATCTTGACGTATCTGCCTTTTTCTATTAGTTCAGCACTTGCGGTCTATTCCGGAAGATATTTTAAGTCAAGTGTAGAAAATAACGACCCCTACTTTCGCTTCATAAGACTCACGCCATAAATTGAAAAGTGTTTTATTTTATTCTCTTCACCAAGTATGCAGTTATTAAACGCTTAAAATAAAATTGCAAGCTAGTTTCATGTTTTGGTGAGACGGTCCTCTGACTAAACTTTTTATTGTGAAACTTTTTTCGTAAAAACCTTTTATGTTTTCCTTCGAGTATTTTAACCGTGTATTTTAAACGTATAATTTACTAAGCACCTTTACAAAATTAAAGCGTTGTAAAGCTATTGTCTTCCAGTTCATTTTGCTGGCCTTTGGGATAAACATCGCCGTTAATCCCGCTGTGAAGACAATAAGTAATGCTGACCCATGGACCTTTTAAAATTGCAGGTCGACTACCCACCGTAGACCTATCATTCCCCATGAAAACCTTTAATTTCTCTTTCACTTTCAGAGGTCTCAGTCATCTGGTCGCTTGGAACATGGATGTGTGAAATTGTAATTGTGAAACGTGGTTATTATCCATGCAGTGACCCTGAAAAGGGCGACAGGGGTCCCTTGACACGTGCAAGATTAGTCCCTCATGCAAAGTTTAAAATTAAACGAGCCCTAGATAAAGGGATGACGCTTGCTTGCCGAACATATCAGCTATTGTTTCAGAAATTGAGATTTTAACACTATGCTTCGATGCCGTACAAGATCCAACGACAAATTATGAGTATAACGTAGTTCACGTGACTCGCTCCAAATATAAGGGAAAAAAATAGAGAAGAGCAATTTAAAAATGTACAGCGTAGAATTTTTTTTTTAATGACGCTATTCTATTATTGTGATAGATCACTTACGTAGAATACCTACCTATTATAACAGTCTTTGGCGCTGACGAAGTTCCCATGAGAGCCTAAGATTTATTACTTATTACGAAGACGGAAGTCACCCAAAGATTATAAAAAGGGAACGACTTTTGGCAATAAAGAGTAACTTAGATGATGATGATATGAATATGGAAGAGCGTTTTCACTTATACTTCGTTTTTTTTAGCATTAGAAAGAACTTGCAAGAAGGTAAGCGATCTTAACATGCCTTTTAATTGAAAAACGCTTTTTAAAAATCAAAAACTATTACTTATGAAAGCAGAAGAATATAAATGATCGTATTAGATTCATAATTGTTACATATTTGCCGCAACTAGGGTTTGCAATCCGGATCCGAAATGTATGAAATTATCCGGATCTGGATCCGGATCCGCGGATCTTCCCATACATTTCGGATCCGTCGTACAAACTCTAGCCGTAACTTATTTTTAAAATGTGTTTTTCAATTAAAAGACACATCAAGATTGTTTACCTTATTTCTACTGCTAAAAAAACGAAGTATAACTGTGTACCAATAACGGCCAGTTAGCAATCGTTCCAAACGCCATACATTTTGTCAGGAAAATGACAGTACCTACACACAACGTATTTAGTTTTAAAGTAAAAGGCAAAGAGTAAAGTAAGTATAATAGGTAGTAAAAGTTAAATAGAAAAGGGTCATAAGTAGGTACTTAACTACCTATGTTTAGTGCAAGGGTGCACAGCAAACGCAAATCTTTTGTTTTACGAAGTCAATTCTCCAAACAGTTCCCCATACCTACCTATATCTGTATTATTTCACGTAAAGGAGTGATTTAAATTCGTGGTTTGTATCCGCGGGATTACGCCCTGATACTCGCGACATTTTATTGCGCGAAATTTTATTGTTCCCATAAAACCTGGAATTAAATCATGTGACTTTCGCACCTACATGAAACATTGCGTTGGAACGGAATTCCATCGCTACAGGTTTTATTTTTATTTACGAATATCTTAAGGCGAATAAATGGTAACATGTTATTATAATTCTATCACACGGTAGAAAAGGAGGATTTTATATTGTTGGAATTATACATATTGTAGTAGACACCATAAAGAAGAGATTGGGAGGCTAATTCGAGCTTAGAATTCCGCTATCACAATTTCACAATCATACTGTTAACTGACAGTTCGTAAAGCTTATTACAAAAGGCATAAGGTCCACCGATGAACAGTTATTTGAAGTATCTGAGATCAAATTCAAAACTTATTGTATAAAAACGTGTATATAACACTGTTTTTTCAAAGCTATACTTACCCGGAGGCCTATTACAACTTTAAAATTCCTAAATTTGACATGGATTTGACACTAGGTAATAGAAGTGAATTTCGCGCAAAACAATAAGCATGGATAATTTTATTGTCAAATCAATATCAAATTAAAATGATTTTTAAAGTTCGAATTGGCTTCCCGCTATGGTAATCATCAAAACTCATCACTTTAAAGTAATAACGCTCACATGATAGGCTATCGAGGGAACCATTTTCCCGATGAATACGTAATATCCATTTAAAGTAATGACGAGATCAGCTATCGCCCCTTCTATTATCTCTACCAAATTAAATGACATGCGTGAAGTAGCGTTAATTTAAATAATGGAAAGGTAGAAATTCGTGAGGTGAAAATAAGTTTAAATTTACCTACATCATCATCTGATAAAGTAAAGTACTTACCTATGTTGCGAAATAACTACCGACGACCGGCGTCGACCGGTCTGACCTAGTGGGTAGTGACCCTGCCTGTGAAGCCGCGGTCCTGGGTTCGAATCCCAGTAAGGGAATTTATTTGTGTGATGTGCACAGATATTTGTTCCTGAGTCATGGTTGTTTTCTATGTATTTAAGTATTTGTAAGTATATTATATATTTATATCGTTGTCTGAGTACCCACAACACAAGCTTTCTTGAGCTTACGGTGGGGCTTAGTCAATTTGTGTAATAATGTCTTATAATATTTATTTATTAACTCGTGTTTTGGTAAGAAAACTGATGTATGGAGTTACCACTCTTTCTTTACTTATATTTCTCTATGGTACAAGTTAATAATCACTATCAGGGGCGTTTGAATGTCAAAATCTGTCACTGATTTGTTATCTATATGTTATTACTTACAGCATATTTCGCTACGTAATATAAGTAAATATAAAGAAAATTATATAAAATCACATTTTCTATTTGAAGTCTGTTCCTAAAAAAAGAAGTGTGCCGATTTTGAGATCCAGTTTCCGATTTTGTATTAACTAGCCTGTATTTGAACCACCCAGCCTTTGAACACGAAGATTCCACAAATTTCAGAAATCCCCGGAGAGCCTGCTTCGATGCTTATTTGTCTGCCATTCCTGATTACAGAGAAACCGTATTAAATTGAATACAACTCGCTCGCATAACCAGGAACCAATTCGAACGTACATCTGAGATCAAAATGATATATAAATGATGTCATTTAGTTATCATTCACGCGTGTACTTCGCTCGAACTTGTCCGTACATACATACGAGTGCGAGTGAGACGCACGGGAGAATGAATACAAAATTTACATAATTTATTTTGCTCTATTTTAAAGGTTGTTGCTGCTGATTTTACGGTATCAGATACAATTTACTATAGTTCTACTTTTATAATGTGTTTTTTTTTAACAATTAACGGAACAGATGGTGCTTTGAATTTAATTGTGAGGAATGTTAAGCTTTGGATTCCTCCGAAAGCGGTGCCGTCATATAGCGGCCGTAATATAGCGGTGAATGACGTCACGAGAACGGTGTCTATGTAAACCAAATGGCGCGGTTTCCCAGAGGGCGGTGATTGACACCGTAACGTAAAAAAGCGGTGCCGCCATTTGCAATGACGGCCGTCATGACGGTGTCGATAGTTTCGTGAACGTTTTATTAGATAGCGGTGAAGCCATTTTGTACTAAAATCTCAAATGCACCTTCTGTACCACGAGATTTGAATAAATGATCTTCCGTACTACCGTTCTGATGATATTTCATCCTCCAAGTAAATTATTATAGTTAAATCAAGGTCGTCCATTTTCTATCCTGGATACGTTTCGTTTGACCTTGGTGGCTGACGGTGTGTTATGACGCCACGGTACTTTCCAAGTTTCCACATGTCGTGACCGTAAAGACGGCCGTCTTTTTGCGGTCGCTATATGACGGCCGCTATATGACGGCACCGCTTTCGGAGGAATCCAAAGCTTTAGAAAATAATAATAAACTTACCGTTCTAAAGTAAAAACAAACATAATAATGATTTGGAATGAAAATAAAAATGGAAATAAATTATAGCTGGTCAACCAAATCTTGTTAGTAAAAAGAGGCGCGAAATTCAAATTTTCTATGGGACGATATCCCTTCGCGCCTACATTTTTCGAATTTGCCGCCTTTTTCTACTGTCAAGATTTGGTTGACCAAGTATACCTACCTTTAAAATAGAATAAATTAAGAATCACCGCCACCATTGTACAGAAGCCACATGTACGATTTGACTACTGCCAGGTAATGAGTCCACGCTGAAAAAAATGAAATAGATATGTACTTTCGTATGTACAGTCGCCATCAGATATTTTATATAATTTTTATTTTATTTTAGGTGCTGGCCACTTGGCCAGTAATTAAACTTTTATTTTTCCGTTCCTCTAAATTTGTCCATGAGTATATAAGAATATTACAATTTCAAACTAAAAAACTTGCAAACTTTCAAACTTGTGTTGTAAATTTTTGTAAATCTTTAGAAATATTTTTCTTACTTGTACTTTGTACTTACACGTTTATTTACAAAATTCCATTAAACATTAAAACTAAAATCGTTGAACTGATACCAAACCTATTATCTTCAACATATTCTCCTTTGGCTTTGATACACAATCGCAAAATAATGCTATAAATTTAGTAACAATATGTACAGTAAAAAAATCTTTTTTAACGTATTTTTGGGGCACTCTGTACAGTGTATACGCTGTACACTGATTACCTGTACTATTACCACCTGTATGACACTGACGTACCTATACGCTAGCGTGTGCGTAACTTACTTTCTACGCATCTTGCTCGTACACGCATATTAGTGCGAGCGAGAATAGCGAGATGTATAGAAAGTAAGTTACGTGGACTTTATAGAATATGTCAGTTTGATACTGCTAAGGCAATTAATCATGGTAAGGCTACAAAATGCATCCGGACCATTGTATAATGACTGAGAAACACGTGAAATGTTGTATTTTTAATTTCTACAAGTACCCGCAATACCCGCATAGGTACTGGCGATTCCTTCGATTTGATATTTATTTACGATATGTGATCTTGATCTGGCATAAAACTCTGGTAACCGTAAGCCGGCCAGGGAAGCCTACAGAGAGCTGAATCATTATATTTAACTCATATTGATGATGGCCTTCGGGCATCTTAACAAAATGGCGGGTGGGCCTCATGGGCCTGACTCTTTGGCTTTCCGGGCTTACGCAGAACTTTTGCCAGTGATATTGGCTCTTTGTCAACCAATACTTACTTTAAGTACATATAAGTAAATTTTCAAATGTAGGTAGCTAAGGATAATAGAAAGAAATAAATTAAAAAGACTTGTGAAGTACTTACTTAAGCATAAAATCATGATAAGGCAACTCCATACTAATCCGATAAAGAATGATTTGCCACCTTCTAGCATCAATAATAGTGGAATTAAAATGCCCAGTACCAATTGAATGATCCAGTAGATTATGCTTATCCAGATATAGGCTGGGATTAAATCGGGACTTTCCTGTAAAATATTATTTGAAATTTACTAATTTGTTACGGGTACATTTTAAAGCGTTCATGATGGTCTCAAATATTTTTAAATTAAAGGCATATTACATTTTTATAAAATTCGCTGCAGTTTTTCTTACACGCGCGATTATTTATACGATATTTATATATAAAAAATCAATATTATCAATTTACACCCGTGATTTTATATTTTAGAGGAACAATATTTACACATGTAACTAACCTAACAGCAGATAATTAAAAAACTCGTATTATATTGAGATTTTTCAGGTTTTGGATGAAGTTATTTAAAGGAATTTAATTTGATTAATATTGGAAGGATTTTTGTCATCAAGTATTTTATTTGCTGTAGTGACGCCGATGCCGATGCCGGAATAGTGTGACGCCCTGCTGGGTATTGCGTCATAATGCCATTTGTAATTACATACTTACACAACACGCGGCCATCACCAGTAACACTGAGCCGATTATAAACATGATGTTGGCGAGCGCGAACAGTGCCATCAACATCAACAAAATGACAGTGACAAAATCTAGCTCCGAACGGCCTATGAGGAGTAGATATGCGAGAAATGCAACGCAACCTAGTACCTGAAACACAAGAAAAAAAGTATTTTAAAAGTTGTCTATTGTTTTAAGTTTTATTGTAAAGGCCAATGGACAATTGGACATACTATGTAACTGGATGGAGAACTAAACCATATATTTATCCACACATTAACGAATAGGGTAGATATTCTGTGATGATTTTATTATCTTTTTTTGTAACGAATTGGGTAGATATTCTGTGATGATTTTATTATCTTATTTTGTCATAATATATAATAGCGTGAATTAACCTTTAGGCCAGAGCACACAGGCGGCGTGTGCGCGTGCGTTAAATTGTTGGAGCCGGTCACGCACATGTCACGCAAATGATGTGCCATCTCTTATAAGAATCTCTATATGACAACGTGCACGTGTAGATCTATGCACGCATCCGGTGTGCACATGTAAGACGAGAGTAAAGGAAGCATTATTTTAACCTTTCCAGCTTCACCATGAAACCTAGCAATGCTTTGACATTTGCCGGTGTACAATCTCGTAAATAGTGTCTTGTTGTTTCAATGCTTGCCCACGTGTTTATCACAGATCTGTGTATAAATTGTAGTTACTTAAATGTAACAGATACTTACAATTCCCGAGATACCAATAAACAAGGCACCACATCTCAAGCTGAAGCAGAGACAAAATCTATTAATATGAGGAATTCTTTCAATTAACGTAACCTTCTCTTGGTCATTTCTGGGAGTAGAATTGGGTTTCGCCATTATTATTCGTCGAAATGTTTACGTAAAGGAAAAAAATTATAAACACCAAAGATGATTATAAAATTCCAGGTCTGTCAGATAAGACAGCATGTTTGTTGTCAGGTGACTACTTGTCATAAATATAGATTTCTTACTTTTAAGTAAGTGAGTCTTTAAGTACAGAGTTTCGATAATTCGGTACCAGCCGTAGGAATCAGAGAGGAATCATAGGACACAGGTAGGGACTTCCTATATCGATAAACTCAATTGTTAATGCTCGTTTTACCTATATACACAGTTGTAGGTACCCCCAACTTACATAAATAGAAATACCTAATTATGTTATTACTTAATTGTCATTCAGACGAGTCCAGTATACTTACCCTTGATTCTTCAGGCGTAAATAATGAGGAAGTATACAATTTGCTTGAGGCGCTGTGGGCGTAGTAAATCAAAGGGTAAGTTGCGGCTTATCGTCCCGTACGGGCCTCTGGAGGCTCGACGTGATATACTGGCTTATGCAATGCTGCTTAAGGACTGGTCGAGAAATCCGGAAACTGTCATAAAATCTGGCCATGAAGTTATTTTATCAAAACTAGGTTTGTATGTCAAATATTTTAATATATTTTTATGTATTAACTGAGTAACGATTCTTATGATGTGACAGAGAGACTTCTTGCCTAAGTTCGTTCGACAAGTCTACATTTCCACGTTTACCATAAAATTATAAAACTTTGCCCTTTAACATATAGAATAGAATATAATAGTATTGGAAACTATGAATATAAGTAGTGGGGTGTTTTTTTTTCAGATGTTTCGTGTTTCAAATCCTTTAAATTATTTTACAGTACATATGGTGCTACTTTCCCACACTAGTGCGTAAATAAGCACTTTTCTTTGCTATGTCAAATATTTAAAGGGGCATATGTACTGTAAAACGTTGTACGATACGCGTGCGAATAGGTAATTCGCAACTCGTGTCGATTTAAAACACTCTCTTCGGTCGTGTTTTAATTTATCGCCACTCGTTTCGAAATTCCTCTTTTCCGCACTTGTATCGTAAATGACTATTTATAGGGTATATAATAGCTACAGGACAGGTACAAGCTACAGCGTAGCAATAGGTTTGCATTTTATAATTTCGTCTCCATCATCATTGTCATTGATATTTATGTAGAATGTCAGCAAAGTTATACTACATTTTAGCTTAATCGGCAATATGAAATTGATTCAATATATTCTTACAAGTTAAAAAAAACTTATTAAAATTGGAAGTTTTAAGGTGTGTCTAATCATTGCATACTGTGTACCTGTTGTTCCATTAATTAGTTTATTTAATGTATTAATTGCGTGAAGGCCTCTAGCTCAAGCTTTTTTACTGATCCTAAATTAAAGTAAGTATAAACGAAAATCTCAGTTATTAAATAATCCAATTTCCAAGATGTTTTGTAAGCTAAAAAATATAAATTATCATGCTCCTTATTCACCGCAGCCACTTTTGAGCAGTAAAAGGATCTTAAATAGAATTCCTTCACTAAGTTTACGTAAGAGTTTTTTAAGGGGGATTTTTACAGATTAAGGCTCTCCTAACGCAAATCTCAAACTGAGGGTTACGAGTAGCTGTTCTACAGATCACTAACCTACTAGATGGATTATTCCATGTTCCAGTTGGCATAACATTAATTCCGGCATAATAATATTATTCATGAAGTGGCAATTTGCATTGGTCTAAAAAAGATCTCAATTTGATTCAACATTCCTGCCACTCTCGCTCTTAGAATTATAAACAGGTTTTTTAATAAAACAATCTTTTTTAACCAAACATTAGCGGGGTCTAAAAATCTGAGTTGAACACTTAGTAGTAGTTTTAAGTTTTGTTGGGTTGTAATTGCAGCAGCCTTACTGCTGCAGCGTAGCAGCGTATCGTAACAGCGGGAAATGGGCTGTGTAATTGTCAATCTCCTTTTGATTTTACTCTTATTAGTTGTTTATACAGAATTTTTTTCGTATCTAAGTATGTATTTATCTTAAATTGTTTTCGGTTACCGCGACAGTTACTCATGAAATAAAACTATTAAAACGGATTATATCGCATATATTGATTTAGCTATTTGATTATGATTTGTATCGTCGCTTATTACCTGCATATGGTACAAGATTTGCTTATTTTGGGGTTAGAACGATCTATTGTTCCGAAATATTTTTAATGATATATCTATGGAGGTTGATCTACGAACTGAGCTCACAAAATTGTACTGCATTTTAGCTTATCCTCAGAGAAATGGGAAAAATATATTCGTACTTAGTGAACCTCGCGTTGTTGACTTCTATTTTATAAAATGTTTTAAGTAGATGTGATGCCAAATAAGCTTAACTTTATTAAAAGCTTTTATTTAATTTGCAATGCTTGTTTATGTTCAATATTGCGAACTAGGTATATACTGGTTTGGTAACATAGAGCTGTTCTAGTGATGGAAAAATAGTAATTTTTAACTCCTATTACAAACATACTACACAGAAGTAGAAGATTTATTAGTAACAATCACGTAACCTTTCTTCAATCCTACAATTCTTCTATCAGCTTTCATCCAATTTAATTATACCGTCTTATGTTAACACATACACTTCACGCATCCGTGCGCGCACACACACACACACACACACACACACACACACACACACACACACATATACACACAAGTGGCTCATAGATATCTAGCTTAGATATCTCTTTTCTGTTTAAGTTACATGTTACGCTAATTTAAATGTAATTTTAATCTTAAGTTCTAATTCTATTTTTGTTTCTTTCAACCGTTGCTCTGTTATTGTACTTAGTAAACCAGTAAGGAAGAGCGGTGTCTCTTGACACAGGTATCTTGTATGCTTAAAAAGACACCAACCTGCATATTGTTAAGCTACTATGTTACTGAATAAATCATTTTTATTTTTATTTTTTTATTTTTTATTTATACCTTGAGACCTTAATTATTTGCCTAGCACTAAGGGAGCGTTAAAGTATTACGTAACGTAATTTTTGGACATTCTTGTCCCCTCCTCCATGTAACGCGCCGTAACGTTTTTCTGTACCCCCCCCCGCCCCCTAGTAAAATGTTACGTAACCACCAAGTGACCATTTTTTAGGCCACAATTATGTGGCGTAAAGTACCTGAAGGGTTAAAAAACAATGTTACGTAACGCGTAGTTCAAACCCCCCCTCCCGCCCTGTAACGCATCGTAACGTTTTACAAGACCCTCACCCTCCCCCCAAATTCGTTACGTAATACTTGAACGCTCCCTAAGCGGGTAAGCTGTAAATTAGTGTAAATTATTATGACACGTGATTTAGTAATTAGGCTCAGTTTCATTCAAGCAGCATGGCTCATGTTCAATTTAGATTTAAATTGTGAAGCTAACAAAATTAAGTATGAGCGGTAAGTTTCACAGTTCGGGAGTCCTTCGGAAATGTATGATTGCGACTGAAGTGTCTTTTATTTTGGTATTTGATTCGATACCCGTTAACTCTTCGATGAGAGCAAATGTAAGTCCTAATATCCCGTATGAGTTTAAAAGTCAGGCGCCAGTCGTTTTTGTAAAAACAACGATTTTGATTTTTTTTTGATTCCGTAAAGATTCCGATGTTGGTGGATTAAATAATATTTACTCCTCTGCCTTCTACTTGGCAACTTATGGTAAAAAGTAAATTTTTTAAAACATTGGTGTCGACGTAGTTAGGTAGGTAGGTACTTTAAATTTATTCACAATGTATATAAGTATGTATATCGTCGCCTAGCACCCATAGTACAAGCTTTGCTTAGTTTGGAGCTAGGTTGATATGTGTAAGATGTCCCCTAATATTTATTTATTTTATTTATTTACGTCGCTGATTGTCATCATAGCCTTCAATAAAAATTGTTCCGTGAACGGTAAATACATGCAAAAATTATACCTATTTAAAAATTGCGTTAACTCATTAACATTCTAATTAGCTCGTCATCAAAGTTACCAAATAAATTTTTCGTCGGTAAACTGTTCCGAAATTATAATTTATTTGAGTCCCCGCGGTGGTTGGCGACACAACATAAACAAAATAGTTTAATTGCTTTCACAAAGTTTGTTACACAAAAACGCCGCGGGTAGGCCGAGGGTACCGAACAAACTGACAATTTCTACTTAATAATATCATATAAAACAGAAATAATCGTACTAACATTAAAATAATTTTAAGGTTTAACTCACGCATTTTTAATCACTAACAGTGCTGAGCAACAATTCAGAAGTGAGCAGTAGATAAAACAGAATGCAGAAATAATCCGCAAAAAGCTAAACGGAGTGCAGCGAGTGTTCCGAACTATGGCACCATTTCTGTTACCTCTAGGTATTTCATTATTACAATTAATTTATTCCGGTCTTCCAGTCCTTCGCCGGTTCTAGAAAACAAAGGAAACTTTTCATGAATCTACACCATTTAATATTATTTTCATAATATATCATCAATACCTACACTATAAATAATTAGTTAATTCGACGATTTCATGGAATCTCACTGCATTTCAAATGGTTTATCAATGCCTCGCGCATTTTTCACACAATACAGGCCGCGTAGCCAACGTGCCAATCGCTCACACTCCGTAGCGATCGAAACGCAACGGTCACTGTCGCACCAATAGGGAAGAGTAATAGAGAGACTCAAAGCGTTTCGTTGTCGAAGCGATAACGATTGTCAGTTTGGCTAGGCCGGCTGGTTACGCGACAGCGCAAGTTGCTGCGCGTAACAATAAGACCAAGCTAATTACGTAGGTCTCCAATTTTTATACGACAACTGACCTTTTCGGTCCCTAGACACAATATAGAAGGTGGTAAAATTCACTTTAAAACTCTTGAAATATAATCTGTTAAGAAATTCATATTTTAATCGAGACTTTCTTAATGTCAACAGTCATACTCGTGTATTGCTGTTGACATTAAGAAAGTCTCTATAATAATCTTTAATAGAAAAAAACCGACTTCTCTAACTACTAGCCTAACCCACTTAACGGTGCTTATACTTTATTTGGTAATATGTATACATTTTATGGTAATCATAGTGGTTGATTTAGTTTAGGTATCATAGTAGTTTTCCGGGTCAAGGTCCGGGTCTGGGTCCGAGTCCGAGTACGGGTCCGAGTCCGGAGTCCGGGACCCAATCCAAGTCAAAATCGAAATTGAAAATCACAAAACGTGTACTATGCGTCGTTGAGGAGTTCTGTTCTGATCATCATCAGCAGTTCCACTTCATCAAATGCCACAGTTTTTAATGTAAATGCTTGATTTTCTGATGAAAATATATAAAATTCTATACGGATGCCTTTAAGATTTGAGAAGTTCCCTCGATTCCTCATGGATACCATGTTCAGGACTTGAGATTGACATAAATGTGCCTAAAAACCTAACTTGCTTAACAAACATAACGAAAAGGACAAATCGCCAAATGCGAGCTATGTGTCGTTGAAGAGTTCCGTTATGATCATCATCAGCAGTTCCACTTCATCAAATGCGACAGTTTTTAATGAAAATGCTCGATTTTCTGATGAAAATACAAAAATCTCTATACGCATGCCTTTAACATTGGAGGAGTTCCCTCGATTCCTCGTGGCCACATGATGGGAATCATCAGAACTCGAGCTTGACAAAAATGTGGCTTAAAAACTTAACTTGCTTAACAAACATAACGATGAGGACAAATCGCCAAACGTGAACTATGCGTCGTTGAAGAGTTCTGTTCTGATCATCATCAGCAGTTCCACTTCATCAAATGTCACTTTTTTATGTATATGCTTGATTTGTTGATGAAAATACAAAAATCTCTATACGCATGCCTTTAAGATTTGAGGAGTTCCCTCGATTCCTCATGGATCCCATCATCAGCACTCGAGCTTGACAAAAATGTAGCTTAAAAACTTAACTTGCTTAACAAACATAACGAAGAGGACAAATCGTCAGACGTGTGCTATGCATCGTTGAAGAGTTCCGTTCTGATCATCATCAGCAATTCCACTTCATCAAATGTCACTTTTTTGAATGTATATGCTTGATTTGTTGATAAAAATACAAAAATCACTATATGTGTGCCTTTAAGATTTGAGGAGTTCCCTCGATTCCTCATGGATCCCATCATCAGAACTGGATTTTGACAAAAACGGAACCAATCTGTATGCATATACATACAATCAAAAAAATAATTTTCAAAATCAGTCCAGTAATGACGGAGATATGGAGTAACAAACATAAAAAAAAAAAAAAAAATAATAATAATAAAAAAAAAAAAAAAACATACAACCGAATTGATAACCTCCTCCTTTTAGATTTGGAAGTCGGTTAATAATAAAAATGTTAAAAAAGAGATAATGGCGACTGACATCTTGATCCCCTGACAAGACTGTAATATTTACCTACAATGTATGCAACGTACGAGGGGTGTTCAAAATATTCTCGGTATGAGAATGAAAACAAACAAGTACGAAAAGTTTGATATTTTTATTTTTCAATATACTCCCCCCCTATGTTCATACACTTAAAAGATCGATCAATTATTTTTTTTAATCCTGCATAAAAATATTTTTTATCTTTGGTGTAAAAATGCTCCTCCACTGCCGCCTTCAATGCTTCATCATCGGAAAATTTATTTCCACGCAGATCCTTTTTAAGATTGGGGAACAAAAAGAAGTCGCTGGGGGCTAAGTCCGGACTATACGGTGGGTGAGTAACAGTTTCAAACCCACATTCAACAATAGCTGCCTTGGCAATATGAGCAGTATGGACGGGGGCGTTGTCATGCAGAAGCATAACACCTTTGGTTAACTTTCCTCGCCTCTTTTCTTTGATTGCATCCTTTAATTGACGTAGAATGTTAGCGTAGTACTGTCCTGTGATATTTACACCTTTTTCTTTATAATCGATCAGTAATACTCCTTCACAATCCCAAAATATCGTGGCCATGACCTTGCCAGCTGAAGGGATGACCTTGAACTTCTTGGGATGAGCTGAACCCTTAATGTGCCACTGCATGGACTCTTGTTTACTCTCTGGGTCATAATGATGAACCCAGGTTTCATCTCCAGTAACTATTCTTTGCAGCACCTCATCAGGATTTTCACCGCACAGGTCAATAAAATCGGAACAACAAGCTACACGCATGTCTTTTTGAAGCCGAGTCAGCATTCGCGGAACCCATCTTGCACTTACTTTTGACATATTAAGATGGTCATGGATAATATCATGTACGGTACCAATAGAGAGATTGGTTACTTGTGCTATAGATTTTACCTTCACTCGACCATCTTCCAATATAAGTTTTTCCACTTTATCAATATTTTCTTGTGAAGTAGCTACTACAGGCCGGCCAGGTCTAGGGTCGTCTTCAACACTCTCCCTTCCACGTTTAAACTCGCTTGACCACTTTTGAATGGTAGATAAAGAAGGAGCAGACTCACGGTAAACACAATCCATTTCCTCTTTTATGGTTTTTTGATTTTTACCCTGTTTAGTCAAGAATTTTATCACGCATCGATGTTCTAATTTAGTTAACATTGTCAATTCCCACATGATGTTCATGTTTGTTCAGCAATTGCAGAAAAACAAAAGAACATCTCGGTTCGAATTATATTTTTTTTTAATGTCAATGAATAAACCTTAGCGGCCAGTAACGAAAGAAATTTTAGAAGAGGTTGTAAGATATCAATACCGAGAATATTTTGAACGCCCCTCGTAGTATCAGCTCCTTTAGAAGGTACTCCTACAAGGTACGATTCAACTAAAGACCTGGATGTCCATAAAATGCAATTTTTAAGTAATTTTACAGCAGCTTAAGTTTACATTCGTTTATAATACTTTTTTCAATTTGTACCATATATTTCAATAATATAAAAAACTATACATCTGTAAGTATTTAGTAAATAATTAATATAATAATTCAGCCTTTAGCAGATGCGCAGATGTATGCAGGTTTCCTCACGATGTTTTCCTTCACCGAAAAGCTAGTGGTAAATATCAAATGATATTTCGTACATAAGTTCCGAAAAACTCATTGGTACGAGCCAGGATTTGAACCCGCGACCTCCGGATTGAAAGTCGGGCGTCATATCCACTCGGCCACCACCGCTTTTTTTATTTATTAACACAATATTTTGTTTTCGTCGCGAGGTTTACTGAAGTAGGTAGGTATCTTAATATTTGGTTTGACGTCAATACCTACATCTTGGAGCTCAATCTTAATAAACTTTGAATCTACAGGGACGCCAGAAAAGAAAAGATAAACACGAAAACAAGTTTTGAGCTGTGTCTAATTAAAATATCCTTCAAATATTCGAATATTTAGGTATTAAAATGAGATATACCTAAAAGGTAATGCAACATTTAACTATTATTGAATTAAAATAATTAACTTAGAGGTGAACTGTAGAATATAATATATGTAATTACAACGGCTACATAAAATATGTTATATATAATTAGAAATACATGGATAAAGGATGGCTCACGCTAGACCGGGCCGTGGCTGGGCCGGAGCTTCCGGCGCTTTGTTTTTTTCTATGGAAAGCACCACGTGATTACCGGTCAGCCGTCATAGAAAATGACATGTAGGACGCCTTGACCCGGGCCGGACGCAGTCTAGCGTGAGTCATCCTTAAATCTTCTCAAAGTGGCGACTAGTAATGTTTCTAGTTATATGGTAGTATTATTTTCCCCATTCATCCATAAATAGTTATTTGTACAACAAGAGATCAAAGTTTGATATTTTTTTGAGTGCTTATTTTGAGTCCCGTGCAAGCGAAAGATTCTATAATAGATTCACGAGCGTAGCGAGTGAATCTAATTTAGAATCTTGAGCGTAGTAAGGGACTCAAAAGCGCACGAGATGTAAATAACTTTGATCTCGTGTAGTTCACAAAACTTTTCACCTCAGCAGTGAGAACATATTAGAGAACCCGAAAAATGTATTCCTTCTTCATCACTTAACTATTCACTCATGTTTTCTTAAGATATACCAACAATTAAGTTTTCACCTCAGCAGCTCGAACAAGGGTACTTTGCTACTTAAAAACAGTGAGCAAAATCGCATTTTGCTCATTTTGTCTCACTCAGTGAGCAAAATGCGATTTTGCTCACTGTTTTTAAGTAGCAAAGTACCCTTGTTCGAGCTGCTGAGGTGAAAACCATATTGTAATACAACATTAACTCAATAAATACGAGTACGCTTCGAAAAACAAACAAATACCTTGATCACATAACCAAAATCCTTAGCAAGGTTTACATACTTTCACGAACGCTTGTGGAAATACCCTCATACCCGTCAAGACCTATACGTTTGTACACCAAATATACCTACAATGAACCGAGACCTCTACATACCGAGACTACATACCGAGAAATCGACGGGCCGAATGGCCACTGAGGGGCTACCGCGCAAACCGTTTTTCGTAAATTGCGGGGATCTTTCTCTTTTACTCCAATGAAGGCGTAATTAGAGTGACAAAGAAAAATGCCCGCAATTTGCAAACTTCGATTTTCGCGGTTATAGCCCTGTATTTGTACTATATACGATACCTAATAAATTTCTGATAAGGGTGTAACGCTGTCCATTACACGGGAAAGTTTATCTCAGAAACTGGATTTGCCGTTAGAAAAATCCGTAGAATGTTTATGTAGTACGCTATAGATACTTATGTTTTGGATAAGTGCTGTTAGTTTGATTTATGACGCCGCTAGTTATTAACACATTCAGTGCCAGCGCGAGCTACGCACTAGGAGCGTAGCCGATAACACGGGAACACCCGTAAGTATGTAGTAAAAAGCGCCTACGAACAGAAAACCCGCCTGGAAATTAATGTGTTAAGTGCAGCGCAGATTTTTTTTTAATTCGTTTACATTACCTTTGGAATACTAAACAAAAAGATGAATACAAAATCGACTTTATTTATATGGACTTACACTTGGATTACTTAAGAAATACCTACAAACGAGTCACTCTTGTGCTTCATAATGGTTTTAATTTAGATATTTTGTAACAAAACCCCGGTCAAAAGGCAGTCACGCACTTGTAATAGGATCGAAAATGGGTTTTGATGGACTTATACCCTTCAATCAAGAAGGGTCCCTTTTTTGCTGGAATTGGTTTTTACACGTATTATTATAACATTTATAACAGAAAATGATCCACGTTGTTATGTCATTGTACGTGTTGTTTGTACTGTTTTGTTTTTCATTACCTACTCATTTTACTGTACATTTGATTTTTTTGTAAAGGCAAATAAGTGTCAATTTACTAGAAACTTTTATTTAGTTTCACCTGTCCCGTTGTCTGTCTGTGTGTCTGTCTGTAATCAAATCTTGCAAGTTAAATTTAACCTACTTCCCAGTTTCTGATTGAGCTGAAAAACTGTATACATACTGTAAGTCGGGTGACAATGCCTTATTACGGTACCATCGAGCCGATCCGATGATGGAGACAGGAGGTGGCCATATGAACACTGTAATAAAACAACGCAACCTAATTGTGTTTGGCGTTTTTAGAATTGTCTCCATGAGTATTTGGAAATAAAAGTACAGTCAGCGATAAAAGCTTGTACCAAAAATTAAATGCTTGTCAAAAACTTATAAACCTACAAAAATAAACATCTACTTATCTAAATTATCGATATACTTCATAAATGAAATTTTATAACCATCTTATGTATGAAGTAAATTCAGAAACCCAATAAGAACTCCTTTCGTTTAAATTGTGTCAGGAATCGGAAACTGCACAAGTTGGGGAGAACCTGCCGATGTGCAACTTCTGTCCTATTGTGGGTAAGTATATTCAGAAAGCAGTTAAGCTAAAATTTCAATTTAAAGATGTTGTATATTCACGGGTCGTATTTTATAAAGTATTAAATTAAAGACAAACTCGAATCCGTGCTCTATGTTCACGTTCCGCTAGGTATCCTACGAAATGGAAATGCAGGATAATGCCTGGATAAAAACGGATTTGACGGCAAATGCTGGTAACAAACTAAACAAATAATGTTTCCAATTTCATTATAAAAACGCTTAAAAAAACCATTCTTCTCGGAAAACTTTTTGAAAGAAATCATATTAAAATTCTTTTAAGATTTTATGAATCTTATGATTACAATAGAGGTTAAAGGTAGGTAGTAGTAGTAGTAAAACACTTTATTGTACAAAAATCAGAACACAAAAGGAAAAATAACATTAAAAAATGTAAAGGTTCCCTAATTTTAAAGGTATTGTTTTTTGTCTACCTACTACAAAATCAGTTCGTTGACTTTAGTCCAAATCTTGTTATAAACCTATATATATTTAGCTGCTGTCTATCTCAAGTAAAGAAATCTTTGAAAAGTCTCGCCGACTATTCAAAACAGGTGAAGGCAGACAAGAGACAATTATCTTAAGTACCATTGATATAGTATAAAGAACTGGATACCCAATCAGCCGCCAAAAATGGCCCCACAAAAGTGATGTCAAAACAGATCATGCATTACTTTTTCGTTTAGTCTTGTTTGAAACGCTCAAATGTGAAGTTGTCAACAATTACGAAATGTGCCGCCGTAAAATATGTAAAAATAACAATGATAAAACAAGGAAAAAGGATGGAATGTATTTCTTTCGGTTAGTTCTTTGGATAGCATTACATAATTTATGTAATCTGGTGGTAATTTTATGGTTTTGAATAAATTAATTTGTTAGTACCAAAGAAGGGATGTCAAGGAACAAAATTCTATTGAGTCGATGTGAGGTCAATATTTTTTTATATTTTTATATGGAATTCATAAGAAATAATATTATGTTTAAATTGAAGATTTCCAAGAAAACCTATGCGACGTGCAAAGTGGACTGCTATTTAATTATAGCAAGAGATAGGGGTGATGCAGTTTTAAACAAGGCAAAACGGCACTTGTGTGTTTGGCCCATTTCCCTGTTTCCGACATATACACCACCAATAAGGGCTTATATCGACTAACTGTAAATGCTAAACCTGTCGGAACACAGTGACAACCACAGGATTTTTTTTTATAAAGTATAGGTAGACTTTATAAAAAAAATCCAATCAGTATCTAAATGTCCCCGTGCACCCGTGCTATGAGTAAATGTAGATCTTAAATACACAGTTATTTAATAAGTAGAATTTATTTCAAGGAAATTAGTATTTAAAGACGTATACTTACGAATTAAAAATTTAATTTGTTTGAATTTGAACCACGAATTAATTTTATTTGAGCTCCCGATTAAATTAAATTTGTTTTATTTATTACTTCAATTTTAATATTTTCCTGTACAGTAATACATATTAAAGTGTACCAAAGTGACTCCATTCGTTCATTATTCTCGTTTGACGTTGTTTGACGTAAATACGTTACGTTTAGTGCCATCGGACTAAATTTTTTAACAGTGTTGGTACTTATGTTTGCAAATTTGACACTTAATGCTTACGACATTAAGCTCTTTTCTGTACGAAACATTTATCTTGACTCAAAATTTACGTAAGCGTTTTTATCATCAATGCAAATGGTGCGAAACGTCATTGGGATCCACATTTCTTGACGTTTTTGTTCTGCTTTGTGTGTCTATTTCTTTTATATTAAGTCAGTGTTAAGTACAGATAAAATTAGCATAAAATAATTAGCCGAGCGAAAAGAAAAGACAAAAAATCGTGGCATATCTTGTCTTGAAGAAAACAAAGCTTACCGCTAATGGGTGCTCATTATAGTAATCATTTTGTCGTAAAAGTAAATCTTCCTCATATGAATCAGTTTTGTAAACGATGCTTCTTAAATATTATTAAAAGAGAAATATATTCATATTTCTAGTGCCTTCAGAGCTACGGCAGTCAAGCATCTGCCAATCTGGCCAGCTACGCTCGGAACTACATTCATATTGAAATATTCACCGCTGTTATTATTCCGCAGTCTTCCGCTACCAGACTTCGCTTTTTCCTGCCCATTATTGTATTATTCTCGAATGTGAACAAAATGATGAATATTTTACAAGTTTAATGCTAAACCCATGTTAGAAGCAGATATGTCATGAGTTTTTAATAGTTAGGTACACTTTTATATATAGAGTTATACTTATAAACTTATAATGCATCCAGTGGCCTACCAACAAACAATTAGGCGACACTTAGCACTTATTTTATCACCTAAAGACATAAAACGGCTGTAGAATAGCTACATATTCTAAGCTTACAGGCTCTGGTGACATCAAGGTCTTTAAGAGGTCCATGTATAGCTTTAAGATCCACAGTAGCCGTTTTGTCCACTATAATGCATCTTAAGCAGCTAGTGTTATAGCTAAAAGTGAATTCTACCACCTTAACATCTATATGAGTAATAAGCAGCTGAAAATTTCACTTAAGGTTCTAAACAGGCGATAAAAAGTCTTTTATAGCTTCGTGTATCGCAATCGCTACTTAACTCTCTTGTATCACTTACAGTCGAAAAGAGAAGTTATGAGTCACTATTATAGATCATGTAGTCGCAGACGAGCGTTATTCAATACCTTAGTACATCTTATACTGTTATTAGAGTCTTACTTACAACCTAAGCCTATAGCGCCATGTTAAGATGACCGGTGAATCAATAAACAAAACAAAAACTATTGATTAGAACGTAAATACTGAATAAATTATTGACAGTGTAATTAATTTCGCCATCATAAATCCGCAAATAAAGCCGGCTTCAGTGAACTAAAATAGTTATTTGCTTTTATTTATCCGCCATTACATTTCACTTCAAGCTGTCTCACAGTGCAAGCTTACGAATAGGTAATAATACAAAATGGAAACATTGCAACCAAAGCAGATATGGCCTAAGGAAAAAATGCGCAATTACCTTCTTGGGTGTTACAAATATTGACTTTGAATGCTAATATACCATCTAAAGCTGAAAATATCATCTATATGGCCCTACACTACTACTCAAATAGTTAGTAGTCGCTTATTTGGCACCCTTTTAAACCCTAAGTACTTAATCAACGCTATTACAGCACTACTTTAGCGCTCTTCTACCTCTTATTTCTCTATTGTAGCGCCGTTTTGCAACCTCAGGTGTTAAAATTTGTGCCCAATCCGGGGATATTACGGGGTTATAGCCGGCTATAACTCTTATTTTTAGAACATCAATAGAACCTCTGGAGTAAACAAACGTTTATATAGATCTCTTATATAGATTTAGCGCCTAATGTTAGTTGGGCTATGTTATGGCAAAATAATAAAAGTGTAAACCGGTTACAGTAAGTAATAAATAAACCACACTAGTACAACAATAATACATGGTTTTATGTGAATTAAACCATTGCAGCCACGTTCAATGTACGGTATATGGCTACATAATATATCTAAATACCACTACACCTTGTAAAACAAAGTCCCCCGCCGCGTCTAAAGAGGTATTTTACTTACGAGTATGTATATTTATTCGTAAAGGTCGTACCAAATACATATTAAGATTTTATATATAATAAATATAACGGCTAAAAGCACCTTCTTAAGATTAAAGTTAATCTTATTCAGTCGATGGATTATTAAAATTGCTCTTTTATATAGGTTTAACATTCGTTAGCAGTATATTCAGTTATAATAAAAGGTACAATATTGGGAGTAGACTTATCAAGTTTTAGTCAAAAGTAACAGAATATATTTAATCCTACAGTTTTGTTCTAAGCTTCTAAGTTCTAAATCGTCTACTCACACGGGTCTTTTGTACCTTTTTGTGACGGGAGCTATCAATCTTTTTTGCCCGACATAATAGATATCAAGGTTAATCCCCACATACAATATCAGGGCGAAATTTTCACGTAGTCATGAAATTTTCCATCAATCACGACTCAGGTAATCTCATATTACCCTAAAAATTGTGATAGGATAACCAACACGCGTGATATGGCAATTTTCGCTTTTACACAATTAAAATTTATATTGAGAACACGCTAGGTTGTGTTAAAGTTTGAAAAGAGGTCTCTTGGCCTAACAAACTGGCTGGTTTTATTGCTGCTGAGTGTATCTATTTTTAATGTTTGTAATAATTCGCAGAAGAGATTATTTAGCAGACTACAGGCCAAGTTGTAAGTTTTAATTAAAAACTTGTTTGCTTTCGTCGACTCTACAAGTCTAAAACAGTGTTATTTTTACAAGTATATAATTTCGCAGCGAAATAGTTTTATGAAAACTCGCTTTTTGCCTGTAAGACTATGTTATATATAGTTTTTTCATTAATTTCTTTTAAATTTTATTCTCCTATCTGAATGTAGAGCTTCCACCTTTTAGCATCACACTCGGGTAATTCTTATTCTTATGTCTTTTATGTGTAACACGTAAGAATAGCATATATTTTTAAGAAAATAAGTAAACTCTATAGGTATCCATATACTTATTTACCTCTAGTTTTAGGTCAACCTAAATTTATTGTCCTAAGAGTATTAAAAACATATTTAAAAAAAATTACAAGTTCGAAATATCACGGACCGTGTAGTGTAACTTCCCCGGATTTTGGGATATTTAAATTTTTTTTGAAAGAATATGAAGTGACTTTGCAAGAATTTATATCAAATATAAAACACTAATCTCTGTTCTACAACACTGTTTAAAAATTGTATGGATATATAATGAATTTATACAATTTTAAACAACATACATTTTGTGTCACCGCCGCGCGTGGTAATATAAATAATAATAAATATAAACATGCGAAATTATTTTTACTACTGGCAGCCTTTTTAAAGTTTTTAAAGAACAACAACACTGTGTTGTTGTCAGATTTGCAAATGGCTGATGGAAGAACTTTCGTCGAAAATTATTTATTTGTGTTAATTTGTAAAAATGGTCAACCTTAACGCGTCACCGCCGTGTTTGAAATTTAAAAATAAGTACCAGTTTCACGTTATTGTGTGTAACATTAGATATACGTCATACATTGAAGATTAAGCTAGTTATTTAATATTTGCAAAGTAGAAGGTAATTTTTAGGTAATACCGAACATGTTCCAAATTGTCATGACCGTGGCCTCAAAAATCTGTTACCGCCACGGACTGAGTCCACGTTTGTGACATATAGACATGTGGTCGTGAAATTTTTAATTCGTTTGATTAATTTAGAGCAGTGGTTCCTAACCTGGGGGTAATTACCCCCGTGGGGGTAAAACTGCTATTTTACGGGGGTAATAAGCTAACCTAATATAACAATACAACAAACGTACACGTTTTATTTTTTATTACCATTGGGAGAAGGGGTAAAATCAGGTTCCCTAGTTAGTCATAGGGGTAACTGAACTGAAAAGGTTAGGAACCACTGATTTAGAGGTATATGTACTCTTTAGAAATAGACGTTTATTTGCTACAGATCATTTACTATTATTGCCCGACTGCCAAACAGAAAAATGTTTTTTGCGTAATATGTATGTTGTATATCCACTTCTTTGTCACGCTCTACAGCATTTATAGTTTGACATATTTCAACGTATAAATTGTCATTAGGTATGTCGTAGCCATGGTAGTAACTTATGCTATGTTAAAATAATTATATAAATCAAAATAGTGGAGTTGGCCGCCAAAATGTCGAAATGTCACGACTGAGGGACACTTTGTCACAACCGTGTTTATGTACTAATTTTATTTACCTTTCCTGAGAGTATTAAGCTTGACCATATACATCAAAATTTTGCTTTTTGTATGTTCTTTTGATATATGTAACAATATGTGAAAAATAAAAACCATTATAAAAAAAATATTTTCTGGACTAAATTTAAGAATCACCCACTTACATTTAATGAATGTTACATTTTCTTTGATAACAAGCAAGTCAGCTTTAGGTTGTTTGTAGCCGGCTAACTAAAGCGGTAGAAAATGAAACTAGGTTCTTATAGTAAAACAATATAATAGTAAAAATATGTACAATAAAATAAAGTAATTTTTAATACAGTTGCTCAAAAAGTGCTACTTTACGTAGCTGTTTAGCGTGCGGAAAGTTGGTTATCTCGAACTAGTGCTTTTTACTTTTCCAATTTTTTTAAATTTATACTTGTTCCAATTCACGACTACTTATTGATGAGTGTTAATATTAGTTTCCTTTAAACGTCGTAATCAGCATAAAAACCTACCGTTAATGTAAGAATACGAAAAATATTACATATTTCATATTTAATTACTTACCTCTTCATCAATATAACACGTTTATTTTTTAATATTCAATATTGAAAATTCCGTTCTTAATAAGTTGACTGAATGGAACGGAATAGCTGCCAAACGCCCATAGATATAATATACTTAAAGACGACGTCTAACCGAGCTGTCACTGTTACCACTTTTGTTTAGTGTACGATTAACAATGTTTTTCTTATTTTTTCGCAACTGTATTAAAAAACGTCGTTCGATACACGTGCGGAAATGTCATTCTTCACTCGTCCCGAGTCTTGCCACTCGCCTGCGGCTCGTGGCAAGATATCTCGGTACTCGTGAAGTAATGACATACCTTCCGCACTAGCATCGAAATGTACTATTCCGTGTCAGTACATGAGCCTACACCAATAAAATATCGTCACTGGCCTTAACGTTCTTGATCTTTGTCGAACCGAACGATCAATTCTGGCCGCGGGTGCTACCGCATCCGATGACGTAGGCTCAGCAAGGTCCACGTAGAGAAAAGCTTCAGCAGCAAACATCCATAAAATAAGCAGCAACAGTAATACCTCTTCAATTTAAAGGTAGACTCAGACTTCGGGATTGAACCTAACCCAAGCCTCATTCCGTTACGGAAAACCAGTGACGTACAAATAACACTTGGATTAGGTTTAATTTAAACATAAACAGAAACTTAATCTATCTATATATATAAATGCAAGTGTCCTGACTGACTGACTGACTGACTGACTGACTGATTCATCAACGCAGAGCCGAAACTACAAAAGCTAGAAAGTTGAAATTTGCACACTAGGTTGAATTTATAAAGTGTACAAGAGATAAGAAGCGATTTTGGAAAATTCAACCCCTAAGGGGGTTAAAAAGGGGATGAAAGGTTGTATGGGGTGCAAGTTTTATTTTAAGCTAGGAATTTGAAACTTTGTAAAAATGTACTATATTAAAAAACAAGAAAACTAATTTCTACGTTTTCGAAAATTCATCCCCCAAGGTGGTGAAAAAGGGGTTGAAAGTTTGTATGGATATCAAATATTTTTGGGAGTGTTGGACTTGAAACTTTGTATATGGAGATATTATTATAAGATGGGAAAAGTAATTTCAGCGTTTTTGAAAATTCATCCCCTAACAGGGTTAAAAAGGGGTTGAAAGTTTGAACCCATTACAAATGCTTTGAAACTTCTTAGAAAGACATAATAGCCGATGACAAAAAAAAGGAATTGCGACGTTTTAGGTAATTCAACCCCTAAGGTGGTAAAAAAGGGGATGAAACTTTGTCCTGGGGTGCAAATTTTATTTTAAGCTAGGACCTTGAAACTTCGTAAAAAGGTACTAAATTAAAAAACAAGAAAACTAATTTCTGCGTTTTCGAAAATTCATCCCCCAAGGTGGTGAAAAAGGGGTTGAAAGTTTGTATGGAGATCAAATATTTTTGAGAGTGTTGGACTTGAAACTTTGTATATGGGGATATTATTATAAGACGGGAAAAGTAATTTCAGCGTTTTTGAAAATTCATCCCCCAAGGTGGTGAAAAAGGGGTTGAAAGTTTGTATGGAGATCAAATATTTTTGTGAGTGTTGGACTTGAAACTTTGTATATGGGGATATTATTATAAGACGGGAAAAGTAAATTCAGCGTTTTTGAAAATTCATCCCCTAACAGGGTTAAAAAGGGGTTGATAGTTTGAATCCATTACAAATGCTTTGAAACTTCTTAGAAAGACATAATAGCCGATGACAAAAAACAGGACTTGCGACGTTTCAGGTAATTCAACCCCTAAGGGGGTAAAAAAGGGGATGAAACTTTGTCCTGGGGTGCAAATTTTATTTTAAGCTAGGACCTTGAAACTTCGTAAAAAGGTACTAAATTAAAAAACAAGAAAACTAATTTCTGCGTTTTCGAAAATTCATCCCCCAAGGTGGTGAAAAAGGGGTTGAAAGTTTGTATGGAGATCAAATATTTTTGAGAGTGTTGGACTTGAAACTTCGTATATGGGGATATTATTATAAGACGGGAAAAGTAATTTCAGCGTTTTTGAAAATTCATCCCCCAAGGTGGTGAAAAAGGGGTTGAAAGTTTGTATGGAGATCAAATATTTTTGTGAGTGTTGGACTTGAAACTTTGTATATGGGGATATTATTATAAGACGGGAAAAGTAATTTCAGCGTTTTTGAAAATTCATTCCCTAACAGGGTTAAAAAGGGGTTGATAGTTTGAATCCATTACAAATGCTTTGAAACTTCTTAGAAAGACATAATAGCCGATGACAAAAAACAGGACTTGCGACGTTTCAGGTAATTCAACCCCTAAGGGGGTAAAAAAGGGGATGAAACTTTGTCCTGGGTGCAAATTTTATTTTAAGCTAGGACCTTAAAACTTCGTAAAACGGTAATTAATTAAAAAAACAAGAAAACTAATTTCAGCGTTTTTAAAACTTCATCCGCCGAGGTGGTAAAAACGGGGTTGAAAGTTTGTACGGAGATCAAATATTTTTGAGAGTGCGGGACTTGAATCTTTGTATTTTGGGATATTATTAGAAGACAGGAAAAGTTGTTTCAGCGTTTTGTAAAATTCATCCCCTAACAGGGTTAAAAGGGGGTTGAAAGTTTGTATGGAGTTCAAATTTTATTTTAAGTTAGGAACTTGAAACTTCGTAAAAATATATGTTATTAAAATACAAGAAAACTAATTTCAGCGTTTTTGAATTATCATCCCCTAAGGTGGTAAAAAGGGGGTTGAAAGTTTGTATGGATATCAAACATTTTTTCGAACGCGAAAATACAGGAAAAATAATTTCAGCGTTTTGTAAAGTTCATCCCCCAACAGGGTTAAAAAGGGGTTGAAAGTTTTAATCCATTACAAATGCTTTGAAACTTCTTAGAAAGGCATAATAGCCGATTACAAAATAAAGTAATTGCTACGTTTTTGGAAATTCAACCCCTAAGGGGGATAAAAGAGGATGAAAGTTCGTCTTAGGGTGCAAATTTTATTTTAAGCTAGGAACTTGAAACTTTGCAAAAAGGTATTAAAGTAAGATACAAGAAAACCAATTTCAGCGTTTTTGAAAATTCATCCCCTAAGGTGGTGAAAAAGGGGTTGGAAGTTTGTATGGATATCAAACATTTTTTCGAACGCGTGACTTGAATCTTTCTATTTGAGGATATTATTAGAAGACAGGAAAAGTTATTTTAGCGTTTTGTAAAATTCATCCTCTAACAGGGTTAAAACAGGGGGTTGAAAGTTTGTATAGGGTTCAAATTTTATTTAAAGCTACAAACTTGAAACTTCGTAAAAATGTATTTTATCAAAAGAGAAGAAAACTAATTTCAGAGATTTTGATAATTCATCCCCCGAGGTGGTGAAAAAGGGGTTGAAAATTTGTTTGGATGCCAAACATTTTTTTGAGTGCGGGACTTGAATCGTTGTATAAAGGCATATTATTAGAATACAAGAAAAATAATTTCAGCTTTTAAAAAATCATCCCCTAAAATGATTAAAAAGGGGTTGAAAGTTTGTATAGGGTTCAAATTTTATTTAAAGCTAGGAACTTCAAACTTCGTAAATAGGTAGTTAGGTAGTAGGTTTTATTAAATAGAGGACATGAAAATCTTCTAAGGGGGTTTAGAGGGATTATATCGAGGACAATTTTATTCAGTTAGGGGCTTGAAACTTCGTAGGTTGTGAAAGACAAAGTCTTATGCGTTGTATAATATTAATAATTAACAAATGATTAACCGTCCTACCGCAATCACTTGCTGCACAATGTTCTAAGCTAATGTAGAATATATAACCACCAATTCACAAATCCACGCGTACGAAGTCGCGGGCAACAGCTAGTACTATATATACAATAATACAAATTTTACCTGCATTAGTGGCAGCCTTCGTATCTAGTTTTTAATACAAATCATAAGCATCGAGTCTCATTTAATAAATAAAATCAAAGTTGTGCAATTTGCAACAGAATTCCAACAGAATATTGATGAGAAAAAAACAAAAGACGGGCGAATGGCTTAGTTTTTATTTTACAACCGGCCAGTGCGCGCGGTGGCTGCACTATGCAGGTTTGCCATGTTACATGTTTTCAGCAACAATTTTATATAAACCTCTTTTAGAAAATAGGTAAGGTAAACGCCCTAGTGCTTGACATGCTAATACCCAATATACCTACCTTAACTCTATTGACAATTATATTAAGTTAATATAGTCCGTCAACCAAATCTTGTCAGTAGCAATGTAAAGCAAACTAAAGTAGGGCAACACTCAAAGAGCAGTATTGCGCTAAGAAAAGCAGCAATGTACATCGAACCAAAATATTTTTTTTTCCGCTGAGCGCGCCCTGCGTACGTCAATTCAAATTGTCACTCGCGGTTTATTGAAAAAATTTGAAACATGGACGGACAATTTAAAAGCGATGTTAAAACAATGTTAATCAAAATGATGAACAAATTTGAAGATATCAAAAAACAACTCCCTAACGTAGTGCTTATATTCTCTTTGTTCCCTATCTATGTCTTCTAAAGTTTACTAAAATAAAATCATACCAAAATGCAGATAATTAGATAGTGCATATATTTGTTATTTACAATATAATATGCCACTTGTTAATGAAAATTAGTGTACTCTTCTGGATGAATATGACATACCTGTGTAATTTTTTTGATTGGTATATATTGTACAATAGGATTACATATTAAAAATAAAACAACTGATATGTGGGTGTTTATTTAATTTAAAGGTAAATAAGATAAGGGTCACTTTAGCTTACACTATAATTCAGGTCATTAATTGAAAAAATATAATGAAGTTACCAATGTTACCGGGTCACTACAACCAAGCATAATACTCTGTATATAAATAGTCACAACTGATTGCTGAAAATATTAGACATGTGGGCCTATGGACGGTTTCCAGGACACAATTTATGGTCTTGTTTGGATAGATTTAGGCATACGTTTTAATTTTATTTATGTCTTTTAACCCTAAAACAAAAAAACTGAACATAATCTTAAAAGTTCGAAAGAGTTCTTCCAGTATGTACTTGTCATAACCTCAATTTTTAGTAATGTTTACCATCAACGAGCATGATTGTACATTGTAGGCCCCTTAGCTTTGCTTATTCTTATTTAATGTATTGGTATTTAATGGTGACAGCAGAAATATCTCTTGAAACAGAAACGATTCAGAATGAAAACCAAATGAAAACAAATAAGGTGACGGCTGTCATTCACGATCCACATTCCACAGATAAAACACAGATGACACGCATTTTGGAATTATTCGAACACAGTGTTGCTAACCCGCGATTTTTCAAATTTGCCGCCTTTTACTACTGACAAGATTTGGTTGACGGACTTTATAAGATGGCGTGTGCCGGGGCATTGACGAACACTCAGACGTCAACTTATCATAAAAACTGTATCCTAAAACATTTGGTATTTTTTAACTTTCACTGTAGAAGTTTATCTACTTACCTTACAATTGCTTTTTTTGGAACCAAACAATTTTTTAAGCAGAGGTAATTTGAATTTTTAAGCCAGTTTACTGTCACATATTCATTGTAAATTTACTCAACAAAGTAATAAGAGTTAAGCGTCGTAAATAATAGACAGTTGCCCGGACTTAATAATGATTAAAACTTAATAGAAGGGCTATTTGAAACCAATCGCAAAGTGGTTGATTTTATCAAAATAATGATATTAAATTACATTTTTAAAACCCGTGTGTTTAGTATCGTGATATCAGTTGCCTTGTGTGCTTCTGTGCAAACATAAATTGTAGGTATACTTAAAAAAACATTCGTGTTAAATCTGAAACATAAAGTTATGTATTACTCTTATAAGCACACTGCTAAAATTACGCCAGTTAGACTGAACAATTTTTTGGACAATAGGTTTTTTATAATACGTCAGCTTAGGCCTCTTATCATATTTCAAGCTCTGCTGGGAGTTAGTCGTCCTTACCTTTTAAAACCTAAAAAAATCTTCGAATGGATGAGCTACTGCTACAGCTTCTTGGCTATGCTCCTCCTGTGTTACTCATTATTGCAGGATAACTATGTTGGCGCGACTTACATTGTATTTAAGTGCACATCTTGTATTGAATTTCTTATTTTAGTCTTAAGTTCAATACTCTTACAAAGGCGATCGATGACAGAGTTCTTTAAAAATTTGGAAGCTTTCGACAGAGTCATGAATATCGAAAAAGATGTTATTATCACTGTGCCTATGCACAGACCGATACTCTGGTTAATATTGAGTACTTTTATTACTACTATTGAGTTTTTTGTCATTTTTGAATCAAATTTTGCTTATTCGATCACTAATTTGACTATAATGGTCCACGACGCCGAGCAAGTATTCTTTGGGACAATGCTGAGAACAATTTTCGAGCGGGTTCGTATAGTAAAGGCGCATGTAATAAAAGTGTGCGATAGGACTTGTGAAGAGACAAGAAAGCGTAAGAATCTAGACAAGGTGGAAGCTTTATCGAGGAAATCTCAACACGGTATAAGTTCTCTGCACGAAGTGTACGAGTCTTTACACAAATGCGCCGAACAACTTAACTCTGTGATGAGCTTTCCGGTATGTACAATTATAATAAATAAATTACCTATATTATTTGTAGTGGCAGTGTTATAGCCCACACTCGATATCTATGTATTGTTAGGATAGTTTTTTTCAACGGTTTCTTAAGAAACATATTAATATGCAGTAGTGTTTTTTCCCCTATGCGTTACACGCTGAACCTTTTTTTACTATTGTCCTTATGTGCAACATAAGTAGTTATACTCAGTAAAACAACCAGCATATTCATCAGGATTCATTATTTTCTAACCGTTTTAGATAATGACGATGCTGCTGGCATCTGGGCTGTCGACAATAATCTTGTTAAAATACGCGTTCTCAATTTTTCAAGCAAACGAAGAGTCAAAAGATGTGAGTATAAAGAAACGTTTAATTTAATATGTTCTATCACACTAACGAAAGGTTTCCAACTGTCCAATGTCATTGCGTCTAACTCTATCATTAAGCAAAATGTGAGACGCAAATACACATTGGACCAAGAAATTGGACAGGTGGAATACCAACCTAACCCTTACACTTCATCACAGTCTTGTTATTTTACAGCTGTTGTTACTGGTATACATCTTTATCAGATGCTTGAAGTACACGATTTTGGTCATTATACCGTGTTACTACTCGAGCAAGACCACAACGCAAGTCTCCATCATACGGAAAACTCTTCACGATGCGCTGAACAATGATCAGTTTGGTAAGAATTTCAGAAGATTGTATTTAAGCAACAAACGAGGTTTTTACAGGGTGTACAGGCCTATTCAAACGTGCACCTGACATCAGACCGATATTTGAATGATATTAATGTAGCATTTTTTTACTGCCAATAAAAGTACGTAAAATACCCACGTGGAATTTAATGCAATATAGGTAATGCATTTGGTATGAACCAGACGGTGCAATTTGCTTAATGAGATCGATATTACATTTACAGCTAACAGGTTTCTGTGGGATTTACTTTTAACGTGCTCATTGACTGGAAAACTAAATTTATGTGCGCTTCTCAAATATATTTGATAAATTACGCTTTTTAGCTTACTTACTGATTGTTCACTATTTATTTGATGTCCAACTGTCTACCTAACCTTTATTTGAAGACATATCCTGTAACAATATAAGAAGATTTATAACTTACGATCGAATAATACACTCAATCCCCCCAACTAAACTTATTTTAAATTAATTTTGTATTAAGCAGAAACGTCTGCGAACGATGCTATTAAGCTTCGAAATAAACTTATTTTGTATGATTTTAAATATCTTTATCTGAAAAGTGTCTAAGCTACGATATTAGTGTGATTTTTTTTATTTATTCAAAGCCATCATGTCAAATAAAATAAATCGGTTTATATATGTAGTTGGTCAAACCAATTTGTCAGTAAATAAGAACAAAAAAACTATACTCATATTTTTATTTTGGGTGCCAATCACAGAAAAAGGGGTTGGTTTGTGGTGCCAATACTAGTGTAAAACAAAGGTAGTATGATTCTCTCTGTCTATGTTTGAAATGAGACAGTCCTTTGACAAACTATAGTCATGTTATCATAATATTCCGCTTAGTTCAACCTATTTTTAGTCAACGTGGACCGCATATATGCTACAAGTTAACACTACCTGTCAAGCTTTTCTTCATCAGGAACCTGATGAAGAAAAGCTTATAATAAAATTATGCTCGTAACCAACTGCCTCAAAAGCTTAGTACGTATTTGTTTCAGATAAGATAGACTGCCGCCGTCTGAAGGCGTTCTTCCAGCTGACATGTGACAGTGAGTTCGCGTATGCGCTGTGGGGCGTCATCAACCTCAACATGTCGCTGCCGCTCAGCTACATCAGCCTCTGCACCACCTACTTAGTCATCATCATACAGTTCTCCAAGTTCATTGACTAATGACAGATAGCGACTAATGACGTATGCGCTGTGGGGCGTCATCAACCTCAACATGTCGCTGCCGCTCAGCTACATCAGCCTCTGCACCACCTACTTAGTCATCATCATACAGTTCTCCAAGTTCATTGACTAATGACAGATAGCGACTAATGATGTATGCGCTGTGGGGCGTCATCAACCTCAACATGTCGCTGCCGCTCAGCTACATCAGCCTCTGCACCACCTACTTAGTCATCATCATACAGTTCTCCAAGTTTATTGACTAATGACAGATAGCGACTAATGACGTATGCGCTGTGGGGCGTAATCAACCTCAACATGTCGCTGCCGCTCAGCTACATAAGCCTCTGCACCACCTACTTAGTCATCATCATACAGTTCTCCAAGTTCATTGACTAATGACAGATAGTGATTACGTGCGTGCCGTGGGATAAAATGTGATCAATCTTAATAGGCGTCTGCCGCCCTGCCTGTGGAGGATGGGGCGCATCATCAGCTGCTGCCCAGGTCGCGACGGCATCGCAAGGGTGGCCGAGATCCAAACAGCAAGAGGAATTATTAAGCGAATATGTTTGAAATTACAAAGTTATTGTTATTATTGTGGACATTTAAGCGATTTTTTTGTGCTATTTTTGGAACTTAGCAGCTCACAAACACCTGTGTATTTTTTTATAGTATTTGTACAAATTTCATTAAAATATACCTCTTAGTTTTAGAGTAAATGGCTGTGACATACGGACAGAGAGACGTACATGATAAAACTGGGTTATGGCTAGAACATTTTGGCTACAGAACCCTAAAAACGGTTATTAAGATTTCATCAAAATATTCCAGTCGGGATACACACAAATTTTTTAAAATATCATAGTCACACAAAGCTATACATATTAGTATAGCTTTAGCCTAAATTGAATAGGTTTAGTAGCCCGCCGAGCAAATGGTTTTTTTAAAATGGCTAACCGCGGAAATTTCGGATCGTTTTGCTGGCATGGATTTGCCAATGTTTGCTGATGAAAAAGAAAAAGGAAACCACTTTTTTAACATTGTAAAACGTAAAAAAATTGGTAATTAGTAAAACGATGAGATGAGTAAAGTATGTCAGAGCGATTTTGATAGCACAGTCTGTACTATCAAAACCAATAGTAACAATTTGACTGTGTTCATGTTGCAACAGTAGTCATAAAAGTCACGTATAATAATAGCTATGTTTTTCCACGCTTTCTAACTTTAAATTAATTGTTATTATTTAATCTACGTCTTTGTGCCACTAACTCGAGAACAAATTAATAATGAGGACCTATGTATATTAGGTAATAATATTACATATAAGTAGTGCTCTAAACCTACCTAATAGGCAAGACCGATATAAATATTTTTCATAAATATGACACGAGATGTCGCTATACCGTTTAGCCACGCGAACGGTCCTCGAGCGTTCATTACGTATTCCCGGGCCGCGCGCGTTTGCGGGATAACTCGATCGTCTTTATTTTTGTACGCACGTGCATGAAAAACTGCCGTATTCGAACTTCAAGATATTCACAAGAGACGACACGTACTAGATCCATTCTAGATACGTTATAGTTTAGATTTCAACTACTTAGTTCTCTTTTGCAGCGCAATTCGAGCAACCAATGTCACTTTTACGTTAGATAGAGTTAGATATCTATTAGATGTGAATTGGATCTCTAAGCCATATATTGTGGAAATCGTTCAAGAGTATCTTCAGAATCGCGCAAATGTCAAATTTGACAGGTTAGATCTTAAACATATCGTTATCGTATCTTGGCGATGTCTAAAAGATATCTAACAGATGTCTATTTCAAAACCCGAATCCGGCCCCAAGTTCATTTTCGACATGACCTCGCACATCAAGGCGGTTATTACGTGATTAAATTTATTTCATGTTTTTAAGTTGGTAATGTATACTTATAACCAGGGGTCGGACAAAAAGTGCCGATGACGTAAAAATGACGTAATCTTGCACACAGGATGATGTTTGAGTTTGTATTTAAACTTCCGTGTGACATGTAGTAACAAAGTAGTATTAATGAAGTAACAAAATAATCGTAAATAAATCCATGGAATTAATAATACAGGTGGTAGGGTGATGTAGTGAATAAAATAAATGTCTTCGTTGGTATATCTTGATTACAGCAAGAGCAGTATACGTGTTTGTCACGTACCTCCAAAAACGGAAAATTGCCACAATATTCGAGTACAGATGACATTTTAGAGCGTTTTCTTATACATTAGTAAATATACATTTTAGCTAAATATAATCGTGAAGATACAATAGCTAAACAATAACGAAGTCAATTTATTGTTCATCTGATTGACAATGTGTCAGTCAAAAACGTACTTACTCATTTCAAGTGGGGATATCGTTTAATAAAGAGGTTGATAAATGATAAGTGATAATTGTTTATGAAAATCAAAAATACTATTTGAAATCATCCTATAAGTGGTTTGACGTCATCCGCACTTTTTGTCCGACCCCTGCAGTTATAACAAAATCTCCAAATTAAATAATATAGCCGTAAAAAAATAAAATGCCTAAAAAATGGACCCTAGCGAAAATGTAACAGCTTTAGATAGGTATGTACATATATAAATGTTCTATTTTTATTTACGAACAAATATAGGTATCGCATTCTGAGTAATATAAGAAGAATATGAAAATGAAAAAAAAAAAAAACGATTTTGTTTTGTAAGATGAGTCTGAAACTGCATGTATAATTTTAGAGATCTCCAAATAATTTAGTTACGGCGCTCGTCAAGTGACATAGTGCCATTCTCAATAAATTTAATAAATATTTCAATAATTTAATGTTCATTTGTTGAAACGAAACAATTTTAGTTTGAAACTAAACCAAAGAATGGAATATCGATTTAGTTAAAAAGGCCTCATGTCGTTAAGGGTTAAATTAGACATTAAAAACCCTCTATCAGCGACCAGGCCATAGACCGGCATTTACCTCAGCAATTGTAATCAAAGCTATTACTACTTGATTAAAGTAATTAACTACAAAGCGGGCTAATAGCTTCTGTAAACAGAATTGTATTGAAATGTAATCTTGTGATAGGTTAGACAATTAGGGCGGCCGAGTACCTTGTACTTTAAATAAATAAGCTTTGTAACACAGAGGCCTATTCGAACATTATAATAATGGCAGCTAGATTACAATTTGGGTAAATTTAATGGATTTGTAAAATAAGTTAATAATACAAGTTGGTTACTGACACGATTGTTTTATAAATATTTCAAGTGAAGTAACTGTAGGCAAAACAAAAGAGGTAACTTAAATAATTATCTACACGGCAGAGCCGGCAGAGGTTAATTATCTAAGACATTATCTTAGTTATATCCAAGTATTTCTTCGGTACTAGCCATAAAAGAGTATTAAAATTTTATTATGTACGATGTATAAGTATGAGTATAATCTCATTTTAAAATTATTTCATAATATGAATAAGCCTCTAAATATCTTCCTAGATCCCCTTATTTTCACACAAATTAATCACATTACCAATAACATTTTTTTTCATTAGTACCTAACTATGTATTTAATTTTTATATTTTTCTCTGTGTAGATTATTAATTTATCTCCTTTAGATATAAAAAAAAAATTAAGACTGCATTTTAAACATAAAAGTCCGCACTACTCTATCACCGTACTTCATGCAGCCAACACTAACTCAATCTAGCCTTTCAACCCATTCACCTCATCGCCTCAATAACTGGCAAACTACATTTCTGAGTTAGTACAACTTCATCCAGTCCTTATGAAAAGTTCCCAAGGCGCTCGTGGCAAACGTTCCACAGTAAAACAAAATGAATTGGACTCTTCCTTAGAGTGCTTTCATTTCGTTTCGTTAAGGTCGTTGTCTTAATTTAGATGTGTGGAATGTTGGTACAACTAGATGGATGTGTTGAACAATTTATTCGTTTTCCCTTAGCTAAGTGTAGCGTATTTTATTTATTTATTTAAACTTTATTGCACAAAAGAAAAACTTATCGTACAAAAGGCGGACTTAATGCCAAAAGCATTCTCTACCAGTCAACCTTAAGGCAAAGCAGAGAGATTGTGGGCGGTGCAACTGCTACTACTACTAACAAAATTTAATATAAACCGCAAAGCTAATTTAAAAAAATTTACACACATAATATACACGATACATATAATATAAATACATATACCTAACAATTTAAATATATACAATAAAATATATAAATTATATAACTAAAACTAGGAATCCTTCATTCTAGCAGCAAAGAAAGCACGTACCGATTTCTTAAAAGCGAACTTGTTTGGGGCATTTTTAATACTAAGGGGGAGTCGGTTCCAAAGGCGCGCTACCTGCACGCAGAACGAATCTGACATGAAGCCAGTACGATGTGGAGGGATGGATAAAGACATATTGCCAGAAGAGCGAAGCTGACGGTCGCGAGAAACGCCGTAGTATTGAAAGAGGGACTTGAGGTATACAGGAGAGAGTGGATCGTTTAGGACAGAGTATAGAGAGCAAAGCATGCGAACACTGCGTCGTTGACGGATGGGAAGCCAGCCAAGCTGGGAGCGGTACGCAGAGACATGATCGTACTTACGCAGGCAAAAAATGAAACGAATGCAGTTATTGAGAAGGCGATCCAACTTATTGAGAAGTTCTTCAGATAGGTCCGGATAACACACATCACCATAATCAATTATAGGTAGAATTAGAGTGTTTATAAGGAGAATTTTAGTCTTAATGGGCAAAAAGTGCTTTAGCTTGTTTAGTGAATGAAGAGAACCCATAACTTTTCGGCTGACCTCAGAAACCTGCGCTCTCCAATCCAACGAACTGTCGAGCATAATGCCTAGGTCCTTAACACTGTGACTAAATAGTATTGGTGAACCGTTAAAGTTTACTGGTGCAATAGTGTCAAAATCCAGTCTGGCGACCTGTCGAGAACTACCAATAACGATAGCTTGGCACTTAGACGGGTTCACAAAAAGGCCATACTGCTCAGACCACTCGTATGCGCTCTAATTATTCCACAGGGTGGTTTAATTCAAGAACAGTTAGTACTTATTGTGCACCCGGCGACTTACCTGTTCGCCGTGATCCCTGTCAACGGAGTGACGGTTAGCGGATAGTTCGCATTGCACTATGGCAATGTTATACGCGGAAAGGGTTATGATATTAGCAGTCTAGTATTCTTAACAACATAACGTAATAACGGTATATATTATTGCAAAAAAAACATGCTAGTAATGGCGCACAAAATATACAGCAAGTTACAGCCGAATATAATAGCATGTAATGGCAAGGATAATCTAGGTTTAAAGATATTTATTCTCATAAAAGACATACAAGCCACTTACAGGAGAACAGAGTTACAAACGTAAAAGTAATACTATCTACGGTAGCATACAAAGTCGCGCAATAATCTCTTTAGAAGAAACCTAGTTGAATGTTACTAAATGTTAAATGTAGCTACTAAAGTTAAAAAAAAGTGTGTGCACCGGTGGTCCTGAAAATAATAACTTATTCTTATCTTTTACTAGTCAATCCTATGAGTAAGAACTCGACTGGGAATGTCAAACCCGAATCGCAAACGCAATAACGATGATTTAGCCCCAATGAGCTTTCTTAGTCCAATGATTTATTACTCAAGATAGGTTATAGGCGTTCCAAAATTGAAGCGCTTAACTTGTGACAAATTGGACAAGTTGCCTTTAGTCGCGGCTGGACAAACGAGAAATGTGCACGCGCTAACAAGCTCCCGCACACCGAAAGAGCAAGAAACGACCTTATGTTTAACAACGAACGTGACAAAGATGGATGGAATGAGAAAATTAATCAAAAATAACAGATTTCTTCGTAGGCACAGAAATAAATATGGAAGTATTTTTTGTGCTCCTCAAGTATGAGTATAACCTATCTATGGTTATATAATATCATTGGCTTAGTCTAAATAGGTATCATGGTAGGCCTCTTAGTGTAGGGTTTTTGGTATTTAGCATACCTATTTAATTGGTTTTTAAAGTTACGGGTAGTTTGAAATAAGACCTAGCATACCTACTTAATACGTTTTTAAAGTTAAGGGTAGTTTGAAATTGAAGACTGTTATTGGTTGGGTATAAAAAGAAAGACACTTGGCGGACAGCCCTCTTTGGTTGTTGAGTCGTGCTAGCAGGCGGTTGTCAAGAGAAGAGATTATTTTGAATTGGAAGAAGACAAGAAAATAAATGGATAAATATCTTCAAGGTGTTGTTATTTTTACACTTCAGAAGTGTGCAGAACGTAAGTACACGCCTACTGCTATTACTTATTGATTTAGTGAGATAACTGATAACATGACCCTTATTCTGAGCTTGGAGATAATTAACTATACGAAATTCTAATGGATTACGTAAGAAATATGGTACTGGTAACATTTTTATTTAATTTAAATAAGTACCTACATAATTTATTAATAATATTATGATGATTATGATTATAGGGTATCTAATTGCATATCAGTTAAACTTAGGTTAGTTTGACCCATAAATGTAATATGCGTCAGTTGGTCGAGAATTCAAAGTATTTAACCACCATGCCACCGACAGCTAGGCATAATAATGTTCAGTTAACAAAATCAATTGCTACTTACTTACCCACACACATGTGGGAATTAGGCAGAATATGTCAACACGTGGGTCTTGATATATGTGTAGGTTGGAGTATTAAAGGGTGCCTTAATTTTCATTATTTTTTCACTACGGCGCATAGTTTCAGAGATAAATTGATATTTATGATTTATAACCAGGTCTCGCAATTTAATTGAAGATTTTGAGTTTTGATTTTGATCCTTAATGTTAAAATTTGTGGAATATAAGTAGATGGCTTACTATGCAAACGGGGAATTGATTTTTCAGTCATTTTTTTCGCTACGACGCACAGTTTTTGAGATAAATGAATGTTTATAATTTGAACTACCATTAAACATTATTTTATGTCATATAATTCCTTTATAGTTTATAAGGTATTATGATATAGTATATAGGTATATGTAACACCGGATACTTTTACGTTTCATGCCGAGTTGTTGGAGAATATGGCTGACGATGACTCATGATGATCAACGGCGCTTGCGAACACCAGAAGCCTCGGACTTCGCGAAAGGGAATGTAGCTGGAATAACAGCGGCAGTGAAAAAGGAATCCAGACCGAAGCAGAGTCCTGTTGTGAAAGTCAGGAGTAACCCCGCTTCGACAGCCTTAGCGAGAGGCCCGCGCCACTGGACATCAGGTCATGTACACCTACTTTTACTATTATATTATGAATGATTTGATATGGTAATGTGTGTTGGATACCGTGAATTGCTCGACTTCATCTCGTTCATCGACATCTAGCACATATAACATAAGTATAAGATGAATATATTGCTAGAGGATAAGTTGAGAAAAATAAATTTGATGAACCGATAGAAACTATTACTTGTGTACCAATTATGAGAAATTTTTGCCTAAATATGTCAATGCGATATAATAACGCGTATATATCTTATCTTACGAAATAATAGATACGATCTATGAGTGGTTCTCAGCCGGTCAGGCCTTTGACCAACTTTTGTGATTTCTATTTGAACTGCAAGGAAGCTCCACATTTATAATGCCATCTGATTATAAACAAAATTGGACAATAATTAGCTCATTAACGGCACATTTTCTGTGAATTGATAAACATAACATACATTTTTATTAATATAAATTAATAAAAGACATGGACAGGAATATAAAACTAAGACTAACTACAATTAAAATAACTAAATGTGAATTGATTGATTTGTTGCTTTGTTTATTTATTGGTCAAATATTGATATATCTAGTATGGAGTATGGAGTATGGAGTATCGAGTATGGAGTATCGAGTATGGAGTATGGAGTATCGAGTATCGAGTATGGAGTATCGAGTATGGAGTATCGAGTATCGAGTATCGAGTATCGAGTATCGAGTATCGAGTATCGAGTATCGAGTATCGAGTATCGAGTATCGAGTATCTAGTATCGCTGGTATCTAGTATGTAGTATTGATAGTCATTTGGTTGAATGAGTCATTTGGTTTACTAAACTATAGAGTCATTAGGTTTATTGAATTATAGAGTCATTAGGTTTATTGAATTATAGAGTCATTAGGTTTATTGAATTATAGAGTCATTAGGTTTATTGAATTATAGAGTCATTAGGTTTATTGAATTATAGAGTCATTTGGTTTATTGAATTATAGTCATTTGGTTTATTGAATTATAGTCATTTGGTTTATTGAATTATAGTCATTTGGTTTATTGAATTATAGTCATTTGGTTTATTGAATTATAGTCATTTGGTTTATTGAATTATAGTCATTTGGTTTATTGAATTATAGTCATTTGGTTTATTGAATTATAGTCATTTGGTTTATTGAATTATAGTCATTTGGTTTATTGAATTATAGTCATTTGGTTTATTGAATTATAGTCATTTGGTTTATTGAATTATAGTCATTTGGTTTATTGAATTATAGTCATTTGGTTTATTGAATTATAGTCATTTGGTTTATTGAATTGTAGTCATTTGGTTTATTGAATTGTAGTCATTTGGTTTATTGAATTGTAGTCATTTGGTTTATTGAATTATAGTCATTTGGTTTATTGAATTATAGTCATAATTTATAGTCATTGGGCTTGAATTATAGTCATTGGTTGATTGAATTATAGTCATTGGTTGATTGAATTGTAGAATCGTTGGTTGATTGAATTGTAGAATCGTTGGTTGATTGAATTGTAGAATCGTTGGTTGATTGAATTGTAGAATCGTTGGTTGATTGAATTGTAGAATCGTTGAATTATTGAATTGTAGAATCGTTGAATAATTGAATTGTAGAATCGTTGAATTATTGAATTGTAGAATCGTTGAATTATTGAATTGTAGAATCGTTGAATTATTGAATTGTAGAATCACTGGATTATAGAATTGTAGAATCACTGGATTATAGAATTGTAGAATCACTGGATTATAGAATTATTGAATTATTGAATCATTGAATGCAGCATTACATTGAAAAGATTTTAATATGATGATTTTAATATAAGCGATAATGAAGAGTGAATGGTTGAACCTGTTATACTTACGAGACCTTGATTTGGTTCGTAAGCTACTAGAACTCACCACAATTAAACCGAGATCGAGGAGGATTGATGGCCTCTTATTGATTATATTTATGTTTAAATTAAGACTTGAGATAAGCTGATATATTAAATAATGCATGAACTATATAAAATAATAGTAGATTACCATTGAGGCAGTTTTTAAAAGAGATTATTAATTTAATAATAAGATATATTAATTTCAGCTGGGAGGTTATTAAAGACACGCATTGCGGTAAAGAATTCACTTTTATACTTTTACTTATTGCCAAACTTGAAATTTGATAATTATATTTATACTAGTGCGCAAATCGTAACTAAAAGATTTATTTTTAATATTTTGTGTTTACAAAAGGGCGAAGCTCCAGTATGTAGATCTCAATTAACGCAAGTATTTCCTTGAAGAAATTTCTGAGTGGATATTGGTGATACATGTTGCGTGGGCAGTTTTCTTACAACCTAAACATAATTACAACGTCGTCGTAATCACCCCAGTAGTTAAATGATACCATATTTCAGTTACAAAATATGCGATTCCATAGTATACATTTTTGATTGTATTCTAGAACAAGTCGGAAGGTACGGATAGGTAAAACATCAGGTTTTTGCAGTTCTATCGTTTATGTCTGCCATGTAACATTTGAAACGTATAATTTATTTAATTCAACGTGTAGAGAAAATATTACTGGTCCATTTTCTGCGGAAACACGCCTATTTAGGTGCTATGTTTATTCCCGAACTGCGGGATTTAGTATGCTGTAAAGACGTTTAGTGAATTAATATACTGTTCGTCTTTCATAAAACAATATGCATATTATAAAAAAATCTAATAGTCTGAAAATCCCAACGCGTCTTGCAATTGATGGACTAAGTACTTTGTCAGCTTGGATAAATCCTAACAAGCTAGAATATACGACTTTCTCTGAAAACATTGGGAGGGGAGCTATTAGGTATAGGTTTTTAGTTACCAGATGATTGAATTAATGCATTGATAATGGGAATATAATAGGTCAAGTTGTACACAATAATTATTTAATTATCGCTGTTATTCATCATAGTAATATTTTATAAATTATAGTCAGGGTTAAAGTTACTGAAAGGTTCTCGGGAAATATTCCTGTCTCAAGAGCGAGGTTTATAATTGAAGATTTCTTGACATGATAGTTGAAAATTATGTTGAAGCCACGAGAATTTGATTTGATTCGTGTGCTGAAACAGCTGAGTACTACCATTTTAGAAAAGATTTGAACTGGTTCATATTATATATGGCAGGAAGATTGATAGTGCTTCAGTCACGAGAATTGAATTGGTTCGTGTACTCTGTTGTTTCAGTCACGAGAATTGAATTGGTTCGTGTACTATCTACCTGCAGATAGAGATGATCATTACTCATGAAAATCGAATAATAAATGGCAATTAATGATCTGTTACCCTGAATTACTAGTCGAGGTGTACACTGTTGTGATTATTACACCTATGTTGGATATTTTTAGCAAGTTGAGCGCCGCACCTCTACCGGCGTCCCCCGCCTCGCGCCGCCTGAGTCTGATGCGAGCCGTCTCCAGCAGGAGCCCGCCTCGCGCCGCCAGAGTCCGGTGCGAGCCGTCTCCAGCAGGAGCCCGCCTCGCGCCACCAGAGTCCGGTGCGAGCCGTCTCCAGCAGGAGCCCGCCTCGCGCCGCTAGAGTCCGGTGCGAGCCGTCTCCAGCAGGAGCCCGCCTCGCGCCGCTAGAGTCCGGTGCGAGCCGTCTCCAGCAGGAGCCCGCCTCGCGCCGCTAGAGTCCGGTGCGAGCCGTCTCCAGCAGGAGCCCGCCTCGCGCCGCCAGAGTCCGGTGCGAGCCGTCTCCAGCAGGAGCACGCCTCGCGCCGCCAGAGTCCGGTGCGAGCCGTCTCCAGCAGGAGCACGCCTCGCGCCGCCAGAGTCCGGTGCGAGCCGTCTCCAGCAGGAGCCCGCCTCGCGCCGCCAGAGTCCGGTGCGAGCCGTCTCCAGCAGGAGCCCGCCTCGCGCCGCCAGAGTCCGGTGCGAGCCGTCTCCAGCAGGAGCCCGCCTCGCGCCGCCAGAGTCCGGTGCGAGCCGTCTCCAGCAGGAGCCCGCCTCGCGCCGCCAGAGTCCGGTGCGAGCCGTCTCCAGCAGGAGCCCGCCTCGCGCCGCCAGAGTCCGGTGCGAGCCGTCTCCAGCAGGAGCCCGCCTCGCGCCGCCAGAGTCCGGTGCGAGCCGTCTCCAGCAGGAGCCCGCCTCGCGCCGCCAGAGTCCGGTGCGAGCCGTCTCCAGCAGGAGCCCGCCTCGCGCCGCCAGAGTCCGGTGCGAGCCGTCTCCAGCAGGAGCCCGCCTCGCGCCGCCAGAGTCCGGTGCGAGCCGTCTCCAGCAGGAGCCCGCCTCGCGCCGCCAGAGTCCGGTGCGAGCCGTCTCCAGCAGGAGCACGCCTCGCGCCGCCAGAGTCCGGTGCGAGCCGTCTCCAGCAGGAGCACGCCTCGCGCCGCCAGAGTCCGGTGCGAGCCGTCTCCAGCAGGAGCCCGCCTCGCGCCGCCAGAGTCCGGTGCGAGCCGTCTCCAGCAGGAGCCCGCCTCGCGCCGCCAGAGTCCGGTGCGAGCCGTCTCCAGCAGGAGCCCGCCTCGCGCCGCCAGAGTCCGGTGCGAGCCGTCTCCAGCAGGAGCACGCCTCGCGCCGCCAGAGTCCGGTGCGAGCCGTCTCCAGCAGGAGCCCGCCTCGCGCCGCCAGAGTCCGGTGCGCGTCTAGAGCACGGCGACCGCCGCTCCGCGCTCCCGTGCCCCGGCCGCGCCGCAGCCCGCGTGCGCTGACCTCCAGAGCCAGGGCCCTTCTCACCGCTCGATGATCGTCCATTCTGATAACATTGGTGTCGGCCTCTGGTCTTATTAGGTTATTTAGATGATATTTATATTATTAGATGATGTTTTTGAGATTTTGACATGCTGATGCCTGATTGAAACTGTTTCGTATCCTATGCGATTATCCACTGTTAAGTAGTATACGTAGTCTGTCGGCCAAGTGTAGGGTTTCCACCTGGCACGTGTATGAGGACATACACGGAGTCAGGATGGACGAGTGTAGGGTTTTTGGTATTTAGCATACCTATTTAATTCGTTTTTAAAGTTACGGGTAGTTTGAAATAAGACCTAGCATACCTACTTAATACGTTTTTAAAGTTAAGGGTAGTTTGAAATTGAAGACTGTTATTGGTTGGGTATAAAAAGAAAGACACTTGGCGGACAGCCCTCTTTGGTTGTTGAGTCGTGCTAGCAGGCGGTTGTCAAGAGAAGAGATTATTTTGAATTGGAAGAAGACAAGAAAATAAATGGATAAATATCTTCAAGGTGTTGTTATTTTTACACTAGTTATCTCGCCCATTATAGCGAAAGCTTCGTCGACTACTATATCAATTAACTACAAATCCTCATTTAATCCTTTTGTTCTTTGAGGCTTAACTGTCAAAGAGGTCGTTATTGGCTTTGACTTGGACCATTGTTGGCCAAACCTGAGGTTTGATTGGCAAAACCAAGGAGTGCTAGATCTTCAGAATTTGCCTATAAGCCTTAGGTACAAATGGTAACATAGGGGAGCGGGGGGTTTGTTGTAACAGTTTTAGGAAAAAGGCCTGTATTGTCTAAAATAATTATGTATAATTTTATGATTCTGAGTATGAGGGTTTGTAATCTAAGCACTAATTCCGATTACAAAATAATTTTAAATGTTTACGCCATCTTTTACACCATTTTGAAAAACTGGGAGTTGTTACAACTTACCCCGTAACTTTTTTCAATACCTGGTCGAAACAGAGCTCCAACTTCAACTTCAACTTCAACTTCAACATTTATTCAGCAAATAGGCCACAAGGGCACTTTTACATGTCAACATTGAATTTACATACAAGCAAAATAATAATAATTATACATCAACAATTATTAAATACAACTACAACTCCTATGCACATCCACTCGCTTCGATGTCTGGCGGGGCAATGGCGGTGTTTACGTTATTCCTCGAGTTATAAGAAAGCCATTCAGCAAAAAAAAATTAAATGTTTTTAATTCCTCGTCAAAATTGAGCGTTACTATTTACTTACCCCTGTTACATTAAGCCCCCGGCTCACCTACATATAATTTATATATATTTTTTAGTCGTTTAATTATAGTGATAACTATAACTAAGTACCTACGTGTGGTAACTGCCGGTAGGTACCCACCTACTTTAGTCTAAAAGTTAGTGAAGTCTCCTAATATCGCTTTCGCGTGGCAATGAGGAATCCGGAATAGAAGTTTCCCTTGTGCCCTGTATCCTTACTGACCTATTTAAAGTTTTGCCATGTACATGTATAATATTATGTATCTAAAAGTTAAAATAGACCCTTGAGGCATTCATTGTACCAAGGATGCTGGCGGCATTTCCTTGTTGTATCGAATGTACATATGTAGATACAAACTGTATCTACATGTACATCCCTCCCCTGTACATCTCTCCTTTTTAGGGTTCCGTAACCAAATGGCAAAAAACGGAACCCTTATGGATTCGTCATGTCTGTCTGTCTGTCTGTCTGTCTGTCTGTCCGTCCGTCTGTCTGTCCGTCCGTATGTCACAGCCATTTTTTTCCGAAACTATAAGAACTATAATGTTGAAACTTGGTAAGTAGATGTATTCTGTGAACCGCATTAAGATTTTCACACAAAAATAGAAAAAAAAAACAATAAATTTTGGGGGTTCCCCATACTTAGAACTGAAACTCAAGAAAAAATTTTGCATCAAACCCATACGTGTGGGGTATCCTATGGATAGGTCTTCAAAAATGATATTGAGGTTTCTAATATCATTTTTTTCTAAACTGAATAGTTTGCGCGAGAGACACTTCCAAAGTGGTAAAATGTGTGTCCCCCCCCCTGTAACTTCTAAAATAAGAGAATGATAAAACTGAAAAAAAATATATGATGTACCATGTAAACTTCCACCGAAAATTGGTTTGAACGAGATCTAGTAAGTAGTTTTTTTTTATACGTCAAAATCTCCTAAATACGGAACCCTTCATGGGCGAGTCCGACTCGCACTTGGCCGCTTTTTTTAAGCAAAATCCTCTTCAATATCTATTTTATACTTTAAAAAGTGGTCTTCATGGGATTTTGATGTTTAGGGTGGTGCTGTCGCTGCCAATTTAAAAAAAATATTACCAAAGATTGCAAAAATAGGTTATGTATGATAAGATGCGGTCACTCTTCCAAATCCAGAAATCCACCTCATCCACCTGATAACCGGAGAACTGTCAAAGTTGTCAAACTGACAACCAGTGTTGCCATGTAAAAACTCAAATTTTTTTTTTTTTTGAGTCTTAAGTTTATTTTACAATTAACGTGTTAGATAAGACCATAAAGTACATTCAAAAAAAAAAAAAAAAAATACTTACCAAAGTATTAGTTAAAAAATATTACCAAAGGACAGTTAGTAATGTCAAATTAAGATGGTTGAATGATTTCACGAAACCGCGTAAACGTAATCTTAGTTAATTAAAAGTTACTCGAATGTAAAATTTGTCAGTTATTTATGAAATGACAGCTGTTGGTGACGTATTAACGTTGTTTAGTGTTTCGCAGTTATATTTTTTGTACGTAAACAGCCTGGACCTGGATAGCTTGAAAAACAATCAGTATTTTACAACTTGCTGTTATTAATTTTAAGATAAAACTTACCTAACCAAATAATGCTTTTAGTGAACTCATTATATACGCCGTTAGACTTTAAAATTTTCTTTTAATTTGTCTCGTAATCTGTTGTTGGTAAAAACAATGCCGTAGGGTACTGTCCAACATTGCTCGTTGCGATAGTGAAGTAAAACAATTTAACGGCTCTCCAGGGCGCTGTACGTTTTAGTAGCACTAAACATCTTCTACTAACATCTTTAGTGTAAAAACACGCTACAATGTGCTTTGAAAACTTTGTAGTGGGAGCGGTGGCTTCATAGACTAGGAATCCTCTAGACGGAGTTTAGAGCAATTATTTCATGAAACCGATGCTGCCAAAAATACGGGGGTGCGGGGGGACGAGGTGAGCGAAACCCGTGCCGTGATTGGTCCGTTCAAAGACACGGACCAATCACGGCACGGGATTCTGACACTTTGACTCGAAGATGGAGTAAAACTAGTATATAGTGGCAGAGGGGGTAGCGTTACTATGATCAGTCTAGAGGATGTCTTGTCTGTGGGTGGCTTTAAAGAGGTAAACTAGCTGGTTTTATTAGCATACGATTTAAAACGGTTATGTTTATATTTTACATTTTTGCTATGTATTTACTTAAGTATATCTATAAACTCACGGGTATATACATCCCGGTCATTTGATAGGCGTGCGTGGGAATTCAGATCCAACACGTAGAGCCCCTTTGGAGAAGTTTTCCGTAATGTAATATATAATTATTAGGATGTTTGATGTACATATATATTCTATATAAGTTCAACTGCCACGCATAAATCTCTCCTTATTGTACAAGAAGGGTGGGTTTATAGTTCCTATGCCAGTCATTGGACTCTAGTTACACGAAGCGTTGATTTTTTTACATGTAAGTAGGTTATGCGGTATTCGTTCGATAATGCATAACAATTGATAAAATAACACTTTAAACTCTCGCGTTTTGTACACATATTTAATTACACAAACGGGTCTACCGCGATATAGTGTCATTGTTTTTACCTTAAATTCCGACGTTTCAGCTGAGTTGCACCAGCTGTGGTCACGGAAAGACTGGTGTCCCAGCAAATGTCAACGGAGATATAAATAAAACAACACTGAACTACCCGAAATTAATTTATAACAATGTTTTTCTACTCCTCGACTGCAATGCTTGAATTAAGACTTCGTATACCAAAGTGAAATCGCATACTTTTTTCACTATGGGACCCCAACTCAACTATAATATTTATTACAGTACATATGGGGCTACTTTTCCGCACTAGTGCGTAAAATAGCACTTTTCGTGCGATATCAAATGTTTAAAGGGCCATATGTACTGTAAAAAGTTGTTCGATACACGTGCGAATTGGTAATTCGTAACTCGTGTCGATTTAAAACACTCCATTCGGTCGTGTTTTAATTTATCGCCACTCGTTTCGAATTTCCTCTTTTTCGCACTTGTATCGAAAAAATAACTATTTCGATACAGTTTAGTCAACTATAATATTAATTTCGATACCGTTTAGTCAACTATAATATGAATTTCGATACAGTTTAGTCAACTATAATGAAATTGACCAATCGAAAGCGCGGAGTATGTACCAGGGCCTCATGAGTTACGAGAAGGTGTCGTTGATCAACCGGCCGGCGGCGCGGGGCGCGGGGGCCGGGTCGCGTACGAGTATGAAGGTATCGCGGCTGGTCGCGCATCTTAACTGTATACTTAGGTTTTTTTACCTACATATATGATTCTTCTACTAGTTTTTAAGTATTTTTTTTGTTGACTCGTAGAAAAAGTATTGTATACAATAGTGATATAATCAATCTTTTCAATCTCGTACCTTTACTTAGGCAACTCAGCAAGCTTCGTTGCCTAAACACGGTACTCGACTGATAAGCTCTCCATTATATCACGATTGTATAAAATACTATTCAATAATTGATAAAATATTAATACCAAATCTATATTGTGTACATAGGTCTTCTTCGTCTTCTTCCTCCTCGCCTTTTTTATTATTTCGGCTTTCCTTATTTTGATTCTCCAAGCAGTTCTATACTGAGCGTCTTCCTTACGTAAGTTAAGGTTTTCCATAATAAAACATCCTTCTCAATTGTCCATGAGGTAAGCGGTCTTCCTCGTCCTCTCTTTTTATAGTATTCATGGATAGGTATTTTCTGACGATATGATTCAAGCCTTCTTCGTATTATACCATATACTGGTACCATCTCAATCGGGATTCAGATATTTTATAATATTTGTACATAACATAAGTGATATCTTTTTGTTTTATTTCCTACCTCCTACTTCTATTTTTACCAAACTCGCTGTTTACCAATCGACATCTTTATTCATAAACTTTAAACAAGATAAATTGTATAACTCCAAGTTTTTAAATTAACTTTGTTGACTTTAAGAAAATGATTAGCATAGGTACGTTAATTGGATTTTTTTTTGCGTTCGATATTGAACAAAAGTTTTTCCCTTAAAATTAAATCAAAATTGTACCGTACTTCTTGTATAAGTTATTTTAATAAAAATACTCCAATCTTAACCACGAAAGTTTATGTCATATTTATCTTGTCAATGTAATTTCGTTTTTTATAGGTATTCCCTATTCCAGTATTAATAATTGAGCTGCGGCATAAATATTAAAATACTTAGGTAATTTGAGACTAAGAGGATAAAAATAGTTTGAAGTAATTCAAATTGTAAAAATAGCTTGCTGAATAAAAACGTTTCTGAATATTTCGTTTCGTTCATGTAATAAAAACAGTTTGCAAGATTTGCAAGTAAGTCATGCTGGTTAAATAGTTAATATCATTTTATGATCATGCTGAGGTTAGTCATACGAGTATATCAAAGTGTTCGTGAAACTGTGTATAGCCCTGCACATAATATAGGTAGATATATGTATATTTCTTCTGAATCCTTTTTTGTTAAGCTAAATTATTATTTTCTAAATTTATGCAAGTTTAAAGAGGCCTGAGCAGCAAGCAGTTTTCACGAGAGCAATGTTCAAATAAAACACTACCCAAATTAATAAAAATGCGTGCATTAATGAAGCAAGTTATATACCTAATTTATAAATTTAATTTTATCAACAGCATATTGCACATATATTTTATGATACCTTAGATTAAGTAGGTATCTAGAACATAAAACGATCACTAAAACGACTGAAGCGATACCAATTTGTAATAGTGAGCATCGTTAGTTGTCGTGAATAGAAAACATCAGCGGACGTTAATAAATGTCACTCCGAGCCGCGGAGAAAGATTTTTTCGTGACAAACATTCAGGGGATCCCAAAAACGTAACACGAGAACACTTCTATTTTTTCGCTCGCACAAGTATGATAAATATCCGTTTATTATGATACTTGCTTACTCTTTGAAACATGGTTATGAATGCGGAAAGTGTGTCTCGCAATCATTTATAAGCCCTTTTTGTTTGAGGCCACATAAATAACATCTAATGGTAGGTCATGTCATGTGGGAAGGAAAATGGACCATAACTATTATCTATACTGTATCTTTATTGTAATTTTCTCATTAAACCTGTATAGCATGGACGTAGTTTTATTTTTGTGGCCATATGTTGATGTTAGTTTCTTACTTAGATAGCAAACTCGAGACTAAATTGCGTATATAATTAAGCTTTAAAATTACCCCTGACATTTTGAAGACGACATTGTCCCTGGAGTCTCGGAAAAAGGATGGAGAGGTGGAGATCTGTCATCTGTATTCCCTGAGAAATATGACCTCGGTCTCTTTAAAGCTAGAGTGAATAGGCTATTATTGAACCGGTGAGCCCCATCTTAGGCTCTGTCTTCACTTTCCATCAGGTGTGTCTAGAGCCAATCACCGATCAGTTTATCATAAAAAAAAAGATCTTGTTTATCTAATTGAATGTTTTGCAGACGAAAGTACCGTTAAAGTAAATAATTATTTGTGTAAATCGCAGAAGTTTAAATCAGTGTTTCAAAAATCGAGTCACTTATCAACTAGATCATTAGTCCACCGTGCAGTGCTGGGTACTTAATCTATTCGGCCTGGGCTGGCAATATGGAGGACCCTCAATATTTCAAATAAATAACTTCATGCACAGCCGATATTTTAGTTAGACCGGGCCGTGTCTGGGCTAGAGCTTCCGGCGCTTCGTTTTCTATGATCTGTGATCACATCTCATCTGTCATAGAAAAGTAACCGCCGAAAGTTCCGGCCCGGACACGGTCCGGCCTGGACACGTGGGTCATCCTTTATACCATCAAAATGACCAACTAACTTTCTCTAGTAATAGTCCAGATTATTTATATTCGTAAACTCAGTTATTCATGTTGCCTCGCACGCTGCTCAGATTCGGCCTCTACTCTACCCTTTGCATATTTCATCCCCCGCTCGAAGACAGCCCGCATTCGTAGCTCGTATTCAACTTGAATTTAAACAGTTTGTTCCAGTTCTTATTGTTGTTTTAATATTGATGGGCGAAGCGTACGTGAAGATTCCCTGTTCAGTGTTGTACGTGAATATTTCTTTAGCTTTTTAATAAAGTAAATATTACATGCGAAAAGTATGCAATTGTATATCTAAGCAATGCATATATAGACAGAATTTAACCAACTGCGATCTAATAAATCCTTCCTACCTATAAGAAAATATTTTTAGATAAACATATAACCATAAACTTAATAAGTAAACCGTAATATATCTTAACATAAACATGTATATTTATAAACTAAACATGTATATCTTCCTACTGTAACCTGCCCCGGGCAACTCAGAATCACAATACGGAACTCTTTAAAACTGTGTCAGCTTATTAGTTAGATAATCTGACTAGCCCTTTCATGTCTGACGGTTACAAGTGTCGTAAAAAGGGGTCAAGAGTGGCCAGACCCAGGCGCGGGCGTTTCAAAAGTGTCACAAAGCGCCTTTGAGGCTGGAATCACGGCGAAGTGTGCTTGGCGTAACTATGCCGCTAATCTTTTTGACGTAGATTTGGTTTTGCACTTTTACAGTTTTTTACGACGTTAAAATGTTTAGGCTGCTTAGGGTGACGTTTTAATGTCAACTGCAGCTGCATTACTGTTGCGGAGCCGTTGTATTTGTCAGAAACCGGCTAAGTGCGAGTCGGACTCGCGTTCCACGGGTTCCGTACATTAAGTCCGACTCACGCTTGACTGCACATTTCTAATAGGTTTTCCTGTCATCTATAGGTTTGCCGTGTGGTGGCCGGCTTTAGAATAGCGCCAACCCTCACATGGGATAAGGGTGTCGTACGAGGCGACTAAGCACAACAAAGCAAAAAGCTGTTTCGTCACAGGGGAGATGGACCTCTTAGCATTGGCTTGCAATCCATCTAGGAGAAGGATACTCCAAAATTAAATCACGGTATGGAGTTACCGTAAGGCGCGAGTAGGGTCCAACCTGAAATAAGCGGCAGATTCCTGCAGCCGACCTGCCTCCACACGTATTGGCTCGCCTTTCCTGTGGGTTAAGACAGTGAAGCCGAGAGGGTAATGCAGGTGCTGGGCATCCCTGCGTTTCCTTAATTCCGTCCCAGGCGGTGTTAAGTCTGGAGAGGTCATTGTCTCTCCGATTTGCACCATAAATCGTCTGCAATAGACGCAAAGGCCAATTGACATCTATAGGTAAAGAACTATTTTGTGTATTTTTTCAAAATTTTAGACCCAGTAGTTTCGGAGATAAAGAGGGGAATGGTCATTTTTTGCCCATTTTCTTGAATAACTGCTAAAATATTAATCCTAAAATAAAAATAAAAATAAAGCAACATTCCATTACACTTCATAATAAAATAAAAAAATTACATTAAAATCAACTATAGGTACCTACTCTTAAAACTAAACACTACTACTAAATATTAATCTAAACTAACAAGTACTAAAACTATCCACCAAACTCGCCCCGCGCCCCTCCAGACGCAAAGGAGCCCATCACGCTCGCCGCGTTGCACGTTGAACCGCGATGGACAACCTTTGCATGAGGAACGACCCGGAACGAAATAAAAATATATTTGAGATTCTTATTTGAGATATTTTATTTGATATGTAACACGATATAGTTTGAAAAACTTTATTTTTTAATTTTCTCATTTACCCCCCAAAAATGGCTTAATTAGTTTTCCACATACCTAACATATCCCTGTACGGATATGATGGTGGTTCTTGTCTACGTGACAGCGTGATAAAACGGTGTCCGTCACTTTCTATCCCACGGTGTTAAACAGTGACAGTTATTTTATCACGTGGATAAAGATGGATAAAGCTATCCATAATAGGCCGGCTGATATCATATGACTAATATGACAATCATATATACAACTATAATACATACCTATTGTATTCAGGCTGTAGTGATAGATTACAACGCTTACGAGACAATTAGAACCTAATGCTTGTATGCTAATACAGAACTAATTACTGCAACTATGTGAACCCTTGCAATTAGGATGCTACATGTGGTCATTGATTGAATAGATATTGTGTCTACCTTCTATGACACAAGTTTAATATGGTTATTATATGTAGTTCTATTCTGTCTTAAGGGCCGCTTGGTACAATAGTTTAGAAGCTTGATTAGCAAGTCTAAACACACGAGTTGTCCTAAGAATTAGTTAGTGTTAGCATACTAACAAGTAGCTAAGCTAACTGTGTGAGCGGGATATCGCTACCTAGGTAACTAGTAACAGCGTAGCAAGTTTGAAACTATATTTTGAAGGTGAATGTGAATTGCTACTTGAAGTTAGCTTTTTTTTAAAAGTAGGTACATATTAATTAAGTATTAGACCTGGCAGGCATGCCAACGACTCTCACTGCAGATGGATTCGACGAACTTATTGATTTATCACTCAAAATACTTATTTACTGATGAGAACAAGATGCGCTGCGAATATCCAACATGAATACCAAATCAATAAGTAATATTTTTTAAGGGTCAGTGTCACTTCTGGCTGGTAACTCCTGAAATAAAAGCATCGAAATAACGCTGCGATCTTGAACACGATTATTATGACACCTTGAAAGTCACCTTTTTTATAAATGACTCGACCAAGATATCTTAAATATTACCTAATAAGTACATTTTATAGATAGAGCACGTACCTAACTATAGTACATTTTTTAATTGTAAATATTCGAAGGCCGAGGCGAAGTAAGTAAGGGCGTCTCATGAAATCTGATATGAAATATGCAAAAAGCGTTCCTGCTGGCCTTGTATGACATCGGCGTACACACAATATTGTTTATGAAATATGTTACGGTCTTGTTATCGAATTTAGGTTACCTGCTGTACAGCTGTTGTTTGTCAGATTTTACAATTTTTGGGAGCGTTAAAGAATATTTTTCAGAAAATGGCACTTTAAAACGTATATACTTATATTATTATTTACCACGAAAACCCATTATTTAGTTTTTATTAGTGGAACAACGTTTTCCCTAGTTAAAAGTTATTTAAATTGTCAGAACCAATAAAGCAACGATACAGTTTTAGTCTGATAGGAGAGGCCGTAGCCGCAAATACTTTATATTTTCATGTAATTTGTTATTGTTTGACATACTTACAACTATTTAAACAACAAGAGAGCAATGTTCGATATTTCTACAAGCGATTATTTTGATTCCAATAATATATTCACAAGCGTAGCGATATGTGACGTTGCAGTCCAGCAGCGCTCGCTGGCGCTGCAGCAGCAATACGAAAGTGGATCGGAACCTTAAAGATTCCTAGCAAAACCCCTTTCAAATAAATATACTGGGAAAAATAGCGTACTCGTATTTATTATACCAATAGCCAAATTATTATAAATAAGCACGTCATTCGTCTAATCTTAATACGTAACGGCAGCTTGCCACGAGCACTCCAAATCCTCTATTGACGTGGAGTTGGGCATTATTGCCAAATGGCGTGTCTGGCGTGACCGGAGACGTATCGATCGCCCAATGGCCCCAAATATGGTCCGATATTGACTTCAGTTACAATTATGTCAATCAAAAATTAACGTCTTTAAGACCTGAGAAAATTGTTACAATTCTGTGTGACCTACTACTACCTATACCTTACCTACTACTAAAGAAACCCAAATATATGAGGATACAAATATCTTAAAAAGACAGGGTAAAATATATTACAACTAAACAATTAAAAAATATATAAGTACGACAAGTGCGGATTATAATAACTTTTAAACTTAAAAAAACTCCCTGTACACGGTTTAGAAACAAAATTTTATTTTACTTTTATTAATCTTCCGTAGCATTAGAAACAGATGGCGAACTCAAGCTGTGCCTGCACTTTAATATTCTTTGCTCCGGTTTCATTTTATAAATTGATGTACTCAGAAGGGCTAAGATGTCCGGCTCCTTATCATTTGTCACCATGCCTGTCATGTTCTACCAAGTATGTAAGTGCGATAGTGACGCATGACATGACAGGTGATAAAAACGCGACCATGATACCGCTGCAGGTTAGGTATAAGGTAAGGTAAGGAAGCCGACATTACATTTCATCTTGTGTTGAGACCACCTTGAGTTGTGTATTACGAGTAGGTAGGCATTTCAAGAGCTCTAATAAGTGACCAATCGATATGCCTAATTAGACCAGTCCGTCGATTGCATTTCGCGAGCATCAGCGTGAGACGCTAATGCCATTGCTTTTATTTCCCCAGCATACACTTCGCAAATAGGTACCCAATATCTCACATTTGCCTGTGTACAGCATAGGTATTGTTTAAACGGCGATTTGCTGCTTGACCGTGTTTTTTAATTACCCTGATTAGCCAAAAACGACCCGCAAGCAGCGGTCGTGCTCCAGTTGAACGATATCGCCTTTAACTACGCTAAATGGCCAATTCTCGTTTTACGGACAGTGCAGTGCCACGGGCAAGTGCAGCAAACAGGCGCATTATTCAACACATTCATGCACTGTATTAACCTTGCGTTGGATGAATGGATTGGTTACAAAATGAGGCGGATTTATGCTCTAAGGCATAATTCACTAGTCAACCTTCAGGCAAACTGATAACGCCGTGTAACTTTTTATTATATTTATAAATTTTGCTTTAAACATATGCAAACTGACATTTCACTGTTATTCATAACTTTGAAAAGTTAAATTAGATTTTCCTGAACTGAATACTTCTTAAGCATTGAAATTGAAAAGCAAATTCTTAAAATTCAGTACACGTTTTCATTGCTCCCGAGTACTTTGCAAAGAAATGGAAGAGTGTCTCCCGTGTATTAGAGTCAGATTGAGTAAGTGCTGACTTGGCCGCGTTTTAACAGCAACAATTTGTCGGGATTCCGTTTTCGTGATTGGCAATTAGTGCGGTGTGCCGGCCCCTTGCTCTCTTTGTTCAAACGCGTACTGTTCTAAACAGTTTGCCGTAGCAAAGGGGGTGTTGAGAAAGCAGTGAACACTGACGTTTACTCACGTTGGTGTATTTTACCTACTGTTTTGTAAAAAAAATTAATGATATTATGAAATATTTCAACTTACAATGTAAGCCTATTTAAAGGTTGACAAAGCTCAACAACAATCAAGTATTGCTTGCAGTGACGAAAAATGTATCAAGCCAGTGAGCATAATTGGCCTTCTACGAGAAGGTTTACGAGAAGGTATAATTACGTTTATGCTAATTACTCAGATCATAGAAGGTACTAGATATCTGACGGAGGCGTGGCGCGTGTCGCCGCAACATGGTCAGGCTGACCATTTTTCTTTCCGCCGTAAGACCGTAAGACAGTCGCAATTTAGCTGTCGTAGAAAAATGTGCTCGTCAATTTACGTAAAATGCCGGTTTGTAGCGTTGTTTCGTGTAGAAATAGGAGTGCTTAGGGACCATGGAGTTACATACCACATGTGAGTACATTTTTTTTACGTATTAGTCAATAAAACAACACATTTTAACAAATAAATCCAGTGACATATGATTTTACTGAGTCGGACCATTTTGCCAAACAAACGCGTGGCGATTTGAATATGCATTCTACATTGACGGCTTAGCATGGAAAACTATTTGTAGTGTGCTAGGCAACGGCGCAATGCATTAAGCCGCTAACGATATCCACAACGGCATTATTGTTTCTTGGTACGACCGCTAACCGGTTCCCTTCTTTCCGCAAGGAACTAGAGTGGCGCTCGTACATAATTGAGGTTTAAGCGTTATCGATAAAAATTATAGGTATAGAGTGTTTATTATTATTCGTATATGATTTTAAAGCTTATTTAATGGTGCATACCTAACTTACAATATAATTTAACATATTTTCTTTCTCAGTTCTTCATAGCTCTATGTACCTAATATTCGGATTCGGGTGACGAAATATGCTATAATAAATGATGTTCATTAAAAAATACAATTGTAACTATTTTATTAATTTAACACTGATTTTTACTCCTTTTTGTGGAGTTTAATTTTTCACAATCCAGGCGACTGCTCGCGTCTAACGACAATCCCAAAGTAAACAATATAAACAAACAGTAAATAAAATCGTAACTAAATTTTATACCAATTATGTTAGGTACGTTTTGATAAACATATAACAAGCTTTCGAATCATTGCTATTTTTTTATTAAAAGCTTTGTATTACATTCTATCAGTAGAAACCTTTGTGACAGAACTTTATGGACCGAATAATATTATAGGTACTTACCTTAATCGTACCTTAAAAATCTTAGCTCGCAAATAAGGTCAAATGTTTAAAGGTATATAAATTAAGTCAATGGCAATTATTACTTGAAATATTTTAATGCCAAAACAATAAAGTCATGTTTAGAACATAATACAAAATATCGATAGCTGTTGTAAATTTATCGACTTGTCCTACTCTCTAGCGTCGCCGCTCTTGTCCTTTACCCCGCGCGGTTCGGCCAATCAGAGCGCGTGAGTTGGTTGTCTGGCCACGCCCTCAATGATGTGGTGGGGCACAGTTGGAGACACCGAGTCTCGTTGAAATTATGCTTCGTTATAAATCTCCTTACTTCTATGATCTGAGGCTAATTATAAATCTTCAAAAATCGGAAACTTACTCGGTAGTAAGAAGTTAGGTACTATAAGAAAAAATCAAACATCAAAAAGTAATAAAGGTAGGTATTCATTTCTACTGTAATTTTGCATAGATAATGTAATCTATTGTTAAGTATTTCAGATCGAATATAATTTAGTTACCAACAAAAATTCCTATTTACTCCTGATAGTCCAGATAATAGATGACATTGCTACCTATCTACGACTATAAAGATTTCAATTTCTATAATCCTTATAAACAACTTATTAACAAAATACTCAAATATAAGACCGAAACAATTTAATTTGGATATGCTAGCCAGGTTGCGTGTAAAATATTTATTAACGTTGCCAACCATACATCCATAAAGGCATTATATTTTATTTGGAGCAAAAATTTTAATGGCATTTCCAAATCGGAAACAAAACGCTTTCGTAAGACCGAACATTAACCGCATCCTGCTGTTATAAAACCACAACCAGTCGTTAAAGGATTTTACAATGTTTGCCCTCTTTTAATGAATTGACCGAATGGGATGAGCTTTAGGACTAAGATATTCTTGATAAGTTTAATAAAATAAAATTGACAGGTACGGTATATGGAATGGAATGGAATGAATAAAGTAATCACACACCGCTTGTGAGGCCTATTCATAGTTATTTTTGGTATGAATATGATCTGTCATTTCTTCTCATCATTTATTACATGTAGGTACACTCTTGAACAACATAGAGTTGTATTAAGTATGTAAAAGCCACTGTATACGTGAAGCTCAGGCTAAATTTGTGTGCGATTTTGTGTGCGTGGCTACTTTTTACTTACGTTTGATTTTACATTGAAAAATCTTTATTCATATCATTGACACATACATTTTACTTACAAGAATTTTGACGCTATCGCCGATTCTAAAGTTAGATATGTCCGTCGTTTTCAATTACAAAAAATAAACCGCACTAATGAAACCCAGTTCCAACGTCCAGACTCAAAAAGAAACCTCCATTCCGATGGTGACATTCCGATCGCTTGCCAAGCGAATGAAGCTGATCGTATGGGGGAACTGGTATAAAAGCGTTCTTCGACTAAGTGTGGTTAACCAGATAACAAGGGTACATAAGGCTGGTGAGGCGGAGATCAGGCATCGTCAAATTATCAGGAGTACGGCCAGGCTTTTTACCGACGCGATAAAAAGGAGCACGTCGGTACGCCCATTTACGTCACCCCGGAGTTCTGTCGGAGACGGACGGCGGGCAATAAAACTCAATGTTATCTGGTTAATTTTTTCTTCCCTCCAAACCCTAATCTTGATGTTACCGCGGCAGAAATATCATTATCAGTACTTTATCTTTACTATTGGTAATAAGTATGAACATTTTGATACGAAACTTAATTAAAATGTTAATTAAGATTTTAATACAATTGAGTAACACCGCTGTCACTGTCATTAACTGTGTAAGTTGATCCTTAACTATGTATAGATATAATTTCTTTCTATGTACCTATATTTTTTGTTTGTGTACTTTTTAATATATTTAGTCAGATTAATTATGAAATAAATATTCTATTATTTTATTACGGAAAACGGGGTGAGTAGGTTTCGCGGGGAGAGGAGGGTTATGAATGAGGAGAGAAGGTTTGAGAGAGAGAGGGGGTTAAGAAGGGATTTTAAGGCTACTGCTACAAAAATAATGTATTCCAATTTAAAATGCAGCTATAGTAATACGCATAATAAAAAAAAAATCGATCCAACAATCTTCCAAAATCACCTTTGTATGAAAACCCCTCTCACCCCAAATACGAGGCACTACGGGGTGAGGTGGGTTTTCCTCTTTATCGTCAAAGTTATGAAATGGAACTACCCAAAATAAAATAAAAACTAAAATACAAACGTCCGGAACACTTATTATATACACCATTCAGTTTTCGTATGTAAAAATAAAATGTTATCGAGGTTTGAATTTCAGTTTTGACCCTACTCACCCCATTTACGGTACTATAGGTAGCATGGAAATTCATGCTCACCACGTTATATATAATGCGTAGTTTTGTTACTTACTAGCAAACATTTTACCACAAACATTTATAGAAACGACAAATACCTGGAGTCGCTGAACTAATAAAATCTACCTTAAAAAGCTTTCGGTGGAGTAAAGCCAAAATCTTGAGGCAAACGATTATGATAACAGCTTTGTAAAATTGCCAAGCTCATCGCCTGAAACTCAATATCTGATCGGGGACGAGATTACCGCTTCGCTAACACCTGTTTGGCTAACAAGGGATTATGGTCGGTAGTTTTTGTAACAAACATGAATACTTCGAAAAACATTTTCAGTTTTCACATTATTTGCACAGTTAAGTACGCTTATAAAAACGGTGGTGGTCGAGTGCATATGACGCCCGACTTTCAATCCCGAGGTCGTTGGTTCAAGTTCTGGCTCGTACCAGTGAGTTTTTCGGAGTCATGCACGGAATATCATTTTATGTTTATAGTTTGTAGCTTTCTAGTAGAGCCCGAAGGCTTATCCTATTGTCTATTGTTCAGTAAAACCGCACGTGCTACTTACCTGCAAAAAAGGGTCTTCATTATTCTATTTGGCACCTGAGCGCGGGCTAGTCCAACGCTCAAAAAACCAGTGTAGGTGCGCTCTCCGATAACGTGCCTTTGTTACGCATCTCGATGACACATTTTAGACTGGTTCTGTAGCGTCCGACTCGCCAGCACTCAGTAACCGAAGTACCGATTTTTTATGCAGGTGGTTGTGGCACGTGGCACGAGCGGTTTTTCTTAACAATAGACAATAGGATTAGCCTTCGGGGTCTATTAGAAAGCTACAAACTATACCACTAGCTTTTCGGTGAAGGAAAATACCGTGAGTAAACCTGCATACATCTGCAAAGAAATTCAAGGGTGAATCTGAAGTCCCCGATACGCATATATTAATAATTGTAGTACTTTTTAGGGTTCCGTACCTCAAAAGGAAAAAACGGAACCCGCGTCTGCCTGTCCGTCTGTCACAGCCTATTTTCTCCGAAACTACTGGACCAATTAAGTTGAAATTTGGCACACATATGTAATTAAGTTTGTGACCCAAAGACGGACATGCAACGTTAACAAATGAATTTTAAATATGTAGGCCACTTTTGGGAGTAAATAAGCAATATAAAAAAAAAAGATTTCAAACTATATCGTGTTACATATCAAATGAAAGAGTTCTTTGTAAGAATCTCAAATATTTTTTTTTTAATAATTTTAAGATAAATAGTTTAGCAGTCATTTATGAAAATAGGCAAAAAATGACCATTCCCCTCCTTTATCTCTGAAACTACTGGGTCTAAAATTTTGAAAAAAAAAAATACACAAAATAGTTCTTTACCTATAGAGTATAGATGACAGGAAAATCTATTAGAAATGTGCAGTCAAGCGTGAGTCGGACATAAGTACCTACTTAGTTTTTGATCCGACCCTTACGGGTTTTTTAAATACATTTTACTCACTTTTCATTAAAAAAAAAAACATATTGTTAAAAATTGAGTAATGTACGGGAACCCTTGGAACGCGAGTCTGACTCGCACTTGGCCGGTTTTTTTTTCTAAACCGCTCACATTCTGTTTGTTCGTACGAGGATTAAAACTAGAAATCAATAAGTACCTTTGTAAGCAAATATTTTATATGTTTGTAACCTAACCACGTTGTTTATTTATTCCACCACTAAAGATAATCCTAAAGAAAATTTTGATGGGACTACCATTAACTTTCCTGGATTAAAAAATACAAATCATATTGAAAGAACCCAATTTTATTTTATTAAGCTCCCAAGAGTTAGCTCATCAGAAAATTTCTTTCGAAAACTGCCGACAGCCGTAATGTTTGCACGGAAAAGGGCTCCTTTAGGAGGTTTCGGTCGTAACCGAGTGGTTAATCAAGAGGAAAACGTGTTTCGTGCAATTTGTAGACCAATTTGACCCTTATAACGATCAACAGGGCTCTTAATAATGTTGTCATTTTAGAAACGTATTTCATTTTTGATACTTTGTTTTGACAAAGTTAATGGACAGGATGCAAATAATTGTTTTCATTTTAAAACCTTAAATATTAACTGCTTTCATGGATTTCACTTCAATTTAGGTACTAAAATAGTTAACTTAATGAATAATGTAGAATGAAACAATAAATAACATTTTTAATTATAAAATAAGCCATTCGAGTCGAGGTTTCTTTCTACACATTAAATACATTTACGTTAATGAGAATTCCTGTAACTTGTTATATATTTTCCGCTTTGGATGTTTTTTTTTAGGTATCTCGTATTGCAACCGCTTTATACCTATGCTTTAATTAAATACCGCACCTATTCATTGTAACCTATAGGTAACCCATAATAAGACAGAATAATTTAACTGAAAAGAAAACTTAAGTTAAGAATATTTTCTTGAATTATTTTTTACATAAATAATAAAAAAACTATTCTTTATTCTGTTTTTTCTATATTTTAATTATTGTTAAACAGATCTCAAAGTTTTTCAAATTTACCGAGAAAAAGTTATAAAGCATTGGTTATTATACATATACATATTATATTCACCTATAAATAGTTCGTTATTAAATGTTACTTTGCTTATTATAATTATTTTAATCGAGATTTTATTTGGTAATTAATTTCAAGTAACCGGCATAAACCTAAAATCTCAATATTATAAGCACGTAAATTAACACGATCGATGATTAAAATGATTGAAAGATCAGACTCCCAATTGTTCCCGGATACCATGACACATAATTAATCACATTTAATTTTGAGCTGATTAATATCGACACTAAAGTGTTTGTAGCGGTTCTACATTGAAATTGTTTGATTAAAGCTGATTGATCGCCGGCAATTTAAATGAAACTTCAGCTAAGGCCGTTCCCAATTATTTACCGTGTTCGGGAGGCCGACTCTAATTTAACAATTTGTTATGGCCAACTTTTGGGATCAAATCAAATTATTTTATTAAATATTTTGATTTGTTTTTAAGTAGTCACACTACTATATATAAATTATAAACTAATTATTACTATAGTTTATTATTTATATATAGTTTATAAACTAATTATAACTATAGTTTATAATTTATATATAGTAGTGTGACTACTTGAAAACACAAATCAAAATATTTAATAAAATAATTTGATTTGTTCCCAAAAGTTGTGTATATAGATAGATGGCAGCACCAGTCTCTCTCGCTATATCGTAATGCCGTAAGGAATTCGTATAAGAGGTGCAAGCGCATATTGCTTGCCCTTAGAGTTGGTCAAAGACGCCTAGTCTTAGTAAGATGGCATATAGTCGAGAAATTGGGACGGGTTCCACCGTGGCGGGGTGGCCAAGGGGTTCAAGGTGTTAGTCCGGATTGCTAAAGACGCCGGTTCGAATCAGGCCTTCACCACTGGAGGGCTTCGTCACTTTTTCTTTAATATATGACATCTATTTCAGTTTATAATTTGTTATGGTTTTGATACGACTGTGCATGATAATCCTTTTGGTGAATGGCGCTTAGCTCATCACGCACGACTTTCACTTCATCTCGCATGCACCAATCAGCGTGAGGCCGAGAGCGCTTTCAAGGTCGAATTAAAATAAGATCAAACCCATAACTAGTTTTTAAATGAGAATCGGACTCCACGCATGTCAGACACATGAGTGAACAAGTAGCGGAAGCGGTATTCAGATTAAACAATTTTATTGATATAACATATAAGTTGGAGTTTTAAAATAAGAAAACTGCTCAGGGAACCATCAGATTTTATAATTTTGTAATACCTACTTTTGTTATACATACATATTCTTATAATACGACCTTGACACTACTCGCAGTGCATTTCACGCGCACCTATCTTCGTCACCAATCTTGTCAATGTAAGCTATATCAATTGCAGTTGGGAGTTTTTTTAACCGACTTCCAAATCTAAAAGGAGGAGGTTATCAATTCGGTTGTATGTAATTTTTTTTTATTTTTTTTTATGTTTGTTACTCCATATCTCCGTCATTACTGGACATCGAAAATTTTTTTTTTGATTGTATGTATATGCATACAGATTGGTCCCGTTTTTGTCAAAACCCAGTTCTGATGATGGGATCCATGAGGAATCGAGTGAACTCCTCAAATCTTAAAGGCATGCATATAGAGATTTTTATATTGTCATAAAAAAATTAAGCATTTTCATTAAAAACTGTCGCATTCGATGCAGTGGAACTGCTGATGATGATCAGAACAGAACTCTTCAACGACTCATAGTTCACGTTTGGCGATTTGTCGTCTTCGTTATGTTTGTTAAGCAAGTTAAGTATTTAAGCCACATTTTTGTTAAGCTCGAGTTCTGATGATGGGATCCACGAGGAATCGAGGGAACTCCTCCAATCTTAAAGGCATGCGTATAGAGATTTTTGTATTTTCATCAGAAAATCGAGCATTTTCATTAAAAACTGTCGCATTTGATGAAGTGGAACTGCTGATGATGATCAGAATAGAACTCTTCAACGACGCATAGTACACGTTTTGTGATTTTGAATTTCGATTTTGACTTGGACTGGGCCCCAGACTCCGGACTCGGACCCGTACTCGGACTCGGACCCGGACTCGGATCCGGACACGGACCTTGACCCGGAAAACCACTATGATACCTAAACTAAATAAACCACTATGATTACCATAAAATGTATACATATTACCAAATAAAGTATAAGCGCCGTCAAGTGGGTCCAGGCTAGTAGTTAGAGAAGTCGGTTTTTTTTTTATTAAAGATTATTTTAAGTTGTCCCCTACACTTTTTTTTCAAATTTGGGATTTTTTCTGTTATTTCTACTCAGAATCACGAGCTCTTTCTATCCTAATAGGAGAAAAAAAGTGTCCTAAGGTTTTTATTTCCATTCCGTCACCATTTTTCATAGACTTTGTATGGCGGTCGCGGAATGGAAAGATCGAAAAATGTATGGAAATTTTGGGATACTTTTTTTCTCCTATTATTTCACGCTATAATGCGTAAGCGTACTGCCTCACTGATGCGGCGGCTGCGCGGGAGCTCCAACAGTTTGCTACGTGTGGTGGCCGAGAGGCTAGACTGCCCGTTCCAACACCACTGGATGCTGATGCACGTACAGCGGTAGTGTTTGGAATATTAAATAAGATATTTTTGTGTAATTATTATTATTATTTCTAATTGAATGTGTACTTACTAACATTAGCATATTAAGATTAATTTCTATTGTATTACTAACAAATGATATGGGCTTTTATGTCTGAAATAAATGATTGAAATTGAAAATTAGGATAGAAAGAGCTCGTGATTCTGAATAGAAATAACATAAAAATATCCCAAATTTGAAAAAAAAGTGTAGGGGATAACTTAAAAAAAACGCCCAGTTAAGCTATGTGCGTATGACAAATAACTACTGCTCTTTTTTATGTGATACAAGCCAATTCGAACGTACCGACTCTGACAAGTCGCTAATGGACATAAAGGAACATCGGTGGACCCACGTATGCGTTGCCAACCCTTGAGAACCCTGAGTACTCGCTCTTGCTTGAAGAACCTCATGTCATAGCGCAATAGAAATACCTAGTAATTAAACTAAAAAACTGAAATAAATTATAATTAGGCTCATTTATGTAGCTTGTTCATTAAGGTCCTATGTGCTGTTAACAATTAGGCACGATTGATGTGAACAGTTAGGCGGCGCGGCGCACCGCAGCCTACGGACCGTTTCGAGATGAATACCTATTCATTATTTATACTGAAATGGTTTTGCAGTCGGCAATTAGTCACACTTAAGGTGATAGTCCATTTCCAACTGTAGCTGCACTACTATTCATTTTACTATAGAAATTGACAGTAACAGCGACGCGTTCAGTACCAGTAGTGCAGCTGCGGCAGAAATGGAATGTTACCTTTAGAAGCCCTTAAGAGATTGCATATACAGGGTTACTTTTTAGTCAGTTAACAAATTTCGTATAAATGATCGCTAAGGTAAATAAAATATACGTTTTGTTTTATTTTTATCCCTTCTCAAATGAAAAAAAAGAAAAGTGCACCCAAATGATTCCACAGAAACAGTAGAAGACTTGGTCACCCTACTTTCTGACGGAGTGGCGGAGGCGAGGAGTGAGCGGGGCACCCGCTCGCGGCCAGTGGCAGCGCTTGCGCAGAGGGTAAGAGTGGTGGGCGGGCGGGGAGCTGTGCGGTGTGGGCAGAGTTCAAAGATGGCCGCTTTTGTTCTTCGCCGCGCAGGCGGAGGGTCCCCCCTGTCCTTGACGGGTCGATGCCCGGCGGTTTTAAATTGATTCCAAATCTTCCTTCATACTTTCACGGGCTTAGGACCGTCAAAACCCATGTCGATAGTCAATAAAAAACAAACATTTAACATTTTAAGACAAATTAATTCTCAGATGATACGAAGACGATAAAGTGAAAAACGACATGTGCTTAGGCGTATTTAAAAATTGGAATCAGTACGGATATGATGGTCGTTCTTGTCTACGTGACAGCGTGATAAAACGGTGTCCGTCACTTTCTTTCCCACGGTGTTAAACAGTGACAGTTATTTTATCACGTGGATAAAGATGGATAAAGCTATCCATAATAGGCTGGCAGCTATTTACAATAATTGTTTAATTTACTTACAAATGGAGTCCATTTCTCCTCACTTTACTCACACTAATTGTATTTTAATAATTGTTCAAAATGCAGTCCATTTTGCTGCAAGCACAGTCTAGCACGTTTTAGGACATTTCCACTAATGTTCCTTAACACGCGTTGTTCATTTTTCACTTGATCAAATGCTAAAATTATTTTGTTTTTCAAATCATCGATATTCTGAGCTTCTTCGACGTAAACTCTACGTTTCACTTCACCCCACAAAAAAAAGTCACAAGGAGTTAGGTCAGGTGATCTAGCTGGCCAGGGCACCGGTCCACCGCGCCCTATCCTACTGCAAACTGTCCATAATCGAGTAGATTCTGACTCGCCGACAAAATTGTTTGCAGACATGGGAGACGAGCATTAGGCCAACCGGTATTTCTTAACATAGGCAGAATCTCTGCCTCGTACAACCTACGAGCCGCTCGCAGATTGTTATCGGCCCTGGCGTACACTCTCACCATTTCATAAAACTCGCGGTTTGAGTACATCGTTTCGCTTTAGCTCAGCGGCGAGCGAGGAGAACATGAAACGACTGTTCGTCAGAGAGCGCGGCGTGAGACCACAGACTACATATATACAGACGCTGCTATCCCATACATTCAAATGTGACCGCCTAAAAGCGCACCATTACCAGATGGCGTCACTGAAAAAGCACTGTTGCCTATCATGGATACAAGATGGCGCTGTGTCACATCCAAATCATAGAATTCCTAACGACATCTATACGTCTTCATTGAAAGTTAGTAGACATATGTCGTTGCCAACGATTAGAAGTAATCAACAGATGTCGCTTTATAGCGTATTGAATAAATCATGAATCTAGTTTAAAACTGGATCAAGCATGAGGGGTGGAAGGAAATGACCGAACAGGATAGTCTTATGTATCTTTCAGTATGAGTAAAGAGAGTTCGGGCACTTAAGGAGTACAGGGAGGGAAGGGAGAGGCAGGGTACAGAGAAATAGCGTAGCCAAACGGTATAACCATAAAGTAATTTCGGAAAACGATACTGTGGTGATGATAATATTTATATATTATAAGAATGCTACATAAGTCTTGCCGAAACTATTTAAACCGGCTGAAAATAAATACCTGTCATAATAATTTTGCGCATGCTACCATTGGTGCATGGCAAAAGGATTAGACATTACTACTGGCGTAAGTCCGTCTATATGCCACCATGCCACTGGTACTTGAGCGTTTCTTTATATTTTTTTAATCCAATTGCTCAAAAAGTTTAGTTTTTGTAGCTGCAAATCGTGCGTAAAGTTTGATTTTTTTACACTAGTGCTAAAAAGTAATCTGATTGATACATTTTAAATAAATGAGTATTATGCGAGACCCGCTTATAAATGACCCACCTGAACAACGCGCGATTGGGCATAAAGGAGTATTATTCGAGACCCAATAGTATTACTTGAACAACGCGCGACAGAATGAAGCTGACGTTCGTACAATACACTTTATACACTTAATATAAATGTAATTAATTAGATATATATCAATATAATGAAATAACAAAAGATTCATGTTTTTTTACATATAGCTGGTCAACCAAATCTTGTCAGTAAAATAAAGGCGCGAAATTCAAATTTTCTATGGGACGATATCCTTTCGCGCCTACATTTTTCAAATTTGCCGCCTTTTTCTACTGTCAAGATCTGGTTGACCATGTATAATTATATGTTCTGAAAATTAATTTTATTAATTTTAATAATACAATTTCTCTTCAATTGGCATAATGCTGACAACAGTGACAACAGAATCCACATTGAAAAAAATGGCAATTAAAAGTAAAACTTTTTTTATTCCCTTCCCGCCTTTTTTATTCAACATTTAAAGTGATTTATGTTTGTAAGTAATTGCCAAGAAAGCATAAGTTATTAAATAAAAATGAGTGATTCAGACGATTTTGGAGTTAATTTAACGCCACCAGATATCAAAGCAAAGGCATCCGTTGTAAGTGACAGGGCTATAACCGCGAAAATCGAATTTTGCAAATTGCGGGCATTTTTCTCTGTCACTCTAATTACGCCTGCATTGGAGTAAAAGAGAAAGATCCCCGCAATTTGCGAATTTCGGTTTTGGCGGTAGCCCCTCAGTATATTTCCGGAAAAATCGAAAGCTCGGTACTCGTGCAAAATGACATACTTCTCGCACTTATATCGAAAACTACTATTTTTTGCCATTTTTTATATTGTGATCTTTTTTGCCACTTTTGTGTTATTTGTACTCAAATTCACGAGCTCTTTCGATCCTAATGAGATAAAATACCTCAATTCATGCTCAATTCACTCTTATCGTGCCTTCTAAAAATTTACGATACAAGTTGCATTGCAATAACTATAAAAAAGTAACTGATTTGACTAGTACGAAAATACCCTATTGTAACAATACGATGCGACGTTGTCGAGTTAAACTGGACTCGCTTCGCAGTAACTCATAGCAGTTTGGCAACGTCGCGTCGTGCTTTTATTTTTAAGCAACAGATTTGTACATGATTTGTACCATCTTAGTACCTATACATACAAAGATATGTTTTCATAACGTTCCTTTTCAACTTCTCCCATGGCAAAACCCGTACCTATCAAACCTGAAATTATTATACAAAAGCATTTAATGTTTGTTTTAATAAACTTTTTCTGTTATAATTAGAATAAATATATCTAATTTTGCGTATATTGACCAGGCAGGTGTTTGTATCACTAATTATGTGACCTATAAGTATAGACAGACAACAGCGTGCACAGAAACGTCAAAAACGGCATCAAGTAATGATTATTGCTATTTTAAAATTAGTCCCCTACTTCAGGGTAATGTTATACGCCTGTTCCTTAAAAAAGCTGAGGGCCTACCGCGAACCACGTTCGACGTGTTGCCTCCCTGTCACACTTACGTACGAATTTACAAGTGCGACAGAGAGGCAACACGTCGAACGTGGTTCGCGGTAGGCCCTCAGAAATGGACACTGAGGCATAATTATCATTATTTTGGAATTTAAGTACTATATAATATTATTTGTAGTCTTTTGGAATATCATATTTTATTTGAACTAATAATATTGTATAATAATAAATCATAAAAGCTCTATTTAGGGACAAGAAAGAACTTTCAACGGCAACACTAAAAATAAACTGTCAAATAGTCAAGTCGCCACAAAGCGGCACCGCGTTTGTTGCCTTATTAATTTCATATTATAGCTTCATTTGAACTATAGTACAAGTACGTGAATAGAATACCTAGACGTGTCTTGCTTGGTGCAGTTGCGTAGGTATGCTAAAAGGAAAGTTGGAAGACCGATGTGGCGCTTTAAAGACTGTGCTAAGCGTGACATGTGCCCAAAATGTGGGAGGTCGTGCCGCTCACGCATCGGCCTCCACAATCACCAAACCCGTTGTCTAAACAGCAATGCATAAATCGTCTGCAATAGACGAAAAGACCTGTGATGATGACGTGAATTACCGATGTAGTAACGGAACACTACTAATGGTAAAACCTACATATTAATCTGACAGTGTCTACTGTTTGCCAATAAATGATAAAATTGATAAAAAATTAACACTTCAGGTAAGTTTGTTTTGAATACAAAGGTTAATTAAATAATTTATCACCACACCAACTGGTAAAGGCCCCCTTGATTGTTCAAATACTAATGAGAAAATTGCATTTATCCCACATGTGGGGCAAAGTAATCAGATCTAAATTTTGAGTTTCCTTATGTTAGCTGGTAGAATTTACTTTTAAATGATGATTTTGAATTATAAATTCTTTATAATGTTCATGTGGATTTGATTTTTTTGGTATTTTATAGTTGGTATTTTCCCTGCATTGGCATGGTGATAAATTCTGTGTTTCATTAGGTGGCAATGTTTGTTTAACCCTCGTGCCTTGAATTCTCACAACGCTCAAGATTCCACTTCTCGAACCACTCGCTACGCTCATAGTTCAAATCTTCTGCTTGCCCTGGAATCAACATTAGCATGAGCGGTTAAACAACTGCTTTGCCCCCTTGCCCACTAATAACTATTGTCAAGTTTTATTTTAACCCCCCATGCTAATATTGATACCCGAGCAAGCAAAAGATTCCAAAGTATTTAGAGTTAGAGCAAGAAAGAAGAAAGGTACGTCATAATTTCAAAGATGTTTGACATTTAAAATAACACATGTACTGCGCAGGCGATCAATATCGCTGCATACTTTTCTTGGTCTAAATCTATACAATGGTTAGTGTTTGCAAACAGACTCCAATGTGAAGGCAATGTGTATTAAACTTTATTGTGATATTATTACATTTTATATATAAAAAATATGTTTCTGATTTCAGGACCCAGCCTCTAGCCACTAGAAGTTACAATGTATGCAACAAGAGAGTGAAGATGAAATAGTCAATGCATCTCTGTACAGTCGCCATCAGATATATCGGAACGGCCAAGGTGTTCACAATATCTGAACACGCACTCTAACGCCCTGACAATAGAGGCGTGTTCAGATATTTGTGAGCGCCTTGGCCGCTCCGATATATCTGATGGCGACTGTACCACAAGTAAAATATTTTGAGTGGAAGATGGTTGAGATTGATTCCTGTTTCAACGGACAGACACATGCTATGAAGATTCTCTTAAAAATAATAAAATACAATTAATAAATTCAATGTTTAACATGATAGTGACTTTATTTTGTCTACCCACTAACAACCAATTTGTTCAATGCTGGCGGGCAATGGCGGTAAACTTAAATATTTGATGTGGTATGAAGCTAAATGTTTTGAACATAATGGCAAGCCACTAAAAAGTTTTAATCCTAGATTAGCCATTAAACTGTGGCTACCAGTCTGATTTGTTAATTGTTATATAAGTACAGTCAGCGTCATATAGTAGGTAGCATCCAAAGTATTCAAATAGTTCGGTACACCATATTATTTGTATGGCGTACTGAACTATTTGAATACTTTGGATGCGACCTACTATATGACGCTGACTGTACTTAATTTAAATATATATAAATTGTATATTATTTCTACGGCCTCCTAGCTAGTCAGTAGTGACAGTGACCCTGCTCTGCTATGTGCTATGAAGTAGGAGGTCCTGGGTTCAAATCCTCATAGGACATTTATTTGTTTTTTAATTGTGTGTGTATATATTAATGGTCTATATCTATTCCCATCTGTCCACACCTCTTGTATGGCGGCGGGGACAAATGGGCCACCACCATGGGACACCATATTAATACACTTTTAGGGGGATCCGAACCTAGGACTTCCAGCTTTGATATGATCATAAAATATAAGATATGTATGTATTTACATTTACACATTGTATTATTGCTCTCATACATATAGGGATATTTTTTTAAATGTCGGATGTCTCTTCTCTTTTGAGCATGAATAGAAGCAGGGGATAACTGACAGAACGGGATAGTCTTATGTATCTTTCAGTAGGAGTAGCAGCGAAAGCGCTATTATTGTTTGTCCTTGTCACAGTCTCACATCTTGTTTTATTCCCCACCGTAAATTGACCACCGTGATTGGTCGAATTCATTTGTTGCCCACCATAACAAATAAATTCGACCAATCATAGCGGCGCAATGCGACGCTATGATTGGTCGAATTTACATGTTTTGTCCCTCACGGAGGCACGCGTACACCACTTCTATAGGATGCTACCTTCTATGCTTTTGAGCAAGTTTTTGTCACCTGCCCTGCTATTCAAACTACTCAAGAATTTACAATGTTTTGTTACCAAGTAGGTCGATTAGTGTAAGACTGTCCTAAAATATATGTATAGCTATATGAGGACAATTTTGTAATGCGTAAGGTTAAGTAAATTAATATACAAACAGCAACACTCCTAACTGTACATCGGTACAGTTAACACTTAACAGTGTGGCTGATGATACCATGTAGGTTTAATATATTTTAATTATTATCACGTTTCTAAGAACAATAGTACATTATTGTCGAGGTTCGGAAGTAGCTACTTGCAAGCTGAGGATTCGTTTTAAACGGACGACCTTGGGAGTCCGTTTAATTGAATCCGAAGCCAGCAAGTAGCCTTCCAGCCGAGTCATATATAGTGCTTTTCTCAAAAATGGTGCAAGAGATATTTTACAGAAGCAACGTTCTAATTTCACAGAGAAAAGTAAAACCATTAAAAAGATTTGCTTGCCGCCTTTAAAAAAAATAGAAGTGTATTTTTCTGCTGAAAATACGCCAACGTATTTGAGACACCTAAATAGTCGCGGTACCAACATTATATTAATAATAAGTGCTGATCATCTGTTCGGCTGTTTAATGGACCTATGCCTTCATTTGATATGGCCATTTAAAGTTTTAAAAAGTTTGGAACTCGTTTAATAATGGAATTTGTATGCAACATTGCAGTCCCGAAATCGAGACAGCAATGTTTTTAACTTTTTAATTTTTAGAATGACCATAAACTACACACTTCGCGACCTATTTTTTAACCGGCAACGTCGACTTTGCCGTCCATTTTTGAGAAAAATTATATTATTTATTACTTAATAATGTTGATATGTTGTCTGTGATATGATCATAAAGTATGAGGATTTACTACAGTGACATCTATTGATAGTCTTTCTCAAACAATCGAGCTATTTAGTGTGTTACAACGGCAAGAAACTAACTGTCTAGTAATGCGATAGATGGCGCTTAGAATAGTTCATGCCATTATTTATTTATTTTTTTCTGCGTCGATTTACTATGTGTAAATGGATGTTTTAAAAGGTTTTTGTTGTAATATGCTAAATAAATTAGAACTATACATGTTAATTTAAAAATTGGCAAGATTTGAAATAACACAAATATATATTTAGGCCCAATGTTGCTCTGAGTGACATCTCTTGGATTTTTGTGGAACTAAGCGAGGCTTGTATGGGCCGATTACTCTATACTATACTTACTTTATGGTGAGACTGAGCGGCGCGCGCGGCATGAGGCGGCGCGCGCGCTCCCCCGCCGCGCGCACTCCCCCCTCGCACACACTCATGCGCCATGCGCCGTCCATGACCAGCTGTGTGGTGTAGGGTGTGCGTAAATTGTAAAAATTATTAGGGATAAAAATAATAAATCGTAAAAATAAAAAGTACATGTTTTTTTATTGAAATGGGTTCTATTAACGATACTGAATTCAGGGTTTTTTTTTGTAAGCTGACTAAAAATTAACCCTGTATTTACTTGGGAAAATTCGACACATGCCGCCGTGATGATCCGATGAATGCAGAGGATTTCAGCCCTAGGCACTATATAGGCCTTTGTGACTTTCTCTTTCGTTTATGTAATCCAAGTAATTTATTTCAGTTTTTATTTGTAACAATTATAAGAAGTTGTATACTACAAGGTGTAACATAAATAGTGGGGATCCGTTTAAAGGCATATTCGGTATCGTATTCTTATTATAATTAATTTTTTTGGCATTAGAAAAACGGTAAACAATCTTGACGTGCCTTTTTATTGAAAAACACATGTGAAAAATAAGTCACGGCAAATAATGTAACTGATTTAATGATAATAATAGTTACTGATTAAAAAAAAGCGTTTTTCAATTAAAATACACGTCAAGATCGCTTATCTTCTACCTAATGCTAAAAAAAACGATCTATAAGAAAAATTTGAAGAAAACATTGTATGTATAAAAAAAACACTTTTACCAATCAGAACACGATAAGTACCGAATATGCCCTTCAACAGATCTCCACTATTTTTACTACCCCTAGTATGTTTCATGGTATAAAAACGAAATAATTTCACAGTTTATTAAACCGCACTTCGTTCAATGTATAATAATTGCCTAAAATATAGTGTGCGCTCCACTAATTGATTACATACATCACTTGCATATCGCTCCATTGGTTCATTACCTCATATCCTTCCAGGCAAACAATACACGCAACTAATACACAATATGTGTACAGGGCCGGATTAAGCATGTCGGGGCCCCTAGGCAGTGCAATGCTCGGGGCCCCCGTACAGTTAATTCTGCATACATAAGTTCAGTTGTTCAGTACAGGCAAGTAAGTTTGCGGTTTTAATTTCAACCTTCAGGTGTCGGTTGAGCCGATCCGAACATGCCGAATGTTTTTTTCGCTCTTGCGTGGACATAAAGGTTTTTTATAATAGTTTTTGCCGATTCCTCCTTGCGTCCAGTGTGGGGAGAGCTCTTTTTTCTCAATAAGTAGTTAAATATTTTGCGAGGCTGAACAGCGATTGTCCGACCATATGAGCCACATGATTAAAATTAACCTAATAATAAAGATTTTACGTGTGTGTGTGTATTTTAGATGTGTTTAAATGTGATGAGATGCGAATTTTTTTGTGAAAAATTTGTGAAAGCGTGTTAAAAAGGCCTAAAAATCCGAAGTTACCCAGTGAGGTGAGCTTTCATGCGAGGTCAAAGCCGTGCTTCAGGATAAGCTCAGCTAGATCACAGACGACAACCAATGTCCATTGTATTAAAAAGCGAGACCGCAGGCCGAGCTTGGCGCAGCGAGGCCAAAGGCTAAGCTGAAGAAGAGATTTGGTAGGCGAACCAAAAATTGAGGTAAAAAGTGAGGCTGAAGGTCGAGCTCAGCAATCTCCACATACTTAACAAGCCCGAAGCGTACTTATAACCAGCGAGGTGAGCTTTCATGCGAGGCAAAAGGCTAAGCTTCTGAAATCAATGAATCAAAGCAGCGCTCTGATACGAACCAATCGTCAAATGTTACTCAACAATAATATATGTGTCATACAATACAAAAGTTACTCGGAGGGCCGAAGTTTCATTAATGAGGTTTTAGGCCCACGGGAGCCTGAAATTCGAGCTCGATTTACAGACTTTTAAAGCTATAAAATAACATAATTTACATAATCATTTGATGATTGTGTGTCTGAGAAACTGATATTGGACATTAGGTATAAGTAGGTAACATAAAAAAATATTGATGAATTTTGGCCATATGCCAAACTTGGCAAACACATTTTTTTTTGGCGCGCGCGGGGCCGCCGGGGCCCCCTAGCAGAGGCGGGGCCCCCTAGCCGAGGCGGGGCCCATAGGCAGTTGCCTACTCTGCCTTAGGGTTAATCCGGCCCTGTATGTGTACATAGCTACACATGCATACAAGCAAACAATTATTGTAATGCGGCAAGTAAACATTGATAGTTGGTAGCATATTAAGTATTACGAAGAATTAGTTTTAGACAAATTATGACAAAATTAACCGGTATACTTACCACACACCTTTCATACCTACGGCACATACACACACAGGTATGTACCCCGCGCCGCACGGAAAGGGGACCATTGGAAAAATAGTTTCTGATGAAATGCCATTATATAAATGGTCCCTTACCTGTGTATGATAACCCCGATCGAAATGCTATACTCATCTTTATGCATTTTTTTCGATAACAATTTTTTACCCTATACAATACAGGATAACTGAGGTATCCACGATTTTTGACCACCAGGTTAACCTGTCGAAACCCACGATATGCGCAGATCAGCGTTCTGGCTCATATATGAGCCGTTGGAGCTGACAGATTAACAAAAAAAATATATATTTCTTCCCACGGACGCCCCAGCTGTGGATTGAGCTCCGTGATGGCGAGAATGTCGTGGGACTACAGTATGGGATTCTTTATAAATGGGTGTACCAGGTTTTTAAAGAATCGACAACGCGCATGTATGTATAGTTGCAAATGTCCGTAGGATACGGTGACCGCTTACCATCAGGCTAGCCGTATGTTTGTTTGCCACCGACATGTTAAATGCTGTGCCAAGATGATCGGATGGACATGACAACATTAAAGTGACGTATTTTGCCATTTTGGCAACGGAACCCTAAAAATAATAAAATTCAACATTTGACTGACTTATAAGTTACTCATTTACCTAATTAAGAGTTCCGTAATCACACAGTTTGATTCCATTGCGGGAGCGTAAATATGCGATAAACGGCCTTATCTATAGACTTAGAAGTTTGATATTTACACTGCTCCAAAGGGTAGCAGACCGAGTTTCATATTAATTTCAGCTTGGTATTATTATATCCAAGTGTTCCTCCAAAAAGGGTCTTGACAGACGGGCAGACAGACCCGCACGAGTGATCCTATAAGGGTTTTTTCCATATTAATCTACTAAATCCTAAAAATAATTTTGTTTGAACGTGCGTAAATCGGGTAGCTTTTAGTGCCTACCTTTGATATTGCTTCCCTACCTACGTTCTGGTAGGCTAATATTCAACCATAGAAGTTAACTCTGACCCACGAATAAATTAAATGTTGCAATATAAAACTTTTTCAATAGGGGATCGGACTGGTAGGTGAAATCAGTGACCTACTCGAAACTTACAGTTACTTTATCGAAATGTGAAAACGATTGGCGATTGACGTCTGTAGGTCATGAATTTGGGTAGTTGTGTTTTTCAAGTTCAGTAATGTTTTCAGTGTGTTTTAGACAAATTACGAGCGATACTTGGGAGGTATCGATGTGCTTATTACTAAAAAGTTATTACTGACCAAAAATATTATGTGTTATGTGTATTCTTTATTTTATAAAATTTAGCCACCTCTTTTGCAGCAGTAGCAGTGAACAGCTCTTCAACATTACAAACGTCCAAATTCCCACCTGGATATATTTACATTTCAATGTCCACGTGCTGTCTCATTACCTCTGAGAGCTACTTCTACTTGGAATCAGAAAAAAACTCATTAAAACTTTTTTCTCAAAACGAGACACTGCGGTTGAATCCGTGACGCTCGTAATGTAAATAAAACTTTATCCATTTTAAGGCAGAAATAACTGTATTTTTATACAACCGAAACTCTGTGTGCTTTCCAACCTGATTATACGTCCGTTTTATATGGTTTTTGGTGAAGTTTACCTTTTTTGTCGCCTAACGAGGTTTGAATTATGGGAGTTGTGTTCGCGTTCAAAGGATAGCGTGTTTTGTTCGAATAGCGGAATAGCCGAATAAAGTAAGCCGGTCAGGTTCATGTTGAATTTATTTACTCGTTTTTGTTGTTTTAATATTAGCTACTAGCTTCTGCCCGCAACTTCGTATTCGTCCGAAGTGATTGATATTGATATTTGATATTTATCGAAATCAAATTTTACAGCATTACAGTTAATACCAATGCACTGTACAATTAAGTAGTAAAATTAAGTAAGTAATAGGTAATAAAGCGATTAATAAGCTACCTATTGCATGTTTGATTCGAAAAAATGTAAAAAATCTTTAAAAAGTTTATGATTTTGGTCGGCAAACAAGTCGCAGTCAGGTGCAATAGATAATAAATTATTATAGTTTGTTACTTAAAGAGGCTCGCTATTAAGCATGATATGAATGATATGAAAATCTTGGGGGAATAGTAGTGTCCCCACCAAGATGAGCCAGGTGAATAACTCCTTGTTTTAAATAATAAAAACATAAATTTTCAATGAGCAAATGCAAAAATATACATCAATAAGCTTTAATAATATCTAAACATCATGTTAGTGTTCGTGCCCAGAGTTAGCTCACGTATTGCTGAAAGTTTAAAAATATGGTAATTAAATTACTATACGATTATACCTATTACACGTTTAAATAGATAATCAAGGATAATTCAAACAAAGACGCTTAAAAATAGACTGGAGATAGAATGTAAGGCAATCCTTTTTAGAGAAAATTATTTACTCATGAAATAAATTTTGTCAGTTTTTCCAGGGCGCTTCTTTTAATATTACCCATTAACCCATTATAAAGGCAGAAGCGATTCAGCGATCACATACATATTTAGAACCTGAGTCTTTGTTCCTTTGTAATAAAGTTCAAACTCAATAGAGTATTGAAAAGATGGCTTACTTTTAATTTATTCCCCAATAATACAAACATGTGAGTGTATTTATTTAACTTTCATGTAGCATATCTGTAACACTGGGGTCTTCCTAGGGGTTAAATTTTAGTTCCATAAAAAATCAACTAGGGAACAAATTAAATGATGTTATTATTTATTATCTAGGCTAACAAGAAATTTTTGTGGATTATTCGCACAAAAAAAGACAAAATATTTAAACATTTGTTATCTAACAGGAACTAAAATAAGAACATTTTGGTTACTTGATGGTTTTGTAGTATCATGTAGGCAATATCCATTAGTACTTGTAAAATACAATTTGAAAGAAAATAACTGAAATACAGCTGACATTCAAGGTAACAAATAAATGGATAAGAAACTTTGACGCACGGCTTTCCGACTAATTTTATTTGACGTAATAAGAAAAATAACGAGTTGGTACATAACGAAAATGAAACGTGATTTTGGGGTCGCATCGACTTCGGGCCCTTAATGTGTACATTTGAATTTTTTAGGATTATGTGGTTAGTCCCATGGGGAAATCTGTTTAGTATAAAATTCATCCAGTAGGTATACATATAATATATTACATATATACTAAAAACAAATCATACTAATACATATATTGGATATGAGACAATAGCAGAACGACACACACATACGATACAAACTTCTTCAAAAGTCTTCAGTTTTGTTAATTTGGCGAGTCACATGGGCTTTTGGTTAATTCATAAGAGTTGGCGTAAAATTTCTCGAGACAGCTCTTGTGTATTGATTGACTTATGTATGATTTGGCAAAAACTATATCCACACTATTGCTGAAAAGGATATTACTTATCTTTGTCGTAATTTGGTCGATTGCATGTGGAACAAACTTCGACGTTTAACTGCAGTTAGTCAACACACCGAAACGGGCCAGTGAAGTGGTCACACTAGTTGTAAAATGAAGTTTGTGGCTTCGGTTATATTTGTTTCATTCATAGCGCTTTCACGCTCAACGGACTTTCGTTACGATAGATATAGTGGAAACGCGACCAATCCGGAAGTTTATAATGGAGGAAACACTACGTACTCGTAAGAATTACTAATTACTCCTTATCTTCTTTGATTCTTAATAATTAATAATCAATCCTCATCCTGTGTCAAATGACTTGTTTTTGACACGTATGTTTCGGTTTCTGTATCCTAGAATCTTAGTCATTAAAATAGCATTTCGTGTGTTGTCTGTTTTATTTGTGTTGTTAAAACTTGAGTTAACGAAAAATGAAATGCATTACCTTTCATTTCAGGTACAAAATCTCCATAACTTAAAATATTTAACCTCATTAAGACCAAGTAACCAATAATTTCTCTCATGGATGTTTTACTGTAAAGCAGAATAATTCTGCTTTAAAAAATATGAACCCAAGTAATATCACAGAATAACTAATAGTACTACCGTACAGAAAATTCACTCCTTCATAAAAGTCAGATTTAGGTATAAAATTACACCTATATCGCCGCCTGCAAGCAAAATTGAAACTTATAACCGCGCATGAACCGTGAATCTCCTTTGCGCGCCGCAGTTTTATGACCGAGCTGTGAGTGTCGGCACGGGGTTATCACTTGACAAGTTTTTATACCTAAAGACTATTTTTTTATTCGGTAGACTGAAATGACAGTTCATAGTATGAACATAAAATGTCATTTCATACTATGAACTGTCATTTCAGTCACCGAATAAAAAAATTGACTTTATACCCACTGATTTATTATTTTTAAGATAAATATGTAGGAATTACAAACGTTGATTATGTAAACATACATTTTTTATCCGGAGATAGTATGTCTGATTCTCACAGAAGTAAGTTTCGAAGCCATTGTGTATTTTCAATTTTGCGCGAGCGCCACGTGACACGACTATCGTGCACGCCGAGCGGCAGCCCACTGCCATACGCCTGACTGATGGGCGCGCCGGCCAAATATACCTAAACTGCGGAGTGACACCCCCCTGGTAATATTTGAATTGGTTAATAAGACCAACTAATAAGAGACTAAACCTCAGCGCACAATGTAGCAAATCCACTAATCAAAGAAACTTAGGTATTTAAAAACTAACAAGATATAATGAATATAAAAATACGAATAATACTTTAAACTTTTGTATGTACAGAAACTGCACGATATTGGTAAGGCATTGCACACCCCATGAAGGCAGTCGGATCGACGGGACCTGCAACAATTACCACTTTCCCACGAGAGGATCTGCTAGGGGCCCGTATTTAAGATTAATGAATCCGGATTATGCCAATGGTGAATTTTAATATGATTTTTTACAATAAATAAAATTATAGAGTACTTGTCAAGTTTCTAGAAATATTTAATTTGATAAACTTTACTTTGCTCTGTATCCCAAGGATTTAATGGACGTGACGTTTAACAATTAATCGCGATAGCATTGCGGCAGCAAACATCATTCATTTTATCAAGGGAATTGACAACTACATCTCTCGCTTCAATAATGTCGCAACAGTAATGCAGCTGCAGTTGCCATCCGATTATAACCTTAATGATTTTACAGATAGAAAATTAAGTAGGTATAAGGTGTCGCGTCAAACTAAGAAAACAAAAAATATTTTCAGACAAACGAGATATCCGCAGAGATAGGAACGGTGGTGATTTGCCTTCCGCTCGGCGAGTCCGCACGACGCTGCAGACCGATGGACGAGTGGTCGACAAACACGAGTTCACCATAGGCGCCTACCATTATTTGGAGTTCATCCATCTTGATGTCAGTTTACTTAATGGACCTTGTAAGTGAACGCTTAACTACATATATACAAAAGGCAAGAATGGCGAAGATCTGCCGTCCTCTTAGTGGACTTAGTGATTCCCCGATGTGCTGGAGACTGATAGATGATAGGTCGACAAAAACCTATGAGACTATATCTTTATGACAGTTTTTTCATAATATTTTTATTGGAGTGTTGATAGGAGTTTTTTTCATGATTATTTATATTGAAGTGTTGGATTCAGACTTTGCTTATTAGCCCGCAGGCAAGGTTATGGTTTATGGTACATAATAAGTTCATCATTTTCTCCTGTTTCAGATGATTACCTACGATCTCGACCGTACTGTTGCCAGCCTGAAGGTCGCTTGGACCCTCGATGTAAGCCTATACTAGTTCCTAATGATGATCCTTATCTCAGGGTGACTGATATACGCTGTTTAAATTTTTCGAGAGCGGAGACCTTCCAGGATGATGGCTGTATCAACGATACGTATACACCTGAACAGGTAACAAAAAAATGTGCGGAATATAAACATAAATAGCTGTAGTGTTGAAACACATTGCACATTATTTATGATGAAAACATCTCATCGATTGAAAATAAGTGAAACTTATTGCAAAGATTTATTCGTAAAATTTGGCAAACCTCTGTAAAATTTTGTCCCTTTCTAATACCTAAATAGAAATGTCAAAATTACGGATAAAAATAAACGATTACAGATTTGTTAACAAGGGTTGTTAGACTAGACAAGCGTTTATGAATAACGCTATTAAAGTCTACAGACCACATGTACCCTTAACTGACCATATAAGAGTGTTGCTGTTAATGCCTTATCCTTATACCAACTTCGCAAAATGAGTCTGCGCACCTTTTTTGGCTTTTAGGCTTATAGTAATTCGACGTAACTACTCGTTTCAGAGTTATAAAAATGCTAGCTTAGGTTACCAGTACGAAAGAGCAATATTGGCTAATATTTTTACAAATTTTAATTAAACATCTAACAATGTTTACCTACTTATAACACAATTTTCTTATTTTAGATAAATTTTCAAACACCGCTTATAGATCTTTCTACAATATACGGTGTCGATGATAGAAGTGAAAATGCAGTCAGAGTGTATGAGCATGGTTTGTTAAAACTAGAATACAGAGGCTTCCGATATGTGCCCTTAGCTAATCTAACGGCAATCAACACAACAGATTTAGACACCTTGCTCTCCTTGATGGATCCCGCAGTCTTAGCGAATCTTACGATGTTAAACCAGCAAATGTCAAATTCTTCTATGTGGCAAAATATGACAATGCAAAGTCGGCAAAATATGTTATTTAATTTTATGATGCTGAATGGACCAATGTTTAATAACTCCCCAATGTGGCAAAATTCTACCTTGACTAGTAATAGAGGAATGCTAGGAAGCATGTTTACTTTGGAGAATATGCAAGGAGTTTTATCAATGCTACAGAATTTAACTATGTTAAATTCTCAAATGTTGAATAATCTTGCAGTGCTTAATCCTGAAAGATTAGGCAACCTAAATTTGACAAACCAGCAAATGCTTGAAAATCTTTCCAAGCTAAATCCGGAAATGCTTGCGAGCTTGATAAGTTTAAATCCTCAATTGTTAGGAAATCTAGGCACCTTTGGAAACATGCCACCTACAAACCGTCGCCGCCGCCAGGGAGTGGTACCTATAAGTTTACCCACAACAGGCGGACTCGTTGACGCTGTAACATCTCCAGTGGAAGAACAACTGAATAATTACATCCCAACTTTGATGAAACTTATCAACATGACCAACCTGAACAATACTATATGTCTGCAAAACATGAACAACGAAAGTAGATGTTACGTGTTTGGTAAGAGCCTAATAGGATATGATTCTTTGTTTTGTTTATACGACTTTTTCACTTTTCTGAGAGTTACTTTAAATTCAGCTCCAAAAATTCTTATCGAACGAGCGAGCGAAGCGAAGCGAAGTTCTTACATTCGACTTTGAACACACGGCTGGCTAGGGGCACGTCCCGGCATTTCAATGTTTTTAAGCTGAACTTTCAGAGGATAGTTTGATACTCAATAACTTAAGTAAATTTGTTCTAATTTAAATGAAATTGGGTGAACGTATAGTCGAGGGCATTATATTTTAGTCATTAAATTTTGAGCTGGCTTGAACAAGAGGTTATTGAGCTAGAAGAGCTTAAAATGCTAAAAAGCCATTTGTGAGGGGTCTTGCTATTCTGGTCATTTTAATTGCAAGAAAGTATGGTCGAGTTTGGTATCAAATGAAAGTGCTCGGTTTACACATTTATAATATTGTTTTTTTTTTAAAGATTTTTTTTAATTATGACAATTTTGGAATCCAAGATGGCGGCCATGCACTGTCATTAAATCGTAATGGATATCATTTTATAGGTTTTAGGGGGCGCAGATTTCGAAAATGATGATCATTTTGGATTCCAAAATGGCGGCCATGCACTCCATGCAGTATGTCATAAAAGTCGTCATGGATATCGTTTTATAGGTTTTAGGAGGCGCAGATTTCGAAAATGATGACCATTTTGGATTCCAAGATGGCGGCCATGCAGTATGTCATTAAAGTCGTCATGGATGTCGTTTTATAGGTTTTGGGGGGCGCAGATTTCGAAAATGATGACCATTTTGGATTCCAAAATGGCGGCCATGCACTATGTCATAAAAGTCGTCATGGATGTCGTTTTATATGTTTTAGGGGGCACAGATTTCGAAAATGATGACCATTTTAGATTCCAAGATGGCGGCCATGCAGTATGTCATTAAAGTCGTCATGGATGTCGTTTTATAGGTTTTGGGGGGCGCAGATTTCGAAAATGATGACCATTTTGGATTCCAAAATGGCGGCCATGCACTATGTCATAAAAGTCGTCATGGATGTCGTTTTATAGGTTTTAGGGGGCCCCGATTTCGAAAATGATGACCATTTTGGAATCCAAAATGACGGCCATGCAGTATGTCATAAAAGTCGTCATGTATGTCGTTTTATAGATTATAGGGGGCGCAGATTTCGAAAATGATGACTATTTTGGAATCCAAGATGGCGGCCATGCACTATGTCATAAAAGTCGTCATGGATGTCGTTTTATAGGTTATAGGGGGCTCAGATTTCGAAAATGATGACTATTTTGGAATCCAAGATGGCGGCCATGCACTATGTCATAAAAGTCGTCATGGATGTCGTTTTATAGGTTTTAGGGGGCGCAGATTTCGAAAATGATGACCATTTTGGAATCCAAAATGGCGGCCATGCATTATGTCTCAAAAGTCGTCATGGATGTCGTTTTATAGGTTTTAGGGGGCGCAGGTTTCGAAAATGATGACCATTTTGGAATCCAAAATGGCGGCCATGCAGTATGTCATAAAAGTCGTCATGGATGTCGTTTTATAGGTTTTAGGGGGCCCCGATTTCGAAAATGATGACCATTTTGGAATCCAAAATGACGGCCATGCAGTATGTCATAAAAGTCGTCATGTATGTCGTTTTATAGATTATAGGGGGCGCAGATTTCGAAAATGATGACCATTTTGGATTCCAAAATGGCGGACTTGCACTATGACATGAAAGTCGTCATGGATGTCGTTTTATAGGTTTTAGGGGGCCCCGATTTCGAAAATGATGACCATTTTGGAATCCAAAATGACGGCCATGCAGTATGTCATAAAAGTCGTCATGGATGTCGTTTTGTAGGTTTTAGGGGGCGTAGGTTTCGAAAATGATGACTATTTTGGAATCCAAAATGACGGCCATGCAGTATGTCATAAAAGTCGTCATGGATGTCGTTTTATAGGTCATGGTCATCATTTTCGAAATCTGCGCACCTGTTTCAAATAAGATATAGATGCATCCTAGTAAGTCAACAACATCTATATCTACTATTGAAATGTACTTTTGATAGTAGTAGTACGAAATGTAATCTGAAAGGAATCAAGTAATGCATTCCTGTAATGAGGAATCGACATTGATTCCAATTACTATTAATTGTAATATTCGAGAAATTGATTCCTGATTCCTCAAATGGAATTGTACTTAGTAATTCGGTATTGTTACATTACAAAGTACCTAATCTGGGAATCGGTAATCAGATTAAAAAGTAATTTCAAGTAATCGTGGAATCAGGAGGAGAAATATCGCGAAATGCCCATCTCGGACTAAGTAGCACTGCATTCAATTGATCTTTTTGACGAACCGCGAGTTCTCAGTTCGGGGCGAACTACTAGTATTATTATAATTTTTATGTATGCAGGAGTTCCCGAAGCAGGTAACTTTGACTTGCGAACGACAACGTTCGCAATTTTCTTCATGAGGGAGCACAACCGGTTGGCACGAGCCCTGTATAAGCTGAACCCTTGCTGGAAGGACGACCGCCTCTTCAAAGTAGCGAGACAAATTAATATTGCCACAGCGCAAAATATTCTAATGTATGAACTACTACCAAAAATATTAGGTTAGTTATCGAAATTAGCATTTGTGTCATAGTTCCAACATTAAATTAAAATGTCACATTCGGTCTTAAAATATGTTTTTTGACATTTTTGGTGTATGCCACTAACTATAGCCAATACCTACTAGATTTTTTTAAACATTTATTTATTTGATATTTATACATATGATACCTACTCATTTCGATGCATTTCGCTTCCGCTTATTTATCGGTGCGATTGCGAAACGTATAGAATAAGGGGTCATCCATTAATTACGTCACACGAATTTCTAGGTTTTTTGACACCTCCCCCCCTCCTTGTCACACTTGGTCACATTTGGCAAACCCCTCCCCCCTAGTCTGACGTCACATTTTTTCTACGAAATCGCCAAATCGAATTAAGTACGAGTACCTAAGTACTATTAATATTTTATCAAAATATTTTTGACTATATAAATATTAGTAATATTATAATCCAAAACTGCTTAATTAGGAAAGAAAATTAAACGAATAAAAACGATTATCGTTTTAAAAACTTGTTATTTAAATGTACAGCGAATAAAATAATTTAAATAAATTTTCGGTTACTGATGAAGTTAAAGTGACGTCACAAAGTTTGTGTCTCCCCCCTCCCCCATGTCACAATATGTCACATTTTCTTGACCCCCTTCCTCCCCCTAAACGTGTGATGTAATTAATGGATGACCCGTAACCTAATATCCTATCAATACCTACACAATTTTTCATTCATAAATATGGGTTATATTGCAAAATTGTCTAAACCTATAAGGTTAAATCGTATTGTTAGGAAATCTAAGCACGTAATAGGTGCATGTAGTCTAATTTTTTTTTATTCCCTAGGCTATAAGAACATGTTAAAATATGGGCTAATATCGGAACACGTGCGATATGTGACGGCGTACGACGAGAGCGCTGTGCCGCTGGTCTACGCCGAGTTTGAGATCGCCGTCAGATACTTCCATACCATGCTGGATGGCAGAATCAAGTAAATCATAACAATATCGATAAAGAGCAAAATTTTTAACCCAAAGGCCTCTATTTACTATGCATAAAATTCTTGGTTGTTTGGTTGCTTTTTATGATAAATATTAACAACTTTACTAGAAAAAAACATTAATTTGTAGGTTGTACGATGAAAAATATCACTATGACAGGGAGTTCTCCATCAGCAACACGACCTTCAGACAAAGTCTTATCGAGCAAGATAAGAATTTTGAGAAAATAAACAGGGGTACATTCTACCAACACGCAGCCAGAATAGACGACATCCAGGATCCCGAGGTGAGATAATTTTATCATAAATATTTACTAGGTATTTTACTTGGACTCATTTAGATGGTACGAGATCTCGCATACATTACATTGCGGTACCAATTCGATCAGTCAGTTGAATTGGAAGTAACATAGTCCGTAATGTAACTAAAATTGAATGCGAGTTCGCTTGCTATCGAAATGTGTCTTTAAGGAATTTAACCTTCTGGACGAAATCACTAACTCATTGATAATCTAATTTAAGTAGGAACCTATAAAAAGCCATTCAAGCTACTGCTAATCCTACATGAAGTGTCTCTAAATACTTAAATATAGTTAAGTCACTATTGCTTGCAGTAATGATGAAATTCACTCAAACAACACAATAAAAGATACATTATAGAACATTAAAATGTATTGTATGTAAAGTATGTCTTCTTATATAAAGTACCTAATCTAAATTATGTATCCTAGAAAAAAAAATTGTGCAACTTTTCTAACAAAAAATACATAGGTCCTACTATCTACTCAATCCTACTCAAACTGGAGGGTCAGTGTTTAAAAGAACTCCGTTATCTTCATTTCAAAGTATATTCGACATTTCTTAGTAATTTAAAGTTTGATTTGGTAATTATTTGTTACTCAAGGTCTCAGAAAAATACTACGGAGATTTGCAACGAGCTGCAGACCTACCAACTTTGGACATACAACGGGGAAGAGATTTAGGTATAAGAGGATACAATGATTACAGACATATCTGCGGTATGAAGCCAGCGAGGAAATTTGAAGATTTTGAAGACGTTATGGATCATGAGGTATTTTTATTGGATTCTGTGCCACCTAGATTATGCACACAAGTTCTTAACATTTTACCTAAGCATGCGGGAAAATGGGCATCCAACTTTGCACCAAAGGCGAAGCATGGGATGCACCGTGCACCCATGTAATTTCTCATTATCACAGACTGTAGTTTAGGTTACATATTTTAAATTACTAAGCAAGGTAAGTATTTACTACAAGAATTACTAGGTTTAAATAAAGTTGTCAGTTCGTTATGCTGTAAACCTGGTTCTGGCACTCGTAACCACAAACATTTCGTTTATTACTTAGTTAAGATGTTTGGAAGGTAGTAAAAATAGGCACATAAATCTACAGGTAGCTTCAATTCATACGATTTATTTTATCATAGTAATTCGCTAAACAATGAAATATAAAGCTTATTATGCTTCTATATTTAGAAAGTAAGTGGGCGGTAGCTAAATACAACCCAGACTGTCTGAGGTCAGGGCGAATTTTAAATAATGATACCTAGGTGTAAAAAAATCATTAGTCGTTTTTTCTCAGACTCTCTTCTAAATGAAGAAACTTTTTCACAGTTTCTTTTCTTGGGTTTACGTTTTTTTCCTGATAAACTTAATTGAGTTAGTGTTATTGCTAATAGCTTCAGCTTTAACTTATTTGACCCCATGGTTACGTATCATTGGTTGTCATTGGTAGTTAGCGTAGCGTTGGTCCTAGAATGGAATACATACATAAATAACATATTTTCTCGTACCAACTTCTCAAAAAAGGCGGTTGTTTAGCAATAAAAATATTTAAATTTGTTATTGACGTACTATTTTCGAGCTAGAAGCAAAAAACTGAAAAAGAGGGAAAAATGTATGCACACCTCCCGGGATTGAGCAAACTCGGATTACACGCATTTAGGACCAAATGAAGGTATTAAAACGATTTCCAGCTTACTGAAAATTAGCTCCTCAAAACGCTTTTTATTAATGGATCTAATTTGATTGTCCTATAGGTAATTGACATGAAGAATGTTAGATGCAGTTTTATGCAGCGTTTTCAAACTCAACTTTTTTTTCTAGAAAATAGAAGCTCTAAAGAGGCTTTACGTGCAAATAGAGGACATTGACCTGTTAGCTGGTATAATGAGCGAGAACCATCTGGCTGATACGTACGTCGGCCCTACACTCTTCTGTATCATGACGAAACAGCTGCAGCTGTATAGATACGCTGATCGCTTCTGGTTCGAGAGGGGCCATCAATTCCACAGTTTTACTTTACGTAAGTACTAGTACATTTAAGGTAATACTACCGGTTGTTAGATACGTAATGCTTGGTTTATGATCGAGTAGGTATGAGAAAAAAAGGAGTAGAATTAGACGGCGGAAACGATTGGCAATTCTGTTATTTTCATATGCTAAAACGTAATTACATTTAGATAGACATATATAATATACTTTATGGAAAACATTATCACTCATTAATAAATGCATAGTTACTGAATATAGACACGGGGAAATGATTTTGAATGATAATTACGATTTCTATTCTAAGTAGAGAACTTTTTTGCTGTACATACTTTATGCTCATAAACAATATAAATATACCTAACTCGTCGTCAAACGTACGTTACTAGCAAAAGAAACGTTGAAACTGTACATTTGCGCGATGGCAAAGCTTGATTACAGTTTAAACCCAATTCGTAACTGACACCAATTTATTCGAATCGAACTATTTCACCGGTGCATTGTTAGTATTGGTAATAAAAAACGTTACATTTATTCACAGCTCAATTGCACGAGGTCAGGAAGACTAACATTGCTCGTTTCGCGTGTGACAACGCGGATGCAATCAAGTTCATTCAGCCGCATGCGTTCGGACTTGTCGGGCCTCAGTGAGTATACATTTACATAATCAATGAATAATTCAACTAATATCATCAAAACGTCATTATTATTACAATTATCATGAATTTAGTTGGTCGGATTAATATTTGTCTTCGCTACTACATTCTACCGCTAATTACGAACGTACCTATGATTGCGCGTTCCTATGACTGTGTAGGTACCTACAATCTTTCGCAATTAAAGGTACCAGATTACTGAAAACGTAATTACGTCTTAAAACTTAATAGAATTGTTTATTAATAATATATGTATATATCTTAATAGACGTAATATTATTGCTTAGCTAGCCTTTGTGATTTAAGTAATGAGTTTTTGTATTCCTATATTTTTCAGCAATCAACACATACCATGTACTCATATTCCTGGTTTGGATATCAACAAGTGGAAAGACAATAGTTGTTATAACGATAAACATCATTACTCTACTAATGAAGAGAATAAGCAAGGACTTTACAACGGAAACAATTTATTAAATAATAAAGAACAAAACCAAATGGAATGGGCTGTACATAAAGTTAGTAACATCGAAAATAAAAATATTCAGCCTTTTCCAAAACAAGTCAAAATCGACGGCGGAGTTGCTTGGCCAATGATTGAGAATACAAAAAAAGATAGCATGAATGAACAAGTTCTACAGTGGTCTATGAATTTAAATAATGGAAATAATAATGAGAGGCAAAATAATATAAAAGAACATAAAGAAACCTTGCGTCCTACTTCATTTGATAATACCGGTCAACAAAAAGAAGAAATGACACTTCTTGTAAGTAAACCTGGGCCTAATTCTGATCATTGGACTATTAATAAATACGGAAAATTTGAAGGTACGGTCTACGGCCCCAATAAAAAAAATCAGGAATCTGAATTTTTGGCATTAAAATATTCTTTGGGTGACAATGACGAAGACAACCACCACAACAACAACCATAAAATGCAAGAGGATGGTAAATATGACGATAATACTGATTGGCCCGTCAAAAACAAACATGACAATGTTAATGGCCCGATTCTGCCTAGTCATCAAAGCGAATTCAATTATTTGGCATTAAAGCATTCTACAAATGATAACAATCGTAACTATGGTGAGAAAACTATTGATGACGGTAGTCATAAAGAAGAAAATAATCGCCATACAATGAAATATGATAATGATAAGCTCGCCAAAAACGTCCAAGTCGATAATAATGCATGGATAAATAGACATCAGCTGCCTCTGATTCCTCATAATGTCAATGGTCAGCTATTTGCTAGTGCTGGTCATCAAGCATATCAATCGAATTCCGCGGGTATTTCGCCATTATTACCAAGTTTTATACCTGTTCATTAAATCTAAATATACAACATATCCCAACCTGAAAATTGTGTTGTAATGTGCAATAATGGTTATAAAAAGCTTTTTTCACTTTTACCTACATGTAAATTTTAACTTATTAACAAAGTAGGTATGGCGGCTCACAATATACACCTATCTTCCAAATAAAAAAAAATATAGCCTATAGTTTTCTTGTAAAATGACTGTGACTTAATGGACAGAATAAATACCTGTTTTTATATATTCGTATATATTCGACAGTCGCGTAGATTTGATGGCCTAGGATGGGTGAGAATTTTTTGAATTATTTATATTTATTTATACTGTAGGTAGTTATTTCGGTTGCATATTATACCGTTTCGTTATAAGCAGCGGGTTTCGTTGTAAAGCAAGCATTCGTCAAAATATCCAATGAACTCGAAAGTGAAATACTTAATGAATTTCATTTTGATTGCACAAAGGATTGCACGACCACTACAATACATATTACAGCGTGTACATTTCGAAAGCAACTATAATTTCAGATTTCAGTGGTTAAGATGAAATGTGTTGATTACATGTTTAAAAAGAATTTTGGGTACCCCATTGCATTTGCACCGTGCCTATAGTCTTTCAAATTAAGGAGTCCACTTTAACCCGAGCATTTCTCGGCTGCAGCCCGAGATCTCTTCCGCGGTAATGAAATAAATTAAAAAAGCTACTGGCTAGTGCAACGGTGCTCATTTATTCAACACGGAAAGACCTAAAGTAATTTCCAGAAGGAAAATTAAAAAGAAACGAGCTTATCTTGGCGAACCCTCGGCGCAATTACAGCGAGGCTAAACAAGTTTAGTTCCTTTTTTACCTTGAGTTGATACTTCAGTTTTTATGTTCCGCCAAAATAAGGTGAAAATACGGGTGAGATGCAAACTAGGATTTCTTCAAATATGCACTGTTTGTTTTTTATCTCTCTAGAGCAAAACCAAAAGGAAGGGTTATGATTTTAGCAGTCTATGTGTGTGGGTATCTCATGTTATGTGTTCCACCTTGGCTTCAGAACTACTGATCCGATTTTGGTTACCCGAGAAGAGGAAACGGTTTTGGTGGCCATAGGCCTGATTTTGACCGTTAGGTACCTAACTTACCTTTACAAAAGTTAACTGCGGTGTGGATGCACCTCAATCCAGGTTTAAGCATAAGGTTTAGGTAAGTGTATACTTATAAATTTAACCATATTATATTGTCTAAAATACGATTAAACTTTGACTCCTTATTACTTGCCATATACGAAACTAGGGCCAAACATACCCAATTAAAGCACCCTTCTCACCTTTCGTTCAAGAGTACACATAAATTCCACGGGCAAGTAAGATGACCGCATGCCGACCTGACCTTTCTGACTCATCAGTACACAGTAAAAGGCTGAACTAAGGCACATAAAATTTACGACTGTTTGCCTACTTATTATGTAAGCCCTAGGAATTCGGCAAGTTTCTTTTGTGAGTCGAAGTTGATTCGTATCAGATGTTGCTTTAAAAATAGATCGTGTTAAGGATGACTCACGTTAGACCGGGCCGTGCCCGGGCCGGAGCTTCAGGCGCTTACTTTTCTATGACAGATGACCGGTGATCACGTGATGCTTTCCATAGAAAACGAAGCTCCGGAAGCTCCTGCCCGGTCTAACGTGAGTCATCCTTTAAGCTGCTCCAATTCCAGATCGAATCGAATCGTTGCGAATATATGCCTTTCATTCCTTGTTTCGACTATTGAAGTTCTTCGATAAAATTCCGTCATAAAACACCATAAAAAATCTCGCAAAAAACGACGTAGAATCTGTCTCAAACAATTCACTTCATAGCCGCGTCATCAGCAACATATGGGCACGATAAAATGTTTCGGGTCACCATACCGAAAATAATATTCATATGAAGAAAGCCTAACGACCAGAATGATGTTCAACCCTCAATATGATCGCTAGCCGCGTTTAACATACATTGCTGTCTACAACAAGAATATAAACTATAGAAGCTCTACCCTACAAGCGATGTAGATGAACAAATCGGTAGAGTAAAAATATTTTTGGAGGTTATTATTAAATGAAACGTTGTGTTATGAATTGGTACGAGGTGAGTAACACATGTGTCCTTAGAAGTTCCGATGCTAAAGTAACCTTGACAGGCTTTTAGAGGCACCCGTTGCCCTACCACCCTTAAAACCCATGCAAAAGAACAATAAAACGACGACTATAAACGTCATTCACCCTTGTCAGATGCAGAGTAGACGGACGTAAACGTCAAGTTTAATTAACAATAAAAGCGAATACTGATTGCATTATTTTCCGTTTAGCGCCTGAATAACGAATTAAAGTGATTGTCTTAGTCAATTGCGAATCTTGACAGCTAGACAGACGGTTGGTCTAATTAAGTTTTCTATACCTACTAAATTCAACGAAATCGGTCCAGCGGTTAAACGTGAATTATATCAGCGCTCAGCGCTGGAAGTCCAACAACATTAAAATTATTTCAGTTCTATTCTATTCTATATTTTATATGTTTTTACTCCGGAACGGTGTCAATGTGGACATTCATTTATCATGATAAATGAATTTGGTGTTCACAATTTATACAAAAAGGATACCAAACTTGGCCTAGTACCTTAATTGATGTAGGTATCAAGATAAAAATGAAAGCCCCCCCCCCTCCTTAAAATTTCAAAGGAAATCTGATGTTCACGAAACGCCATATTTGATTGGGTACAACGACGACTAATAGGATTATGATATACATATATTATATCCTCTAGCAGTTTAACAATTATTGCACGATCATTATTCATTATTTAGAGATTTGTAAACTTTGACCAATGTATTATTTTTTATCTAGAATTGTAAAATAACTATCTTATTTCAATTGTAGAATAGAATAGAATAGAATAGAATAGAAATAATTTTATTCGTGAGCACAAACACAAAATAGAAACAGATATAACAGATATAACAGAGATATAACAAGAGATGACAAGAGATATAACAGAGAATAAAAGGATAAAGTGCCACGAAATGGTCTCATCTCAGCATGTTGCTGGCGACTTCCAGCGCTGATCTTCCGATGAGACCATCCGGTGAAACAATCACGACAGGTAACATGAATACAAAACAAAATTAATATATAACATACAAAAGACAAAGACAGCAAAAAGATTAAAATACATTACAATAAATTACTATGTACAATGTTGGGTCGAACCCGTCTTGGCCGTACATTACGCCTGACAGCTAGCGCCATGCGGCAATTATGCAGACTAAACTAAAAACTAAATGAAGAAGACAGGTCGATTTCATGAGCAACATCAATATTTTATCGATCTCACAGATTTAACTACGTACAAACAGACAACTGATGGCAATTTCTAACGTAATTTGCCATGGCAATGCAAAGGGAACGTAATCTAAGTGGTAAGTACAAGCAGAAACTACAGGCAGCTTGTATCGTGTAAGCAGGTTTCCTGGCTAAGTTGGTGGCTAAGCATGTACTGTTTAAGCTTCGTTTTAAAACTATAAATACTTTGCAGGTTCCTCATTGGCGGCGGCACGTTATTCCAACATTTTGAGGCCGTATAGCTATAGCTGCCCCGGAAAGCTGCCGAAGCGTGGCGTGGCGTCAACAATTGAATTCCACATTTACGGCGGTCGCGGAGCCTAATACAAGATAACTTGTTAAAAAGATATGCAGGGGTTTTATACTTCAGAACTCCGAAGAGCAAACAGGCCAAATGGAGTTTACGCCGGTGCTGCATTTTGAGGATCTTATGACTGTTAAGAAACGGAGTGACGTGAGCTCTCAACGGAATATTAAAACAGAAGCGAGCACAGGCATTCTGAACACGTTGTATGAGTCTTTTTGTTTTAGCAAGAAGCCTAGGCCCAGTTACAATATCCATATAGTTCAGTTTTGATAGTACAAGTGACTCGACCAGTTGAATGCGCAAGGTTTGTACCTGTGTGACCTGTAAAACATTTTTTACCAATAAAGAAACTAAACTAAAGTTTGCGGCGGCAGTTTGAATTAAATATAAAAAGAGCTTTTTATAGGCCTATTAGTCGATGGAAAATATTATTTTAGAAGACGTTTTCAGCCCGCAACCAGACTTCCGTTCTTCGTAGGTATTATTTTCGGAAATCGAAAAATAGCACCCACGCCATTGAAGTATTTTGTTAAAAAACACCGCGACCCTCGCATAATACCGGAGATGGAATGGCCTCTTTTACCCCAAGATGCCCCGGGCTTGGAGAAAGGGTAAATTGGTACATTTGAGGGCCGCATTTCCGTACGAGCCGGACGTTATTGGGGTCGTGAACTGCGGAGGAGTCGATTTACCACCGGTCTCCTCGAAGCCAGAATTATTGGAATGTTGATTACGCACATTACCTTTAACGCCTAAGGTAAATGTGAATAAAATATTAAAATAATAATAATAATAATTTGAGCCTATATACGTCCCACTGCTGGGCACAGGCCTCCTCTCATGCGCGAGAGGGCTTGGGCTATAGTCCCCACGCTAGCCCAATGCGGATTGGGGACTTCACATACACCTTTGAATTTCTTCGCAGATGTATGCAGGTTTCCTCACGATGTTTTCCTTCACCGAAAAGCTAGTGGTAAATATCAAATGATATTTCGTACATAAGTTCCGAAAAACTCATTGGTACGAGCCAGGATTTGAACCCGCGACCTCCGGATTGAAAGTCGGACGTCATATCCACTCGGCCACCACCGCTTAATAAAATATTAGTAGTCGTTTTTATTCTGAAGAAAAAATTTTAACATTATCTTTTTGTCAAACAATGGACATTGTATATACCCGTGAGTGCCATTGATTTGTGTAATTTCAATGTAACGGATATTATTTTTCTCTGTAAATTTTGAATAATTTAGCGTGCTATTTCATTAAGAAGTATGAATTCGATAAGGTATCTATACCAGGCGTGTCTCACTCCGCGATTTCGTCGCTTTGCTACAGGTACATCCGTTCGGCCCCAATTTTGGCCTAGCGGCCATATCTGTGCTGATCGTAACAGACGCGTTTTGTTAGAGAGTGAGTCTTCTTTTAGTACTATTATTTATTCTGTGTCTATACTTTATCATATCTCGGCAAGTCTCTTACTCGTAGAATTGGTAAGTAATTATTGATCCACACTACCACTATTTATTCATTTTGCCTGTAGTACAAAACGCAACGTTATATAAACAGACCCATCATTCGCATGACTACCGGTTCATACGTATAAAAAGAAATTGCCAAAAACAAATGACATGAAAAACCATGTTGAGCAGTAGTTTTCACAGAAATATTCATTTCTATGCCATGTATGGCGAAGGCAAACGCAAACAAATACGTGATCCGCATCGGTATTGCCTCTGTTGCGCCACAGTTTCAATAACTACAGTAACTCAAATTAACTTAACTGAAATTATGAGGGAAAACGTGTTGTTCACAGAAATATAGGCTTACGACTGCGTGACTAAATGGGCACATACATACAGGTAGGTATGTGCTGTATATGGTAAAATAGGTATATTTATTTGCGAATAACATAAATACAATTGCAGTAGCCCATACATATTATAAGCTAAGTTAGTAGTTAGATTAGATATTATAGCAATACGATTTAACGTTACATTAAGTGGCATGAGCAAACCACAGAAAAGTACCTAACTTTGTTGTACCTTTTGAACTTAAGAGAACACTTAATTCAACGCCGTACCTTTTAAATTGCTATCACCTCTACAAAACCCGAAATGCACATTTGCTCTCAGTGTATTTATAGACGTGCCCATAATCCTTTACATTTGACGTATAATTTGGCAGACCTGAAATTTCCATTCCCATCCGCTTCGAGTGAATGGCTTCAGGAGCAGGCTTGCTACATAATGAGCCGGCTGCCGGGGCATTTAAAACACAGCCCTCTGGGAACGAACAATCTGTAATTTTGACGTTGCTATATTTTCAACATTTGCATTGCCTTTTATAAATTATAATATATAATATCTTTTTTAATTTTAATTTCGTCTATTCTCTTCCTCATCTGACTAAATATCTCCTTCAGCTTTTAGGATTTGCGTACTAGGTAAAATTTTTATAATGCTTTTATAATAGTGTTATTGAAATTAATGAATGAACCAGTACCTATACATATACCTACATAGGTATATATGATATACAAATTCGTGATATTATATATATATAGTTTATTTTGTTTTTGACATCAGTTTTATGCTTATTAATATTTCGTATGTTATGATACGTTTTGATACCAATATCGTGCTAAGTTATTATACTGGTACGGTAGTGCACTGTCCCAATGCTATTGCTGACTAAGAGATTATCTGTAGTATCATAAAAACGTTCACATTGAGGCGAATATAATCGACACTCCAACAAGGTAAACGTCTATCTTTTAGCGATAGCGAAAAATAAAAGACATTTACTCCGCGTTGGCTTATATTGTCTGCGAGAACACTGCGGGAATTTTAAGTACAGACGAAATGAACGTCAATGACATTTTTAAGAGCGTTGTTACAATTTATTTTTTTGGGGTCGTTGGGAGGAAAGATTAACCATTTCGACGCCGTGTCAAACACAAAAGCTGTCACGCTGACGCAACGTCACCGAAGTGTCAAAACTAAAATTTAACTTTATGCGTGTGCACGTAGGTCTATGTTGCTTTGTGGTATGTGACCGATTAAACGGTCTTTGGCGTTGAACCTACGGTGCGGATATATCGGTCATTGGCGTCTAAAAGGTTAAATCCGGGCTTTGCATCGTATAACTTTATTTAGGTACCTGGTTTTCCCCGACTTTCCTCAAATAGCTTTGAAAAAACTCACCCAGCCCAAATATGCAAATATTCTATCACGTGCCACGGCATTATAACAACCGTATCCAACTCTCACTTCACCGGCTTTTTACATAATCCGCTCTCCCCTTTGCTAATGAAAGAGACTGCTTCGCTATTGACGAAGAACTCTGTACCTAACCGTATTTTACGAGTTCGTTGAATAACCGTCACCTAACGAATGTAGACACTGTATCCGCATACTACAACTTGAAGGAAAATATTCCTTTCAACGGTTTTGTATGGACTGTGAAAAAGCAAACATTTTCTAAAAGGTAGTACCGGCGTTATAAAGTAGTTAGCAACGCGAACGCCAGCTTTTCATTTTATTTATGGCTTTAATTTTGCTAATTAGTTGATGAATAGTAAACGTGTTTTATGACTGCCTTCTCGTTGCAACTGTGCTAGAAAATAAAACGTCGGATGAAATTTCCACTTCAAAAAGGGTTTCCGCGACAAAATTAGAGCACGAAAGCTTAGTTTTTACCGATAATTAAAATGGTAATGTTGATACTTAGAAAATTGACATTAAACCCCGTTTGCAGTTAAAAATGCAAAAGGAAAATGATCACTCACATACCTCGCTCTTGCTCAGTTCGTTTACAACCTTGAAATCAATTGTTACACCTACCTTGATTATTTTATCCTACCATTACTATAAAAAAATCAGACTGAAATCTGTTTTTTCTTTTCGATAGCCCCGGGACTGTAACTATATGAAAAAAGATTTCCTGTTGTCAACCAGCTTAAATGAAGAAAACCCATATCAATTGCCGAAAAAGTATGAACTCCAAAAATCCATTGTCAGTCGTTCAGGATACAAACGGACTGCGGGATTAATTAAAATAGGAACGCGTAGTATTTCAAAATCGCATTTGTGTTTTATTCAGTATTCAAATACGAGTAAGCTCAATTTTCCATGCAGTTTGTCTTGAGTTCCCAAATATATTAAGATACACGGTCCACAAAGCCGTGTTGGAATCGAATGACGTCGAAGTTTAAATTGAGCTCCGTGTTGTCCGTGGCGGTGCGACCGCAGCCGTTTGTGATGTCGATTCGCGGCGGGGTGTCATACATCAAATGCAGCTTTGGATAAAAATCGGTTAGGCGAACTTCGGTACTGAGAATTTATAGATTGACTGTACTAGAGAACTGGATTAACAAGCTAATAGGATGGCCTTTTTGTCTTACTAATATATAACTTTATATCCTTGATACAGGCGTATTCTCTAGTACCTAAATATCCCGAAACTTAGGTTCTATATTTTTAAATGAAAGTAACTAATATTATTGTTTTGCATAGTTATAATTACAAAGGTATAATACACTTTTGCACTCTGGTTACTCCCGAATGATATAAAACTATTTCATTTATTCATGTGATATTTATTTAATTATTTTCTATAGTTTATGTTAAATCGGGCTCACACGAGACGACGCCCAGGATCGCGCAAAGTGGAGGAAAGCAAGTAGGAAAGCGGACCCTGGCAAAGGCCGGGATAACGTTAGGTAGAAGAAGAAGAGTTTATGTTAAATATTACAGTTCGAGTGAGTTAATATATTTTATTTTTTGCCGGGTTCATACTTTGAGATCACCTAATATGACACTGTGACAGTAACATCAAGTTTTTTATTCTTTCGCGAGAATAAAAAAGGCAGTATAAATGTACCTCATAACAGCCCCTGCTAATAAGAAAGTGATCGATTACGGCCCATGTCACGTGTGGCCGTGACTTACTGGGAATACTTACTTTTAAACACGTCCTAAATAACTAGCGGAAGAGTTATAATTTTCTGATTGACTATTACTGTTTTTGATCTTGAGTAATATTTTATAAAAACCAGTTTTATAATACAGAAACATATTTTCACTGGCATTCTGGATATTGCTTGTGAATTTGACAATGTAAAAAGTTTAAAATTGCATTACCAAAACCTGTATCTATTTGAGATATCCGATTACATTCGATTTGCACACAATTTAATTGTAACAGGCGCTTTAATATTGCCAGAAACAAATGAAGCTAAATTGACCATCACGAGAGCGTATCGATTTCGGCTTAATATTAGCATAATCTATTTACCTCTCGCTCCCGATACTGGCTTGCACCACGGTATTTTCGGCCGAGCCATTAGGTGTAATTGTCAATTAACACCCTGACCAAACTAATTTCTTAGGTAGAAACCGATCCTTTGGACGCTTCGTCGTTTTTTCATCGATGTGTGAAAGCGTGGGACGAACAACAACAAATTCCAATGAATTTATTTTTTACGGATGAGTGACGTCATTCGCGCTATATTTTAGCTTCAATTAGAAATTAATATTGACTTACTTATGTATTTGTAAGAAAAGGATACAATATATATTAACTAACTGAGACTTGTGAAGTTTGTAAAGTTTTATGAATAAAGGGGTAAGTTATTGTTCAAAGTACTGAATTTCAAAGCCTCCATTTAGGTAATTTGTGATTTATAAATCCTTTCAATGTTACAAACACAAATCACGAAACAGCGTAGGGACAAACGAGTGATAGCTATTTGAGGCTTATAAGACGTACGTATATAAACAACGACTTATATTTAATAATCTCAGAAAAAGTAACCAGTAATAATAGGGAACGGAGAAAGTATGTTAACAACATGATTGACCTAAATAAATACCCTCTTATGATCTCGTGGGAACGTCGAAATCACTCTGTAATGACCATTCGTATCTGAGCGCCTACCGCGAACCACGTTCGAAATGCTGCCTCCCTGTCACACTTACGTACGAATTTACACGTGCGACAGAGAGGCTACACGTCGAACGTGGTTCGCGGTAGGCCCTCTGCTCCTTTCAACTAGTGGCTTTTGCCTACGTTACACTACATCTGCATATATTACCTATATTTACAAATACATACCTACAACTCGGGATCTTTCTCGGCTCGTGTCCATGTACTAAGCTAGTGCGGCTGGACTGCGGCAGTTAAAGCTTGCGTCACACGATATGTTTCTCAGCTTTAGGCTTGTAAATGTCTAAAACTTTCCTGAAAATTAGGGGGTTATTAATAAAACTTTAGAAGCCTCAATTAGTTAATTTAAGTTTGATTCCTTTCTTTTACATACATTAGTCAAAATGACAGATAAAGACAAACGATTAGTAACGTATTGAGGCTTGGCCGCCCCACCCCATGAAGCCCATGGCTCCGTCATTTTGAAAAAAAAAAAAAAACAAATACGAAGACTGATTCGACAAAAAAGTAGGTATATTTCATTCTTGAACCAGCTCACAAAATATAACAAGGATCGATTGAAAAATGCGACCTGTAGAGGAGAACCATCCGAACCTTTTCGTCTAAGCTGAAATGGAAACCTTCGCTTACACTCGGTTAATTAAGATATAAGCAATAGAAATATATATTTTGTACTTTTAACAATCCACCTAATTTAAAGGACAGACAGTCGGACGGATGATCGCTGTTGCTCAATACTAAGTGCTTCCATTTGGCACGTTTGGTGTGTGGCTAGCTTTATGTCTGTCGCTAACTCTATCTATTCCTTATCAAGTCACCTCGACCACGCCATTAGCGTGAACGACGCTACACGTGACGCTGTCTGTGCAGTGAGTGAACATCCATGGGCGGATTACGTAACATTGTAGCATCTGCGGTAGTTTTGTTATACTACCTCACTACCTACGTACAACAGCCTTTGGAAAAATGAGGATAAACGATCAAAATGACCAATTTCTTATTTATGAAGTTAACAGAATTCAAAATTTGTGATATCATCCAATAATAATATCAAACAATTTAACGGAGATCAAAAGGCTCAAGACGACGACTGACTTTACCTGCGTTTCAGCCGGCCTAGCCAAGGTGACAATCGCTATCGCTACGACACGACAACGAAACGCTTTGTGTCTCTCCATCACTCTAGATTCCATATTAGTGCGACAGTGGGCCCGATTCGGATTTTGTAATAGATATCTATTAGACATCGCCAAGATACGATAACGATATGTTTAAGATCTAACCTGTCAAATTTGACATTTCCGCGATTCTGGAGATACTTTTGAACGATTTCCACAAGATAAAGTAATATCTTGTGGAAATCGTTCAAAAGTATCTCCAGAGATCTAATTCACATCTAATAGATATCTAACACGATCTATCGTAAAAGTGACATTGGTTGCCCGAATTGCGCTGCAAAAGAGAACTAGTTGAAATCTAAACTATAACGTATCTAGGATGGATCTAGTACGTGTCGTCTCTTGTGAATATCTTGAAGTTCGAATACGGCAGAGTGACAGTTGCGTTTCGATCGCTATGGAGAGTAAGCGATTGGCATGTTGGCTACGCGGCCTGATTAGAAACATTAACTATAATCTATGGGGTTTTAACCTCACTGTTTGTGTATAACACATCCACCTACATAGGTACCTACCTTACCAAAATCATGTACCTTACTCTTTTATCGGCAATGTTGTCTCTGCAATCTTTGAATGTCATATGTTGTGACACTATCAAAAATGCTTTCTGCCCCTGCGGCTTCCGGTTATAAAAGATTGAGCATTGAGCCCCATTATTGCCACTTTGGTAAGTCTGACAACTCTCTAATCTATGTCAACGACCTTTGTTCTTCCGAGGAACCTCAACTCAATCTCTGATTTGGTCTCGCAGGAAAACTCCGAGCATAACTCGCTTGATTGCTCTACGAGGAACTTTGTGCGTTAGTATGAGACCTAGGTACTTAAAAACGTAAGACGTAGAGTTAGACCCAGGGACCGGAACCAGTTACCTTCACCGGGGTTTTTCAAAGGGTTATTTTAGAAGACGTGGTTAATAAAAGCCCCTACCATAACGGTAACCGTCTGATAAGGTAATACTTTGATTCGGTAACCGTATCAGATCGAGTTAACCTCTGTTACCGGTAACCGAAATAAAAACCCAGTCTATTCAGTTACCTCATTATAAGGTTTTTGACCAGTTCAAACGATTGTAATCTTTACGAACACTTAAATTCAACTAAAGTATTATTGAATAACCGAGGTTGGCATGGGCGGTCTATGAAGCCTCCAGCACAAACAAGTTTTTTTGCCGTTCCTTTGTTTATCTTTATACCTACCTGTGTGGTGTGTTCTTATTATAAATCTTATTATATTATAAATAAAATAATTAAATAAATGAAATAACTAAAATAAATAAAGTGAATAAAATAAATAAATCAATTAAAATAAATAAAGTATATAAAGTAAATGAAATAAATAAAATAAATGATTTTAGTAAATGAAATAAACGAAATAAATAAAATAAATACATTAATTAAAATAAATAAAATAAAATAAATAAAATAATTAAAGTAATAAAAAAAAATAATTAAATCAATGAAATAAATTTAATAATTAGTAATTAAAAAAATAAAGTCAATAAAATCAACAAAATATAAATAAAATAAACTATTTTTTATTATTTTTTTAGTTCTGATGGCACATCACTAAAACTACTTTAAATGTAGCAAACCAGTAAGCAACCGATAATAAAGGTTACCATAACTGAATGAAAACCTGTTAAAAACCCTTAACAAAAACCCTATCGCGATGGGGTTTTGAGATTAACTCGGTTAAAGGTTAGGGTTACCGTTTCAATAAGCTTACCATTACAATCAGGTAACAGTATGATAGGGTTACCGAATGATAAGGTAACCGAATCGATTGGGTTACCGAATTGATAGGATTAAGCGTAAAGAGGGGTTTTCCGGTCCTTGGTTAGACCAAGAAAAGTCTGCAGCGATTTTGACAGCCCCCGCAGTGCAAGTGTTATTTACACGTCATAAATTCATAGAACTTTGATGTTTGAAATGACCCTTGCACTGCGTGGGCTATTAAAATCGCTGCAGACTTTTCTCGGTCTGATTCTACCTTGTTATCACTGCATGGCAAGGAGTAAAGTTTTTATTTGTTTTGTAATTTTCTTGATTATAACATGGCATGCAAATGTTCTCCAATTTATAAATTACCTTACTCACATGTAATTAAAAGCCAATTTGCCACTCTGTTTTCAAGTACGTAATTGATATTTATTACGTCTCTAATATGAAACGTAGCTAAGACGGATTGCCTTGAAGAAACTTCGGGCACTTAACTCAGGTGCCTCGGTATATAATTCACAGACTGAAGTTAGGAAAGTGATTAACGCGGTATCTATTAAGAAATAGACTGCCGCATATAGGCTCCGCATCGCATCCGCAGATAGGGTCGGAAGTTTTAATGAATACTCAAGGTCTTATATATGGACACTGCTGGAGCACTGTAGCACGCAACGCAAACACAGTGTTTTTTGATATTTGTAAATTAATGCGTGTCTACAACTACAGGTCATAAAAGTGGATGTTAGTGAAATATGCTATCAAACTACATTATATTTAATAACCCTGTGCGCGGTGATAGAGTTGCAGCCAAGCAAGTGATCCAAGTAAATAGTGTAAGTAAACTTAGTTTCTTTTGAAGAATCAGCTTCGCACTTGTTAAGTTTACCCATATTCATATTCTGAAGCATTATGCCGCGTAACTAGGTACTGCAACAACACACAGTAACATATTGCACCATTTTTATATTGAACCATGCAGCCGATGTTTACTCGTACTCAATCATTATCAGAACAATAGATTTTTGAAATTTACTTGAGTATTTTGTAGTAATTTGCTACCTACAGTAAAAGGGAATACAACTGAATTGAGCAGTCACACTTTGATATTAATTAAAGTAACTATGGGCAAGGCTATGGAAGAACTTCATGATTATTGGCTCTAAAACGAATGTGTAAGTGTTCCGTCTTGTGATTAAGTGTTCTGTGATGAAGAACTTTGAGCGCACGTTTCTAGGGTAACCGATCTGGGTAACTAGTGTAAATAAACTGATTCATTAATAGTTTTGAAGTGACTTGTATTAATAATTCAGTGGCCCTAGTGAATAAGGCTACAAGTACAAGTCACGGGCTTCGCAAATGTAAAAGGGTCGAATTTAAACTGTTGTGAGACATACTAACATTGAATAATTTTACTCACTTTATAGACTCACTTGTTTTAAGTCACTCGCGCGACATGTTTCGGAGTTGTAAAAGAGTGTAAGTTCCACGTAACACTTATGCGCTTTTACACCTAAGCTGCGCGAGACTTGTACCCTTTTTTCACTAGTTCTACAGAATTATAGTGCTTAATTACAGTCACTTCGCGAAGTGATAATATTTCACAGCCGCTTCTTCAAACAAAACCGTTACTTTTGACACCGACATGTTTCAATATCTAATATTTGACGTATGTTATTGTTTGAATACCGCTGTTATATTCTTATTTTTGAGTGAAGTTTCCAGCGCAGGCATTAATGAATAAATTAAAGTGGTTGTTCGAAGTTTATTAGCTATTACCAACCTATTGCCATAGTTTATTTTAGATTTATTTATGTCGATAATCAGTAAGTAGGTTACTACCAGTCTGTCTTGATTCTCAATCTGTTACTTTTTAGAGTGCTTAACCAAAATTAGAAGAAAGAGGAAAGTTATAATAAATATAAGATCACCTATGCCATTCATATGTCAAGATAATTATTATCACTTTTTAAATTCATTTTTAGTAAGTGCGTGTTATTTTACTGAATCACATTGTAAATTCAAAATAAAGAAACACTTAGGTACCTAGATGTTTGTTCGAAAAAACAATTTCACCAAACCAACAGCTCTCTCATTAGAATCGTTATTCGATGTATTGGCCTCATCGCCTCATCCACCTCTCAATAAAGCCTTTGAGCAGAACCATGATTGCATGATGCGCGCAAAATTGGTAACCTCGATTCTGAAAAAGGTTGTTCTTGGTTAATAAAGCTTTCAGGAGATAAAACAAGATTGATATTTGAAGAAGCGTCAAAAGGGATATTGGGAAGACAGGAAGTGGCTTTTACAAAGCAGCAGGAGATATAAATAAACCGGTTATAAAAATGAAAAAGCTGACACCCTAATAATAAGCATAGGTACAATATGGAGTCTAGGGAAAAATGATAAAACTGAAAGCTGACACTCTAATAATAAGCATAGGTACAATATGGAGTCTAGGGAAAAACGATAAAACTCAATTTTTATCAGTGTATAAGTATATAAGTATTTTATCAGTGTGGCAGTTAATCTAAGACATCGAATACACTTGCGATGAAAATTATTATGAATCAGTCTGTATAATATATGAAATAAGGATATCAGATAATAGCACACGTCTATATCGTGTGGCAAATAAAATCGAGTAATTTAGTCGTAATAAGTCAGATGATGCGTTTCATTACTTCTATAAGCGATTAAGTGCCATATTCGTAAATGATTAAGAATGTGTAAAAATAGTGTAGGTATCTAGTGATATTTAGTGTTAATCAGTGTTCTATATTTTCATAATTCAATGGTTTATGTTATGAATTCTATTTTCATCTTCCAGACATTAATCTATGCAATAATCTTAATCAAGAACAATAGCATGCATGGTGCGGGTCTCAAACAATAGTAATTAGCGAGGCCGTCAAACGCAGGACGTCTGGACTGTTATTCCACTTAAAAACCACAAGCGAGTCTAAAATCTCAAGTAAGCCAGCGTGATCAACTGATCACCGATCACCTGTTATAAAAAACCGGCCAAGTGCGAGTCGGACTAGCGCACGGAGGGTTCCGCACCATCAACAAAAAATAGAGCAAAACAAGCAAAAAAACGGTCACTCATCCAAGTACTGACCCCGCCCGACGTTGCTTAACTTCGGTCAAAAATAACGTTTGTTGTATGGGAGCCCCACTTAAATCTTTATTTTATTCTGTTTTTAGTATTTGTTGTTATAGCGGCAACAGAAATACATCATCTGTGAAAATTTCAACTGTCTAGCTATCACGGTTCGTGAGATACAGCCTGGTGACAGATGGACGGACGGACAGCGGAGTCTTAGTAATAGGGTCCCGTTTTTACCCTTTGGGTACGGAACCCTAAAAACGAATTGTCGGATGCCTCGGACCCTCAGATCATAGAACGGACCGGAACTGGACCGTTCCAACGTGAGTCATACTTATACGTAAATGCTCGTTACAATTTCGTATTATTGACTACATTTTTTTTGGTATCAGCCATCTTACGAGGGCCAAATTAAAAGTTTATATAAGATCAAAAGCATCGCAGAGACACAAATGGTGACAAAAGGCAGAAATGAAAGTTAGTCAGGTCACAACTTAAGAAGCAGGGGGGCTTTATTCGAGTAGAATCCAGCCCGTTGTTAATTATTACGGTTTGTGGCTTTCTGTTACACTGGTGTTCGGAGAAATCAACTCAGCCTCACTTGCTCAACCATTTGGAATACACAAACTGAAGATGACCGCGAGGCGTGGCCGTCTATATCTGCGGGCAATTAGCATATCTTGGTTCTAACAGCAAATTAGGAAAGTTAGAGCTGAGAATGCTGTCAACAGTTTACTTGCACCAAAGTGGTCGATCGATATACATATGGTTAGAAAGTTACCATACTTGTGTAATTGGCCCGCACTTAGCCGGTTGAAATGAAATGAAATGACATGTTTATTGCGAGAACATAGTGTTAGATTCATACAATCACAAGTCTTAAAATAAAAATCAGTCCTTTTGTTCTATAAGAGGTGTGGATGTTTATACCAACGGGTCAATATATCTTGGCTGTATTAGCTAATAAGAACACATGCAGAGTTGACATGCTGCTGAAATCTTACTCGCACCGATGTGGTCGATATACGCCTTGAATGTCACCATATTTATACAGTGAGTTACGCCCCACAATTCACTAGTATCGACGGCAGTAGAGGTACAAGGCTTTTGACACTCGGTCGCACTAACTGAGCCAGACTTAACTTGGCCGTAGGTCGATTATTATGATTATGATTACAATAGAGTAGCAACTAGCAAGCACATTTACATATTTTCATGTTAGTGAGACTGTCGTCAAGCTCACCATACATGTTAACCAATCGAATGAGCTGATGCCTTTACTGATACTGGTTAGCAATATGTAATCATACTACATACCTATACGAGGCCTGGACGTTAGTGAGATGACGATTAACTCATTGCTGGTGTCCTACTTTATTACCTACATATAAAATTAGTTTCACCTGGTTTCTTGAGCTTCATAGTCGCCTCCAAAACCTCCCCTTATAGCGACCCCATTCCTCACACTAACAATTCCCTTGGATCACTATTCACTCTGAATACTGATATACGTTGGTCACAATTTACAGGAGACACATCATTATTCTAATAACACCATAAGAAAGTCGTTGAATTAATCCCCAAAGCACAAATCTCTCCCCGTAGATATGTTCGCACATAACCTCCTTTTCTAACTATCGTTCGGCGTCTACCCTCTTTGTCCTCCCCTAAAAATCACCATAACCTAGAAGCGGTTATTTAACTTAAACGTGACCGCGAGCGCCATCTACTCCATATCGCTGGCAACTATTAGCCGGTTCGCGATGTTCGCGACAGAGACATACAAATAAAGTTGGTAAAACAACTCAAAACTTACATTTACAAAGGTTGGCTTTACAAACATAAATACCACTGCTAACTAGTGAGAGACTATGTAGTGTAATTCTATTATCGAACGCAGAATATTTGAAGATGACTGCGAGTCGTGTCTATCTGAATATCAACGGAGGTTAATTAACATGTCTTCACGGCTCCAACAGTGAGAGGCACTAGTAAGAGCTGTTAATAACCGCCAATGTGTTACGCCAAATAATCGCAAGACAAAGATGTCTTATCGTGAACCTACACGAAATTTTGGTAGCGTTAAAATCGGTTAGTTACCTCATAAATGTAGCAAAAAATAAAAACATAAAAGGCTGCTATTTAACTGATCACCAGATTTAGTAAAATTTAACCATCAAAAACATTACATGTAAAAAGGTGCAAGTCTCGCAACGCTTTTACTACAAAAAAGTTTTGAGATGTAATGTGAAACCAAGTCGGTTATTTTAATCAGTGCCAGGGGGTGTTAAAACCGTATCAATAAGATATCTTTAATCTGTAATACATATAATGACTTGGCCATCGCACGGCTGCATAATGACAAAAGGATCATCGTCACCTATTAAAATTAATTCTAATTTAACATAACGCTAGCGCTAATTGCAGTTTGAGCATTACACATATTTACGAGTACGGTACGAGTAAAGCATTATGTGCGATTGCCAAGTCATTATATGTATTACAAATTAAAGATATCTTATTGATACGGTTTTAACACCCCCTGGCACTGATTAAAATAACCGACTTGGTTTCACATTACATCTCAAAACTTTTTTGTAGTAAAAGCGTTGCGAGACTTGCACCTTTTTACATGTAATGTTTTTGATGGGATCTCATCTCTTTTTGTAGGCAGTCCTTCTTTTCGGGTACTCATACCCATACTATGTATACACATATCATAACTAAACATATCTTCATTCATACTCACATCGTACATCGTAGTGTACCTTTACTTTACCTACTATTTGTAGGAACTGCAACAGTAACTTTGTAATATCATATATTTATATGGGATTACAAACTTACTTATGCAGTTCTTAGATCTTTAAAACGTGACTGATATTGCAATATTTTTAGGTTTTCCCTTAATGTGGCCATTAAACCCTAACTCTGTACCAAATTTCAGCTCTCTGAGTTTATGGGAAGTACTAGCTCTATTCTGATGATCATGAGTGAGTGAGTGAGTGTCATAAATGCGAAACTTTGCTTTCGCTTAACTTCGGAACTAAATGACCTACAGACTTGAAATTTTGGATTTTAAGTATGTGATTATAGCTTACTGGATGACGATAATTTCTGCGTTCTGGTCTTATCCAGAGGTTCTCAAATAGGGGCCTGAAAATGCGGCGAAATGGTTCCAGTAAAGGATGGTACGGCAGTGTTTGCTTCGCGCTCGACTTGGCGGGGGCACTGCCGTGCCCCCAGATACCAAAAAAATGTATTTTACCACCCTAAAATAATGAATGATCACCAAAATTATAACTCCATTTTTATGTGAAATGATTACCAATTTTATTACATTTTACTATCCTATTAAAGGAAATGACACCAAACTAATCATTATTAACCCAAAAATAGTAAGTGATTACCAAATTTCAAACCCCATTTTAATGTGAAATGATAACCAAATTTTTACATCTTGCTATCCTATTAAAGAAAATGACACCAAAATAATCATTGTAAACCCAAAATTATTAAATGACCACCAAAATTAGAACCCCATTTTAATGTAAAATTATAACCAAATTTTTAAATCTTGCTATCCTATTAAAGCAAATGACTCCAAAATAATCATTGTAAACACAAAAATAGTACATGACCACCAAAATTGTAACCACATTTTAATTAAAAATGTGCAAATATTTAATATATCGTTATCCTATTAAATTAATGAATCCACTTCGTCACCTTTTTCTAGTAGCATTTTATTTCTATAACAGACGTAGTTCTAACAATCTAACCTAACCCACTTTTCTAGTAGCATTTCGTTTCTGTAAGGGTTGCAGTTCAAACCTAACCTAACCCACTTTTCTAGTAGCATTTCTTTTCTGCAAGGGTCGCAGTTCAAACCTAACCTAACCAACTTTTGCAGTAGCATTTCGTTTCTGTATGGGTCGCAGTTCAAACCTAACCTAACCCACTTATCTAGTAGCAATTCTTTTCTGTAAGGGTCGCAGTTCAAACCTAACCTAACTCACTTTTCTAGTAGCATTTCTTTTCTGTAAGGGTCGCAGTTCAAACCTAACCTAACCCACTTTTCTAGTATCAATTCTTTCTGTAAGGGTCGCAGTTCAAACCTAACCTAACCCACTTTTCTTGTAGCATTTCGTTACTGTAAGGGTCGCAGTTCAAACCTAACCTAACCTACTTTTCTAGTAGCATTTCTTTTCTGCAAGGGTCGCAGTTCAAACCTAACCTAACCCACTTTTCTTGTAGCATTTCGTTTCTGTAAGGGTCGCAGTTCAAACCTAACCTAACCCACTTTTCTAGTAGCATTTCTTTTCTGTAAGGGTCGCAGTTCAAACCTAACCTAACTCACTTTTCTAGTAGCATTTCTTTTCTGTAAGACCAAGACAGCCAGACAGACAGACAGGGGCTAGTAATTTTGGCATCATTTTACTTTATTTGGTAATATGTATACATTTTTTGGTAATCGGTTTAATTAGGTGAAAATATCGCATTAATTTGGTCTTCAAGATTTGGTGATCATTAATGATTTTTGGTAATCGTTCAATATATTTGGTATTTGAATACAATTTGAAGTGCAGTCGTAATTAAAACGGTGGTACTTTTGTAATTTTAGGCCTTATTTTTTTGGTGTTCAGTAATTTTTTTTGGTAAGCATGATTTTTTTATTTAGGGTACCAAAGTATTTTTTTGTAGCCAACATGAAATGATCTAATAAGTTCTTAAAATGATTTTCCTCGTAAATAAAGCTATAGAAATTAAAATATATCGATAATGATTCTAACAAAAATTACACAATAATACCTAGTATTAAAATTGTCACAATCATCTGCTGTAATTTAATCATATAATATTTTAGAGAACAAATCAAATTGTTTTATTACATATTTTGATTTGTGTTCCTAAGTAATCACACTACTGTGCAAACCGGCAGTTTCAGCCAGTAGTAGGAAGTAGTTTTTCTTTAGTATGTGACATCCATTTCAGTTTAACATGTATAAGTTATATTGCTTTTGCAGTTGCATCTACTCTCATTGTATCCTAACGTCCATCCTCGCCGCTTGACTAGTTAGGTTAGCATTGCAAACCACGGCCTGGCGTAAGATTCAATCTCTTGATTACAGCACGTCCATTAACGCTAATGCAGGCAAACGCCTTGTTCTATATTCATAGGACTTGGTATTTAGGGCTCACAATACATTCTGGTGGATACCCAATTAGTGCAGTGGCAGGCTCATTGCTCGTAGAACCTATGACCTGTCTCACGCTAGAGCAGAAAGCGTTTCAGGGATGTTGCGGATGCCGATTTTTTGACATCCGCGGATGCGGATGCGGATGCGGATTTTTAAAGGCTCACATCCGCGGATGCGGATGCGGATTTTTAAAGGCTCACATCCGCGGATGCGGATGCGGATGCGGATGCGGATGCGGATGTCAAGATAGTACCATAAAAAACGACAAATATTACATTTTAGTAATTTTTATTTCAAAAACCAGCCAAGTGCGAGTCGGACTCGCGTTCCAAGGGCTCCGTACATTAAGTCCCACTCACGCTTGACTGCTCATTTCTAATAGGTTTTGACTATGACTAAATTACCTAGCAGTCTAGCACTTACGCCGATGCTAAGACCTTCCTGTACCGACCTGTTCCACATCCGCATCCGCATTAAATCCGCATCGATTTTATGCGGATGCGGATGCGGATGCGGATGTTGAAAATAATGCGGAAGTTCCGCGGTTGCGGATGCGGATATTCGCAACATCCCTGATTCCAACTATGTGCCAGAAAATATAGTGTGGGAAAAGCCCCAACAAGATAGACTTTTAGAACCCTGATTGCTAATAAAATTTTACCAAACCAACCAAACCTCAGTCACTAAAATGAATCATAAAGGCATGAATTGAGCTTCATGCAATTTTTCTTCAAAGATGTTTGCCATAAAAAAGATAACCGTAAAACGTGCCTACTTTGCTCCAAAATTGGCTTCACTTTAAGGAAATCTTGAATATTTTTTAAACTGTTCCTCATTTAAATATTCAGACAAATTGAATATGAAGAAGAACATCTCATGTGACATAAGTATTTCATCAGTAAATCAACTTTATGAAATGTTGTTTTATATAAAACGAAGCTTTGAATACGGGGCACAACATTCTCATTGTTGGGGGTATTTTTGCTCTTACCTATAGTTCACTTAGAGGTGCAAAGTCATCGATATTAAACTTTCGTGAGACATATTTTAAACTGTTTATACGACAACGGTTTCACTCACTCGAATTTTTAGTCGCTATTGGCCCCGCCCCCGCCCTGTCAGCGCGCGCGCAACGAGCGACGAGGCGGGCGGCGCGATCAGTGCACGAGTTGCGTTAATACGTCTTTGGCGTTGGACCTGCGGTGCGTATATATCGGTCATTGGCGTCCAAAAGGTTAAAGGTCGCTGACGCTGATTGGTGCATGGAATGAAGCGAGCGCCGTGCGAGATATGCGCGCCAATCACCAAGACGATCGTCAAGCTCGTATCATATAATCAGTTCAAAATAATAACAAATGGTTGAATCTGAATCGGGCTCGGGGTTATGATTCAATCTCTTGATTGTAGCGTGTCCAATAAGGCTAATGCAGGCTCGAGCTAATTTAGGGCTTGCATGTAACAATTAGTAGAATGTATATGCATATGGCGTCAGCATGATTGTAATAGTTGCAATATTTTTACCTTATTCAAGTAGATAAGGCGGAAACTACGACTGTTCAATTTCTTCTTTTTGTGGATAACATATTCACTGCTAACGATTTTCAATTCGTAAGAGCTTTTTGCTACAAAGCGGAAGCGTTTGTCATAACGTCAACCGTAGTTTATGGCATTTTCTATAGAATATTGAAAAGCGATGTTATCTATACATATAATAAAGCTGAAGAGGGTCGAAAGTCTGTACATGGAAGATATTTGAAAAAAAATTGGCTGGGGATACTTAGAATCGATAACAGAACACGTTCCAACAGTTTTTAGAATTTTTGTCTGTTTGTCTGTTTGTCTGTTTATCTGTTTATTTGACCGCGCATCACGTGAAAACGGCTGAACGGATTTTGATGCAAACTTTACTAATCTGTCAAGAAAATCCCTGGCCACATTTTAGGCTAGAAAAATTCAACCCCTAAAAGGGGGGGGGGGTGGCCACTACACTCAATTAAGTTATGTTTGCACCTGAATCTTATGGCGCTAACTTAAGAAAGTGGTGTAAACTTTTTTTTTTTGTATAGGTACTTTGTAAAAAAAACAACATTTTTCGTAGTCGATGTCAAACGTCTTTGAAAATAAGTATTAAATCATATTCTATTGACAATAATTAACATTATTTGAAGTGGGTGGTTTGAAAATATGATGTCTACCCCAAACTTTTTCATACACTTTTCGTCGGGTAGTTGCACAAATCTTTGTTTTGACATTTTGTTGGGACATCAGTTGGCTGCCCCCCCTAAAATTCCCCGTCCGGTTAACATTAATTTCCTCCTTACATTAGTTACCTCCCCTTTTGTGAACGTCTTAGCTAAACACATAAAAAACAATAACTTGTATTTGTAGTAGTTAGTTTTAATAATGTATGTTTGTTTTGTCCTGGTTGTAGGTAGATCTACATTTGATTCTCATCTGAGTGAACTGCGTCGTGGATATTCACCGGCCAATTGTCTTCATAAAGCACGTGCCTTCCTAAACCTTGACGTTGGCGGAATCATCGACAATATCGATGGAGCCATAACACCCAAAGATTGATTGATTGACCACGACCAGTGAAACCTGTGTCGAAACGTCGGTAAATAAAGGTAATAAAATAAATTTCGAGATAGGCCCGTCTATAAATGTGAGTTAATATGTGTTCAAAACGCGAAAGTTTTTAAATATTAGGTATATGTCTTTGTAAATGTCAAACAATTTGGGACTTGCATTTTAAACGCGTTACCATAACCTTTCGGACAAAAAAAAAACAATTTTTCGCGAAATTTTCGCAACGTATTGAGGTTACAAGGTAGCACGGTCTCAGGAATCTGAGGAAGAATCTCGTGCCTCGGAGACGTTCACGCAGTGCGAAGAACGGTTGACCGCTCAGCGGATTCGCACGACAGACGCGCTCGACGGTAAGTACTGTGGTACATCAGCGAGTACTGGATACTTACCTACACATGCGCGGATATTGGCGGAAATCGAAGGTGAACAGGCAGTATATACCTAAATCCATTAACGCTGTCTTGGATGATGGCAACGTTACAACAGACCCTCTGGAGTTCCTAAACTCATTGAGCACACACATTAACCTACATTAATACTATTGTTCTGTGTTAAAGCACTAACAGCCTGGACGCTTCGGGCCTTACGCCCTACGCGGAGCTCGGCCTTCGCACTTACACACTTACACTATTGTTCTGTGATTAAGCACTGACATCCAGGACGCTTCGGGCCTTCGGCCCTACGCGGAGCTCGGCCTTCAGGCCTTCGCATTAAGACATTTATACTATTGTTCTGTGTTTAAGCACTGACAGCCTGGACGCTTCGGGCCTTCGGCCCTACGCGGAGCTCGGCCTTCGGCCTTCGCATTTAGACACTTATACTATTGTTCTGTGTTTAAGCACTGACAGCCTGGAAGCTTCGGGCCTTCGGCCCTACATGGAGCTCGGCCTTCGGTTTTCACATTAGATATCCACACCAAAATTTCACGTAAACCATTGCGGCTGTGTCCCTGACATAGCCTCTCTCAATTTTTTCTATCAAAAAAATTCGCGCTCGCTACGCTCGCGTTTTTCACTTTTAAGGTTAAGCCTACTTTGATAAAGATGACATTCTGGGAACCCTACCGAGCGACTACTACGACTTACGCACTGACATCCTGGACGCTTCGGGCCTTCGGCCCTACGCGGAGCTCGGCCTTCGGCCCTCGCAATCAGACACTTATACTATTGTTCTGTGATTAAGCATTGACATCCTGGACGCTTCGGGCCTTCGACCCTACACGAAGCTCGGCCTTCGGCCTTCGCATTTAGACACTTATACTATTGTTCTGTGAGTTCTGTGTTTAAGCACTGACAGCCTGGACGCTTCGGGCCTTCGGCCCTACCTGGAGCTCGGCCTTCGGCTTTCGCATTAGATATCCACACCAAAATTTCACGTAAACCATTGCGGCTGTGCCCCTGACATAGCCTCTCTCAATTTTTTTATATTAAAAAAAAAATCGCGCTCGCTACGCTCGCGTTTTTCACTTTTAAAGCTAAGCCTACTTTGATAAAGGTGGTATTCTGGGCACCCTACCGAGCGACTACTACTACGACTTAAGCACTGACATCCTGGACGCTTCGGGCCTTCGGCCCTACGCGGAGCTCGGCCTTCGGCCTTCGCAATCAGACACTTATACCATTGTTCTGTGATTAAGCATTGACATCCTGGACGCTTCGGGCCTTCGACCCTACACGAAGCTCGGCCTTCGGCCTTCGCATTAAGACACTTATACTATTGTTCTATGTTTAAGCACGGACATCCTGGACGCTTCGGGCCTTCGGCCCTACATGGAGCTCGGCCTTCGGCTTTCGCATTAGATATCCACACCAAAATTTCACGTAAACTGCCCCTACCGAGCGACTACTATTACGACTTAAGCACTGACATCCTGGACGCTCCGGGCCTTCGGCCCTACGCGGAGCTCGGCCTTCGGCCTTCGCATTTAAACACATACCATTGTTCTGTGATTCAGCATTGACATCCTGGACGCTTCGAGCCTTCGACCCTACACGATGCTCAGCCTTCGGCCTTCGCATTTAGACACTTATACTATTGTTCTGTGTTTAAGCACTGACATCCTGGACGCTTCGGGCCTTTGAACCTGCACGAAGCTCGGCCTTCGGCCTTCGCATTTAGACACTTATACTGTTCATGTTCTGTGTTTAAGCACTGACCGCCTGGACGCTTCGGGCCTGCGGCCCTACGTGGAGCTCGGCCTTCGGCCTTCGCACTTAAACACTTATACTATTGTTCTGTGATTAGGTACTTACAGCCTGGGCGAAGCTGGGGAAGGGTGAAAAAAACTATTGGGTTTGGAGTGTAATTTTGTTTAGTGGTACCTACCTAATTGTAAAATATTTTATCTGGACTTCAGCCCGCTAATCGTATCCATCTGTCAACTTTACTTCAAGTTCCGCCTCCAGGGGAGAGAAAGAGAAATTAGGGATGAATTAGCTTACTGACACAGACCGAATTCCACGCGGGCGGAGCCGCGGGCACAGCTAGTATTAAATATATTAAAACAGGTCACTCACGTATTTTAAGTTGAAAACGCTCGACATGTTTCAGTCCGTAGCGAGGAGCGTCGTTTTTAATATATTTAATATGTCTGTGTCTCAGGGAAGTTTTGTTATTAGAAAAGCGATGTTATTTAACTTAACTATCTATCTCCTTCTTTGGCTCAGGGCTTGGCCTCCGACACAAGACAGCGCCACTTTTCTCGGTCCTGTGTGACCTCTCGCCAATTGTTGACTCGAAGTAACCTGACTACTTTTTATTTTAAGGTAAACTAAAATGGGGAGACTTCTGTACATAGACAATTTAGACATATATGTATACTGATTTAAACTTTCACGATTTTTACACATTATTAAATTGTACAACGGGACTTAATCGCGAATGTAAGTTTTAAGATTTACCTCCGACATTTCGAGGACGGCGTTGTCCCCGTGGTCTCGGAGAAGACTGGCTTAAGTCTATCTGTGTGTGTGTGGTTATCTTAAAACTTACATACGCGATTAAGTCCCGTTGTACAATTTAATAATATATGTATATTCTCGTGAATAACTTTAAAAATGTAACTTCAAGTTACTTAAAGGCCACTGTTTGCGACAAGGAAGTGATGTCTCACAACCAATATTGCTTGCACGCTAGATCTCTGACATATTCTAATATAAGTTATGCAACAAGGAATAGAACATGAGCAATATCACTTTGCACATTTCAAACTGAGTACCGTAAAACGGGGTGAGTAGGTTTTGCGGGGAGAGGTGGGTTATGAATGGGGAGAGAAGGTTTGAGAGGGGGGTGAGAAGGGATTTTAAGGCTACTGCTACAAAAATAATGTATTCCAGTTTAAAATGGAGCTATATTAATACGCATAATAAAATTAAAATCGATCCAACAATCTTCCAAAATCACCTTTGTATGAAAACCCCTCTCACCCCAAATACGAGGCACTACTGGGTGAGGTGGGTTTTCATCTTTATCGTCAAAGTTATGAAATGGAACTACCCAAAATAAAATAAATACTAAAATACAAACGTCCGGAACACTTATTATATACACCATTCAGTTTTCATATGTAAAAATAAAATGTTTTCGAGGTTTGAATTTCAGTTTTGACCCTACTCACCCCATTTTACGGTATAGAGTTCAGTTACATACGGAAATGCCGCAAATGTTAAAGTAAATAACATTTGGAAAGTGCACATGACAGTGCAGTGGTCAAGAGTGTTTAGATGGCAAAGTAAGTGGAGACGTTTTAGGTCGGGAGATTCTAGGTAGCACGATATGAACGAGAGCGCCAAAATTTGGCTTCATTTGGCTCTGTTTAAAAAAAACGTGTACGTTAAATTGGGATTAGACAATTGGATATATTTCGCGCAGAAATGGATTATTAGCACAATCTAGTGATGTCTTTTATTAGGTAAAACGTAGGTAGATGGCGTTAAATGCTTTCATTGCACTTTGAGTTGGTTCAAATGGTTCAAAAGTAAGGGAAGGCCAATTTTTTTTTATTTCTGAGCGTTTATTTCCGAAAATATTCACTTTATCAAAAAATGTTTATTTAAGCCCTGTATTCGTTTTAAAAGACTTATTCAACGATATCCTACACAAAAGGTTGAAACAAAAAAATACATCCCTAGGGGATAGTAGGTAGGGGAGGTACCCTAAATTGTTTTTAATTTTGTTTGATATGAATTGTATTACCACTTTGTCAGATTTATATATCAATGCTAAATTGTAGCTTTCTAGCATTCGACGATCACGGAGCAAAGCCTCGGGCAGACAGGCAGACAGACGGACATGGCGAAACTATTTATAAGGGTTCCTAGTTGACTACGGAACCCAAAAAAAACAGCCAAATAATAGCAAACCTTTTATAAATTATAAGTCAACTAGTCTCAATAGATTCATCAGCCATTACTGTAATCTTATGTACACAAAAATATTCCGGGTAAAATAGTCGTATTAAGGCTAAATAAGAGAGTACTTAGCGATTATTTCCTGAAAATCGAATATTTCTATATTTCTATTCGCAAAATTTACCATTTTATTCTTTCTCACTAGCTTCCTTTCCCGGAAGCATTTTTAACCAATTCGCATATTTTCCTATTATAATTATATTTCAATAGCTTATTTTCTTGATACGTTTCCAAACCATTCGAATAGTTTGGATAACTTTTCTTATTACCTGTAATGTAAATAAATATTGTTCAATAAAATATGTTGGTTCTGGCGCACTGTTTTGTCCGCAGTTCACCTAATACACTCCTCCTCGCTTCGCTCGTCGTCGTACCTAACTAGGCTCTATCGAATAACACTCTTTAGTGATTGTAAACTAATGAAATATAGCGGGAAATTTTGCGAATGGTTAGAAATCCTGTTAGGGAAATAATCTATTGAAAAATAAATATATAGGAAAATATGCGAATTGGTTAGAGATGCTATCGGGAAAGGAACTTATTGAGAAATTAAAAAGTGGTAAAATTTGCGAATGGCATAAATCGCAACTAGGAAAAAACGATTTTCGGAAAATAGTAGCACCACTCCAAAAATATGGTATCAACCTTTTTTATTTATGTTTCGCCGTAATTAAATTGTTTTTTTTTTTCATAATATTTTTGTTATAATTTATCCAATGTTCACAACGTATAATTAAATATTCCCTAAAACGCAGGTCAGTAATATCTTAGAATTGTCTTGTTATTCCTAATAAGGATACCGATAACTTTCAATTAATTGTTGGTTAAACTCTTGTCATTTTTGAGGGATGTAATGTATACAGGGTCTTAAACCCAAGTTTGTGGAACGCCCCGTACAAATGAGATGGAGGAAGTCTAGAAGCACACTATAACTCTCCCAAATGTCACTTAAACTACTAACTCGTACTGCTCTGACAAATGAAAGCTGAATACGCGAGTAATTTGCACACGAAATATATGATAGTAGTTCAGCCTTCGCAAAGTCAATCTACATTTCGAATTATCTTTGCCCTTATTATCTCAATTTCATCATTCGCTTCAAAGAAATGTAGATCAAACGAATTACGTCCTATTTATTTTTCCTTCTCGGAGAATAAAAGCGGCATAATATTTTATGTTGCGTAAGAAATCTCTCTGGGTCAAACGTAACCTATTATGAAACCATTCGTTCGAAATTATTTGTTAAGAAATTATTAACTATATTCCATAGTACAGGATGACTGGTAATAGGTCGAATTGCCAGTCATTCTGTAGGTAAGGCATACTTAATTATTTATCTACTTTAATACGTATGTAATTAAGATTGTATGAATATCCGCAACACCTTAGTACATTCCACATAGCAGATTTACCGTAAAGGTGACATTCGGATGGCCACTACAACTGCATACTGTTGCGACATTCATTTTTAGGGTTCCGTAGCCAAATGGCAAAAAACGGAACCCTTATAGATTCGTCATGTCTGTCTGTCTGTCTGTCTGTCTGTCCGTTTGTCTGTCCGTCCGTATGTCACAGCCACTTTTCTCCGAAACTATAAGAACTATACTGTTGAAACTTGGTAAGTAGATGTATTCTGTGAACCGCATTAAGATTTTCACACAAAAATAGAAAAAAAAACAAAAAATTTTTGGGGTTCCCCATACTTTGAACTGAAACTCAAAAATTTTTTTTTCATCAAACCCATACGTGTGGGGTATCTATGGATAGGTCTTCAAAAATGATATTGAGGTTTCTAATATAATTTTTTTCTAAACTGAATAGTTTGCGCGAGAGACACTTCCAAAGTGGTAAAATGTGTCCCCCCCCCCCCCGTAACTTCTAAAATAAGAGAATGATAAAACTAAAAAAAATATATGATGTACATTACCATGTAAACTTCCACCGAAAATTGGTTTGAACGAGATCTAGTAAGTAGTTTTTTTTTTATACGTCATAAATCGCCTAAATACGGAACCCTTCATGGGAGAGTCCGATTCGCACTTGGCCGCTTTTTTCATTACTGTTGTGGCGTCGTAGACGCGGGGTCGTTATTGTCACTGACAATTTCATTGATTTATAAAATTATTGACATTAGTTGCTGCATTACTGCCAAAATAAAAACGTTCAATTTGAAAAAACATTACATTGTAAACAAAAGTATATACTAATTCAATTTATTTTCGGTGGTTTTGTCACTTTCCGTCGAGGAGTCGAATCTTTAGTATTAATTTGGTGCGGAATGTAGCAATATAATATTTCTTTTCAAATATATCTTCCAGTCACACATAAATCTTTCAAATACAACTTTTCATTCTTCCCACTTCCCTGTCTGAAAATCTAAAATATCCAGTGCAAAAGATAGTGTAGGATTATCAAGTGAGATGTATGTATCTTCAATACTTTATCTATTCTCAGTTTTCAATTTAGAGTGAGCTCCTTTGTAAAGCTGCCTGCACCGTTATAGGTACTGTGCTGTTCAATACATATCGTTTTTGTATGCGATACCTTTTCTGTTATCGCGTTAATATTTCTAACTGTGAAAAGGCAAGTAACAGATATGATATAACGCGCTGCGTCAATTTAGAAAGATAGTATCTCAAATTAGAAAATTTACTTTTGCTTAAAATTTAAACTTAAGAAAAACCAATCAGACGAATAATTCAAAAGATGACCTAACCTAAATACAACGAACATCCATCAATACAAACTTTCCTTCTTTATTACATTAGTATAGACGTGACATGGCAACAGCGCCGGCAAAGAGGTGATTTGTGTCACGGTACGGACAAAGTTTGGGAACCCACGAACTCAATATTAATGCTCTTTAGTTCCGGAAGTTGTTATCTAAAATATGTTCAGAGTTTAGACTTGCATGAATATACCTTTAAAACGCATTACGGACTCAACATCTGGTGAGCTGTTTGGTTTGTTGGAAAACGGGATCCCTCATAAAACGATTTATACCAAATGTATTTTTAACGAAATTCGTTCTTGAGAACCTTTAAAACAAAGTAAATCAGTACCAATATGGCTCCTAAAACTGGTATTTCATCGTGATTGTGTAAAATTCACAATCCAGAAAGTACTTCCGAATTGAGTTGTTGAAAAAAGTTAAACATTTCAACAAACTTCAACCCAACAATGTAACCTCTCAGACGCCGCGCCGGAGCAAAATTCTAACTGTGTACAAATCAACCCGCGCCGTTACTTGGGTAGTTCGCGTTCCCGAGCATTTGCAGTTCGTAGTCACGACGTACAGCCACTCCTTGGACTAGGTTTACTTACGGTCCAACATTAGCACAAACATACACAGCAGTACACATAGGAAATATGTGAGCGAGCAAGGCGGCATGGGGTCGATTTATTGCAAGATATGAATATTTAAAGGAAAGTTAAGTGAACTGACGATGCTTAACACGGTCGGGCCAGCAACTTAGATTAAGTTATATGCAACGTCTAACCTACCACGATGCTCAGCCAAATGCGTTAAGCACTTAATAGGTGGACTCACCGATTTAATTACCATTGAGTGAAGTACCTAAAGGATCATTAACAACTGGGTCGCTCTACTTCGGTTGCAAAGAAGTTTAGCAAAAAATGTCAATCCAGAATAAACACTATCTGTACACCAAATTGAAAGAATTATAAAATTAATATTTGTTATAATCATAAAGGATCGAGTGCTTTGTATCTTTATAAAACATTGGTCTAAAGGCCAAATTATGCAATAGTTCATAAATAGAACCAAGCGACTTAGAATATATAGGGTATGTACTTTTTTGTTTACAATAAAACAATGACGGATTTATATCTTGATTCAAAGTTATCTTACAGATTGCAGTCGTAAGACCCTGTGCCGTACTTAAATGAGACTTTAGCCATACATACACTTTATCAACCAATTCCCTTCAGATAAAAAAAAACTCTCGTACGCAACCATGGACAGTCAAGCCGTAAAATAAATATATTGAGATCATTGTAAAAATGTTTCAAAACATTGCAAAAGGAACTTTGATTGTTCTATAAATATCAAATGGACATTTTTCAGGCTTTTTTCTTGGATTTCTGTGTAGGTAATCATTGTGAAGTATTCTGGGATAAAAGGACGTGTTAAAATACATTTCTTTTTTAGCGTCGATAATAAACGCGTTTATTTTAGGTACATTCTTGAATTGTCGTTTTCGTTTCGTTTCTGACACATAAAATACATAGTGAAAAAATAGTAGTTCATTATTGTTACTAGCATTTATTTATACTTTCTATGTCTATTAGTTTCCTTAAATAAAATCTTGCAAATAATTTCAGTGCCCAATTGAGTTAATTTAAATTTAAATGACAACAATAAAATTAATATATATTTATTGTTAATTAGTAAACTAGGTATCATACTATTTCGGACTTTATATGCGGCATAAATACATGTTACTATTGTTTACTTACAGCGTAAGAATTGGTAGGCGCTAGAGAGCCATCTAAATGATGCCGCAAATTGGCCTCAGGGTACAACATTTTCCTTTTCCCCTGATTTATCTCTCAAACGGAACCCGCTAAACGTTAACTGGCTGCAAATTTCGCGAAACAGTATGGCGTAGAGATACAAATTAGGAAACTTTTTACTTCATTTATGGTTATTTTATGACGAGTTTGAGAACCGCTTGCGATTCCGGTAAAAACTTTGAATTTTGAATAAACTTTGAATAAACGTTGAATTTTGCATTACAAGTACGTATTTCGATAACTGATTGTGTCTCTGGTATTCGTGCACGCAATTTCTTGAAAGTTTTAAACATGTTTAAATTTATTTTACTATAGCTACCTATCCAAATCTATCAAAACGTAGCAGGACGCCCTGTGTCAAAGAATATTCAGATTATGTTGTATAGTGAGGTATTTATTAGCAATACAATATGCTTATTTAAGCTACTGACGTGATAACTTTATAATCTTGCGCGACAAAATATCCAACCGTGTTGCACTAACTTACACTACCTGAGAGTTGCTTTGATTTCGCGCTTCTCTCGCTGCAGTTATCATGATAATATCGCATTGATATTCCAAGCCCGTCTGTATACCTAAAGCTTACATCTTAAAAGTCTACATATAAATGTCATAAAACGCATCAGCGAATATCTGCTTGTTAAAGCAATATATGTGTAGGCCGAGCCGCTAAAGTATACAATCTCATTTTAATCTTTATTAATCGTGATGGATCGGTTGATGAAATCATCATCTCCAAAATTTTAAGCATATAAGTAAATTACATTTCGTCAGCTTAAATCTCTCTTTTGTGAGGTTTAAAAACATGTGTCACATTTTTTAAACATGTAAACATCTCATTTCAGTATGGAATTCACATTTTCGAATAAATTAAACCGTAATTTCTGTAACAAGTCCCGCGTGTGCTGAAATTGCCTCGTTCTCGCACGAATTGACTGCATCATCTTATCGCGTTTGAGGTGGCGGAAAATTTTGTCTTGAAATTGGCTTGGTGGCACTCAGAAATACAGCGAAGGTTTCTTCATATTATTATATAACGTTCCACACGTGATACAAATAAAAAAAAACTTATTAATACTATGGTCTATGACATGACGCAATTAATTTTAACTATATAAGCATAAACAATTTCTTATTTATAACTAGGCTTAATAATAACAAACAATATACATATATGTAACTATTTGGAATCTAAAATTGGGATAAGCCACCCTTAATTCATTGTATGTATGTATGTATGTATGTATGTATGTATGTATGTATGTATGTATGTATGTATGTATGTATGTATGTATGTATGTATGTATGTATGTATAAACTCTTTATAGTAATTAATAAACACAAATATATGGCACAGGGTAAGCAGTATAAAGGCGAACTTATTCCTTTAAGGGATTTCTACCAGTTATCATTTGAGTGGACAAATATTGTTAAATGTTCTCGTATTGTAATTGCTTATAAGCACAAAATTTCATTAAAATGATTGCCAGTAGGGTCTATTATAATATTTATAATTTATGATAAATATCCTGTTTAATTTCGCAAATAAATTTGCAAAAGCAAGTAGATATAGGTAAACCATTCTTCTTTTGTGTGAGAATTTTTGCTTACATTAATATTAGGTAGGTAGTGAACTATTTATTGGAAATGATTGTTTGACAAACAGGCTATTAAGTAGATCGTACTTTGCCTCTTATAATTAACTAGCTGTTGCCCGCGACTTCGTACGCGTGGATTTGTATATTGGTGGTTATATATTCTACATTAGCTTAGAATATTATGCAGCAAAAGATAGCAGTAGGGACTGTTAATCATTTGTTAATTATTATACACAACCTGGCTACGAAGTTTAATGCCCCTAACTGAATAAAATTGTTCTCGATATAATCCCTCTCAACCTCCAGTATATTTTCAAGTCCACTATTTAGTAAAACCTACTATCTAACTACCTATTTACGAAGTTTGAAGTTCCTAGCTTTAAATAAAATTTGAACTCTATATCAACTTTCAACCCCTTCTTAAACCTTTTAGGGGATGAATTTTTTAAAAAGCTGTAATTACTTTTCATGTATTCTAATAATATGCCTTAACACAACGATTCAAGTCCCGCACTCAAATAAACGTTTGACCTCCATACAAATTTTCAACCCCTTTTTTACCAACTTGAGGGATGAATTTTCAAAAATGCCGAAATTACTTTTCTTGTATTCTAATAATAATTATGCCTTTATACAAAGATTCAAGTCCCGCACACAAAAAAATGTTTTATCTCCATACAAACTTTCAACCCCTATTTAACCCGTTTAAGGGATGAATTTTTAAAAAACACTGAAATCACTTTTCTTGTATTCTTATAATATGTCCTTATACAAAGATTCAAGTCCCGCACTCAAAAAAATATTTAATGTGCATACAAATTTTCAACCCCTTTTTCACCACCTTGTGGGATGAATTTTCAAAAACGCTCAAATTACTTTTCTTGTATTCTAATAATATGTCTTTCTGCAAAGATTCAAGTCCCGCACTCAAAAAAATGTTTGATCTCCATACAAATTTTCAACCGCTATTTCACCACCTTGGGGGATGAATTTTCAAAAGCGCTGAAATTACTTTTCTTGTATTCTTATAATATGCCTTTATACAAAGATTCAAGTCCCGCACTAAAAAAAATATTTGATGTGCATACAAATTTTCAACCCCTTTTTCACCACCTTGCGGGATGAATTTTCAAAAACGCTGAAATTACTTTTCTTGTATTCTAATAATATATCTTTATGCAAAGATTCAAGTCCCGCACTCAAAAAAATGTTTGATCTCCATACAAACTTTCAACCGCTATTTCACCACCTTGGGGGATGAATTTTCCAAAACGCTGAAATTACTTTTCTTGTATTCTTATAATATGACTTTATACAATGATTCAAGTCCCGCACTCAAAAAAATATTTGATGTGCATACAAACTTTCAACCTCTTTTTCACCACCTTAGGAGATGAATTTTCAAAAACGCTGAAATTACTTTTCTTATAATATGGCCTTATACAAAGATTCAAGTTCCGCACTCCAAAAAATATTTGATGTACGAACTTTCAACCTCTTTTTCACCACCTTGGGGGATGAATTTTCAAAAACGCTGAAATTTGTTTTCTTCTGTTTTATTATAATACCTTTTTACGAAGTTTCAAGTTCCTAGCTTACAATAAAATTTGAACCCCAAGACGAACTTTCATCCCCTTTTTTACCCCCTTAGGGGTTGAATTTTCAAAATAGTTGCAATTACTTTTTTTGTAGTCGGCTATTATGCCTTTCTAAGAAGTTTCAAAGCATTAGTAACGGATTCAAACTTACAACCCCTTTTTAACCCTGTTAGGGGATGAATATTACAAAACGCTGAAATTACTTTTCCTGTCTTTTAATAATATTCCCAAATACAAAGATTCAAGTCCCGCGTTCGAAAAAATGTTTGATATCCATAAAAACTTTCAACCCTCTTTTCACCACCGGATGAATTTTCAAAAACGCTGAATTTAGTTTTCTTGTATCTTAATTTAATACCTTTTTGCAAAGTTTCAAGTTCCTAGCTTAAAATAAAATTTGCACCCTAAGACGAATTTTCATCCCCTTTTTAACCCTCTTAGGGGTTGAATTTCCAAAAACGTTGCAATTACTTTTTTTTTATAATCGGCTATTATGCCTTTCTAAGAAGTTTCAAAGCATTTGTAATGGATTCAAACTTTCAACCCCTTTTTAACCCTGTTAGAGGATGAATTTTCAAAAACGCTGAAATTACTTTTCCCGTCTTATAATAATATCTCCATATACAAAGTTTCAAGTCCCACACTCACAAAAATATTTGATCTCCATACAAACTTTCAACCCCTTTTTCACCACCTTGGGGGATGAATTTTCGAAAACGCTGAAATTAGTTTTCTTACTTTTTAATATAATACATTTTTCCAAAGTTTTAAATTCCTAGCTTAAAATAAAACTTGAACCCCATACAACCTTTCATCCCCTTTTTAACCCCCTTAGGGGTTGAATTTTTCAAAATCGCTTCTTATCTCTTGTACACTTTATAAATGCAACCTAGTGTGCAAATTTCAACTTTCTAGCTTTTGTAGTTTCGGCTCTGCGTTGATGAATCAGTCAGTCAGTCAGTCAGTCAGGACACTTGCATTTATATATAGGGGAAACTGGGGAGGGTTGATCACCCCTTTTGTTTTTAGCATACATTTTCTTAACTATTTGTAGTATTGAAAAACTTTATAGACCATACGATTCAGAATTTATCTCTTCATTAATAGTTTGAATTAGAACAGATTTGTGCAATAAATTAGACCATTATTTAATGAAAACCCATACTGTTGACTTTTACCATGTGTCCCCTATGTAAGGGAGACTTGTTTACCCCTGGTCGGGAGCCTTGATCCTAGGGGGATCAAGTGACCCTGGTTCTTGGGACACATGGTAAACAGATTTTTACCATGTCTCCCCATACCAGATTCTCATTGATTATATAACTAGGATCGCTATTAGCAATGCATCTATAATTTGTAAAATACACAGCAAACATATATATATTGCATCTTCCATGCTTTGAAGTTGTATTTCCGGTAATCAGATGTCTAAGCCGAAGGGATCAAGTCTTCCAGATTTGGGGACACTTGGTAAAAAGATTTTAAGCGGCAATGTCATATTTCGAGGGTAGTATCTACATTAATTTATTCACTTTATCTACAGAAAATTAATATATGAAGATATCAAACACATATTAATCCATAATCTTATACTTTAAAAAAATAATGTAATCGTATTATCCATAAAACAACATAAAATAGGGAATCAATTTTTGAACCAAAAAAAAAGTAAAAAAAAAAAACAAAAATCTTAGTTATTAACATAAAATTTCTTGTAACAAGCTAAATTTTTTAAAGTTATTATGAAGGTATTTTTAGCGTCAGATACCTACAGCAATTTTAATTTTTTTACCCATCTCTGGTCGTTATTGTTTACTATAATAAATAAGTTTAGAAATTTACTGCTCACGTTTCGAGGACGGTGTTTGAGCTACATAATCCTAAAATCCTTTCTATGGACCGTCGGTTCTATAGTACATAAGGTCGGAAAGCTATTGAAATAGCATTTCATCCATAAAAACAAATATCGCCGGTTGAAAACCAAATATCGTTATAAGTGTTGTTTGTCGACCGAGTAACATCCCCTGTGTGTAAAACGTTTAACTTGATAAACAAGACCAAGTGCGGGTAGTTCGTAAAATGTTGATGTCAACTTTCGTTAGTCTTTTCAAAGGCCACGGGGATAATTCCGTTTTCGGAGTTCGGAGTCGGTTGTATAATTAAAAACTGAATTATATGCCATTAAATCCCGTTTTAATAAACAATAATCAGTCAAAAACCTTGAAAGTTTAAATCAGTGTTTCTCTGGTCGTACTTTTGCGGCATGATTTACTAAAGAAAAGAAAATATTTATGATAGCTCTATGAATCATTTTGTAAGTAAATTTATTACAATATATATACTTGATCGCTTTGGGGGTGACATGATCCCGGAATCATATCTCCCCTGAAGAAAAAGACAAAGTCTCCCCATACATAGTAAGATTATAAAACGTGCCGTACTCGAAACGTGTGTTCGCGTATATCAATGTAATCCAAGTTAATCATCACTTCAATAAACAACAAATAAAATAAGCACATTCACTAACATCATTTCCATCTCATATTATAAAATAAATCCAGTTAAAGCTTACCGAAAATTTAATATAGTACGCAGAAAATCTTTCACCGTCCGCCATTTTTGAACCACTGACTTTTCCGATACAGTGCCATGACAGAACGTGAAGTTAGGAACGAATGAATGAGTGTTACTAGTGCAAAAAAATGTATCTCGTTTGGTTTGATTAAAAATGAAGTTTACCAAGTGTCCCCTAGGGATCGACCCTCCCCACCCTCACCTATAGATAGATAGATAGATTAAATATTTACAAGATTCAGCACCAGATGATGTCGACACCCTGCAAGTATGCTTAATTGCGATGTTCACTTATTGTGGCAGCGAAAGTGTCGAGTAAAAAAAAACAACGGGTTGCACTCAGGGAGTGCCGGCAGAAGTGAAAACTCAATGACTAGTGCAAAATGCACTATGTATAATTGAGGTTAACGCCTACTAGCGTTAGCGTTAATTACTTGAAACCCCTAAGCACATCACTGTTAGTACTCGAGTTATATTAATACCAGTTAGAGCGAAACTCACTAGATGGCATTTAAATCAATAAAGAAAAACTCAATGACATTACATGTAAGTTTTTCGATCAGGTCACGTGTCCGTCTTACGGTCACGTGATCGTCTTACGCTATCTCGAGTTTAACATTTTTTCGCCACCTCAAAAAGTGCACAGCGCCGCTAAAGAAGTTTTCACTTCAAAAAACATGGCACTTCATCAGCACACGAACGGTGTGTGTAATATTTACAGCGTTGGGTTTGTTGTTATTAACCACTCATATTTATTTCTGAGCATGGCTGCTCGCGACGTTCATGAGACAGCAACGTGACGGTAAAGTAGTTTGGCTTGTGAATAAGATTCCCTGCGTCGGATGAGCGACCTGTCCTACCTATAGTTCGTTTTTTATAGCATTAGAAAGAAGGTAAGCGATCTTGATATGTATTTTTATTAAAAATCACCATTGAATGATAAGTCACAGCAAATATGTTCGAATTATAAATCATATGCGATCTTTTACAATTTTTACATTATTTTGCTTTCATAAGTTAACAATTTTTTTAAAACGTTATTCAATATTTCTTAATAAAAAAAACGTTACTTTATATATGACACCGTAAGATTGTGAACCCGTTAGTTTACAATCTAACGTAGGTTAAGTTAGTTTATAATGTCCCTACCGTCAGTTTATAATTTAACTAGCGAGATTATAAACTTACGAGTGTTTACACTTTTACGGTGACATATATTATAATGTAAACATCTTTCAGTGTAAAATAAAGAATTATTTTTTTCTAAAATAATTTTACATTTCACTAATTCCAATTCGAATAGGTCATGTTCATTTTTCTTGTTTCTCCCTCCACCGAAAGTAGCAGATGACGTACCTACTTACAGGAATTTACCTCGCCTATAATCTACCCTGATAAATTATGTCTGTTTTTTTTTTGCGGATATTCCCTGTCACGGATAATTTAGGTGCATACCTCATTTCTGACAGCGACACAGAAATATCAGTTAAGTATGTTGCCTGGTAATATGAATATAATGTTACTGATGTTTCATTTTTAGGACGCATATTCGTCCCATCCTTAATTTACAGGGAACTGTTAATAAGTTCTTCATTTTACAAGATATTGATTTATTCTGTAATGAAAAAGCGGTTACATACACTGCGGTTTAAAGTTCTCAAACTTTTAGAAAAGGTGCCATACAACGTGCCTTTCAATGTTTACATTTGCGCTTGGGAGCAAACTTTGTAATTTGTGTTATGTTTGTCAGAACGCTAGCGCGGTAAACAAGGCACGTTGTTACCGTTTACTTCAGTGGCCTTATTACAACAACTTACAGAGCGCAGCACGGATAAGATGGTCGAGCTTTTATCCCTTGTACCTTGTGCTTATTGGAACATGACAGTAACGGTGATAGAAGGTGAAGGGGCGACCAACGACCATCTTAGTCCTTCTGTTTCGTGACAATTAGGGTAACATTCCATTTCTGACTGCAGCTGCACTACTGGTACTGAACGCGTCGCTGTTACTGTCAATTTCCATAGTAAAATTGACAGTAGTGCAGCTGCTGTTGGAAATGGACTGTCACCTTTAGGTATGTAGGTACTTACACATTATTCGAGATCTTAATTATCGATAAAGTACATCATCTCACATATAAAGTAGTACCAATATCTACATCGGTTCTTCTATCTTAAATATTTAGCCTTGTGCCTCTGCCTGGAAAACTGGTAAGTAATCCTAGCATTCTATGCGGGGAATTAGATATTCTCAAGATTTAATAATAAATAGCCAAACCTGGGGCCTATATTGCATAACATTTTACAACTCATAATACAAGCGGACGCCTCTTTTTATTCCCTTTTATTAGAAAGAGACTTCCACTTGTATTATGAGTTGTAAAATGTTATGTAATAGGCCCCTGATTGAGATTACTATATTTATGTACTTATAATATCTGGGAGACCGAGCTTTGTTCGGAAAATACAAAAACAGAGAAGAAACCTAGCTAGATCGATTTTTCGCCCCCAAAAACCCCCTTATGGCAAATTTCATCGAAATCATTAGAGCCGTTCCCGAGATCCCCGAAATATATATACATATAAATAAATAAACATATTAATAAATAAATATACAAGAATTGCTCGTTTAAAGGTATCAGATGATTGTCCCGTAATATTTTTTATTTCATTCATTCATACATATTTATTTTAATCAGAGCTAGGTCTCACTGAGTCGGCAAGCGATAGACATAGGGCTTACCGATATCCGGTGTCAAGTTGTTTGGACTGCCGTCCAATCACAGCTCGAAACGTATGAAGGGCGGATTTGATACGTGCCTAAGATATGATATGCCTGAAATGGTACTAAGGTAAACGTACTGGTATTCGACGCGATACCAGTACATATCATCTTGAAACTTAAGTCATTGTCAATAGAGGTAACAGCAGGGTGTCATCTATTGGGCATTAGCATGTCGAGCACTAGAACGTTTACCTTATCCCAAGTCTGTTACCTTAATACGTTAGATGTGAATTATATACCTTTCGAAGTTTATTTTGCGTAAGTACATACGCTGCTAACCATCGCGCCCAGGGGGGCGTAGGAGTGATGGAAAATAGGCGCCGGAATAAAAAAAACGCCGGCTGGTCCATTTATTACTAACAATAAATAATACAAGGTCTCAAAGAGTCTTTTCGTTTCTTGACGTACAAATATAAGGTTGGGAAACCATGCATTAGAATAGCACGAGTGCGAATAATATGGACAGACATATATGGTATGGTCAAACTTACGGTTTTTTGTTGCCTATGGAACCCAAATTATTGAAGGTATTATTCATGCAATGCACGGTCTTTTTATATTTCAAATAAACTAGTTTCAAGTCAAGGTTATTTATTATATTACTATTTCAGTAGCTACTTAGTTATCGTCAGAGCAAATATTTTCCATATTTCTACCAAAAATTGTGGGTTGTAATCTAAAAATTCTGAGTGATGAATGACCTCATTGGGTTCCATTTTTAGGGAATAGACCATCATTATCACTTCACTGACAGGTCCAATAAATAGACATAAAAGATTCATTAATCACAGCTGCCGAACTGGCGGCATATTTTTATGCTACGTACAATGACTGAAATAATATAATGTTCCAATATTTTAGGTGTGAGTGACAGGGGTGGAATGAGACAGAAACTAATTATATCGAAAGCTGGTTAATCTTAACAATAGGTAGTTTTAAATAAATTGATGGATTTTTCTAGTTCAGCTGTTAAACGTGTTACCAAGTAATAAGTTGTAATCTGTGTAATCAAGTAATAATCTGACTTCGGTGTTTTTTTTTTCATATAAAGTAGGAACCTTAATATATTTAAGAATAAGTTATTTTATTACTTACTTTCGTGTTAATCTTGTCGACCATAGTTGCAGTACTGGACTATATTTAGGTGGTTTTACGGCGCGTATTTTATGACGGATAAAGCCATCTACATATAACACGCCTGCCGGTCAAATGAAGCACTGTCGGCGCCGGCATTTAGCGAACTCACTGTCACGTCCGAAGATATTGCAGATACCGGAGACCGAACACGCCCGCTAGTTAAACACAGCTGAAGGGCCTGTCAATTTTAATTGAAGCCTCGGATCCGTGCCACGTTTTCATGGAGTCAGTGCCTAGTTACAGGCCGCAGTCCGCACGTTGCGCCAGATTAATGGCCCGGACGTGACGCGTCCGACACACGGTTGGTAGCACCAACTAGTTTCAGACCCGCAAATTCCGGGTTTTTTGTACATATAGGGTGTCACGTGTAAAACGGACAAAATTGCGTACGGTAAATATGATAGTAATTATAAGTTCGTCTCTTATCATCATCATTGTCATCTTGGATAGGTCCCTTGGAGCAGACTAGTGTTTTTCATTGGCGGTTAATGATGGTGTGTCTATTCAATTTAAATAAAATAAACCGTTACCTATTTTTGCTACCAAATTAGGAATATGTCACTAATCTTACAAATACAGATTATTTATTGTTTGAATGTGAGTGGTTATAAATGGTGGTAGGGTTAGTATTTGGTTACATCACAATCAGCCAGAAAGCGTACAATCCACTGTAATTACGTGTAAAAATAACGAAAAAGCGTTTCGAGCATTTACCCTGAATCGACATTAATTTTTTTCATATTTGAGAGAAACCATTGCGATTGGCACACGGCTGCAACATTTTTTGAACATCACCCCGTCAGCTGCTGCATCCTCTGCAAACTCATTTGTATGACAAAACTGATTGTAGTTTCAGAAAGCTGATCGATCGAATAGACACATTTTAACTAACGGCCCAATTCGAACAAATCTTATAAGATGTGATATCTTACGGTACCGATCTGTCAGTGTCAAAAGTAACCAAAAGGTTGAAGAAATGTCACCTTTGACACTGACAGATCAGTATCGTATCGGCGTGACGTCTTATAAGCATTGTTCGAATTGGGCCGTAAGGATTTATGTTTATGGGCTTTTGATCTGATAATCAAGCCAAAATGTGATATCATATTAGATAGGTAATTTTATTATGATTTATAACAACTAATAATAAGATCTGTTAAATTAGAGTGGGTACCTAAGTATATTGGATAATACTTAATAAAAAAGCATAACACTTATTTATTACGCATAATAAACTAACGCGCGCGCCTAACTTGCCAAAAAATTACAATATGGTGGACGAATGTTTGAAATGTCACCGTATATATTTAAGAATTATTTCGCTTATTTCGTTTTTTCTTCACATGTATGATGAAAAACATTGTGTGTAACTCCGGGGGTAAGAATAGGTACTATGATTCATTAATAAATCGAGTATTTAGGTGAAGTATTTCACTGAGTACATAACTGAGTTCGTCCTAACTGGAACACGAGATGTGTAAAGACAGATGTGTGGATCAAAGGATCCAGAAATTATGTTTGTAGTGATATCTTACGGCACTTTCATGCGGTCCCTCTTGAAAGGGACTCGTGCTCGTGTTTGTCAAGGGTAAAGGAGTGCTTTATCCCAATACATATATATGTGTGGACCTATCTATCGCAATACATATATATGTATGTATTGTCAACCGTGCCGCAAAAAAGAGAACTCTGACTGATTTCTGAACTGCCGGTCTAGCCAAGCTGACAATCGCTATCGCTTCGATAACGAAACGCTTTGTGTCTCTCCACAGAACAAGTTAGAATGGCGATGCGAGCAGGGTACGTGTCGCCGCCGGTTTTGAGCAAACGTTCGCATGCTACTCGCCCGCGCTGACCGAAAACGAAGTAAAAATGCCTTTTTGCGCCACAATAACCTTCAGATTAAGAATCCAGACATCAAATATGTCTAAAGGAGGCGTATCCATTCACCAGGCACACAAGTTTTTACTACCGTTGCGCGAGTGTTAGTAAATGTGGAGAGGACCGAGCGGCGACACCGGTTCCAATACTAACTGCGCGCGATAGCCATTCTAACCTCTTTAATAATGTTCTGTCACTCTTCCATGTTAGTGCGACAGTGACAGTTGCGTTTCGATCGCTATGAAGCTTAAGCGATTGGCACGTTGGCTACGCGGCCTGGGGTCCTAGCCAAGATGACAATCGTACATCGACAAACGCCAGACGAACAAATGTATCGAGATGACCAATGCTACGAAAAGTCACGTTACTAGTCCCGTTCATTATTTAAGTTTCATTTCGATTTTAGGTAGGAGCCCCTGAGTTTAGGTAGGTATATTCTGGATTATTACACAAATAACGATTATAAAATCTATTTATTTATTTTTTCTACTCCCGTACTTTTATTTGTCATTTAAAGGGTCGTTCACACGCCTTTAAAACCCTACCTTATAGTTGTCAAAACAAGTCTTTAGTCTATGCCCCAAAAAAGAATTTGTGCATACACGCAGTATCTTTTTGGCGATTTTACGATACTTCGTGTAATGACCACTTAAAAAATATTGAATGAAATACAGTGTTGCCAACCTTATTTTAAATGTCACCTCTGACAAATAAGTGAACCATAGCCATGTTGTATTTTAATTTCTTTCATTCATTCATTCTTTTCCCGCCCGTACCCTCCATTTTTACATTAAAATCTAAAAAAAAATCATAAAATCTATTGTACACAGTGCTAACACATTATTTTATAATCTGTAAAACAATAAGTTAGGTATATTAATGCTATTACTGTTTCAATATTTGTATACTTATATTCAATTTACACTTAAATCTACATTATATTGAATAAATTACGTCTGTGTGTTTGTGCGAAATATTACTAGTCGCTACAGATGTTACAGTGCAAATGAGCTGTCTCCTACAAGGAATTGCTTCTTCAAGGAAACTCACTTTATTTCAGTTTACGATCATTTTATTCAGTTTTCCAGGTGCACAACTAAACGAACTGTCGTAAAGCGACCCGCATTCCCTCTTTTAAACGTACTTCGACGAATGGAGACAATCTGCATGGAGCTTTGACTTTAGTGATTTACCAAGAGAAGAAGAAGAATCAAGAATCTTCAAGAATATTTAAGGAAATTGTGGGCAAAAGAATCATAGTATACTTACTTTTATATATGTACTTCAAAGATATAAAAGCGACAGTTTATATATAATTTACAATTTACAAGTAATATTTCTTATTTATAGTATGTCTGCTCCTTTGTTTATGGAAACATTCGTTTATTTATTTTCAACTTTATTACACAAATGCTTTGTGTGAGTGTCTTTACCAGTGAATCACACATTAAGTACCTACTCGTCCATAAAAAAAGAAAAAACGGTTTTCCATTTCTATATATTTTCCATTCTCCATGATTTTTTTGTATTTTATTGACACAATAAAAAACTACGTTTATAGGTTTTCAATTTTTCAATATTATGCAATAGTAAATATTTTTTTTAAAGCGATAATTATAACCTGTATATTTTGCTGAAGTCGAAATCAAAATGAAAGTGATAATATGTTAAGATTTAGTTAGTGGAAACCGTTTTCTCCCGAAATGGAAATTGTATTATGTATAAAAGTACCCTTTGTTAGTAGGTATACTTCCCTTTCAACAGAAACTTTTTATTTTATTTTATTTATTATTACTAATCCACATTACTCAACTTGTAACTAGACATGTTCCTGCAAAACTGTATGTACAGTTTGCCTGCAGGCAAGAGTCATAGAGTCATTACACATATATTTTAGTCTAAGTACTAATTGTAAATTATTATTAAACCTAAACACTTAAGTGTCACTTGCACGTGTGCAATTGTCACTTAAGTGTTTGCAGTACGTACTTTACAAGGTGGGTCTAGAAAGAAAAACACCAGAGCATTCCTCGTTTTCTCAGTCAGGTAATATGTTTCTGATGAAAATCCAATGATCGGGAATGTTAAGTATTAACTAGTTGACTCCATTTCGCGTAAGCCCCATATCGACGACCGCCACCTACACCTCTTACGTTAATAAATCATTTTCGCCCGTAAAAAGAGGAATATTAAATCGAAAGATGCGGCACAAAATGAAGGCGGGCGTTGTGAAAAATTGGGTCATAAAGAAGCAATTCGTAATGCGCAGAAACCGAGCTATTTTCAATTAAGTACGTACCGGGGATCTCCCCTAATTGTCTGGAATGTTCTTTTGGTCACGAAATGAATACCTATTATGAATTCTTTGACGAATCGAATTAAATATTCGCGGTACCTACGTTGCTTAGTTAAACAGGACGAAATTGTATATATTTAAATCAGTCAATTTTGGCCGTTAAGCCACCTCCGAAAATGTCCCATAATTCGAAATTTGTCAATAAGTCTGGCTTTTTCATATATTTTATAATGAATTATGAATTTTATGGGCAAAAAGATTTCTTTCGAGTTTTTAGCTTGGTCCCGCACAGGGCCGGATTAAGCATGTCGGGGCCCCTAGGCAGTGCAATGCTCGGGGCCCCCTTAGGCCCTTACAGTCAATTCTTCATACATAATGTTAATTTTTCAGTTCAGGGAAGTAAGTTTGTGGTTTTAATTTCAACCTTCAGGTGTCGGTTGAGCCGATCCGAACATGCCGAGCGATGTCTTTTTCGCTCTTATTGCGTGGACATAAAGCTTTTTTATATCAGTTTTTGCGTCAAGTGTGGGGAGAGCCTTTTTTTCTCAATAGGTAGTTAAATATTGTGCGAGGCTGAACAGCGACCATAAGACCATACGCCGAGCCACAGGATTAAAATTAATTCCATAGGTTTAAATGACTATTCATTCACCAGTTAAGCTAGCATGTAGGTACAGGGTCAACCAGAAAAGCAGCAAAAACACGCGAGCGCAGCGAGCGCGAAATTTTTTGTGAAAAAAATGTGAAAGCATGTTAAAAAGGCCGGGCCGGGCCTAAAAATCCGAAGTTCCCCAGTGAGCCTAGCTTTCATGCGAGGTCAAAACCGTGGTTCAGGATAAGCTCAGCTAGAGCATAGACGCCAACCAATGTCCATTGTATTAAAAAGCGAAACGGCAGGCCGAGCTTGGTGCAGCGAGGACAAAGGCTAAGCTGAAGAAGAGGAGATTTGGAAGACAAACCAAAAATGGAGGTAAAAAGTGAGGCTGAAGGTCGAGCTCGGCAATCTCCACATTACTGAACAAGCCCGAAGCGTACTTATAACCAGCGAGGTGAGCTTTCATGCGAGGCAAAAGGCCAAGCTTCTGAAATCAATGTTTATATTTGTTAAAAAGCGACGCCGAAGGTCGAACTGTAAGAAAGCAGCGCTCTGACACGAACCAATCGTCAAATGTTACTCGACAATAATATATGTTAAGCAAGAGTTACTCGGAGGGCCGAAGTTCCATTGATGAGGTATTAGTCCCTCGGGAGCCTGAAAATCGAGCTCGATAATACAGACTTTAAATCTATACAATATAACTTAATTTATATAATCATCTAATGATTGTGTATCTGAGAAACTGATATTGCACATTAGGTATAAATATTTAGGTACCATAAAAACAATATTTATGAATTTTGGCCTTATGAAACAAATATTGTTTTTGGCGCGCGCGGGGCCGCCGGGGCCCCCTAGCCGAGGCGGGGCCCCCTAGTCGAGGCGGGGCCCATAGGCAGTTGCCTACTCTGACTTAGGGTTAATCCGGCCCTGGTCCCGCAGTAGGTAAAAGTTGTTCATTATGGCGTAGATATTTAATTCAGCACTTCATTCCTGAAAGTATATGACTGTTCAATGAAAAAATTTTAACTGATATTTTAATATTTATTCTACATACTTACCTATAGTTCAACGAAAACTTATTTTTGTTAAACTGGTCCTTTGATAAGGTCTGGTGATAAACTCACTACATTATCAACATAAATCTTAGCTCAGAAAAGTTTCTCGAATATTAAGATTATTTGCTGAATAAACGAGCATTTAACTTTGCCCAGTATTTACACAGCTATAAGAAGCAACGAAACTAATTCTTGTGAGAACTATCCTTGTAGTTTCATTGGTTGTGCGAGTGCGGGCGAACCAATGTTATGGGACTGAAGATGAGTAGCAAAAAGTGAGCGAGTATTTATTTAATAGCTCTCAGAGATAGTTCAAACAGTTGGCGACCCACAGTTAATATTCTTATATAGGTAGTTATTTTAACACTTATTGTACATTTTTCGAGCAAAAAAATTGTTAGGTGATGCTAGTTGTTTCTACGCACAGACAAGACATCCTCCAGACTGAGCATAATAGCGCTACCCCCTCTGCCACAAATATACGGTACTCCATTTTCGAGTCAAAGTGTCTTTGTGTGAGCCACATCTGTAGAAAAACTAATACTGAGCATGCGAAATTCAAATCATAGGGATACACACACACACTACATATTCAGAGCGCCGCATGCATATGCACACAGTTCGCTAAAAAACGTCTTAATCTGTCAGCTCCCACGGCTCATATATGTGCCAGAACGCTTATGGTGACGTCATATCGTGGGATTCGACAGGTTAAGAATGGCTACCACCAGTATTGTAGCAATCCCAAAGAATCAGTATATTTATACAGAAATTCCGCAATCGCGCTACACATGTAAATGACCTATACTACCTGCAAACAAAACCTACGTCCGGGGTCGTAGAACTTTTCATTCACACCACGCTTTTGATATAGTGATAATTATGACCCCAGTCCTCAGTTTGGTTTGCGGACTGTAACAGAACGATAGGGACCATCCAGGGCGCCGCCCTATGCCGCCTGATTACAGCCGAGAAGTCGAAGGTCAATTCCGAAATCGCCCTTGTGGGCAGGCTTAGGATTAGGATTCGCTAGTATTATACGACCAAGTAGACTCTTCGCAATCGGCAAGCGATTGGAATGACAAATTCTTTCAACTGCGATGTTACTGGCAAGAATTAATGGATAGCTACTGCAGAAATGCTTTACAAGATAGTAGGATTTATCAAGATAAGTTGAGAAATTTCAATCAACCGGATCTTTACTCAGCGTAAGAAAGTTGAACATTTTGATGAAGACTGTTATTTGTATATATATGTCGAAGAGGGAGAGGGCTAATTGTGTGGGGCTATTGATAGCGGGTGGTGGGCATGGTCGATGTATTACTTCACAGCTAAAATAGTAGGTATGCTACCAACGCATGAAACAAACATGCAGATCCGTTAACCATACTAGTGCCTACTATATTTCAATACTAAATAATCAAAACGACCAATCACTATGATTTAAAATAAAAAAGATCACATTGAAATCGTTCAAATCTTTATTTTACAAAAGTAAGCTTCTAATGGCACATAAGAATTCAAAATAACACTTGGAATCAAACACTTAGCTAAACGGTTAAAGAATGTTTGAATCTATATGCTTTCAGAATAATCATTCAGGTATAAGCCTTCAGGAACGTAGCGAATTAGGCACGAGCTTGGCTAACGTCCGATCTCTAGCGCAGTCCGATCAAGAAGAAGGAAGCCAGTTCCAGCGGCGGAGCCAACCGGTCCCGCCTCCAATTCAAGTTGGTAAACCTGCCTGACCAGTCTACCAACATAACGACAAAAATGCCACTCGTGCCTACGTTCACTCAAGATACACCTCTTGACGTTCCAAAGCCTTCTACCTGTCATTTTAGTTCAACAATACGCCAATAGATGGTGGCGTTACTCACTACGCAACTTTATTATTTCGTTACAAGCAAATAATACGTAGCCAAACATTGCTAATCGACTTTATACAGGCGTCTAACTATGAACTGTAACGCTGTAATTCGTCCTTCTGGTGTCTCGCTCCGACATATATATAAAGAGGTAATCAAATTATACTTTCCTACTTATCACTCACATTTACGCCCTATTCGTTTTTACCTAACTTTTTTGTCGTAGAGTTTTTTTTATACAATAGTCGGTAGCTTCGGAGTCTTTTCTTTCGGAGCGATTATTTCCGAAAATATTAAGTTTTTCCAAAAAATGGTTTCGTTTTGTATGGGAGGTACCCCAAAAATTTTTTTTTATTTTTTATTTTATAGTTCTGTCGCCATGCATGAATTCATACCAAGTTGAAGCTTTCTAGGCTTTTCTAGCACTAACAATCACGGAGCAACGCCGCGGACGGATAGACAGACGGACATGGCGAACTATAAGGGTTCTTAATTGACTACAGAACCCTAAAAACTCCGAACTGTTCGTATTTATTTATCAGACTTACTGTATTTGTCACCTCACAGCGAGTAAACGGAGACTCCGAGCACCAGCTGTCACTCGCACAACCGAATTATGGCTGGATCAAACTTTCCGCCCGTCTGACAAGCATGTTACCTCTGCTTAAATCGCAGTGAAATAGAAGGGTTGAATTAATATTTATTATATACAGTCGAACTTACATACATATTTTATATTCGAATATGCCAGTAAATTGTGTATTATACCACAGTGTGCAGAGGGCCTACCGCGAATCACGTTCGCACTTGTGAATTCGTACGTAAGTGTGACAGAGAGGCAACACGTCTAACGTGATTCGCGGTAGGCCCTCAGAAGACGAGCCGATAACCAGCTGCACTACCTACTTATTTACTTACAGCACTGTGTAAAAATATTTTTTTAAATTTATTATTTACAAAACTAAATTAATGAATACCAATAAATAGACCGATTACTTTTTAATACTACTTACATTCACTGAACTAATTATATTGGATATAATGCCATTCGTCTAGCGAAGATTTTTTAGCTAAAATGGTTAAAGATAACTTAATTATTTCGACTTTCATATGCATTTATGAATCCGTATTTCGTTATTAATTATGTGAAGTATTTAAATAGGTACCCAGACTATGACAGAAAAGATTGTCCCAGTATCTGCAAATCATATATATGAGTTGGTACCTATGTACCTAATCTTAATCTAAGTTCACGGAAAATTAATCTTCTACTGTGCTTGCGCGTAAATATGTTCCTAAATGTGTAACTAGGTATTTAGTTAGTATGTTATCTATTATTAGCTTTCCAATTATTATCATTATATCAATTAAGTGTATTTGGTTTACCCGTATCTCTAGCTTTGTCGTCATATAGGTAACTTATTGAAGTATGATTGGATTAAAACAACACAATTTAGGGACTTCAACTGAAGCTATAACAAACGTAATTAAGGTTTGATAGGCATTATCCACAGATGTAGTAGTGTGGCTATGTACTTATACATATGTATTTATGCTTGTATCTGGTTCCTCATTATCTATGGCTGACACTGTTATACATGTATATTTGTAATGGTTTATATTTACTTACATAGTAAGATATTGTTTGTTTTAGTTAAGTATTTTATGCTAAGTTTCTTTTGTTATATTTTCAGCACCTACTCCTACTGACATATATAAATTTATTAATTTCTGCTATCTAAATGTTGTCTGGAAGGGATCGCTTTTTAGCGATAAGACCGTCCGTTGTTTGCCTTTACTTGTGTTGCTATAATAATTTATTTTTTCTATTATTTTCTTCCATTGAGGTACCTATTTGAGGTGTGCAATAAAGAGTATTTGTATTTTATATTGTAAGTCAGATACATTATGTACTCGGAGTAATAATCCAATATGGAGTGGTGACACGCACTAATTTCTATGTGAAAAATTCTGCCGTTTTCGGCGCGGGGGGCGAGGAACGCAGACAAATAATGTAGACACTAATGCATTTTTTGCATGCGTCGCTACACACGCACACGACAAAATTATCAAACACTAGCATAAACTATATTCACACAAATACAAGAACAAACACAGACAACCCTGTCCGTGAACGACATGATGTCAGTTTTAAGTAAACGTAGAAGTGCGAGGGACTTGTCGATAATATTGTCGATATTTTATTGACTGAATTATAACTGTCTGCTTTAGTCAATTATAACCATCAAAAACATTACCTACATGTAAAAAGGTGCAAGTATCGCAACGCTTCTACTACAAAAAAGTTTTGAGATGTAATGCTAATGTGAAACCAAGTCGGTTATTTTAATCAGTGCCAGGGGGTGTTAAAACCGTATTAATAAGATATCTTTAATTTGTAATACGTATAATGACTTGGCCATCGCACGGCTGCATAATGACATAAGGATCATCGTCACCTATTAAAAATAATTCTAATTGAACATAACGCTAGCACTAATTGCAGTTTGAGCATTACACGTATTTACGAGTACGGTACGAGTAAAGCATTATGTGCGATTGCCAAGTCAGTATATGTATTACAAATTAAATATATCTTATTGATACGGCTTTAACACCCCCTGGCACTGATTAAAATAACCGACTTGGTTTCACATTAGCATTACATGTCAAAACTTTTTTGTAGTAAAAGCGTTGCGAGACTTGCACCTTTTTACATGTAATGTTTTTGATGGAGTTCTTCTTTTCGGGTACTCATACCCATACTATGTATACACATATCATAACTAAACACATCTTTATTCGTACTCACATCGTACATACATCGTAGTGTACCTTTACCTACTATTTGTAGGAACTGCAACAGTAACTCTGTAATAGCATATATTTATATGGAATTACAAACTTACTTATGCAGTTCTTAGATCTTTAAAACGTGACTGATCTTGCAATATTTTTAGGTTTTGGATGGCTTGATAAGCTGAAAACTACTTATGTTTAAGATTTATTGCATCTTTTGGAAATCTAAAAAAATAAATCAAAATAACAATATATTTATAATGTTCATATAGATTTTAGCGATACTGGTTTTTATGGTGTCCCATCACTAACTATGGGAGAGTGATACCAGAGTAATAAATTAAAAGTGCCTATTTATGGAAAAAAGTCGGCAGTAAATACCTTAAAATAAATAAAATACAATACAAATATTGGACATGTCAAATAAAAAATATACGATAGAAACTAAGAGAAAAATTAATTTTCAAACAGTAGTAGGGTAGGTGCGTTAGTTTTCGTCCAGCTCTAGTTTTCGTCCACTTGACGAAATTGAATATAAATCTACATTGCTGCACAAATTTGGACTTAGTACAATCCTTAATGTCGAGACAATATATCTATCTACATAAAAAATGTAAGTATTTGGCAAGTAGTAAATTAAATATCAAATATGTTATTTGCTAATCTGTCATGTGGCCGAAAACTAGAGCATGGACGGAAACTAGCACAATGACCCTATATCGGTAATATCACGTTATTTATGATTTATACTATTTATTTGATTGAATGGATTATGTTGATATAAAAATAAGGTGTTATAGAAAAATAATGTGTTATATAAATTATATAATAATAAGCAACACAAATTAGAAGTTAGGTATACCTAATGAATATTTAGAAAGTCCTCTTTAAATATTACCCTAAATTAGATCTAGTACCAAGAAGTGGTATCACTTTCAGATTGACAATGTTTTTTAGTTTTTTGCTAAATTAGTGCACTATTTGATAATATTTACATGTAATAGTACTTACATATGAAAAGAAACGTGTCCTTTAAGTACGCTAGATGTTTCCGATCGGTTTTTACAGGAGGAAATGCTACAATTCGGCATTTTCTGCTCCTAACATTCCGCTTAGACTGACGTTTGCTGAATGGCGTATGACGTATGGCAACTAGTTTTATATAACCTCCTTGACCGTCGGCCGCCGACTTTTGGCAGAGGGGAACGCCTGTTAATGGCGGTTCCTGTTGGTTTATTATTCCGAGATTATGTATAATAAAACATGGATATCTTCTCATATTTTGTAGTAAGAACATAAAATACCTGCCCTACCTACTTTATAATAGGTATATACCTAATAGTATGTAGTATTTCTAGCTATGTAATGTAACATTAAAATAATCCACTCAGATTCTCATAGCTAACACCAAACCATAATAATATATGTTAAATAACTGGTAAATATCAAAAGCACTGTGATAAACCTACAGTGGGTTGATACTAAAAGATATAAGGATGTAAAGCTAGCCCTCGCCGCGCGCCGTTGTGAAAGATAAATGTAATAAACTTAAGTAAGTATATGACGTCAGTAAAAACTTATGTGGCGTTATTCATAAACGGCGGCTAACTTAATCAGTTGATGATCGTCGTTTGTCCCTATCCGTCATCATGCCATAGAGAGGGACCAACGACGATCATCAGCTGATTAACTTAGATGTTTATGAATAACGCCGTTAATACCTACATCTATGTACGAGTATGTTTATGACAGTTTAAGCGCACCAAGCAACGCGATTCCTACTTAAATAGTAGTAAAATAAAATACTTAAATAGTCCTACTTAACCCTTCGTACGTTTAAACACGGAAGGAGAATTTAAATCTATTGTTTTAAATGTCAAGGTCACTTTTTCAATGATCAAATTTGACAGGCCGCATACGAGGGGTTAATTGTTTTTTAGTAACTACTTTATTACTACTAACTACTTTATTGTACCTACATAACACAACACACCTATACTTATAAGTAATCTCTTCCAGCTAATCTTCGAGTAGAATTCGATGTAGTAAAAGGAGTTAAAAACTGTAAACCGACTACGGAACCACCACGCTTCTCTATCGTCAATATATTGATCACAGAAACATTAAATTATTTGTATTTATAACTTTACTTTTGTACTTACTGTTTATCCATGCAAGCACAAGATATAATTGTAGAATTTGGTAATGAGCAGGGCTCGGAATCGGTTTTTTTGTAAAACCCAAAATAGCCCAATATTTTTAATTATTTTATACTCTTTACGTAGGACTGAATCATGTATTTAGGTAACAACTTCGTATTATTAGATTGTCCCATTAAAAACGAAATAATAAATCAAAGAACGAAAAATAATGTATGTAATAATACCGGTATTTTTTGTATGAAGAAAAAACCGGTTCCGAGCCTTGGTAATGAGAGCCTAAAGTTGTTATAAACTTACAACCAAAACATCAAGTTTCGTGCCTTTAAAGGGCTGTATGGGAGAATAATGACAGCGAACCCCTTGGCACCCAACTTTGTAGATAACAAGGACAAGGGCTGAAATCAGTACCGCCGTGTTATCTTTTCATTACGCGAACGTCCTAAATAAACACGCTTTTAACCATTGGGTGCGAGCGCTTTAACAGCCCCTAATGGAAGTTGGAAAATCAATAGTTTCTTATACCTAATGATTATGATTACATACATTTGTGATTATTTAAAAATTTAAACATGACCTTTAAGTGCCGATTGTTAGGGCTCATTTCGACGGCGCATGAACTGGTATACGATTTTAGTTACATTGCGGACCATTGAGGTTACATCAATTCAGCCGACCGGTCAAATGAGGCAATGTAATAAAAATCGCATGCGAGTTCTCGCACCGTCTAAATGAGCCCTTAGTCATGCGATTACTTACTTTGCAATCTGTTAATAAGGCTAAGGGGCCTTTGGCCAAGTCGAGGTTAAAGCTACCACCTATCAGAATCACCTGAGTTGATTAAGCGAAAGCGATGACGCTGCCATTCATTAGTATAGTCATAAAATACCTACATAAATCTTGCTTTGTAATCAAGTTATAACAAAACATTCAATTCATACATTTACGTCAGAAACACATTAATTCTGTTAAATATGTTGAGGCGTGGGTGACCGATTTTGTGTCACACAAGGTAACACAGTTACATTTACCACATCGTCACAAAGCCTCGCACAGGTGACTGGATAAAAGGTCTCGTCAGTCCACAGAAAACCGTACAAGGTACAGTCCTTTGTCATTTGCATGGAACTCGCATCAATCCTGCGGAAAAAGCTCTACTCGAACCTTAATAAATCATTTTATCTCTTCTAAAGAATGACTAATGAAGACGGTGGAATTCTGAGAATGGAGAAAAGATTAAAGTAACAATCTGTTTGAAGAATTTATGCCGCGAGTAAAATATAATGTGATTGTATTGAGTAAGAGCAACACAGAGAGCTTCGAAAGCAGATCTGTGCTGGTATAAATGAATCACCTAAAAGGCAAAAATCACCTTAAAGTATTTTATTTATGAGCGTTCACTTTGTTTGGATATGATGTGCTTTGGTTGCTTAAAAAGCTTTTATTTATTTAAAATTTTAGCGGAGTCCGTCCTATCTAAAACTTACGTCGTACGTAATCATATTTGGTTTAGTACAATTTTTAAGAAATTTATTGATGCCCCAAATAAATTTAAACATAATATTTGCGGCTTCATTAAATCGCTCACAATACTTATAAATTTCGTAAAATAAAGTAGAAAGTATGTGTATTTTTTTTTATAAAACTCTCTACATTTGGTTTAAAATACTTAACAACCCTCATGGCGGAAGATAGGGGCTAAAATCGTCAGATAACGAGTTTTCTCATGCATAACTTTGCCTTCGCTAGCAGGTACCCGCCAAAAAGTTTTAATCGCTACTTAAAGTTGTTTTGCTTACGCGATCAGCAGTTTTGAGGAATATCATAATTATTAGAAAATATGTCAAGGACGAATTTTAGGGAGCTGTAATCTTATCTTATTGAGTTTTTAAATACTATTTGATACATTACAATCTTTACAAGTGTTTCAAAATATGTGTTCAGTTAAGGTTAAATTCGAAAGGCTGGTGCAGCATTACTGCTGCTCTGTTGACGCAGGAATAGGTACTGGCCACTTTTAGTTATCATTACATGAACATATTTACATCCATCCATTTTAAAGGCACATTTATATTTGTTTCATCGCCTAATTTGAAATTGTACCATGAGTTACACGAAATAATTACAACAAGCGTCCATGTCAACAATTAATCAAGTATCAAAACATAATTTGATGAAGCACACTTCGCTTGTTAAATAAATTATCGGATATTCGTTGCACTCATTATGTGGCCTAGCGTAATACAAGCACAGCGTATAGTTATCTATAGATGACCATCAACAGACTTTGCATTATAAAAACGACCACAAATACTCGCGGTCACTATACATAATAAATACTTACACATAGATTCTCTTATAATCCTTACATAATACAACCTACCACTCCTACTCCGTCTCCTAGAACTCCATTTGTTCGTATTTTATACAAATCACAAAGTAAGCGGTCGCGATCCATTATCCCGTATTCATAAAACTTAGCAAACCTCTGTTAAATTTTGTTTCTTTCTAACAACCACAAATGTGAAGTTAAGTGTGTGAGGATAATGACAAATTAAGGGCTTGTCAGGTTTGAAAAGCGTTTATGACTAACGCCATAAAAAACTACGTGAGTGCCATTGTATGGCAAAAGCCAGGCGCGCCATATACCTACATATTTATGTTCCACGTAGCATAGAAGTGATCTGTGGGTAGGGACAGATGGTATTTATTAACATGTAAATTTGCTCATCAATTAGTGCTTTGTGCGGGCCGCTCCTCGTGCATTTCATACGAATTTACATAATAAAATTGGCCTCGCGTGTCTTGCTGGATCACCGATTTTGTTGACGAATATTTAATACTAGCTGTTGCCAGCGACTTCGTTCGCGTGGATTTGTATGTTGGTGGTAATATATTATATTCTACATGAGCATAGAGCATTAATGCAGCAAAATATAGTAGTCTTCTTCTTCTTCTTTAATTGCCATGCCCTAACGGATGTCGGCGACCACCTAAAGAAGATAGCAGTAGGGACTGTTAATAATTATACAAAGCATGAGATTTGTCTGTCACAAACTACTCATGAAGTTTCAAGCCCCTAACTGAAAAAAAAATCTCGATAGAATCCCTCCCCTTAGAAAATTTTCAAGTCCACTATTTAAAAAAAAATAGCGCCCGATGCATACTTTCAACCCTTTTTCACCACCTTGAGGGATGAATTTTCAAAAACGCTGAAATGAGTTTTCTTCTCTTTTAATAAAATACATTTTTACGAAGTTTCAAGTTCCTGGCTAAAAATTAAATTTGAACGCCATACAAACTTTCAACCCCTTTTTAACCCTTTTAACGCTGGAATTACTTTACTTGTATTCTAATAATATGCTTTCGTACAAAGACTCGTGACCCGCACTCACAAAAATGTTTGATCTCCATACAAACTTTCAACCCCTTTTTCACCACCTTGAGAGATGAATTTTCAAAAACACTGAAATTAGTATTCTTCTCTTTTAATTAAATACCTTTATACGAAGTTTCAAGTTCCTAGCTTAAAATAAAATTTGAACCCCATACAAACTTTCCACCCCTTTTTAACCCTTTTGTAGGATTATTTTTATAAAACGCTGAAATTACTTTTCTTGTATTCTAATAATATGCTTTTGTACAAAGATTCAAGCCCCGCACTCACAAAAATGTTTGTTCTTCATACAAAGTTTCAACCCCTTTTTCACCACCTTCAGAGATGAATTTTCAAAAACGCTGAAATTAATTTTCTTGTATTCTAATAATATGCCTTTATACAAAGATTCAAGTCCCGCACTCAAAAAAATTTTTGATCTCCATACAAACTTTCAACCCCTTTTTACCTCTTTTAAGGGATGAATTTTTAAAAACGCTGAAATAGCTTTTCTTGTCTTCTTATAATATGCCGTTGTACAAAGATTCATGTCCCGCACTCAAAAAAATATTTATATTATACATACAAACTTTCAACCAAAAGGGGGTAACCACCTTGGGGGATGAATTTTCAAAAACGCTGAAATTAGTTTTCTTCTCATTTAATATAATACCTTTTTACAACGTTTCAAGTTCCTAGCTCAAAATAAAATTTGAACCCCTAAGACAAACTTTCATCCCCCTTTTAACCCCCTTAGGGGTGATATTCCAAAAACGTCTCAATAACTTTTTTTGTAATCGGCTATTATGCCTTTCTAAGAAGTTTCAAAGCATTTGTAATGGATTCAAACTTTCAACCCCTTTTTATCCCTTTTAGGGGATGAATTTTTGAAAACGCAGAAATTACTTTTCTTGTATTCTAATAATATGCCCTTATACAAAGATTCAAGTACCACACTCAAAAAAATATTTGGTCTCCATACAAAATTTCAACCCCTTTTTCACCACCTTGGGGGATGAAGTTTCAAAAACGCTGAAATTAGTTTCCTTGTTTTTTAATAGTATACCTTTTTACGAAGTTTCAAATTCCTATCTTAAAATAAAACTTGTACCCCATACAACCTTTCATCCCCTTTTTAACCCCCTTAGGGGTTGAATTTTTCATAATCGCTTCTTATCTCTTGTATACTTTTTAAATGCAACCTGGTGTGCAAATTTCAACTTTCTATCTTTTGTAGTTTCGGCTCTGCGTTGATGAATCAGTCAGTCAGTCAGTCAGGACACTTGCATTTATATATATATAGAAGATTATATAACGCGCAACTTTAAAACAAAGAACATACTCGTAGATATATCGTGTGATTTATTAAAAAGGTACTAAGAGATTTAATACAGGCCGGATTTTATATGTCTGACCATATACTGCTACTGCACCTACCTGTTGACTTTTGTATGAGTGCTACATTTCCTGCTATCTAAAGGTTGTCTGGAAGAGATCGCTTTTTAGCGATAAGACCGCCTGTTGTTACCTGGTTCTATTTTCCGTTAAAATTTCTTTGTAGTTTTACATGTACCTATGTAAAATGTAAAATTATTAGTGCAATATGGGGTGGAAAAAAATCTGCCGTCTCATATATTTCGGTGATTTGTATAGAACATTTTTTTTCGCGATTTCGGGGTTGGATCCATAGTAAAAGTTGTTAAGTGTGACCTAAATATTCATGCATTCTAACCTGATTGCTTATATGATAGGATCTGTAAATATAGGTAGGTACCATACGCCCAAGGACACAGAATTCTGCGTCTAAATTCGTCATCCAAACTAAACAAGGATACCAAAAGGACAATATGTTTTATATTGTTTTTACTATTACTTATCTGATAAGTAAATCACTAATCGAAAATTTAAGGGTATTAAACAGTTTTGTTAGAGACCATTCATACCTTAATGGCGTTTTTACATAATATATTTCTTTCATGATACTTTCATCATACTATAAAATCAATATAAATAATTTCTACGTAAAATACGTGCGTACGTACGTAAACTGTTCAATATCGGATGTTGAATATTTTATATAACTAGGAAAATACACGGTACGTTTCTTTGCAGCTACTTTTTTGAAATACTAATGAAACAAATTGCAGCACACGAGATTAAAAGTAAAATACAGACCTGCCTTACAATGAAAATAAAATACTCCGGGGTATGAGCCGGTTTAAATTGTATCTGCATTCGGTAGCAAACATGTTGTGATGGATATTACTCGTGCATTGTCGATCGACCACCGACATTTTGTTTGCATGGCGGTGGTTTTATGCAAATATGGACAGTTCTCATTGTTGCAATGTTGGGAAGTTTCTTAAAATTTTTTTTTTCGTTGTCCCTCTCGGTTGAAATTGAAGTCCAATAAAATTTATAGATATTTGAGACAAAAATGTATGTTGCTGTCATATATATGTAGCTTGTATAATGTACCTACACATTATCACTTGAGTGAATAATGTGGTAAATGTGATAAGATGCTATAACTACCGTATGTTGCTCGTCTATAAAGAAGACCTACTTACCTACAATGGTGTGGATTGTCAGGTTCTCGGGCGCAGCAGGGTTCTATTTTTATCGCCTGTCACTATGCCCGTCACTTTCACACTTACATACTTAATATTGTCTTCAGTTACCGCGATAGTTACTCATGAAATTAAACTATTAAAACGGAATTAATTCTACATCCCGACGTTTCGAACCCTTAATAATGGCGAAGGTCTTAATAATGGCGTAGAGAAAAATCTAGCGGAATATTCTCGGATATCCGACGGAAATCGTCTATCCAGGCGTCCCAGGTACCTAGCACTATTGAAGCCCTAAGATACATGTCCGCCCTCGGAGTACCCAACTTGCGGGAAGAGGTCAAGATCTTTTTGAGTCACTGAGCCTGAGAAGTAAGTACCTAAGTGCTGATCTATACGGCAAGAATTTATTTAGTAAAAAAATTAAGCGAAATAGAATGCAACACATAAAATTAAAATTAATATAGATACAGATCTGCTATACAACAAAAATAAAACACGCTCTGCGTAAGCCGGTTTACATTTTTTATCTGAATTCGGCAGCGGCCATTTTGAGACGAATATTATGCATTGTCGAGCGGCCACTGACAGTTTGTTTACGCGGCGATGGTTTTATGCAAATATGGACAATAATTATTCTTGTTGCGATTACAGTAAATACATTTCGTAGAACTTTATTTCTTTTGTACCTAACCGTAGAAAATCAAAAAGTAATGAAAACAAAAAGTTTTTGGAAATGAATACAATTAATGTAAACAAATAATTTATTTTTAATTAAATTAAAACCTAACTCATAAGACCCGGCGTTTACAGGTTTAATCTTCATTCTTTAATCTCGATTCAGATCCCGTGCTCCTAAGACTTTCGCCCTTCAAGTCTACAAAAATAATACTTCTTTTTATAACCCAATTGTTAGAATGTGTCGTCAGTACAATGATTTAGCATCACAACATAGAGACATCGACATTTTCAACTCACGGCTAGCGGTTTTCAAGAGGCAAGTCGTTGAGGTTCTTGGCCACCATACTACACAACAACAATAGTAAGCAATTTAACATGTTAAGATCATTTATGTAATTTAATAATTAAGTCGGTTTAAAGATATTTTTATTTCTCAAAAAGAATAACAGTAGTAGTTAAGTAGTAGTGTTTTTTTTATAATTTTATAATTTTAGGATAGTTTTTGCTCGTTATTATTTTTTGTTCTTGCTGTGCTCACTTATTTTGGGTGGCATTTCTATACAAAGCCTACCACTTTTATTGTATTCATGTATTGAATGTCGTCTGTAAAGTGTGCCTTATAAATAAAATAAAATAAAATAAAATAAAATTACGCCTTTACATTTAAAAAGTACAACGTGGTAGTAGGTGGGTTAAGTATTAGTTGTTCCAAGTTTTTTTTATTGATACATATATCTATGCTTCCATTGAAGAATATTAACAGTGATCGGAATTGGTAGTGCCATTTCACGGGACTTCGGTGCGTAAGCTTAGTATGGACATACCTTTTCACCCCGGGTTTTCATATTACCTACTTCAATAGGGATAATGACACATGTTGAATTTTATAACAAAATCTAGTAAAATAGATAGCAAATGATCAATTTATCATAATAATGTGGATATTAAAATAAAATACGGAAATGTTACAGGACCTGAAAGTTTCAAAATTTAAGTTTTTGTTTAACTTCCAAAAACGATAAAAATGTGTACCTTTCGATTCCTTACATTTTATCCAAAAAAATATTGTATAGCAACTATATACATAAACGCAATATTTCATGGACAAAAACGCAATTTTCTTGTTTTGTCCTTACTTCAAGATGGGATCTCAATGACCTTGACGTCACGTTCACTTATCCTTTTGTGAGGGGCGTTTCGCGAGTGAAGTGCGACTGTCGGACTTTGACTATAATTTCTGACTTTTGTGTTGCTTTAATGCAATGGCTCCCATATAGACATTTGATCCTAAAAACAAACTCGATAGATTGATACCATAAATGAAAATTAGTCATGTAGCCTATTAAAGACATGCCAAGAAATATTTTCGTGAAAAAATAAGAGTCTTTGAATCGCGAGTCTTATCCATGTTAAGTACAATGTTTGAGGTTATTGACCCCAAATGGCACTACCTATTCCGATCATTGAATATTAACAATGCTTGTTTTGCAAAGGTCGGTTCAAGTTTTGCCATTTTTCCTTTAATATAAAAACACTTTGATTAAACTTCGATGCTCCGCGTGCGATTTTAAAGAGTAGGTTTAAATTTATGTCCGCCATTAAAGTGTAATAAAGTTTGTATTTATATCGTAGCTTTTGTATTGGTACAAAGTTAATTTACCTACCTTCTTTACTTACTTAAATGTAAAATACTACGCTATAACGAAATTATACGTTTCTCTTGGAATATTTTAGCATTTCGGACAACGAAGCCTCATCAGAATTAATTACCTTTGAAGAATTCTTGCATACTTGATCGAGGAGGTACTAGTAATGAGGAGATACTTAGGTACGTGGACTTATTACATCTCTATTTTTAAAATAGTAAACTATACTTGGTTGGTCGCGTTCTTATAATTAATAAATTGATTTATTCACAACCAACATGTTATTGTGTATGTTATTATGTACATACATAATTATTTACTAAATAACTAGGTATATATTAAAACATTAATTTGTTTCTTATAAATAATATACGCAGATGGTAATTTAAATAAGAATTACTGTAACCCAACTTCCAGTTACATCGTGTCATTAATGTCATTGTAAATATGTATCAATAAATTTACCTAAACTATAAAAAAGTTCAACCAAATGTTAATAAATATCTATATCACATAACTAATTATTACAGTAAACTCTTTATGAACGTTAACCGTCAAAAATGAAGATGATAATAAAAGTCCCATTAGTAATTCCGAGGTTAGAATCTCCAAAATTTGCTCTCTAAATCACCTGAAGCCCTTAAATACGTTTAATATTAGTATTAAACGATTTACCAGTCCAACGAATTTATAGATACCTATCAAGAGTCAAAATAATGATCATTATCAAAGCAAAATTTCCTTTTACAAACTCGTTTTCAGAGGCGAGGATTAATGGGGGCTTAGAACGGAGAACTGGCAAGTATATAATAATATAAGGTAAAAATATTGCCAATATATCGTACGATGTATGATGATGTATGACGTATGATGGTTTGGCCAAAAACTATTTTATTATGAGTTAAGGTTATGCGTATTTCCTGTGGAGATTATAAAATAAACAATATTTAAAGCCTAATTTGATGTTGAAACCATTTGCTTCTTAAAAGTTGCATGATAATACTTAGAAAAAGGTATCCAAATTGTTTCATAAAAATTAACCCTAAGAGACTTTTGAAATAGAGGGACAGTATATTATCTAATAAACGATACCTATGTTTGAGTTCATAATACTTATTTAGGCTACTACGCAATATGCCAACTATAAAAAAAATAATTTTACTTCGACCGCTACATAGCATTACGAAGTACTGCTACATAGCGCTTCGCTACATACTGCCGTATTCGAACTTCAAGATATTCACAAGAGACGACACGTACTAGATCCATTCTAGATACGTTATAGTTTAGATTTCAACTAGTTCTCTTTTGCAGCGCAATTCCGGCAACAAATGTCACTTTTACGATAGATCGTGTTAGATATCTATTAGATGTGAATTAGATCTCTAAGTAATATCTTGTGGAAATCGTTCAAGAGTATCTCCAGAATCGCAGAAATGTCAAATTTGACAGGTTAGATTTTAAACATATCGTTATCGTATCTTGGCGATGTCTAAAAGTTATCTAATAGATGTCTATTACAAAATCCGAATCGGGCCCTTAGCCTCAATTTCAAGCCGTTACAGTAACTATTATTAATCTGTGCTCCAACAGTTGCTCTAAATGACCCCGAGCAGAGCTAGCGCCTGCTCTTTGAAGTTAGCAGACTTAAATAACAAATGTCTCGCAATAAACAAAAAGACCGTATATTTCTGCGGCAACGAAACAGAATGCCAAGTATTTCTAATACCTAGTATTAAAACTCGAAGTACTTGTCTGAATTCCTAAGAATCAAATCAACAGACTGTCGAAATGGAGTCTCAAATTAACAACATCAGTTACAAGACAATTCCCAGCATAATAATGGGTGGAATTTCATAGCGGCGCGGATGAAATGAAGGTTTGGAAACCGATTTTGGGGCATCGTTAAGGTTTCAAGGCCTTTAGAGTATTTGGAAAATGAATCTTGGGGCCCGATTTGGACTTTGAAAGAGACATCTGTTAGATATCTTTTAGACATTGCCAAGATACGATAACGACATGTTTAAGATCTAACCTGTCAGATTTGACATTTGCGCGATTCTGGAGATACCCTTGAACGATTTCCACAAGATATGGCTTAGAGATCCAATTCACATCTAATAGATATCTAGAGTAAGACCAAAGAAAGTCTGCAGCGCTAGATTAAAAGTAGTTTTTAAAAATCAGTATGCGACAACACCACAGAAAATGGATTAAATAGTCTTGATACTTGTGAAATTTCTACCATATTTACCGTCTATGAAAAAATTAAGCTGTATGCACAGCTTAATTTTTATGGTAAAATAAATTTCATTCCAACAATAGATGTCACTATTAATATGTACCTAGACATATACTAATATTGATAAATAATATTGGGAGAATGTGACATTTGGCTTCATCAAAATTAATAAGCTTTTGTAATATCCGCGACGGCGGTAAATAGGTACAGAGGGCCTACCGCGAACACCGAAGTTCTCAATATGCAGGCATCTTTCTCTTTTACTCCCATTAAGGCGTAATTAGATTGACAGAGAAATTGCCCGCAATTTGCGAACTAAAGTTTTCGGAAAAACTAAATAAACCATTAAAACAATAAACATATTATTAAAAATAAATTGTAGCTTTAACTAGTAGGTACCCATGCCGTGAGCATAAGCATGGAGGTTGTGGGTTCGAGCTCAAAACCAGGCTAGTACCAATGAGTTTCACGAAATGTTAGAGGAAGTTCATAAGTATGCCTATACCTATTAGGTGTGTTCAATTTGCTGTGAAACCTTAGTCTAAACCAATATTATATTATCTAAGTAGGTACATATGGTGAAGTATTAAGATGTTTCATTCCACTTACCCGTCATCAACTCCAAATTTTGTAAACATTGTCGTTTTTCAGCTTGAATCGCCTCGTGCTGACTTTTTACAAGTGTAAAATTATTCGTCATGCGGAAAAGTAACTCCCGCACGCCGGTTTTGTAAGGTTTCACCATGTTTATTCCGTTCATCACAAAACACAACGAATATTTAAACGATTTTGACAAACACATACCATAGTGCATGACGTTTACTGACTGCTAAAAAACATTGCCATATGTAGTTTTTTAATTCGCTGTCAAATTATTGCGCTGCAGACTTTCTTTGGTTTGACTCTAACGTAAAAGTGACAATTGGTTGCTCTAATTGCGCTGCAAAAGAGAACTAGTTGAAATCTAAATTATAACGTATGTAGAATGGATCTAGTACGTGTCGTCTCTTGTGAATATCTTGAAGTTCGAATACGGCAGTAGGCCGTCTTTGTTTGTCGTCCGCTTATGCAGAAACATGAACGTTATTAGCATCTGCACATGATCTGCACACAAGCTTGACGTATAATAAAATTTAAAAAAATATATCAATTGTTTATTGCAGTTTAGCAAGATGCACTGCTGAGAGTAATATCATATCAATGTCAAATCAATAACACTTCAAATTTTGTATTAAAAAAATTAATAAAATACTAGTAAACACACCCAAAAAAAATCTGAAACTGATTTATAAAAATAAAATAAAAATAAAATAAAAAGCTTTTATTTCAGGCAGTACCCATATACAAATTGCATTAGAACTAATTTAAAACTAAAACTACTGACACTGTAGAGGGGTGCCACTCATGTTAAAAATGTTAAAATAAAATAAAATGTTAAAATAAATCATGATCGCACATTTTAAGTGCCGAGTCATTTTCTGTTCTGGTTCATGTGAACAGAAATCCAGCGCTTAAACACCGGACTCCTTATATCGTCAGAAACAGCCACAAGTATTTTGTTGTCGGAAAGGCGCAGTCTCCCCCAGAACGAGGCAACGCGGGATCTCGTTACCGCGAAAAAGTCGGGGACCCCCGCGTCCGCGAACATGCCCGACGCGCTGCAGCACCGCGGCAGCCGCATAAGAGCCCGGAACGCGTCATTGTACTGAACTCTTATTCTGCTCATTGCCTTCTGCGTGAACGTTATCCACAACTGGGAGGTGTACATGCCTAAGCAGTATGCCTTGAAGAGTGTGGTTTTTACATCCTTGCTGCATTTAGAAAACCGCCGAGCGAGCATGTTGCCTCTGACGGCGAGGGCCCTCCGCTCACGCTCAATATCATCATCGTCATGCAGCCGTTCCGTCAACAAGTGCCCCAAATACTTGAACCGCTTAACAACATTGATTACCGACCCATTTAAATACACCGGAGGTACGCTGTCCGGCCCAGAACCCGACGCGAACACCATCATCTCGGTCTTGGAAACATTATATTTCAGTCCATGTGCATTACCATAATGCTCACAGACCGAAAGTAGCCTCCTCAATCCCTTGATTGAAGGGCTGAGCAGCACCATATCGTCCGCATAACTAAGGTTATTTACACAAACATTTCCTACATGACAGCCGACTTTGGTGCTCCTCAGCTCTTCAATCAGGCCATTCACGTACAGGTTAAAAAGGACCGGAGAGGTAACCCCCCCTTGACGGACCCCACACTCTAGCCTATACTTGCTAGAGGTTTTTTGCTAGATTTCATTGACTCGTAGTGAAATTCTAAATTACTTATTTGAACTTTGAGTAACTTCGTGACCTACTTAAAGGATGAATAATATTATTTTCATAGAATAATTTAGCATAAGGTGGATTTCTTTCTGTCAACACAATTTTATTAATATTATCAGAGTAATGTTAAAGTTTCGAATTAACTTTGAGTGTTGTTTTCACCTGAGTTATTTTTGAAGAATATTGAAACTTGATAATTTGTGTAACTTAACACACAAAAGGTGAAGTTTTAACATTTCTTTTGTAAAAGCCCTTGTTTTACACTTAGTTTGTTTGAAGGGAGTAAAGTTTGTACGAGATCGGAATCGATTGGTAAATATTGACCCCTTTTACTGCGTAACAAAAAACCACTACCAATGGTTACGACTAATAATATAACGCGGCATATATGCTGTTTGAAAAGCATTATTAAATAATAACAAATTTTTATCTCCGATTTTTTTTTCTTTTGAAATAGAGACTTTTAAGCTAAGATTGTATGTCAGCTTTAGTCTCCCCTGTGATATTAAATTAGTATTAAGTTCAGTAACTTTGGTCTTCAACTTCGCGGTTCATTAGGACTGTCCAGCTTCCATCCGTTATGTTTGGGGCTCAGAATCATATGGAGAATCTTCCTTTCGCCTTCCTGTCGGATCTCCCAGATATCTCTTGAGCGACATGGTGGAGCCGGATCTGCGCAAATTCTGAGTCAACAATTGGTGAGAAGTAGCGCAGGACCGAAAAAAGTGCCTGTCTTGTGTCGGAGGCCAAGTCTCATTTTAGGTCATTGAACCAACGGAGTAAGTAGGTAAGTAAGTAAAGTTAAGATTATTGAGAAGAAATTTTTCAGCAAATACTGGTGGCCAGGCTTATGTAAGTTCTCTTTACAATTATACCTATAAGTAGCTGGCCAAGCTACCAATATTATTAGATTTAATTGTTTGTAAAAAAATAAAATTGAAATTGTTGTAAATTTGTAGGTAGGAATTCAATTGCGGTAAGAACTCTTTAAAGGTATACAATATTTTATGTTGCTATGGTTGTTATAATAACAAAATTGTCATTAGAAAATAAACATTAAAGAGAATACCTAACCTGTTTTATTACAACAGCAGAAATAATAAAATGTAATAAGCCAAAATGAAGGAGTTCTCAGTTCCTGGCTCTGACATAGCGGCTGGCACCGTTCCAGCTGATCCACGGCTCCGAGTGCCGGCACTTTTTAATACCCACACGACTTTATGAAAATGAAAGAAGGACCACTTTATAACCCAACTGCGAATTTTGCCAGTAATGACGCAAGTTCCGAATATACATTATGCATATTTTTCGAGCTCGCTGTATTCCTATAACACTTGAAAATGTGGTAATTAAAAAAACGTTCATTGTTACTCATTCTCATATATATGGATGTAGTAAGTAGGTACAACAAGATCATAATATGTGCATTGGGCCACGAGTAATAGTCATAGAAATAATCTATCTGTCCCTGTTTGTACATACATACTCGTACCTAAATACGTGTATATTTTTACCGATCGCTTAAAAACTGATGAAAGGCTTTACTACTTTGGAGTTCCAGTCGGGGTGCCGGTTATTTAAAAAAAGTCGCACCTTTATAACGCTCATATTTCAAAACATGTTAGGCTTATTGAAAACTTAACTTAAGGTGACACAAGGTGAGGTCAGGTGACAAACAGAATATTATATTCAACAACCGCAACTACGCGATTAAATAATAATAGAAGACACTCCAACGCGACAGTGAATTTCTTTGAAATTTTACATAAACTGTCGTACAAAATACCTTGATAAAATAATTAAATAACTCTTAAAAGCTTTGTACACGACACAAAGCGGGAGTCAACTCTTCGCCGAAGAAAACCGCGGTGAGAACATTTTGTATGAACCTCGAATTGCTGACTATAAATTTTCCGTGAGCTGAAATCCATTGTGACTTGTATAATAAAGCAATAAAAAGAAAGTTGCGGCATCCAGGATGCGTTAAACATGACTGAGGAACTTTACCCATAAATACGGCAATGCATTGAGTCGAGACTCCTGGGAGCTGGGATTGTGGTAACTTTGCGCCAACTTTTGAATTTTTGTTGCGCATGATAAGCTTGCACCGCAGCGTTTACGGCAAACCGGGCTTGCAATTTGTTAAGGTTTATTCGGTCACGTTATTTACCTTTATAGGAGCAATTGTGTTGTTCTGCTATTAGAGTATTCGCGGTATCTGGTTGCCGCTTTTGTGCTCTGCTATTATTGTTTTGGTAAAGGTTTAATTTTAACTTATATTTACCAGCCCTAGTAGCATGGTCGCATTTTTATCGTTTATCACCATGCCTGTCACGTTCTAACAAGTATGTAAATCAACATATATTGAACAATCAGCTTCCTCGCGTTGTCCCGGCATTTTGCCACGGCTCATGGGAGCCTGGAGTCCGCTTGGCAACTAATCCCAGTAATTGACGTGGGCACTAGTTTTTACGAAAGCGACTGCCATCTGACCTTCCAACCCAGAGGGTAAACTAGGCCTGTATCTGGGGGCACGGCAGTGCCCCCGCCAAGTCGAGCGCGAAGCAAGCACTGCCGTACCATCCTTGACTGGAACCATTTCGCCGCATTTTCAGGCCCCTATTTGAGAACCTCTGGATAAGACCAGAACGCAGAAATTTTCGTCATCCAGTAAGCTATAATCACATACTTAAAATCCAAAATTTCAAGTCTGTAGGTCATTTAGTTCCGAAGTTAAGCGAAAGCAAAGTTTCGCATTTATGACACTCATTCATTCACTCATGATCATCAGAATAGAATTAGTACTTCCCATAAACTCAGAGAGCTGAAATTTGGTACAGTTAGGGTTTAATGGTCACATAAAGGGTAAACCTAAAAATGTTGCAATATCAGTCACGTTTTAAAGATCTAAGAACTGCATAAGTAAGTTTGTAATCCAATGGCCAAGTCATTATATGTATTACAAAGTAAAGATATCTTATTGATACGGTTTTAACACCCCTGGCACTGATTAAAATAACCGACTTGGTTTCACATTACATCTCAAAACCTTTTTGTAGTAAAAGCGTTGCGAAACTTGCACCTTTTTATATGTAATGTTTTTGATGGGTTGGGATTAGTCCGGTTTCCTCACGATGTTTTCCTTCACCGAAAAGCGACTGGTAAATATCAAATGATATTTCGACTGTATTTCGTACATAAGTTCCGAAAAACTCATTGGTACGAGCCGGGGTTCGAATCCGCGACCACCGGATTGCAAGTCGCACGCTTTTACCGCTAGGCCACCAGCGCTACATATATCGAACAATGTACAATTTTATAGCTTTGCAACCAATATCACTTTTTTGCCTTGCATATGTGAAAAACGAAATCTATGGGTAAATGCAGTAAAGAAACGTAAGTATTTACTTTATTTATTTAATCATTTAAAAAGTAGTAACATGTTATTTTTAAATAACTATATTTAAATAATGAAATAAATAAATAATATTGAAATGAAAAATAATTTATACTTCAGCAGAAATTCAGATACGTGGGTCCGTTATAGAAGCACATGAATATTTAGCGCTCATTTTGTGGGCCACGCGAAATTCGATAATCCTTTTGGGTGACGATTTTGCCTCTAATTTCATGTTTAACGATTCTTACTTTATCGGTTACGTCCAAAACATGGCTACCCTGAAATAATTTAAATCCTTTTGTGGTATTTTGCCACGCTGAAATTTGAATTTCATTGTATTTTATGATTTTTATTTTGGCTGTCATATTTTTCTCTTTGATTTTAATCTAGCTTGACAGAAGGGTTTTATAATTTATTTTCCATTTAACACGCACGCCTGTCGCTTTAGTCAGCTCTAGTCTATAGTTCGCGGACGCTCCCTGTACAAAGGTGAACGACTTCCACATCGTTCCTAAGCATAATGTAGGAATATGAGGAGTATAAATAAGGCAGATAACAATATATTTTATATTGAATCTAAAAATGGGAATATTATATTATTTTTTGTTATACGCGCGAAGGTCTATCATCTTGTTTATTCGTTTTCAATCCCGCCGTCCCGGGACGATAATAATGTGATATTCTGCTGATTCTTCAAATATTGCAATATGTTGGCCTGGCTCCCGCAGTATATCCGAGGGGGCTTACCGTGGAATGTAATAACAGAGATAGCAACGATTCTCCTACATAATGCCCACAATTTGAAATCTGGAAATGCCTTGAGCGGCAACTCGTGAGATATTTTCTACCGGTGTGCGAATAAGAATAACGTTTTTTTTTATCTGCTCATAGCATTACGCGCTATAGAGCGTGGTCTAAGGGGAAACGCGAGCCGTCCATGCGAAAACTTAACCGACAATTTCTATCTACAGAAATAAATATATTGCAATTTTGTTTATTTTGACGTTTTAGCATTTATTAAATTATTAAATACCTGACCGTACCTGAAATACTATATTTGATTGACTCAATATCACGGCTTACTAAACCTAATTGTGTCTAAGTAACTATTGACAGGCATCTCGAACGTCGAACAAGCAATTTGATGCCTCAAAGCTATCTTAAACGACGTTACTATAACCATCAAAGCATATCAACTACGAAATACATTGTCGAGACCTACTCAGGGTCCTACATAGACCGGGTATATTAACATCACACGTAATGCCATGCGCTGTAGGCTCTTGGGGATAATTTACTCGTAACACGGTTGAGGAGCACTGCCCTTTGATGAATCGCCTTTACTCAACGTCTCAGTGTTGAATATGCCGCAAACTATTCGCGCGGTCTTAATATGTTGTTAGGGAATGAGTTTGTATATCGACTTTCGTTTATCATCATCTAGTAAACAACACAATACTTTTTAATAAGCTTACGGTAAAGCAAGATTTAAACTAGCAAGAAGTTGCATGAAATTTGCGGTGTCTGATCAAACTTTTGAATGCAGTTTAATTACCTTAGAAGTCGGAATGTAACGTAAGTTGCATGTAAGTTCTTGCTAATCTACGTCTCACTTAAGAAAAGGTTGATTTATATTTGTCTCATAATGCCTTCGCCTTTTTTCCACGGTTCATGGGAGCCTGGGGTCCACTTGGCAACTGATCCCAGGAATAGATTTTTGAACTGAGATGGGAAACTAGGCCTTATTGAGATTAGTTCGGTTTCCTCATGATGTTTTCCTTCAGAGACTGGTAAGTGCATTTCTATTTAAATGGTATCTCCAACTTTTGTGTCAGAATTGGGAATTTTTGTATTATTTCTGCTCAGAATCACGAGCTTTTTCCAAAATTATGTGATATAGATATATAATTCAATACTTCTAGTAAGTATTATTTATTTGCTATAAAAAAAATATCAGGGTAACGCTAAAATCAGCGTTTTAGAGGTAACCCTCACAATTTCTTATATTTTGTTCAAATACCAACTTCTCAGACAGAATAAATGCCGCACCTAACATTTCGGAGAAGATAGCATTTTCGATGAGATATTCAAACCTTTCTAAAGTCTTTTAGTTCTGTTTTTATAGATATGATCAAACTTTGTACAATTGATTTGCAGACACTGGAATGACTGGAATGCAATTTATGGAAATTGTGGGTATAAATGGACCGGGTTTCATTTCATTGTCAGACCGATTTATGAGACGCGATATCAGCCAATATCTCAGGTGAACGTTTTTCGTGATAAGACAATAACGCCTTTTCACTTTCTCGGAATAAAGCATATCAAAGTGTTTAGTTGAACCGTAACCGATGATCTATAACTTACATAAAGATTTACCTATAATAAAGTAGTAGTAGTAGTAGTAGTACGAGTAGTAGTAATCACTTTATTGTACACAACACAGATTTACATAAAATTTACAGAAATAAAGGTACAAAGGCGAACTTATTCCTTAAAAAATGTGTATGCATAATATTAAATGTTAAATAACCTACAAATGTACATATAATACTTAGAATTAGTTATTCCATGCCAATGCACTTGATATTATGCTAGATTAACTGAATAAAAATTAAAATTTCATTCAATGGACAGTTGGATAAAGTAACATAGAAGCCCAAATATTCTACAAACAGCTAGTATGATGAATTGCAAACAGATAATAACAGCTGTTTTCGGGTTATTTTAGTGGAAGATATTCAATTATATGTTTTGTCTTCGGAAAAGATGGTCTATATCTTTCGATGTATGTATATGCGTGGAACACAATGCCTAATTCCGCCCAAAGCTTCCCAATCGCAAGCTATAAATACGTAACACAGCTGCACAAATATTATAACGTAGGAAGCCAATATTCATTTTCTATCCAAAATCAAGGTGCTTCGCTAATATCGAGCGCTCATCAATTTTTCCGCGTCGCTCATTTTATCCCGTCACGAAGACTGTTTAGTGCAAATTGAATTTGATAGAATATTGGACAGAGTTCTTAGAAACCCTGCTTATTTATAGGACCTATAAATTTTAAGAGCTCTGTTGAGAGTTTTGGACACATTTTATCCAGTATTTTCACCTGAGCTGAAACTGAAAAAGTAATAAAATTAAAAAGTTAATTACCTATAATAACATGTTCACTAAAGAATTTCTACTAATAATAACACTGGCACTTTAGGAAAAACATGGAGGGAAGTTGCATTAAGCTAGCATATTTTTATATGTTTTATCTTTACCTGATTTATTTTCCTAGAATAGGTAGGTAAGCAATCTTACTTATCGTTGTTTTAAGTCTCTTCTTTATCGTAGTTTTAAGTATCTACTTAAAATAACAGTATACTAGAAATGTTATTTCTTTAAACATAACTGACTAGATGAAGTGGGTAATGAAAACTAGAACCTGCCAATGCCTAAAGTAACTGAACAAAAGACGTGACTAGAGTCTTAAGAAAACGTAGCGAGTATCTTCGCCATCTACTCTTATTAGCACGAAGAATGAGTTTTAATTTTAACTTTTGCACTGATTCTGCTTTAACAGTTCTTGTTTAACAAGATCGCGCTCTTTTGTAGTCGATCCTAACTTTCGCCTCCTCCGGGCGAACCAATTTTAACTTCTTTAATTTGCAAAAGATCGCGTTATTTGTAAATCAGATGTCCACGTCCAGTAGTTTCTCACTGATGATTTGGCGTGAGATTTGCTAAGTTGAAAATTGTTATTTATGTAAATTGTAAAACCATTAATTCGGAGTTTTTTGTCTTTAGAGAGTTATGTCTTATGTTTAATCGGACCATTCCCTTAACACTTAACGCAATAACTGTCACTTACTATTACACACTTTTACTTTAATACAAATTTTGGGTTTGAGTACAAATACAATGCTAGTAGGTAGGTAATACCTACTCTAAAGTAAGTACGGTCAACTTTTATATTGATTGACTGTACCTAGTAGGTACACAAATGAGCAAAAAATACTCCTACAAAACAATAATATGTAGAAAGGCAAATTAAATTATTATTAAATACTTAAATACCGTTAAAAATAACCTATTAGCATCTACGCAGATATTTTAGATAAACCCAGATTGCCGAGTTAGTAAAATCAAGTTGATTGCTAATTGAGGTTGAGCTGCACTTAACGTTTTTTAACGACTCAGTAAAAATTGACACGGAGCAAATTACCCGAATAGAATCAACACTTCAAATACTTTATTGACGATTAGGCAGAACCTGCTGCTTAATGGAGTCAAAAAGCGTTAAAGCCCGTAAAGGGAAATGTTTTAATGGATATAGATAAGAAAAGCTTCAAAAGCGTAATTTAATACAAATTGCGACCATCAACATAAATACTCACTGTTTTGAGGAACGCGCAGTTGAAACATGGAAATGACTGAAGTTTGAATGGAAGCAAGGAGGAGGAATGGAGCTCGATGCAGATGCAAGTTGTTAAACTTGTTACGGTTTTGATCTTATTTTAACACGACCTTGAAAATAGCTCACTCTGATGCATGCGAAATGAAGTGAAAGTCGTGTGCCTAATACGCGCCAATCATCATTTTTAGCATAAGAAAAAACTTTACACGATTTTCATTTTAGTGGCCTTAGTGCTAATCAAAAGCATATAATAGTATGTCTCAGTTAGTTCGCTCGATTTGAAGTTATTAGTAACACCTGTGCCTTAACATCACATATTTCACTTATAGAATCCTTGTTCTATCCGCATCCTTTTTTAAATACGTGAGAAATTAAGCCTGGTTATCGAAAAATATGAAATAAAACGAAAGGTGACACTGACCGTGTGTCGCGAGCAGGCGTGGCGATAGCATTAACGAAACGACCGTTGTACAAATAAATATGCGTCCATACAATTGCTAACAACGTCGCATTTCTACTCGCTAACTCGTCAACCTCGCATCTCAGTTATTTGTATTATTGTAAAAGCAACCTTCCTAATATTAATTTTAGGCTCATTTCGAATCAATTCAAAGCATACATGTGAAATTGTGGAAATGGTTGGTTTTCAACAACTGTTCGCCCCTGATAACTGTTTATTGCTATCACGTGTGACTTGTGGGTATTAAAAGTGTTCGTTTGTTTTGTGGTGATTTGTTGTCGGCAAATTTACGAGTGTTTTGTTTTGTGGTTTTAGAATACAGACCGGCACAAAGAGATATCATTCTGAATATTACATTCTGCTGTTATGACCTATGGTTCGATTTGAGAAAAAAAAGTTTAATTCAATTACTTATAAGTAGTTTTTTTTTATTGTCAATAAAATAATGGTATTTTAAAGTACCTACAGAAATGCTTGAGCTAATTGCACAGTTATGTACGTTTGCCATAAAATGAATCACCTTGCTCGTTAACATAGCGGTACGTAGCGTAGCATGCTTCAGTAAGTACATTTACGTTTAGGCTCTACGAACGTATTCGATACAAACGCTATCGCTACAAACTGCTACAGCGCTACAAGTACGGCGTGCTACATCTTCGCGTAATATTGCGTAGTCGAAGTAGTTAATATTGCCTACTGAGTATCTCTAATAAGGTAATATAAAATTGCTTAAAAATGAAGGTACATTTTTAGATATTTTTTTTCTGTCGAGCGAATTTTATGGAAGCAATTAGCATGTTGTTATTGTCACTAATGTGTAATTACTACTTAGTTACGAGTCACTTAGCTAAATAATTACTTACACGTGCAGAAGCCTGTACCCACAATATTATAAGACGAATAGACTGACGATATTTTACGATGACATTAACACGATATAAAAAAGTTCGCTTAAAAGGAAATTTCATCAATCGACATGTGATTTTCTCGTCTTTAAGTCTTTTCTAATTGAATATTTCTTTTAATGGTAGACACTCAATTAGGTAGAACAGCTAACTCAAACACCTACTTTGCTACCAATTTTTAAATATGTACTTTTATTGACTATTTTTTATAATTAAGATTTTTGTCTAGTAGGTATTTTGTACTTATCGTGTTATAACTAATAGTTATAAATTGTTGACACAAAAGGGAAATTAACGACTGTACTCGACTGTACTAATAGGTACTCGAAATTTGGCCAAAGCTTTTTGACATGTTTTACTAATCTTACAACCTTATCTCCCTCTCTTTTGGTTTGGTTAATAATTTAATTTAATGTGTTATTTAAACTACCATATTTATTGGATACCTAAATAGGTATACCCGTAAACGCACGTTTTTACTGAAGCGAAACCGTTAAAGGAGACGTTATATTGGAAACAGGGTCTAATGCTCAATGGGGTGCACCCGCTTGGTTCATTTGGAAGTTTACTCCAAAGATTTTATACATGAATACCATTTATGTTCCGGAACATATTCAATATTCGCGTCAGAAAGTTTCGGAGCCGTAGAGCGTGAAACCCGAGTCTCAAATTAAAAAAAATAAGAATATTATAATTATAGTCTGGCAAACCGGTTTTGTCAGTACACTAAAATAAAATAACTATATCTCATCTCTCTTTTTGGGGTTATAATCAAACACAGTAGGTATGCTTTTCTGTGCCTAATATGTTCTACACAGACAATCGACTCATTGTGAAACTATAAGTAATTGTTCAACAAAACATTTGTAGATGCTCAGTATAGATGCTAAAACCAGACTATCTAAGAGGATAGGAATCGTAAGATATCAAAAATGTAGGTATATTTGTTGCGTCAAAATAGTTTGAACAAAATATCATTAGACTAATTTTAGAAACTATAAAACTTTTTTTCTTAACTCCTTTATTAATGCAGGGTTACCTACCAATTAATAGGCCCACGCAATAAATCCTCTACGACTACAAACCTTCGACGACATTAAAAGACTTATAAGTTATAAATAGTTATATAATGGTATTTTGGTATATACGAACACATAATGTGCTCGGTTGTAGCTTTAATATACACGCCCTACACTTATGATTCACTTCCGTTTTAAGTACCTATTTCTTGAAATAGAAAACGAAACACGATTCTCATTAATCACGAATCCGCAATTCTACTTAATTATCTCGTATGTCCCTCGACACTGTTTTGTAATGTGATATTTATTCCATTCTCGTCACGGTTTCTTTTAGAAGAAAGAAAACACGAGGTTAAATCAGGCGACTTGTTATTCCAGCAGGCTTTGTTTTTGTAGAAAATTGCCTCACGATTCGAACTAATTCTAAATGCAAATCGGGCTTGCACCGTGGGGTTTTAGCGTTCTGATACCGTTTTTATGGAAATAAAATCCTTATTGAGTCTCTAATACCACCTATTACTATAACGATGATACTGAATGAATGAATGTTTGGTTTTCAGTTTGTAAGTACCACATATTTTAAATCCCTACCCGCGATGTTTCAGAATGCTTATGACATGGTTTTAATCTTGTTTTGATTTTGTAGTAAGTACTAGGTATTATATTTTTTCAACTACTCATTCTACGCCATGTCATTTCCTATCCAGAACTTATCACTTACGGGCATTATTGGTTTTATCAATAAATACCTCTCCGAAACAAACTAATCCTAAATGCAGAGCGGGCATGCAGTATTTGCTACATGGAATTTCAATTACTACACCTGCGCGGATTACAGATTATACCAGTTGATTCCGGAGGGCGCTTTGTAAAATTGCAACTTGTAAAGTCAAAAGAGCTTATGTACAACTATCGCCCCCATGTCTATATATTTTTCTGAATTTGAATATTTTTTGTTTAAAATACCTATTTCAAACGGTTATACTCGTAGTGCTGACATTTCTGCTGATGGATTAACTATGTTCGATGAACACTACGTTTGTTTGACATGGTCTAAAAATGGTTTAAGGCAGGCTATTTCACTAGTTTGATTTGTAAATGGAAGTTCAGGGAAGGGCGAGAATTTTGTATCATAAAACGCACCATGTATATCGTTTAGGTATTATGAATATATATTCGTGAGTTGACCTCGCAACATGGTCGAGTTACTCGTATTTAAAAGCAATCAAAATAGGAAGTAAGCGGTGTTATCTCTCAGGTTTTCCAGCCTGAACCCCAACTTTTGCTAGATCCGTCTGAATACTCGCTTATAAGCTCGGTGATCATTAGTGCATGTATTTATATTGGTTTAGACATTAATTATATCGGCAAAGTCAGCTGTAAATATAATATATTATTTTATTACATGCGGCGTATCTCACCCTGACTATTTAATTGATATTAAGTAGGTATAATATTGCCTGCGGAGCTTCGTTCTTCCGGCCTAATAATCCGTAATCCGGCCCGCTAAACGATGGAAGTGAACTGTCGGGTTCTTGACCTTTAACGAAGCTCGTGCTAAGAGCCTGCTTTACCCAATTCAGCTCTCTTTGCTGGAAGCGCTGCTTATTATCTCTAGCTGTCTATAGAATTTATATTAGGTATTATTGTGTGATTTTTTTTTGCCGGATGGGTTTGATGTATCAAAGTATGTATAGTATACAATAGTTATTTGTTTCACAAGGGGGCAAAAGTTGTTATTAAACTCCTCGTGCTAAGGGTTAAACAAGTAACTAATTGAACACCATTAAATATTCATTATTTCAAAATAATTCCACCAGTCAATATGATGAAACCAATAAAAATTTACATGAAATTATTTTGCCACTTTAGTGGCATAATATATTTAGTAGTCGGTATATAGTGAGTGTTGTGTGTCGGAATATTAACAATAATTAATAAATGTGACATTGTCTGGTGGGTGGTTTAAATTTGTGATGTCTCCCCCCAACTTTTACACAGATTTTTCGTCGGATAGTTACATCTCTGTTATCATATTTTGCTGCGACATCTGTTATCCGCGACTTGTTCCAGTGTAACCTGCGTCAAAACGTCGGAATTGAAGGTAAAAAAATAAATTGGCGATAGACCCTGTAAAATTATGATTTAATATACCTAGGTGCATTCATTTTCGTATTTTGTACCAATTGGCCTAGACTGCATCTGTTTCACATTTAATTATCATTTGTTTTATTGCAACACCACCTACAGTTTTTTTTTCATTCCGACAACAGATCACTCCGCTGTTTTGATGTACGTTGGTGAAAATCCGAAACAATGTTTACGAAACCTATTTTCGCTCGCGCTCGCAAAAGTGCCAGCCTGAATTTTATGCAAATCCCCCCGATTATAAACAAAAGCTTTTTCCAGTCGTGATGCTGCAAAATTCCCATAAAATAGCCCTAGTTTTCAACAAGCGTTTAACGATTTTTATATGAAAGGAATTTATACACTAATTTTCTTTTACGGAAACATGTATTAATTAACAATAAAAGTTTAAAAAACTAAGTAAAGTTTACAAACTATACAGGATCAAGAAATAGTTACAATGAGAACTACTTGACTATGACCTATTGAGCCGTTTTAGGTTTTTTTTTTTACAAAAATATTCCTTCCGAGTGTTTGGACATAAGTATACGAGATATTAATTCCTTTATCCTTATAAGGAAATATTTTAATGTTCATTTTAACGAATCGTTTCCATGGAACCATTATGACGGAACCTTCCATTATGCATGGTTTGACATTAACTTAGCCCGCATTTACATTAACATAAAACTTGAAATAGGTACGTAATAAACAACATTTTTTCCATATTTTATTACTATGAGAAGCAACATCTACTTCTCAAATATCAAGTTTCCTTAAGACATAACTTGTTATCGAGGGGTCACCTTACTTAAGTTTTATATTACGTAAGCAAAGTGCTTTTATGTCAGGAAAGTATCGAAGATTTATAGTGATGCCCATCCCCGTCCCGTGGAATAGAGCTCGGCGTGAATTTTCCGAAGTGCCGCCTTTAGCTACCGGAAGGTCCTAGGATTAAAGCTTTGGAGATTTTCCCCTCAAAGCTCGAAGGAAAATGTTCCATTTGAAATTTAAAAATACATCTATCGCATATGGTAGATATTTCATAGTATAACCTATGTACTTACTTTATTATTGCAGTAAACATCAAGGCATCTAGCTTACTTTTGTCGTGGAAAGTGTGTCTAGTTTAGTAGATATTTGCCATTTTCAAACTTATCATGCTTTCATAGTTACCACAATGTACCTTACACCCAACTTGATATTTCACAGTGATCTCTCAGTGTATGTCAAGCTAATATGATGCTGCGAGTGATATGAAATTAACATCATGTTAACCTTTTGGACGCCGTGTCAAACACAAAAGCTGTCACTCAGACGCCACGTCACCGAAGTGTCAAAACTGAAATTGAACTTTATGCATATGCACCTAGGTCTATGTTGCTCTGTGGTCTATGACCGATTAATGGAGCAATATACAAAATGAACCATAGAGACTCACTTAAGTAGAGATAAATTTAAGGAAACTGACATAATGACAGTGCACTGTCAATACATTTATGAGAATATTCTGTTCTGTTGTGTAAACTATTGTAGATTTTAGAAAAAATTGTGAAATTCATTATATGAATACTAGAAATAAACATAAGCTCGCAGTGCCCTTCACTGGGCTCCATAAAATTAAAAAATCATTCATGGGTAATTGTGTGAGATTTTATAATAAACTTCCAAACCATATTAATTACTGAATTATCTATTAATAAATTTAAGGATTATGTAAAGCGTAAACTCATTTCTAAAGCTTATTATACCACACAAGACTACATGAATGATAAAACAACGTGGGATTAATTGTTATTCGAAATGATTATTTATTTATTAGGTATATTTGATTAATGATGAGGAAATTGATATTCCGAGGTATGTAGGTCTTTTGTTTTCTTTTGTTTTTTGTTGTTTTTTTATTTGACATTTAGATTTTATTCTAGAAACATTCTAGACTAGTATTTTTTTTATACATTTTTTTTTCATGTTTGACGATCCTTTTGTAAAATTCTTAAATTTGTGTTAAATTTGATTTGTATAATAATCCAATATTATTATGGAATAATAACATCAATAAATTGCTTTGATAATTAGCTTAAGATAATATATATGTTACGATTCATAAGTGCTTGTTGCTACCTAGGCCTACATGAATAAAGTATATTTTGACTTTGACTTTGACTTTGAATCCGTCTTTGGCGTTGGATCTGCGGTGCGTATATATCGGTCATTGGCGTCCAAAAGGTTAAATTAAGATTTTTAAGTTAGCATGCTCCAGGTTATTAATTTAACTCGCGATAACTATTAGTTTTCAGTTTGTTCGCGAGAAAAGCTTGCAATATAAGTTATGTTTGGACTGATTTTGACGAGGACCTATTTAATTTAGACATGCGAGATAATTTTAATATATTAGTACCTTAATAATAAATTAAAATAAAAGCCTTCAGGAATATCTAGATAATTTATTACTAGATAAATACAACATTTCTTATTTCATACCAAGCCAAGTACAGGGTAAACGTAAAGTAAATATATGAATACTAGCTGTTGCCCGCGACTTCGTACGCGTGGATTTGTATATTGGTGGTTATATATTTCTACATTAGCTTAGAACATTGTGCAGCAAGTGATTGCGGTAGGACGGTTAATCATTTGTTAATTATTAATATTATACAACGCATGAGACTTTGTCTTTCACAACCTACGAAGTTTCAAGCCCCTAACTGAATAAAATTGTCCTCGATATAATCCCTCTAAACCCCCTTAGAAGATTTTCATGTCCTCTATTTAATAAAACCTACTACCTAACTACCTATTTACGAAGTTTGAAGTTCCTAGCTTTAAATAAAATTTGAACCCTATACAAACTTTCAACCCCTTTTTAATCATTTTAGGGGATGATTTTTTAAAAGCTGAAATTATTTTTCTTGTATTCTAATAATATGCCTTTATACAACGATTCAAGTCCCGCACTCAAAAAAATGTTTGGCCTCCAAACAAATTTTCAACCCCTTTTTCACCACCTCGGCGGATGAATTATCAAAATCTCTGAAATTAGTTTTCTTCTCTTTTGATAAAATACATTTTTACAAAGTTTCAAGTTTGTAGCTTTAAATAAAATTTGAACCCTATACAAACTTTCAACCCCCTGTTTTAACCCTGTTAGGGGATTAATTTTACAAAACGCTAAAATAACTTTTCCTGTCTTCTAATAATATCCCCAAATAGAAAGATTCAAGTCGAGCATTCGAAAAAATGTTTGATATCCATACAAACTTCCAACCCCTTTTTCACCACCTTAGGGGATGAATTTTCAAAAACGCTGAAATTAGTTTTCTTGTATCTTAATTTAATACTTTTTTGCAAAGTTTCAAGTTCCTAGCTTAAAATAAAATTTGCACCCTAAGACGAACTTTCATCCTCTTTTTATCCCCCTTAGGGGTTGAATTTCCAAAAAATAGCAATTACTTTCTTGTAATCGGCTATTATGCCTTTCTAAGAACTTTCAAAGCATTTGTAATGGATATTCCACTTATCTTCCACTATCAACCCCTTTTTAATCCTGTTGGGGGATGAATTTTACAAAACGCTGAAATTATTTTTCCTGTATTTTAATAATATCCCGAAATACAAAGATTCAAGTCCCGCGTTCGAAAAAATGTTTGATATCCATACAAACTTTCAACCCCCTTTTTACCACCTTAGGGGATGATAATTCAAAAACGCTGAAATTAGTTTTCTTGTATTTTAATAACATATATTTTTACGAAGTTTCAAGTTCCTAACTTAAAATAAAATTTGAACTCCATACAAACTTTCATCCGCCTTTTAACCCTGTTAGGGGATGAATTTTACAAAACCCTGAAATAACTTTTCCTGTCTTCTAATAATATCCCCAAATACAAAGATTCAAGTCCCGTACTCTCAAAAATATTTGATCTCCGTACAAACTTTCAACCCCGTTTTTACCACCTCGGGGGAAGAAGTTTTAAAAACGCTGAAATTAGTTTTCTTGTTTTTTTAATTAATTACCTTTATACGAAGTTTTAAGGTCCTAGCTTAAAATAAAATTTGCACCCCAGGACAAAGTTTCTTCTCCTTTTTTACCCCCTTAGGGGTTGAATTACCTAAAACGTCGCAATTCCTGTTTTTTGTCATCGGCTATTATGTCTTTCTAAGAAGTTTCAAAGCATTTCTAATGGATTCAAACTTTCAACCCCTTTTTAACCCTGTTAGGGGATGAATTTTCAAAAACGCTGAAATTACTTTTCCCATCTTATAATAATATCCCCATATACAAAGTTTCAAGTCCAACACTCACAAAAATATTTGATCTCCATACAAACTTTCAACCCCTTTTTCACCACCTTGGGGGATGAATTTTCAAAAACGCTGAAATTTCTTTTCCCGTCTTATAATAATATCCCCATATACAAAGTTTCAAGTCCAACACTCACAAAAATATTTGATCTCCATACAAACTTTCAACCCCTTTTTCACCACCTTGGGGGATGAATTTTCGAAAACCCAGAAATTAGTTTTCTTGTTTTTTAATTTAATACCTTTTTACGAAGTATCAAGGTCCTAGCTTAAAATAAAATTTGCACCCCAGGACAAAGTTTCATCCCCTTTTTTACCCCCTTAGGGGTTGTATTACCTAAAACGTCGCAATTCCTTTTTTTTGTCATCGGCTATTATGTCTTTCTAAGAAGTTTCAAAGCATTTGTAATGGGTTCAAACTTTCAACCCCTTTTTAACCCTGTTAGGGGATGAATTTTCAAAAACGCTGAAATTACTTTTCCCGTCTTATAATAATATCCCCATATACAAAGTTTCAAGTCCAACACTCACAAAAATATTTGATCTCCATACAAACTTTCAACCCCTTTTTCACCACCTTGGGGGATGAATTTTCAAAAACGCTGAAATTACTTTTCCCGTCTTATAATAATATCCCCATATACAAAGTTTCAAGTCCAACACTCTCAAAAATATTTGATCTCCATACAAACTTTCAACCCCTTTTTCACCACCTTGGGGGATGAATTTTCGAAAACGCAGAAATTAGTTTTCTTGTTTTTTAATTTAGTACCTTTTTACGAAGTTTCAAGGTCCTAGCTTAAAATAAAATTTGCACCCTAGGACAAAGTTTCATCCCCTTTTTTACCCCCTTAGGGGTTGAATTACCTAAAACGTCGCAATTCCTTTTTTTTGTCATCGGCTATTATGTCTTTCTAAGAAGTTTCAAAGCATTTGTAATGGGTTCAAACTTTCAACCCCTTTTTAACCCTGTTAGGGGATGAATTTTCAAAAACGCTGAAATTACTTTTCCCGTCTTATAATAATATCTCCATATACAAAGTTTCAAGTCCAACACTCCCAAAAATATTTGATATCCATACAAACTTTCAACCCCTTTTTCACCACCTTGGGGGATGAATTTTCGAAAACGTAGAAATTAGTTTTCTTGTTTTTTAATATAGTACATTTTTACAAAGTTTCGAATTCCTAGCTTAAAATAAAACTTGCACCCCATACAACCTTTCATCCCCTTTTTAACCCCCTTAGGGGTTGAATTTTTCAAAATCGCTTCTTATCTCTTGTACACTTTATAAATTCAACCTAGTGTGCAAATTTCAACTTTCTAGCTTTTGTAGTTTCGGCTCTGCGTTGATGAATCAGTCAGTCAGTCAGTCAGTCAGTCAGTCAGTCAGTCAGTCAGGACACTTGCATTTATATATATAGATAGATTTCACATTTATCCCACTAAAATAGTCCCATGATTATTTTTAAACACATTCCTTTTTTCACGCGTGGTATCGGGAAAAGCTTTTACTGCTGACTAGAAGGCCCTAATAAATCCTGCCTGCGAGCTTTCATAGTCCTTAAGCGAAATAAGAATTACTTAAGTAAGAAAATATTAGAGCTATTAACAATATTCTGTATTTTATTTATTTGTAGATATATGTCTAGTATTCTAGTATAAAGAATATCTACAACGATATTTGTAAATTATGTATGCACATTCTCTTAAAAATAATACACGTAGCACAAACAATGAGCAAACATAGTATAAGTTAACCTTAAATATTTATTTACACCAGCTAATCCTACATCTTAACTAAAACGTATTTATATTAATTTTATTTAAACTTACACGATTTCCACTTATTATTCAAACTAAAACGCCAGGATAAATAATAAACAAAGTTTAAGCGATAAAGTCACGTCTTAGTTTAAATAGTAAAAGGCCTCTTGTTCAGAACCACCTACCTATTTACCAAATCGTCCTACCGATAAATTTTATCGTCGTACGGCGGCAAGCTAATAAAGTAGGGTGCTGGCGGCGGTGGAGCCAAGTATCGGACAGATCCGGGCCCTGATTGCACCTTGTGCGGCAGAGTGGCCGTAGATAAAGAAGCAGGAGGTAATGTGGCGGCGTAACCCGGCCAAGCTGCCCCCCAAAGCGGAGCCCCACCCGCCGTCGGGCTGCTGGCTAGCGGCCCACCGCGGTACGATGTCGTTGTCATTCGCAACCGCACAATACAAATAACCACTATTAAGATCGCGATAAATGCTACAACGCCACCTACAATACCTATTATCAGATTATCGTCGTTAGTCGAAGATGCCACGCCTACCACAGGCGCTCCTTTCGGTTCACCGGAAACTTTAGGCCGATCGTGAGATGGCGCTACCGACCAGATAATATCAGGCTCAGCTGAAGTTCGATGAACTAAGCGCGGTGGAGCTGTAGTGGAAATACTACTCGATGACGCTGGTTGTAACGTTGTCCGTCTTCTCGTGTCACAAGTTAGTTCATCGTCACCTATTTCTGTGAGTAAAAATCCACTCAAAAAGTCTGGTGAGTCACATCGGACGTCTTCAATACCAACGTTTGGTAACCATCTTCGTAATGCGCGAGCATTGCAATCGCAACGAATCGGGTTTGTGTCAAGACCGAACATCGACAAATCTGCTCGACGATCATCGAGAGCTACTAGCAGCTGGGGTTGCAGAGTAGACAGTTGACTGCCAGCGACATCGATAGTTATTTGCGATGATCGTGGCAAAGGGAATAACAACGCTGGTGGTAAATTAATAACGGAAGTATTCCGGAAACGTACTGTAATTGCAGGAGCCTTTAATCCAGCCAATACTCCTGAAGAAACGGTCTTAAGCCTCGAGCCTCTTAATCCTAACTCTTCAAGTCTCGGGTGTAATATCGAGTGCAGTTGATCTGCACCAATTGTTGTATCCTTAACTTCAACGTCCAATTTTTCTAAGGCCAATAAATGTTGCAAAGTTCCTTGGACATCAAAGTAACCTAATCTAGGGAATCCATAAGCCCTCAGTTGAACTAAATTAGGAAGTGGCCTGAATGCGTTTTTCTCAATCCTCGTACATTCGTCTAGATATCTCATATCAAGTACACGCAGTGAAGATAGACCTTCAAAGTTTCCATCAACAAGGATTGCTATTGGGTTGCTAGAAATATTCAGGCGCTGGAGATTTTTTAGTTTAGGCCAAGAAATAGCAAGTGCTCCAGAAACATCCACAATCTGGTTGTTAGATAAATCCAACGATTCCAATAACGTTGTCCTACTAAATGTTTTGTCAGTGAGCCTTGTAATATTATTGTGTGACAAGTTTAAGTTATACAAGAAAGGTGTTTCAAGTTGACCTACAGATTGTATTCCAGTACCAGCCAAGTTAAGGTCTCGAACTGTTTTAGGTTCCGTAATCACATTTTTAATTGCTTTATGTGACAGCGGGTTAAATGAAAGATCCAGTTTTTTAATATTGACCAAGACGCTATCTTCTGCTGGTATATCTACAATTTGATTATGGGACAAGTCCACAGACGACACAAAGAAATATTGTTTTTGTAAAGATTTCAAAGGAGCGTGTTCGAATAAATTATTACTTAACGAAATCTTCTCGAGCATGTTTAACCGCGATCTATCGAAAATATTGTCTGGTAATTCAGAAAGTTGATTGCTTTCTAAATTCAAATTCTCCAACCGAATCAGTCCTTCAAATAGCCTGTCTCCCAAGCGATCTATTTTGTTATTGGACAGGTCCAACAGTTGTATTTGGCTAGAGTTATGGAATGCCATTTCACTAATTGTTTCAAGTTCATTTCGAGCGAGCAATATCGTTCTCAGCTTAGGGAGCCGTGCGAAATCTAGTTCATCAACATTCTTTAGCGCGTTTCCAGATAAATCTACAAATTCTAAATACTGTAAAGTGCTTATAAGTTCGGAAGGGAAGAAATTGAATTTATTGTCCGTTAATATAATTTCTCTAAGACGGGGGTGTATTTTGAATGAGGACGGGAATAAATAGCTAAGCTGATTTTCGGAAAGATCTATAACGTCCAAACTTGTTCCTGTGTTAAAGAATTCTCCTTTAAATGCGTTCAACTGATTACCCTTGAGAGACAAATATTGTATGGACATGACGTTAACAAAGGCAGGAGTCCTTATGTTTACAATGTTATTGTACGACAAATCCAAGTGAGTTAAATTTTTAAGATTCTTGAAAGTATTTTCCGAGACTTCTTGTAAAAGATTGTTTGATAAACAAATGCGCTCTAAATTCACGTTGTTTGAAAATAATTTTACGGGAAGCGCTTTCAGACCCAAGTAACTTAAGTCGACGTTGAGTAAAGCTGGATTTTGTTTGAACACATTTTGTGGTAGTACGCTTATATGGTCGTTGCGACTAATATTCAAGTGTGTTAAACTAGGAATAGAGTCGAAAGCGTTCACGGGTATTTCTGAAAGCTGGTTGTCAGATATGTCTAAAAACCATAAGTTAATGAACTGAAGCTGCTGGCCTGTGAAGCCCAATATTCTATTTTGGCCGAGACTCAAAAATTCGAGAGAGGCTTCTAGCCCGCTAAAAACATCGGCCGAGATAGAATTTAATAAGTTTCCGGAGAGATCTAATCGCTTTAGCATTTTGAAGTGATTGAAGGCCGCCGTCGGTAATTCCCTTATGACATTTCGGGAAAGGACTAGGGAAGTAATTCTGTCGGACACTGCCCGAAGGATATCGCTGGAGAGGGCGGTGACGCGGTTAAAGCCCAAGTGCACGGACACGAGGTTGGGCAGCCGGGAGAGCGCAGTCGCCGGAATCAGCAAGATGTTATTGTCTCGTAGCAGTAGCGTGTCCAGGCTTGTCAATCCGTCGAACGCGTCGTCTTCCACCTGAATGAAAATAAATTAATTTGGTAAGTAAAGTATCCAGAAAAAAATATGAAAGTATTGAAACATACTCTTTTAATTACATACCTACTTAGTTATATGGATTTTTTTGTTATAATTCTTAATAATGTTTAATAAGTAAGTACATACAAAAAGACATAAGGTTTATCATTTGGCTTCAGAAATTTATTTCGTATGATAAGTGCGTTTACAGTTCAGTCCATTTCCGAAGTTTATTTAAAAACAATAAATAAGAACCGTTTCGATAAAACACTTGACATCGTTTAAAAATAGATAAATCAGCAAACAAGGTTTACCTACAAGCTATAAAAAGTAGTAGTAGTAAACTCTTTATTGTACAAAAAGACATATTAAAAATAACAAAAAAAAATGTAAGAAGTACAAAGGCGAACTTATCCCTTTGAGGAATTTCTTCCAGTTAACCTTTGAGTAGGTGAGAGGAGAAGTGGAAAGAGGGATAAAAAATAGATTTCTCACGTACGGTTCGTAATGAATTAACTCCAACATCCAAGTAGCGTAGTTCCGTAAGGCCAACGAACGTTCCCGGCATCAGCTTCACGAGGTTGTTGCGGCTCAGATCCAGGACTTGAAGGGAAACCAACGCGTTCAAGTGACTGCTATCGATATTCTGAAACATTTTATCTGTGGTTAATCTTCTTTCTTCTTTGGCCAACCCTCTTCCCAGCTCATCTGGGGTCGGGTCTCCTTGTACGTTTGCGCCAGAGAGCTCTGTTCTGGGTTGTCTGCGTATCTAGGCTGTCCTGGTTCATCTCTTTTTGTACTTTGGTCCACCAAGTAGCGGTAGCTGTGGTTAATATAGGTATATTTTTAATCTTAATCTATAATATAAAACAAACTCGGGTTAAACTGTTTAGACGACAACGGTTTCACTCAATTGAATTTTTAGTCACTATTGGCGACATGTTTAAAATGTGTCTCACGAAAGTTTAATATCGAAACTCGGGTTATAGTTACACCTTGTATAATATATGTATATGTACCTATATTAATTCATGAAGACCTATTTTAATGACTTTGGATTTACCTTTGCCCCGATTAGCAGAATAGCTACTAGACTTGGAAAAAATCACGAAAAAAATATATGATCAAAGTCCCATGTCAAAGTTCTTGAAGTGAAAACTTCTTTAGCGGCGCGGGGCACTTTTTGAGGTGGGGAAAAAATGATAAATTCGAGACAGCGTAAGGCGATCATGTGACCGTAAGGTTTAGATGGCCACTCATTTAGATGGCATTAAAATCAATGAAGAAAAACTCAATGACATAATTCTTTAAAGCTACATCTTGATGAAATCGCTAATAAAAGTGAACTCTAGTACTGGTGAATAAAACTCAAAATATCATGACCAAATATATTTAGATGCGAGGTCTGCAAGGTAACTTTACAATTTCTATTCGAATTTTAAACAATTAACGCTAGAAATTTGAATTTCGAATTTTAAGCAAGCTCACTGACCAGCAATTTCGGAACTATAGTTTTTCAACATAGTGCTGCAGACATTTTGGACTAGTCATTGAGTTTTCACTTCTGTCGGCACTCCCGGAGTGCAACCCGTTATTTTTTCTTTGTGACATTGACAAATTTCGATTTTACTCCATTGAACAGTCGAGTTTTAGCTAATTTTCTGATGAAAATTTGGGACGTTTATTAATTTAATAAGCGTTCGCAAATTGAACAAGACGCTTTGACAATCACTGTCAATGGAATAAAATGTTATTTCACGTTTTAATTGCTATCCTGATTTCCATTAGCGAAATCAAATCAACGAACTTGTAAACTTACCGTAATCATATTGCTGGAGAGATTCAAATGTTTAAGAGCGGCAAAAGATTTGAAAGCCACCGTAGGGAAGTCAGTGATGAAGTTCTCAGAGAGGTCTAGCTTTTCCAAATTTTCCGTGCCCTGGAAAACATCGCTGTTGAACTTGGAAAGTCTATTCCTGCCCAGGTCGAGCGTCTGGAGCTGGCCCAAGCCGGCAAAGGCTCCGCCTTCTATTGCCGAGATCATATTACCGTGCAAGTCTATTTCTTCCAATGTCTTTTGAGAGAAGAATGATCCTTGTCGAATGAGGGCTGAAAATGAGAAGTCAATTCACAGCAAATGTAATGTAGGTACCTTTCACCAAACTTATACACTTAAGTTAGCATAAAAGGGATCATCTGTCACAGGCTCAATTTTGAACTTCAAATTGCAAAATAAATGTAGGTAGGTAAGCTATTATAGTATATATTAGCCATACCCATATATACAGCAAGGTATTAGGTTTTGAACTTACGATACCAAATGGCCGGATATTTTAATATCTCGTTGAAACAACTGAGTAAGTATGCAAATAACACGTATTTGGCATAACATTATATATATTTCGTTACAATTAATTTGCACAAGACTCTAGAGACCATCCTTTATTTCCCAATAGACAACCCGCCCATGTACTTATCAATCGAAATGATATTGGTAGCAGTTTCCCCTACTTACTTTGTTTATATTAGCAATTTGAACTTGCCATACACTACCTCCTATAGAATCCGCATTATCAATTAACTTTGGCTGCGAGTCGTTATATAGTTGCATCCCAAATAACTGTACCTAATGAGCATCTATTGCCTCTGTATTAGTCGTAGGTAACTGATAGTCTGGCAAACTAATTTGTAAATGGAAAATGGCTCCGAAATCAAAAGTTACGAGTACATATTTTTCAAAATTGCCGCGTTTTCTAATGATAAATTTGTTTTGCCAGAATATAATAAATATAACAACAACATATGGCGAGCACGAGTCGTCCTAGAAGGACTCCACAAATCTTGCAATAAATCTCATGAGATTTTTGATACATTTCTGACTAAGTGTGCGACGAATTCAATGATCGATCCAATGCCGCAATGTATCAAATAAAATTCCCATGCAATTTTTTGCAAGGAGTGTATCCCATAATTTATATACTCCGTCTAGAAAGTGGTCTGTGGGACGTACCAATTTTATTTTCTCTCAGCGATAGCACTCTGAGCGACCGGGGCCCGTTGAGCGAGGATGATGGCACGGTGTTCATATTGTTTCGATCCAGCCGTAATACCTAAAAACATTTGCCTTTGCTGATAACCACTCTTATACAGTCAGCAGCAGAAGTTGCTAAGCAGGCGAGGTGTTCAAAATGATCTTGACGCGACCAGGCGTGTCTCACTCCGCGATTTCGTCGCTTTGCTACAGGTAGCTAAAAGTACGAGGGTAATTTGAGAAGTAACTTGTTTCGCCTACGTATAGATGGCGTTGGCGTCAACTCTGTATGTATTGATTTAGTTTAGTAATTAAACATATTTAATATGTGGCGTCATGTCATTTTTGGCAGGAATTTGACATTTCACAGTAGTTCAAACAAAACTGGTCTGAGTTACGCGGGAAAATGGAGAAAATTGGAATTCGTGGAGTTTTTCAGTTCTTTTTTTGGAAGGCAAAACTGTGAAACAAATCCATAAAAGGATTTTACCTACGTTGGGTAGTTCGTGTCCTTCCTAGGGAACGATTTGACTTTGCGTAAATGAGTTTAAGCGAGGCAGGACATGCATTAAAGATGCACCTCGCCCTGGAGTCCCGAAAACAGCACTTTTACCCGAAATCATCGATAAAATCCATGATTTAGTTTTAGCCGACCGAAGATTGAAAATACGCGAATTAGCTGAAGCCACAAACATCTCTTCTGAGCGGGTGCATTTTATTTTATACGACGATTTGCACAAGAAAAAGCTTTGTGTAAGGTAAGTGCCGCGATTACTGACTCCAGAACAAATGCGTATTCGCATGTGAACATCTGATGAAGATTTGCAGGTGTTTAAAAAAAAATCCAACAGATATTATTCGCCGTTTTGTTACTATGGATGGAACCTGGATCCATCACTACATCCCGGAGACGAAACATCAGTCGAAACAATGGGCTGGTCATGGTGAGCCAACTCCAAAGAAAGCCATATGCATTCCGTCTGCTGGAAAGGTGATGGCGTCTGTGTTTTGGGACGCAAAGGGATACTTTTAATTGCCTACCTGGCCAAGGGAAAAACTATAACTGGAGCATACTACGCATCACTTTTGGATCAGTTACAGGCGGCAATAGCTGAAAAACGTCCAGGTTTGGCAAAAAATAATGTGATTTTTCACCATGACTACGCTCCGGTGCATTCAAGTCGTGTCGCTGCACAAAAATTGTCGGAGTTACGATTGGAACTTCTTCCACACCCTACTTATTCACCAGATTTGGCTTCGTCGGACTATCACCTCTTCCCGAAACTGAAAACATTTCTCTTAGGGCGAAATTTTAAGTCCGATGAGGAGGTTATATGGGAGGTCAATGCGTATTTCGAGGCCCTTGAAGAAACGCACTTCCGTGAAGGCATAGAGAAGTTGCAGACTCGTTGGGACAAGTGTGTAGAACTTCGGAGGGATTACGTAGAGAAATAAAATAAATACATTTGCAATATTATTATTTTTTGATATGAAACCAAGTTACTTCTCAAACAACCCTCGTACATCCGTTCGGCCCCAATTTTGGGGAAAGCCATAAGCCGCGCGTGGCGCTGTCGCCACCTAGCGGCCATATCTGTGCTAATCGTAACAGACGCGTTTTGTTAGAGAGTGAGTCTTCTGTACTTAGTACTATTGTTTATTCTGTGACGCGACGTTATTGTTAAGAGAATAAGAGCGTGTCAAGGTCATTTTGAACACGTAGCCCGCCTAGCAACTTCTGCTGCTGACTGTACATAAATATGTAGATAAAACAAATAAAGCTTTACCTACGTAACAAAGTGTAGGTACACATGTCCAGTCACCTGCAATAATATGTTATACAACGAAGGCCTCAATAATATCTGACACGATCTTATTTGTAGAGCCATAAAAGCGTGTCACATATTTTTGCGACCTTCAAAGAGTAACATATTATTGCAGGTGACTGTACCTACCCCTCTACTACTAGAGGGTTAGGTGGGTACTTCATATGTTGGATATTTGCAGCGTTACCTATTTAAAATAGTTGTTCAAGCTAGTTATTAATTTAGTTTAGTAGTACTACTGTATATGTCTTTTATGTAAATAAATAAACGATCCTTTAAAAAAAAGAAAAAAAAAACCGTTGTTGATAATAATTGTAGGTAAATAGGTACTCATTAATTGAGGTACCTATATTCGATATCAGTATAAAGTTTTTTGATAATTATTTATTTAAACTTTATTGCACGATAAAAATTGTAGGAATGGCGGACTTAATGCCTTAAGGCATTCTCTACCAGTCATATTTAATACACTTAACGATTACAACATCCAGTACAGTACCTAGTAGGTACCTATCGAGGTTACCTAATATTTAATAACACAATCAAGTAACTTGCCTTTAACAGATCACATCCAATCAATAGGCCCTCCTCTAAGCCTCTAATGCTATTCCCGCTTAAATCCAGCTCTTCTAAAGCAGGCAGGTTGTGAAGTTCGGCCGTCGAGAATATCGGGTTCAGGTTGTCGCCGAGGAGGTTGTCAGCCAGTGCCAGCTTGGTGAGGTTGCCGCGGACACCCGCGAGTAGGCGGTCGGGCAACCGACGCAAGCTATTGTGGGAAAAGTCGAGCTCCCTTAGAGGCAGACCGTACGATGAAAATATCTGAAATTATAATACATAAATTGCTAAAAGCATGTCCTTTGGAATAAAAACAAGACTGCAATTAAATACATTTCAATAAAATGATAAATATGGGCACTAATTAGGACATTGAGTGTCCGTAAAAATAAAAAGTTGCCAATAGCTACATAAACAATCATTTCAATGGATTACTCTACAGTAAGGTATATCAGTCTATAGATCCTAACCTAAACAAAGTTTTTCAGAATAATTTAAGAAGTAATCTATTGAAGTGCCTGAAAGAATAAACAATTTGCTAAAATGTATTGCTTTGAAATAACGTGAACCTGACGGTGTCTCGTAGTAGGTAGGTAACTGCCTATTGTTCAATCTCTGAAACAGGCGGCGGCGATGGTCTGCACTTAACCTTATAGACCTTATAGTACAAAAAAGGCACAAGTTCTCCACTTCTTGCACCTTGCATTGTCTACGTAAAGCGCTGTCGCCTCTATGGGCATAAAGCCGGTGATACAATTGCGTTGCTCGTGCTTTAGTTTGCGGCAACTGCGGAGTGGAGTGGCAGTTAGATAATTTCGAGATCACAACTTTGTAAACTCCCGGGCTGACGTCTCAACATGATGCCAAGTACCAAATCTTAGAGTGCTTCGAACTATACTCAAGTTAGTTTGACAATCGAGACGAGTAGTTTAGATTAATAGAACTGGGCTGAATAGGAAGTCTTGGCACGGCTCTCCATAACTTTAGGTTCATCGACTGTCTCACGCTTGATTTAGTACTATAGATAACGATATAGATAAGATAATACTAGATAGATAACGATAGAACGCCTATAATATTGATTTATAAACTAGTTAAGTTTCAAACGGTTAAATACAAACAATCTTACTCAACAAACAACCGCGACAAACCAAACTGTGAAATAGCACAACTAATCGTATTTGCCAAAACGAGATTGTCTGAAACCGCATATATAGATTGGTATCGGTAAAATGTTCGTCTATTTCGGAGTGGAGTCATGTGCTGGACCGCACAGCTGTGTCACATGAAAACCTAGTAAAGGTTTTGTAAACGAACGTTGTTGAACTTTAAACTATATAACTATGGGGACCTATATCCTACCTACCCATGATAGGTACGAAACTAATTGTAAAAAGCGGCCAAGTGCGAGTCGGACTCGCCCATGAAGGGTTCCGTATTTAGGCGATTTATGACGTATTAAAAAAAAACTACTTACTAGATCTCGTTCAAACCAATTTTTGGTGGAAGTTTACATGGTAATGTACATCATATATTTTTTTTAGTTTTATCATTCTCTTATTTTAGAAGTTACAGGGGGGGGGACACACATTTTACCAGTTTGGAAGTGTCTCTGACGCAAACTATTCAGTTTAGAAAAAAATGATATTAGAAACCTCAATATCATTTTTGAAGACCTATCCATAGATAAACACGTATGGGTTTGATGAAAAAAAAAAATTTGAGTTTTAGTTCGAAGTATGGGGAACCCCAAAAATTTATTGTTTTTTTTCTATTTTTGTGTGAAAATCTTAATGCGGTTCACAGAATACATCTACTTACCAAGTTTCAACAGTATAGTTCTTATAGTTTCGGAGAAAAGTGGCTGTGACATACGGACGGACAGACAGACGGACAGACGGACAGACGGACAGACGGACAGACAGACAGACAGACAGACAGACATGACGAATCTATAAGGGTTCCGTTTTTGCCATTTGGCTACGGAACCCTAAAAAGTTAGGAGCTATAAAAGAGTAAGGAGCTTTTAAAGAATTGTATGGAATTCGTTAATGGAAACGTCAGTCAAACGAAAGGGACATAGCTAAGGTTAATATGAATTTAACTGTGGAAAAATATTTTCCATCATGTCAAAATCCAGGGAGGAAAATGGGGACTACGTTTGTATGGAGAAGCGATCGTCCACTATCTTAAGTTTTCTGTTAACAAAAACATTTTAGTCTCCTAAATAACCAGTAATGAGTGTTGATGTGAAGCAGCTGTCCGCATTGCTATTGATTCTATGTGGTTATCAGATCATGAACAATTGCGTGCAGGAATAGAAAACTGCGGACGTTTTAACACGTATATGCTTTAATCAAACTACTTACTAGTAACTGACAACAAGCGGAAATGTATAACATGAAACAATCAAATGGCACTGTAATTAATTTCCGCGGAAATTGAAATAGAGGATTGATAAAGTAAGTTATATTGTTATACAGTTTTACATATTTTTGACAAAGACACGAAGGTATAAATATATATGTAAAGGTACAAAATCAACTATCGCCTGTTCAATAAAAATATTAATAAAAATACAACTTTCAGTTTTTGTGAAGCTTAAAATACATCTACTTATAATATTTTTTAATTATTTTTTTTTAGGTAAGTATATTTTATAGTTTGTTATTTATTTATTTTTTCTAGGTTTATATCAAGTTTAAGTATTATAGTTTTTAATTGCTAGTTGTTCGAAATAAATTCTTAGCGATGCGGCATATGATAGATAAATTGCAAATTTTCTGGGATTTGAATAGAAAACTTCGTTTCGATTAAGTACATTGAAAAAAAATTCTTATCAATACCTGAGTAGGAAGCGTCTGATGTCCAGCATGCCTTTGCCTAAACGAGACTATGGGCGCCGCATACGGCAACGGCGGGAAGTCCCCCCCAAAGACCACTCGGTCGCAGTCCATATGGATGGTGAGCTGCAGGCTTCTGTCCACCTTCACCGCGCAACGGCAAGGGTAGCGCACGTCATCATGGAGCTCCGAGCACGGGTACCACGGGTGCTTCGCGACCACAAGGGGCAGCAGTGCGAGTAGTAACTTCCACATCGTGATCTGGTAACAAAAAATTGGAGTTAATTTAAGCGTCAGAATTTACGACAAGTAACGTTCGGTTCGGCACAAATTTCTTGCTAGCCTTTGCTAGGTATCAAAAGAAAAATGCGAAAATCCTACCCAGGGTATGTCATTTTATGTTATGAGCCCTTTGTATCTGAATGAGACGTTTCAAAACACGTAACATTTACGAGTGGACCTTCAAGGGCTCGTGTCTCCGTCCTCTATAAAATGTTTATACATCGCAAACAATCACCATAAAGCGAACATGACACCTGCATGTTTTTCAAACAATGCATTTACTAGTAGCATTTTCGACAGACTTTTACGTCTGAAGTTCCGAAATGTTATTTATTCTTTTTTATATGAAAAAGGTAGTTGGCTTATAAATGTTTAGAGTCTACGCGTATCTAATATTCTTTATGGAGGAGTAGGTCAAGCTGAATTGTATCGTATCCGGTGAATCCGGAACTACTGTGTTGATGTGCAGAAAATAGTTGTTATTTTTTTATAACCCTGTATTTTTCAATCTGTGTGTTAGTCTGTTAACGTTTCTACCACTTGTTAGGGACCTTTTTGACTGTCTTCATCTATCTTTTTTATGAGATAAGAGATAATGTTTTAGTTAGCATATACATTATCTTTTTTATAACAATAGTACCTATGTAACTATATTTTATCCAGGAAGAGAAAATTTTAGTTAAAGTTAATACTGCTTAGGACGAATTAATATACGTATATTTCGCAGTACAAAGTGTAGGTACCTACGAACGCTATTCAATGATTTATCAGTGCCTTGAGTTCCAAGATTGTTACACCAACTGTTCGCAATCGGTATTCATTACCATAAACGGGACCTCAAAAGCCAATACAAACATACAGGTCCACAAATGTATGGCATTCTAATATGAAACTTCTTATCACATCAGCAAAGAGTTCATTATGGCTTGACCTGTAGGATATATTAAGTTGGCAAGCCTGTAAACGGGCTGAGACCAAGGAACACCTCGTAAACAAAGATGTAGTAAGCAGAATTTACGAGGGTACCATTGTTTGTTTCAAACGTCGCGTTAACTTCAGCTTATTTGGACCGAAGTTTCATGATTGATGTCATTTGAGACAAGTACAAGAGGTAAATTCATCTTGTCTTAATATAAACTTTTGTAATAACTAGCTAGCAGCCAGAGCGTAATATTTCTATCTAAATAACGAGGTGTCAAAAACAACTCATTAATTCTTAGTCATCTTAGTCTTGTATTTCAATAATTGACAAACTTGAATAACAATATCATGTTGTTTAATAATCATGTATTATGTTATATACCTACGTACTTATTACGTACCATCAAGCTGTTGACTTTACGTTCGATTAATTAAATTAGTTTCGACTAATACCCACCCGAAGCGAGAGCCTTTTAACCACTAATGGACTTAGAATTGGTTAACATCGGACCAACTTTGCAATTATTTGCATCCAGTGCAAAAATATACTTAACCCAGATTCTGTTAAAACTATCGATTTGTCATTTATTTATTTTATTGTATTCTGGTTCTATATCAAAAATAGAAATAGTTTAAAATTTTAACAGAATTCAGTCGGACTATTCCTAATAAATCCATATACAAAATTGCATAGCGATCACACCTTTACCTACCCTATAATAGTAACCTGGTTTTGGTATTTTAGAAATCAGCGTAGCTGCTGTAGCGTTTATAATTCCTTGATGTAACGATTATGATTGTTAAATAAGTCTTCACGCTGTTTAACTATTCTTTAATGACCCAGTTTTACCGGTAAAGATGCATTTTCTAAACAGTTTGAAAGTGCGGCATTCTTGAAAAGACTTTCCTTACTTAACTTGCAAAGAATGTCATACATAAATTAATACGCAAAGTGACGTTTTAGGTAATATACTGCTTAACATGCTTACACAATTTTCTTCGTGTTTATTTTAGTATTACCAGCAGAGGAGCCAGCCTAGCCAAGGTTACAATCGCTATCGCTTCGACAACGAAAAGCTTCATCTCTCTCTATCACTCTTCCATATTAGTGCGACAGTGACAGTTGCGTTTCGATCGCTACGGAGCGTAAGCGATTGGCATCTTGGCCACAGATCATATAATACTAGTACAGATACCCAATCCCATACTAAAAACGCGCACCGTCCTAAGTAGCAAATACTTGTAGGCAATTTTTTAGTTCACAGTAACAAACTAGATGGCGCACGGAGCCCCACGGAGCTAATAAAACTCTTACGACAAACATGCGTTGAAATGGCGTCAAAACACCTCTCGCGCGACATCTGTTGTAGCTTTCACGCACTAAACCTACACATCACATTCATTTTTAAGGTCAATCATTACTAGAGGGCGTTTCAGCCATCGGCGACAAAATTGAAATTTATTTATTTTTATTATTTTTTTTGAAATAATTTACGATTATGAAATCAATTTGACTTTTTAATTTTTTGTTATATTTTTTGTATTGTAAATATTCTTGTCGTATTCTTATCGCTTACCTTGCTTCGGCAAATCGGCACGACAAGCGTTCGGGTAAACCAGCATAACTGTGACTTTGAGATACACAATAATAATGCATAATCAAAGAGGACTCTTATGCTGGTTTGAAGGTATCTACTACTAGCACGTACCTATGCTTCACATTAGGGCAGAAAGAACACGGCATTGCGGTATGATCTGTTTTAATAAAATAATTCTTGGAGCTAAGCGTTGCATTGCCGCGTGCCGTCCACATGGCCTTGAGAGGCCCAAAGCCCAAGGTCGCGCCGACGAAACAATCTATTTTTAACGTCCGTTAAATAAAATCGAAAGTATTAACTTGAAAAAATATGCGCATATTAAAATCTAAATTTATATGTGACGTTATCTATGAAAATGGATCTTATTGTCGATGGCGCTTACGCCATTATTGACGATGTTCAGATATAAATAAAAGGCCACGCGACGCCGTGCGGCGTAAGCGCCATCGACAATAAGGTCCCTTTTCATAGATAATGCCCCATATTAGTACCTAGAGATATAGATATAATACTACGCGGTATTTTCTTAGATTTATTATGAAATAAAAAACCGGCCAAGTGCGAGTCGGACTCGCGCACGGAGGGTTCCGCACCATAAACAAATATCGAGTCGAGCCAAAACAAGCAAAAAAACGGTCACCCATCCAAGTACTGACCCCGCCCGACGTTGCTTAACTTCGGTCAAAAATCACGTTTGTTGTATGGGAGCCCCACTTAAATCTTTATTTTATTCTATTTTTAGTATTTGTTGTTAAGTTGTTATAGCGGCAACAGAAATACATCATCTGTTAAAATTTCAACTGTCTAGCTATCACGGTTCGTGAGATACAGCCTGGTGACACGGTGACAGACGGACGGACGGACGGACGGACGGACAGCGGAGTCTTAGTAATAGGGTCCCGTTTTTACCCTTTGGGTACGGAACCCTAAAAAGACCATGTATATAGGAAAGGAAGGAGTAGGTATTTTGTAAGGATCACAGATCATATGTGACGTTATCCATGAAAAGGGACCTTATTGTCGATGGCGCCTACATCGTTATCAACGATGCTCCGGTTTCCGGTATAAATACAATGCCGCGCCACGCCGTGCGTCGTAAGCGCCATCGACAATAAGGTCCCTGTTCATAGATAATGCCCCATAAAATACTAGTACATACATAATTACATAGTACATGCAGATACCCAATCCGCCAATCCCATACTAAAAAAGCGCACCGCCCTAAGTAGCATATGTGACGTTATCTATGAAAAGGGACCTTATTGTCGATGGCGCTTACGCCGTTATTAACGATGCTCTGATATAAATACAATGCCGCGCGACGCTGTGCGGCGTAAGCGCCATCGACAATAAGGTCCCTTTTCATAGATAATGCCCCATATATGTACGTTGCTTTGCGTGTTTTACATTCTATTTCGTAATATTGCAATAAAAAATGTGTGTAACGTTTTTTTTTGCCATGCTTTTAAATTAATAAATAAACTAATTGTATTTCCGATTTATTCATTTTTTTATTTAGCTACTAAAAGTTTTGTAGCTTATTCGCTACGGCTATCATGAGTTGGCATTTGACGTTTAGGTACGCTAGCGACTGCATGAAGTCGATCGCAGTCTATCTCGCTCGCACTCGCATTGATGTATTGGTGCGATCGAGTTCACGCAGTCGGTGGCGTAAAAGTCAAATGTCAATTAATGGTAGCCGTACTTGTCCTATCATGTACAGTCAGCAGCAATAGTTGCTAAGCGGGCGAGGTGTTCAAAATAATCTTGACGCGACTTTATTGTTAAGTGAATAAGAGCGCGTCAAGGTAATTATGAACGCCTCGCCCGCTTAGCAACTTCTGCTGCTGACTGTACCTAAGAAAACATATATACAAAACGGATTAGTTATTAAAAATGTTACTCGAGCGCGCCAGCTATTGATAGTGTCAGTCGCGCACCAAGTCTCGGAAATAAAAAAGAGGAGGGAAAATAATAAGGGTATGCCGGTTTCCATGGTCAGGGTGTTTAACCCGTAAGTAGCAGGTCCACAACGTTACAAAAAAAGTGACCTTGAATTACCTACTCGATCGATTTTTTTATATTGAAAATAAAGTGTAATTTATTTATATAATGAGACAGATATTTGTTCTTGAGTAATGGATATTTTCTATGTATTTAAGTATTAATTGTATATTACACATTTGTATCGTTAGTCAATTTGTGTAAGAATGTCCCTATAATATTTATTTATTTATTAAACATTTATTTCATGTTAAAAATGTACATTCTCGTACAAACGGCAGTAACACGATTTATTTTGTAGTATTTTAAAATACAAAAAGGAAATATTTGCACTAAAAACAAATATTTACAGCCGGGCTAGCCCATGATAGGCACGACAGTATCTCGCGGCGAGATATATTGCCCGTCCCTCTTTTATTAACATGGTTAGAACTGTTAGAAGTTTCAAACCGTGCATGCTGTCCCTGTCGCTCCTATTAGAAAGAAGAAGAGGACGGCACGAATGACTGTGGCCGTTCACGCCTATGTACCTAGTTGTATGGTAGTTTTTGTAAGCACACAGACGCACCTTACAATTAGTACTTAATCCGAGTGTGCGTGTGCACGTCGCTGTGCGGCCTTGAGACGCTGGAGCGATTGAGAACATAAGTACTCGTATTAAATTAAAAATAAATACAAACCTATAGATATAACACACCGTATTGTCAATTCAAGTTTGCAAACGCGCACTGTGTTCAGTTTAGAAACGAAACATCGACTTTTGACCAGTCATGGCGGTCATGACCTTGCATTGGAAATACGAACACCTAGGTACCATTTTTTTCAAGGGTAACTCGCATGTCACACCGTGGCCAGTCCATGACCAAATCATGACCACCCCCATACTTCCCGTCGTAGTCATGAGTGCAGTCATTGTCGGAGTTTGTCCGTCAACAAAAATTCGACTAGGCAGGCCCCGCGACCCGCGAACACCGAATATTGCAAATTTTGGGCTCTTTTACTAACATTAAGTTGTAATTCGAGTGACAGAGATAGTTGCATGAGTCATACCAAGCATATTTTATTAGTGTTATTTTAAACATCAAACTTCTATTAGATTATGTAATTAAAAGAACACTTGCATAGTCTGTGTTATCAAAATCGCTGTCAATTTAGTTTGTTCTACTTCATGAAGTTTGCAAACTTCGATTTTCGCGGTTTAAGCCGATCGTCGTTTACAACAAGGAAATTAATAAACTGTAGACCTCGCGAGCATAGCTTAAAACTGAATAAAAAATATATGGGTACGCCGTTTAGAATTATTTAGGAAAACTAAATTAACAAAAAGTTTAATAAAAGATTGGAAAAATGAAACGAATACGTTTAACCCGTGCTTTGCACAAATAATAATACAATAATATAAGTGTAAAAATTTACAAAAAGTTAGCAGCGCACTTTACTGGGGTTCGAACTTGGAACCTCCATGCATCAAAGCAACTGTTTGCAAACTGCGCCATGATAGCACTTAGCCAATTTGACGAAATTTGGCTACTTATTTTCGAGTAAAAACCTACATACATATCTAAATACCGCCTATACCATTACAACATTTCTACATTTTTGCCAAGCACTGTAAATATATCTCAAAAAGAAAAGAAATGCTCTTATAATATTGATACGACTACATATTTGTTTCCGCAATTTTGAAATAATCACATTGAAAAAAAAAACTATTTTATCCTAGAATCTGGTCACAAAATTTGATGAGAATCGGTTGAGAATTAAACCGAGGAGAACGTTCTCCTCAAACGAAATTTGGCCCGAGTTAAAACGGAGACCTTCGCAAACGCGTCGGTCAATAAAGGAGTAAAATGTGCGTTTGACTTGGACATCAAGCGAAATAAAAACTTGCATTGTATTTAAAAACAAAGCATTCATTTCTTTTGAAAAACATCGGCTTACGAGTTTTTTAAATTTATATTTTAACGTCAGGCCTACTTTAAAAAAAATAGGTACTCATTTAGAGTAGGCATGTTTATCGACCGATCTATTTTTTTTACATTATGTACTAAATTTCGTAATTCATAAGTTTCATAACTCAAATGTAATTATTCTAAATCAAACTCCACATATTAGAACCGTGGTGGCTCCATCTAGTGACAATATTCAATATTACTTCGACAGCTCCACATAACTGTCCTGCGCTGTTGTTCATAACGTAGTCAGTCGCGATATAATTGTGATTTCAAATTTTGAAAATGAATGCATTGAATTCGTGTTGTTATTAATGTTTGTATTTCATTTATAATGTTTTTAATTTATGACACTTTAAATGTCTCTTAATACATCTTAATCTGTAAGATAAAAATTTCGTTATCGCCGATTGTGACATATAGCGCCATCTATGATATCGATTTAAAAAGAATTATACGGCCTTCGGAATGGGAGGGCATGTCTTGGCTACGCGGCCTGCTTCGACTAAGTTCAAAAGACCCAGTGTCCCTGATAGTTAATAGGTATACTTCGTTTTTTTTAGCATTAGAAATAAGGTAAACAACCTTGATGTGTCTTTTAATTGAAAAACACATTTTAAAAATAAGTTACGGTAAATATGTAACAATTATGAATCTAATACGATCTTTTATAGTCTTCTGCTTTCATAAGTAATAGTTATTGATTTTTAAAAAGTGTTTTTCAATTAAAAGACATGTCAAAATTGCTTACCTTCTTTCAAGTTCTTTCTAATGCTAAAAAAAACGAACTATAACTTGTAAAACATTACGGATGAAAGTCTCAACAGCATAGAAATATGAGAAATTTTACTTTTGTCGTCCGTGCTCGGTAGAAAGTATCGAGGAATACCAAATAGGTTTAGTAAGGTAGCTAGATTTATGTGCAAAGTTAAGCGCACGGAGCCAAAACTACGAGTAGTTAGGTTGTCCTGAACTTTGCCCGTCATCATTGCGTTTGTATCGCTCGAACTCTCTTTAAACCTAGAAAGTGTATTCATTGAAACAACCAAAAATGTTACCTTTAAAATAAAACCTCCGGATTTCTGATGTGCCTATGTATTACACTAATCATTTGTAGTTCGTCGTCGTCGTCCAAGGTGTAAAATGACGTACGAGTAGATACTGATATTTTGTTTTCTATTAATTACTCTTATTCTGAATGTGGGTCATTTATTGGTCAAGTGGGTCATCGGCCCCAGGTAGTTTTCCTTTCCAAGTAGATTTTTTTATATATTAGTAATTAAATTCGGTTCAAAATGGACTTCTTTAGTTTCCGTATAGTTTCCATTCTGATATTGAACTCCCGATTCCGTAAATAACGATACTTTTACCTCAATAATTCTCTCGAAATACTTAGGTACTAAGTTAAAAGGTATGTCTTATTTAGCGTTGAAATAACATCGTGTATAATTGACGGAACAACATTACTTTTAGTGATTAGCGGTAGTTCAAATACATATACGCGGCTGCTAAATTTGTTAGAAACACGTACACAACGTAAGCTCCAAAGCGGACGAGTTTGCCTGCTGGGCAGCAGTGCTGGCACATGGCAATAACAAACAAAAGCGATAATTCAGAGCAGAGACTACACGCAACAAATTTCCAGGGCGTCCGCGGGCCACGTCGCTACATCGCAACTACAGAGCACTATGTACAGATTAGCCTTTCGAAAATATGCTAACTTCATTATGTACAGTACAGGTCGGTCCAAAAATACGTAAAAAAAATTTTACTGTGGCATATTGTTACCAGTAATTTTTACAACCGTTTGCGTTTGTGTATTCAAGCTAATAGAGAACATTTGTAGATTATACGTTTTATTGTAGCTAAATCATTGTAGTTTAAATTTTTAATAATTAAGTATTTGAGAAAAATATTAAAAAAAAATGGTGTCAGTGTATTTTTGGGCCAGCCTGTAATGTTGTCAGTCTTCGTCAATTTTCTTCTGTCGTCTTCTTTTTCTCATCCAATTTGTTTACGTTACTTATTTCTAACAGTCAATCACTAGCCCTAATTAAATCTTTTCAAATAATGGACCCGTTATCAGAATGCAAGATATGTAGGTATGTATCTCTGTGTGATAACTATACATATACAATACTATCTATCGATTCCTGTTAGTAGTCTATCAAGCCTAGAAAACTAGTTCTCTAAAGCCAAACTGTTAAAGGGAAAATAAGAACCTATGTTATTACAATAATTGAGTGGAAAATCAATATTGTCGTGTTCAAAGAGATAGGTACCACTTTGAACACGACAATATTGATTCTGTGCCAGAATAGCACAGTTTAAATGGCTCCACGATGACGGCCCGAGTAACTACTCCTTCTGAATAGGTTGTTATTTTGAACTAGATTCTTAATAAAATTTCGTGCTTTTATAAGATAGTTTAACCTTTATTATATGGTTATCCGTAAACTCAGTGGCGGGCCTCTGCGGAAAGCGTTTCTGTTTATAACCCTAATGCATCGTTGTCTCCGAATGCAGTCCCTGGGCGCATGTTGTCTGTGTCCGTAGTGTAACTAATAAAGTATGTCGCCTGCACCGACGGGCCGGGCCAAATCCTCTGGGCGCGCGCCAAATTGCAACATTAGACTAATATTTGATGAACATGGTGGCAACAATATTAGCTTAGATAGAAACTTGCGCTGCCATTTTTGGACTAAAATTGAATTTTAGTCAAACGAGAAGCAAATAGTGTTTTATATTCCAGAAACGTGTCGGGTACGTGACGCTTTTTTCTTAACACCTCTGGATAAACTAAAACGCCTACACGATAACGGTTGAAAACTTACTTAGTTTTAAATGCAACGGTATACAGTGTGTAAGTCTAATACGGGCAATAAATTAAACCAGATATAGAATTTACCCGTCTTATCATTAATTAAAATGTTTTTTAAGTTACACTTAATTATGACCCCGTGATTAATTTTTTCCACATGTACCGAGCAGCAATGTACTGCAAACATTAAGAAACAGAAGATGACATGACATTACTAGATACGAGCTTTTTATAGTAACTGCCAACAAGCGTTGACAGTTACTTTAAAAAGCTCGTATCCCGCGTAACTTGTGTGGTGTATTACATTGCGGGCCGAATTATTTTGTATGGTTAAAATTTTCAATGCATTTCTAAGTAAAATCTATCTCAATATACTTTTTAGGTCCTATGCTAACCACCGTTTAAATATTCGCCCGTATTGGATTTACACACTGTATAATACAGATTTCTGCAGGTTATTAAGGTAGCTGCCATACGCGTCATGTCCCTGACAAAGTACCTACAGGTAGGTGCCTTTTTGTGAAATGCGACTAACAAATCGATAAGTGAAGAATGTTGTTAAAGTGAATAAAACATAATAAATATTTACGGCGGGATCTTAGGAAATGGAAGTTATTGTATTGAATTCATAATGTCTGCCTACTACTCTGGAATTAGGGTTGGGATACATAATGAAAATTTTCATTGCATTTCGGATTTAAATAAGTACATACCATGTAGTTTATAAGGAGTTTTACAAGTATCCTATACAGCCTTAAAAAAGCCTTCTAATTTAAAATATAATACGAATATTATGTATATTTTTATCTATTGTATAATATATGGCATATTACTTTTTTTATATATAGAACAATTTATGTATTATATTGTATTGTGCGTTACCTGTTTTATGCGAACTTCACTGGAATTTTACCACAAATCACGTAGTGGCAAATATTTATCACATGCACCATTTAAAACCATGACATGTTTCCACAGTAAACAATAAACCAGGTTGTGGCCATATCTCACAACCACGTAAACCAAACTGCTTATTAATAATTAATAAATTTCGTATTCACCTATAATTAGGACAACAACAACCTAAAATTTAGTTTCGAAATATAACACAACCAGATTTTTGAATCATCGTATCGTTAATTGAACAATCAAATGAATGAATCAAACTAGAACGATTAAAAAATAAACACATTATTTTGTTCTGGTAAACTAAAACTATGACACTATTAAGAATCGACATCTACTTATTTCTTGTACTGTAGGTTCTTGTACTGTAACTGGAGCTGCATTCGAAAATTACGAATTGGTCTGTGATTGATCACATTTTGAAATTACTTGCAAATAGGTACATCTTGTTCATATTTAGGTACATTAATGCGAGTGAATATTTTTTTTTGTTGCTATTGATGTCATTAGTAGTAATTATCCGTATTACGGCTCCGGTCCTGGTTGAAACGTTAATTTGTTTTTAAATAGGTCTACTCTTTCTAGTAATAGTTAATTTAACAGGACAGGTATACAATTTAACGTTATAGACAACATTTCTTATTGTTGTTTGCGTCTTAATCACTATAACTAGTGACGTCATTAATATTTATGTTCAAATATTGATCAAGTGACTAAGTTACCTTAATAAAATGAGTTCTTACCGGTAATTAGTGTACATTGCTATTAATATGTATGTATACATATATTTCTGTGTCATACAGTACAAATACTACAAATTCAATGCGGTTTAAATGTAAGCTAGCCTGATAGGTAGTAAGTATACGATTAAGTAGGTATTTAGGTTTTATATTAGTCACTTACATGTTCGTTAATATTTTGAAGTTTTATTGAATTGAGGCCATTTTCTGCTTTGATTCGCCAAAAAACCAACAATTCAAGCTTCATATCGTTGAACGATCACATTTTTTAATTTCCTTTTCCAATATATCTAGTGCAGAGTTGTGTCAACCGCGGAAAAAAATCTAGCCGTTTCAAAATGGCCGTTTCAGAGCAATCACTCATCTATCACTATCACTATTGAACCTTTGGTTGACTGCCTGTGTGGGTATTGGGTACCTACTTATTGCTCCTTCTGTTTCCAATAGAGAAACAGAGATGCTGGGGGTTTTGTAAATATAATACGATGGAATTTTGGATATATAAAGCTTGCGAGCCGCGTTAAGGTCGTATCATAACAATATATTTAAGGCAATTTGCGAAACATTTGCGATATCTCGGCCCAACAGAGTGAAAGAGTGATAAATAGAATGAGACAACATAACGCAGCCGACATGTTGGAAGCTTTGTTGTATATAGCTGGTCAACCAAATGTTGTCAGTTAAAAAAGGCGCGAAATTCAAATTTTCTGTGGGACGATATCCCTTCGCGCCTACATTTTTCAAATTTGCCGCCTTTTTCTACTGTCAAGATCTGGTTGACCAAGTATAGTAAACGTGACCGACACGATTTAAAGTTTTGATTTCACGCGGTTTTCAACAAATTACAATATTTTTTGTTCAAAATTTAAAAATAAAATTATATTTATTCGCCCCTTACTACGGCACATTTGATCGTCGCGTCACATTCAAGTTAAAGCCGTCTTGATAAATGAAAATCAAGAAAATTGCGACAAGGAAATTGTAACAATAAAATCTATTTTTTATAAAACGTAAGTACGAGTACAAAACTACTTTGCTGGCCGTACGTAATGTACCTATTGTTAAGCACATACGTCAAAATGTGAAATAATGACCAGCAGAGTAGCTGCCGTCGGTTCGTTTGCTCCGGCTAATGAACCGCGTTTCGCAACTGCACGATTACGCGCGGCCTGACTGGGTAATTAAATTTCCTGCCCGGCCTAGCATTGGTAAAACGTATTATGTCAACTGCCGTATAAACTGACCTTTTCGTGAATAATAGGAGTTGTAGGTATTCGAACTTAAGAATTCCTGTTTGATTTTATATTGATTTGATATTATTCGCAGTGACGGTCGCTTTACTCATAGTATAAAGCTTCTGTCTGCGTCTATGTGGGATGATGATGATTGGTAAAAACTATCCTATGTCCTTCCACGGGCCTCAAACTGTCTCCATATCAAATTTCATCTAAATCGGTTCAGCAGTTTAAGCATGGAGGTAACGACCTGGCATACAGAGTTCTTTTCACATTTCTATTATAAAGAGTAAATTCAATTTCCATATCACTATATAATGATGTTCAACTATTGATCAAGTGACTAATTTACCTTAATAAAATGAGTTAGTAATACCACTGTATATATCTTGTTTGTAAATAAATGATTTTTATTTCCATACCAATATCGAGACAGGATTTTGATACAAAATAAGAAAACCCAATAACATATAAACGTATAAACTGGAATATTTCTTAGGGTGTCCAACTGTCCATACGTAATCTGCTATGATTTTCGCTAATTATTCCCATATATACACGAAAGTTTTAAATATTTATTCCCATCTCTTCAAGTAAAAACTAAAATATAGTCAGAAATCTCTCTCTAAAAGCCAATATGAACTCGTCGCTCTTGTTCCGACAAGACATAAACCGTAAAACTTTATTATGATAGCGCAACAATACTTAAAGTTTACGATGTGCTGTAAAAGGCATCAGATTTTGATGTACGAGATGACCCCGTATTCTTAGAAAAATATGTGAATTTAAAGGTCTTCATTTTCTTGGGCTTTAGTCAATTTCGTGGAGTAATTGAAGTGTGAGCAGTAAGTTAGTATAAAAATAGTAAAGAATATAAAATTAACATCATTAAAAAAAACTACTTCAACAAAATGAATCGAATACGCCAATCAGCAAATACGCGTCTTTAAAGAGAGTTGCGTTCTGGTCTTCATCGCCAGTTTCTACTTTGAATATTTGCTTGAATTGTTATTATTTCTAAGTATTTTGTTTACTCTAATTGGACAGTGTTATGAAATAAGCGATCAAGCGACAGTTAGTTCGCTAGCGCTTAGTTCGCTATTCCATAACACTGTCCAATTAAACATCCTCATATTAGGTAGGTAATAAAAAGTCCATTTGAATTATGCCTGCTGTTAAAATTACAGGCCAATTCAAACGTAATGTAAGTTCATTAAAATTATATCAGCATATACTTGTATTTTCGTCCATACTTGTATTTTCCGCGAGCGAGACGCATCTGGCATCATTTACCTAGGTATCATTTTGATGTTAAAATGTAAGTTGGAATCGGCTTCATATTCTATAGAAAGGGTAATTGTAATTACCTGGTACAGTTTCAGACTAAGAGCACTTTAAAATTCTACCACTCCGCACAATCACGCATTGTTGAGAAGAACTATTTAAAAGTTCCTCTAAAAGTAACAGGAGAGTAGGAGCAATTATGTACGCAAAATTCTCATCTTGAAATCTATGAATTTTAATCTGCATTTCAGTGGTTTATATTGCAGCGCCAGGCAGCCAATACTGAAATCAATATTGAGAGTAGAAAAACAATTGCAAATAGATTTCTGATACTCGTTATTAGAATAACATTCAGCAATGATAATAAGAGTAGGGTTTGCAATCCCGGATCCGAAATGTATGAAATTATCCAGATCTGGATCCGGATCCGCGGATATTCCCATACATTTCGGATCCGTCGTGCAAACCCTAAATAAGAGGAATGGGGTAAGCGGTTATAGACATGGAAATAGGTATAATATAAAAGCCTGTAAAAAATCTAACTTTACATTTAGGTCGAATAAAATGTATTTGTTCGAACCGTTAACAAAATATTGCAGTTGTTTATTCCGACGTTGTTTTTCCATCGGATAACATAACCTGTGCCAACTAGGGCTCGCGGTCGAGTCCGTGTTTCGTTTACACGTTTCGAATACCCGTTTCCGAATAACACGTACACGGTTTTCTGGCCCGTTCCGCACGTGTAATTAAGAAACGTGTAATTAAGATCCGTTCCCACGGATAAACGGGTATTCGAAGAAACGGATCTTATTTACCCGTGGCTCCGGAGACGTCCTTGACGAGTAGCGAAGGAACGAACCGGCGTAGGTACTTAAGAGCTACAAATGAACAGACAAAAGATTCATGAGGTGTTTCTGTCATATTTAACCTTATTTCGTGGTTCATAGAGTCGAAATTCAATAAACGGTTTACAAAACCCTTTTCTGAGCAGGTAGTTTTTGCTTGCAATGTTGCAATACGAGTAGAAAATTAGAAATACAGTAGGTATACCTACATGCTACTATCAAAATAGTATTTTATATAAGACTTCAAATACTAATACTTTATGGTTTATTATATAACTTGATAGCAATAAATATAAAGTGCTAGTAATAAAAAATAAAAGCAATAAAGAGTATAAAGAGAAGACTGTACGATAAAAACTGGCCATGCATGATCTGGTAATACATACAATATTCTTACCAATTGCACATTATTAAACAGTTCTTATATTTTTAATAATCTGTAGATATAAGTCCTATAAGTATAATTATAATTAAAATTCAATCAATTGTCAATCATATTACTGATATTACCTACAATGTATGTGTGAGTTTTCTTGAATAGGTATATCTTATCGAATAAATATTCTGTCAATAAGAAATGTATATTTTTTAATCGTATTATTTTTTAACTTACGTAAGCCAGGCATCTAGGTATTAAGTATTATAGTAAACCATGTAAAAAATTATAAATAATCATCTGTATCTACCGCTGCATTTGTTACAATTTCTTGTGTAGACGTGTTTACCTTATTACACCGACATAAAGCTTATAATTGGTTGTGGCAGTTCTGATAATGGTTTGGGAACCTACTTGTTTTCGGCGATATCAGACAAAAGGGTATTGGAAAACAACACGTTCTAATGAATGGAACACCAGCGGCCGGCATTTATTACCTGAACACTCGTATGAAAGTGACCCAAGTGAACATGAATGATTAGCAATTTTGAGATCTATCTTAATGTTCTTAACAATATAATCGCTAGGTAACCAAGGTAGCATGGGTTTCTTTTTAAGATTCTCGCGTGAAATCCTGTGTTTCGAATGCCGCTTGTGTGTACTTTTTTTGCGTCGTTGGCAGATTTGCTGTTTTTGCTCAGCAGTAAATTGATAATAATAAGATTTGGTGCCCTCGGGAGGGTGCCCAATACGCAAGCCGCGTTCCCGCGCTGGATTGTGATTGCAATTCTCTGCGCGAGAAAGCTGCCCGCGCGGGGGTCGCCCGTTGCAAGAAGAAATAACCACAAAGTAATTCATACTTATTTTCTTAACTATTATTTTTAACTAATATAGGTAGTATTTGTCTGCACATCTATTCTTCACGAAACTATATTACTTACACAATTATACATGTATTAAATGTATTTCTTTGATTGAAATATAATTATATTAATTATGTAATTAATAATGAATACGTTAGCTTAAAAGCAATAATAGTAAAAAAATGAAGGTCTTAATTTAAACTAGGGACGAGTAGGTTTAAAATTAAAAATAGTAGACAATATAGGATAGGGACACCTACTTCGATTAATATCTTGTATAGTTGGCTAAATATGTTATATCAACACAGTTATAAATAACTAAAAAAAAATCGTACGCCAAACGAATTCATCTGAAGTCAACATTCAATATTAGACCTTACATACCCAGACCTAGAGCATTGATTGGGTCAACCTGTTTCGGATCCGTTCGGGCCGGTGTTAAGTACCCGTGTAAACGGAGATACGTATCTGAGAAACGTGTCTTGGGAACGTTTATTGGAGACGTGTCCGGATCCCGGCGGTTCCGTGTAAACCGTGTTCTTAGCACCGCCGGGCTTAAGAACACGGGTATTCGTTTCGGCGTGTAACACGGATACCGGGAGCCCTAGTGCCAACCGACTGAATAATCGAACCATTGTTGCGCGTGGCAGAGACCAGGAACTAATAAAGAGGCAGCATTTCAGTACACATGTAACGTACTTAAATAAAACTTTTCCTACAGTTAATTCTCATAATAAATTGTGTTACCTCATGTCTTACTCTTCCTTTGTATTGGTTGTATGTCAGTTATGGAACCAAGCCGCCGCCATACAATCGCAGTACGCTCTCATTTTAAAACGACATCGACGCGACATTTTGAATTTTTGGTATGAATATTCAAGTAACATTATAATCAGTGTCTAGTAATAGATTTCGTTACTAGAAAACATCGTGAGGAAACCGGACTAATCCCAATAAGGCCTAGTTTCCCCTCTGGGTTGGAAGGTCAGATCTGATGGCAGTCGCTTTCGTAAAAACTAGTGCCCACGCCAATTCCTGGGATTAGTTGCCAAGCGGACCCCAGGCTCCCATGAGCCGTGGCAAAATGCCGGGACAACGCGAGGAAGATCGATAGTAGAAGTGACCGCTTTTTGGCGACTTTCGTGTGACTTTTAAGTCATTTGATCGTTACAGAGAATTGGTTCAATGACGTCATGAAATACAATCAACGTATTGGAAATTGCGTCATTTTGGCAGAAGGTCATAGTGAGTTCACAAGTTGGGATGGTGGACCCGAGACCTAGCTAAAGTGACGCCTACTGAGTCTTTTTTTTAACGGCAAAGTTTGTAAAACTTCGCTAAATTGTGTCCTTGCGATTCTTGTCCAAATTTAAATTGAAATCTAAATTGTGTTTTCAAAAGGTGAATTATAAAACAATAGATAAGTATTAAAATACGATTCCATCGAATTTGATTGAATATTGTTCATGGAATCGTAAAATTTTGATCACTGTACAATTTGGCTAAAGCGAAAACAATGTGGAATCAACGAGTCAACATAAATAATCAATGCAAATGCCTTATTGTTGATTCGCTATTGAATAATGACGCTTCGTGAAAGGTGTTACGACCATGGATAAATGTTCATTTATAATATTTGATAAGTGATCATTAGATGTATTTGCTTGATCTCGTTATTCGTTAGGAGATAAATAATAGGAAATCGGGAAGATAAATTATCAGATAAACAAATATTAAAACGACATAAAAAATGTCGGACTTTGTGGAAAACTTTGCTTATATTGACCCAAAATTAACGCCTCATATAAATTGAGACACATCATAATCATCAATTTATTACACTATCAAAACGAATATAACGAATGTTAAAAAAATACTTATTTTTTATTAAATGGTGGTGGCAAACAAGCACACGGCCTGCCTGAAAAGTAAATACCGGTCAGATGTGAACGCTTGCAAATCTGCACAACCGTGTTGTAGACCCGTTTTTAGTATGCTAGGAAAAAGGAACCACTACGGATATGAATGATATGATGGTCGTTCTTGTGTAGACACAAGTGGTCGTTTGTCAGCGTGATAAAACGGTGTCCGTCACTTTCTTTCCCACGGTGTTAAACAGTGACAGTTATTTTATCACGTGGATAAAGATGGATAAAGCTATCCATAATAGGCTGGCAGACTACAAAAATCTGTCCATCAAATTTTTACTTTCTCTCAAAAAGCAAAGGCATTGATTTAAATGACAATTTTTTAATGATGATCCTTTTCTACTACTACAGTACATGTACTTTAATAGTTCAGAGCTTTAGAGTTCTTACGGATTGAAGCAGTACGACTTTTGTGTTCATTTCTGACATTTGTGTTGTGTTTCCATATAATAAAATTTAATTAGACAAAACAAATGGCTCTGAAACAAAGGTATCCATCAATAAATTGACTGTTATCATTGTCACAGAAGTCATTATTCGAATATACGGCGGTCGCACGGTCAGTATCAAAAATATCGGATCAGACTAGGTAAGCTTCAAAAGTATTTACCATTGTCTAAAAGCTAAACAAAAATATACATGTCCCTATATGTAGAACAATTACTAGGTTACAACAGATAGGTAAGTACTTTAGAAAGCGTAACGCGCTTTATTGTACAGATATATATCTATTTGGAAAATTTATCTTGTAATTTATCTTAATAGAATTTGGAAAAGTATTAGAGAGTGGCAAATACTTTTGGCGCGTTGTTTCATCCGCTACCATTGATGCTGACTGTACTTGGTCCAGATTCGGAGCGCTATCAACTCATCCGATAATAAAAGGCGACGTATGCCACTGACGGAAAACATTTCCCGTTAAATCGGAGCTCCGATTTACAATTTCGATACAATATCGGCGCTCAATGGCGCCGGCACGCGCAAACAGGACGCTGATTCTGACACAAAAACAAAGGCACTCGTGGAGATATTTTCACTTCAACTATTCGTAGATAAGATTTGAAATTAATGACATAATAATTATTTTGTACCAACCTACTTTTATTTAGTGTAACAGATAAAGCATTATTGCGACCATTCGTGTGCTTTTTAGTATTCATTATTAGCCCAATTAAACTATTTTTGGGGGAGAAATTAAATGACACGTAGGAAATTCCTATATCTATAAACTCGACTATCGATGCTTTTCTCATACAACAGTGATCGCAACCAGCATTTTCGACTCTAACCTTTCCAAATACTTTTTTAGAATACCTAGTGGCTTTTCGTACGCTGCATGGTTTGCCTAATGATCATTTTGTGATAAATTGGTCCGCTAATAAAATTAGGCGAAACGCTTTTCGCCAAAATGACTCAGGCGAAGTATACTTGTGAGACTTGTGTCCTTGAGGTCTGCAGTTACTGTGGAACAGATGTCCCACAATTTCTAGTTCCCTGAAGCGAATGCTTCCCCGCTCTCAGGTAGCGTTGAGAATTACAGTTTAGGTAGCGTACCGTGTTTTTTTAAGGAATTGCTCCGTGTGCCATTTTCAGTTTTCCTACAGCGTCGTCAGAATCAGTGCGTTGTTTTCTCCCCAATGCTTCAGTGAGTTATGAGCCAGCGCATTGTTTAATGTTCAGCTTTGTGTCGACTCGGAGGCATATTCAAAAAATTTAATTCAATACCAATAGTGTACCAATTTGACTTCTGCTGTAGCGCGTCCTTCCCACCCACGTGTAGATAACTGCGCAACAAAACGAGCGGCACCAATCTAATTTGTGTTTGATGTCATTTAGAACCAGCAAATGTCCAACCAACCGTTCATATTGGATTGACGCAACGCATCAATCGACACTAATTATTTCGACGGATAGCACTTGTTCAAACAGGAGGCTATTCTCGTCAGGTTCATTCAGTGGGTCCGATGCAGCAATGCGGTAATTAGGCTATTGTCATTAGATTAGGCTAGAGCAGGAGGCGAATTAGGATTCAAGCCGAATAATGGTCTTACGGGTTCTGACATATTGGTGTTCATGAGTCATTATAAATTGAATTAAAGTTATTACTCCGATAATTTGAATATAAAAATATGAAAATTCCGAATAATTCACATTTAATTCAGGTACATATATTTTATGCTCAAATACATTACAAAGTCTAATACATAATCCTAATATATGTACATTGAGCTGTTACTACGTACTAGGTACCGCGAGTTGTTCAATCAAGAACAATGTACAGGTGCATCAAGTTATCTGTAACATGATGAAGTTCTTATCACGTAGATATAAAGTTTGTAATTGCCTTGATTTGTAGCAAATATATAATGGTTGTTTTATATCAATCAAAGGCCAGGGCATCCATCAACCGCCGCGTGGTTCCGTTGGAATCAATCACTCGGAACATATTGATAAGTTGCCTATGGAACGAGACCATTTGTAGTGACTCGTTTGTTTACGTTAACAGTAAATATTTTTATTAGGTACCTAGGTGTTATAATTTAAAACCAATATAATATAGTAATAATAATTGAAAGCCGAAAGGGCTCGGGGCTTTATTATTATATTTCCCAATATAAGAATATAGAGTCGATATATTATTATATTGTATTATGTAGGTATGTTTTGTGCCCACTGGTATTTTAAAACTTTTGAATGAATATTAATGCATCTAGAACGCAATTTACAAGAATTATTCTAATGGGGTATTGATGGATCTAGAAATAAATTGCTTCTGTGCTTACTAAAAAAAATAAGGATTAAAGATAGACAATTATGTCTTATTACACATATGTACGTATGTATTAGGCACCTACAGCAAAATAAGTCTCAAACATAATAGCAAAATCATTAAAATTTTATCATATTAGGTATAAACCTAAATTCGATTTCAACATCCAAGCATTGAAGAGGACTGATATTGTTTGGGTATTACCTATCTAAGTATTTTGCTATTATTATCAAAAGAAAAATAAGGTATTCATTTATTTCAATCAGCTTACATAAATCTGGTTAGGTTGGCATATTTGAAAAGAAAGTAGCTTATGATATAACATAGGGGTATTACGAGATTGTTTGAAGTTTTTTGTCCATAACGGCCTTGTTTATTTATGCATTGTATTAACATTAAAAACTTAAGAATAAAGTAAAACAGACCGTAATCCACCGTTTACATAATTTTATTTCATGAGTAACTATCGCGGTAGGTAACTGAAGAAAATATTAAAAAGAGGCCAAGTGCGAGTCGGACTCGCCCATGAAGGGTTCCGTATTTAGGCGATTTATGACGTATAAAAAAAAACTACTTACTATATCTCGTTCAAACCAATTTTCGGTGGAAGTTTACATGGTAATTTACATCATATATTTTTTTTAGTTTTATCATTCTCTTATTTTAGAAGTTAGGGGGGGGGGGACACACATTTTACCACTTTGGAAGTGTCTCTCGCGCAAACTATTCAGTTTAGAAAAAAATGATATTAGAAACCTCAATATCATTTTTGAAGACCTATCCATAGATACCCCACACGTATGGGTTTGATGAAAAAAAAAATTGAGTTTCAGTTCGAAGTATGGGGAACCCCAAAAATTTATTGTATTTTTTCTATTTTTGTGTGAAAATCTTAATGCGGTTCACAGAATACATCTACTTACCAAGTTTCAACAGTATAGTTCTTATAGTTTCGGAGAAAAGTGGCTGTGACATACGGACGGACAGACAGACGGACAGACAGACGGACAGACAGACGGACAGACAGACATGATGAATCTATAAGGGTTACGTTTTTTGCCATTTGGCTACGGAACCCTAAAAAAGCGGCCAAGTGCGAGTCGGACTCGCCCATGAAGGGTTCCGTATTTAGGCGATTTATGACGTATAAAAAAAAACTACTTACTAGATCTCGTTCAAACCAATTTTCGGTGGAAGTTTACATGGTAATGTACATCATATATTTTTTTTAGTTTTATCATTCTCTTATTTTAGAAGTTACAGGGGGGGGGGGACACACATTTTACCACTTTGGAAGTGTCTCTCGCGCAAACTATTCAGTTTAGAAAAAAATGATATTAGAAACCTCAATATCATTTTTGAAGACCTATCCATAGATACCCCACACGTATGGGTTTGATGAAAAAAAAAATTTGAGTTTCAGTTCGAAGTATGGGGAACCCCAAAAATTTATTGTTTTTTTCTATTTTTGTGTGAAAATCTTAATGCGGTTCACAGAATACATCTACTTACCAAGTTTCAACAGTATAGTTCTTATAGTTTCGGAGAAAAGTGGCTGTGACATACGGACGGACAGACAGACGGACAGACGGACAGACGGACAGACGGACAGACAGACAGACAGACAGACAGACAGACATGACGAATCTATAAGGGTTCCGTTTTTTGCCATTTGGCTACGGAACCCTAAAAATACGCAACATATTCTTAAGAAATGTTTATAAATGTGGCCATAATATCATATGCATGATTATAATAACAGCTTTTGAGAATAGAATGAAAAGAAAACATTATTTGGGCTCTTTGTTATAAACTGAAAAGCCGGGAGATAAGGCACGTCTTTTACTTCGCACAGCGCATTCTAACCTCATGGAAAATTAACCAGTATCTTTGAAGAGACTTTTTAATACATTGGATGATGAACACTTAAAAAAAAACGAATCGAAATACTAAGACGAGACATGCCGATTTTTGCCATTTTTACTTATTAATCGTGTGTACCGAACAAACGTTATGTAGGTAACCGTATGAATATTTAGATCTTGTAAAATAATTGTTACTTTATGAAGGTACTGTAAAACGGGGTGAGTAGATTTCGCGGGGAGAGATGGGTTATGAATGGGGAGAGAAGGTTTGAGAGGGGGGTGAGAAGGGATTTTAAGGCTACTGCTACAAAAATAATGTACTCCAATTTAAAATGGAGCTATAGTAATACGCATAAAGAAAATCGATCCAACAATCTTCCAAAATCACCTTTGTATGAAAACCCCTCTCACCCCAAATATGAGGCACTACGGGGTGAGGTGGGTTTTCCTCTTTATCGTCAAAGTTATGAAATGGAACTACCCAAAATAAAATAGAAACTAAAATACAAACGTCCGAAACACTTATTATACAGGGTGTCCCAAGAAGTAGTGATATACTGAAGCTGGGAGGTAGAGGACCTAGAGGGCTATCTGAATCACCCCCATGTATGTTCCGCGATTTTTCGTATTTTCGGAGTTATGATTTTTTTTAATTTTTCACCTATCGCCGAGTACGATGAGATTTTTATTTATGGTGACGTGAATTATTGCGGTAGATGCTTGATTTTTTTTGTGTGTTAAGCTGATAGACAGGCCAATTCAGTATGGTAACATTTACTATCGTTAGATCTCTGAATGGAATTAAAAAAAAATTAATGCCAAGAAAGATAAAATTACCCAGTATGTTTTATTTTTCTAAGCGCCCTTGAAGTTGTGAACATACTGGAGTGAATGTACAAATGATTCTGAGTAAAATGAGCCCAAAAAGTCAATATTTTGAAGACATGAATGAAATGTACACTTTTTTTGGAAAACGTTCACTTGCTTCCCGACGTCAATACATAGGTAAATGCTCGCGAAAGCAAATATAGGCTTATCTCATCTAAAGTAAAAAGAAAAAACCGGCCAAGTGGGAGTCGGACTCGCGCACGAAAGGTTCCGTACCATTACGCAAAAAAAGGTAACGATTGTTCTAAGGGAGTCCCACTTAAATATGTATTATGTTCTATTTTTAGTATTTGTTGTTATAGCGGCAACAGAAATACATCATCTATGAAAATTTCAACTGCTTAATAGTTATCACCGTTCATGAGATATAGCCTGGTGACAGACAGACGGACAGCGGAGTCTTAGTAATAGGGTCCCGTTCTTACTCTTTGGGTACGGAACCTTAAAAACCAAGAAAAATAAGGGATTCTGCTATTAATCAAAGTAGTAAATATAAAAATAAGCCACCCTTCTCGAGGTGAATTGATGACACGAGGAGGATTTATTTATGTATTTCTCCAGGTAATTCTACTTTAAGCAAAACTTTGAGCGTCCGTTCTAGAAATCTTCATAATGCCGCAGGTAAACTCGGTATAAGCAGCAAGATTTCGATTACACCCTGCTCTATCATCGATCACGTTTAAGGAAAACGTAACGAGACACGTGCCAAAACGAAATCTGTTCCCGAGACAGCCAATAATTCTCCTTGATTTCCCGTTTCTATTCCCAGGAGAAAATAACGAAGCTTAATTTGACATGTGGTTGCCATGTACTCTTTATGCTCCAAAATATCCAATGTCGTATTTAATTAACAGTAGAGGTACCTTTTTTCTTCAGCTCACTCTAATTTTACCAATGACTTACCTACGGGGATATACACTAGTCTTTTTTTAGGGTTCCGTACCCAAAGGGTAAAAACGGGACCCTATTACTAAGACTCCGCTGTCCGTCCGTCCGTCCGTCCGTCTGTCACCAGGCTGTATCTCACGAACCGTGATAGCTAGACAGTTGAAATTTTCACAGATGATGTATTTCTGTTGCCGCTATAACAACAAATACTAAAAACAGAATAAAATAAAGATTGAAGTGGGGCTCCCATACAACAAACGTGATTTTTGACCGAAGTTAAGCAACGTCGGGCGGGGTCAGTACTTGGATGGGTGACCGTTTTTTTGCTTGTTTTGCTCTATTTTTTGTTGATGGTGCGGAACCCTCCGTGCGCGAGTCCGACTCGCACTTGGCCGGTTTTTTTTACTACATATTACAATAAATAACTCGAATAAGTAATTACAAAAATAGCTTACCTATATTATGGGTTAAGGATGACACTCTAGACCAGGCCGGGCCCGGGTCGGAGCTACCGGCGCTTCGTTTTCTATGGAAAGCACCACGTGATGACCGGTCAGCCGTCATACAAAATTAAATGTCGGACGTCTCAGCCCGGGCACGGCCCGGTCTAGCGTGAGGCTAACAGAATACACGCCTACACTTCTTCAGCGGGTCATGACGTCTGCAAATACGAGGGGCGTTCAAAATATTCTCGGTATTGATATCTTACGACCTCTTCTAAAATTTCTTTCGTTACTGGCCGCTAAGGTTTATTCATTGACATTAAAAAAAAAGTATAATTCGAACCGAGATAGTCTTTTGTTTTTCTGCAATTGCTGAACAAACATGAACATCATGTGCGAATTGACAATGTTAACAAAAAATATTTTATTTATCAAATAATTATGCTACAAATAAAAGTAATTAATTACAACTAACAAAAATAAAATAACCTAATAACTAAATATATACTAAACTAAAACTACCTAAAAAGTAAAAACCTACAAATAAAAAATTGGCCCCAAGTCTGTGCCGACAGGTAGGGTGCCCAGAAGGCTGGCGGCGTTGCCGCGCTGAACGGCAACGCCAATGCGTTGGACGAGGTATGCTCCAGCCTTCCGGTCACCCGTTGCGTCGATAAGGCGCTTGGCCAACTCCCTATAAACGCTGTGCGCGCCTTGACCCCACGGCCCAAGCGTCTCCACCGCAAACGGCTCAAACATGCAGCCGCTGTCTATGGCTGCATATTTGCGCCGCTTGAGATGCTCTGCCGCATCGGCAGCAGCGCCAGCCCTAGAAGAGGTCCCTGGAAGATGGGACGGCGCGAGGGTATCCACGCACGTGGCGTCCCAGACGAGTGGTCGACCCAGCCTCCATGGAACCAGCGTCATGCCATCTGGTCTCTTCCCGTCGTCACGCGCTAGCCCCGTCGGTTCTAGAACCGACGGCGCTCCGGCAGAGACGAAGGCCCGGCGCAGTATGTCATTAAGACTGGCGTGGCGTGCCATGCGGCCGGCGCTCTTGGTGCAAGAGAGGCCGTGAGTGCCAAACTTTGACACGTCAGTGCCGCAGTGGCAACGGTGTGGGGCCACGCATGCCGCCCCCAAGCGCAGCGATATTGCGAGCCTAAAAGTACTGCTCGTTAGGAGAGTGCCGAGATTAGTGGAAGGGAGTGCCTGCAGCCATGCGCCGGATTCCCATTTCGTTCCAGCAAGAAGACGAGCTCGCTCTATCGGGCTGGTGGCCGTTTCGTAAAGATTATCACGTACCAGCACGCAGAGCGGCTCGTCCCATTGATGCTGCGAATGACGCATCTCGGGCAGGTCCTTGTTGGGGCAGGCAGCCTTCCAGCTATCCACTGCTTCTGACAAAAAAGGTAAGTCCAAACTGTTGACTTCGTTGATTTTTAGAATTTTGATAACTAAATTAGAACATCGATGCGTGATAAAATTCTTGACAAAACAGGGTAAAAATCAAAAAACCATAAAAGAGGAAATGGATTGTGTTTACCGTGAGTCTGCTCCTTCTTTATCTACCATTCAAAAGTGGTCAAGCGAGTTTAAACGCGGAAGGGAGAGTATTGAAGATGACCCTAGACCTGGCCGGCCTGTAGTAGCTACTTCACAAGAAAATATTGATAAAGTGGAAAAACTTATATTGGAAGATGGTCGAGTGAAGGTAAAATCTATAGCACAAGTAACCAATCTCTCTATTGGTACCGTACATGATATTATACATGACCATCTTAATATGTCAAAAGTAAGTGCAAGATGGGTTCCGCGAATGCTGACTCGGCTTCAAAAAGACATGCGTGTAGCTTGTTGTTCCGATTTTATTGACCTGTGCGGTGAAAATCCTGATGAGGTGCTGCAAAGAATAGTTACTGGAGATGAAACCTGGGTTCATCATTATGACCCAGAGAGTAAACAAGAGTCCATGCAGTGGCACATTAAGGGTTCAGCTCATCCCAAGAAGTTCAAGGTCATCCCTTCAGCTGGCAAGGTCATGGCCACGATATTTTGGGATTGTGAAGGAGTATTACTAATCGATTATAAAGAAAAAGGTGTAAATATCACAGGACAGTACTACGCTAACATTCTACGTCAATTAAAGGATGTAATTAAAGAAAAGAGGCGAGGAAAGTTAACCAAAGGTATTCTGCTTCTGCATGACAACGCCCCCGTCCATACTGCTCATATTGCCAACGCAGCTATTGTTGAATGTGGGTTTAAAACTGTTACTCACCCACCGTATAGTCCGGACTTAGCCCCCAGCGACTTCTTTTTGCTCCCCAATCTTAAAAAGGATCTGCGTGGAAATAAATTTTCTGACGATGAAGCATTGAAGGCGGCAGTGGAGGAGCATTTTTACACGAAAGATAAAAAATGTTTTTACGAGGGATTAAAAAAAATAATTGATCGATCTTTTAAGTGTATGAACATAGGGGGGGAGTATATTGAAAAATAAAAATATCAAACTTTTCGTACTTGTTTGTTTTCATTCTCATACCGAGAATATTTTGAACACCCCTCGTACCTACCTTACGTAACCGCTATTTTTGCGTTTAGAAATGCCTTTGAAAAGAAAATATACCCGCGTTTGCTCACAACACAACCTTAACGTTTTCTGCTTATTAGGGAAAAGAAAAAACAAGGAAACTTCTCAGAGTAAAACCACGAGGGCTTAGATTTCTGCCGTTTTTCAGAACGAGGCCGTTGCAAAATCCCGCTGATGGCTCTTTAGTTAAGAGCTTCTGCGCATCATAAGGCTAGTAGCACCGATTCCGGGACAATTTATAGATTCCTCGAAACAATAAACTCGTGCGTAGTTAAATTAGGCACGTAATTATTATTAATTTAGATAATTTCTCTAAAAATTTTACAAGACTAATCTAGGCCCTAAAAATATGCAGGTCCTAAAGCTATAATTCATCATCATCATCATCATATCAGCCTTTTATCGCCCACTGCTGAGCATAGGCCTCTCTTCGAGTACGCCACTTATCCCGGTCCTGAGCCAATCTCATCCAGAAGTGACCCGCAATCTTCCGAATATCGTCTACCCAACGACCCAAAAATTGTAATTATATATGAAGAACAATGCCACTCGAAGGGTTAAGGCCTTTGTCCGTTAGACATTGGTTCATCATTAACCTACTACTACACTAAGTTACCTATAATTTGTGCTAATCTATATTTCAAGGCCGAAAACAGCGCTGTAGATACTAAAAGCCCCAGATGCCGGCGCCAATGCATACATACTACTTATCATAATTCACATCGCACCTTCAACTTTTTCCAAGCCAACTAGCATCGGCAAAAAATTGCTGCTCACGCAATCCCCAGATCCGCTTCTGGAATGCCTTCACGGCACATAAACCCTTTATAGAACTTTATACGAAAATATTGCTGTCCAAAGAGTAAGGTATTAGAGAATTTCTTCAATGTGAAATTGTTTTTTTAGAACTCAAAGGTCACGAAGTTCGTCTTTTTATATTTCTGTGTACAGGTCAGATTCTGCAGCAGAGATAAAAAAGTGAATAGGGTTTTATTCCATACAGTCTTTTTATGTCTTAGTATAGCTAACATCCCATAATTTATATACTTTTTCCGTACCTCAAAAAGAAAAACGGAACCCTTATAGGATCACTCGTGGATCTGTCTATCTGTCTGACTGTCTGTCTGTCAGTCCGTCTGTCACAGCCCATTTTCTCCAAAACGACTGGTTTTATTTACCTTCGCTTCGATGAACTCAGTAGAATGTGACGCCGATCTGAAACAAATTAATAATAAGAATAAGTACCTAGACTTGGCTCACGAGATAACCGCCATGTGGGATGTTGATTCGACGATCATTGTCCCGATAGTTGTTTCAGCGAACGGTCTAATAGCGAAGAGTCTCGACCAACATCTTGAGAGACTCTCGCTAGGTGGTTGGATCAAGGGTCAGATGCAGAAGGCGGTGATCTTGGACACGGCGCGGATAGTCCGCCGGTTCCTCTCTCTGCAGCCCTGACCACCGGCAGCTTGGGCCTTGCCCCGCTGCTGGCGGCACCCTAGGTTAGGTTTTTTTATAATATGTTTATACGTATTTTGTATTGTTTTTGTAAGTGTTTTTGTATTTTATTTTTATATCCATATTATAAAATAACCTAGCCTAAGAGTTCAAATAAATAAAGAGAATAATATATTCCACTGCTGAGCACATGCATGGGTGTAGGTATGAGTGTATGACTGACAACTCAAATCAGCGTTTTTTGTTTGTTAAACGATTAGTCAATGTAGAGTTTATATATTAAACACAGACATAAATTGTGACGCATCAGTCAATAATTGCCGGCTTTTTAAATTTATTTTCTAGTACTTTATTTAAAATATATGCTGTATTTTAAGTACAGTTACCATCCTTATCAACAAATATTCAAAATAATTACTAAAACAGACTAAGAGCATGGCAATTGTCGGATCACTAAAGAGAGGGTATTTACACATTCCTTGTCTACTGCAAAATCCTATAAACAAGCTTATCTTAATGTATTTCAGTCTGCGGAGCGAAATATAGATAATTTATGTGGTACATACATAAGTATGTACCTACCTAAACGAAACAGCCAAAAGACGAGATTTATTTTAAGATTTGTATTATTTATTTTTAGATTTAGGTTTAAAGTTTAGTTGTTAATCATATTTCCGTTTTCAATAGGTATGTATATTATGAATAGAATAGAATAGAATAGTTTATTTGTGTAAAAAAGGGTATAAATTGATGTTACATAATATTGTTTCCAGTCCTTAATTTACCATAATACACGGCGTACAAATATTCTTAAATTACAATCTAATATTAAACTTCCATTAAAATGTCACGTTGAAAAATAATAAATTACAATTAATAATAAAATCATAAATTGACAATATCATTTCGAATTACAGTTTGTCTAGTATAAAAATGTACAATCATTATAAAACATAGTCAATGTGTCGATAATCATTATAATCAAACAATATATCTGTAGCCTATAGTTTACATAATGTCAAAAACTCATCAATTGAATAATAACAGCTCTCTGTCAAATGGTCCTGGGCATGTACAGATTAAATCGATGTGTACCTCTTTGAGACCTCATGGTGATTGTTTTAAAACACGTGGGGTGCTTTTTGACAAAAGTACATATTTCAAAGATGTACATTGCGGGTAGTGTCAATATTTTATTCTGCCTAAATAAACGTCTGCAGTGGTCTAAATACCAAGCCCCAGATAGAGACCTTACACATTTTTTTTGTGCTTTAAATATGATATCAGCATCGACTAAGTTCCCCCATATTATCAAACCATATCTCAATAGGGATGACACGTACCCGTGATATGCCGAAAGAGCGGCTTCTTCCGAAACCACATTGCGAATACGATAGAGTACATAAACAAATCGATCCAATTTAGTGCCTAGGCTATCAATGTGGCTCTTCCAATTACAGAAGTGGTCAATGTTTATTCCAAGGAAAGATGCAGAATCTACTTCTTCAATTATTGAACCGTTGTACTTAATTTCTAAATCAATATGTTTACTTCGGTATGTCTGGAATTGTATCATTTTTGTTTTACTTATGTTAATTTTTAAATTATTGTTTTCTAGCCAGTCTATTACATTTACTAGAGCTTGGTTGATTTTATCATCAAATGCCGTATCGTCGTCATTTTTAATGAGCAGCGTTGTGTCATCCGCAAAGAGGATAGAATCATGGCTTACTACGTTTGGGAGATCATTAATATAAAGTAAAAATAGCAAGGGCCCCAGGATGCTGCCCTGCGGCACGCCGGTCGTGTTAGGTTTGTAGTTGGATTTATAAGCTATTTTGTCATTACCATCGATGCTGGTGATTTCAACACACTGGTGACGGCTTCTAAGGTAGCTAGCGATCCAGTGCCACGCTGGACCTCTTATACCATATCTGTTCAATTTATGAAGCAGAATTTCGTGGTCTACAAAATCTAAAGCCTTGCTCATATCTAAGAACACGGCAACAATTGGTGTTTGTTTATCAAGGCTTTCAATTACTTCTCTTACTAGATGATAACACGCTAGAGATGTCGAGCTATTCTTTCTAAATCCGAATTGATTATCAGCTAAAATTTTATTTTTTGTTATAAACTTTATAATCTTATCATACATTATTCTCTCAAAGTATATATATATGTATATATATATATATGACTGTTAAGATAAACCTAATAGTTCCTCCTAGGAACGTTCCTAACCGAAGACCACATTTGTTTTGAAATCACATATAAGTATATTAAAAGACACCTTAACTAGTCAATACGAGTTATGTTCTTTGGATAGCTATTAAAAGTTGGCAATGATTGTTAAGAACTCTGCAAGTACTCGCGTCAGGCAGGACATACAGGACATACCACAGAACATTATTAAAGAGGTTAGAATGGCTATCGCGCGCAGTTAGTATCGGAACCGGTGTCGCCGCTCGTTCCTCTCACGTTCACATTTACTAACACTCGCGCAACGGTAGTAAAAACTTGTGTGCCTGGTGAATGGATACGCCTCCTTTAGACAGATTTGATGTCTGGCTTCTTAATCTGAAGGTTATTTTGGCGCAAAAAGGCATGTTTACTTCGTTTTCGGTCAGCGCGGGCGAGTAGCATGCGAGCGTTTGCTCAAAACTGGCGGCGACACGTACCCTGTTCGCATCGCCATTCTAACTTGTTCTGTGGGACATACGTTTGACTGTCCGGCCCGTTGTGGTACAAAATAAGTTATTCGGCGGAACCGTACCGGCTGGTGGAAAGGAAACATTTCGCTCTGGAAGCGATCGATTATCATCAATCAGTCGCTTAGTTTACACCCTTAATGAGCAGTTGCTCTGTTGTGTGTTGACTGAAAGCAAATGCGATTTGTTACAACGTCAGCTCGTAATATGGCAACCATAAATAGCCTACTAGTATCTACCCCCGACTTCGTCTGCGTGAGATGATGATGATGATTAATAAAACTATCCTATATCCTTTCTCGGGCCTCACGCTATCTCCTTACTAAATTTCATGCACATCGTTTAAGCATAAAGAAAAGTAACAGACAGGCAGACTGACACAAAGTGAATTACTTTCGTATTTATAATATAATATACATTGGTAACTTGCATAAAAATAAACTATAAACTACAAGCGCTAGTGGCCTAGTATTAGTATTTTTTTCTCAGTTAAATTCAGCCTGAGGTTCGAATCAATATTGTCTCTAATTTATTTCTCTATGATCTATGCTCTCTTGTACAGTGTACTATTTTCCCTCATTATATTTCATGGCGCTGTAGACAAGACACCAACTTCACATTATAACGAACCTGTAACTCCCACCCTCAGCGAGCTAATGTCCCGGCCACAAAGCGTACCTAGGTAATTCGGCGGTGTGTTGCAACTTGCAACAGGTGACACGGCAAACCAATCTCATTATACGGCTTGAGACGTTACTAATCTATTTGCTTAGGCTTGTTGCCAATTAACATTAGTTTACCAAAATTATTAACAGTCGTACCTTCGCTTCACAGAAATGTATACATCCATATATCGTGTTAGTTGAGATAGGTCTGCTCTTATTTATGGCATCCTTTTCTGAAATGTACGCTGAAAAATATTCGCCGATAACAATTTCATAAACCTTCGTACTTAAGAAGATTAAAATCAAACTCTTTCTGGATGTTTGACACTTGTCTAGAATTTTCTGTAATAAATAATTACATTGTACCTTGTTTCGTGTCCATTTTCCATTAATGGCAAGTTTAATCATAAAAACCGATTAAATATGTGTCAAAAAAACCGTTTTAAAATATTTGTTGTGGTACGGTTTCCTCGGTAGCATTTAACCTTATTTTCTACCCTAGAGCCTATTTAATACATCTGGCCTCCAGTACTACCAAACGCCATAAATTCTTTGGCTTGTTTATCTAAAGTGCAACGTTCATATTGGAGCGGTACTCCGTCATGCGCCGCCTGCCGGCGACGCTGTCGGAATGATTGAATTATCACTTACCAGTACACACGTTTTCATTAAATAAGCACGAGCGAAATTTGTTTTTCAAACAAGTTTTCCGGAAAACAAATCGATCTTAGCTTTTGCTGAGCTTCAAACATTTATTTCACAACATTATTTATACTTGAATATAACATTACCTTCGTACATTTTTTGTGTTTGTTTTTACCTATAGACAAAACTGTTTGGAGTATTCAATTTCAAAGTGGTTTATACTAAAATTAAAATTAAAACAGCTTTTATATATTATCTTAAATAAAATGTTGTATATTTTGTTTGGGCGAATGAATTAAATTACATGATGTCTAGAATTAGATAAGTAAAAGTTGTTTCTTTTAATTGACATTGAAACCCCAGTCAAGTTTGTTATCAAAACTTTGTTGTGCAAATTATAACTTAAAACAAAGGAGTTGAGATAATTAAAGGAGATCTTTTGACTAGTGAAGTCGACTTAATAAATTGTATTAAAATAAAGCGCCATAACTGAAATGTTAAGTAATTGCGAGAAAACGGGGTTAATAAATAATATTAATTTATATCGAATTCCTATAAAATTGGAAATATTAGCAATTTCCATATCAGTATAAAATCATGGCAATCGCTCTTGAACTAATAATTAATTTCACTTCCACAAATTGCGACCAACTCAAAGTAAGCTGATTTTACTTTAAGTAACTACCAGTTATGGGAGTCACAAGCCGTAGGTATAAATTAGTTCTCGATTATACTTATTATTGAGTAAATCGGTACCCAATTTACAAGCTTGTAATAAAGGCTACCAGGGACATATAAGTATAGAGCAATAAAATGTAAATCTAGAAGCTTGAATAGGAGGAAACAATCCAGATGCTATCACAAAGCTATGAATCTAAATGACGCGGAAGCTCATCAAAGTTTGCTGGCGCCCCGCGGCACTTTACAAGTCGTTTTCATATTGCGACGTTTCGGATTTTTTTTTAATCGGCGAGTGTGGTGTTGCGTTAATATAGGAAACCGTCTGAATTCTACTTACCGTATAAGTGATTCGGAATTTACCTATTTGGTATAAGTGATACAGAACGAGGGCCTATTTTTTTTGTATGCTGCCACTTAACATTAACGAAAAGTTGACGTTTACCTACCCAAGTCACTTTTAGAGAGGATTTACTTAATTACGAGAGAAATTGTGAGAGATTTGAGGTTACAGACCCCGCAAAAGACTTGTTAATGAACCCAAAGATGCCAAAGTCAAATAAATAGTCCTGTTCCGTATTCCAAACAGAATCTCGATCCCGTCCGTAAGTAGTGTGATAACACTGCACTCGAGTCCCGGCTCCCGGGAAATTGCTTGGACACCCTAGTTAGAACTAAGCTTGTGCTGGAGAAGTTCCAACAATGTTTGAGTAGGTATTTTTTACTTTGAATAAAATCGGTAAGATCGGTGAGACTGACACTTAAGTTTGTAAAATTACGTGTGGCAATCCCAAAGAAAAATCAATCAGATCATAATAATACAATGTTTAATTTACCTATTATATTTAACATTTAATGTGATCAGCAAATCTAATGTTTCACTCCATCAAAATAAATGCGAGGTTCTGCGTATTTAATATATATGTCGGCGGTCGATCGTAAGATCAGGCAGATCGTAATGTTCCTGTGTAATGTTTTGACGATAGTGACATTAAACCAATATATAGGTAGGATATAGGTAGGTTCGTTAGGTTGCTTTAGATGCCCGAAGGGCAAACTGGCCAGAAATAGGAGCCCCGCGTAGCGGGGCTCCGTCGACTCAGGGAACGGGTCAAAGATTTTCACGTTTCACGATATGCCTAGAAATTTCACGATATGCCTGATCTTACGATCGGCCGCCGACATATACATATATACTTACTGTATTATAATACAGGCAACATCGGATATTTCAACTCTAAAGAAAATGTTTTCATTACCTACTGCGGCTTGATGCTGTTACCGAGGCAAACTAAAGAAGACTGACGACAGATTTTTAAGAAACTTTTGTAATAGCCATTTACATTTTCAAGAAAGAGCCGGCGCTAAATTACTTTTAAAGAGTAAGCAGGTACTTCAAACTTTCACACTTCATTTACAGGAGTATACAGACGCTGACAGAATTATCTACTTGCATAACTGTTGCTTGCAAAATTGTGTCACTTAATCATTGAAATGGCAATAAAAGCACATATACATGAATCGAAAAGTGACTCGCAGGCATCGAAATGTAGGTAAAGTTACCCACACCCACAGTCAAGAGTAAGGATTTTTTAAATAAAATGTAATAAAGTGAAAATAGGTACTCTTTTTTTTAAAGATTTAAGAGGCAAACGACTAAGCGTAAGCGATTACCGTCGCCCGAGACCCGCAACACCAGAGTGGTTTTAAGTGCGTTGACGGCCTTTTAGATGGGAGTACGCTCTTCAATCGATCTCAATGTATGTAAAAGAAATAAAACGAATAGGTACTTGCGTAAAATGAGCAATTATTTATTACTTAAAGTACTTACGAATACCTCAGTGTTTCATGTGCCTTAACATATTGTTATAAGTTAATTAGGCGGCCTTCTAATTGGATGCGGATCCACATGCCGCTTCATTGTGCGAGCGGGACATCGCTATGCTTGCATAGCATTATGTCGCTCACACACCGTAGTGGTATGTGGATGGGCATCAGTGTGATAACCGCGTTACTATAATAAAACCGGCCAAGTGCGAGTCGGACTCGCCCATGAAGGGTTCCGTATTTAGGCGATTTATGACGTATTAAAAAAAAACTACTTACTAGATCTCGTTCAAACCAATTTTCGGTGGAAGTTTACATGGTAATGTACATCATATATTTTTTTTAGTTTTATCATTCTCTTATTTTAGAAGTTACAGGGGGGGGGACACACATTTTACCACTTTGGAAGTGTCTCTCGCGCAAACTATTCAGTTTAGAAAAAAATGATATTAGAATCCTCAATATCATTTTTGAAGACCTATTCATAGATACCCCACACGTATGGGTTTAATGAAAAAATTTTTTTTGAGTTTCAGTTCTAAGTATGGGGACCCCCAAAATTTATTGTTTTTTTCTATTTTTGTGTGAAAATCTTAATGCGGTTCACAGAATACATCTACTTACCAAGTTTCAACAGTATAGTTCTTATAGTTTCTGAGAAAAGTGGCTGTGACATACGGACGGACAGACAGACAGACAGACAGACATGACGAATCTATATGGGTTCCGTTTTTTGCCATTTGGCTACGGAACCCTAAAAATGTGATCTGCTAAAGTATGTACGAAAACTTTCGTACAATGACCCCTGTTCCTATCTCGTTCTTATCGTCCTTACTTCAAGTATTGGCTACGTGCGAAGTACATGGTGGGAGAAAGAAAGACGATCGCAGCGCATGCGGTAGTGAAAATTGGAACTAACGAAAGGATAGTCTTTAACATTTCATACATGTTATATGGCTCGAACTGGAACTTTAATTTACGATTACTCCTAAAGATTTTCATGAAAATTGTATGGTGTAATAGACGGTAGACCATGTAATCTGTATGAAATGCTTAATATAGCTAACGTAATTAATTTGATAATTATTGATGCTGTATCCGTGTAAAAAGCTTTGCAAATGCCACATACTATGTGATCTTTTTTTAGAAGTTAAGAATGGGTATAGTAAGTTATCCTTTAACCTCGTGCCGCCCAATGTTCATTAGGATGTACACTCAGTTTCGACGGAATGTCAACCTTAACTAAAAACAAGTAGGTCACATTTCATTTGTCTTGTAAAATTTTCGAACAAATGAAATTCAACCCAATTGATAATACAACAAGATTCAAACTTCCTTGGCCATAATTTTGTATTGCGGGCGGCAGGAGGATAAAGTTTTCGATTAAAGCTCCTAGCCAGCGTGATTTTTCCCGACAACATCGTCATATTACAACTATTTTAAACAAAACCTTAATAAGTTATATACCTAAACCTTCCTCAAGAATCACTCTATTGATAGATGAAAATTATGTGAAAATCCGTTCAGTAGTTTTTGAGTTTGGAGTAGTTTTATAAGATGTAGTAAATTGACGTTTTCCCCTAGAGTTGCGGATGGTAGGTTGAGTGACAGTCGTGCACGTAGCGAATACCGCTGTGTAAGACATGATTAGGGTACTGGTCGTTTGAAGTTCTCTTTCAAACTCTTTGTCGAAAGTATTGTGTGGAAGTTCCGCAAGAAATCGATGGAATCCTGCAGGCACACTATTGTCTGGTCGAATTGAATTTGAAGTAACTTCAGTTTAAATGGAAACGGCCATGAATTTTCCGCAACTGTGTGAACATTGTTCTGCAAGACGCCTTTACAATAAAGACTATTTTATATAAATATAATATGTACCTATATGATATAGGCGGCAAACGAGGAGACAAATCGCCTGATGCCCAAGAGATGGGAAGACATTTGAGACCTACCTACTACTACTTATGACCTACTCCTATGAGTAGGTAGGTAGGTACGCTCGTATCTTGAAGGTCGTATCGGTCCGGAAATACTGCAAGTAACAGACAGTTCATGTTCATTCTACATAACAATTGATCCATTATTTTAGTACCAATACGCCTCGTTTGCTCACATATTGCTTCAGGATCAGATCGCATTGATTCATATAACATTCAAATGTATTAGTTTTCTGTATATGTATACCATGAATGTGTTAATATTCAGACTTTAACTAAAAATATGACAACTTGTCAGTTATTCTCATCACTAACATAAATTTCGCACAAAGGGGCAAATAAAAAAAACTTATAAAACAATTAGTAATAAACTTCATTTCGTTTTCTAATTTCACTTACGCCGTGAATTGACATTGATTGATATTATAATCCATGAATTATTAATGAGAAAAATATACTTAATAATATTATTACTGTAATATTTCAAGCCTTTGTGTAATAAATTTTAATAGACAATGAACTTGTGGTCCAAAAAGCACAAAGTTCTATTCGTGGAAAGAATAATTTGCGTTGACAACCGAGTAGGTACCACGAAAAATGAACGCTATTTTAACACAATGGGTTGAGTGAAATTTATATTTAAATATCATAAATCCATAAAATGGTTATTTATTATACAAAAATAAATGTACATTTATTAAATAACAAGAATATCTTTCTAAAATAGTAGAAAAGCTATCTTTTTTTTCTTTGAAACCAATGTACCTATATATCGGCGGCCGTTTGTAAAATCAGGCAGGTTATATCATAATTAGAAGCTATTTTGACACGAATCCATTGTTTAGAGTACCTAGGTAACAACATTCGTTGTTTTGCTGTAGCCCAGTTTACTTTGCAGCCGTACCTACAAATTTCTCCGACCAATCACTCTAGCCTATTTGCTAACCTAACACTGTTTGACTATTGCGAGGATCGAAGACGTGTTTGGGGCTTGACTAACGAAAACAAACAGAGAACCTCGTCAATCGGTTATATATTTCTAATAGCTAACCGAGCTCAAGCCTCAAACGAAACCATCAAATCAAAAGTGTTATTCTGAAAAATTTGATACTGATTTTGATTTCACAATTATGAATCATTGTTTCGTAACAACCCTATTATGTAATGTTGTAAAATGTTTTAAAAATTGATTTTGCATATGAAAAGTATTGATTTTCATCCATTCAAATATTGCATCTGACTTCACAGTCAATTGCACTGGATTGGGGTCACCCCCAATGTCCATATCATTTGTGAGTAGACAAGGATCCAACTTACTAGTATACTGGCTCCTCTACACGATGGGCTAGCGCCAGCCACTCCAAGGGACGCAGCCATGCGGTAGAATGAGATAGCAATATCACTTGCTCCCTCTAACGCATAAATGCGTCCCTTGGAGTGGCCGGCGCTGGCCCATCGTGTAGGGGAGCCATAAGGCGACAGGATGGCCGCGGCCAGGATAGTACGATAACAACACCGGTGGCCACAAAGTTTGCTCCTGTGTTAATTACTAAGCATCATTAATACTAGTGTATTCCGACTTTGTGTATTTATTATTTTATACTACTTAGGTAATTACAAATTTATCAAAATTCAATGCTGCCGAATCCTAATTCAAAATAATTGCTTCTCCTAGCGTAGATTAAAACTAAATAACGGAGAGTCCCGAATATTTTATTAGACTCTACGTTATTTACTTTAGTATGTCAGACAGACAATTTAAATTAACATTTTGTACCTACCCTAGATTTTGTTTGTGCTCTGAAATTATAATGGAGCTTGTAAATTATTGTCAACATCTCAAAATTAGAAAACACAGGCTAAAATATCCTATTCTCGCTATGTATCTCCCTTTTTTCATTCTCTACAGGCCACTCCGGCCTATATATTTATTGTGCTGGATTCCAATACCAAAACACAATCAGTTTTTATTAAAGTAGGTACAAATTATTTGTAGGTACAAATGGCAAAAACCGGAACCCTTATGGATTCGTCATGTCTGTCTGTCTGTTCGTCCGTCCGTATGTCACAGCCACTTTTTTCCGAAACTATAAGAACATACTGTTGAAACTTGGTAAGTAGATGTATTCTGTGAACCGCACTAAGATTTTCACACAAAAATAGAAAAAAAAAACAATAAATTTTGGGGGTTCCCCATACTTAGAACTGAAACTGTTTTTTTTTTTTCATCAAACCCATACGGGTGGGGTATCTATGGATAGGTCTTCAAAAATGATATTGAGGTTTCTAATATCATTTTTTAGGGTTCCGTACCCAAAGGGTAAAAAACGGGACCCTATTACTAAGACTTCGCTGTCCGTCCGTCCGTCCGTCCGTCTGTCACCAGGCTGTATCTCATGAACCGCAATAGCTAGACAGTTGAAATTTTCACAAATGATGTATCTCTGTTGCCGCTATAACAACAAATACTAAAAATAAAATAAAATAAATTATTTAAGGGGCCCGGCTCCCATAAAACAAACACGATTTTTTTGCTCTATTTTTTGTTGATGGTGCGGAACCCTCTGTGCGCGAGTCCGACTCGCACTTGGCCGGTTTTTTCTAAACTGAATAGTTTGCGCGTGAGACACTTCGGAAGTGGTAAAATGTGTATCCCCCCCCTGTAACTTCTAAAATAAGAGAATGATAAAACTAAAAAAAATATATGATGTACATTACCATGCAAACTTCCACCGAAAATTGGTTTCAACGAGATCTAGTAAGTAGTTTTTTTTAATACGTCATAAATCCCCTAAATACGGCCGCCCCCTAAATCCCCTTCATGGGCGAGTCCGACTCGCAGTTGGCCGCTGTTTTTCATTTTACACGAGTATGACAGTAATAGATATTTCTTTCTTATTTAAATGTATTTTTCAAAGACCGATAAAACAAAATTGTATTTATTTATAAAACGAATTCCGTTACTTCCTTTATGTATTTACTTCCTACACCCAAAGACGAAGGTTATTTCTGTAAATATACGCAGTTAGGTATATACCTAGTGAAATTATTGACATTTAAGAAGAATATACAATAAACGAACGGAAGGCGCTCGGTAGACATAATAATGTACAGTGGACGTCAAATATATGTCTACATTTTTCGCCTTATTACAAAGGCATAAAGTGCAAAAGTGTAAACATATCTTTGACGTCGACTGTACGTACGTTTACGGGATACCCCATCACCGTTCTATGTTGTTGTTTATTGTAATAGGTATTTGGTTCTGCGAAGCGGAGCAATATCGCCGCCGGTGGGCTGGCGTGGTGCCAAAGCTTTTTCGTTTAGAACAAGCTGGGACGGCGTCGGTACACAATAATATGTTATTGCTGAAGTGCCTATATTTGTTTGGTATTTAGGGGTCTTTATTAGTAAAGTATAACATTGTTTCATAGTTATGATGTTCAAATAAAATGCTAGTGAGTGATATGTTGTAGCTGGAAAAACGCTTTAACTTACTCTCTAAAACTAAGATCTCTGTGGCCACTCAACATAGTCAATATATTCGTATAGCGTAGTCTCATTATTTAGAACAATGTAGGTTGTGTAGCTACGGATTGGTTGAATGTTTGGTTACATGAGGTTAATTTGTATTATTTTAATTAAATAAAAATGAACTATAGTTATAAACCAACTGTCCCAAAACTAACTCACCTGTTTACTTTCTTCTACAAAATTACCACGCAACTTGAGATGAGTGGTATTATATTGCTAGTTAATAATTATTGTAATATATTTATAGTAAGTAAATTAATTTGATTCGCAAAGTGATGCCTATTTTAACTATATCCAGCAAAATATATTTGTAATAAAGTCTTTTTAGAGCAGCCAGCCTATTATGGATAGCTTTATCCATCTTTATCCACGTGATAAAATAACTGTCACTGTTTAACACCGTGGGAAAGAAAGTGACGGACACCGTTTTATCACGCTGTCACGTAGACAAGAACGACCATCATATCCGTACAGGAATGTATTTCTTTTTAAATATTACATACTCGGTGTACTGAAAATAAAATAAAGTTGTTTACTTGGTATGCAACAGTGAACCGAGTGTAAAAATATTTTACAAAATATATATAATTAAAACTCCACTATAATATTACATTTCACATATTACAAACATGAAGTGTGTAAAAATGTTTTCCTTGATGAACTGCATTTCTGTAGCTATTCCTAAAATTAGCTATCTTACTTGCACATTAAATGTATTGTTTTGTATTAAATGTTTACAGACTTTACTTGAGTACCTGCCCGCCTACCTCACAAGCATATGAGACTCAAACAGTACCGTTATTCCAGTAAATATAAGTAGTATTAGTAATAGTACCTAATCCTAACTTTATTTTAAAGCTCTGTTCTAAAGGGGCCCACTGATTACCAGTCCGCCGGACGATAAACGCCTCTCAGTTAAACGCAAAAGGTGACAGGTCCGAACAAATGACAGGCCGATATCGTACGGCGGACTGGACAGTGGGCCCCTTAATAAGGTAACAACTACAGCATGTTTCCTTTTATATACGAAATGAGTGTAATAAGAGTGTAGGTATATGTAGGTATAAGTTATTATTAGTTGGTGAACTGCACTTTCTACACTTCGCTGTCATGTTAAACGTTTGCAGAGCGGATAGTATTCCTTCCCCGCCACGTAAATTGCTACTTTGCTTGTTTACCTACACTAAATACGCCCGAGCATACATTATACGAGACGCGAGCATGCGAACGACACTGTTATTAAGTATCTTAAATACTTACATAATTTTACAAATATTTGAGCTGAGAAACATTTTAAGTATTTCACTTCATAAAGGTTTTGCCTACTTAGATAAATCAAAGATTTAATTCATTTTCTTCGTAATAGTTATAAAATTTTCGACGCAAACAAAGTTTATAAGTAATATTTCTTTTATATTTGACTATCATGATAAGAAGATAAACATAATTTTGACATTGATTCAAATTTATAGTGTAATTTTTATCGTGAAATAAAGAAATCTAATCTAATATATACATACAAAAAAGATAGATTTTTAGGATCATTTTATGTTTTTTTAACATAAGCCTTAATTGAACTTAATGTGGGGCTAGATCGATTTGTTTAAGAGACAGTTAAATTCACGTACTTATCTTTGCCTTTCTCCCAGACTAACCCTTTTTATCCGTCGCAGCATAAAAACTAGAATTACATTTCTAAAACGTCGGAATGAAAAGTACGAGGGCAGATATTGGTCCGATAGAGGAACGTATCGGAGACAAATAGGTAAAATAAATTTTACACAGGAAACTTTCAGTGTAAGAATCGAATTGAAATGTAATTTAGAGCCATTTCTTTAATCCCGTACTCCTGTCTTTCCTGTTCCTAATATTTTCACTGATTTTTTAATCCGCAATTTTAAAATCGCTATCATGATAACTGCATGATGAGAAAAAACATGATTAGCGAATTTTAAATTGTATATAGCAGCAAAACAGTTAAACAAGATTGTAAGGGATGGGTAATAGGTACCTATTATTGTAACATTTTTTAAATATGTGACTTGGCAAAATATGTAGCGATTGTTATAAAAATCTTAATAAAGAACCAAATGCATTCAGTCGTGTTTAGATGTTAGCACTGTACGATTTACTTTGATAGCGAATCGAGTTTATGGTTATGGTTAGCTTGACGTAAATAATTAAGTTATCATCTGGTATTTATATTTATATTTTAAATAAATCTATCGTCTCTTGCTTCACCTGTTTCTCCTAATTCAATTAGTTTCAATCTTATCTTTAAACAATTAAAAAACAATTTCGAGTATTGCTCTTAAGCTTATCGATCATAATCCGCTTAATAGTTCAGAGTTTATCTCTTCATTAATTAAATAACTGAAGTCGCTAAGTTAATAATCTCGTTAAGGTGAACTGACTTAATAAAATAGCACTCAAAGTGCGTTAAATGCTAGAGTGGATATGACACTTGGTTGTTTCGTCTCAAAGGATTCGGAAGTTTTGCAGCTCATTATGTTAAATTACGCGGAATAGCGTTCACGAGTTATTTGTACGAAAGCTAAAGACTTGTCGTTGTGACTTGTCCTAATTAAACTAAGATTTTAAATAAATAAATGGGAAATTTCATCTTGTTTGTTTTTTTTTCTAAAAATATTATACTTGAAACAAAGGTGATATTTACATATATTATTATAACTCTAGTCACATTAGATATAATTATTTTCTAACCATAGAAAAGTGTTATTTGGAGAAATAAACAATTTTGATGATTGTCTTATTCTACGTAGTATAATGTGGACTTTAATGGGCTCAAGTTTTCATGAGTAAAGAGGAACTTAAACCATGTACAGGTATTAACATTTAGGTTTAAACAAACTGTTATATCGTGCCCACAGGAGGTGCGCGGTTACAGTAGCTTCGACTAAAAATCTAACCAATAAAAGCGAACAACGCCTTGTGACACACTGTTCATTTCTCATCACATTTTGGCACATTCAGCGGATCAGAGTTGTAATAGATTGATTACCACTTAATTATTTACCTTCATCAAATGAAGTGTTAAACATATCTGAGATTTTTAGAAGTACAGGACAGATCCTTCGGTCGTTTGCAAGCTGTACCAAATACGTAAGTATATAACGGTTCACTCGATAAAATCAATCGCTATTTTAAAGCTAGTGCTCTAATGTCATTAAAATTGGTTTTGATTAATGGAATCTTTAGATTATAAAACCTGCCAGCCTATTATGGATAGCTTTATCCATCTTTATCCACGTGATAAAATAACTGTCACTGTTTAACACCGTGGGAAAGAAAGTGACGGACACCGTTTTATCACGCTGTCACGTAGACAAGAACGACCATCATATCCGTACAGGTTGCTAACCAAAAACGTCCCAAATCCGTCTAAACTAAATGATCGGAATCCCGGCAACCACTATACAATCCGACTGCGGTTGCGGTGGAACAGACCGCTGATTATTGCGAGTTAAGCTAAATGTACACATTAACTGCATTTATTATCAATATGATTGAAATAGAAAAAAAAAAGAATATTTTATTTGCTTAAACATGGTAATTACCTACATACATATGTCATAATACTCATAATTAAATTAATTAAGTATCAGATGTTTAGCCAACAAATGCAAATTAAAAAATTAGAAAAAACTTTATTACCGTAAAATGGGGTGAGTAGGGTCACTTAATTAGTTTTTTTTTTTGGAAATATAAACCTTAAAACACATACCCACTAAAATCCTATACGTACTCGTTTATGCTAAATGTGTATTGTATTCAAATGAAGAAGTGAATTGAAAAGTTTAATAAGAATAATAACGATAATAAGTAAATAACTATATACGTATTATGTTTAAAAAATTACCTATGTACGAGTATGCTAACCATTAAAGAAGCCGTCAGCGGTTTCGTGCAATTTCGTTTCGGCCACCAGCTAAAGGTTTTAGCTCCGTTTTAAATTTCCAAACCTTCCCCAATAAAGTAAAGCCAAAGGTTTTAACGTGCAATGTCGCCTGCGTTTTGTGCAAGCTAGTATCGCTCATGTCAAGGGACCTACGAATTTGCAGAGTGCCTTCTATTTTGAAAGCTCGAAGTTCACATGCATTGTTGAAATTGTCGTTCCTTCAAATCAACACGTCGCGTCGCATAGTTGCTGTGTTCAAAATTATTCGTACAGTATACCTGTTTTATGTAGTGCAATGGTGTCCGGAATTTAGTGAATAGAGTCCGTCTAAGGTAATGTCGCACCGACTTGAATAGAACAGAGTGAAGGATTTGTCATTGAAAACGTTATATTTTCATAGAAATTTGACATAAATTATGACATTGACACACTTTGTCATTACAAATCCAGGGTTAGCTTGGTCAGACTCTAATGACAGTAAACAAAATCATTAACGGAAAATTATTTCTTATTAAGGTACTTTTTTTACTTTTTGTCCCACATCTGAACAAAAGTTTCGCTGATCAAGACAGCTTGTTAATTGTGAAGAATTATAAAATCACTAAAATAAAAGGAGTTTGTACAAAATTTAACCATATTTGAGGGGTGGAAAGGGTCAGCGCTGGAAGCCTTACAAATTAAATACTTAAATAAAACAGAGAAGTTTGCAAATGATGAAATTTGACCGACCGAACAAATTAATTTAACTTAAGTTTTGTGTGAGTATTGAAGTAGAAAGCGACGGAAAAAACATGTTACAAATGCTTCTTCATGGTATAATTTAAATATTTATTGTTTAAAATACCCACATTCAAATAACCTCACAGGGGCTATAACTGCGGCCTGCAATTCATGCATTTAATTTAAGTGACAATGAGTTATACCGAGTTCTGTTAGTCCCTAATTCCTTAAAGATTTTTAGGTTTTCAAAGAATTATGTCAAGTTCCTATGAAGAAAATAATTAAAAATTGAACCTAAAGGATCATTTGAGAACGAATCATTATGGCAATACAAAAGTTTCAAATAAAATACCACCTGTCCTAGAATACATGTAGTGCAATAAAATTGTACAGTCAGCATGAAATCGGATATGGGGCTCGCGGAGGCGGCGTAGCTTCCATCCGCTGCTCTTGCATATAGTATTCTGATACTGCGATAGAAGAGTCGCAATTTCCCCCCCATAGGGCGCTGAGTTGGGCGAAGTGACACTTGTAGCGGGTTGTTTATTCTTTATTCATAAATCAGGGCTGCACGGGGGATGTCAGAAAAGTAACTGGTGACTTATTCGTGAGGGCTACATTCTAGGCAGGGACTAGGCAGTTTCCGTTTTTTCATAATAATTTTATAACTTTTGCTTGTCATGAATTATGGGGCTATTAATAAGTATCATGCTACTTACTAATAGCCCCCGTTCAAGGTATCCTATTGTGACAGAAACATATTATATTACATATTGACGACCGGTCTGGCCTAGTAGATAGTGACCCTGCCTGTGAAGCCGCGGTCCTGGGTTCGAATCCCAGTAAGGGCATTTATTTGTGCGATGAGCACAGATATTTGTTCCTGAGTCATGGTTGTTTTCTATGTATTTAAGTATTTGTATATTATATATATCGTTGTCTGAGTACCCACAACACAAGCATTCTTGAGCTTACCGTGGGGCTTAGTCAATTTGTGTAATAATGTCCTATAATATTTATTTATTTATTTATTTATTTATATTATTTTTTTATAAAATAACATTTTTGATAATTAAACGTGATTCTCACATTATTATATTACGGAACCCTACACTGAGCATCGCGCGACATGCTGTTTGCCGGTATTTTTAATAAGTATATCGACGTTCAGAACAAACTTCTAAAATACTATTTTACTGTGTGGATGGTTAAAGATGGACATGTATTGTGTGTTACTTGTAACATTCTACACAAAGGTGCACTTGACACACGCTGCAACTAGAACCACTCAATCTTCGGTAACTCGTTCAGTTTTCAATTTGCAGCGTTGTCTCCCAGAGGGCGCTGTATTGCTGACGCTGATGTTCGAGAAGCTCCCAACAATATTCGCAAAGACACAAAAGAGTGCGCATTCATGAGTGATTCGGATGTGTATTGGTGCACTTGTAGCCTTTGTTGCGCGCGTGCCGTACCTAGCTAGCTGTCTTCAGCTAGTGCAATTTAGCCATTGACAGGGAATAACCATTTTTAAAATGCACGCTTTTCTTCAGATCACTGACGTCCACATATAAATAATTCTTATAGGTAGATAGATGAAACGCAAACAAACACTTCAAAATAATTAACTTTTGTTAAAGCAACCTGCGTTTAAACATTTTGTTTCTTTTGTTCTAACCTAATGTTTTTTACAAATACTTAATAATAATTATTAATAATGGTAATGAAACAGTATGAATCGTAGTACAGTCACCAGCATAAATAAATGACTATGGGCAGCCGTGCAAAAATATCTGATGCTCCATTGGAGGCATAAGTATATGACGACACTACCTCGGTAAAAATATGTGATCCTTTGTGACCAGCAAAAATATCGTTAGTCCGTATCCGCATAAATATCGGATCGGGTCGCTTAAAAATATTTGATTACTCATAAAATTCAAAATTATGTGATTACTCTCATCTGGAATAAATATCTCTCCACTGTAAAAGCAAATACATCGGATGGACTACAGACCGCCTATTTATCTGACACGTTGGAAAATCACAAATATGTTATCGAACTTTAAAAACGAACCATACATGTTTGGTATAGAGCCGTAAATTGTATAAAGTGATTTGACAATTCACGAAAAGAGTGCCGACTTGTCATTGTATATGTATGTCTGTCTCACATTATATTCTATCATCGATTTGACGGAATAAACTGGATATAATTTTGAATTGTAACGTATTGCAATCATGAATCTAGTATATAACTCGATCTGGCATGAGGGGTGGGGGAAATGACAAAACGGGATAGTCTTATGTATCTTTCAGCAGGAGTAGCAGCGAAAGCGCTATTATTGTTTGTCCTTGTCAGTCTCACAGGTTGACCTCTTCATCATTCTTTTTTATGTAAGAAGGAGGTTTATTACACATTGTCTATTAAAAGTCTACCTGAATTATGTCACAATTTAAAATTGCAAATGAAATATGTGAGACAGACATATGCAATGATAAGTCTGCACTCTTTTCGTGAATTGTCAAATCACTTCAAACAATGTAAGGCTCTATGCTATCCAGGTATGGTTCGTTTTTGACGATTGATGACATATTTCATAATTTCGTGTCAGATATATAGGCGGTCCGTCTGCCATCCGATGTATTTGCATTCACATTGGAGAGATATTTATGCCAGATGAGAATAATCACATAATTTTGATTTTTATGAGTAATCAAATATTTTTAAGCGATCCGATCCGATATTTATGCGGATACAGAGTAACGATGTTTTTGCCGGCCACAAAGCATCATATATTTTTACCGAGGTAGTGTCGTCATATACTTATGCCTCCAATGGAGCATCAGATATTTTTGCACGGCTGCCCACAGTCATATATTTTTGCTGGTGACTGTACATCCAGAAATAACAGAAATATATTACAAATACACGAAATACGTTTATTGAACTAGCTATAAGTTACCTGAGCCCGTACCATGAGTCACTGACAGTGTCAATCAAAACTGACATTTACGCTATCGAGAACGTAATTTACTTTCTATACATATCGTTTGCACTAATATGCGAGTACGAGCGAGATGTATAGAAAGTAAATTACGTTCTCGACGGCCTTTATGTCAGTGCCAAACTGATGGTAGCTGTGTGTTCTATGAGAACAAGTTTACTCGATAGCGATCAATATCAACTTCGGCGCTCTCGGAATCGTGGGAACTTAATTAGACAATTTCAAGTGTTTGAAATATGTTACAGAGCTCCTGCCGTTTCTTACTAAGTTATATGTATATATTTGATTTATAAATTTGATTTTAAAAAGCTAGTAGGTACTCATTGTTTTACGAACACGAGTGCAGGTTTTATGACAGTAAATAGGTATAAATCTCGCGCCAGCATTTTTTAATCTACCCGAAGGTAGTAGCTACTTGTTTTTCATGAATATAAATTACTTATTAATGTAGAAAGATTGCTAATAATAGTATCGCAAACATTTTTTAGATATATTTAAAAATTATGAAGCAAAAAATAATGAGCCTATTATAGTACTGACAGCGATTACACAAACTAATTACTTAATTATGTTTTCACAGGCCAATTATCACTGGTGAATCCCGTTGAAACACTAATTAACAGCTAATTAAAGATAGGTATATAACAAATTGAATCGCGATATATCTTTAAAAACATTATGTAAACTGCAGGTGTATTAATTAAGAGATGCGAAATTCGTACCCCTAGCAGAATACAATAGGTAGTTCAATAATATTTAGCCCAGTATTTAGAATATCTGTTTCAAACCATAGCTTATTATCAACTTTCTTTCCCTTCTCCTGTTAATTTTACCCTGGCGGGTTCTGCCTTAAGGTACTTCTTGATGACATTTGTACGTGCAGCTTCCGCTCGGTGCACACATTTCATTAAATTTTCGAAATGGCTGCTATAGGCACGTATTGTCTTCGGCTCCACGCACGCCTGCTACATGTCCAGGCCACTACTGTCCCGTGTATGGGAAATATTAAATACGAGTAATATATCTACAATCGGAAGACGAAATCCTTATCGTATACCTCTTTGATATTACCAACATAATAAAATAGTAATCCGCATAGTGGATTCAAGAGATCAAAGAGCGCTCAATAAAACCCGCTTCTAAATAAATCCCTCCAAAAACAGGAAGTATATAAATAATACTTTTCCACACAAACCTTTTCAAACGCCAAGAAAACGATCTTCCAGTTCGTCTGGTCCTATCTTCAATTCACAAAGATTAACCCTCAAATTTCGAGTAGCCAACGTGCCCCATAAGGTATCGTAAGACGATTTCTTGGTTCGTTAACCAGCGACAGCAAAACGGATTGTAGCTCAAATCTACCGTAAATAGATTTATCTCTGGACATTTGTATGCCTTTGTCTGTGTCGCACTTGCGAGAAACGGGTGTTTTATCATCTAATAAAATACATTTATACGAAACATTCACAGGTTTCTTCTTTTTATAAGCAAATACACCCAACTAAGCGAGATAGTAGTGGTGTTAATTCGTATGTGTTGTGAAATGAGCTATGAGCTACTAAGTAAGTAGGGGAAAGCGGAGACCAATGGATCATCTTTTTTATTAGAGCAGTACAGTTGCGCCATTTTACCTTTGATTTCTATAGATTTTATATTTTAACCTAAAATACCTAATATACATTTGTTAATTAAAAATTGTGGAAAATATATTTTACAGTACATATGGGGCTACTTTTCCGCACTAGTGCGTAAAATAGCACTTTTCGTGCGTATGTCGAAACTTTAAAGTGCCATATGTACTGTAAAACGTTGTTCGATACACGTGCGAATAGGTAATTCGCAACTCGTGTCGATTTAAAATTTATCGCCACTCGTTTCGAATTTCCTCTTTTTCGCTCTTGTATCGAAAATAACTATTTTATAGCTTACTACTTATAGCTTATTACTTGGTAGTTGATGCTCACCACTGTGAATTTTTATTCCGAAGGTGAGATAGTAACTAGTTAGCCGCATAGAGGGCCGTAAAAACGGTGACCGGTTGTCGCGTGGGCTTATGGCCTCTGTTACAATAATATTAGCAAAGTTATTGCAAAAACTTGACTGTGAGCCACGAACCACTGTACCCTACTTTCCCCTTCCTACCCCTTTTAACTTTTGCCTCGAAACCTGTCACTTATAAATAAATATTGCTTGTCATACCCTCGGTACCGACGCGTGTAACCACTAAATTTCCACTGTTCGATAGTGTGTCGTTCTATACATAGTATACATATTAGAAACCTCTGTTATAAGGTTTACAATTTCAAGGTATAGTTTGTTCGGTCTCAAATGTTGTTTTAGGGCGGCTCAATTTGTAAGGGATAGGGACATCCAGAAATACAAAGAAAACCTTAGTGTTGATCGATCTACGCGTTCGCTGCTCGCGGATATCAAATCATAAACAAAGACTATGGACTCAGACCTAAAGTCTGTTTTTTTATTCCGTAGACTGAAATGACAGTTAATAGTATGAACATGAAATGTCATTTCATACTATTAACTGTCATTTCAGTCTACCGAATAAAAAAATAGACTTTATGCTAACGTCTGGTTCAATGCAAAGAGGTTGAATAGGTAGATAAATCAATTTACACTAGAGTTTCAGCGATGACCGATGTCGTCGCACAATACGTACGTGGTTGCCTTTGTGTCCCGATCATATCGTATTGTGTAATACTTCACGCTCAGTGCATCCCGTCCATTGTGTTCAATCCAACTATTGAAGGTGTTTTATTTCAACTGTAACCTTAATAACTCTTGTTTTAGGTATTAGTTGTAAACTAGCGCGGAATAAAATAAAATTAAAGACTTATTGTAATTATCAGCGTTTTACCTTACAATAAAACGCATATTAAGCGAAATACCTTAAGGTGACAGTCCATTTCCAACCGCAGCTGCACTACTGTTCATTTTACTATGGAAATTGACAGTAACAGCGACGCGTTCAGTACCAGTAGTGCAGCTGCGGTCAGAAATGGAATGTTACCCTTATTCGAAGCCTATTTTATTATATTTGAGAGAGCAATCCTGTTGTCATATGACGTAGCGGTTCATTATTGGCTGAGACCTACAGCCATTTTTCCCAAACCAGTTTTACCATTCCAGTTTTTACCCCCACCTTATTATTTTCAAGTACTCAGCTTGATTGACAATGAAAAATATAATTAAGTAACCATTTTCTTGCCATAACACAACAGGCTAACAGTGCAAGCTTAAATGAATTAAAAATAAATTTATAATTAAATTATTAAAATAAAATTCATTTTAAAGTTAATATTAAAGTCAAAGTAAGTTATAAGCCCAGGACTACGTTCAAAAAGAGATCTTGTATGGTATCTCTTTATGGCAAAAGTGGGCGGAAACCCACCCCAATGTAAAATAATAAGACAATGGAAGCAAACAAATATATATTCTGAAGTTTGTTGAGTTCGCGTATTAATTTGATCGTAATAGCAGAAATGGCTTCCTTAAAACGAAAATTGGTAATGAAAAATCAAATCAAATTAACGTCGGCTCAAAATAACACAAAGCAAAGTTAATGGAACGGAAGTGACATCTCAATTTAATAAGCTTTCCAAATGATTGTTGGAGTTAAATAATAATTCGTTTGTACACCGGTATTATGGCTCATAATCAATTCTTCAGATCTCATCTTTGGTGTGTTTCCATTGAAAAAGGTATTTGGTTTCTCGATTAAGTACCTGCTTGAATTCGCGCTTTTATTTGCTTCACTTCGTTATCATTTACTGTGAGTACCTACTGTTTACGTAATAACATTAGTTTTAAAATTGTACAAAAGCTGACCAAAAAGTCTTATTTAGTAGAAGAACTGCGGAAATATACTACCATCTTAAATCATACTACTACGAATTTATGAATAATGCAAGATGTTGATATTCTTCTCAGTAGGTACCTAAAGCATAATAACATCAGTTTACACATCAGCAGGCAAATGTCAAAATGTATACCAGAATGTTAGTAAGACTTAGGAACAATTGGTTGAAAAAAAACTGCATTAAGTATCAAAAACAAATCTACAATTTTTGGTCAAAATGTTAATCAATATTTTATTGACTTACTCGTAAAATTTCAAACTTGTGAAGCTACTGACCACAGAACATATTAAAGAGGTTAGAATGGCTATCGCGCGCAGTTAGTATCGGAACCGGTGTCGCCGCTCGTTCCTCTCCACATTTACTAACATTCGCGCAACGGTAGTAAAAACTTGTGTGCCTGGTGAATGGATACGCCTCCTTTAGACAGATTTGATGTCTGGCTTCTTAACTGAAGGTTATTCTGGCGCAAAAAGGCATGTTTACTTCGTTTTCGCTCAGCGCGGGCGAGTAGCATGCGAGCGTTTGCTCAAAACCGGCGGCGACACGTACCCTGCTCGCATCGCCATTCTAACTTGTTCTGTGCTACCTCAGATCGTTCTATGATCTGAGTGTGCTACTGACCTTTCAATCCGTCACGAATCAGTTTATCTGAAACAAATGAAATAGTTATGAATGTAACTTATGAAAGGATATAGTAATATTGATTCAATTACCGTATCGCTCGAATATCTTAATATTACGACACAAAAATAACTAAATTATATTTGTTTTAGTAGGCCACAATTACCTTCCTAATATCCCACAAACATAATAATAGTATGTATATGACCAGTCAGCGCTGTAGACATGATTATATGTCCATATATATTAAGTGTCCAATAACAGTGAATTTATATGTCTACTGGACATAATGGCCATTTACACCTGCCTCTTGAGAGCACGTTTGTCTTCTAGCCTTAAAGAATGGGCCATTTTATAGAAATAGGTGGAATTTTAGAACTTTAAAATTATTGTATAAAGTTAGCAAATGATAAAAGAAATATGGGAAATTAAATAATTTAAGTACCTATGGTCACCAGCGGTAGCATTTTTATCGCCTGTCACTATGCCTGTCACTTTCACACTTACATACTTGTTGGAACACAGACAGACATGACAGGCATGGTGACATGCGATAAATGCGACCGTGCTACCGCCATAGAGCCTTATAATTAGTTAATTACGCACCTTTTTTGCGTCAGTCGGCGAAAACTATGTGATACTAAAGTGTCATTCAATAGAAGTTGCTAACTATGTAAACAAACCGCCATACTAAAATTGACACTGAATGTCAATTTACTAGTAACTTTTGTTTACATAGTTAGCAAGTTATATTGAATGACACTTTATGTTTAAACATGTCTTATGTACAGTCAGCAAAACTATTAGCTTAACACCCATACACGCATAATAGTTTTGGTGAATGTAACATACAACAAACAACTGTAACACTGTTCAAAAACGAAGTTTGTTGTAAAATTACAAAATATTTAGATTGCTTACTTGAAAAACGAGTACATACTTTGTATATTTAAATTTAAAACCTGGATGTAAACTTTAAGCTCGTTCCACAAAAGCTCTACACGAAACTGTCCGGCTTAATTTTATTTTAACCAGCGCAAATGGGAGACCGCTTGTATGTCGTTTATTGCAGTTGCAATATTTTTTATATTAAAGTAGGTACCTATTTAATTTATATAGACTTAATAAATTAAATAGGTACATAGATAGTAATAAATGTCACAAATAGTAAACGTAAAATTCATATCGGGTATATCGTAATGGAAGGATAATAATTAGGTAAATATTAGATAGATATATAGCTATCTATCTAATATATTATATATACATACCTTTAAACGAGCAATTCTTGTTTATTTATTTGTATATATACGTATATATTTCGGGGATCTCGGAAACGGCTCTAACGATTTCGGTGAAATTTGCTATATGGGGGTTTTCGGGGGCGAAAAATCTATCTAGCTAGGTCTTATCTTTGGGAAAACGCTCATTTTTGAGTTTTTATATGTTTTCCGAGCAAAGCTCAGTCTCCCAGATATTGTTTATTAGTTGCAAAGATTTTATTCGTAAATAGTTTGCTTTACATAATATTAATATAGTAAAGTAATAAAACCAGTTCTAAATAAAATAGCAGTCGTCGATTGTTGAGTTAGTATTTTGTGTTGTAAAAAGTTAAAACGTGACTACTTCTGATGTATTTAATTCGTTAAATTTATCTATACACCGCAATCCAAACACAAAAACACGCGTACTTAGCGTATGAAGCAAGTCAATTTGAAAACTCATTCAGTTTTTTGCCTGATAGCAACACAAGAAGTTGTACAAATGACTTTCAAATATACTTTTAGACATGCCGCATGCAGAAATTATGCACGCACGATCAAAGCCAAGCTAAGTACTCCACACTTTCGTTTGGCAAAGAATGACTGCCGTATTCGAAGTATTCGAACTTCAAGATATTCACAAGAGACGACACGTACTAGATCCATTCTAGATACGTTATAGTTTAGATATCAACTAGTTCTCTTTTGCAGCGCAATTCGGGCAACCAATGTCACTTTTACGATAGATCGTGTTAGATATCTATTAGATGTGAATTAGATCTCTAAGCCATATCTTGTGCAAATCGTTCAAGAGTATCTCCAGAATCGCGCAAATGTCAAATTTGACAGGTTAGATCTTAAACGTATCGTTATCGTATCTTGGTGATGACTAAAAGATATCTTATAGATGTCTATTTCAAAATCCGAATCGGGCCCTGAATGGTTTGCCATTGTCAAATGATCCTTAGCGCATCTGCATGACTTTGCTGAAACCAGGGCTGCCACATAATTTATCATCCGTATAACTTTGCAAAGGAAAAAGAAAAATTGTGGAAACTTTCCTTGCTTTCATATTTTTAGCATAGTTACGTTGGATATTGCTTCCGCTTAGATATTAAATTATAATATTAAAAGACAAAAGTTCCAGAGAGAGTTATGCCACATATAATGTAGGTACAAATTGTGTATATATTAGCCTGCCACCCTTACATTATTTACCAAAATGCGCCTTTATAAGGACTAATACAAGTAATAACTAATGTACAAGGAAAATATTAATAAAATTTACTACCATGATTGAAAATTAGATTTTCAGTCTCTATTTGGCTTGTAGTTTCATTTGCGCCACTAATATCCTACCGGATAGCGCTTCGAAATTGTACTTATCCACTGAATTTTTTGCAGATCAATCGTGTTCGCAAAAAACTTGCAATAGGTATTTAGGTCGACCCGCATAGCGCTTCAAAGTGAGAACACTGGTAGATAACCCACTCCGCATTCCCGCTTTGTCCAATCTGTCCATTAGCCGTGATGAGTTGATGACTCTATAGCAACCAGCGTATCTAATTCACAAAACAAATTGATTGTCCAGTTCAATTTCATCTCGGGATCCTTAACAAATATACGTACTTAATATATTTTCCGAACACGTTATAGTTCGAGGTTTAAGAGTCTCACGAATTCGCCGCCAGAAAGCCTCCCATACAATCGATTTAACGCTCTCATTTTAAATCAACATGCTGAAAAACATGAAACTTGGCACGATCGTTTAAATGACATATATCTATCTAGTATGTTCGTATTTTTGTTGCTAAAATTTGAAATACAAAGAAAATACGAGCAAGTAGAAGTTTTGTATGTAAAACGTTTAGGTACTTACTCTATTTTCTTTGTATTACAAAATTTCTAGCAACGAAAACGAATACCTACAAGACATTGATAATTATGTTACTTGGATGTGCTTGTCCATGCCAAGTTTCATGTCATTTTAGCATGACATGTAGCATAACTAATTTTCACTAAAAATGGCTTTTCACAGTAACACGTACATTGTACGTATTAACGTATTATGACAATGGAATATTTACTGTACAAATAATAAATGTTATACAGTCATGTTAAACAACAATGGATTAATAGTACATTATTGTCGAGGTTCGGAAGTAGCTACTTGCAGGCTGAGGATTCGTTTTAAACGGACGACCTTGGGAGTCCGTTTAATTGAATCCGAAGCCAGCAAGTAGCCTTCCAGCCGAGTCATATATAGTGCTTTTCTCAAAAATGGTGCAAGAAATAGAAATATTTTACAGAACTTACAGAAGCAACGTTCTAATTTTCAGAGAAAAAAATACAACCATTAAAAAATTTGCTTGCCGCCTTAAAAAAAAAAGAAGTGTATTTTTCTGCTGAAAATACGCCAACCTATTTGAGACACCTAAATAGTCGCGGTACCAACATTAAGCCTGTAACAGACTATCGCACCGCACCGCGACCTTGGAGCGTCGCACCCATAAGTAAGAGCGAGAAAGAGATATCTGTTTTTCGCTCTCACTTATGGGTGCGACGCTCCAAGGTCGCGGTGCGGTGCGATAGTCTGTTATAGGCTTTATAATAATAAGTGCTGATAATCTGTTTGGCTGTTTAAGGGACCTATTGATATGGCCATTTAAAGTTTTAAAAAGTTTGGAACTCGTCGTCGACATTGCAGTCCCGAAATCGAGACTGCAATGTTTTTAACTTTTTAATTTTTTGAATGACCATAAACTACGCACTTCGCGACCTATTTTTTAACCGGCAACGTCGACTTTGCCGTCCATTTTTGAGAAAAATTTATTAACAGGATAAATAATTTTCATTATCAACGATCGATGATCATTGTGTCCAACTTTTAACTGTAAACGAAAATCGCATCTATTAATTTATCGGTAAGTGTATAATATGTACTAATAGGCTGTTGCATGACTAGATTAGTCGGTTTTATGTTAAATCCCAGGATTTCACATAACGATGCTTCTATATCAGTAGCTCACGTTTTGAAATACATCAACTGAGCTGATTATCTGACAATCCCCTTAGTGGGAAGATATACCGGAATAGATAATGAGAGTGTATCCCGCAAAGTTCGGGTTATTCCCACTGGTTACCGCCAAGTTGTTACCGGTGGTAACTACTAGGATTATTTTTCCCACCTTTTACTACTTGTAACTACTGAGAAAAATAATTCCCAGTAGTTACCACCAAAATTTTGTTAGAGTTAAATATTAATAAAAACAGTATAAATAGTATAATATAAATATAGAGTGATTTAATAAGTAAACTGCCTTAAAAGTGACCAAAAATATTGAAACAGTTTAACCGGTACTAGTACAAAAACTATATTTATATAAGGATAAATTTAATTATCCATTTAAATTATTTAAGTGATTTTATTAGGTACCTAATTCAAAATCACTCTATATTTATACTATACTGTTTTTATTAGTATTTAACTGTAACAAAATTTTGGTGGTAACTACCGGAAATAAAAATTCCCAGTAGTTACCACCAAATCGACTTAAATCGTAAATTTGGGAAAAAATCCTAGTAGTTACCACTGGTAACAACTTGGTGATAACTAGTGGGAATAACCCTAAAGTTCAGGTGAACTCATTTGGCTCAATGCGGTGTAGCGGAAACTAGAATAGAACAACAACAGGCCTTAGATTATTTTGCCACGTGTACTTTCATTAAGTACCTGAAAGAGAGACTAATCATTCTATCCAGTGTAACGTTACCGATGTGACACCCATATAAGACGATGATAATTATAAGACCCATAAGGAAATTTATATTTAATTCGGTCACCGTCAATACATAAGCACAAGGACACAGTGCCGTTATAAGACTGCTAATTTCATCGGAATCGTATTAAATACTTAATGAATGTAAAGAAGAGCGAGTAGTGGGAAGAATCCGTAGCACCGTTGGATTCCGCAGAAGTACGCCGTCGTCGGTCCTTGAACGGTCGCGAGCCTACTTGGGCGAGAAAAGTCGACAGCCGGGTTACCGCATACCGGGTGACACTTCAAGGTTGCTTCTGATACTTTTCTAATAAATCAACCTAAAATCAATTTAACTGCTCGTTGTGTAAAAGCCTGGAGGAAATTAAAACATGTTGGAACTGACATCGCGCTTTACGCAAAATTTTAAATTTTATATTGAAATTTACACGTTTTAGTCAAGGGCAAATGCTACGAGGGATCTGACGAGCAACATTTTAAGCAGAAGCATATTTACAAAGTAATTAAGATAAAATGTAAAAACCCGCGCGATTGTAATATCTTCCGTCGCAAGTTTCACGCGGCGCGCCATATCTTTTGTCCCTTCTAATTTCCTGGCTTTAAGCCCCGTCTTAATGCTTGTTCTGAGACGTGATATTTTCCTTAAATCAATTATTTCATAAACATCCGTAACGTGCACAATAAAATAAATCATGGAATTAAAGTTACCTACCAAAAACAAATAGTTGATCACTTGATGCAAAACTATGGTTCACATTGACTACGTTTCAAATACGGTTCGTGCAGACCCGGCTATTGGCAGCTGTCACTTGGCTGGTCTCGGCGGTCCCGTTAATTCTTAACAGCCATGATAAGCAGAGGGGCTATACCGCAGCCTTAGATATGCAACCATTCATGGGCAAAGTATATGCGCTTGGGGGTAGGAGTTAATAAAGGAAAATGTAACGTGTACGAAATTTGTGGATTTGATTGGCAATGTGAAAATGTTTGTTTCATAAGTAAAGTCAAAATGATGACAGGTGACATGTGCTCATGTTGTGACATACCTAAATGTCTGTTTTCCTGGGATTGGAACACTTTAATAACATGGTACCTGTAACCAAAAATCGAATAATAAATATGCCTCAAAAGACGCAGAACGACCATCTCAGTTACACATTCATCTCAGTTCGACCTTGTTAAACTCGATATTATATAGATAGCTTGCTGAACTCAATATTATATGGATTATATGGACAGCCTGGGTCTTAGTCTAACCTCTACTTAATATCAAAACTATGATTCGTATTTTATCAACTTGACAAATGTTGGTGATGTCACCAACGGTCACCAATGTGCTATAGTAGGAAGTAAATTAACACAAAGTGCGTATATGAAAAATAAGCTAATCAAGCGTAACTCACGCTTATGTATCACCGATAGTAAGTATAATAGTATAAGTGTATTAAGCGAAGCCGAAAATTATTAATAAAGACGCCACGAGTATTTTTTGACTCAGTTAAACAACGTTGCATACAATACTTTTTCTACGACCAAGCACTTACTTTGAAATAAAATTGTAAATATTTATCATTCAAGAAGTAGCAAAGAATGGAGGGTACGGGCGGGAAAAGAATGAATGAAATAAAAAAAAACATGTCTATGGTTCACTCATCTGTCAGAGATGACAATTAAAATTAGGTTGGCAACAATGTATTTCATACAATATTTTTTAAGTGGTGATTACATGAAGTATCGTAAAAGTGCCAAAAAGATTCTGCGTGTACCTATACAAATACTTTTTTGGGGAATTGACTAAAGACTTGTCTTGACAACTATAAGATAGGGGTTTAAAGGTGTGTGCACGACCCTTTAAATGACAAATAATAAAAGTACGGGAGTAGAAAAAAGTATAAAACACACACTAACCAATGTGTAGATCTAAAATACAATATGCGAAGCCAAACTGCAGTGCTCCTTTTCTCAGTTACAGCCATTTTTATTTTAGTTTATTTGGGACCATTCGTTTGCAAACTTGCCCGAAATCAGAATAGCTTTTTCTTGTTTTCTCCACAGCAATGAACATTGCAATGGACAAGCCTGAGCTGATTGCGAACACTTTGAAAAGGAGCTTACATTTCACTGTACTATTTTCCATTGAAGCTAATTTAAAAATGTTGTAACTAAGTAACTTATTACTCGCAACTGGCTGCTGACAAGTTACTCGTAATTCACAATTTAGAGTGTGTAGAAAAAGCGGATTTCAGAAATGTAAAAATAAAATATCTGCAATATACATTAGGTAATATGTATTAAGTAATACCAATTTGACTCGCTTGCACATTTTACTAAACTTGGCATTGAAAGAAACGTGACAATCATTAATCGTTAACCCCAATAATTACGTTTTTACATTACATTAAGCGTCGCCTGGGCTACGTCCTCAGAAAAGAGTAATATTTTTATATCTTTGAAAACACGCAATGGTCCATTACATCTACATTTATCTACATAAATGTTATGTTCAGTCATACAAGGCTTTGTGAACTAGGTACATAACATACAAAACGACTGTTTAAAACAATGTCCTACTAAACTTGGCGGCCACACTCACTAACATAGATGAACAAAACTAGGGCGTTGGTACATCTCTAGACGACCCCTTAGGGCTGGCACCAGCAAGAAATCAAAATTAAACCAGATTTGAGACTTCTATTTGCATTTAGGTAAGTAAAGACCTGTTAGAAATTAATAATACAAAGAAGAAAGTAAAAAATATTGTAAGTTTATTTGACACCAAAATTTCTATATAGGTATAATAGTAATACCTAGAAAATCATTATTATATGATTTAAAATAAAATTTGAACGAACAAATTTTTATATCGATCATAAATTTAGTTTAAGATAGGATAATTATTAAAACTTAGTTTAAAATAAAATAAATTGTACGCCCGAAAAGGGTAAAACTGTTGATACTCGCCAAAAAATGTACCTAGTTATACTTCCTGTACCTACACAGTTTATACAATAAATATTTCTGATTTCTGATTTCTGATTTCTGATAAGGTCGCATCATCTTATAAAAATATTTAATGACACAAAACTAAACTTTGTCTTTCCCTGTTTTTGGGGTTTGTCACATCCCATTGTAAAATAAGTTCACAATATGAATTTATATAGGTACCTATTCATGTACATGCACTCTCAGTCATATTCGAACTTTAAGATACGTCATATATTAGATATCGAAACGATATGGATTGGATATGTCAGTGTCAAACAAGTGTCATAAACTATCTGTGTATTCTGTCCATCTGTTATAAATTATCTGTGTAGTGTATAGACATATTCTTTTGTAATCCTTAATAAAAGAGCTGGCTTTACAACCCTGTAATGGTTAAGGGGACGGTATATGACGTTTTCGATTTAGAGCTCACTTTGTGCAATCAATTTGTTCAAGAAATGTTTAATAACTGCATTAAATTATACGTAAATTTGTTCACGAAGAAGCCGTGTACCGGCTCTTCACGGCATAATATTTTTTATTTGCTGTAATTCTCTACAAATCGACACTAAAAGTATCCAAAAATCAAAATATGGAGTTCCGTTTGAGCAACACGCATTACAGTTTTGCCTTTAACAGTAATTGAGTTGTTGTGTGATTTTGAAAGCTAGATAACTAAACTAGCAAATTATTATCTACTTATATTTTTACTCACAAATACAACACAGAAATTCAATCCCAAATGTAAACTTTCGTACAATTTCCATACATTGACGACATCACTCAAAATTCTTCTTCGAGTCAGATGGCCGCTGGCCTTGGATCGAAGCAGACGTGTACGTCGTTGTAGCTCGTTTTTGACATTATTTAGACATTTCATCATATACGCATACGAAAATGTATACCAGTAGATAAATTGTATTTCAAAAAACAGGGTAAATAAATTTATTTAAAATTTGATTTGTTGTTATTTACAGGTCGTAACGATCGAAAACAGCAGTAAACTATCCTAAAACAATACGATTACAATTGAATTTAAGTAACTTGTTCCTTCAAAACCCGCTTAAAATGAAAAAAGTTTAAAGACTCGTTTTACTGATTGGGATTGATTTTCATTATGCTGGTATCAATTTTGCGTCATTAAAAAAAAGTATATGACTTCTGTACGTCAATGACATTTGATGTCAATTGTAATCTTGTATTTACGTTCGAGAATATTATATATTCATTTAAATATTACTTACCTATTAATACGAAGCGTAATTCGTTTAATACCTGAAAGTCTTAGTGTCTACACCTACTTTGTTGCCGTTCGTTCCGTCTATATGTGTGCGATTACGTGCTGTTCTCAATAATCAAGAAACAAGCCATAATCTTCAAGAATAAAATAACAGCAAGACCCGCATTTAGTACTAACTAGTTTTTGCGGATTTGGAGACAAGAGATGAAGCTTACAGGCTAATACCGCTGCGGTCTGGTTATTGTTATGTGTATATATCGAGTATTATATAAATTTACTATAAAATAACAATGTTTTATTTCAATGACATTATGTGCGTAGGTATGTATGTTTCGGTGATTATAAGAATTTTGTCCACACAATAATTGTGCAAAGCAGAGACTGCATCATGCTTTCTTTACGGTATAAGCGGTATGGTACCGTTATTATTTATCAATACCGGTTCGTTTTGAAGGTAAAACTATACCGGTTGAAATACAAAGTACGGTACCGGTATAAAATTACAGCAGGGACAACCATTTTTATAGGTGTACAGTCAGCTGCAGAGAAAAGGTACGACCAGATAGATAATTGTATGCAGGGGTGGTACCTTTTCTCTGCAGCTAGCTGTACCTAAACCATCATTGACCGAGCGTTGGCGAAGGTCTCCGTTTCAACTTGGGCAAAAATGCTTTCGTATGTCCGAATTCTTCTCCTTTGCATATCACATTTCTCAACTGATTCTCGTGAAAATTCGGTAGTCCGATATAATTATTCGGTTTCTTTTTTTTTGAACAATTTTAAATAGGCAGAAATTGTCATAAAGGACTTAAGCGCCAGTAGGGTCTGTGACACTTAAGACCACTGCGATTATTAGGTACTTACTGGCCCCTATTTCACCACGACCACGGTGACAGGTGCGACAGTTGTCGACATCACTGTTGCTGACGTCACAGGCCTCCATAGGCTACGGTAACCGCTTACCATCGGACGGGCGATGTGCTTGTTTGCCACCAACATTTTAATAAATAAATAAACTCCATTATATTGCCACTAAAAAATTCTTATTTTGCGAAGCTAATGACAATTGTCACAAGAAACACGGCAACTGTATCGAAATTGCGACACAGAACTCATTTCCTGTCAAGACTTACCGAAAATTCTTTGAAAAATCTTGTGACAATTGTCACAAGATTTTTTCGCGAGAGAAATGTCTGTTTTATCCGATATAATAAAGTTTTTTTTAATAATAGGTACAATGACGGTGGCAAACACGAATACGGCCCGCCCGATGGTAAGCGGTAACTGTATTATTAAATTGTACAACGGGACTTAATCGCGTATCTAAGTTTTAAGATTTACCTCCGACGTTTCGAGGACGGCGTTGTCCCCGTGGTCTCGGAGAAGACTGGCTTAAGTTGATATCAGCATCTTCTAACCGCGCGAGTTTTTCGAACTACCCGCACTTGGTCTTGTTTATCCGCTTGAACGTTTTGCGGTTCCGTTGTACAATTTAATAATGTGTAAAAATCGTGAAAGTTTAAATCAATGTTAGCGGTAACTGTAGTCCATGGATGCCTGTGGCGTCAATAACAGTGATGTTTTTGTCGTACCTGTCACCGTGGTGAAATAGGGGCCAGATTACGCCGCGCCGCGTGGAACGTGAGGTGCATTGGGGTAAATGCATACCATTCACTCAAGGAAAATAATCTCCCTTATAAGATCACTCGTGTGTCTGCCATTTTGTTAAAGCCAATTTTCACCGTAACTACTGGACTAGTTCAATTGAAATTTAGTACACATATGTCAAGTAAGGAAGTAGTAAGTCGGTGATCCGAAGATGAGTAACGTAAATAAATGAACTTTTAACTTTGCGGCGATTTTTGGTATCAGGTTTGGTATCTCACATATCAGATATAATACATAACTATAAGTAGGTGAGCAAAAATGTACCATAACCTAACTCAGAATTGTATTAAATAAATACATATACAAAAAATAGTTCAACGCCAAAAGATTAATAGAAGACAGTCCTATAATAGGTGAGTTGGTCTTAAACAAAAAATATGCAATAAAAATGTGTAGAGACAAACCAAAGAAAGTCTGCAGCGCAATAATTTGACATCGAATTAAAAAACTACATATGGCAATGTTTTTAAGCAGTCAGTAAACGTCATGCACTATGGTATATGTTTGTCAAAATCGTTTAAATATTCATTGTGTTTTGTGATGAACGGAATAAACATGGTGAAACCTTACAAAACCGGCGTGCGGGAGTTACTTTTCCGCATGACGAATAATTTTACACTTGTAAAAAGTCAGCACGAGGCGATTCAAGCTGAAAAACGACAATGTTTACAAAATTTGGAGTTGATGACGGGTAAGTGGAATGAAACATCTTAATACTTCACCATATGTACCTACTTAGATAATATAATATTGGTTTAGACAAAGGTTTCACAGCAAATTGAACACACCTAATAGGTATAGGCATACTTATGAACTTCCTCTAACATTTCGAGAAACTCATTGGTACTAGCCGGGTTTTGAGCTCGAACCCACAACCTCCATGCTTATGCTCACGGCATGGGTACCTACTAGTTAAAGCTAAAATTAATTTTTAATATATGTTTATTGTTTTAATGGTTTATTTCGTTTTTCCGAAAACTTTAGTTCGCAAATTGCGGGCAATTTCTCTGTCAATCTAATTACGCCTTAATGGGAGTAAAAGAGAAAGATGCTCGCATATTGAGAACTTCGGTGTTCGCAGAAGGCCCTCTGTACCTATTTACCGCCGTCGCGGATATTACAAAAGCTTATTAATTTTGATGAAGCCAAATGTCACATTCTCCCAATATTATTTATCAATATTAGTATATGTCTACATATTAATAGTGACATCTATTGTTGGAATGAAATTTATTTTACCATAAAAATTAAGCTGTGCATACAGCTTAATTTTTTCATAGACGGTAAATATGGTAGAAATTTCACAAGTATCAAGACTATTTAATCCATTTTCTGTGGTGTTGTCGCATACTGATTTTTAAAAACTACTTTTAATCTAGCGCTGCAGACTTTCTTTGGTTTGTCTCTAACTGTGGAACCCATAGTGAATCCTACTCGTACATGATCGGTTTTTATATTATGTACCTATAAGATATTTTCTACTTTATACTTTATAAGTGTACCTACATAATATTTACTTATAAGCAGTTGTCACGTAAAATATTTGTAGATTTTTTTGGAAGTATGTGTCACATCATCATCATCTTCCTCGCGTTGTCCCGGCATTTTGACACGGCTCATGGGAGCCTGGGGTCCGCTTGGCAATTAATCCCATAAATTGGCGTGGGCACTAATTTTTATGAAAGCGACTGCCATCTGACCTTCCAACCCATAGGGGGTAAACTAGGCTCTTATTGGGATTAGTCCGGTTTTCTCACGATGTTTTCCTTCACCGAAAAGCAACTGGTAAATATCAAATGATATTTCGTACATAAGTTCCGAAAAACTCATTGGTACGAGCCGGAATTGCAATTCGCACGCTCTTACCGCTAGGCCTCCAGCGATTTTTTTGAAGTATGTATAGCACAAAAAAAATATTTAGAAATGTAACATTTAAGGTAGGTAATTAAAATACGGTATAAACATTATTGGAGAAGACTTGGAGGAAGTGTCATAGGGATCTACATTCGATGCGTGGAAAACAAGTTCTTTTGTCTAATTATAATCCATCGGCAATCACGCGAGCGCATAAAACGAAAATCATTTTTTTTTCACTCCCTAAAACTCCCTTAACCTAATAACAGTAAAACAAAAAATAAAATATAGAGGGTTACCAACCAGCCAAAGAATTATAAGTAGATATATGCACTTATCCCAACGCACCTCACGTTCTACTCTGCACGGGGTTCATTGCCGCTCCTACCGCCGTAAGTAACTATCAACACCTACATTATCAAGGCTACGATCGAAGATAATCGCTTCAGCACTGAAATAATACCGGTGGAATACCGGTATAATATTTTTTATTTTAATTGTATTAATTTAATAGTAAGTAGTGTAAGATATTAGGGGTACATTAGCCAACACTGTTTCCATATATTTTCAAATTTTATTTTGTCCGCCTTAATTAAATTTTGCACCCTGCCGGAACTTTATTTATTTAAATTCTCATTTAATTGATTTTGAGCCTTATGAAAAGTCGTATAGAGTAGTAAATAAAATTTGACATCTGACTTAATGACATCTGGTTTTATTCGGTTTAACTTTAGAAAACGCGTATCTCGACAAAGCCATAATGTAGAAAATTGTCAACAACCAAATGAATTATTAGAATTTAAATACGTCACGTGTGACATGAACAGACAAGGAAAGCAAGATTAAATGTATTGTTTCTCTTTCTTCTTTCAATGGAACGCTTTTCCTAAAAGGAGGCCACTAAACTCAAAACGCTATCTTAAAAAAAACTTGATGGGTCAGTGACCTGTCCCAGTAAAGTGAGGTAGTGTGCGTGAAGTGCGCTTGTGTGTGAAATGGGGTAAATTGACAGAATCTGAAAATTTACCCACCTCTACCGTCACCTTAAATAGGTTTTTTTATTTATTTGAAATGTTTTATCTTTGCAAAGTTGTATAAACGTTGGTTAGCAACCCTAACGAATCCAAATGGCTGTGGCCGGAGCAATTACCGCTATGGGCTCGCCGGAAAGGCAAAACCGATTCACACAGGTCCTATTTACATAACTGTACGGCAGCCTACAATTACCACAAAATGTTAGTGTCTTATACCCAGTTTTTATTATTATACCGGGTGAGGCGTGTAATATGAGCAAAAAATTAAAATATAGGCGGTACTCCTCATACTGACCAACATTTTGTTCAGCAACTTAAAAATAACTTGTGTTTTGATTTTTAATACAGTTTAAAGTTTTTTCTAAGACACAAGTACAAGGGTAAGGTACATTAAAGATAACATTTATTTTGTATGAAAAATAGCCTTCATAATTTTTAAAAGTTATTGAACAAAAGTGTCACCGTTTGACGAGTACAATCTACGTTTTAATTATTTGCTCGTGTTAGTCGTGTTACAGGTGACACGCGGTTTACATAGCGGTTAGCAAACACGCTCAATTGGTACGTTTCTCAATTGTCTTTATTTATATTTTTAACGATCAAAACAAATATTCCTTACAAACTGCATGACAACATAACAGACGCAAGAAGAAATCTTCATAAAACCGCAAAGTACCATTACGAGTAGTAGAGGCTTGGCAAACATGCGCGCACAAAAATGTAGTTAATAACTGTTACCGTACGCTGACAGCAATGAAATCTCGTCAGATGGCCAACACAGAGTAAGAAATAAATAGTGGAGTATTCATAATTACAACGTTTACTGACATTAAGTAGAAAAATTACACTACCTAACGTTGTCTGTGCCCTATCCCACAAAATTTTACATGTGTACAAATTCGACAAAATTGTTAAATTGTAAACAAAAAAAATGTACCACAATAATTACAAATATGTATTCGTTACAAGTCTGCAGTATACAAATATGTCATTTTTGTGAAAGCGTATCAAAGAATAAAGGTATGTCACGACAGCTACATAATTGTAGAATTGTGGATTTGTAAATATACAAGCGAAAAATTGTAATGTTACAACTACAAATATATAACAATTTATTTTGCTCCTTTAATGTTGAAGGTAGTGTCACTTTATACGCAATACGCAGGAATTACATTAATTATATTTATATAGTGATCTATCTACGAGCATTTACATACCAACTGACATTACAATGGATTTGCAAGCTAAACTGACAATTTTGAACCTCATAAATGAAAACAAAAACATTGTCTTTGGTAAATTTAGTGATAAATTGACGCACACTGTGAAAATAAACAAATGGAATGAGATAACACAAAATATAAATGATTTAGGAATAATGGAGAAAGATTGGAAATACTTAAGGGACACTATGTGGCAAAATTGTAAAAGGCGTACGATGGTAAGCTCAATTTGAGTACCTATATGCATTTTTAGGGTTCCGTAGCCAAATGGCAAAAAACGGAACCCTTATAGATTCGTCATGTCTGTCTGTCTGTCTGTCCGTCTGTCTGTCCGTCTGTCTGTCCGTCCGTATGTCACAGCCACTTTTCTCCGAAACTATAAGAACTATACTGTTGAAACTTGGTAAGTAGATGTATTCTGTGAACCGCATTAAGATTTTCACACAAAAATAGAAAAAAAACAATTAATTTTTGGGGTTCCCCATACTTCGAACTGAAACTCAAAATTTTTATTTTTTCATCAAACCCATACGTGTGGGGTATCTATGGATAGGTCTTCAAAAATGATATTGAGGTTCCTAATATCATTTTTTTCTAAACTGAATAGTTTGCGCGAGAGACACTTCCAAAGTGGTAAAATGTGTGTCCCCCCCCCCCCCTAACTTCTAAAATAAGAGAATGATAAAAGTAAAAAAAATATATGATGTACATTACCATGTAAACTTCCACCGAAAATTGGTTTGAACGAGATCTAGCAAGTAGTTTTTTTTTTTTAATACGTCATAAATCGCCTAAATACGGAACCCTTCATGGGCGAGTCCGACTCGCACTTGGCCGCTTTTTTTTCTTATCCAGTACCTACGAGTATTTCGTAAATTAAATTAAAGCTAAGTAAAATTGGGGTTAAGTATATATACATATATGAAATTCATGACATCTAGCATCTCCAATATTTAACGCTTTTTAGCTACTTGAACTAAACATTTCGTGGTAGGTACAAAGGGTTGGAATCGCTAAATATGATAAAATATACTGTAATTACTAGTATTCGTACAGTAGCAACTGTAGCAAGAGGGTGCGACACACGTTTAGAGAATTGTTAACTTGTAGGTACAATTCTACATACATATATGTATAATTATTACTACAATTTAATGTAGCACAAAACAATTGTCAGCTACAAATTTGTACGTTTGCCGGAAAATATATGTAGCATATGTAAAGTTTTGTGATACAATACATTGTAGACTTGTCGATACAATTTACATATTTGTAAGAATTTTCCACTACAAATTTGTTACTTGTATTATTACGAACTTGTAACTTGACACTTGTAAAATTGTAATTGTAAGTTTTGTGGGATAGGCCACTGGTAGATGGCATACCTATTTTTTTATACCCATCTATTCTCCAATCCATCGTTATATGTGTTCAAATCGGCTGTTCTCTCTGTATATGCAGACGTATTCTGTGAGAGTACCCAGTATAAAGGCCACGATCCAAAAAACCGGTCCCTGCGCCGTGCTGCTCAATCAAAAAGTCGTATCTTGAAACAAGTTTCATAGTGCCTTACAACCTTTTTTCTTTATGAAAAATGCACCAGACCTTGCGCGATGAGTCAAAGAAAGCCACTTTACTGACCTGAAAATCCTTACCGAGTGTTATTAATCACTGCCTTTTGTGACTTTTTTATTATTATTTCAAAAAGGTATTATAAATAATTATTACATCATATACATTTTAGTAGGTACCTACATTGATAAGTACTGTATACGACAATTTGCATCATGTAGACGTAAAGTTTAATATAAAATAATAGGATAGGAACGGGGAAGGCAAATTGTGAATCCTGTAACCAACGTAAATACTTTAATATTCAACAAAATTAAAAAAAATAATTAGTAAAATTTGTCCTCTCAAAATCGCTCCTTAACCCTTAAATGAATGATTTTTTCTTTTTGCCCGAAATTAATATATGTGTTACGTAATTGTTTGCTGATTATGGGAAAAATGGTAAAAAAATTATAACATCGATTTTCACTGCGAAATCTGTGTTAGAAGTTGCATAGGCTAAATCATATTTATGTAAATATATAGTTATTAGTAAGATATATAGGAAAAATCTTACTGCCTTCAGAAAGGTACACTATTTGTGATATTCCTATGATAAAGTTTTTAAATATAAAATAATTACAAACCCCGAAAGATCGGCCCTAAATCACACACTAAAAATCTTCAACTCTCAGGTTTTTCCAAGTTTTCCGACATTTCGTCTATAAACAAATGTATTTTTTATAAATTAAAATACTGCGTAAATTTATGTAATAATTCGGAAAATTTATTAGTTTTACTATTGAAATAATATACAGGAACAAATAGAATTTATTTAACCCTTAATCGGTGAGCTGTCTAATGCTTTGTAGAGATTTGGCAACACTATGCATTTAAGGGTTAAAAAAATACGAAGCATTGTGTAAAACACTTGTTTGTGTTTATCATCTGATTAATTATTTCATCATCAGCATCAAGTATTAACCAGTGCTGGAATTTTAATTCGGAAACAAAATGTGCACTGCATTCAGTGGTAATTATGAAGTGGTTAACTTGCTCGGTCACTCAGTTAATCGGACATGATTAACGCATTGCAATTGCTGCAAAACTGGGCTTTGGTGGATTACATAATTTTAGATGAATAAAACGGAATTGCATTTTATTTTTCATTGACTTGGGTACTAAATAAGTACCATTTTTATACTGCGCGCCTCTCAAGCACCTAATACGCTCACAAGTCTCACAATATATAGTATGTTGTACATTTACCGTGTTTGTATGTGTATACATATAAGCTTAATTTAGATGTGAGAGTTGGTGCTTTGAAGGGACGGAAAACTGTTTATCGCAACTTTGAGAACTATAATATCAAAGTATGAGAAAGGTATAAGGTATGAAAATTATAAATAATGATTACTACGGCCAATTTAGAACTCCTTTAATCTTTTTAGGACACTGGGTCATAAGTTGAAATGCCTGAAAATGCTTGCGGCTTTACTAAAATAAAGTTTGGACATACATTTTCCAAAATAACAATGTAAACTTTTACCCTCGTCATCTCGCTTTTATTATTCAGAGTTTTCGCTATAGTCTGGCAATCTGAACATCAGCAATCACTCCAAACAAACGACGACCCTCATCAGAGCCAGACGCCGTATGAAAGGAACAATCATTTGTGCATTTTAATATTCAAAATAGGCTGGTAAAGTCCCAAATATGGCGTCCCTCGGGAACCTACTCCGACACAATCTGCTTCTAACTGTATTACACGGCTTTCGATATTTTTTTCCCCGGATTTATTGCTTCAGAGCGAGGATTTACAGCGTTGACCGAAATGCTTACCCACAGCATTTTGTTAGCTTTTTATAGGCAATTTGTTACCTTGTGTATCTTTTTGGGATTCGTGATTACCCCCCACAAATTGAACTCTTGACATCGTTTTCTGGTTAAGTCGTTTTTGATGCTGAGGTTAGTGCGGTTGATGTTGGCTGCCTTAAGTAGGCCGTTGCTCATAATGTGGTCAAAGGGAATGGTTATAGCTGTATTTATTTTGTACAAAACACACACACAGTTTAATGCCATGTTTATTTTAGTAATGGGATGTATTGCTATTTAAATTATTCGCTATATATCCATATAATCATTTTCTAATCTTAAGTAGGTTCAGTTATAGGTACCTTATGTTACTTCTACCTTACCACTTACATTATATTGTAGCAAATACTCGTTCCAATAAATCATAGTAACCGTTGTTGCCAGCCAAACTTCTACGTATTATTCACAAGTCCCACAGAGGTGACCTAAAAATGATTGATTGGACCTAAACGACCGAAACAAAGGAAACTCCTAGTAAGCGTAATGTTACTTTAGCAACTCAGCTGCTATTTTTTTTTTTTGTGTTCTGTGTGTATTTGCTGGGCAGATCATTTGAGTAGTTAATAAAGGTAATAAATAGTAAATGTATGTTTTACAATTGGTATTCGATAAAATCGTCTAGGGCCGTGTCAGGGGCCGGTTACATATTTTTAGATTGTTTTTTTTTTCTTGCCATGACATTACTGTGTGCGTATGTAACTTTTTAATACATGTAAATATTAATTCAGGTAAAAAGTTGTAACAATAAGGGTAACACTCCATTCCTGACCGCAGCTGCACTACTGGTACTGAACGCGCCGCTGTTACTGTCAATTTCTATAGTAAAATGAACAGTAGTGCAGCTGCGGTTGGAAATGAACTGTCACCTTAAGGGACAAACGGTGAAGCAGCTGCAGCGTTATTACCTATCACGTTTATGCAACTGCATAAATGCATCCCATACTAAATAATAGGTACCTACTTACTTATATTACTGACTCTGATGCTCGTAAAGTATAGGTACTCGACTCGCTATTACCCTCAGATAAGTGGTATGTCTGCACAGCACCTTTTATATAACACCGAAGATACTTTATAAGCTATTACCTCATAACTAGTCAGGATATGTCTAAATCTATAAGCTATTACTCGAACAAGAGAATAAGATATCGACAGGAATGGAGATACATCGAGCGTGACGCTGATGGATGGAGGGTCATTGGGAAGGGATGGTATCGTTGAAGAAAGGACAGTGGAAAAAAGGCGTCGAAAATCAGTAATACCTATTTTAGATAGTGAATATCAATAAGTGCCTACTAAGTTTTAGTGTTCAAATAATTATTAACATTAACATCATAAAAATCGCCGTGTGTGTTTTCTTTACGTTTACCACTCTAAACCTGTACAGCAAAACCACCAGTTTGGCACTGACATAAACGCGTGAACGTACATAAATTACTTTCAGTCAGTGACTCGTGGAATGGGTACTGTCCTCTAATCTATGACTTCCAACTCATATATACGACTGTTTTTAAGGATTTTGTTTCAATGACGTTTGACGTGCGAACTGTATCTGAATACATAGGTATTAGTTACCAGTACGGCATTTCGAGGTCTAAGTAATATTTAAGTCGTAATCAGTCCTTGACCCAATCCTAAAAGATTTAAAAACCTCATTTTAGCCCAAGACTTACGTAAAGCAAATGACAGTGCTCACGGGTCGATCCAGCCGCCATGTTTGTATTTGCTCCGCAAAGATTGGGCCCGCTTTGCCGCGCTGTTTACATGGTCAACATCATTGTGCATAATCACTCTCCTGACTTTTCCTGTGTTTACTACGGTACAAACCGTTTTTCTTCAGATTCTTTACATTTGGTTTGAAACTTCTTAGGATTTCAGGGCACGGAGGTTGTTGGTTATTTTTGTTTGTGTCTCTTCTCAAAATCAAATTTTATTATGAAAGTAGGTACTGATTTTTTATTAAGCAGAAATGTTTACAAACGACATCACAAAGCTCAATGATGATGATGACCACTTACATTATTCTGTTACTTATTAATGTAACTACTTTTTGGTATGCAAAAGCATACACCTCTTAGAGGCCACTCGCCAATAACATGTATGGAAAAAGTGGAAATTACTTTAACTCCAATCCTGTCCAAAATAAATCATTGTTCTCAAAGGTATTATACAAAAGCGACAAAGAACAAATAAAGAAGTCGCATCAAAACGCGCTGAACATCTTAATTTGAATTCAAATCGACATCCACCAAACTTGGTCCTCGAAGACACGTTAAAGCTATCCCATGATCATTATTTGCAAACGCGCTAGTTCCAATCAAAGAATGCTCATCGTCAACTCAAACACTCGTGACTGATATCTCTGTAGACATTTACGGATTGGGGTAAAACTTTTCCAATAACGTTGCGCAAACTCTGAGGCTAAATTCTTTGATAAGCGATTTGTAATCACTGCCTCAAAACTCGCGTTCCCCTGGGAATTAAAATATAATCCGCGATTAAGGCGGCTAATTTACAAAGAATCCGAGAACGCCTACGGCTCTCCAGAAGTCCGTGAATAATTCCCGCTTTACGACCACCCGGACCGAGATCGCAAAATGCCCTTTTATCTTTTACAAGGTTTCAATCTTACGATAGTAAAGTTGGAAAAATGGCGTTGGAAACTAAAAGAATGATGCCAATAAGTGTTTGACCGTACAGTTGATCAAATCATCAAGTATTACAAGAATAACTCTTAGGACACATATTGTACTGTGATCATCCCTATTTAATTTAGGCTCATTGAAACAACAATGATAGGTGGTTAATCGACTGATTTTGACTGATTGATATACAGGGTGCTTAGTGTGACAGCAATGTAGTAGTTTCCCAAATTCGTTATCGTTCCTATTTTAATTAACTATCATATTACTCAAGTTCGACGGGCCGTGAGTGTGTTCAGTGTTCTCGTTTTAAATGGGAAGCGAAACTAATAAATAAGTCCCTAAATTAATTTGTCAGCACACAGAGACAAGGAAACTGCAAAGCTCAATATTGGTGAATGTGAAGTTTTCCCTCAAACTTCGGAACCTTTGAGTGACAGGAAACTTTAATTTATGATCGTTAAGGTAAAAGTTATTGAAAGGGGTTAGTAGTAGTAGCAGCATCATTATAAATAAGTAGGGCGTAATTAAATTTGTGATAGATATACAAAAATAGTTACATCTTTTATGGAAACTAAACTGAGAATTATAAACGCACGTCAAGGAAAAGTTTTGTAAGTTATTTGGTCCAACTGATTAGAAATATCTCGAGATAAAGAATAAATGCTATAGTTTGGAACAAAGGAATTAAAATAGATACCTAAGTACCGGAGTTTCTATTTTATAGTTAGCGTATTTTTTGTACCCAGAAATATACAAGGTAAGGCAAAATATGCGTAGCACAACATAAAAACGAACACTGCAATAACAAAACCGCAAAATAGTATTGATCAATTCAATAACACCGACTATGTCGACTGCATTCCAAATACGTGGTACACCACATCTTACAAAACTTATCGCCGTTCAAATATGGTCCTTATACCTTGGTTTTACAGTGCATTTACTGTAATCCGATTAAAGTCGTGTAAGCTTTGATACGGAACCTCTCACAGATTTAGAAATGTCAACTTTTAGCCGAGGTCGTCCGCTTCACCCACATGCGTTGGTAGGTACAAAGTCGTGTTAAAAGTTAGGTTAACCTGCTTACATCGATTTGATTTTATCTTATACTCATGTGAGTAAGGGTTTGGGGTGACCCGACTCCCGAGACGCAGGCTCTGAAATATTCGACGTTTTATTGAATTCAAGTAAATGTCTTTTTTCTAAGAAATTGTTTTTTTTTTTATGCAACTATTATCAAACTAAAATGAAAATAATCTGGATTAAATCAATCTCATTAATTCGTATCAGAACTAAAAAGAGATCTTTAACAGCAGTTTGTAAAATGATTACCCATTTGAATCAGGCGTATTTATGGAAATATATGTTTGCAAAGATTGGAGCCGCGTAAATAATAAGTCGTGAAGTAGGTACATGGTCGGAACTGTTAATTATCTTTACTCTTTCTAAAATAAAGATTGAATAGGTAAGTATCTGTTATTTCTAATGGTATTGATTATTTGTTTAAATACCACAATAGTTGTAGCGCGTATTAGTAAACAAATCAGAGTCAAGGTGAAGTAAAAGTTTTCGTAGGTTAGGTATTATAGTAGCGGCTTAATCAGACACGATGCAGGAAATGGTCACTAAAAATAACGCAATTAAAGCTTATTAATAATACTTCATTATTAGCATTGATTTTTCAAATATCACATTCCGTTATAAGTAGGTACAGTCAGCATCAATAGTAGCAGTATCATCAAAAGTATATTTTTGCTGAAATAGCTCTAAAAAGTATATAAAAATTATAAAACAATTGACTGCAAACTGCCAACCAAATTCCTATCCGCTACCTATGATGTTGACTGTATACCTACCTATTACCTAAATATTATATAACACATGCAGTTTTACTTAAATATTTTAATCCATTGAACACCTACCACTACCACTAAACACTCGGTTTCAGCAATCACAGCATGGTTAACTGACATGTTTTGGATTTGTGCTACCTCTAGGCATACTAGTTATGAGTGCACATTAAATATTTTCTTGGAAAAGTGACATCGTCACCGTCAAGTCACCGTGAAAGGTGCAATGAGGCAAACCGCCACAGAACCGTTACAAGCACCGCTTTGCTTAGTAACTAACTTAAAGTACTTAAACTACGCAAACCCAGGAAACTACGTAGTTGCTTGATGTAAGTTAGAGTATATAATACTTTTAATATTCTACGCGGCATTGGCTACATCAAGATCGACTCAAATCTGGAGCCGTAGGACTCCTCCAACGGCTATATCACGTCGTTGTGGAGATCGCTGGAGATCTTTTAGAGCCACCCCATACTAGCGTTTCCCGAGCGTCGTCTTCTTGTCAACTCTATGGCTGCTGCTCGACGCAACGTTGGCGCAACTGCGCAACGACGCCATTTTCCATAGCGCTAACTAGACGCCGACGCTCAAAAGACGCTAGTGTGAAAAAATAGCAGAAAGTACAACTAAAGGGTAAGTGTGGCTGGCCTTCATAGCTCCTCTCGACATCAAACTATTTAGTAAAATAACTAGCGGTACTTATTTCCTATACAGAAATTATAAAAAAAGAAAAAACTCGCTGAATATTAGCCAGCCGTAACTCACATACCATATTTGTGTGTTAACCCAACCATGTAATCAAATTCCATTCATCTACAAATTGTAGTCCAGTTTTGTCCGATTAATTGTAGGTTTGGTATTCTGAGGCATCACGTGGCATAGTTTCAAAATTAACGCAATTAGGTACAGTCAAGGTATTTTATGGACACGGACAAAGTGCCAAAAATATGTGTACACGATCCTATCGCCCCTACGTTAAAGTAGGTAGTATTTTAAGTACATTATTAAGTACCTATTTTAACAATTAACACAATGTACACAGATAGTTGTCGTTTTACCTGAAATTATAAATATAAAATTTTTAAACTTTGATACAATGTATATCATATTTAATCTACCGAAGTAGGTAACAACAGACGCTGTGCTGTTACAGCTTTAAATTGATATCTTCCAGACAACCTTAAAGTAACCGGAGATGTTGATTAATCATGCACACCCAGCTGCTAAAGTGCGTACACACTTTATGAATGAATTCTATTTTATGTTTTGTATCCAGTGCCATGTAATGAAGCCATACGATAAGATTAATGTATCCATGCAATTTGGCAGCTTGCGGTACTGTACCTCTGGTACCATTCTGGTATCTCTGGTACTCAGGTACCTCTGTTCGTCATACGAGGCTCAACATAATCCGCCGACTAACTCTAATCTGGGGGCACGGTAGTGCCCCCGCCAAGACGAGCAAAGCGAAGCGCAAGGGCACTACCTACCTTTTCTCGAAGCGCTTCGTCGTTTTTTTGAACCCTCTTAACTTGGGTTTGGATTATACCAGATAAACAAAACTCTCGGGATATGATGTAAATAGTTAGTAAAGCATAAAAAATTTCAATTGCATAGCTCTTATACTTTGGATTTTATTAATGTCTAAAAAAACCCCGATTTCGTCACTGACTCATTCACTCACTGTTGATCATCAAAACCTCTAGGGTACTTCCTGAAGTCCTAGGAAGCTGAAATTTGGTATGTGAGATAGTATTAGTCCACAAACAACAAAAAAATTCAAAAACTTGAAATTATTAGCCCGTAAGGGGGTCAAAAGGGGGGTGGAATTTTGTATGGGAAATCGATAACCGCGGAACCGATTTAGTTGAAATTTGGTATGTAGATAGTTATTGTTATGGGGAAGGATATAAAATAGTTTCAACCCCAAAATCACCCCGTAAGGGTGAAAAGGGGTGGAAAAAGGCGTTAGGGGAAAAAGGGGATTGAAGTTTGTATGGGGAATCAGTAAAAAAGCAGATTGTATATAAAAGATGCCCCCCAAGTTCGTATTTCAGGATTTTTAATAGTAAATCACCCGCAACCCTTTAAATCAGAAGATTGTCATAAGCAACTTACAAAAAGATGTGAAATCCCACCAAAAACATTTTCTAGTAAAATGTTGCCAAGACGAAACCATAAGGCTCGCACTGACAAAAAGTTATCAGATATCTTGTAGAGCCAAGCTTCTAACTCTACAGGCCCTACCTTCACTGACTCTACACCTTAGTCAAAATATGTGGCTTGGCCGTTTCATTATTACAAGAACTATTTTATCTAATAACAAATAATGAATAGTGAATACATATTTCACCTTACGCCCATGTGACGAAACGGCCAAGCCACATATTTGGACTAAGTTGTAGAGTCTGCGAAGGTAGGGCCTGTAGAGTTAGAAGCTTGGCTCTACAAGATATCTAATAACTTTTTGTCAGTGCGAGCCTTATGGTTTCGTATTGGCAACATTTTACATGAAAATGTTTTTGGTGGGATATGTAGTTTCTATTTAGTAATAGTTTCCGTTTGTCATCTTTTTAGGCATCTAATTCTACACAGTACAAATCGTCTACCATGTACTACGATTAGCAGCCTCACGCTCGTAAAATATAAGATACGATTCACGCATGAATGCACTTGTCATGGGTACCAGCATGACAATCAACTCCTATCCATTCTGAAATCAGCTCTTATTACATTAACAAAAGGTACTTAATTAACCGGACCACGTACTTTTACTTTCTTTCCCATTAATATACGTAACTACGCTACTCAGAACAATAATCTAAACACAAAACGGTACTTTAAATGAGAAAGGGCACCGAGAAAATCTCGTCTCCTACAACTGCGATTTTACAAAGTATCTCATATGAAATAAAAATAATTCTAATTCTTTTTACACATTTGTCGAGAGGTATTCGGCATTATTTTTTGGAGACCGTGATATAGCAACAAGGTTTCTTTTTAACCGACTTGAAAGTAGGTATTTATCAATTCGATCTTTTTTCCCATTTCCTGTAATCTCGAGGACGGCAAAAGAAATTTAGACATTTACTTTTTTGCTTGAAAGAGTATATTTAATACCATTTGATATTATTTAGTAATGTATTTTTCATAGAAACTTCTACAACCAAATCGCAGAAAGCACCGTTTGGTGAAATTAAATTGAGGCTATGTCCCACCGGTTCGTGTTTGGACTAAGTATAGGTAATAATAGTTATGAAATGCAATTCGAAATTATTTCAGTTGCAGTTTTGTAAAGTTGCTCTATTTGACTTATAATCATGACATAACTGCTGAACAGCAGAAGTGCCCCGCTACTTTTCACATACAGAGTGTCACAAGTTACCATTAACAAAGTATACTCGTATTTCTGAAAAAGAAAGGTTTGATATCCACATATCAATTCGATCGAGGGTCTCACTCACATTAATTGAATCTTTCCGGATAAAGCCGTCTACCGATTTCACGTTTTATGCCATTGTCTCAGCACAAAGAGGTCCATTCGACGTTATTGTTCCACCGTGCTTTTGTGCTAAACGGAAAAAATAAAAAAGGAATCATTCCTAGGAAAATAATATGAGATTTTCCATCCAAGTGCTCACAAAAAGCGTAATACTTAGTACGATTGCTACGTCGTATATTTCTTTGGAGCTCGACTCTTAATTTGATGAGGAGAATGTAAAAATGGCATTAGGTTATGCGGAGGGCAAGTGAGGCGGCGAGGGGAAGGGGGAGGAGGGGGAGACCACGATTTATATTGCTCTAGATGAGATATGATGTGACGCGACTCGTAAACCTTAGAATTTTGTGGCTGCTTTCAAAAATTTCTTTCTACAGCTGCAGGTTTTATTCTATACCTATAACTCTCTAAAGGTAACATTCCATTTCCGACCGCAGCTGCACTACTGGTACTGAGCGCGTCGCTGTTACTGTCAATTTCCATAGTAAAATGAACAGTAGTGTAGCTGCGGTTGGAAATGGACTGTCACCTTAACACTAAGGTTGGACTTCGTATAAATAATTAATTAACAGGTCTATATGGGACATTATCAATGAAAAGGGACCTTATTATCGATGGCTCTTACGCCGCACAGCTTCGCGCGGCATTGTATTTATATCAGAGCATCGTTAATAATGGCGTAAGCGCCATCGACAATAAGGTCCCTTTTCATAGATAACGTCACATATGTGGTATTGACACTGTGATAGTTATTTTTGTCTGAGAAACCACTGGAACCAGAATACTGAAACCAGAAAATCTGGTATTTTGAATGAGCAAGGCAACAGCGCGAACAATGCATATAATTTCAACGGCGATGGATTCCTAGTTAGCATGGGAAACGAGTATTTTTAATATATTATATTAGTGTAAAATACATACACATAAATGGGAAAATAACTCATTTATTGCATAATAAGTGTTATAAAATGAATATAAAACTAAAATTAAGTACAACTAATACTAAAGCTAAAAAATTAAAAATACCTATCAAAATTTTGCGCCTTTGGTAAGGTGCCCATCACGCAGGCAGCGTTCCCGCGCTGGATTGCTATGGCCAATCTTTGCGCGAGAAAGCTGCCTGCGCGAGGGTCACCTGTGGCCTGCCTTAGGCGTTTGCTGAGCGCCTTGTGGAGCCCCCGAGCCCCCCTACCCCACGGACCTAGTGTATCGACGCCAAAGGCTACAAATTCGTAGTGTGCGCCGAGACAACTATATTTATTCTGCGCAGGTGGCGTCCCACACCAGCGCGCGGCCCATCCGCCAGGGGATCAACGACATCCCGTCGGGGCGCTTGCCGTCATCCCTTGCGATCTGGGGCTCCAGAGCCGCAGGGACGTCGGCGCTGACGAGCGCTCTCCTCAGGATGTCGTTGAGGGCGGCATGACGGGATAGGCGGCCGACGCCCGAGGAGCAGGCGAGTCCGTGGTGGCCAAGGCGATCAACAGGGGCCCCACAAGAGGCGCAGCTGTGGTCTACACATACATCGGCTCCCACCCGGAGTCCGATAGCAATTCTTAAAGTGTTTGGTTCGATGAAAGTGCCGGTGTTGGGTGATGGGTAGGCGTGTAGCCATTGTCCAGACTCTGGTCTGGACACAGCTAAGAGCCTTGCGTGGTCCCTTCCCGACGAAGTGTCAACTAGGGATTTCGTAACGGCGGTGCAAGCTAAGTTACACATAAATTATTTAGAAAAAAATACTGAGAGTCTAATACCTAAGTAAATTCATTTCTTCAAAGCGATTACCTATCAGTTCTAAGTAATTAGTATTTTGAAATTAACATTTCTCAGCAATTCCGTTCCAAAGAAATCTGCTTATAAATTAACTAATCCTCTATCTTGAGTATCTTCACACGAATCTCGAGACGTAAACAATCCGTAAAACATAACTATATAATTTCTCTTAATTTCATAAAACTTTCCCCCACTTTTTCTAGTTTAAAAACACAAATATTTATCTTGTTTACGAGGGACAAATCTGCAAACACAGATTCAGCAATAAGATTACCTAATTAAAAATATATTTTGAACTTGATTAAATAAGTTTGTTTATATTTAAAACTGCCGAATTATTTCTGTTAATTACTTTTTCCATTGGAATTTCGTTAGTGCTGTTGACTTAATGGAGTTCAATAACTAAGGAGGTACTAAGTAATAATAATGAACATTACCTACTAATACTTTAAGTGCCATTCCACTCAGCATTAAGTTGGTTGTGCGTAATTTAATAATATTATAATACAGGAAGTCTGTACATTTTAATACAAGCAGCACTGACCATGTCAGCGTATGGTGTAGAAGTGTAGACGAGCTATTACCGACCCTCTTTTGGAAAAGAAATCTCTTTGATAATTAACTCAATCGAGCGTTCTGTTTTATTTCTACTTAGAATCACGAGCTCTTTCGATCCTAATGGGATAAAAAAATGTCCCAGAGTTTTCTTCCTATTGTGTTACCATTTCCCCACATACTTTATATGGCGGTAACAAAAAGGAAAGTTTGAAAAATTTATGGAAATTATAGGACACTTTTTTTCTCCTATAAGGATGAAAAGGCTCGCGATCCTGACTAGAAATACCACAAAAGTGGCAAAAAAGGTCACAATTTATAAAAATGGCAAAAAAGAGACGCTCAATCTGAATGCAAGAAACCGAACCGTAGTTTCCTGTCTTACACAACACTCCTTTGTTTAGTTAATCAAGATTAGTGGTACCTAACGAAGTGTATTCAAAATAACTACATGTACTTATATCCACATCTTGTAAAATTTGCTTTAGTTTTTGTATTGTTATACTTACCTATTTTGGTTGCCAGGAACGTAACCTGACCCTCTTAAGGGATTTCAGCAGGGAACTATCGTGGAGGCGTATCCAGAAACAGCGACTTGAAATTTACATATCAAGGGTTCGGGAAGACCAAAAAATCGATCTTGCTATGTTTATATATGGAAAAATAATTTTACCAAGTTTTTACTTACTTATAGTAAAGAAAACGGCTGTACGTATTATCATCACTTTGAGGGTGAGGGTAATGAATTTAATCTTATCCGGTCTGTAGATACTTATAATTATGTACGCCTCAGATTCCAAAAATGATGAGTTGAAATCTGAAAGTATTGAGTGGGTAGGTACCTATTCTAACCTGTCGTCAATAGAAAAACTGCTAAACTACTCGTAATAATTATAAATGAAATTAAAATAATTAAATTATTATTTAGGCGAAGAATATAGGAACGAATTAGTACATTATAATTAAAAGTCAACATAATGAGCATCTTATATTCCAGGAAAATTTGTTTCAGAGAAATATATTAAGCAGGGATTGCTCAAAGAGAAATTATAATACCTATTAAATGATAAAGGCCGTCTTCAGTTAGGTCATACCTACAATTTCAGTTAGAAACACTGAAGACAACTTGGTTGAATATCCAGTTAGTCCTATAAATATAAATAAATAAAAGTTCCAAATATATTTAGAGCAAGTAATTCAAGAATTATTTGGTTAAAAATATAAATGTCCTATGTGAATAAACATTATAATATATCTACCTATTACAAAAAAACACGAAAACTGTCAATAGGTACTTAATTTTATATCCGCATATTTACGTTCAATGCGTGGCAGACTGCTTCTGTTGCAGACTAAATTCAAAAGAAGAAACTGACACATTAGATTTTTAGATTCATTGATTTGATTGTCAAACGCTGTGGTTTTCTGATCCTTGTAAATGCTAAATTATAATTAACTATATATCGAAGGTAAAATCTCATCCTTTATTCATTAATCATACAGTCCACCAGTCCCATCTTTTTCAGTTTCCAAATTGAGAAAAGTGGGAGATTGCTTAGTTCCCTACAAGAAAACAAATCCCTATAGAATGTGATTTATTTGGACCAGTGCGTGGCAAGACCAAATTTGTAGTACTATGTTTTTGATAGTAACAGCAATTGTTATTAAGATAAAAATAAAAAAATGCCGTAAAATTATTCAATGTTAGTATGTCTCACAACAGTTTAAATTCGAGCAATTATTATGCTAAAAAATGCACCTAGTTATGCTACATAGGTACCTATTGTAATAAAATAACCTCCTTTAGTATTCGTCCTGGAAAGCGCTAAGATAGGGATGATTAAACTACATAACTGATTAAATTAGCTTGAAAGAATAAATTTTTGCCTCGCCTTGTTGCTTTTATAAATTGAATTCGTTATCTTTGGTACCCGTAATAAGGTCGGCGATCAAGTATTCCCAATATTCAGACGATAGGTACTTAAAATTCCTTTGACGACTCATATAGTCGTGAGCGAACTTAACGAACACAAGAAAATAGTCTTAGCCAGCCTTTTAGTCTGATGTGAAGGTTAAATATAAAGAACTTACGACCATTGGCTTTTGAAACACAACATTTAAAACCCGTTCAATGCCGAGTAAAATCCAATAATGACCGAAACCCACCCTTTAGTTATAAGAGAATTGATCGGAAATACCATTTTATTTATTTCTAAAGAATCTGCAGGAATTTTATTATTCGCGATTCAACAAGAACGCATTTACCTCACCTCACTTAACGACAATACTACTTCAAATTACAAAATCAAAAATATTTGATTACACATCGCATAAAAAAAATCTACCAAGGCCATACTTGGTCAGTTTTCCGCTGTGAAGTTTCCTGTTGTACCCGTTTTTGTTTTATTTACGTGATTAACGATTATGTGCAAACGCCTCCGGAAGCAATCCCTCTTACAGCGGAGGCGTGATAGGCCCCTGTTTACAAACGGCACGTCCATATATTTCTTTTGTCTATGAAAGAATGAAAAAAGGCATTAATTTCGGAAGATTTGCCGCAGAAGACGAACACGTGACGAGAAACTTGAATTCGGGAAGTAAAGCCAAAGATCACGTGAGAGGAACAGTAAATTTCATGATGTGTACAAATTGACCTATTAAATAAATAAAAATAAAATAAAATAAAATATTTTTTTATTGACAAAAAACAAGTTACTAAGTGGGTTTTGAAGTCCCTGACTTCTGAGCTAGGTAAAGACCTGTGTTACAGAAGTCAGTGTCCTATACATTCTTACGCTGTAATAACGCGACCTGTCGCGTGAATAGGTACGGGTCGAAATTTTGACAAACAGATAAACAACACGGCAGTGACTGCTTGTCAGGCGTATTTTATATTCTATAAAGTCTTATAAAGTGTATTACAGCAAAGATCGGGTTATATTTTTGACAGTTTATGTACCTACGTCTCTATATATTTATTTGTGATATTCATCCTACATATCGAATGTTTTAGCTACGAGCAGGTAATTTTAATTACTATGGTATAAATAAACTATATAAGACGCAAATACTAAATAAATAAGACAGTTCTGAATATGTGTTTGCAATTTTATCAGCCAATCCAAGGCCAACTGCTACCCTTGCAAGGTAAGAGGTTGGCACATGGAGGCCTTTTGGCTCGCGTCCACCATATTACGCACAACAGCTTTCAGCAGTCTTTTAGCTGCATAAGCTACTTTTTGTTGCGGTTAGTCTTATTTGGTTTTGTTAACTAAAATACCATTTGACGCTCAGTTAAAACATAGATCAAACTATTTTAAAACTTAACCAAACAATTCTAGTCATAATTGGCCTAAATACTACAACATTATAATAATATTAACCAATACAAATTCAAAATGGCACCCAAAGCGCTTGATGAGGCACTAAAGATAAGCACGAGGCAATTTATAAACCGATATTTGCTCCCTAGATGGCATACAATGCCCAAGATACGCAATAATTACCTACTATATTACATCCACTCTAAATTAACGCTCATTCTCTTTAATTTATTTTCGTAATATTTTAGAGAATATGATTTAACTATCATATCAAATGAAATGCCTTAGTATTTTATAATATTTTCTTAATAAACATTCAATTATGATACAAAACTCCAGCATTTTGTAGTAACTTTCGTACACCTGGGACGTACGTACGCTTATTACTGAAACTTCAACGCGTTAAATTCTCAAGCCGAGATGCGGTCAGAATGTTTTAACATAACGCTTAAATAATAAATGGTCACTTAATCTGGGGCCACAAAGCGCGCACCTAATGTTTTGTTGTTGTTAAGTGATTGGCTTAAAAATGTATTTTTGTTTTTTTCTGAAAATGCAGCTTTCAGAGCACTTAGTGTTTATGAATAGAAAGTAGATTATTGAGGGTTGAGTAGGTACTTACGCAATTTTAAAGAATACAACTATAGTAGATTGTATGAAAAGGGAGCAACACATTTCGTCGTGGGAGATTCCTGAGCAGGACACGTGACGCTCAGGATTTTAACATTGTTTATAGGCTTCGTGTCTAAATAAGTTTATTTTACTGTTGTGTATTCTCTTGTTTGACTGATCATGTGAAAGGGAATGCTAACATTTGTTTGTGTATATACACACATACAGCCTGAACCTGTCAGAAGCGCTGGTGGCCTAGCGGTAAGAGCGTGCGACTTGCAATCCGGAGGTCGCGGGTTCGAACCCCGGCTCGTACCAATGAGTTTTTCGGAACTTATGTACGAAATATCATTTGATATTTACCAGTCGCTTTTCGGAGAAGGAAAACATCGTGAGGAAACCGAACTGATCCCAATAAGGGCCTAGTTTCCCCTCTGGGTTGGAAGGTCAGATGGCAGTCGCTTTCGAAACTAGTGCCCACGCCAATTACTGGGATTAGTTGCCAAGCGGACCCCAGGCTCCCATGAGCCGTGGCAAAATGCCGGGACAACGCGAGGAAGATGATGAGATTGATGAGCCTGAACATGTCAGAGTAAAATACAATTGTAATATTGAATTATTTTTAGTCCCCAGAGGCAGGTAATGAGGTTATTGCCACCGACATTTTCCTTATAAAGTCAAGATCCCTCGCAGGAAATTTATACACACGTCGTCGCCACTCGCAAAAAGAGTTATTTATATTCAGATAAATTATACGGTGAAAATAAATAGGTAAGGCCGAAATGAATATTAAAGTGACTTGGTAAGTTGAGTGAGTTGTAGTAGTTGGTAAACACCTAATTAACGTTTAGGTAAGCAAAGATAAACAGAGCTCGTAGTATTTTGGAGGAGCGCCACGAAAGTAAAATAGTTATTTTCGATACAAGTGCGAAAAAGAGGAAATTCGAAACGAGTGGCGATAAATTAAAACACGACCGAAGGGAGTGTTTTAAATCGACACGAGTTGCGAATTACCTATTCGCACGTGTATCGAACAACGGTGTTGGAGCTATTTGGTTATCACCTATGTTCCAGTCTCCCATGTACGACTTTGGATACGACATCTCTGACTTTTACGCTGTTCACGACGAATATGGTACCATGGAGGACTTTCAAGCCCTTACTGCAAAAGCTGAAGTATTAGGTATATGACGTAATAATTACAGCTTATTATTTAATAAATAAATAGACATACATAGATTAAATAGTTAACAACATTTCTTAAAACAAACCTTTTTTATAGGAATAAAAGTTGTATTAGATCTCGTGCCTAACCACTCGTCCAATGAAAGTGAATGGTTTCAAAAAGCTCTGCAAGGTGATGAAAAATACTATAATTACTATATTTGGGAAGATGGTGTTATTGATGAGGATGGAAACATGCAACCACCAAATAACTGGGTAGGTAAACATATCATATTTACATCTATAAATAACAAATAAACTAGACAAATCAAATGATTAAATATAACGTTTTAATTAATATGTAATATTGATTTCAGCTAAGCCACTTCCACGATAGCGCCTGGGAATACAAGGAAGAAGTTGGAAAATATTACCTGCATCAATTCGTAGTGGGCCAACCTGATCTCAACTACAGAAACCCTGATGTCGTCGAAGAGATGAATGTAAGAAAATAATAAGTACCTAAACAAAATCACTGTAATTTAATTCTAAGAACTAGTAATTAGAAAAGTGTTACTTTTATTTCAGAACGTTATCCGTTTTTGGATCGAAAAAGGAGTTGCCGGGTTCAGAGTTGATGCTGTGAATTGCCTGTTTGAGGTCGAAACGTACATATGGCCCTTTAAACTTTTGACATCGCACGAAAAGTGCTATTTTACGCACTAGTGCGCGAAAATAGGGCCATATGTACTGTAATAATATGTTAAGTAAGAGTGTTCATATACAACAGTGTGAAAACGCTCTAATAATCAGTATCGTAGCAGAATCGTTAGTAGATTCGTTATTCTAACGGCGTACAGTCGCGCACTTTATCAAATTTATTTAATGAAACATAAAATGGACTTAGTTCCCAGTACACGTTCCAATATTTATATATCAGAAGCTTAATTGGTATTTCAGGGAATTTACATTATTAGTTACCTGCTCGTACCTACTCGAAGTACTCGACCGTGTAACCGGGTACTCGTGTAAGTACTTAATGAACGGGCGTTGTTGTTAAAGTTTATAAACAAGTTATATTCAATACTAGCAACCCACCCCGCTACGCACGGGTAAACCTTATAGCCCCTCCACACACGTGCGCGAATCGCGGTGCGAAGCCGGGATTCGCGCACGAGTGTGGATGGACAGAGGGCCTACCGCGAACCACGTTCGACGTGTTTCCTCTCTGTCGCACTTGTAAATTCGTACGTAAGTGTGACAGGGAGGCAACACGTCGTACGTGGTTCGCGGTAGCCCCTCTGGATGGGGCTTTACAAATGACACACCTAAACCTTCCTCAAGAATGGAAAGGTGAAAACCACATGAAAATCCATTCAGGAGGTTTTGAGTTTATCGCGAACATACATACATACAATACAAACAAACAGACGCGGCGGGGGACTTTGTAGTACCTATAAGGTGTGAGAGATTTCAAAGTTTGTTGATATAGGTATATTGAATAGAATCTCGGAAGACATATTTTTGCTGGGATTACAAAGAGGTAGTGTGTTTTATTTTAGTATCACAGTTTCATATCGTGGACTTTAGTTTTAAACAAGGATAGTGAGTTAAGAGTTGCAGAATTAAGCTGGAGTGAGGCCAAAAGTATTGCTAAAGCTTGCCTTTTCGGTGGCAAAGACTTTTTCATTTCTAATTTTTTTTAAAACGATGAGACGTTTGTGAAACTCCCTGCCATTTGTATTCTGCTAAACCTACGTAATTAATTACTAAATATCTAGCCAAATTATTTTGACTTGTTTATTACAAAAGTCTAAAGGTATATTGACTCGTCTCATTACTTTTTCGTTTATAGGTATTATCGTCCCATTCTTATATAACAACTAAATATAATTTCATAGCTTATTATTTTTATAAAGATGGCATATGATTTTATGGGATGTGATGGGATGTAAGAGCTAACCAAGTCAATGAGGCGGGTGACATATTCGTTCAATCGAAAAAGCCCCTCAATAAAGAAAAAAAAAAGAAACAATGAGGCAAGCTAATATGATTCCAATCTAAATTATGTCAGACTTGATTGTGCACGTAGAGCAAACATTTATTTTAGTTGGTTAACTTGGGTCGGCCATAGTCAAATATACTTTGACTATGGCCGACACAATTGCAGCCTTAATACGTCATAGGTAAAACAAAGTTTTGGCTCTACCAAACACATAAGTACCGACTCATGGGAAAAAAAGAAACCTGTTCTTAAAGAATCATATTTAATGTAGGGAATTAAAATTTTTTGCTGTTCACTCTAGAGCAGTGTTTTTCAAAGTGTGGGTCGCGACCCCCAGGGGGGTCGCGGCACTTGTCCAAGGGGGTCGCGAAGTTCAGCTTTGAGAGAAACTTATGGTAAGCAATTTCATTTTTTAAACTTAACTATAATCCTTAAATATATTTTTAAAACTAATTTTTAAAACTTAAATATATTTTTTAAACTTAAAGTTTAAATTTTAAAGGTCGTTAATGTACATATTAATAAAACAAATCATTATTAGATAGGTAAACTGTATTTTAAAAGTAAAGGTTTAACTGTATTCAGTGTGAAGAATAAGTTTGTTTCATTTTGACTAATTTGTCAAACCGCGCGGTTCCTGCCGCGACACGCAGACGATTAAATCATTTTCCAAATTTAATCTATTCCTTTTTTTGGTTTTGATATTGATGAAAACGTCAGCTCGCATAAATATGAAGTAGCAAATGGGATCAAAACTTTTCACCACACCAGCTCGGAAAGGCTTACTTTGCACTTCAAAAACTGATAGCAAAGTTGCATTTTATTCACATGTGAGGCGAAGTAATCAAATGTAAATTTTGAGTTGTTTTCCTATGTTTGCTGGTAGAATTTACTTTTAAATGATGATTTTGGATGATAAACATTCATTTGGATTTGATTTGGTTTGATTTTGTTTGATATTTTACATTTAATATTTGCTTCGGGTTGGTGTGGTGAAAATTTTTGTGTTTCACTCGGGGGCAAATTTTGTTTAACCCTCGTGCTTTGAAACCCTCGCAACGCTCAAGATTCCTTTTTTCGAACCACTCGCTACGCTCGTGGTTCAATTTTGGAATCTTTCGCTTACTCGGGTATCAATATTAGCACAAGCGGTTAAACAACAGCGGTTTGCCCCCTTGTAAAACAAATAAAATAACTATTAAGGGCTTATTTTGCTAGATGAGGATATTCAGCCAAAACGCATATATAACTGAGTGAATGATAGAAAGGTGCGTTCCAAAACGCATATGTAACCGAGCAGAGATGTACAAAATGGTTTTAAAAAAGCATTTAAATACAAAATGCAAAATACTTTTCAGATTTACTATTTCAAATGCAAAATACCAAATAGTTTTGCGTTTTGTATTTCAAATGCTAAATGCAAAATAGGTATTTTCAAAATACTTTTTCAAAATAAAATACCTTTTGACCAAATCTCAGATATTTTTATTTATTTTAGGTATTTATCATGAGAAATTGAGTCACAATGCCGAGCCGAACAAAAACGTCTAATAACATGGCACCTTATGCATGACATTTTGGTCATATTTATCAGTACGCGTATCAATGGGCTCGCGGCTCGTCTCGTGGCTCGCAAGCTCGTCGAGCTAATATAATTTAAACACTAACGGCACGGCATAAGGTTTATAACCGAATGACAAGCCGAACGCGAGTGTGTCGAGGCGAGCCACGAGACGCGCCACGAGCCGAGCCGCGAGTCTAAACCGGCTATAAGGCGCGCACTCTGACCAAAGAAGAAATAAGTTTTTGGCAAAAATTTAATTTTTGGTACAAGCTTTTATCGCAGACTGTACTTTTCTTACGACAGACAACTAATACTCATAGAGACAATTCTAAAAACCCCTAACACAATTAGGTTGCGTTATTTCATCACAGAGTTCCTATGGCCACCTCCTGTCTCCATCATCAGATCAGTTCGACAGTCAGTACCATATTATTGTATTGTCATCAGAAGTATCAGAACTACATACAGCTGCCAATTTTCATGACGCTACGATCCTTGGAAGATGGTTAAATTAGTTACCTTAGATTCCATTACATGTTAGTTACATACAGGTCGAGAGTTCCTATGGCCACCTGTCTCCATCATCAGATCAGTTCGATAGTACCATATTATTGTATTGTCATCAGAACTACATACAGCTGCCAATTTTCATGACGCTACGATCCTTGGAAGATGGTTGAATTAGTTACCTTAGATTCCATTACATAGTTACATACAGGTCGACCTAATAAAAGCTTGTTAAAAAAGGGCGCGCATGGCTAGCAGGCCCCTCTATCGGTCAAATTCAGCAATACAAGCATCATTCGTTCATTTCATTTTGTTTGACTGGTAATGTTGACTAAACTTAATCACAAAGTATTTTGCATTTTGAAATTAATATTAAAAATGCAAAATACATCTCTAAAAGTATTTCAAATAAAATACAAAATGTTTTTTACTAAAAGGCATTTAAATGCAAAATACAAAATAGGTATTTTGCATTTTGTATTTGCATTTTAAATAGAAGTATTTCAAATAAATCGCATCTCTGTAACCGAGTGAATGATAGAAAGGTGCGTTCCAAAACGCATATGTAACCGAGTGAATGATAGAAAGGTGCGTTCCAAACATTGGTCTGTGGTTCCAAATTTGTTATAGGTACTAGATAGAAAAACGTAGAAACGGGGTTTGATGGTCGCGAAAAATTTTTAGTGGTCATAAAGGGCCGTGACACCATAAAGTTTGAAAAACACTGCTCTAGAGAGCATCCATCAAAAGCCTTACAAAAGTTATAAATAAAGACTGACAGAATCTGGTGACGTGGATTCAGAATTAAAAGAGGGCGAATACAATTTGGAGCCATGAAACTTGTGTAGACCAGTATTTAATACCTAGCCTCTTTATTCACAAGTTTATTTCTATTACAAGTATTTAAGCCATCAGTTTTATCAGTTTTCCATTCTTCTGAGTTTTAATTCGTATCAGGTTTTATAATAGTGGTACATATTTAAAAGGTGTTTAATATTATGTCTGCAAATGAGTCTCATGGTTCATTTAACGATTTTCTAAATTAAAGTTAAATCGGATGGCTCGTGGGATGTTTCCATAATGCTTAGAAGATAAAAGAAAAGTGGAAAATTTTCTGTCTCGGGTAAGACTTGAACTCGTGACTCCGGGATATCAGTCCGCCGTCCTAGTAACTGAGCTACCAAGACATACCTGTTGAAAGCGAATATTTCCACCATATCCTTCACATGCACCTTTAGGAGCACTTTTCTATTATTTTCTGAGCATTATGGTATCGTTTCTGCTTGATACAATAGTAGTTTGTGTTACAAGGGATCAAAATGATATATTTCCGTCAAGGGCGTACATTGAATCCTGAGCGTAATGAGGTATTCAACTGTTAACGCCCAAGACGAAATAATTTTGATACCGTCACTTAGTAGTATTATTTATTCTGTGATACCGTGTGACACATACCTACTGCTTTTCACATCAACTATGAGAAAAATAAAAAATCTTAGTGTTGACACAATCTGATGCTTAAACAGATTATTAAAGCTAAAAAAATAATGTGCAAAAAAATTAAAAATAGTGCGCTAGAACAGAAAAATGTTACTTTGATCCCTCCTAGCAGGGAGGAAAAGTGCCACTTTGCTCCCTCCTAGCAGAGAAGAAAAAGCTCTTTTCTGAATAGGAGGTGTGAAAAATTAATTTAAAATCTGCTTGTAGGATACAAGTTTGATGTAATTATTTTAAGGTAATCATTCATAATATCTTATCTCCTATTAATTTAATATTATTAAACCACCCACTATACGTATTACCATAGAGAAAAAAATACATAGAGTGCTCACTCCATACATCAGTTCAGACTATTAATTTCAGTGTCTACATCTAGCGTCGAGTAGCGGAACTATCAGTACTGCTACTTGACAATAGATGTAGCACCGACCGGAAAGTCTTATGCTGTTGAGATAAGACTTTCCGGTCGGTGCTACATCTATTGTCAAGTAGCAGTACTGATAGTTCCGCTACTCGATGCTAGATGCTAATAGTCTTTTTGGTACTAAAACTGATGTATGGAGTGAGCACTCTATGTATTTTTTTCTCTATGGTATTACTGAAAATACCGTATCGATATCGCGTAACCTTCCAAATACGTTTCCTTGAACTTATGAAGTGAGTGCATTTAAACACTGTTTAATGCCAACGAGAACAATTTACACGAACAAAATTATTACAGCGCCATTTAAACTGTTGGCTTGGCGCAATAACATGAAGTTATGAAACAGTTACACAGACAAAGACAGGTAACGTTCCGATTAACAAGTGCGACGATTCTAATAAGTAGCACCGATATCTCGTTTTTCCAGTCGTAGATTAGGTACCGTAAAACGGGGTGAGTAGGTTTCGCGGGGAGAGGTGGGTTATGATTTATGAATGGGGAGAGAAGGTTTGAGAGGGGGTGAGAAGGGATTTTTAGGCTTCTACAAAAATAATGTATTCCAATTTAAAATGGAGCTATAGTAATACGTATAATAAAAAAAATCGATCCAACAATCTTACAAAATCACCTTTGTATGAAAACTCCTCTCACCCCAAATACAAGGCACTACGGGGTGAGGTGGGTTTTCCTCTTTATCGTCAAAGTTATGAAATGGAACTACCCAAAATAAAATAAAAACTAAAATACAAACGTCCGGAACACTTATTATATACACCATTCAGTTTTCATATGTAAAAATAAAATGTTATCGAGGTTTGGATTTCAGTTTTGACCCTACTCACCCCATTTTACGGAACTCTCGCTTACTCACTTGTTAGAAATTGACAGCCACGACAGACAATAAAAGCGCAACCATCTTATATTTTCAAAAACGGCGTTCGATTAATTTATTAGCCATTAATGTTAATGTTAAACCAATATGTAATGTGTTGTGTTGTGTTGTGTTTTTAATTTGTTTCTAAGCTTTATAGCATATTTCGCACACGTTTTTTTGATACAAAATTATTATCAATATTCACCACGTTCGCGATATTTCTAAGCACGCCTTTTTCAGAATAGGGGTCAGGGTTGCGAGTCGTTGCACAATCGTTACACTTCGCACCATTGTGAACTCCACGTAACGTACGCGAGCTGAATGCTGATCGCTTTTTATATTGGTTGAGTCGATATTTCATATCGTTCACATATCGTTCATAGGTATATACTATACCTATCCATAATTAAATTGCATAATAGCATAATTCATGAATGGTTAAATTTGCCCTCCAGAGCCTACATGGATGGTTTGATTACGATTCGTTATAGATTACGATGTTAAAATATATTTTTGGCCAATCCTATTGGCACTCGCTTAAATTCTGTATATGTATTTGATTACGTAAAGGTCGGTATTAGTAAACAAATGAGTTTTCGATTTTATGAAGTCATCTTGTTCTAATAAATATTTAGGTTTTTTGATCGAAAGAAACAATAAAAAAATGTAAATAAATACAATAACAATAAACTGGCATCTAAAGACGTCGTAAACTGCAGTTTATGACATGAATCTCAGTAATACGTTATGCATATTTTTCATTCTTTATATAACCTTTAAATGTTTTATAGTCGTGGGGGTTATAAAACGTAAGTAGGTATACGATATGAATAATAAGTTTAACAACATACCTTTTAATAAATACTATAGAATATTTAATATATGTATATACCTAGCTCAATAAACTCAGTAAAGGCTTGATAAGTATGTAGTAGGTAGTAGTATTAAAATAATTAGATGACGAGAAAGGTCGTCCATTGTCTTAACCTTTTCGACGCCGTGTCAAACAGAAAAGCTGTCACGCTGACGCCACGTCACCGAAGTGTCAAAACTGAAATTGAACTTTATGCATATGCACGTAGGTCTATGTTGCTCTGTGGTCTGTGACCGATTAATCGGTCTTTGGCGTTGAACCTACGGTGCGGATATATCGTTCATTGGCATCCAAAAGGTTAAAGTGGGTTATACCCGGTTTACGGTTGTCTTATATTGTTTATTTCTCGAAGGAATAACTTCGGCGCGGCGCTGAGCTATTTAGGACCTTTACTTAAGCCATTTAGTATACAAACCTGTAAGCACGATTTCTTACAATGTCGTTACTGAGGCAAATCAGAGGGCAGTAGGCTAGTAAACGAAAATCGAAATTTCGTAAGCTTGGATATGCAAGAGTGATAGAGAGGTAGATAAAATTTAGATTTTGCGTTTTTGGCGGTACGCCCTCAGTGCATTTGTTTTTTGATCAGGCGCAGTTTTCACAGTCAGTAGCAGCAGTAGGTACTTAGCTAAGCAGGTGAGTTGTTGTAAATGGCGTTCACAAGCTCTTATTTTCGAAACAATAAAGATGTGTTCAGTTCATTTTGAACACCTCGCCTGCTTACAAACTTCTGCAGCTGGCTGTACATATTTTAATGGACATCTTTTTCCTCAACATCCTGGAAGGCAGGATTGAAAAGGCAAGAGAAGAAGGGACACCTAGAATAACTTATCTCAGCCAATTAAAAAATAATGCATCGTCTGAGGAAATTAAAAGGCTGGTACAGCCAGAAATGATTGGCGATTATTTCACCGACAAGATCAAAGCTCTTAAGTTATGATAATAATGAATAGCTTTCAACTAAGGCGTTCCTAAATATAAGGGGAAATAGGATAATTGTATGAGATTATTACTAACTGAACAACAATAAGTTATTTCTATTTATTTTAGCGCTGAATGTAACCTTGTATGAAAGAGCGAATGAACCTCCTAACACAAGTTTTTAACTTAAAAGGAGGTTTTGGCACTGTAAACATGTGTTAAAAATAAATAATTTTGGTTTTTTTTCTTTTGAAATAAGTTCTACATAAGTACCTATTAAAACTAAGTTCCCCTACCTATCTACCTACTTATCTTTATTGCCGTAAAATTATACGTGTGAAAAGTAACCCACGAACATTAACACTTGGTTATGCATAAATATCTAATTTAATTGTAACACTCTAACGGCCAGAGGAAATGGCTAAAAAGAGTTGTTAGTTACGTGATTCAGTGTCTATTTATGGAAGGCAATTTCACTTGCCCATTTCATACTTTCTCCCTCGTCACACGGCGAATTAAAACCTATGATAATCTCAAACCAGTTTAGATTGTCTCATCATGACATGCTAGAAAATTAACACTACTATTACGAGCTTTAATTTCGCTGTAATTTCCCTATGGAATGCAATTATGAGTTTATGTTGCCATAATTAGTTGGCGTGTTGGCCGGAAATTGGTACAAAGTTACTTACTTTACTATAAAACATGATTATGTATGATGATATATACACTCGTTTTGATTAAATAACGTCCTCAGACGTGAAAGCCAAATTTCCGGCACCGAAATAAGTAATACCCATCTTTTATTTTTTGTTTTGGTAATCGCTAGCGTTAATTAAATACGTGTATTATATAGTCAAATTGGACAAATATGGAGCGAAATGCACGCGGGAGGCGGGAGTGATAATGATAACTATCATTTTAATGTTAAATGGACGTTCGAATTGGCTTAATCCGAAACGAATTATGTATAAATACACGCGTTTTATTCCTGCAGATAACTGTATATCATGTAATTTCTTAACTGGTAGTTGAACCGATTAAAGAACCTATTAAAACACGAGACACGTATTAATCTTTCTCTCAGTTTTTGTAGAACATTTCAGAACTTTACGGTAAGTATCTTGTCCGCCTCCCAAAGGTTTCAAACTCCGTACTCCTAAAAGGGTTGTTAATTTTTAATGGTGGTAGAACCGTATGGCTGTTTAACAGCCTTCGTTAGGCGGGCGGTATCGAGAAAGGTTTGTTAAAACTCTAAATAGTCCACAATAAAGTAGGTACGTATCCTGTTCGGGAAATTTTAAGGATCTATAAATAAGTAGTTGAGACGTTTGATGGCGTGTTGTAAGCCCGGCGTAGATAATCGTCGTCTTTAAGTATACCAGCCACAAACCGTTTTACAAATGGCAATCACAAAAAAATCCTACAAAGCACATAGTTCATTACAGTTCTTCTTTTTTAGCATTAGAAAGAACTTGAAAGAAGGTAAGCGATTTTGACATGTCTTTTAATTGAAAAACACTTTTTAAAAATCAATAACTATTACTTATGAAAGCAGAAGACTATAAAAGATCGTATTAGATTCATAATTGTTACATATTTACCGTAACTTATTTTTAAAATGTGTTTTTCAATTAAAAGACACATCAAGATTGATTACCTTATTTCTAATGCTAAAAAAAACGAAGTATAGTTATTGCTAAATCAAACGTTTATATACTTATCCATAAAAAACCAATACATGTTCCAACAATTCTTTGGAAAATAGTTCAATTATTTTTCTTTGCATTCTGTTATGACTCAAATTAACTCAATGACCAAAAAACAATACAAAAGTGAATTTAATACCAAAATAATAATATATGTAGCTTTGTTTATGTGAAAACTCTTTTGGCCCCAATAAATTGGATTAAACTTAATAAACGCAACATTGCCGACATTGGCGTGCTTGATCTGATTGCCAAAGGCATTCTTTCCAAAGCGTATAAAAACCAGATAACTTGAACTTTCTCTGAGCAAACAGCGAGTACCGAGTAATGTTTCATTTCATAACAAACAATGAGCTATATCACATCGTAGACGTGTCAAGTCAACGACAATTAGAAACGAAGGACAGTGAAAGTGGCAGTTTGTGTTGAACAATAATATTGTTGTTGTGTCATATTTTATAACTGTATGAATACGATCGTGCATTATAATGAGACGGGCAATTATTGTACACAAGAAACTAGTGGTCCGGCGATGAGTTTTTTGTATTAGGGGAGTTTTTTTATATAGGGTTATTCGCCAGTAACTGGCCACTTTTAGTAACTGGCCGCCCTAAACTAAAAATGAATTATATTCACCTGTAAACAGAATTAATTTTAGTATAAGGTTTCAATATCTGGCCAGCTTTCAATAACTGGCCAAAATACTACTATGAATTATATTTTTTTAATTATATTTTAGGGAATAAGGTAGCTTTCGAGAAAAGTGTTGACGAATTTTACATTTTGCTACCAAATCACGCTAAATAATTAACACATTTTATTAAAAAAAAAACATGGCTTTATTAAACGTGAAAAACGTGAAAAAGAATTAGGATTTGTCCTCGCGTGACAATAGCCACTAAATGCTTATTGGAGGTAACATGCCATTTAATTCACACTTATGCCTGTGAAGGTAAAACCCTTAACATAGCCTTCGTTGTTGTGATTTTGTTCACGATTAGGTATAGGTTATAATAAAAATTTACACCATGAGTAAATTAAGTCAGAAACTAAAATTAAATAGGCGTTATTTGTCAGTTCAAACAAAAATATTGCTTTGTTAATCCGCGATACAATAACATGCTAATCAATTAGTGCTGCTAGACCCGTTAAACTTACTTAGCGCTACTTACACCATCCCATTAATCCGTTATCCCAGTGTCAAGTTGTACTGGTAACCATGGTAACTCCAGGTTTAATCGGTTAACCACGGATTATTGAATGGTGCAAGTGACCCTCACAAAGTTATATATATGTAAAGTTTGGTACCTCTAACCCCCTCCTACCGTGGGGACTTTGACACAAACCTTTTTATCTCGGTATATTCCAACTTCTCAATTGTCCTGTGCTGAGTTTAGGCATACATATGTACATTAAATTGGCTTTTATTATTTATCAGCATATGGACATCAATGTATCGAGCTCTGAAAACGCTTTTCCATCCATACAGAACACTGAGGTAATTACGTTTGAACGAGTGGTACCTCAATTACGGATACTCGTTATACGGGGTGCGCATAAAAACGTTACGCGGCTGGGTGCTCGCGTGAAATGCGTGCGAGCGAAGACGTGTAATTACGTCGAGTACATGTAGGTTGCGTAGGTTCGATAGCTGGAGGCTTCGTGAATAATGAAGCACTAGCCAAATATGTAGTTAATATAGGTTGGTACACCGTTTGACCACAAACTGGATTAAAATCTAAAAATTAAATCGAATCTATTGAAAGCCTCGAACGCCCTTTCTGTGACAGCCTTCATGTGCAAAAAAAGTCAGCAGCAGAGTTGAAATTTTGGCTGACTTTTTTACGTTTTACATTTTTCTTTTATTTGCAACCCGAAAGAGCCTCAAAATTATTAAACGAACGAAAAATTATTCGCCGCCGTCTTCGATTGTAATGATGCGTGGTTGGATGCTAGCATTAAACGCGAATATGCGGTGACGTATTTTTACGTCAAGTACCTTAGGGTACCTATGTGTATAGTAAGCTTGCTGGAATTTTAAAAATCCTTACCATCTTATTACTTCAGCTCTTTTCCGGTTGCCCCCTTTTGATAATCCAATATCAAACGAAGAGTTTGAAGAATAAAATAATGTAAGTACCTATATGACACATATTTAGAACCGCTCCCATGGTAACCGCTAAAACTCACGAGATACTCTCAAACGTACCAAGCTTCGTTTTGTGATATCCTTAGGGTAACATTCCATTTCTGACCGCAGCTGCACTACTGGTACTGAACGCGTCGCTGTTACTGTCAATTTCCATAGTAAAATGAACAGTAGTGCAGCTGCGGTTGGAAATGGACTGTCACCTTAAACCCAAATATTATTTCGCCTTGTCTTATTTTTGACTGTTATTAGATACGATGTTTAAAGAAAATGGAGTGAATTTCATTAAACCAGACCCGATTTCGTTCATACTAGATTTAACCGTAGCGCAGTATTGAGAGAAAATCGGAAATTTGATTCTTAAATCAAACAACGTCATTATGACAACTTAGTCGACACTATAATTAGGGAATTAAATCTCAATTTGATATCCTTATATGTTGGTTGCTTTATTCGTTTTTGCCTATTTACAAATCAGATCAATATGGTTTTAAATTGATCAAAATACATATAGTCAGCAGTTCCTACACATAAAATGTAACGAACACGCTAGAACGACACATAAATATTTATAGTTAAAAGGCATTTAGGTTTAGGTCACAATATTTAAAAATATGAAAATGTGTTTTATTACATCGGCATGGTAGTGATTATGTCAGGTGGGCTTGGATCTTACACATGTATTTTATAGTTATGGGATATTAATAATAAATATTCGTATGATTTCGTTAACTTATAATTAATTGGATCAGGGGCACATTAAAATACAAAGTAGGTATGGGTGCAGCTACCTACGGTAAATACGAGGTATAACTTACAAATAGAAAGTAATTCTTGATTTATTATTACTCATGTCAAAAACATCTGTAGGAGTTCGGATTCAATGTAAGTACCTAGGATAAAAATAGCGCAAATTCGCAAAAATCGAATATTCTGTGAAACTCCATCAGCTAAGGTTGAAATTTATAGAAATAAACCCCATATTTCCTCACGCTTTCATCCTTATTGCCTAAGAGTATTAGCTGGATAATATTTCAAGACTCTCTCTAAGCAAGAATCACATTACCTAATGTACTTTTACCTATCCGTTTGTGTGAAACTTAATGCGACATGGTCGTAAGAATAAACATATATATTATACTAGTGTATTGTCTACAACTCGTATTGTCTGACATTAAAAATTGGGACATAAAATAGAACTAGTAAGTTTCTATGACTCTTGACTACACAATGGTAAATTAGATACACACTTTACAAGTTACACAGTAAAGAAGTTGTCAGTCAACTTACAGTGAGTTTTGAAAATGTCCATACGTCTTTAAAAATATCGTTAGAAATCTTTGAATGTAAGTAATACTTACTTTACAAATGTATACAAATCTTTACAAATGTCGAATGTCGTAGCAGCTTGAAGAAACGCGTTTGAAAATTTTAGATCACTCAATAGGTATTTACTTGTTTGTTTTCCTTGCGGTTCGTGAGATTCTGAGTATCTTTCCTAACACCCCATCTAAAAAGCATCGATCTTACTCATAACTATGTTCTTCAAAGTCCATGTCTCTGCACCACCATATAAAATATGGAAAATACAGGCGCACCTTGCTTGTACTACGAATAACGCGGATCCTCCAGTTTTTCAAGGTTGGTCATTTCATTACAGTTTTACCTATACACCTCACCTTTATACCTATCTCGTCCACCTTTGTTTATGATTAGGATCCCAAATATACAACTGATCAATGTCCTTATAGCTGTCAAATGTGCATGATTCAGAAATGAGGTTTTTCGGTTCACAACCTCTATCTTTGTCTTTCCGTGATTTATCCTCAATCAAATTTTGGCATTTTATGTTTACTTCAAAACGGAAGCCAATCGAAGCTCACTAGCCACAATAGTTTTATCATGTGCATATGACGAATGAGTACCTATCAGGTTTTCTATTTAAAAATATCAGTAAAAAATTCTAATCTTCGCCTTATAAAACTTAACTTAACTTAACTTTGTGACCAACCTGAGTATTTTATGTTTCAATACTTAATATTGAAACTCGTTTCTAAATCCGTTTAAAAAAAGTAGTATGCTTTGGATTGATTGATTTTCCTGATACACATCGCGCTTCCATTTCTGTTTTCAAGCAGTTTAATTTGCTTTCGGCATTTCATCAAAATGTATTTTATCGGCGCCGATGTTGCTTCCTTTATAAAATGGAAAAATATTGCGTATACCTACTTCAATTTCCTCAGGACACGGTACGAATCGGGTTTTTTTTCTCCACGGCGTTAACAGTCTAATAAAGTTTGACAGTTCATATTTTATGTAAATTTTCGCAAAATTAGAGTCGGACCACGGTAAGTTTTCATGCCAAGCGCTACGTCAAGTAGGGAGCTTATGGTGATATGTAAGCATTCTTAGCATTCTTACTACTAAGTTTGTGTAAAGTTAGCGTGGTCGGAATCTAGCCTTTAAGTAGTTATGTGTCAAACAAACTGAGAGGTGGTGACACACTGTGGGGAAATACGGTATCTACGCGGGTCAGGATTGTTTTACTAGACAGCGTGTTTTAAGACCATTAAATAAGTACCTAGGTCACTAGCCTTTGGTAAATATTATCTTAGCATGTCCGTTTGTTTGAAATGGCTCTAGGAGACTGTAACATTACGTTGGAAGAACCTAAGTAATTTAATATATATATTTGACATTGTTCATATTAATGATCCCAAAATTTTAAAATAAACGCACTCTGAATAAAGCAATTATCTATTTGTGTTCGTAAAAGCAACAGTAACACAATCATAATATTTAGCATAATTTTACCAAAACCTCCCCCTAATTAGGCTTCCGCGAAACACGAGCATTTATTCAAATGGACCGCTCACCTCGTTGCGATGGTCTTGTATTCTAAATTTACTTACTACAAATATATTCTTCAGAACTTTGGAAGACCCTTTTAGCAGTAGCTTGAAGACGTTAATTTTTGTTGAAAAGTGCCTGTTTAAAATTCATAACTCAGGCCTGGAACTCACCTTTGCCGTTTCCTCCCACCTGCCTAACTCCAATTAGTGTGTTTTTTCCTTGATATTTCACAAATTCCACTTTTCCGGTTTTCCACAAATCACAAATCGATATGCAAACAAAAAATCTCCATAATTGGGAACATTTCACAAATCACATTTTATTCCGAGCTTTCGGAGGGGTCACGAAAGGCTGTGTCGACAAAAGTTTTGTTACACGTCCCCTAATGCGTCACATTAAAAGTTTAGCACAAACTTGGAGGAGTTTTTCGTATTCCGGCGCGCGATCTATAACACTTTTAGTTAGACGGAGGTTTATATTTTTGTGTAAAAGAATGTGCGCAGACGCGTGCAGGCGGCGCGCTGAGGGCAGAGACCTGCGGAGCCGGCGTCTGCGCCGCGCCGCGAGTACCGTTGCGTGAGAGGGGAGCAAGCTAGCTTCAAGTTCACTTTGTTTTATGCCCGAGATAGCGATGAGATTGATAAACTCGAAGACATAAACATAGGAAAGCTCCGATTACTATCTGCCTTGATTATAATGTCAGTGCCTAATGAGCCAAGCCATTCCATTTCGTTTTAATTCGTGTTTTAGTTAATTTATTCCCCCAAAACTATCGATTCTGCAAAGGAAGCAATTAGCTATTGGGGACACTCTAACTCTTAGTCTGACATATTCCGTTATCCTTAAATTACCGGTGCGAAAAGTGTGACGCGATTAGACGCTGATCGAATGATTGTAAAAAAGGTTGACCCAGAGATTTCTAAGCAATGAATGACTTCAATGACTTAGCAAAGAGCGCGGGGAACCTGTTTTAATTAGGAACGGGTATTTTTTAACGAACGAGATTAGACCTGGTTTCGTTTCTATTAAAATATATAGGTAAAGCAACAATGTTTTATAATATGTTTTGGCAAATAGAACATAAAAATTACTTTTAAGTACCAAACAGATACAGATCTCCTTATTCATAAAACTTTCCAAGCCTCAGTAAAATTATCATTACTACCTACTACATTTTTGTTTTATTCCTTTCTTTTATAGCTATATTAATATCTAATTGACGCTTGTAGCGCGTTTATGAATAAACGCAAAAGTGAATAGTAAGAACTAAAATTTATAAAAATAACTACTTAGTGTGCCAAATCTCAGACTCGATCAAAACATTAAGTCATTGAAATACTTACCTAGACAAGAAATTGGCATAGTGAGCCAAGTCGGTGAGTAGCATTTCAGAGCTATTTCGTTACTTAATACCGAAGTCGTGACTGGCGCTGTCTTTCTGACACAGATATCACACCACTCTTACCATCTATACCTCATATCTGAGTTAATATCGTATCTACAAAATCAACTTTATACCGCAAGAGACATAGTTCATTTTCAAACCAATATTAGAATGTAATATCCGAGAGTCAGTAAGAACTCGGCAAATATTTTGTTGAACGTTTTGATTTGTACAAAATACTTAGTAAACGAGATCTCTATTATTTACTAGATTTGTATTATTGTATTGTATTTATTTGTAGCAACAAATAGGTCGGTAAACATAGACTTTCTCTTGAAATATCATACGAAATAACCTGACCTTTGCGAAAATGGGAATGGAACTAACACTGAACGGTAGACAACTTAATATCAACATATAACAATATTAGAATTTTGGATAAAGTAGGACAAGAACAATTAAAGAATTGTAACTAAATAATATTTATACAGCACTAGCAACCAGCCCCGGCTTCGCACGGGTTATCACATTATACATAAACCTTCTCTTGAATCACTCTATCTATTAAAACCGCATCGAAATCCGTTGCGTAGTTTTAAAGATCTGAGCATACATAGGGATAGAAAGACAGCGGAAAGCGACTTTATTTTATACTATGTAGTGATTGACCGTCCATACGGTACGCGAACGAGCTTTAGGTACGGGGATTATTAAAGCCGTTTAGGGACCGAGTAGGCAGAATGATATGCAACAGTCCGTGGTGCACTGCGAGCTTCTACCATCGAGCGTACCACCTAATACCTAAGGGAAGTTGTCCCGTGTGGTGCCGGCATCAGAAAAGAATAGCACCACCCCATCTCGTCCCGTGGGTGTCGTATAAGGCGACTAAGGGAAAACTGGCGACAGATATGCATATGAGCAAGGCTCGCCCGTATCCTTAGCGGGGTCCTTGCTCACAAGAGCAGCTGTGCGTGCACCACATCGAAAAAAAAAAAACAAACCTAAGGGAAGTGGGGATTTGTTTCAATTCTTCCGGGCTTGTCCATAGTATAAAATGTTAACTATTAAAGCATCAAACACATCACATCACATATTCTAACAAAGGCAGTCCCACTGCTGAAATGTAAAACAAAATCTGCTGACTATAAAAACATTGGCTACACCGCAAACTGTGATTAGAGAGACCACGAATGTGATTCTTGCCGAAAGAGCGAGGTCATAAAGTAAGTTTTTAATAATAGGTTGGGTTATTGTTACAACGGTAAGCTGCGGCTTTTAACGTATTATGCAACTAATTTACTTTTTTTAATGATGCAGTAACCGTTTCCTTCTTTGACACAATTGTTGTCTTCAACACGTAACTGTTTTGTTATTCATCAAAGCCAGGTTATGTGGTAAGTACCTAACCTATATACAAACTTCGGTGGAAAGAGACCAGGAGAGTTGGACTGCCATGTAAGTTGAACCATCAACTCGCGGGGGTTAACCTTTTAATTTTGCATTTTCTTCCCTAGCTTTGTTCCAATTGGAGAGTTAATGAGTTCCAACTGAAAAGTTTTGCCGGTCATATTTTCTGACCTCCACTGATGAACAACTGCCAGGCGGTTGGGTCCAGTAAAAGAAATAGTATAGAAAACGAATTAAGTTTCGTTGCTCTCATTATCATGTATTTCCTGAGGCTAGCACTCCGTCTATACTATAGGCAACTAGATTTTGCCCTGTGCGCGGGGCCCGAGGGCCCCGCGGTGTGCGTGTTGTTTGTTGTTGTTGTTGTTGTGTAGTTGGTGCTGTTGTTGGTGCTGTAGTAATTTGTTTTCCAAAGGGAAAAAGAAATAAAGTTGTACTTTTGCTAGAAAGAAAAGATCCGCATGCGAGCACTTCATTCCCGCAGCTCGGCCTTCGGCCTCGCGTACTTGGGAAACCGTAAGGGACGCTCCGGGCCTTCGGCCCTACGCGGAGCTCGGCCTTCGGCCTTCGCTGGGTTTCGAAGCTCAGCGTCGGGCCTTCGGCCCGCCGCTTCGCTTATTAAAACACTTGGGGAGGGTTGGTTTTGCTTGGGAGCGTAAGCGGGAAGTTGAAGCTTAAACACGACCCAATAGTAAAAGTGTCTTGACAAGCTCACGTCGGGCCTACGGCCTACGGCCTTCGGCCCGCCGTTTCGCTTGTCTAAGCCACTTTTACTATTGGGTCGTGTTTAAGCTCCAACTTCCCCCTCTCGTGTGACGCTTCGGGCCTTCGGCCCTACGCGGAGCTAGGCCTTCGGCCTTCGCGAGCCTCGACGCTTCGCCGCCGGGCCTTCGGCCCGACGGCTCGCTTATCAAGACAGTTGACTTGGTAGAACGCTTGGAAGCACTGCATTCACGCAGCTCGGCCTTCGGCCTCGCTTTAAATTACTGAGGGTTGCACGCTTGGGAGTCGGGGTGAAGGCTCCGGGCCTTCGGCCCTCCGCCGGGGTCGGCCTTCGGCCTCCCGGCCTGAAGCTCGCCCTTCGGGCTCACTTAACACACTTTTTTTATATGATTTTGCTTTGTTCGTCATTCCCGCGGCGAGGCCTTCGGCCTCGCCCAAAATTACTGGGGGTGAGAGACGCTTGGACGTCCGGGGTGAAGCTCCGGGCCTGACGGCCCGTCGCGGGGTCGGCCTCCGGCCTCCCAGCCTGAAGCTCGCCCTTCGGGCTCGCTTAACCTACTTGGAAATTTGACTTTTGCCCCTGCCCGCGCCGTTTTGGACTTTTCCAAAAAATTTTTTTTACATTGTAATCTTGGGCCCCCAGGCTCGCCGCGTGCCAAATCTCAGCGCGCTCGGACCAACTTGAAAAAAAAAAAAAAAAAAAGTCGGCCATTTTAATTTTTTTTTAATGCAGTTTGTTTTGTCTCGGGGCCCTCTATGACATTTGGTCGAGCACCCCCCACCCATCTCGCACCGTTTTAGAGCTGCCATACAAAAATAAAATTGCTATTTTTTCCGCCATCTTGGGACTTTTCCAAAAAATTTTTTTATCATACGAATCTTTAGGCTTCTATCTCCCGCCATGCCAAATCTCAGCGCGCTCGGACCAACTTGAAAAAATTAAAAAAAAAAAGTCGGCCATTTTGAATTTTTTTTAATGCAGTTTGTTTTGTCTCGGGGCCCTCTATGACATTTGGTCGAGCACCCCCCACCTATCTGGCACCGTTTAAAAGTTGCCATACAAAATAAAAGTGACCAGATTTTCCGCAATTGAAACATTTTTCAAAAAAATTTTTCTTCATAGGAATCTAGGGGACCCCGAGTTTCCGGGAGCAAAAATTCAGCGCGCTAGGACAAACTTGAAAAAATTAAAAAAAAAAAGTCGGCCCGTTTGAAAAAAAAATGGCGGCTTCAAAAACTGCCAGGGTCCCTCTATGACATTTGGTCGAGCACCCCCCACCTAGGTCTCACCGTTTGGCCGGGCCGTCAAACATTTTTCTGACCGAGAGCGGTAGACCAAATGTCAGATTTTTCTGGAGGTTACCGAGCCGCCCTCTATACGACCGTACCATAGTCAAATACCCCCCGAACCCCCTTCCGGGAGATCAATTGATCATCAGTCAGTCGTGTTGCAGCTTTATATATATATCATAATGCAATAAATGAAAAACTAAATCTGACCCAAAACATATTGACGGCGATTTTTTACCTGTAATATAACTAAGTTAATGGTAGTGTAGTAGGTTTAGTAAGTTTTATTATGTTGTTTTTTTAGTTTTGTATGTCAATATATATACCTAAACATATTTACATTTGTATTATTTACACAATCATTTCATATTTAAACCTTTAAAATACGTAAATTAATGTCAACAAGGTTCCTTTCCTAATCGGACGTAAACCAATCCAATAACCCCGAAAATATATCAATTTAGGGAGCTTCAATTTTATCTTTGCCGTTGAAATTGCTCGTCGTGAATATTTATGATCGCGATCGAAATATTATGAATAACAATTCATACCTGCCAGATACAATCAAATGACAGACCTGATAGTTTCGTAATTAAATCAATACTAATAAATACCAATGAAAACAATTGTGATTATTACGATTAATAAATTACGTAACAAAGATATTTTATGGTTATTTTTGTCTGTGATATTGTTTCATTTCACATAACACATTCATAAATCAGGGGTAGTTTATATAATATTTTAAAAATTACGTTTCATACAGGTAGGTCTAGGGCATGCTCCCGGGAATTCCCGGTTCTTAAATTCCCGGGAATTCCCGGGAATTTTATAGTGTCGAAAGAACCGGTACTGAACACCCGGTACCGGTACTTCCCGGTTCTCATCAGTATGCGTATTTATTCCCATTTCAATAGTAATTGTCTTAGTACTTTAGCTCCGCACATTAAATAACATTTTAATAATGGTGCTATGAAACGGAGGACCCAAAAATAACCCGACAAACTAACCTAGTAAACTGGTAATTTGTAAAAAATCACCAAGTTTTCTATTTCAACTTTGTTTTTATCTGAAACATCGTTTAGTACTTTTATGCCGGTTACATGAAGGACTAATGATATTAGCAATCTATGTATGTTTGTGTCATATGTCCCAATGGAGCCTTAAAGCTACTAAATTACACCTATTTAGATGAATAAGGTGTCTATCTATACATTTGACCCGGGTGACTTAAGCTATAATCTTTAAACAACTTTTAAATCACAAGTAGGGTATTATTTATTTATTATATTCGAATATTCTTCTTCTAGGTTTGGTTTTATATGAAAATACCGTTCTCGGGTTGAATTTTTAACTCCTGTATCCCGTGCCGTCATAGTGCTGAGTGCATCGACTACGGCCGTGTTGCTCGTACACCTTTAACCAGGCGGAGGCAAAGTGTGCTGGTTAATTTCGTAAAATAGGTGGGAACGCTAAAAGTACTTTTTTATATAGGTAAAATAAGTCATTTATTAATCCTTTTGAAATTGTTCATGTGAAAATAAGTAATTCATAAAGATTGTACGCTAACACAAACAATTTCTTAAAAAGAATCATAAGATGCCTTGAGAACCGGGAAGAACCGGGAATCCCGGTTCCGGCTATGTTCAGAACCGGGAAATAAAATTCTTGGTACCGGGACCGGTACTGCATGCCCTAGGTAGGTCCCTAAATAAAATGACATAGGTACTACATTGACAAAACCTATCATCATACCATGTAATGTCCTAAATGTGAGCAAAAAATCAGAGTACCGTTCTGCATACAGTTCTCACGTTCATACAATTAGTGAGGTTTAGGCACAGACAATCCAACCTCTAGACATAGCATAGTCGCGCTACCCCCTCTGCCACACATACGGTAGCGTTACTCCATCTTCGAGTCAATCCCGTGCCGTGATTGGTCCGTGTCATTGAACGGACCAATCACGGCACGGGATTCGCTCGCCTCGTCCCCCCGCACCCCCGTATTTTTGGCAGCGTCGGTTTCATGAAAGAATTGGCCTAAGCTCAGTCTAGAGGTTGGATTGTCAGTGGGTTTAGGCGACAGCGGTTTCTCGCAAACGAGCTCTTGATTGATAAAATGATTAGTGCAACTGCATTACCCAACAGCCTTGTGTGAAATCAAAATGACTTGGTTTAGTTATTTGATGCAAGAACGTACTCGTAGAATATAGGATTTAGTCACGTGAATGCTTTAATTCTTACTTAGCTCCAATGAATGTTATAGGCTACCTAGCTAATTATTAACTATAGTTAATTTTTTTAGCATTAGAAATAAGGTAAACAATGCTGACGTGTCTTTTTATTGAAAAACACGTTTTAAAAATAAATAATGGCAAATATGTAACAATTGTGAATCTAATACAATCATTTATATTCTTCCGCTTTCATAAGTAATAGTTACTGATTTTTAAAAAGCGTTTTACATTTAAAGGACGTGTCAAGATCGCTTACCTTCTTTCTAATGCTAAAAAAACGAACTTTAGCCAATAAATAAAATGGCACTGGTGATTAGGTACTTTTTAAATTTTGCATGATACCTACACTAAATAATGTACTTAGGTGATTAATGATGCGCTGACTGGCATAAAAATGTGTTGGAGTGTGGATAACAATTCTTAATATTATCTGAAGATTATTAAGAACGTTATTATTTCGTTTCTATCATAAATTAGTGCTAAATTCGGTATATAGGACCGGATATTAAAATGTGTTATGTGTATTGTTATATATGTAGGTATTTTACGAGTAGACCACTATTTACAGCCTAAATTGAGGTTTGTCGTTTTTTAATGTGTGAGGTGCTGTAGGTGTAATTTTAGTTTTGGCATAGATGTAATTTTTTTATTTATGAATTAATTCCACTTAAAAAAAATCAATGCTGTTAAAAAGTACAATATATACCTACATATAATCATTCATAATTCATAATTCTTTAATAAAATACTCTTGTTTGAAACCACTCACAGTTTATACCGAATACATAAATGTACGGTAATCCAATTAGATAAAGGTAATAACAAAGGGACTAAAATATTTTTTTATTTAAAATTATTTCCTATGGACATTTTTTCAGCTAATTACACTGGCACGTGTTTATCAAAATATCACTGGCACGTGTTCAGCAAATACAAATAGCATCTCCGTTATAATAATTCCTAAACTAATCCTCAGATCCATTCCTCTCGTTCTATAACTTCTATATCAGTTGAAAACCACTTTAATACATACTCGTACACGTCATTAAGTACACAATAAGCTACACGACCCTTACTTTGCACAAATCCCCACAATAAGACCGAGTTTCCATACACATACACCACATAAGCCTGAGAGGCTCAGATAGCAATAAATTGTTTCATAACAAGCTCGAATGTCTGTACAAAGTTAGAAATTACTTAACAACCAAAACAAAACTTGTCAAGACTCCTTAAAAAGTGCCTTCACATACAATTTGCGGCGTCTCTTATTTATTTTTCGACCGCTGATTTATGTAGGCCCCGAAGCCCGATAAAGTTCGTGTCGTTAGAAACAATTAATTAAATTTGGAGTTGTATTGTTTTCATTGAATTTAGTGTTTGTGCTAGGCGCTGAGCTTCAGTTCCAAGGAATTTTAGGTCATTAGTAAGATTAAAGAAATGGAAAACAAGAACACTTTTGGAAATTATATGGGCAAATAGGCATCAAATCGAACAACAGACCGGCAAGTGAACGCATACCGAACGTCTACAATTAATTGTACAATTAGCATCACAAGGGATTCTTGGAACTAACTAGTTAAATATAAAAATTAAAAACTATTAAAGCGCTGTCAACGACATTGCATTCTACCAATTTCATTTTTAGGGTTCCGTACCCAAAGGGTAAAAACGGGACCCTATTACTAAGACTCCGCTGTCCGTCCGTCCGTCTGTCACCAGGCTGTATCTCACGAACCGTGATAGCTAGACAGTTGAAATTTTCACAGATGATGTATTTCTGTTACCGCTATAACAACAAATACTAAAAACAGAATAAAATAAAGATTTAAGTGGGGCTCCCATACAACGTGATTTTTGACCGAAGTTAAGCAACGTCGGGCGGGGTCAGTAGTTGGATGGGTGACCGTTTTTTTGCTTGTTTTGCTCTATTTTTTGATGGTGCGGAACCCTCCGTGCGCGAGTCCGACTCGCACTTGGCCGGTTTTTTAATGTAATAGTTAAACCATAGTGACAAACTACATCGGTAAAAGGTCAAATTCGAAAATATGACCCTCCTTCCGCAGTCGGGTAAAAAACTACATCGATTTGCAACCATGGCTCGTTGCCACTTTCCTATTATTTTATGCTAATATTAATTGCATTGAAAGATGCAATATCAGACCAAGTTTTTAAGAGGTTGGTTCCAAAGACTTACTATCGTTAGATCAAAAGCTAATTATAAAATGGGAATTTCTAAGATAACATAATATTGTCGCAGTGCACGTTTTCGTAAAGTTGGATTTAGATATTTTAGAGCATTTATTCTCAATCTTAGAATCTTCGCAAGAAAAGGAAGTTTACACAAAACAAATTTGGTAGAGCAAGGGTAGAATGAGCATTCGCTAGTTTGGTCTAAATCGACCTTAAGAACCTCAGTAATCATATGATTGTTAGTCTAAGTATAGTAAATACTACTAAATTTAATACAAACTTACCAACTACCTACTAAAGAAGTCTAATAAAATAGTACTGAATAGCACATTACGATGTTTAGGTAAATAAGTATTTTAATATACGCACATTGTTAAATAAACTACCACTTGTCCAAAACTTATAAGTGGGCAAGAAAAGTCAGGCACAAAGGGCCCCGTCAAAGTTGTTCAGAATTCAGTTAGTTGTGAAGAAACGTTCATCTTACAAGTTACGGGTCTCATGCGTGAAATGGCGCATCGGCTTTCATACACTCACGGCGCAAAAAACGGGCCAGTAGCTAGGTTTTTTAAATAGGGAAAATATGGTCTCCCTCCCTCTCAATATTTTTCTTCTGAGAGTTTACAATGCATGGAACCAATTTTCGATTATTTCTTCGTAACTGTATTTTTACTGAAAAGTTACAACACTTTCTCATTTGCAAATTAGTTTTTGGTTTCTGCCGAAAAATCGTCATTTGGCGGTTACGTTAATTCATATTACACGTGACCAGTGGCGTGCACTTCATAAAGGCAAAAAGGCACTGCCTACCCTACTATAATTCCGATATCTATCCTTTTAAACTACTTAATTTAATTTATACTTGATCGTATCTGTAATCAATAAAACATTCTAAAATTTAATAAGCGCTCCATCTACCGGTGTCCGTTGTCGTCATCTATAATTCTACGCGACGAAGTTTACACCACGCGGGCCACGCGGCACTAGCGCCGCTGTGCGCCTACCGCCTTGCACGGCAAAGACAGAAAACATTTCGGTCTAAACCTTTCTATGTGTGCATGTCCGTGAGTCGTAGTTACGCGGTAACAGTGTAGTGGGCCTTCCTATAAATACGAGCACACAATGATACAAGTAACGCACACATTTAGACGCTGATAGGCAGCGCCTATCGTTCGAATCCTTAACGATGACGGCCGAAGGTTTCCGAATACTTCCGATGCGATGCATGATTACGTGACTATTTTAAAAAGTAGCATTTGTTATGGTAACTTAGTACAAAGACGAGACTACTTTTTTATTCGTTTAGTTTATTTAGGTAAGTTTATTTATTTACATTTTTTATTCGGCCGCCATTGTTTGTTTTGGTGAGATAACGATAACAGTTACCGGCAATTAGAATAATTGTGATTAGTGAAAATATGGATATTTTGAATTGTGAACGTTGTACGGTGTGTGTGTGTGTGTGTGTGTGTGTGTGTGTATGTGTGTGTACCGAATATTAAAAATTATGCATATTCAAAGCTTTCTTTTACCAAAAAAAAGTGATTGAAAAGGGCCGGTGAACATCGGAATTGCAGTTAACACAAACAAGTGGTAAAGTAAAATCAATCACTTTTCGTATATTTGCCGTGGTTAATTACATAATTACGTACGTCATTATTAACCGCCTTGACAAGGATGTGAAACCATGACGGATTTTTGTTGGTAAGCTAGTAAGACTGTTAGTAGCTCTTATTTTAAGGGTTCCGTACCCAAAGGGTAAAAGCGGCCAAGTGCGAGTCGGACTCGCCCATGAAGGGTTCCGTATTTAGGCGATTTATGACGTATAAAAAAAAACTACTTACTAGATCTCGTTCAAACCAATTTTCGGTGGACGTTTACATGGTAATGTACATCATATATTTTTTTTAGTTTTATCATTCTCTTATTTTAGAAGTTACAGGGGGGGGGACACACATTTTACCACTTTGGAAGTGTCTCTCGCGCAAACTATTCAGTTTAGAAAAAAATGATATTAGAAACCTCAATATCATTTTTGAAGACCTATCCATAGATACCCCACACGTATGGGTTTGATGAAAAAAAATTTTTTGAGTTTCAGTTCGAAGTATGGGGAACCCCAAAAATTTATTGTTTTTTTTCTATTTTTGTGTGAAAATCTTAATGCGGTTCACAGAATACATCTACTTACCAAGTTTCAACAGTATAGTTCTTATAGTTTCGGAGAAAAGTGGCTGTGACATACGGACGGACAGACAGACGGACAGACGGACAGACAGACAGACAGACATGACGAATCTATAAGGGTTCCGCTTTTTGCCATTTGGCTACGGAACCCTAAAAACGGGACCCTATTACTAAGACTCCGCTGTCCGTCCGTCCGTCTGTCTGTCACCAGGCTCTATCTCATGAACCGTGATAGCTAGGCAGTTGAAATTTTCACAGATGATGTATTTATGTTGCCGCTATAACAACAAATACTAAAAACAGAATACATATAATAAATATTTAAGTGGTGTTCACATACAACAAACGTGATTTTTTTTGCCTTTTTTGCGTAATGGTACGGGACGCTTCGTGCGCGAGTCCGACTCGCACTTGGCCGGTTTTTTTTTTGCCTACCCAGTCTCAAATCTCTGTGCACGCCACTGCACGTGACGAAATCTGTATCTTTTACGGTTGTCCTTTGTCATTATTTGCATTGGTTATTAGGTCCATACTCAACGCGACTACTTGTACATACAGCAACCTTTATTCTAATCCGTTCTGAAGGCCGATTCGAAGTAATTGATGTCAATTTGATCTCACTTTGCCAACACTCTCCCGTCGGGTGCATCTAAATAGCTCGTACATTAAATGTGCTGCGAGTACCTATTTCAAACGCCACGCCATTTTAGATTGAAACACTTCGAACTAAATTAATGTTTTTAAGTTTGTTATAAAATTGGCCCATTGGTTTTATGTTCTCAAAATCTGAAAGTAAGCGATAAAATCTTGTGATTTAAATTTGAGCTCTGACTCGATTGGTTGAATGAAGCTTCATAAGAAAACATTTATACGTAAACCATTTTATTTGCTCCTCGGTGTACTCGAATTTCAAGCATGATATTTTAAATTTAACAACTAAAAGTTTTGCAGTGATTTGCAGAACTTTATTATATTGAATACGAAGATTTGTTTGCTTGGATTAATTGGCTGACTTGATTTGATTACGTAAGTCTATCTTTAATTTAATAAATTGGTAAAATTAAATTTTTGCTTGACTTCACTCCCGTTTAATCAGGTCAACGGGTACGGTTGTTTGAGCACTTTACTTGTGTATTCGACTTTTCTTCGTTTTAGAAGCACGATCTACCTCAAGTAATTAGGCGAAATATATAAGACAATTGAGATCTATAATTCCATACTCATAAGCGCTCCCGTACAAATTTAGTATGGGAGCGCGACCGCTTATTCCAGTTGTTGTGCATACCATTACGACGTTACTACTTTTGTAAATTTAAAATATTGTCGAAATTAAGATTTGGTGGTGTAGGTACCTACCTGGGTTATAGTATAGAATGGCGTAGAGTACAAATTAGTTGTGCTGCTCGAATCGTAGCATTTCACAAGTAAAATTGCACGTATGTGTGGTGACATCGAGCTCTTTGTAAACGCTTCATATTGCGGTATTTAAGTAGACTGTGATTAGGAGTGACATCGGAATTAGTCATATGGCCCTAATTTAACATCATTTACTAAAATTGTTAACTTCATTACCATAAGTTTACGAGAGAAAACTTGTTGTTTTGCGCGTAACTCTAGCTACTTATCGAAAAATCCTCCTGGCACTTGGATGCCAGCTTGGACCCTTTCAACTCAGTCCAAAGGTGCGCTATATGAATCGTCGACGGCACAAGCGGCATTGAACCTTATCACCGCACCGCTCGCCGCCGTCGGCAGTTGTTCATCGTCACACCCTAGAGCCTAAATGGTCGTGCGCTGTGCGGTTTAAGAGAATTTTTTTCCCGCGGACGCTCTGGCTGTGGAGCGAGTATGGGGTTCTTCAAAAAAGTAGGGTACACGTTTTAAAGGGTTGGTAACGCGCATGTAACACCTCTGGAATTGCGTCCATAGGCTACGGTGACTGCTTACTATCAGGCGGGCCGTATGCTTGGTTGTCACCGACGTGGTATAAAAAATATATTATAATCGAACCACGATCAGAAAGTCCATGGCGATACATATTATGGCTATTAAATAATAGTCTCAAACAATAGTTATACCTAAAATATATTTTTATTAACTATGCTATCCCACAAGGATCAAGTCCATCAATCTCAGGCTCTCTTTATATAACTGACTTATATCTCATGTGCTAATGCGGGTTATAAATAGCATTTGCGGGACATGAAAGACGTCAGCGGCACGCCCTAACGAATCCATCAGTGCGGGCCGAACTCTTGAGGCAGCTAACTCAAACTTCGAACATCTTGGCCCTATTATGTGCAGTAAGGATGAGGTCTTTGAGATAGAGGGAAATTATACATTATAGTTGATCCTTTACCGTCAATTAAACCATAGAAGCTAAACTCTTCAAGAAGTAGCTAAATCAGACACCGAACGCGAGTTTGGCGTAACCTGGCGGGCTAGCCAAGGTGACAATCGCTATCGCTTCGCCATGGAATCGCTTTGTGTCTCTCTATCACTCTTCCATATTAGTGCGACAGTGACAGTTGCGTTTCGATCGCTACGGAGCGTAAGCGATTGGCACGTTGGCTACGCAGCCTGGCCCCGTCTGTGCTCGGAAGGCTAAGTTGAACCCTAAGGTGTACCTTACATGTAATTAAATTGCTGCAATATTCCTGCTGCAGCGTTGGAGCGGACGTTGTTACTCTCAATCTCCTTGATAAAACGAGTGTGTTCTAATTGTTTCTTTCCCTTTGTCCCCCATAAAGTTTTAAGTCATAATATATTGTTTGTCATATTATCATTAGTCATACAACTGAAACCGTTAACTATTCAGGATTTTCGTCAGGTCGTCCTATAGATGGGTTAGGTTGGGTTTGTTTTATGGCAATCCAGAAACGATTTGGGAAACAATAGAGACCCATTCCAATCATAACAATAAGGACTAAGTTCAGCTAGGCGAGAAGAAAGGCTGCAGCCTTAGGTGCGGTGCCTACGCGTGTCACGCAAATTTACGCTTCACGTGTCGTATGGAAATTCGTCCATGGTATCTGAAAGGCCTCACCAACTTTATGTGGCTTGTGTTTCGGGAACACAGTATGTATGTACATCACATGACAGCAGGCATTTGTGGTCAAATCTACTACAAAATCAAGAAAAACTTTTATAATGAATAAGGTTTAAGTTGCTTTTTATAGGTATATATTGGGTAGCTTATTTCTGTTGACACGCCGGCCGGCGCCGGGTAGAAATTTTGACGTCAGTCGTTTCAAAGAATAGGTACATAATGTTACAATTACAAGCACCCATAGGCTGCGGTGGCTGCTTTACATCAGGCGGGCTGCAGGCTTTCTTTCCACCGTCGTAGTAAAAAAAAAGTGCCGCGATTTTACTAAATAGCTTCTGCTTAGATTAGTTACTGCTAATCAGATAACTAATTAGATTCCAGCGACTCGCATGCCGCTGCATTAAATATCTCATCTTGATGCGGACGAAGCCACGCTTTCGCGATTTTAATCTCTCTTTCTCACGCCACGCTACGTCACCCTTGTAAAAGAGACGGCACTATAATTAGGGATGCAAATTCCTGTACTGTTTAACAATCCATAGACGATCTGGTCGTGAGAATACCCGTCGTCAATCGCGTGAATAAGTGCCATGTTGCTTAGTAAGTATTACGCTGTGCTTATACCTAATATCGTGATGATTCCATTTCCTTTAGCTATAATTACCTCCATAGATTTAATAGATCAGTACCTCAATTGTTATTCTGTACATTGCGAGGTTTGAAAAATACTCGTAACTCTAGTATTAAAATTATGCTTTGTTTGAGTGCAGACAACTACAAAATAAACAAAATGTAACATCATTTTGAAAGGCATCGGAATATTTTTGTTTGCAAAATTTTAATTTAATTAAACCCAGAATGCAGAAGTGTGAAATGCTACAAACTAGGAAAATTGACCAAAGTAGAAAAGAAATCACATATGCTTTTAGCATATACTAATGGCAGTTATGATCACAACCCAATATTTTTACAAGCAGCGGAAGAAGAACAAGAAATATCGTTGTTTACGAAACTTTACACACGAAAACTGAAGACACGGGGACTGCAGAAGCGGACAGCTGACGCACACACAGCGACTGACTTCCCTGAGGAACTTACCTAAGACACATTGATGCATAATGTGCCAATGCGTATGGCGTATCCGCTCTGGTAGGTGCTTTGCATAATCCATATTCCGATCTTTGGTTAAGTATTTTTACGGAAAATGAGTCCGATATGAATCCGTTTGAGCCCAGTCGTTATGCAATCGTTTTGTGTGAATATGCACGGTGACAATAACATTTCTTCTTTGAGATGGAGATGGTATGTTTAGCAGAAGACAGACATAGAATCGCGTCTATTTAACTATTTCATGGTTTGGTTCAATCCTATTTTATCGTGAAAACGACACGAACAACCAAAGTCAAAATAGATACGTACTATTTTTTGACAAAATATTTCGTTTATGTAATCGAGAGCAAAATGTGTTACCAAAATCACAAGGTTTTTGTAGGTACCTTGTATAGAAATTTACATACAAAGCGTTATTAATGTTTTTCTTTTTTTCAAAATACTAATTCTCGAATAAACATAACATATGATATAAATGTATCACGAAACCCATTAGCGAGCTCTTATGAGCTTTTTAGCCGTACGTAGCTTTCTTCTTTTTTTTAATACAATCAAAAAGTTAAAATTGATTAGCGAAGCTTCGAAAACGAAACGCCTACTTTACTGACAAAAAATTAAAATATGAAGCCTGACCAGTCAGATTTTAAGGGCCAAATCAGGATGGCGTCATTAAAATATCGAGTCAGGGCGGAGTATAAATTGCCTTCATTTTCTGTCGTGGGTGGAATCTTTTTCTATCATTATATCGAAATCGAACGCCTACGCTTTTCTGAGAGAAAATTTTAATTGTATCGATTATAGTTCGTAAGGTAGCATTGTTTATTTTTTTATAAAATATTATTATGTTCTGTAGCTAAGTGTGACCACGAGGCTGCCCGATGTCACGTTTGTAGCACAAATATACTTTGATATAAGTAAATAAACTAGAGAAAACAAATATTTTTTGTATCAAAGGTCTTAATTAATATTCGTAAATTGTCATGAATCACTATGCTCCATATTTTAGTTTTTACAATTATGCAGTTTGTAAGTATACCTAATCTTCAATGTCACTATCAGCTTAGAAAAATTCGAAACTATTCCAATTCAATATTGGCTTCATACTAACGATTACGATAACGATTTTTCCAAACGGACTACCTACCTGAATTATTCCCTACCATTCCTTAACCGGATCTTTTATTTCCCGCTTGCAAAAACCCTACAGAGTTATTTTCCAACCCGTTTACAGACGAGACATAGGAATTAATTACGGAGGGCTAATGGGGCCTCGGCTATTAAAGTCGATTGTTGGGGAGGGTCAAAAATTAACAAAAGGTTTATGCTCGTGCCGCGCCATATGCGGCCCTTTGCGCCAACTGCTCTGGTTATAACCGACAACTTTGAATATTTCATTGGTGATTAAATAATTATCCTATAAGAGCGCTGAAATTAAGGAAGTTTTGCTTTAAGTAATAGGTATATTCCTGTTTTATAAAACATTATCGATACCTAATAGGCCCCGTATACCTACCTAATCGTAGATACCGTAGTATACCTACATATTTGTAGATACTATGAGACTTGGTCGAATTATGTAAGATTAACTCACAATAAAAGTATATATTTATTTATATAACTATAAATGTTGAACTAAACTGCTGACTTACAATATTTATCATTTCATTTCATTTAATTATTATATCTTCGCAATATTTATATTGACTCACATTTATAGACGGGTCTATCGCGAAATTTATTTAATTACCTTTATTTACCGACGTTTCGACACAGGTTTCACTGGTCTGGTCGGTCGTGGTCGTCGGGTAGTTGCACAAATCTCTGTTTTGACATATTGCTGGTACATCAGTTAGCCGCGACCACGACCTGTTGTTGTTGAAACCTGTGTCGAAACGTCGGTAAATAAAGGTAATTAAATAAATTTCGCGATAGACCCGTCTATAAATGTGAGTTAATATGTGTTCAAAATGCGAACGTTTTAAATATTATATATTTATATTGTATCTTAAAATATCTTTCTCCAATTAACGCGACTACCTACATATTATACTTTATACAAGACAAGTAAACTCTATCAGGTTATTATGTTTACTTAAAATGCAGAATAAAATCGAAAATTGTAATTGTTTATCAAGACATAATGGAATCATAATTGAATCCCGTTAATTTCATATTACTTTGAACCGTTACTCGACCACAAAAGGTGACGCACAACTTTGAATCTTTGTAGACATTTACATTTCTCAATCCTGTTTGTTGGAGTAAATGCAAACTTACTTAATTTATTATTACGTTAATTAGTACGTTATAAAATAATACATTAAATAACATTTTTGACGCGACATTCGACACTCATTCCAAAATTCGTTACATAATTTTAAAATTATTTTATTTTAGTAAATACATGTTAAACGGTAATTGTTTTATAATAAATATTATACTACAAATTAAATGAGAAAATATTTAATTACATATTATACAAGATGTTTCTACCAAATGTATTTATTTATAAGGGTAAATGAGAAACTAGAAAGAGATCGGTACATTAATTCTTTAAAAACTCGAGGTCGATTTAGGAGGTAAATTTATCTATTTACTAAACGTTACTAACAATATTATAATCTATAATTATAACTAGATTTTCTTACGAAAAAAAAACAAATAAAAACAATGAAACGCCTAAAGTTTGTACACTAGTAATTATGGTGGATACAAAGAATAAACTTTAACTCGACGCCGAGCAATCGAAGGTTTGATTTCCGGTTACTAAAGTCTATTTTTTAATTCGGTAGACTAAAATGACGTTTCTTAGTATGAAATGACATTTTATGTTCATACTATGAACTGTCATTTCAGTCTACCGAATAAAAAAATAGATTTTAGGCGTTTGGCAAGGAGTTATTATGATACAGACTGATTGAAAACTTGAATGAATATGATTTGTATTACCTATATTAAGTTTAATGCAAATGTAATAATATTAACTATGTTAGTCTTAACTTTCTTTTGGAAATTAACTACGCAACTTCTAATCATACCTAACTCATAAGTATAAACAATTACACATTTAGGAATCAAAATTAACAGCTAATATGCTCGCACATCATACCTTAGCTAGGTGCAAACTAGAAAGATGTATCGCCTTAAAAGATTTTCCACATGACTGTGAAAGAGCTCATACAAGTTTATTTTACATAGAAAGCGGCTAAAGCGGTATTCTTAGTGTCAACAAGAACCAACAAGGTGGGATTCTTCATTAATACACTCTAGGAGGCGTATTCTGATTGTAATAACATGTTATAAATTTGATCTGGATTTGTTATGGATTTGATCTGTCAGTGTCAAAAGTGACCCTTGACCTAATAATTGACTAGTGTTTTAATCACTGTAAATAAACATTGTACGTTTGAACTGTTTTTGAACGTGTACTTTCTACATACCTACTTCAATTTAGATGCTATGTATTTCAACCTATAAGTAGCATTGTTTTGAAAACAATTTGCCATGACATTGAATTTGCTGCATGACCTGTAATAATAATATGCTATGAATAGAATAGAATAGAATAGAATAGAAAAGGTTTATTTGGTGTTGAAATACATGCTTAACCTATAATACATCTTATTCTAGTACAAGACACCAAAATGGATGCCACTCAGCATATGCCGATGACTAATGTCCTTAGCCATGGCGCTGGTTTTCAGGGCAACCAATTAAAACACACATAAAAAATATAAAAATATAAAATAAAGCAAAACAAGAGAGAGAGAGAGATAACATATGAGAGAAGAGGTGACAGTTGAGTTAATTAATTGATAACAGTACATAATTTCGTGTTTGAACAATTTGGAAGTAGAAGTATGTGTTTGTAAGCATGAAACGAGCTTAATAGCTAAAAAAAAAAATAACAATAATAATAATATCTAACGCAGTACGTCAGTTCATATGTTGGAAGTTTGAACATCGGTTAAATATTCTTTAATCTTAATTTTAAAGGTTGCTATTGACGTACAATTTCTAATTGGAGGTGGCAGATTGTTCCAACACTTCGTGGCGGCGTAACGAAAGCTGCCACGAAAAGCAGACGTACTGTGCTTCGGAACAACAAGCCGCTGCTATGCTATGGTATATTCATGTATAGACAAATTTCCAAATATGTTATCAATATTGATAGCATATTTGGAAATTTGTCTATACATGAATATACCAAAGTGTCCATATCCGTTCTATAACAAAATTACACTTACAAGTCACGTTTCTCTTTTAAATTCTTAAATTAGGACGCAATTATATGGCGGGAATGTCAACAGCAAAACTCTTAATGTCAACTTTGTTTGAACTCTGCCCACGATTTTAAGAGTCGTCCCAATCGAATGTAAAAATAAATGCCCTTTGGTTTCCATTTCAAAGCGCCCACTCAGTACGAAAGTAGAAGTTAGGTTTTGAGACCCAATAAGTGTTTAATGATAATGATCCCTCGAGGAAATGATTTTCCTTCGTATGCGCGAAATGAGTACTTACAGATATACATATATCATACCTAGCCAAAAAAAGTTAAGATCGTCCTCCTCGTAGCCCTGACAGTTGCCTGTCAAAGTGTCATAATATGGAATAAAATAAATGTGAGTAGTGCAAGAATAGTTTTAACATGCAGTCCTAATTTCAAGGTAAGCTTAATTTTCAATTTAAGGCTTAGCTTGCATTGTTTGCCATGCCAAAAAGGGTTATTTTGTTTACACGATGTATTCACCATAGCTAATACAGAACTAAGAGCGATGTCCCAGAAACATTAAAACTTCTACTTATCCGCTGAAATGGAATTGCACAAACTAGACCAGGCGTAAACTTACACCGAGTAACGGTAATTTTAAGTTATTCATAACTTTCAACTGCAAAACTATCTGAGCGCTCGAGTTTTCATGAAAGCTGTTAGGTACGGGACCGCGCAAACAGATGTTTGCTTGCTCTGTGTAATAAGGTTAAAAAGTTTTTGGTTTTCAAGGAAAAATCGGCAAAGATTTTCGAACACTAAAGTAGCTAAACATTAAGTATCTTTTTTCGGTAGATAATATACCTATGTGTAACACTGCATACGTTCGTTATCTGACAATATTTTTTTAGATTTCTGTCCATTATTGGTTTTTACATATGTAGGTACATATGTGGCATAAAATAAACCTCTCAACCTGACCTTATTCGTACCTATTCTAATTTCGCAAGTTAACCAACTTCAATGCTTTGTTTGCACCTAGCAAGTGTCAGAATCCCAAGTTGGTTGAGACTTGAGACACCTTATGTTCCGCAACTGCTATAAAGGTAGCAGAGCTTTGTTGAACTTTAGTTCAAGACTGATTTAAACAAAAACGGTAAAATATGGGTTTGATTAAACAATGAGACTAGGAACACATTTTACATTATTTCAATAAAAATTGTTTTAAAAATCTTGCTGATCGACTTAATTTAAGGTCATCTTGTTCTGACTGGAAATAAGCAAGTGAAATTTAATTCTTACACTTAAAAATAGAAACTGAGGATATCTTTTTTAGTGTCATACGTAATATTAACGACAATGAGTCCATAATTATAGCTTAAACTATTGTAGCCGCCGTGCAGGTCAGGAGCTCGACGACTCAAATAAAAAGCTTCAACTCTTAGTGAACTGATATAATTCTCCAAAGTACTGGTTTACAAGGGTTCTTGCCAAAACGGTTAAATGTAGAAGTGGTGGATATTGTATGAAGGCCGATGAGAGAGTGATTTGCATAATTTCAATAGTACAAAAGGTGGTTTAAATTTAGGTGCCTCTAATTGGCCGCGATACAAAGTATGTGGTGCGCTCCTATTGGTGCTTAAGAAAAAGCTTCCGAATACTAGCCGAGCCCGACGGCCGCGTTTAGCTACTGCATTAGGAATATAGGTATTGAGATTTTATACAAATATAAAGGTTGCGTTCGCAACAACTATTAAATTTTATAATAAATAAATCATTGTTGTATGTGTGACTGTATAATATAAAAAAAAACTTGTAAAAATGGTTAACTTGGTCAAGTAGGCCGACAACTCCCAAACTCATAATCCAAACCGCTAGTTAAACAAAAAAGTCTCAAGAATTCTTGTTAACACGACACTCGGGTTCTTAATGCGTGTTTACACACGGCACCCCCGCGTCCTTTCCCAACTTTGAGAGGTAACCCGTTAAGAGGAACAGGGACGAAGTCACGTGACCGCTTCTACATACAAACGTAGTCCCAATCACCTTAAGAGGATAGTGGACGGCGTTTTTAACTGGCTTCAAAATTTTAAAAGGAGGAGGTTCTCAATTCAGTTGTATGATTTTTATTTTTATATTTGTTGCCTCAGAACTCCATCTCTTCTCAACCGATTTCGAAAAGTATAATATAATACGTACTTAAAAACTTGTCCCTTTTTATCAAAATCTAATTGATGTTGGAATCTATGACGTATTAAAACAAGCATTTATAATTATGTTCATAAAAGCGAGGTCTATACCCAGAGCCACTAATATTATTATGTTCAGTTTTATATGTAGATTACGAATTCTATTCTATTTTTTCGTGCTCGAACTGCATATCAGCTATGGTATTTATTTTTCAATCAGTTGTTGTGGTCCACTATACTCTTATATATGTAGCTTTTCATATTGAGTGTTACGAGTATTATTATTGCTCAGTGGAGCGCCGTACCGCTTCGCAATTTGCAGTAACTAGTAACAGTAAGCAAGTTTTAAGAAATGGCGTGCCGGAGTTAACAGAAGCAATTTCAGCAGGCTTATTAGGCTTACAGGAACCTAACGGCCGCAAAGCGCCGGTCCTTGTTTAGTCTGAGAAAATCTTTGCTGCGCAAAGGTTTGTTTCTAAATTATTTATGCAGATTCGCTAAAACTCCAGCTTTTTTGTATACCGTGATTATTTGTCATGAATTCGAACACTCCTGGTACAAATTATTTATAAGCGTCGATTATCATGAATATCATGATGTCCAAGAACGAATATAGTTTTGAGAGAATACAATATAACTGACTAGATCGATTTTTCGTCTTCGTAAGCTTCATATTTTGAAAACTCTAGCCGCCCAAACATCAAAACTTGACAAAACAAATGCAATTTTGATTTTTAAAAATAAATATTCAAATTGAAATGTAACGGGAGACCTTTTTAAAGGTCTCTAGGTAGCTAGAGAATACCTACAAGCCACAATCATGTATTTTTCAGTTTTCATAATATTATATAATTTAGCATACAGGGAAAATTCGAAAAAAGATGGAATAGTAGTGATGTTACGGTGGAGCCAAACACTGAAGTTTATTGAACTAAGATTTTATCTTACTTATTAATTATATACCTACCTTTAACTTTAAAAGCTATATCCTACTACTTACTAGTGCACTCGTTCTTAAAAAAACGTATTATTTTCTTTAACTAACATAATTTAATTTCAGACAATGAGCGAACTCTGCACTGTCTAAAATCCGCTTCAGCACGCTAGCGTTGGTAAATTGGCAGAGTAATACAGTTAATCAGATCGAGCAGGTCACTTCCACCAGAGGTCGAAACGAGAAAGGAACTTGGCCTTAACATAATTATCGGGCAATCGGTCAGATAGCGCTTTAGCAAATGATTTGATACAATACTTCGAATCCGCTGAAGACAACAGAATTCTGATTCGCAGCCTTTTTGTGTTTTATAAAATCATCCAGAATACGATTGCACAACCCCGAAAGCTACTTATTCAGCAGGATGATAATAATTAGTTAGCAACATAAGATTTTATCGGGTTAAATAGTTCGTATTTCGAAATGGGATATTGTGAACGTATTATCTAAACAACTTTTAAGCTGAATTTATTTAGGTACTGAGTACATTAATTTATTGAAAGCCCACGCACGTTTGTTAATCAATCAGAAATGGGATATTTTACCTAAGTACACTTTAACAGTTAAAGTCAAATAAAACTTTGTAGTAACTAGCAATAGCGCTATCCTCCGGAAAATTTCTAAGTTTTCAGAAACCTCAAATATGGCTCCATGTTTGTTTATTCAGTTTATTGGGAACGGAACTCGTTTAGACGATTACTTACACATATTTACTAATAATAATTATACATAATTGTCGTTATAAGTATAAATGTATATATAATGGAGATTATTAGTACCTAACTACGCCTATATTTTTTTTATAATGGCACTTAGGGTTTGCAATCCGGATCCGAAATGTATGAAATTATCCGGATCTGGATCCGCATCCGCGGATCTTCCCATACATTTCGGATCCGTCATGCAAACCCTAATGGCACTGTTACAAAGCACAACGATGCATTTTCGGAGTAGAAAAATAAATGCCTTCCGTTAATATATAAATAACTATAAGTAGGTAGTGGTGGTGTCTTAACACCATAAGTATTATCTCGAGGTTAAAACAGCGAAAATAAAATGGGATTGCCGTTATACACAGTATTGTTTCTAAAATGTTATTTAAACAATCGGTTTGTTCTAATCAAAACCTTCCATTAAACGATTAAAGTTTATATGTATATCATAAAATTGATAATTGAAAGAGGAGCTAGCATTATTTTGTTTTGCTATGCAACGAGAGCTTACCACAGGCAATGAGGTCAGGGTTTCAAAGTTCATCGCAGTGCGGAAACTAAAACTACAAATGAGCACTGCTTTTAATTAATTCGGAAACGTTGGCGTTGGCCGACCGGCGTATATACGATGCTACAATTGCTACAGTTCTCAACTTTCAATAGGTAAATGGCATACAAGTAAATTTTGTAAGTAATGATCAGGTAAAACTTTTATCTTTTTGCACTTATATGTATACTTACTTAAACGGCATGCAATTTATGCACCTGGTTATTAACACGGTTGTAAATTCCATTGTACCTGTTTTCATTTCTCAATGCTTTACTTGCTCGTATATTGTCTGTTCACGGCTTTATGAACTATTTTCTAAGTGTCAGACGTTGACTTTCAGTTCCCGAAATTTGAAGACAAACGGAATTTAATATTTCATTGTGAAATATTTTGGCAAATCGCTCGCCTGTGTCGCCTATATTTCATGATTGTATCAAAAAGCATGTCCTTTTATCAAGAACTTTTGAGAACAGAAAAATTATCAATTTCAATATGATCTACTTAGATATTATTTTTAACATAGCCATCAATTTTGTACTCGTAGACTAACCGAAAAAGCTTCATTATATTTATTCATAAATTTATTTTCAATGGTTTCTCTTTAAGATCCAAGTATAAGTCTATATTCGTTTCTTTCATCATTTTATTTCTGTCCCCGATAATTACGAGTACCTATATCTATTACAGTCTGGCCAAAAAATACGTTGTAATTTTTTTTTCCTGCGGCATAATATTATTGTTGATATTAAAAAAAAGTTTGTATTTGTGTATCAAAGCAAAAGGAGAATATTTTGAAGAATCGTTTTGTTTTAGTTAAATAATTTGTAAATTTCAATGACATTTTGTAAAAAAACGAGTAAGTAAGTAAGAAAAATACTACTCAAACTTGTTTGTCAATGTGTTTTTGGGCGACCCTAAGTGTGTGATAATCGACCAGGTTGTGCCCAGTTCAACCTCTGACGGTCTAACATAAGTAGCGTTCTCGCGCGCGAGTCGATACTTGAAGTCGCGCTAGATGTATGAACTAGTATGAAGTCGCTCTAGAGAACGCAACTCATGCCAGACCGCCTAGTGGAACTGACCCATTCGATCAGATAAGCTGAATCACTCTGGCAATTTACTAACGTTAGGGTAACATTCCATTTCTGACCGCAGAGCTGCACTACTGGTACTGAACGCGTCGCTGTTACTGTCAATTTCCATAGTAAAATGAACAGTAGTGCAGCTGAGGTTGGAAATGGACTGTCACCTGTGTGTGCTAGTGCGACGCTAACGCTGATTTCAGTCATTTAGTGCCGAGCTCGCTCATTTACTAAAATCAAACTTTGTTAGTTAAAAATACTGATACTTTTTTAACTTAAGTGCAATCATTAGTGTCTGGTATAGCTTCTAAACATATTGTTGGTTCTGTAAGTACTATATGAGCAAACTACATATATAAATATACTTAAAAATAATTACAGGACCTTTTTTGAAGTAAGTAGAAAAAAATTGTTAAAGGGCTTAAAATACGGGTAATTGATTTGTCTAGGTTTTATTAATGAGAATTTTTTTTCCCAATTATAAAGGCAAAAATCAAGCTAGTATTTTTAAACGTTTATAGTTTTACAGGAGTCATATTTTTAATTAATGATTAATCTTCGCTCGCATCGCTCGGATATTTGAGAGAGTATTTTAACTGAAGCAGTCTGTGGTTTTCTTGGTACCTGTTAGGTAAATGTACATTTTCCGTCGCATTTTAACACATGCTTGAACGTGTCACGAATGCCGACTGTCGCATAGAGTCGAGTTACGTGATTTGCAGTATTCATGTTGTTTAGAGACTGCAAACTAAAAGACAATGAAATCAAGTTTAATTTGCAAGCGTAATTAGCGAATGTTTATTTTAACTTGGCTTGTGGAATCGTGAGCGAGCAACTTGGATTGTTGCGGACTTTTTATTTAATTTACGTGTATTACTTATTCCGCCGTTTGTATAAATACAGGTAAGTGTCGCACTGCATTTCGTGTTTGCAAATTTTCATTCATACATACCTACTTCTGATGTGTTTAGAATTGTCATGATCATTTTAAGTATAGTTTTTTATCATGGCATAAACTGAGATCGATCGATTTAGCTGAACTTTAGAAAATACGAAAGCTTTAAGTTAGATATGAACTATCAAACCAAACATTTTTTCGAAGACACTTAGGGCTCATTTAGACGGTGCGAGAACTCGCATGCGAGTTTCACTACATTGCGTCATTTGATCGGTCGGCTGAATTGATGTACCTAACCTCAATGGTCCGCAATGTAACTCAAATCGTACCTATACGAGTTCGCGTGCCGTCTAAATGCATGAGCCCTTAGTCACCTTTTCTATGCATATGAATAGTCTAAACATGCATATGATGTACGTATTACTATTGGCATTTACAATCTCTCTCTCTTTTAACATTTATTTTCCAGGAGTATAAGTAGATAAAAGCTTTTCAAAGCAACAATATCAACCCTGAACCAAGCTTACCATAACAAAACATGATTTGCAAGCATCATAATACAAAAACAACCTAACATACCCGATGTCGTTTTAATTAACAGTATTGCCATTCTTAATATAACACAATTTATCATAAGATCGTTAAAGTTCGTCTGTAGACCATTTCCTTACGCAAAACGGTAACTTTGTATTGTTAAGTTAAATTAACGAGATAGATGTCAGAAAGCGATATTAATTGCCACGTCGTTCCACCAAATATTCACATTTAGGAGGCAGATGCAGCGCCATCTCGTGGTAATTACGACATTAATATCAACTCCACATACTGAATGTGTAACGCTTGATAAACTGCACAAAGCAAAGACCTTGTTTTATTTACTTGAGAGCGGTCACTTCGCGTATGCCTTAGTTAGGAAAAGTTTTCCGTAGATTCATACTCCCTTAAGAATATGTATGTATGGATATTTTTATTTTATTGAAATCACATTGAAGCTCATGAACCCTGAAAGCAAATTGTCATCGAAAAGCAAAATCATCATAAAATAAATCAAAGAAGAAGAACTGTACAACAGTATCGATGCTGCAGTCGTCGTGAATACTGAAGCCGAATGTTACCTTAACGCAGCGGTCGGCAACCTTTTAGCAGCCAAGGGCCACATAGTAGTTAACGAAGTTGACGCGGGCCGCACTTTGTTAACATTGTCGCTTGTCAATATTACATGCTATTTTAGCCAGGGAGGCTCGCGGGCCGCAAATGACAGGTTCACGGGCCGCATACGGCCCGCGGGCCGCTGGTTGCCGACCGCTGCCTTAACGCATCAGTCATAAAGACAGACGACTATTATAGTACGCGGCGGGAAGAAGCTGATAGCTCGAGATATTTTATTGAAGAAATTTGAACCTAAAATAAAATTATATGAGGTTCTAATTTTTTAAATTTTTCCTGCCAGTTATCAACTTCTTCCCATTTAATTTTATTAAACTTTCATAGTGTACGGAACCCAATAAATAAAATTCAGTTACTTAATTGCATTGGTCTTCAATTTTAATTATTTCGTCCTACAGTAAACTTTTTGTATGCTACGTTTGTGTATCAGCACCACGACACGCCATACAATAATTAAGGAATTTCTAGTTAAGCTTTTTTATGTCTCTGTTTCGCTTGCAAATAAACTATTAGGAGAATTAAATAAGCCCCTTAAGTGTTACTTAATGTATGTTTATGGCAATGCCTTTGTAAAACGCGATCATTACGTTTGAATCATTACGCTATTAGGGCATTAAAACTTATCTACGAAGTTGAGAGTTCGTTATCTCCTTGAGATTTTGGGTCGTTTGTTACGATTCATGTCTAGTCAACAGATACCAATAAATAATAATGACTGCATTTTTATACCACGTCAGATTCGGTGGATAGCGAGCATACAGCCCGCGTGATGGTAAGGAATTTATCGTGGCCTATGGACGTTTGCAGCTCCAGACGTGTCATCGACGCTTTTATAACGCCATAAAACTTGTATATTCGTTTTTAGAAGAACCCTCTGTTTGTAGTGAGTCGAGGAAACCCTTGAGAAAACGACAAGGAGTTCCTTCAACCGCCAAAATGTCCGCGGGAAGAATTTCCTCTTATTTCCTCCCGACTACCAATACTTGTAGACAACCATACAGGTCTGCGTATTTCTTGTCCCCGTTTCAACTTAAATCGTACTTTTATATAAATATTCTCTTATTTTAAGACTGCAGTACAGTAGGTATGACGTTTTACGATTTTGTCGTAAACCAAAACTGTCGTTCCTCTATCTCACCAACGCAGCACAATCTTCAGCAATATGTAAAACGCAAAGTTATATTGAGGTTAGCAGTCCATATTTTTCACCAGTCTCGTAAATTCAAGAATTTTTCGACTAAAATGAAAAGGTCGTATACGCAGTAAAAACGGTAGACATTAAGACCTTGTGACTGAGAGAGCATTCTGCTAATAGCTTGTTTAACTTTCTCTCAATATTTGATTTGATTGGTCTCATAAGTAAAATACTTATTGGATTAAAGTCCAAGTTTTACTACTTATATAATTTCACTTATAATAAATTATACTTATTAAATAAAGTCTCGTCCAGTTAGTCCCTAAAGATCTATAAGTTTTTGTTTAACCCTCCGTGTATAAGCACTGATCAGTTCGAACGAATTTAAACAATGGGTTTAAATTCGTGCGCACTGATCAGTGCTTAAAAATACGAAGGGTTAAAAACAAATATTAGCGAATATACAAAGTTAAAGCACATGGGTTTAATCAATGAGCATGTAATATATATACCTAAGTAGCTACTTCGTAAAAAAACATATATATTAAAATGTTTAAGAAGCTAACTTTATGGACCGCTTGTTTTCTACCATATTTATATGATAGATAATTTGTCTATACCGATTTTGTTATTGGTGTGCAATAAATTAAAACAAATATTGTAGGTATTCATACATTAGATATAACACGCTCGTTGATTAACAGATGCCTCAAGCATACATCTGTTAAACGAGCGTGTTAAACCTAATGTTTATTTCGTGTGACACATACGTGTATAATATTCATATCGGCATTATGTACAAACTACCCTCCATGATTATCTTTCAGAAGCAAACTGGTAGTAACTTTTACACGCACGCCTATAAGTTCAAGTATTTCGCAACTTGAAATATCACAACATAATAACAGCAACATATTGTGACCTATTAAAAAAACCTAGACGAACGCCTTCCCATTCACAATTACGAACTCGTAGTCGGTTTTCCTTGCCGCATTTCACGTATCCAATACCCACGTACTGCTAATTATTCAACCAAAGGAATCCTCACAAAATAGGCCCAAAAACAAAAGCGTAATCAGAAATAATAAGGCCCTGAATTCAATTAAGTGGCTATCGTTAACCGAGAGGAAGAATACAGCCTAATTTGAGGCAAGCGGTGCCTATTGCCACCTCGCTCACGTCGTCTCAAATTGATACAGTGTACGTGATCCACTCAGAGAGATGGCGCTCATTTAGGGCTCATGGCTACCTCTCAATGACTGTATATGGAATAACGTGTCTATTGGGACTAACATCCGACTTTTGCTTATATATATATCAAGAAGGAATTAAAAACACTCGGTTTTTAAAGCGTTTTTTGTAATTACAAAATAAAGAATACATTCTTACTAGACTTTGTATGATTTCTAATACAAAGTTACCCGTTTTCAGTCCTCTAAAAGTATAACAATACGTCCCGACTGACAATATGCCTGATGGTTGCCCTCATGAGACCACTAAAAAGCGCGTTGAGTGCCGCGATTTCGCAATAGGTATATTTTCACAAAAAAAACTGTACGCAATGCGACAGTAACAGCTATTTACTATGTGATAGCCATCGTGACTACGTTGTTGTATCGCGCAGGACCAAGCCTTAGCAGATATAGGTTATAACTCTAAAATTTAAAAAAGCGGCCAAGTGCGAGTCGGACTCGCCCATGAAGGGTTCCGTATTTAGGCGATTTATGACGTATTAAAAAAAAACTACTTACTAGATCTCGTTCAAACCAATTTTCGGTGGAAGTTTACATGGTAATGTACATCATATATTTTTTTTAGTTTTATCATTCTCTTATTTTAGAAGTTACAGGGGGGGGGGACACACATTTTACCACTTTGGAAGTGTCTCTCGCGCAAACTATTCAGTTTAGAAAAAAATGATATTAGAAACCTCAATATCATTTTTGAAGACCTATCCATAGATACCCCACACGTATGGGTTTGATGAAAAAAAAATTTTTGAGTTTCAGTTCGAAGTATGGGGAACCCCAAAAATTTATTGTTTTTTTTTCTATTTTTGTGTGAAAATCTTAATGCAGTTCACAGAATACATCTACTTACCAAGTTTGAACAGTATAGTTCTTATAGTTTCGGAGAAAAGTGGCTGTGACATACGGACGGACAGACAGACGGACAGACGGACAGACGGACAGACAGACAGACATGACGAATCTATAAGGGTTCCGTTTTTTGCCATTTGGCTACGGAACCCTAATAAAAAGGAGGTACTTTTCGTTCCTTACAACAAACCAACTTTTTTGGAGTGAAAATATTCCTCATACCTTTATTCCTGAAATATTAACTTATTTTTACTAATATTAATTTAAACTGTACCTATTAATAAAAGGAAGCTACGGAGGGCTTAATTAATAAGGTAATTATGGTTATCAATTAAATTAACGTTCTTCGCACCTCTGTATTTCAGAAGATTGGACGGAGATCTGACACTTTTTTTAATGAAATCGCGTAGGCATGAGAGCTCCTTTTAATTATTAAACTTCCCTTCGTCACGTACGAGTCCGAGCACCTGAAATTCTTCAGAATGCAGATTCTTTTAGTTAATTCTTAAAATATACCCAACCATGAAGGGATACGTATTTATTTATTCAACCATTGATGTAGTTAGCAATCTACAAATTCTAAAAGTACTTAGTTACCGGATGGGGTATTTAAAGCCATATTTTAAAGCCATTGTTCCTTTTGTCCGGAGCTCAGAATCAAAAATTAAGCAGCCGAGCAGGTTTGCTTTCAAAAAATCCTTAAGTGAGCACTTTGCTGGCAGTACTGGAAAATCTTAGTGTTTCTGCTTTGTAAGTTCATCTGAATTCATATGTAGGTGTATGTATATGTATGTATATGTATATATATATATATATATATATATATATATATATATGTGTGTGTGTGTGTGTATATATTTATATATGTTTATGTCTGTGTATTTCTTATGATTGTATTGTGTTCGTACAGGTACGTAATTGTTTCATCTATACCACATATTTTTTGCACCGCCTACAACTTATCTGCTTTGCCTAAAGGCTGACTGGTAGAGAATGCCTTATGGCATTAAGTTCGCCTTTTGTACAGTGTGTTCTCTTATGTGCAATAAAGATTTAATAAATAAATAAATAAAAACGTAAACAACATTTTTTGAAGTGATACTTCTTTAGTGGCGCTGGGCACTTTTTGAGGTGGGGAAAAAATGATAAACTCGAGACAGCGTAAGGCGATCACGTGACCGTAAGGCGATCACGTGACCGTAAGGTTTAGATGGCCACTCATTTAGATGGCATTTAAATCAATAAAGAAAAACTCAATGAGATAATTCAATAAAGCTACCTACATCTTGATGAAATCGCCAATAAAAGTGAACTCTAGTACTGGTAAATAAAACTCAAAATAATATCATGACAAAATATATTTAGATGCGAGGTTGCAGACTTTACAATTTCTATTGTAATTTTAAACAAATAACGCTACAAGTTTGAATTTCGAATTTTAAACAAGCTCACCTTCAAGTCCTTCAACCAGCGATCAGCAATTTCGGAACTAAAGTTTTTCAATAGAAAGGAGGATGGATCAATTATACATAGTATCCTTTCGCATTTTCTCAAAGGTTAGCTGGAAGAGATCCCTTTTAGGGATAAGTTCGCCTTTGTACATAACATTCTTATTTTTGTTTTGTTTTTGTCCGTTTTATGTAAACCTGTTTATGTGCAATAAAGTGACATACATACACACATACATAGTGCTGCAGACATTTTGGACTAGTCATTGAGTTTTCACTTCTGTCGGCACTCCCGGGGTGCAACCCGTTGTTTTTGTTTTTATTTCTTGGAAACAATTGCTGTTTATCCTAGGTAGGTATACTTTAGTTAATAGTAAAGTTAAAAGTATGTAGGATCAGGCTGAACTCAAAATTTTGCTTGTTATGCATTAACATAAAATAACATATAATACTAGTAACATTGACCTATGTACACACAAACGCTGCAAAAGCACCGATTTATTTGTAATCTTGGGTGCCGTGGAGGGGTGTGGAGCTTAAAAATAGTTCTGCCAATTTAGTTTAGCACATTATCTAATCCATCCATCACAATCTTCCCCTATATTGTTCGTTTTCCTCAACATTCAGTAAGTACAGTTTGACCTAATTTTCTCAAGTGGTATCAATTTTATGGCTCCTTTATCAACAATGCTTGCACATGTGGGTCACGTATTATTCAATAAGCCCAGAATTAATACAAACAGTGGACGTGAGGTGGCGCTCAGAATGGCACTTTTTCCGCCCCTAATAAAATTAGTTTTGGTCTCTAACTTTTAGTTCTAATATAAAGGTATATTATCTTTGATTGGTATAGTTGGGACCCTGGTGTTAGTTGGCGTTATTGAGGTAGCCAGTTATGGAGACTGTATTAGGTGGCCAGTAGGTAATAACTTTTTTACATCAGTGGTCACGCGTAAATACCGTGTACCGCGTGGTACTCATGTACCTACATAAATATACCTAAACCTAATTAAATGGTAGGTTAGTTAACCTGATAAGTAAAATAAAGTTGCCCAAGGAAATCAATTAAGCAAGAATTATTTAATCAATCAATCAATAAGTAAATAAATAACTCTACTCAGTAAAATTATATATTAAAGTTGCATCAAAATCATTTTAAAAGTGAAGGACAACTAAAACAACTCCATCTAGCTATTAAAAAAAACAACTGATATGCCATAGTTCAATTCAATACCTAGCTTTTGAACATCCGAGTACACTCGAGAAACTTTACTTCGTTTTAAGAGTTTAAAGATAAAGTATTTTTTAACACAAAAAATATATTTGTCTAACAAATCTAGAATTAATCTTCAGCTTAATATTTCAGCTTTATGACGATACTAATTAACAGACTAACGAGATACGCATTTTTCTGTACAAATACTTGAGAAAAGTAAAGTCTTAATAAAATCTTAATTAATTTATTAATTAAATATTCACTCTTACGTCTAGACAGCCCAAATAGCGGCGTTCTTAATAGCTTTTTCTCAGTTACGCATGCCACAATTTCCAATGTTAACACGTATAATTAATTAACAAGAATAACTGAGGCGACGATTTACCTAATTCATAGACTGAGGACATTATGTCATTAAAAGTTTTAATTAACTTCAGCGTAGTTGGCTAGAATGTTAGTCAAAGTATTTTTTTAATATTCGACATCAGTGAGATTTGAACTAGGTAGGTATACTAGTACTCGTAGGTAAATTTAGTGTAAAAAACAAATAAATATTATGATTCAAAGAATGTCGCATCTAACCACAACGTGGTCGTAGTCAAAGTTTAACAACCACTTTTTACTGTGTTTGTTTTTTTTTTATACAATAAATTGCTTTGCAAAATAGTCGAACGACAGGGAAACTTTCACCCAAATATTTAACCGCATTAATAAATAGATGAAACAATTTGAGAACCCGGCTAAATTAGTGAGAATCATCGCACCCCGGGAGTTGGGAGGCCGAACACGTCTCTTATTAATTTTCTGCAATAGATTTAAGTATATAAAGTTGACTACGAAACCCGAATGAATTAAAACACCTAGCCCTTTAAACTTAATTTGAATACTTGTTAAGGATGGCGTTTAATTTGTTAAGCTTAGTGCTTTGATTATGGATATCGCAATATTGTAGAGCGCTAGTATTCAATTTTATTTTGCGATTTTATAAAATCAGTGAAGTTTAACAGATAGACCCGTGAGAACTTTTACTTGATCGGATCTGAGAAGTAAACCCATACTCCGGCAAACCCACTTTGTCAGTAGAAAAAAGCGTGAAATTCAAATTTTCCATGGTAGGACAACCCTACGCGCCTGAATTTTTCTACGCCGCCGCCTTTTTCTACTGACAATGAATGGAAATGGCTTGCGAAACTATATCTGAACTCGTTTTATCCGCTATCCAAGCTCAATTACATGCTCCCTTTCCGAAAAGCCTATCATCAAATGAAGGTATCAATTACTCGTAAACACAATGTTTCCAACATTTATTTTATGCCAAAGGGAACTAAGAGCTTCCTTAGAGTAAGATCTTATATAGTAAAGGCGAAAATCCCAAATAACCTATTACACCCATTCCCAAAGCTCGGAAAACTTCATTTCGCGCTAAGCTCATTTCCCTGCACCCTTGTAACTGTAGCTTTGCCACGTTTCATTAACGGAGGAGGTCACCTGAAAACATTTCCTGCGAGGTTTTCCTTTTACATTTTCTTTGTGGATCCCCTCAAAAGTGCTAAGTTGAACGGGAGCAAATCGAAGCAGACGCGGTCTGGCACCGATCTGGCAGATAGAATTACCAGCCCGGGGCACTCTCGATATTGGACATGATTACACATCGGTGGGTGCGAATTGCGAAATCGATTGATTACTTACTTCGCAGTTTCGTGTATCACTTACTTATGAAATTCCAAATGAGTAGATTAAAAGATTCTGATCTTAAAAATCTTCATTACAGTAAATACTATAACTCCCAGATAGGTTAGGCTTTCAGCAATTAAAGCTCTTTTTTTTAGCCTATTTTAGTGTCCCACTTCTGGGCAAAGGCCTCCCCATTCCTAGAAAATGTAATAAATATGGAACTATTTTGTGTTCCTTACGTTTGAGTATAACCTGATACCCTAACCTAACCTAACCCAACCCAATGATATTATACAACCAGGTTGTATAATATCATTGGGTTGACATAAACTTAAATTGGAGGCAAATTCAACTTTTGAGATTACATTTATGTTCATGGCAACTATGACATGGGGCAATTTTGCGGTGATTTAGTGACGGGCAAAGTCACCTTCGTTTATTAAGGCTTACTTACCTATTCTATGATGACAGACAAGATTGTAAACAACATCTAAAATATATCCTGGTAGAACACTAAATTCATTCACGCGGAAAACAAATTTAGCATTTATTAATATTACACTTGTTGCTTTTGCATCATAAAATTCGTAAGGAAGCTGCAGTGTCCGGGACTTGAAAAGGAGCTGAATTTTTGCGTTGTCGAAATTTATTGAAAGGAAGAAGCACGAATAGTCGAATAACTGCAATTTCTTTTAAATAATGTAGGTAATAAATATTTACATTACAAAATTATTTAAGAAAAAAAGGAAATTGACAGTATTTACTCACTAAGTTAAGGTTTTACCATTAAGTTTATCAATGTGTGTCTGACGGTGTGTGGGCGGTAAATAAAGAAACCAAGTTTATATAAAAGAAAAAAGAAAGAATGATAACACATTTATTTAACGTCACAGCATAGGACATTAAAAACACACACATATTAAATAAAAAAAAACAGGCCAAGTGCGAGACGGACTCGCGCACGGAGGGTTCCGCATCATCAACAAAAAATAGAGCAAAACAAGCAAAAAAACGGTCACCCATCCAAGTACTGACCCCGCCCGATGTTGCTTAACTTCGGTCAAAAATCACGTTTGGTGTATGGGAGCCCCACTTAAATCTTTATTTTATTCTGTTTTTAGTATTTGTTGTTATAGCGGCAACAGAAATACATCATCTGTGAAAATTTCAACTGTCCAGCTATCACGGTTCGTGAGATACAGCCTGGTGACAGACGGACGGACGGACGGACAGCGGAGTCTTAGTAATAGGGTCCCGTTTTTACCCTTTGGGTACGGAACCCTAAAAAGAAATTGGGATGCCTACTTAGGATAATGCCGTGGCAATCCATGGCGCTGATTTTAAGTGTGGACCCCCTGGGACAGCCAATAAACTATCCAAAACCACTGAAAGTGCTTGTACAAAGTAAATGTATGACATAGAACCGAGCACATTCGTAGAAATAGACTACCATCAACAAGACATTTTGTATGTTTAATAGATACAAGGTTCGCTCGAATCTGCTCGCTTATGCATTCAGCTGAAACTGTAGACAATGCTACCAACTTAACGGAACAGTTCGGCTCTTAAAGTTAAATGGAATGAATTCGAACACTATTTGATTTTAGTTGAATTTAAATTTTACACAGCGAGGCGAAACCAGGAATTGGATTGACTTAGTTTTTACTTGATTTACATGAGAATAGTTAAGAAAGTATTTTCAAATTAAAAAAGTTGCAGAAAAAAGCTAGAAGTAGATTCTGGCTAGACTCTGGTGAATTTTTCAATTTAAATATTCGACAGTTTTGTACGGCGATGAATAAAAGATAATTCTTCTTACTATTTTTTATTACTCAATAACCACCGTTATTATTTCATAATACAAGTTTAAGTAGATATTTTCACGATATCTAGGTAAATTAATATTAAAAAGTTCTATTTGTCGCATCGTCCAACGATACAAAATTACATTGTACCATTTACCATTGTCGCATAGTAGTTATTCTTTAAAACGTTATTTTGATTATGACTTAACACAACACAACATGTAATACTTGTAGATCATTATATAACTATGTCTTATTATTCTACTATAAAATCCGTGTTGTTCTGATCGTGATCCTCACCCTGATCATACTCTATTCTGAAACAAGAAGAAGATTCCGTAAGTTGGTACCTTCAAACGTAAAGAGGTTCAATAATAGAACCTTGCCATTTATAATTGGAGCATTCCACCGATAATGCCGATAAGAGCTCATTGATGTCCAGCTTTTTGCGGGTACGGTTTTCTGCAGAATCCCGTTTTAGTAGCAGGGATGTTGCGGATGCAGATTTTTTGACATCCGCGGATGCGGATGCGGATGCGGATTTTTAAAGGCTCACATCCGCGGATGCGGATGCGGATGCGGATGTCAAGATTAGGTACTTATAAAACGTCAAATATTACATTTTTAGTATTTTTTTATTAAAAAAAACCAAACTTTTAGTATTTGAGCAAGAATATAGGTGCGTTATATTTAATAAACAGTAACTTCGCCGACTTTTCTGGATCTAGACGATTTCGTTATAGGCAGGGGTCGGACAAAAAGTGCGGATGACGTAAAAATGACGTAATCTTGCACACAGTTTGAGTTTGTATTTAAACTTCCGGGTGACATGTAGTAACAAAGTAGTATTAATGAAGTAACAAAATAATCGTAAATAAATCCATGGAATTAATAATACAGGTGGTAGGGTGATGTAGTGAATAAAATAAATTTCACGAAACTTGTTACCATAAGGTATAATTATTTGAAATTAGTTAGAACACTTAGAACAAGTCTGTGGGATCCTCAGATAAATAGGTTTAATAGTCAAAAGTGGGAACAGTAGGTAAGATTAGTAAAAATAAAAAAAGAATTTGATGTTATTACACTTTTATAGCTAAATTTTAGCTAAATATAATCATGAAGATACAATAGCTAAACAATAACGAAGTCAATTTATTGTTCATCTGATTGACAATGTGTCAGTCAAAAACGTACTTACTCATTTCAAGTGGCGATATCGTTTAATAAAGAGGTTGATAAATGATAAGTGACAATTGTTTATGAAAATCAAAAATACTATTTGAAATCATCCTATAAGTGGTTTGACGTCATCCGCACTTTTTGTCCGACCCCTGGTTATAGGTAATGACGAAATTACCTAGCACTTACGCCGCCGCTAAGACGTTCCTGTACCGACTTGTTCGACATCCGCATCCGCATAAGCTCCGCATCGATTTTATGCGGATGCGGATGCGGATGCGGATGTTAAAAATAATGCGGATGTTCCGCGGTTGCGGATGCGGATGCGGATGTTCGCAACATCCCTGTTTAGTAGTACCTATACATGCTCAAATACATATAGTAACGTTCACACTCGAATTCTGTTTGCGGTAAACTGCAGGCATACTACATAAAACTGGATCCTGCAGAAAACTGGGTACGGTTGTACCCGCCAAAAACTGGACGTCAGTGGGAAAAAGCTCTAACGTGATATTTTATTTAAATACTTTAGATAAAAACCAATATTGGCATGATAACTTGACCGCCCACTTTCGACCAAAAAAGGGTAATGAGCGGAAACGGAGGCAACGGACTGAGTGAATGAAGTAAAAAGGAATAAAATTCCACTCTTGTTCAGTGGAAGCTCTTGTATGCAATGCACTCCACCAGTGCGAGCTAAGCGGAAATCGGGCATTATAATTATATATGTCATTTTGTGTCATATTTAAAATTTAAGTAAGTAAGTATCTATCTAATAGAGTTTGGCCAATGAAACGTGACCTAGGATGACGAATTCTCTTTATTATGAAAACTTTGAATTCAACACTTTCAATGGCCAGATTCTTGATCATTTGGATAAGTATTTAGGGAAAGGTGAAGAGAGGGCAATAGAGAGTACTCTCTCCAGGCGGGTGTTATGCCTGGGGACCGAAGTCCACTGAGAGATAGTCAGAAGGAGTATGTATAGTAATTGACATTTGAAACTCCGTAAGTGCGATGTAGGTTTCTCATAGAAATAGAATGCGACAATTACAAGTCTCTGAGGTTTCTACCTCACTAACGCCATCTGTTAGAATTACGTGGCAAGTCGTCGACAGTGACAGCTGGAGGAGACGCCACAAGTATATACTTATCCAAATATTCAAATATTCTTAATTGAATAAATAATATATTATTATTACCTATCACCAACTCCTCTCTATTTTCCGTATGGGCAATAATGCCCTTCATCCCTGCAAATTATTTTTTATACATTATAACAAGAGCACGAAAACATTTTTCTATAATGTTTTATATAAATTTCTATATTTTGACGGATACAGCGGCGCAACAACGACGTCGCCATACAGTCACCAGAGCTACATTCCGCTACAAATAAGATCGTGTCAGATAATTTTGCGGCCCTCTTGTAACATATTATTGCAGGTGACTGTACCTAATGCAGCCGCAGTTGACATCCGAACGTCACCTTTAAGTGGATAGGGTACGATCGGTTTTCCGTACAAACGTATTCCCCATTTTCCTCTGTGGATTAAGATTAGGTATTGAAAATATTTTTACACAATTTGATGTATTTTAATCATAGCTATGCCCGGTCGTTAATTTTTTTTTCGATTTTGTAATTATTAAAAGAGTTAGGAGCTAAAAAAAACTCCAAACTCTTATAAAAAAGTTTCAAGTCGGTCGTCCCCTTTCATCTTAAGTTTCACACTGACACTTCGCGGCAATAAAAAGAGGGCTGCTGTGCCGTCACCTGCAATTCACGCGCGGTTTAGATTCAGAATATAAAAAGCTGATCGTCGTGTATCAGCTAAGTTAATTTCTTACGTGGGCAAAGCATGTTTCCCCTGTAGCATCGCCGACAGGGCAGTTTTCGAGCTTCGCTTCTCAGGTATCAGCCCTTCCAGCAACGAGTCCTTATTTAGCATATGATCTGTATTAACAAACAAAAACAAGGGGTCTAAGATGATTTGAAACTTAAACGAGGCTCTTCGCTCATTCAGCAGTCTCAGCACATCTAAATCTATTTAAAAGAATCGGGTTGGCAATCTAATTCTGTATAATTTTAGAGTTTTGTAAAAAGAACATTTATGGCAAGCAAGTCACCTAAAAACTTCTCGAATCATGATTGCATTTCAATAAACAATCCTCGGATCGTGTAGAAGACGCCAGTTCATATCATTCCCGAGTAATTTACTCCCGTGTAAAACTGTTTAATAAAACGCAGGTATACCTACTTTTGAATACATTTCCTGTCCTCTTCCTATACTCCTGTTCCAGTATCGGCAATAATCCCGGGTACAGCTGCAGCGGTGTCCGATAGAAATCTGTTAAAAACAAAGCTTTAAATATATATGGAAGCCTTGTGGGAAATTCGCCCGTTTGAAAGGTTTTCAATTTTACTCGTCCGTTGAATCTCGTCGGAGCTTTTACATTCAATTAAATTCGGATACATTCACATTCAACTAAATTAAAAAACGCATGGTCTTATATTCGACAAAAGGACTTAACCTACCTACTGCTATTTTAATGATAATTCACAATTTTTAATGACAATTTAGGTTTTATCTTTATTCCTCATTTTTTTGTTCATAAATACTGCTTAAGAGGATTATAAAAGAATTTTTCTACTCCCGTACCTTTATTTGTCCTTTAAAAGGTCGTACACACACCTTTAAACCCCTATGTTATAGTTGTCAAGACAAGTCTTTAGTCTATTCCCCAAAAAAGTATTTGTGCATACACGCAGTATCTTTTTGGCACTTTTACGATACTTCGTGTAACCACCACTTAAAAAATATTGTATGAAATACATTGTTGCCAACCTAATTTTAATTGTCATCTCTGACAGATTAGTACTAAGTGCGCTGCCAATTTACAAAATATTCATTAGGTTCTATAGTAGAAACAATAAAATTGCTTCAGAAGTCAGAAACGCGCATGGGACACCCGTAATATAGCAAGATCCATAGGCTACGAACACCGCTTAGCGTTGCTTGTTAGTCTCCATAGGCTACTGTGGCCAAAATCGAGAAAAAAAATATCCAAAATTGTAATTTAGATTAAGAGCAAGCACCAGGGCCTCATGAGTTACAAGAAGGTGTCGCTGGCCAACCGGCCGTGGGGCGCGGGGCGCGCGCGGTGGCCGGGTTTGGTTTGTTTACCTACATATATGTCCTATATGATTCCACTTGTTTAAAGTATTATTTTTGTTGAATGAAAAATATTTGTTTACATTTTTTTTTTTTCAAAGTAAGTGCTTGGTCGTAGAAAAAGTATTGTATGCAACGTTGTTTAACTGAGTCAAAAAATACTCGTGGCGTCTTTATTAACAATTTTCGGCTTCGCCTCAAATTGTTACTCACGCCACTCGCCTTTTTTGACCCCTCTTAAACAACGGTTGCATAAAATACTATTTGTAGCTTGCCGTAAGCATCCATTTATAAAAACTACACACCTATATCCAGTCATACTTACAAAGCCGATCCGCCATCGCAGGGCCTTCGGGCAACTCGTCGGAGCGCGCACGCAGATAATCTGAAGTTTAAGAAAATTTTAATTTAAGATCAATGCAGTCGTAATTTGCAACAATCAATGCACACCAAATTAATTTTGTAATAGTAATTGCCAATAAGTCAATTCAAATCACATAAGAATTATTATATTTTATCATCAGAAATTACCTAAACTTATTTTTTTATCGAGTCCTAAAAAAACTATGGCCAACTACCCCGGAATTACCCTATATGTCGTCGATTCAATAGTCAATAGTCAAATAGTCAAAATATACTTTATTCATGTAGGCCTAGCAACAAGCACTTATGAATCGTAACATACTTATAAATTATCTTAAGCTAATTATCAGAGCAATTTATTGATGTTATTATTCCATAAGAATATTGGATTATTATACAAATCAAATTAAACACAAATTAAATTAAATTAAGAATTTCACAAAAGGATCGTCAAACATGAAAAAAAAAATTGTATAAAAAAAGATTTTTTTAGTAGGTACCTATTAATAGTTAATAACAATAACATTTCACAATAAATTTAACCAATTTTAAGGGTGTCGATGTTGATGTAAGATAATTTACGTAACAGATTCATCTAAATCTAAAGAGGTGCAAAGGGCCTTCACAAGCTCCCGCCACGCCTTCCTATCTTCAGCGACCCTTCTGACCTCGCTCCAACTCAACCCGACCGCTCTAAATCTAATACTATGTAATTAATAATTACCTAATTAGTAGGAATGGTAATACAGATTTCGGTTAAAATTGGAACCCGCACGAACATACTTAATAGTCCCCATTGACCGACGCGTCTGTCCACGGTGCCAGCCAACGGTGTAACATCATCCTTCTTATCACGACCAGCCGTGGCTCACTCCGCGATTTCGTCGCTTTGCTACAGATAGCTAAAAGTACATCCGTTCCGCCCCAATTTTGGGGAAAGCCAAAAGCCGCGCGTGGCGCTGTCGCCACCTAGCGGTCATATCTGTGCTGATCGTAACAGACGCGTTTTGTTAGAGAGTGAGTCTTCTGTACTTAGTACTATTATTTATTCTGTGTCACGGCCCGAGTGCCTCGTCTAGACGGTGTTGACCACAAATCTCACTTACAAAGTAAGAAAATAAATACCTTTATAGTAATTGACGTCTTTCCCGAGGTCTGAGCAGCTCGCGGCGGCGACTAGCAGCAGTATTGAAACAAATGCCTCCCGCATAGTGGACATGAAGACTGATGGAGCTGGAGGAGGCGAGCTAACTGAAGGGCGAGTAAACGAAGTAGCGCTTTTTATAAATCCGCGGGTTTGGTCACTGGCGTGGGATGTTGAGTAGGGGTTCGATTCTGCGTAACACATTGCTTTGTAAAAAATTATATACTCGTATTGTGACATAGAAAACTGTATCAAATAAATATAGACAATGTAGTACCTAAGTGTAGACATCGCAGTGTTAATTATTATCAGATACCGAATTATTGGCGTCATTAGATACTCGAAATAATGTGGACATGACTCCAAAGGTAATACATATTAACCAAAGGTTAACCAAGGGATGAAGGGCATCCATTTTTGACGAGACAATTCAGAAGTTCGAGCGGCTATAGTAACGGCATGACTCCGATCTCTGACTATGATTCATACTGTACTTATTCGTTATATTGAAGTAGTTAATACCTCAAGGCATTCTAAATATTGAAAAAAAATCTTCTATAAATTTCTTTTATCGTCCATTATTATTTTAGTCAGAATACTTAAGCCAATTCCAAGTTCCTAATTAGGTACAGCTATAAGTATCTACCTCGCTAAAACAAGAAACTCAAGAAACAAAAGTCATCCTATTTAATATTATTCTTATTCGGCATTTCAGAAATATTACCCGGACTGATATAAAAAGTTCATTACTGAGCCCCGGAATCTCTAAATGATGCCATAAAATCAAATAGCTGGAAGGAAAGTGAAGCTACCAGCCACTGGAAGAATGAGGTACCATAAAATGCGAGGGAAATGACATAAATAGGATATCTTTCTGAGGCCCGGGCATGCTACGGACAGCCCACAGCGTGACGTCTTTCTTAATGCAAATGACAGGGACTGTTACAAGATGGCCTTTTTCTGAGCTGCATAAGAATTGTGGGATAAGGTGAAATAATTTGTTTGTTTTAAATTTTGACGAAATGGGAATTAGGTTCTATTGACCAAAGATTTTGTTATTTTGTCTATGCTTTCCACTAAAAGTGGGTTTTAGATTTAGTTATAGCGACAATAATAGCGTCATGCCTCTTTTGATTAAATACCTTTATGTATATTGACTTTTGAGTAGGTAATAGGTACTTCAAGTATTATTAAACGGTTTCTACAATCAGTCATTCATTTGCAAATTTATTGTTAACATGTTGATGTAGGTATGTTTAGACACGGCCTTTTCCATGCATGGTAAAAGTTCCATACACCTCTATCTAGTGATTAATGAATATAGTTTTAGTCAAGTCAAGTCAGATAATGTTTCCGCTACTTCAACTTTATTCTACAAAATATGGCTTTTCCAACTTTCCAACTATTTGAAAACAGAACGTGGCGAAAACGGCGGATTTCTCACGGCACTTGAAGCGAAGCTTTCAGCAAATGAGCGACGCGACCTTTAGCCGAGCAACACGAACAAAGCCCCGGCATCGGGTTTCATAACCGACCGACTTAAGTGGACCCCCGTCTTCTCACAAACCCCTCCAGACAACAAGCGAGAAAGACGTCCAAGAGTTCTCTGTAAATTTGTTGCATCTTTTCCAACACTCGTTGCACATTTTTGCAGCCAGCGTGATAATTATCAACGCAATTTGCCTCTTTCTTTTTTATTTCAGGCGTATTTTTAATGATCGCGGATTGTGCGGCCTCAAATTGGAGTCTGCCAACGTATTGTTCTGTAGTACCTGCGCTACGCTGTATAATTAAAAGTTTATTCAAGTTGTGAACTGTGCGAGTAACTTTACTCTTGGTATAGGTTTTTACGTCAAAATGTTCCCGTATTTTCAGGAAAGTTCGATTACATAGCAGGTGCTGAGATGAGCGAAGACGGCAATTAAGACCGGTGGTTAATGAAGACATACGTAACCTGTTAATTTGTTGGTAAGGTAAAGGCACCAACACACAGTGGTTGGCCAGGAACCATTGATTATGATCAACCTTTCTTAATACTCGTATAAGTTAGCAACCCGCCCCGGCTTCGCTCGGGTAAACCTTAACAAATACACCTAAACCTTGGTGTTTCCCGTGGTATCTTGGCAAGATGTCAATTTTGAAAAAAAACGAAGTAAATAAATTTCCTAATAAAATTAATAGGTAGGTACTGTTAATTATTGGAAATTATAATTTTTAGTTATAGAAACGATAGATTTAAGTTATTTTATTGTTTCTGAATAAAATATTGACCTTCTATTAAACTTTAACGTGCGTTAAATAGATATTGATTTTAATGACGATACTTTTATTAATTATCTAAACATTGGATTCATAAAAGAAGGCTGTTTCCTTGTCCGAGAAGGGTGTAAAGTGTCCCTAATAACTGTTAAACTCGTTAAAACTTCCCCAACATCTTTCATAAATTAATTAAATTCGGTACAAATTAATTAAATGTATGAGCAGTGATAATACGTCGTTAATTAATTGTCCGAGACTTTGATTTATGTTGCAAGGCGACGGACAGAATGTCCCTATTGTTCGCACAATATGGTTTAGTGAGCTAAGTTTTCAATTAATTATAGGACTGGTCTGGTATTACCTATGTGCGAATTAGCTTTTCATAAATTTATGAAATGATTTTAATATCATTTTAGTTTAGTCTCATACAGAGCTAACTCGCTGTGCATAAATAATCTAACTTATAACGAGGATTAACGACGAAAGCAACTTTTTTATTATTGTAACATTTATACAGTACTTAAAGCTAAATAGGCGTGCATTTATGAATATGTCATGACTCATGTATGATGTAGGTTACTACAATCGTACTTTAGAAGGTGCCATCGCAGAAAGTAGGTACCTAAATACACCGATAATTTGTTTTGTATCACACTGTAACAATTTAGTTTATCTACACCTCTATACAAATACAATGTGTTAATTTGGAGAAAAGTTGCGAAGTACCTACGTAAACAAACCTTTGTTACTATTGTGTCCGTTCAATGTGGTCTACAGTACGGATATGATGGTCGTTCTTGTCTACGTGACAGCGTGATAAAACGGTGTCCGTCACTTTCTTTCCCACGGTGTTAAACAGTGACAGTTATTTTATCACGTGGATAAAGATGGATAAAGCTATCCATAATAGGCTGGCTGGTCTACTGGGACACTAAACGCTATTCACAACTCACCGAGTGTTAGCCCAGTCATTTTACGGTTTCGTAAAACATTACATTGTTGTAGTTTGTATTCTGTTTTTGATATATTTTTCTGTTTTTATGTAAGTACGATTTCGTGTTTTTAGGACATACACTATGTTTATGACTAGTGGCTCTATAAGCTGTTGAGTGGTAGACCTCCATAACTTATGAAAAATGTATCTCCAAAATCTGAATCGACTAAAAATCCATACTTACCTTTATCGAAGCTACTCATAATAAATATTTCACGAGAATCGGTTGAGAAATGCGCCCTGTAGTAGACTACTGTAGAGTAGGTACTTAGAACATCCGACTATACCGTCGATTTCGCTTGGTCAATGAGTTAACTCCACTTAATTCTCTTATTTTATGAATAAATCTTAAATACCTATTAGGTAATGTTGCAAAGTCACCAAATTTAAAAAATGATAGAAATTCATAGCGCCTTATGTGAAAGTGAAAATTATTATAATTTGGTGGGGATAGCAAATTATTCTAAGATAACTTTCGATGAAACTTGGGGATGGCAGTTCTCTATGTCAATTATCTACCTTATATACCATAGAATTTATTAAAGAGTGTAACGCCTACATACTTGTTAAGTACCTAATGCTTAATAAAATAAACAATAGAAATTGTCGTAGAAATCTACAAAGACAGATCGGGTCTCCCACGTTGAATAATTAACATATTTGTCCACTCGCTAAAGTACTTAGTGCAAACATTTAGGGGTTTACATAACTTTAGGTACTTACCTAAACGAAAACTGTTGAAGGCAGAGGGCGGAATCAGGGCTTGCTTTTGATCTCTTGTGACTAGGAAAATATTTTTTGCTCCCCGGCCTACACTTGTAACTATGGCGAGTCCCAGACTTGTAACTAGGATGAGAGGCAATAAATAAGAGATATTCCAGTAGTCCCTCACCCGATTACCCGTCATATCGGATATCGGATGTCACTCGATCTGCCGGCTCTATATTTGCTATGGATTTAACTGTCTATTTGGGCCAGATTTATTCCACGTCGTTCATCTACGACATAACGAAGATTGAAGTTCACTCTGATTTTTTCTAGCGTTCGCATCAGTAGTTTGCGCTGGGTAGGTACCTACTACTGCCATCTTCTACACAAGTTAGGCAAGTTCTCGTAAGATGGTAGGTAAAAAAAACGTTTTTTGAATCAGTTGTTTTTCCCAAAAATGTTTGGACCATTGTTAGGATATGACTTTTTTTTTGGCCTTCTTTAGAGATAGGTGTGTCACGCGTATGATAGCGTCAACATATTTGTTAGTTCCTATGTAGTAAAAAGTGGATTTTCAACTATAAATTAACGAAATTTTACTTACGGTTTTAACTATATTCACGACGTTTTAACTGTTTCGCGCTACAGATTAAATTATATAAGAGTATCTTTCCTTGACTACAATTAAGCAGTACAAACGGTTTGTTTAGCGATAAGACAACGCGCGTCGCCGCTAACTCGCAATTTATTACATTTATACCTATCCCACAGAAGCTAACAAAAGCTTCTCTCCAGCTATTAGCTCCGTATTTCACGTCTCCAATTGTCTCGCTCCGGGTATTAGTATGTGTCCCAACTCGCGGCTTAACTCACAATCGTCCGACTCCATTTGGACTAAATGAAAGTAATGCACTATTTCTGTCCGCCACAGCGCTTTACGGGCGAGTTTGTCGAATGGGTGAGACTAACGACAAAATATACTGACAAAATGAACTAACTCAATATAAATAGGTAAGCCCTGTTGAGTTAGTTTCTTTTCTCAGTACCTACCTAAATATCATATACCAAATAAATATACAAATAAAAGTGACGACTAAGTCTCACGCAGCTAAAGTAGAAAAGGGTAGGTACAAGAGTAATTTTCAACTTATACCCTTGAATTGGCTTGTCACCTTTTTAGGATTCCGTAGCCAAATGGCAAAAAACGGAACCCTTATGGATTTGTCATGTCTGTCTGTCTGTCTGTCTGTCCGTCCGTATGTCACAGCCACTTTTTTCCGAAACTATAAGAACTATACTGAAACTTGGTAAGTAGATGTATTCTCTGAACCGCACTAAGGTTTTCACACAAAAATAGAAAAAAAACAATACATTTTGGGGGTTCCCCATACTTAATAGAACTGAAACTCAAAATTTTTTTTCATCAAACCCATACCTACGTGTGGGGTTTCTATGGACAGGTCTTCAAAAATAATATTGAGGTTTCTAATATCATCTTTTTCTAAACTGAATAGTTTGCGCGAGAGACACTTCCAAAGTGGTAAAATGTGTGCCCCCCCCCCCCCCTGTAACTTCTAAAATAAGAGAATGATAAAACTAAAAACAAGCAACAGCGGTTGCACTCCGGGAGTGCCGATAGAAGTGAAAACTCACCTCACTACGTTACCGACGCCCGGTAACACGATACATAGGTACGTTTAGCGGAGGTATTCTATTTATTAATTATATATTATTATCATTCTCAAATAAGATCACACTTTTTCATTGACATGTTTATTTACATACTGCCATGACAGCGTCAAATTGTCCTAAATCCCCTAAATACGGAACCCTTCATGAGCGAGTCCGACTCGCACTTGGCCGCTTTTTCACTAGAGTTACAGAAAAGAACACACCTACTCGCCACCGAAAATTGTATTTGTAATAATTGGTATTGATAGGTATAAGCTGGTACAAACAGACTTACTAGTTCATTTACGCATGTAAAAACTATACTGTATATGAAAGGATAAATGAAACATGTTTGTCATTAATAATAAACACTATATTTGCGTATAAAATATTTCACATTACTGTACGTCTTTTAAAAGCAATATAAAATCCTACATCTACATACAAATACTGTTATACTCATTATATTTAGCTGCCTAATTTATCATTTTTCTTTTATTTCAGTAAAATTATGAGATATGTACGTAGTAGTAGTACAAACCGGAAAAATAATATTTTTCAGGAAAACAATGATTTTGAGGAGCAATGAATTAGGTACGTAACTTAATATCAATTATGAATATCAAATTGTCTTAGAACACTACCTAGAACATCGACTTTCGAATATTGTCTTGTCTATATCCGTCTCTGACTTACGTAATAGGAATGACAGAGTTAGATATACACGAATTTCGATAGTTGATGCTCTCAGTAGGTTCGGCAATGTCTTTTCATGTGGTCATTTTTTGCATAATTATAGGTACTCAAGGCAGTGCATATTTTAGTCCAGCTAATAAGTTAACCTAGTTTACTTCAATAAAATATTAGATCTTCAGCTCTTAGGCAACAATGATATTGTTAGGCAACAGAAAGTACGAGAAATTAGATGGTGTACAAACATTACCAATTGTCAATTAGTCTTAAGGTGACAGTCCATTTCCAACCGCAGCTGCACTACTGTCAATTTTACTATGGAAATTGACAGTAACAGCGGCGCGTTCAGTACCAGTAGTGCAGCTGCGGTCAGAAATGGAATGTTACCATTAGGTAGTTACGACAAGTACGTACTAAACCTACTCTCTAATTGTTAAAATCACGTATTATGTACCTACTGTTTTTTTTTGTCTATTCATAGTTTAAACTCACTTTCTCCCACATGTTAGCTTGGTTTTGTTTTATTTTAATTTTATTTTCATTGTGTTTTCCCTGATTGCCTTGAAAACCAGCGCCATGGCTAAGTATCTTAAGACTTCCCCATATGCTGAGTGGCATTCATTTTGGTGTTAAAATATATTAGAATAAGATGTATTATAGTTTATGTTTTACACCAAATAAATTATTACTATTTCTATTCTATTTGTATTTCTATTATGATTACAAATATTTGTCTAGCGTTTAAACAAAAACTGTCTTGGTGGATTTGTCAACAAGGCTGTTTTACTTTTTGAAAAACTTTTAAAATTGCTACAATAATTACAACACTAAAGCATAAACGCAATCTCACGGTTTAGATTATTTAACATGCACCTTATTATTTACAATAGGTATACTGAATTAATGTACTGTATTAATTAATTATATTAGTTTGTCAATACCGGCAATTAGGAAATGTACGGAGATCAGATAGCACATGTGGTTAATATGTAATTTAACTTTATTTGTAATTCAGGCACGCACATCACTATTAGTAAACTAAGTATGTTGGATTGTAAACTAAGGGAATGTCAGTATCAAATGATATGTAAGCATTGAGAAGCGGACAAAATTAAATAATTAGGTAATATGCATAATTCATACAATACTAAATTACATGAAATACGTTTTGTGAAAGTTTCTGGTTACATATATGTCAAAAATACACGCTGCATATATAAATAATACGAGAATCAAATATCATTAGAAATATCATGTAGGTAACTGTACTGCTTATTATGCATGTACAAGGAAAAACATAATTGTAAAATCCTAGTCTAAATATGTATACAACCTACAGAAATCCTACCTGCTAAGTGTCTAGACACTACTACAATATAATAACAAATATTTTGTGCAAAAATTGAGATTTTTATCAAGATCGAATCACAACATGTTGTCTTAAATATAATACTATTTTTGAGATATAACAAAAGTAATAAAATTACAACTAATTTAAACACTTACAAAAATCGTTTGTTAACTTAAAGCAATGAGTATTACTTATCCTAAGATTCGTCAGTTAATCTTATAATTGTATAGATAAGTCCTCTAATTCTTATAATACTATTAGTTTCAGCCATTATTCTCCTGGGCCACAACCCCTCGCACCGACGACAGGTCACCTAAAGCACTTTGTAAAGCATTTGTAAAGCAAGGCAATTACAATATTATGCGAAATCATCTAAAGTATACAGTGTGTGGCCTACAACACGGGCGAAAAACTTGTGGTTTGTATTTTAAAACACTTTTAAAATTTATTCGAACACGCAATGTATTACGAAATTGATTATGCCTGTACGGTGACAAGACTGACGGGCAATGTCAATTAGACGGAATTTAAAGTACATTGAAAATATTATTTAGTTTGTTTGAAAAAGGGACAATTTTAAGACTACATAATTTCAAAAAGCTGTTGAAAAAAAGTTTTATTGTTTGAGGAGTAGAATCTACGTTTTAATTATTCGCCCGTGTTGTAGGCCAGACACTGTATAATATACTTTCCACTAACACTATCAATATAAACAAAAATTACACTTGTTAAAAATATGACATTAAAATGTAATCGACAAATGTTTATATTTGTTGTAATTGATCAATACATTTCGCAACATATTTGTATACTACGTAACTTCTGCGAATACTTTTCACTTTCACTCTATAATTATTTCGTTACTTATATTTTCACAGCTCTTTTAAGGCTTATACAGTACAGTTGGCCAATATGAACACATATTTTGAGTGCAGACAATTTCCTATTTATAGTTTGTCAAACGACTGTTTTTCAAACATAGACAGAGATAATCATACTATCTTTGTCTTACACTAGAATAGTACCCAAAAGAAAAGGATGAGTATAGTCTTCCTGGTTCTTACTGACTGACAAATTGGTTTGACCAACTATGGTTTATACCTAAAAAGGATATTGTAAGATCTATTGGCAACGATTGTAAAGTTCGAACAAGCTAATCCAATGGTCATATGGCATGTTACTATTTAGATCTTATATAAAATACGACGGTTAGATTAGATACCTCAATATCATTTATGTCAGCGCCATCTAGAGTGATCGTTATCATATCACGGCTTTACCTGAGCATGTCTATTTGTTTAGTTATCTCTGTATCTCTGTGGAAACTGTCTGCACTTTGGGCTCAGGTCATTTACGCATTGAATAATTCTTATGACGACATCAACATTTATTTATAAACTTTATCACCATCAAGATAACTTGAACATTCAGGAAAGAGGTGAAAGTGAAGGATTTAAGGAGTCGTTGTGAAAAGCTATTACGTAAAAGTTTGGGAAAAGCTACGTTAATACATAACCTACGATAGTAGGTAAGGTAGTGACTATTAGGAGTTAACAACAGATTTAGAGCGAAAAGATCGTTATATTTTTTCTGGCCAGACAATATTGTTAGTAGCGATAACGCCATGTAATTAAATCATATCCTTGTAAACCTCAATGAAATAGTTAAGTCTCTATTAAATAAACGACAAGTAATACAAAAAAGTCAAAAAACAAAAGATACTCTGCAGCGGTATAGCGGCATATAGAGTTATACCAAGAAAAGTCTGCAGCGATTTTGATGCCCACGCAGTGGAAGTGTTATTTATACGTCATAATTTCATAGAAGTTTGACGTTTAAAATAACACTTGAACTGCGTGGGCTATCAAAATCGCTGCAGACTTTTCTTGGTCTAACTCTAGTTGTATTATTTAGGTTAAACATTATGACAGGTAAGCGGTAAAGCGTCATACAAAAACTAAGAACTCAATTCGCTTGGTGTACAAAAACGAGGAACAATATAAACTTCGATATCGTTAGGTTCTACATGTAGTTCGTATCACTGAATAGAACGTTTATACTTTTTGATTTTTCATTTTCTACTGACAATATTGAACGACTCAATGCACAGATAAGAACAGTCTTATGTTCTTTCTAAATCCGAGTTAAGTTAACAACAGCGCCATCTATCATAAACTTACGTAACTAGCAAGCATCGGCGACGTCGTCTCTCCAGGCCGTTCACCCACAGACAAGACATCCTCCAGACTGAGCATAGTAGCGCTACCCCCTCTGCCACAAATATACGATAGTTTTACTCCATCTTCGAGTCAAAGTGTCTTTGTGTGACGTCCGTGTCTTTGAACGGACCAATCGCGGCACGGGACTAGCTCACCTCGTCCCCCGCACCCCAGTATTTTTGGCAGCATCGGTTTCATGAAATAATAGGGATGTTGACACATGTTGAATTTTATAACAAAATCTAGTAAAATAGATAGCAAACGAGCAATTTATCACAATAATGTGGATATTAAAATAAAATATTGAAAAATTACAAAAATACAGGACCTGAAAGTTTCAAAATTTAAGTTTTTTTTAACTTCCAAAAACGATAAAAGTAAGGGTACCATTCGATTCCTTACATTTCACCAAAAAAAATATTGTATAGCAACTATATACATAAACGCAATATTTCACCGACAAAAACGCAATTTTCTTGTTTTGTCCATACTACAACGTGGGCGATGACGTCACGGCCTCTGGCCGTTTTGTATAGGGCGTTTCGCGAGTGAAGTGCGACTGTCGGACTTTGACTACAATTTCTGACTTTTGTGTTACTGGGACAATGGGTCCCATATAGACATTTGATCCTAAAAACAAACCCGATCGATTGATACCATAAAAAAAATTAGTCATGTAGCCTATTGCTCTAAACTCCGTCTAGAGGATTCCTAGTCTATGCGTTCACCTGTCCTGGTGGCAGGTCAGGTCGGCGGCGTAGAGCGCGCTGTAGGGGTCGCGGGCGCGACGCGAGGCGCGTCACACGGCCGCAGGAGGGGCTGATTGTCAGTGCCATTTCGCTTTTTGGGCGAAAATGTCCGCACGCAGGTTTTGGGCGAAACATATTCCGAGGATCTATTGGGAAAAAGTTAATCAGTATATTTTAATAACAAAACTTCCGTGAGACAAAGACATAGTAAATATATTAAAAACGGGTCACTCACGTATTTTAAGTCGAAAAACGCTCGACATGTTTCACTTCGTGTTCGGAGCGTTTTTCGACTTAAAATACGTGAGTGACCCGTTTTTAATATATTTACTATGTTAATCAGTATAGTTTCCTTCTTGCTTGCTCTTCACTTAAATATGTATATGGGGCATTATCTATGAAAAGCGACCTTATTGTCGATGGCGCTTACGCCGCACAGCGTCGCGCGGCATTGTATTTATATCGGAGCATCGTTAATAATGGCGTAACCGCCATCGACAATAAGGTCCCTTTTCATTTATAACGTCATATATATTATATACTTTCATATTAGCTTATATTAGAGAGAACAGCGGCAATAGCACGGTCGCATTTTTATCGCCTGTCACTATGCATGTCACGTTCTAACAAGTATGTTAGTGCGAAAGTGACAGGCATAGTGACAAGCGATAAAAATGCAACCATGCTGCCACCGCAGATAGCCTCATGCATAAGCGCAAAAGCTTCTATAAAGCACCATGAAAAGTACATGGGACGGATGTCTATGGCAGGACTTTTTATTATTTACTGAACTGCACTAGGACATTTAAGTCTACTATGTTAGTAATTTAGTCGAATGGTGAGTAGATGTGACTTTGCTTGCCTAAAGGGTCTATGTCGCACACGGAGCATATGACATTAGGGACCCTTTAGGCACGCAAAGACACAAATAGTACAAATACTCGCCACTAGACTAAATTAGTCCGAACTAGCCTTTAGGTACATCAAATCGTCAAGGATAGCTCACGCTACTTGATTTGACTCTGACATACATACTGATCACATGATCTGGACGCACTTTAATGATAAATCAGGACGCCTAAATGTATGTTTATTTATTAGCATGTAAGACCCATTTCAGTGAATATAATTAAATAAAACGTTCAAAGTAACTAAATGAAAGCCAAACATGCGTTCTCAAAATTTATACCAATTCATGCCAAAAGCCAAGCAATGCACTTTTGATCTACTACTAAACTCAGGCGGTTCGTAAAGTAGGTAGGTACTGAGCGTTTTCTAGAAGGTAGCATAGTTACGAACTAAATCTAATTTAAATATTTTATTATTACTTAATATAAGGGTGGTATTCCACCTGTCCAATTTCTCTGTCCAATGTAATTGCATCTCACTCTCTCATTAAGCAAAAGGACCAAGATATTGGACAGATGGAATACCACCCTTAGACGCACACAGCTATGCCTTCAACCAATACTTAGTTAACCGTATTGTCTTCCTAGTTCCTACGCAGTCACATGATTGATATTTTTCAGTGACCTCTATTTATATAGTTTGTAGCTTTCTAATAGACCCCGAAGGCTAATCCTATTGTCTATTGTTCGGTAAAACCGCACGTGCTACTTACCTGCAAAAAAGGGTCCTAATTATTCTACTTGGCACCTGAGCGCGGGCTAGTCCAACGCTCAAAAAACCAGTGTAGGTGCGCTCTCCGATAACGCGCCTTTGTTACGCATCTCGATGACACATTTTAGACTGGTTCTGTAGCGTTCGACTCGCCGGCACTCAGTAACCGAAGTACCGATTTTTTATGCAGGTGGTTGTGGCACGTGTAACGAGCGGTTTTTCTTAACAATAGACAATAGGATTAGCCTTCGGGGTCTATTAGAAAGCTACAAACTATACCTCTATAATAAAATAAGGGTGACAGCTGGCAACTACAGTGGCCAAAAGCATGTGAGTGGCTACCAACCGCCTCAAGTTAAGTGGTAGATCTATAGTAAAATGTGCAGGTGCACCTACAAACGAAAACTTACGTGTGCAAAAGTAGTACAAACAGCGGTCGTAGCAACCACCAGCAAGTTACGGTCAAACCACTCTTCGGCCGCCTCTAGGCAGCCTTTCTCGTGTATTATCTTAGCAATATCATAACTCTAGAAAGAAAGAGAACAAAAAATAAAACAAATGCAAACACAAACTTCTCTACACTAAAATATAACGTAAAAGAAAAGATGGTTGCCTGCACTGTAAATTTATCATATGATTCGAATTCGAATTTACAATTACAAGCTTACAAGCATCCATCTTGATATACATCATGTTACATGAACCCTCAAAAAATATATTTGAAATACTGAAAAAAATTTTGGACAACTTTTGCATTCCTCGTCTAAACATACCTACGGTACACTTACGAGTATTCTACCATGCGGTAAATGCCACATTAACTCAAAGGAAGGAAGTAAGGATTTTATTAAAATAAATTACCCTCTACTATGTATTGTATATCTACTCATATTGTAAAAACGAAATTAACAATAAAGTTCAGGCAGACTTCATTCCTTTGCGTTATTTCTAAATGCATCTATGCATGTTCTACTCGACGGCAAATTGTCAAACCAAACATACTTTTCGAAGGAACTTCGTGCAAGTTTCCGTTGACGTACGAGTAGTTTTAGCCACTTCTTTGACAACAAATTTATGTTGAATCTTTTAAGTTTTTTGCGTACTTTAAGGTGAAACATCCTCATGTTGATCGACGATATCAAGCGAGCAAATTACTCAACTCGATCGTTTCTAACCATGCAAGTAATCCAGGATCTCCAGGGTCATTCCACGAAAAACGATGCGATGTGAGGCAAAATTACATTGCGAGTTTTTTTATTTACACAATAAAACGGTGAATGACGTCACCGTGGAATGACTCCACAGATAAGTGTGCTCAATAATGTAAATTGGTCTTGAACGTCAACGGAAACCAGCCCCGTCCCTTCGGTAGAGTTAGAACCTTAAGTGCGATGGGCCCTAGGAAGGCGGCGGCCACCACGGGGAAGCGGCGCTGCAGCCAATCCTCGCCCGCCGCCAGGCAGCCCCGCTCGTGGATCACGCGCTCGCTCACTTGCTGCCGTTACAACATAACCTCAATATACTCGTATGTTTAGTTGCCATAAGAAAAATGCCCTGCACGAGCATTCAGTTAGTAAAACGATAATTATCAATAAGTTAACATATTCTACAATAAACTACACCTGTATCTTAACCTGTCTTATGTACAATAAAGTGTACTACAAGCCAGCCTTGAAGCGGCGCTGCAGCTAGTCTTCGCCCGCCGTCAGCTCACTGAGCTCCGTGCTGATGATGTCCTGCTGTTACTAGTTGAGGCAGCTGAAGGGGACGCCGCAGGTCTCACGTGAACCAACTGCACCGCTCGAGCAGTTGAAGTAGCGTTGTGGTCTCGCTACAAGTACTCACATTAGGTCGACTTGCGGACGTCGTAGCCGCACTGCTTGTTGCGTCTTGCGGCTTGTTGCGACAGCAGCTGAAGGGGACCCTGCAGGTCTCACGTGAACCAACTGCATCGCTCGAACAGTTGAAGTAACGTTGTAATCTCGGTACGAGTACTCACACAGGTCGGCTTGCGGACGTCGTAGCCGCACTGCTTGTTGCGGATGATGTCCTGCGGCTTGTTGCGACTGCAGCTGAAGGGGACTCCGCATGCCTCAAGTGAACCAACTGCGCCGCTCGAGCAGTTGAAGTAACATTGTAGTCCCGCTACAAATACTCACATAGGTCGGCTTGCGGACGTCGTAGCCACACTGCTTGTTGCGGATGATGTCCTGCGGCTTGTTGCGACAGCAGCTGAAGGGGACCCCGCAGGTCTCACGTGAACCAACTGCACCGCTCGAGCAGTTGAAGTAGCGTTGTGGTCTCGGTGCAAGTACTCACATAGGTCGGCTTGCGGACATCGTAGCCGCACTGCTTGTTGCGGATGATGTCCTGCGGCTTGTTGCGGCAGCAGCTGAAGGGGACCCCGCAGGCCTCACGTGAACCAACTGCGCCGCTCGAGCAGTTGAAGTAACGTTGTGGTCTCGGTACAAGTACTCACATAGGTCGGCTTGCGGACGTCGTAGCCGCACTGCTTGTTGCGGATGATGTCCTGCGGCTTGTTGCGACAGCAGCTAAAGGGGACTCCGCAGGCCTCTCGGAATCCAACTGCGCCGCTCGAGCAGTTGAAGTAACGTTGTGGTCTCGGTACAAGTACTCACATAGGTCGGCTTGCGGACGTCGTAGCCGCACTGCTTGTTGCGGATGATGTCCTGCGGCTTGCGACAGCAGCTGAAGGGGACTCCACAGGCCTCTCGGGAGCTAACGGCGCCGCTCGAGCAGTTGAATTAGCGTTGCAGTCTCGCTACAAGTACTCACATAGGTCGGCTTGCGGACGTCGTAGCCGCACTGCTTGTTGCGGATGATGTCCTGCGGCTTGTTGCGGCAGCAGCTGAAGGGGACTCCGCAGGCCTCTCGGGACCCAACGGCGCCGCTCGAGCAGTTGAAGTATGCGTTCCGGTCCCAGTCGCGCGGGCCTTCTACTCCGCAGCATTGGAGCTGGAAAGATATAGTTCCATAGTAGTTTATGTGACTGAAATTGGTGCTATAGCTAGTTTATAAACATTAAATTAATTTTAAACAAACGAATTAAAAGATAAACTGTAAAAATAAAAAGGCAGTAAATGAAAACTTTTTTCACGCAAGTCACGCGACCGTAGTTTTTAAATGCAGAGACAAACTAGTCTGCCCCAACTGTCAAAATTGTTTGCATTTGACACTTTAAAAAATATTTAAATCTTTAAAAAAAGTACTTTATTTTATGCAATTTGTACAAACAAGTGTCAACAAAAGTCAGTCAGTTGATGTGGCATAGATATACCTAGCCATAGAAAACAAAAGCGCATCTAAAATGGAAGTCATACGAAAGCTAACCCACTTTCCGTGTACCTAAACCAGTTTTCATTGAAGCGCCCACGTTCTAATTCAACTAGCTATGAAACTAGGTTTATAAAACGTTATACCTATTTACTGCGCATACTTCATAACCATGCTCCATGTTTAAGATACCCTTAATATCAAATAACACATGTCTAAAACAATTTTCAATTTTATAACCTATTTTATAATTTACGTAGAGGTGCATTTTGAATTTCACAATCCTATAATTTTCTTCTACATTCAAAGTATATTTAATTAATTATTAACATTTATTTAATTACATACTAATAACCACAAAGAAGCAAGCTAAAACAGTTAATGACGATAAGTGCATTGTTTACCCATTCTTCTTGTATCCAGTCAATCAGGTTCTGTTGGTCTGGGTCTTCTCTGTAATGCGTGATGAAGGTCTGGAAACCAGTCGTCGCCTGCTGTTTTATCTGTAAATTGCATTATAATTGTTACATTAATCTTTATTGCAATAGATAAATCCGCTTAAGAATATTCTGTACGGACAATGCAAAAAACGGGGCTTAAGCGGGAAGCGCACTAACCTTAATCCTGTAGTTTCTATATTGTTTTTTTTTTACACGTTTTAATAAAGGGCAAACGCCATCAAAAAAATCCACACGTAAACTAGACTATATCAGGCGTGGCTCACTCCGCGATTTCGTCGCGTCGCTACAGTACCTAAAAGTACATCCGTTCCACACCAATTTTGGTGGCTAGCCATAAGCCGCGCGTGGCGCTGTCGCCACCTATAGCGGACATAAAGTCCGTCAACCAAATCTTGTCAGTAGTAAAAGGCGGCAAATTTGAAAAATCGCGGGTTAGCAACACTGTGTTCAAATAATTCCAAAACGCGTGTCATCTGTGTTTTATCTGTGGAATGTGGATCGTGAATGACAGCCGTCACCTTATTTTCATTTGATTTTCATTCTGAATCGTTTCTGTTTCAAGAGATATTTCTGCTGTCACCATTAAATACCAATACATTAAATAAGAATAAGCAAAGCTAAGGGGCCTACAATGTACAATCATGCTCGTTGATGGTAAACATTACTAAAAATTGAGGTTATGACAAGTATTGGAAGAACTCTTTCGAACTTTTAAGATTATGTTCAGTTTTTTTGTTTTAGGGTTAAAAGGCATAAATAAAATTAAAACGTATGCCTAAATCTATCCAACAAGACCATAAATTGTGTCCTGGAAACCGTCCATAGGCCCACATGTCTAATATTTTCAGCAATCAGTTGTGACTATTTACAAAGGTAAACCTTTTAAACAGTATTAAGAGCCTTGATTATATCGCCGTTCTTTCGCAATATCTACCTAATCCATACATGTTTGTTGCAGGATTAAATCTTGCCCAATATAAGGCGTTCGTAGTAGGTAGTATCTTTTCAGACAATACTTACCTATGGCGGTTTATGTACGTGTACAACGCAACCAAGTCGAAAAGTGACCCTTATCTTATTTACCTTTAAATTAAATAAACACCCAAATATCAGTTGTTTTATTTTTAATATGTATATTGTACAATATATACCAATCAAAAAAATTACACAGGTATGTCATATTCATCCAGAACAGTACACTAATTTACATTAACAAGTGGCATATTATATTGTAAATAACAAATATATGCACTATCTAATTATCTGCATTTTGATATGATTTTATTTTAGTAAACTTAGAAGACATAGATAGGGAACAAAGAGAATATAAGCACTACGATAGGGAGTTGTTTTTGATATCTTCAAATTTGTTCATCATTTTGATTAACATTGTTTTAACATCGCTTTTAAATTGTCCGTCCATGTTTCAATTTTTTTCAATAAACCGCGAGTGACAATTTGAATTGACGTATGCAGGGCGCGCTCAGCGGAAAAAAAAACTGTTGGTTCGATGTACATTGCTGCTTTTCTTAGCGCAATACTGCTCTTTAAGTGTTGCCCTACTTTAGTTTGCTTTACATTGCTACTGACAAGATTTGGTTGACGGACTATATCTGTCCTAATCGTAACAGACGCGTTTTGTTAGAGAGTGAATCTTCTGTACCTAGTACTATTATTTATTCTGTGACTATATTTGTAAGGCAGGTTCCAACTAAACCATTAAAAGTTGATTCGATAGAAAAATATTTCGAAAAAATATATGTCTATATTTCATTTCATTTCAATTGTAAGTATATCGTTACTCTGCTCACCAATTTTCTTTTATAAAATACCTAGTGATATCGCCGGTCGGTCTAATGAGCAAAATTTTAAACGGATTTCAAAGTAATTGAGATAAAACATAAAATCCCTCGCTACGGCTACATCCTTTGTCGCAAGTTTCGCGCGGCGCGCCATACCTTGTGTTTCCTTTTAATTTCCTGGCTTTACGTCCCCTCTTAAGTACATTATTGGCAGGATGATAACGCCTTGTTATTATTATTAAATAGCTCGCAACCTCAACAGAATGAGTAAAAAAAAATAGCAACGTCCCATGGGAGTCGCCAAACCAATTTTCGCCCACTCACCAACTTATCATTGCTTATGGCTGTCGTAACGACAGGTCAACCGTATAATAATTGACCGATTCGTTTAGCTGAACGAATCGGTCACGAGTCAAAAATTACTAATTATGAGAATTAATAATGATTTACCCAATCTTTGAACACAAAGAACAGGATTCCTGTTGTCATCTCAGACAGCAACAACAGCGCCAAAAACACCGCATACTGAAACAAACATAATTAACATTTATTAACCAAAGCTAAACATTATACTCGCAATTAACATCTTAGCCAAAGCAAATAAATTTACTACGCAGTTTTTTATCTACTAGTTTATTTTATTGTGTAATATTAGACCAAAGACTTTACACAGCTCATTAAGATTATAAGAACTTATTGCATTGGAATAAGATAAGAATACATCGTATTGCCATCAGATCGGAGCAGCCACGGTGTTTACAAATATCTGAGCGAAGCCTCTAGTATCGAGACGTTAAAGGGCATGTTCAGATATTTTTGAGCACCTTAGTCGCTCCAATATATCTGATGGCGACTGTCTAACAATAGACTTATGTAAGTGACCATTGGGAAACCTTAATCCATTGCAATAAGGTTTAATAGTGATCAGTAGATTATAGTGTGATTGTTTAAATTGGTGTTAGTGTTAATTACTCACGCAGGCCAGTAGGCAGGTGTTCTCACGCAATGCCCCGACGCAGCCCGTGAAGCCGATTATGAATGTGATAGCCCCTGAAACGAGAAGTATAAAAAATATGGTTAGACGAAATAGTTTCATTGGGATGAAGCAGTATATCCGCTGTGTGTATGACTGTAGCGCCGCCCTAGTGAGACATATTATTATTGCTTGTTTGACAGTTGGCAGCTGCCAAAGGCTAGGTTCACACGGTGTTTAATTTCCCGTTTACCGTACGAGATTTCATCGAATACCGTAATTACAGCAAAATTTGTATGGCAACTTACAAAATCGCTCACACGGCTACTTAACGCCGTGTGAACCTAGCCAAATAGTATGAAAATGTCGTCCAACGAAAGTTAATATTTTTCACCACGTGCGTTGGCGTCGCTTGTATTTCCCCCACCACCAACTTCGCACATAGCCAATAGGTTGAGGCACGAAAGCTGGCGCGGTTATTAGAGTCTGTGCGGAAAGAGAAGAGTCGTGGAATGTATTGGGCCCCATACATTCCACGACTCTTCTCTTTCCGCACAGACTCTATATATGAGAATTTTAACAGTTCAGTACAAATATTGCGTAAGTAAGTTCTTATCTTATGAATCAAGCTTTATGTGACTTATTTTTTAATATCTTCCTGAAATAATAGGTAATGCTCTTAAAATATTCCAATAAGTACCAAAGAGTTGAAGAACTGTATCTCAGTACCATATAAAACTACATAGACAACAATCTAAGAACAAATATTACGACAACAATATTCTTTTAATACATAGATAAGAAAAACAAACAACTCCATTATGTAGGTGTATGACAGTCATTAGAGCACCTGATTAATTGTAACATTGTTTAACATAATGACATTTTGTGGACTTCATACAAAAATATGATACCTAACATACAAAGATCACTTGGGCAAGTGAAAAACGGAATGATATTATCGTCACTGCACTTGTAAATTCCGACATTTGCTCGATTTTAGAAAACCTAAATGAAACCTTGAAAACATTACATAAGGTTTTTTCCTGAAAATTTAACAGTTGACATAGCGGAGTATACAAGCAGAACAACATTATCTAGTTCAGCTGTCGGCAACCTGCGGCCCGTGAACCTGTCACTTGCGGCCGCGAGCCTCCCTGGCTATTGTGTATGTAATATTGACAAACGACAATGTCTGATAAAGTCATAAATATTAACATAGTACGGCCCGCGTCAACTTCGTTAACTACTATGTGGCCCTTGGCTGCTAAAAGGTTGCCGACCGCTGATCTAGTTGACATGTATGTTAGCCAACTTACCAGCACACATCAATATGAAAGCTGGATCCAGCGCTATATTTGTCAGCTGGGACAGGTTGTTGAATGTGTCCTTTTCCGTCCATGCCCACACACCCACAGCCAGTACTATAAGTCCCAAGAACTGCAAAGAAAATATAAAAAGTGAAGATGGAGACACTATGCTATTACAACATGCTGCATTATAAATCTCCAGCTAAATATAAATGTGCCATAAAAAATTCTACCTTCTTATTATTTCCTCATGACTTACACGAGGTCATTGTTATGTGAGATATCATTGTTTTTACCTTTAAACCTGACATTTCAGCTGAGTTGCACCAGCTGTGGTCACGGAAAGACACTACCCAGTCTACAAACTTCATCATCTTCCTCGCGTTGTCCCGGCATTTTGCCACAGGTCATGGGAGCCTGGGGTCCGCTTGGCAACTAATCCCAGTAATTGGCGTGGGCACCTAGTTTTTACGAAAGCGACTGCCATCTGACCTTCCAACCCAGAGGGTAAACTAGGCCCGTATTGGGATTAGTTCGATTTCCCATCCAGTCTACACACTTATCAATCTTTACTATGTCTGCCCAGTAAAGTTCTACCATTATATCTCTAAAACTCTAGTATGGTGGTTTCTTGTTTTAAAATAGTTGGTATGCAAAGTTGGTGTGCAAGTTCTTATGGTTCATTTATATGAAGACTGGCAGTTTTCCAATTTTTAATCGAGCATCTGATACTACATAAAATGGCACGTTGTATGTGACTTGTAAATGGCGAAGGAAAACCTAGTTTTAATATACCCCTGGTTACAGCCCCGATTGCAAATACATAACATATTAATATATTAGTAGTAGTAATAATTTAGGATTTCTGAATAAATTTTTAAGGATATACAAGTATTGTAATTGAATACAAGATTTCTAGTGGAATACCCTCACTAGTTATTGCCAAGTTCACGGTCCAATCTGCATCAATCTTGTTTCATTAGCACAACACATTTCTGACATCATGGCAGGATCATACCTATTTTTCAATTTCAATTGACATTAATTTTGCTAAAAGACAGACTTGTATTTTCATATTTTTTCAATTAATCATTAGTCAAAAATCTGTTTTAAAATCAGTACACTCATATTTAAATTCGCGATCGTAAAGAGGATGTGTAATGTCAAGTAGGTAAGTACTGTTACAATAAATTGAGGTGCCCTCAATTTAATACACCTAAACAAATGAAAATACTGACACACTGGCTGGCTAATATCGTCATAAATATGGAAATTCAGCTGTTCCAAATACGTAAGAATGCCTAACTCGTTTCTTTTTTGTTTATTCTAGCCTTGAACTGCACTTGTTTGTAAGGCGTTTAACACTAAGAAAAGTAACTACGGTACTTTTACTCGATTTATTCGGGTACTTATCAATTATTCATACAATTTTAGTTTGGATTAAGTCACTTTAATTAAATATAATGAAGAATACTCACCCAAAACAACACATTCACACCAAAAATAACATATTTCAAACAACAGCTGACTTCGCTAGTATCTCGTCGATATTTTCTTATTCCAGGCATTTTGATAGTACTAAATTAATTCATGTCACTTAAATAAAATTAGTTAATAAATTGTCACAAAGAAATAACTTAATTCGACCTACATTTAGATAGAAAACGAAATATCTGAAGACTTAACTAAATTATCGAACGCAACCAAGCGCATTCTACTCTACACGACAACGAAAAAAATCACAATGGATGGGTGGGTGGGGGAGGAGCACGTCTCAATGACAGCAGGATAGCAATATAGCATTTACTAAGGTGAAACAGAGATGCCAAATAGAGAAAGAAATGACGCGTTCGGAACGCACGGAATCGCTTCGGCTTTAAAGGGCTCCACTGACACATTTTGGCATTTGAATGGGGCCACCCACAAACTAAAGATACGGGCCACCGTATTTTCATGGTATTTTCTCACCGTGACGCCACGTCAAGTTTCAACAATAAGGAGTTTGTATGGCGCGAAACCAAAATTAGCATGAATTTATTTTAATCAATTCTCTTAAATAATGTAACTACATAAAAGCTGGTCAAGCAGATGTTGTCAGTAGAAAAAGGCGGCAAATTTGAAAAATGTTGGCGCAAAGGAATATCGTCCCATAGAAAATTTGAATTTCGCGCCTTTTTTTACTGACAAGATCTACTTGACCAGCTTGCGCCGTTTGGGGTGGAAACCCTGGGTCCGCGGGGACCTAGCGCGCGTAGTCTTTATGAGGAGCTGTCAAAACGCGTTATAGCCTTATAGAGGCTTCTGGTTTTTTTTTGTTTATTTGTAGGAGTTTAGAGAGTTCTCTATCGTATCCATGGATTGACGCCGGGATGTCCCGAAGGGACATCCCGGGGGAGAGAGGCTTCTCGTGACCAGAGGGCTGGCCAATATTTTGCCCAGCGGATCAGCATTGCCATCTAGCGGAGCAATGCGGCCAGCGGCCAGCCTTCTGGGTACCCTACCGAGCGACCACGACCTAGACCATTTTTTTATTTATAAGTTTTTATTTTAAGTGTTTTTATTAATTAGATAAATTTTATTATATTTTACTAAATATTGTTTAGTATTATGTAGTGCCTTTACTTCGTAAAAAAATGAATTCGATGGGTTTCGGAAAGATAAAATTTATATTAGTTACGGCTTTTGTACTGAAACACACCCGACTTGTCAGCCGAAAACGGCGCGAAATTCAAATTTTCTATGAGAAATCAACGCTTTCCCGCTTAATTTCTTTTAAATTTTCCGCCTTTTTCTATTGACAAAGTGGCTGTGCCAAAGTATAGATGGTCAAGCAGATCTTGTCAGTAGAATAAGCGGCAAATTTGAAAAATGCATTTTTCAAATTTTCTATGGGACGATATCCCTTCGCGCCAACATCTATATGTCTAAACCGTATATCTAGACCGGGATTGAAAAAATATCATGATTTGGACAATAATATCATAAATAGTCTGTCAAGCCATTTCGGTCAGCAGAAAAAAAGCCTTAAATTTAAAAAAATGCAGGCGCAAAGGGTTAATGTCCATAGGAAATTGGAATTTCGTGCCCTTTTTCTACTGACAAACTTGTTTGGCCGACTAAAAACTGAAACACACCCAACCCAACTTGACATAGAAAAAGGCGCGACATTCAAAAACTCTGTGGGAAGTAAACTGTTCGCCTCTACTTTTTTCGCCTTTTTCTACTGACCTACTTAAAGGTAGGTAGGTACATATATTTATAGAATGATTTTCTGTAAGTAAATTTCAAACGAGATATGTCACAAACCTAGTTCAACTTGCAAGCGTTAAATTAGGTATAGTTGGTCAAACCAATTTATCAGTCAGTAAGAACCAGGAAAACTAAACTCATTCTTTAATTTTGGGTACTAGTACTAGTGTAAGACAAAGATAGTATGATTAGGTATCTGTCTATGTTTGAAATGAGACAGTCCTTTGACAAATATATGTAGGTAGCAGCGTCTAGTAGGTACATAGTAGGTAATATAAAACCAGAAAAGAGTTCGGGGAAATAAGGGTTACCACAGTGAAGAATAGATATTATTACAGATGTAGTACATAATTGTTTCCCTTCGTATTTTCTCGGAAACTTTCGTATTTGTCATGCCACTTCAATCAACCTTAGTAGTACCTACTTTTTGTACCGAGACGTAAAAGTCTATTTTTTTATTCGGTAGACTGAAATGACAGTTCATAGTATGAACATAAAATGTCATTTCATACTATGAAATGTCATTTTAGTCTACCGAATTAAAAAATAGATTTTACGTTTCCGTAAGAAACGAAGGAAAATATTTATGCACTAAGTACATCTGTTACATCTGTGCCACAAAGTACCTATAGAATAGAACACTAACAACTTTCCAGAGTATATATAATATATATACCTACTTATTATAGTGTCACTAATAAGCAATAAAACATTGTTAAAATTGTATACTAGGTATTATTTATATTTATAATTATTTATTTGCACGTTTTTCCATCTTCCGAGTTTTTCTGTATCCAGTCAATATAGTTGCTAACCTTCGTGTAGACTCCTAAAACAAAATTATGTTAAATTAAAACGAAATTTAAAAACATTACAATACTTACTATTAGGTAACTAAAATAGTTATTTACGATACAAGTGCGGAAAAGAGGAAATTCGAAACGAATAGCAATATATTAAAACACGACCGAAGGGAGTGTTTCAAATCGACACGAGTTGCGAATTCCCTATTCGCACGTGTATCGTACAACGTTTTACAGTAGGTACATATGCCCCTTTGACATAGCAACGAAAAGTGCTTATTTACGCACTAGTGCGGGAAAGTATATATATATATGTACCTATATATATATATACTGTAAAATAATGTTTTGCAGTTCATAGTTCAATTACCTGGGTATCGTGGGTCAGCACAGCCAATGCCCCAAGATACAACGCCTGAAAAAGGTCAAAATACCCACGGTTAAGTACGATTCGCAAGAGCTGGTATTAATGGAATTAATGACTCAATCCAAATATCTATGTGTGTATCACATTAACCAATAAAATGGTAGACCTGACTATTTATATATAGTTTGTCTCAAAGTACTGTCTCAGTTCAAACATAGATCGAGAGAATCATACTATCTTTGTCTTACACTAGTATTAGCACCCTAAAGAAAAGGATGAGTATAGTTTTTTTGTCCTTATTTACTGACAAATTGGTTTGACCAACTATACCTACCGATATGAAAGTTTCGTTCATTCCATTCGTGCCAGTTTTCGTGAATCAACCTGCAGCCACAGATTATAAATAATAGTTCTTAGGAACTGCAGCTTTAATGGGATAATATGTGACGTTCCACGGGACGTTCAAAGGTACCTTATGGCGGCTGGCGCGTACGTCGCATAGCACCGCAATAGTATAGGAGCAGCGTTAATAATAGCGTAAGCGCCACCGCCATAAGGTACCTTTTCCCGTGGGACGTCACATATTGGTTTGCTACTATTTTTCTATCGGGCTTAATTAGATGATTATTCAATAAACAGGGTGTCGCGTCCTGTATTATGGACCAAACGAAGCATATTATATATCATAATATAATATAGGTATACGAAATATTTTTACCCAAGCTAAAGCTAAAACTATGACGCTTCGCTCGCGAATTGCACTCGCTCGGTCAATTAGTGGGTCAACACTGTTCTGATGGTTATCAATGTGTAAGTACAGCTACATTTTGATAATTTCTTTAACCCTTAATCAAATAACGGGAAATAATTTCCCACTTAATTCTAATTTACGAAATATTTTTTATCTTTTTAATGGCAGCACTCAACGATACCAACCATACTGATTTAAAATCTTAGTAACATTTTGAATTTGAAAAATGGCAACATTTTTCTAATGGCCGTCATTTGTGACCATACGTCAAAGTCAATGTCAGTTGTCGTGATTTTTTTTGCAATAACGACAGTTTTTTTAGTGTTTTGAGGTTAAGTGCGAAAAAATCTGGTAAGTGCATACACTGAATACTATCATAAACTAGACTTATTTTCCCTGTGTTTTGCTTGAAAAGAATTGTGACAACGATATGATTTAGCCAAGATTTTAAGGTTTTAATAAGTGGGAAATTATTTCCCATTGTTTGTTCCTGAACTTACGATTTACAAAAATTGGTAGGTTTTTATCAAGTGGGAAGTTATTTCCCAGTGTTTATTCTCCACCTAAATTTTAATTTGTTTCTGTATATAAAAATATATGCCCGTTTGTCTGTTACACAAAAAAATCTGTGCCTTCTTATTGTTTTCTTTTTTCTTTTATTTATTTCTTTGATTTTTGAAGAGAATGTTAAAAAATCATACTTGAATTCCAAGCAAAGCCGGGGGCAGCTACCATCTAGTAAAAAGTTCGCAACCGTGTCGGACAATGGGAAACTATTTCCCACTTCATTCAAAATGTTGCTATTCCGTAACGGATAACGGGAAATTATTTCCCACCGCAAAACCCCCCTTTCCCCCCCACTCAAATTTTTTAAATATATTTTTTCGTAATCTACGCACCCAAATTACCTAAAAAACATTCTTACTTTTCAAAAATCTCATTAAAAAATGGTTCGTTTGATTAAGAGTTAAAACTATGAATTGGGGCTGAGCATGCAGTATTGTGATGCATGGGGTTCGAATGACCTTCTTAAGGTCCTCTATCATTGGCCATCCTTTGATTAGTCACTGAAAGCCGCAGCGTGTAGGTATGATTATTCTTATTTTGCATATTTTTCTTAACATAATATCATGAAAAATTAATCGTTTTTTAACTCGCCTGCTTGTACGTATTTTCCAGATGTTTCAAAGACTAGAAATGGCCCGCCGCTGTCTCCCTGAAATGTAAGTAAAAGGCACAATAAGATTCAGACCTTTTGGCTTTAAAATATGTAGGTACCACGAGGTAGCGATATTTTGAATCCGTTGCTCTAATTGTATTTTATTACGAAAACCAACAGTTAACATGTTGCTATGTAGAGTGTGTGCGGAAAGAGAAAAGTCGTGAAATGTCGTGAATATCCAATACATTCTACGACTCTTCTCTTTACACACAGACTATATATTTTGGTACATTTGTGACGATATATCGACTATATTACCCAAGACTGAATGATTTTCGGCAATTTGATTGTCACAATTCCAAATCAACCCATCAGGAGCTGCAAATAAGCCTAGGACATAGTGCTTGCTACCGATTAGCGTTAATGAGTAGAGTACATTCGCTATGTATTTCAATTCAATCATTTTGGTTTTTTTTAAACTGCATATACCTGACAGCCATCCTTTCCCTTTGAGAAAGCGCACATCATAGTCGGCTTGAGATGTTGCGACAGCTTGGAATGCATGCACTCCTCGTCGCTCAGGATCTTGAGGGTGGCCTTCAGGAGGACTTTGGATGCCGAGGCCTCTGGGGCTATCCGCCCCCATCCCACTATGGTGCCCACTCGGTGGCCGAACTCTTGTCCTGTAAATGTGTAAGTATAAGTAGGTAGTTAAATCTGTGCAACAGAATTTAAAAACAACTGACTACATATTATAAACCTTTTAATGGAGAACAGTTTTGTAGTAACCCCAATAACCGCTTACAAAATTTCTAAAAAGTGGGAAGTGGAAACAAAAGGCCCATTTATGCTTTTTCTTTTTCCTATACGGTACCTAGATTAAGCGTCATGCGGGTTTTATACCTGTCGCAAACTCGAAACTTTATTTACCTATCCGATGTTTCGTTTGCCAAATTTTTATTTGACAGAACGCATTTTTTCTTAAACCGTGAAAAGAAAGGTCACCAATCTAACCTAACCTACCCTACCCCAAAGACTTCTACAGGATGCTTTTTCAAAAGTTTAAAAATAAATTAACGGTTTTTGAAAAAAAAACGCGTTCAGTTAAATGAAACATCAGGCAAACATATCTCGAAGTTGCGATATTAAAATGCATGTCAAGTTTCATGCTTCCTGCGCGATAGGACCATACTTTATAATTTTTTAGGTAGGAAACCGTACTAAAAAATAGCGATAGCTCGAACAGGAAGCCTGTCGTTGAGTTGGTCACATGGTACGAGAAGAATAGGTTAGGTACCTAAACGAGGTCTCTTCGGATATGTTATTTCTGAACACTCTTTCGCACGACAGGTCCCTCTATAAATGCCTGTACAGACAGGATGCGCTGAACAAAATAGTTTTATTATTACATCTTTACTAATGTACCACATTCAAAGAAATAAATAAATGATTGATTGATTGATTGATCATATTGTCGACTGCTACTTACCAGGTTCAGGCAAGCATATAGGAATGATGGTACGTCCAAACGTCACGGGTGAGGTAAGCGTAGCGATGGCGATGTCATTCTCATCCCTCACTGCAGTAGAAGTGAAGTTCTCGTGGATCTTCACTCGCGAAATGTTCCTCTTCTCCACTTGTTTTAAGTCGTCTAAGTTGTCCAAGCCGATGAGGACGTGCATGTCATTGTGGTCGTCCCTTAATGAAATATTGTATATTTTTAGTTTAATTAAGACCATCAGTAGCGGCCGCGATACCTATTTATCCGAAAGGTTCACTAAGATTGGTATTAAAAAAATCTGAATAGAGTTAGACCAAGAAACGTATGCAACGATTTTGATAGCAGTGCAAGTGTTATTTATAGATTTATACGTCATAATTTTTATAGAAGTTTGACGTTTACAATAACATCTGCACTGCGTGTGCTATCAAGATCGTTGCAGACTTTTCTTGGTATAACTCTAAGTAGCTAAGCTACGCCTCCCATACAGTTGAGTGTACACAGTATCTTATAAATAAATAAATAATAAAATCATTTTACAGTACATATGGGGCTACTTTTCCGCACTAGTGCGTAAAATAGCACTTTTCGTGCGTATGTCGAAACTTTAAAGTGCCATATGTACTGTAAAACGTTGTTCGATACACGTGCGAATAGGTAATTCGCAACTCGTGTCGATTTAAAACACTCCCTTCGGTCGTGTTTTAATTTATCGCCACTCGTTTCGAATTTCCTCTTTTTCGCACTTGTATCGAAAATAACTATTATTTCGGACATAAATCCATAGTTGTTAGTTACATTTAAAATTAACTTATAAAATAGTGTTAGTAGAATAATTACAATGTAATCTTAACCTAAGTACTTAACTACTTATTTACTACAGTGTGGAGTTTTGTACACTGCTGCAGCAGAGGGGAGTCCCACCTATCCAACAACGCTATCATGATACTGTTAGCGCTGCCCCGCCAGCGGCTAAGTAAAGAGGCGCACCGCTTCCGCATGATAGCCGCAAAGCCGTCGACTTGCGCCTCCGCAAACATCCCGGAGGCGCTACAGTGACGAGGCAGTCCCATCAGCATCCTGAAAGCGTTGTTGTATTGCACTCGTAGGTCGCTGTACGCCCGCCGCGTATAGCTACCCCACAGGCTGCAACTGTAAAAAGACTGGCAGTAGGCTTTGAAAAGCGTCACTTTAACTGCATGTGTGCAACGTGTAAACCTGCGGGTAAGCATATTGCACCGCACGGCCAGCGACCTACGTTCCCTCTCTATATCACAGTTATCGCTAAGATCTTCGGTAACCCAATGACCTAAGTACTTAAACTTACTTACTCTAAGCAGAGGTGTGCCATACAGAGATACATCCGGCAAACTGGTGTAGGTTTTAGATCTGGGCTTGAAAACCATTAGCTCACTTTTTTTTACATTGTACTTTAGGCCATGCGTTTCCGCATAACCTTGACACATTGAAATTAGCCTTTGCAGCGCCCTGATTGAAGGGCTTAGCAGAACCATATCGTCAGCGTAGCTTAGATTATTTATACACACTCCTCCTACATGACAACCGACACCGGTGCTACTAAGCTCTTCAATCAGCTGGTTCATATAAAGGTTGAAAAGCCTGGGAGCAACGTAAAGTTACAGGTATGTATTTCAAAGCCTGTCATTACTCCGTTATCGCTTTCACACGTACATAGCGTTGATTCATTGATATGTGCTTCGCAAGCATTTTATTTACCTATACGAAAATATTTCGCTCGTAAACTAGTGACTATGAAAGATGCTTATAATTCAGTGTCGCTGGCAGAATTAAAACCTTTTCGAAGGTTACAAACTGGAAAAATATATATTATGGTATTATATTTTGGCGCTACTTTTACTAACTATATTATCCTAACTAAAAGTCACATTCGTATAGCACCTGCAGCAGCATTATACTGTTGCAACGTTAGTGCCGCAGCAGTGTGCCGCAGCCGCAGCAGTAACGATTACTGCTGCGGCTCGACGCCGCTGATGTCACTGTCAAGGTGACATTCGGATGGCAATTCAGAATCAGAATCAGAATCAAGTATTTTATTCGTGATAATCTTAAAACTAAAATTACATACAAGATGCAAATGTAGCTGCTTTACTGTTGCGTTATTAATCAATTTATTTGAGAAAATTAGAAACAGATTGACAGTTCTAATCGCAGCCAGTAATCCGGCTTCGACACCGCCCGCGTCATAGCTGCAGCAATATTGTCACAACAGTAATGTATGACGTTCATTATTGCCACATTAATTACTGCTGCGATTAGAATTAGAACTTTTCATACGTCACTCATTTTATCAAATAAATTAACAGTGACATCACCCGCTTCATCGCTTTAGAAATCATTATTATTGAGTAATGGTACTGCAGTCGTCAGCGGAATGTCACCTTAGTTTTATTTTTACAAAATAAATGAAATGAGAAAGAAGCGCTGTATGAGGTTTGATCAGTAAAGGCGGGATTCCGCCAGTGTGCGGCACTGTGCGGCACAAGCATATTCATTACAAAAATGCTTGTGCACTGGAATCTCTCCTTAACTGTGGTATGGACACAGCCTAATTCTTGAACTTTAATCATTCGCATTTTTGGGGTAAGATTAAGACTAATAGGTCTATAACGTCTAATGTCGAATAATCTGACGGCGTCTCTGCTGCGCACTTCTTCCGTCCACTGTCCGCATAGACGCTACCTATTTGGTGCTGCAAAGAATTTACCTACTACTGAACTTAAAGCAGTGCCTTGCACTGTGAACATCTGGCTATCCCTAATATGATGGATATACTCTACACACAGTGCATTCGATTACTCTCGATAAACGCACGAAACGAGGGTCATGTAAGGCTTTACTCATCTGCCAATTACCGGCTCTACTCCTTACTATTCGCATAGTCTGTTTACTAAATTGCCGGTGCATATTGTTATATGCAAACTATCCAAAGGTACACTTACCATTTGAAGCAGTGCCCGGCACTTAGCACGTGTCTGTCTGTAATGATAGCGCCTCCGCAGTGCATTCGATCACTTTTGATTATCGCCACCGTCCATGGAAATGAATAAGGTTCTGCCCGTCTCCCCCCCACTATTCGCTGGGACACTATTGTGTCCGAAGGTACGCCACATTCTGAAACAGACCATGGTTCTCTTTTAAGGAGGACGCCGATTACCCGCGCTACGATCGAATGCAACCCACATAGATCAATTTTGTTCCCTTTGTATTTAAAACTAAATCAACCTTTGTTTTTAATATATATAGGTAGGTGTAAAATGTGTCTTATATAATATGGAAAATTTAATAAAAGTATTGAAATTTAATAACTCACCAAATGTAATCAAGTTAGAAGGTTTTATATATATTTAATTAAATACCATTTACGGTTAATTATTGTACATAGTTAGGTACGATTATTTTAGATTTTAGTGTTTGTTTTTCAACATTTCTTCTTTATCGAAGATCAGAAGCTCAGAAGGGTCCAAAACGGAGATCTTTATTATTAAAAATAGGTAAATAAGAATATTATTAAATTAATAGTTACGTCTCACCGCACTGTAGTCCATATGATGGCACGACCTAAAATATTAAAATAAAATCTTACGGGAAGTTGCATTCGGAGAGTTCTAGTTTATGTAGGTAAACAAACAAGAAATATTTTTGCCAACCTTAATATACCCTAAGAGCACTATTACACTAAAAATTGTTTGAAACATAACGTATCCGTCTCACCACACGGTTAACACAAGAACCAACACCACTTCGACTGGTCTGTCGCACTTATTTACGCACCACGAAGGAATTATGCACGCGATAATAATGGTCCTTTTAAATTCACCATGCCACAAGTCATAAATTAGAATAAGTATGACCAATTCAGTCCTACACTACACTATTACGCTATCAGTTTTTTATAAACAAATTAACAAACACGTTCTATGGACCAACATACTCTTCGAAGACATGCCCTGTTGCAAAACGTGTGACTGGCCGAATCGAAAATTGAATTCCGTTTTTAGACGATAATAAAACTATGATTTAGTGGAAAACATATTTCCTTATCATCGAATTTCACGCAAGTTATTACAAAACAAGAAACGGTACATATCTTTGCGTCAATTAAATTCATATTTAGGTAGGTAGAGGTACCTACAGGTGGTACCTATACGAATTATTTTAATGAACGAACGAATAAAATATAATTGGATAGGCATTTATTATATAAAATGTACTTATTTCTTCCCTTTGCTGATATGTTGGAGTCCATAGATTTTTGTAATAGGTAGCCTTGTTAGTGTTCCACCGATGGGCGTACCTTCTCTCTTTTTCTCCACTCCAGATTTTATAAAACTTTTATACACAATATTGCCCATCTTTGCTTTCATTGTGGATCCAATCGATATACTTCGAAACGACCGTGTAGACACCTGCAGAATATGTGGAATTATAAATTAATTTTTCAAGTAAAGTATTAGTTGTTTTTGGTAACTTTAGTTACCCCTAGGGTCTAGGGGGTGTCCAGTGAAAGTTTTGCCAGTTACATATACTGATAGATATACATATTATGTTTCCAGTTGTTATTTATTATTGTGTACCTATTCATTCTTATGCGTTTTTGTTAAACGTAACTAGCCTCGCAAATTCTGTACCTATGTATTGGGTCAATAGCTTCCAGCAAAGATCCGAAAGCGCTATAATTAAGAAGTGGTGAGAAGAGTAGGTATCTAAAAATAATTGCTATTAGTAATGTACCTGGATAATCCGGCATTGCACAATCAATACCCCATGAGACGATTCCTAAAAGAGAATTTTTGAATGAATACAGATGGCAAAATGACACCCGAGACGGATCCGGTCTGTTAGGTTGCGTTAGGCCCTTCCAATGTGGCCCACGGAATGGAGGAATTCGACCCTTTGCTACATAGTATGCTAAGTTGCTGCTTGATTTTTAAACCAAAAGAAAATATTGACTGGCTCCGTTACGTGAGCAAATCACACTTGCACTAAGGTACAAACAAGATATCGATTTAATGAGATAAGCAATCTATGTAATTATAAAATGTCGGTGAAATTAGATTCATTGATTTGCTTATAAGTTGTCGGTTATTCTAGTAACCAATTATGTTTTTTTTGTTTCTTAATCGCGTTTGCTGCATTTATCTGAACTTTCTTTCAGATGATGTAGGTATGTATTAAATTTACTGGTTGGTTCCTTAACATTGTGGGCTAGGGCCAATAATAGGTATTATTATTCAAGTAGGTACTTGAATTGGTCAATTAGAGTGTATCAACTGGAATAAATGGAATAATAATTTAAAAAATAGTTAAAAATAAACTAACCAACATGATACCACTTTCTGTTATCAGTGCTTGAATGAGTAGAAAACAATGGTCCACCACTATCTCCCTGTTGATAAAAAAAATTGTTAGTCTAATTATTACAGACAGACAGACGCACGATAGTGATCCTATAAGGGTTCGGTTTTTTCCTTTTGAGGTACGGAACCCTAAAAATCTACCTACCTACCAAGTCACTTTCTACGTCTACTTCAGTTTGGAATGCTGACACTTTAGGTCCTACCTATCGATTTATGTGAAAAATAGTACTTACTATATTTGCGCACTTTTAATTAAATTAAAATATTTACGTAAAAGATCGGGCGATTAATCTTGCTGCACGTAACTCCCTTTTCTTGAGATGGGTAGAATTTACAGAATCTATTTTCTCACCTGGCAAGCGTCTTTTCCATAAGCGTATGCGCACATCATTGTGCCGCTAACGAAATTGTCTTTATAAATTTGCGTCTTTCTACATTTTTCTTCTGGCACTATCTTCACTTTGGTTTCCAATAGGTGCCTCGAAGATGTTAAGGCCCCTTGTCTTATCTTTCCCCAGCCGGCAACAGTTAGGGGAAGATTGTCAAATTGCATGTCTAGAAAACAATATTTAAAAATTTTATAATCGTTTTACCAAACTTATGAGGATCGAGCTAACTTTTTATAGTTGATCTAACCTAACACATTCCTGGATAGGTATCCACGAGATACCCCAAGTAGGTATTTACAAAATGCAAGCAGTTCCACATTCGATCCGACGTTTCATGAATTCATGTAAATTATTGGTTAGTACCTTCATCCGGCAAACAAATAGGCCGAACTTTATCGTCGAACTTTATTCTCCTGTCAAGAGTTAGCACAGCGAGGTCATTGATGTCCCGCACGGCGTTCGAGGTGAATCTGGGATGTTTGACACCATTGCTGACTCTCCTGATTTCGAAGGTGTTGTCCAAGCGATCGTGCATGCCCACGTGCACTTTAAGATCTCGATAGTGAACCCTGAAATTTAAAAAAAAACATCATAGCGTTATTTGGTCAGCTTTCGGAAATATGATCCGTGTGTGTAACTATAAATAGGTAGCCTTAACTTTAAGTATTGACTGTGATCACTTATGTGCACATTCCAAATTACTTATGTGGACGGCCACTGCCGGCAGTAGTAGCATTGTGACTAACATTAGTTGTAGTATTTATATTCAGTCGTAGTACTTTATACCTTACTTGGCAATGGTCACAATATTCGTAAAATGGAAAATTAGAACAGCATATAGGCCATGGATGGAATGATAACCATTCGACCATGTACACGTACAGGAAGCCGCAATAGTATCGAATAGAACAACGGGCCAAAACACACTTCACGTTCAAAATTATCTGCCACATTCCAATAGATATCTCTGACGTTGTGATCTTATTCATATACTTATACGATACTTACTATTGCATCTGACCATACTGTGGAAGGAGCGGCAAACTCATAAAAAAATTACATTAAACTCGAGGCTCGCAAAGGGATCCATTAATGTTGTGTGGCCTAGATAACTTAAAGCGACGAGAATTAAGTACGTACCGTAAAATGGGACGAGTAGGCGCAAAAGTGACATTCAAACCTCGATAACATTTTATTTTTACATATGCAAACTGAATGGTGTATATAATAAGTGTTCCGGACGTTTGTATTTTAGTTTTTATTTTATTTTGGGTAGTTCCATTTCATAACTTTGACGATAAACAGGAAAACCCACCTCACCCCGTAGTCCCTCGTATTTGGGGTGAGTTGGGTTTTGATACAAAGGTGATTTTGGAAGATTGTTGGATCGATTTTTTTTATGAGTATTACTATAGCTCCATTTTAAATTGGAATACATTATTTTTGTAGCAGTAGCCTTAAAAACTCATCTCACCCCCCTTTCAACCCTTCTCTCCCCATTCATAACCCAACTCTCCCCAACAACCCTACTCACCCCGTTTTACGGTATTCTACAATTGTAGATAGACTACGAGTATGTTACCCAAACGTAATGCAGTGGCCGGCGGTAAGGATATGCAGATCAGATATGATGGCGCCACCACAGTGCAGTTTGGAGCCCAGCATAAGTGCCACAAGCCAGGGGTATTCGTGAGGCTGGGCTGTGGTGCCGCCCACTATGCGACGGTTTGTGCCCGCAATTCCGCATTCTGTCAACATATTGATATTCAGTTGGTTAAGAGCGATCAAACGATTGACGAGCAGTGGACGAGCGATCACTATACTTACCTACGATAAATACCTAATTGCTTATTTATTCTTTTACATTAACTATGAACATTGTATTGAGAGAGAAATAAACTAAAACTAAAAACTAGAACCGTTCTTCGAAATGATCGCAAGTTCGAGTCTTGCCGCAAGCGGTGAATTTTTCAATTTTTCCCTTAATATCACTAGACTTATATAGACCGGGATATGAACCGTGATTACCTTTAGTATTGTTTACATTATTGTTTGTATTGCAGTTACATGCATCTTGGTCTATATAAGTCTAGTGAAACTAACCGTGAATAATTCCAAACTGTTTCCCTTAATAAAATTTGGAGTATCGATTGCAGACGTATCTGGTTGATAAAAAAAAATAGTTTTACAGTACCTACAGCTAACTGCAGCTATGTAGGAAAAAATCCTTCAGTAATAATAATAAGCCAATGTGAATTGGCTTAAAACTGATTTAAGCTCCATTTAGTCGGATCTTGCTTGCACTTGCATGCGATTTTCGCTACATTGCGGTATTTGGTCGATCGACTGAATTCAATGTAAGTAGGTACTCTGCAGTTAATAGCAATGTATTACTGTACCTACCTACTTGCTTAAAAACAATATTGGTGGGTGTTTGTGTGGGCGGAAAATATAAGAAGATTTCAGAAAAAAAGTCATTTTCAATGCCAATTGTTAATCACAGGTCCAAAAACATTTTTTTGTCATACTTAATACAAAACAAACACAAAAAATACAAGTGTATAGGTACCTACATTACTTATGTTTAAATATTTTATGCATACTGAACCAATTATAGCGTAAATCTATTACATCTTGGGTAGTTATACAGGGTGCTTCCTGTAACAGGAGCAATAAATTAAACTGTAGGCTGTACTCCTCAAACTGACCAACATTTGTTCAGCAACTTTTGAAAATAACTCATGTTTTGATTTTTATTACACTTTTAAGTTTATTCTAAGACGCAATGTATTGCAAATTTTGTTATGTTTAAAGCGTGACAAGCAACGTCAAACACACTGATGTCAGCGTACATTGAAGGCAATATTTATTTTGTATGAAAAAGAGGAAGTCTAAAGGATTCATAATTTTGAAAAGTTGTTGAACAAATGTTGGTCAGTTTGAGGAGTACAGCCTTTAGTTTAATTTATTGCTCCTGTTACAGGAAGCAGCCTGTATAACTAATTTGTTGGTCAATTATTAGAGCAGTACTAGGTAAGTCGAAATTATCACGCATTAGTTTTACAAAGGTACAATATTTGAGAGTAAGGATAGTTTAGTGTAGTAACATATTTACCGCATGAAGAGTTATATCTCTGCCCGTAAGCCTAGAAAAAATACGAAGGTTTAGTAGTTGATTTATTTTAACTTATTGGTTGAGCTATAATAGGTATATAGTGGAAATATTCGCTGTTTAGACGACAACGGCTTCACTCACTTAAATTTTTAGTCGTTAGGCGACATGTTGTCGTCTCTACAGTTTAAAATATGTCTCACGAAAGTTTAATTTCGAAATATTCGCTGTCAACGGGTAAGTCTCGGTAGGTTAGTTGGTAGAGAACTCGAACTAACTTTTTCCATTTTTACTTCATTTCTAAGCATTGATCTATAAAAGATCTCAAAAGAAGGATGAGAAAAATCACTACAGAGCGACTATTGAAGAGCATAAGATGCAATAAGTAACTTACTAACTCTACGGAGAAGAAAATTATAAACACTTTATAGGAAAACATTGGGCCACGTTAGGTACTGCTTGCGGGGCAAATAGACCAGTTCGGCATCGCTGCAAACGATTCATAGCAATAAAGTGAACGGAGGTAACTTTTAATTAAAAACTGAAATTATTGTAGACTCGTGCATTGTAATCTGATAGTAGTTTGTGTTAGCTTACTTCCTTCGTTTAATCATTAATTATTTTAGGTAAAGTTTATACTTATTGTAACTTTGATGTAAAAAATTTACCTACAGTTATTTGTTTTACAAAAGGCACAAGGCTTCCAAATGAGCACCATTTAATATTTATCATTCAAAATTCATCTTCCTCGCGTTGTCCCGGCATTTTGCCATGGCTCATGGGAGTCTGGGGTCCGCTTGGCAACTAATCCCAGTAATTGGGGTAGGCACTTGTTTTTACGAAAGCGACTGCCATCTGACCTTCCAAGTTCCAACACAGAGGGTAAACTAGGCCCGTATTGGGATTAGTCCGGTTTCCTCACGATGTTTTCCTTCACCGAAAAGCGACTGGTAAATATCAAATGATATTTCGTACATAACTTCCAAAAAACTCATTGGTACGAGCCGGGGTTCGAACCCGCGTCCTCCGGATTGCAAGTCGCACGCTCTTACCGCTAGGCCACCAGCGCTTTTTTATTTATCATTCAAAATTATTACTTAAAGGTCAATTTCACCAGCCAACATGAGGGAACAACTCAAAATTTGCATCAAATTACTTTGCCACTCTTGTGGATAAAGTGCCACTTTCTCATCCGTTGCGTACAGAGTCGGACCAAGCTAACTCTACATCGCATTTGCAGTGACGACGTGTCACATAATGTCATCAGTAATGTCAAATTTATATTTGTTCTGTTCTAGTCGGTGATGGCTTAAGGGGCCCACTGATTAACAGTCCGCCGGACGGTATCGGCCTGTCAGTTATTCGGAGCTGTCAACTTTTTGTTCCGGCGGACTGTTAATCAGTGGGCTCCTTTAGGGTCTTTAGACGGACTCTAAGCAGCTTGGTAAACGTACACATAACACGTACCTATATTAACAGCGACTAATACCTCGTCCTACCTAATCGTAAATCGTATTTGGAAAACCGTAGTCAATACGTACAGACTAAGTACCTTTGTGCTGACTCTGGAGAAGTTAAAGACATCACATCTAACATACGGAATATTACGTGTTCTATACCTCAGGGAAGTGTTGCTGGGTGTATATTATTTTTGGCATACGTAAACGACTTGCCAAAAATATTAGACACAACCTGTATAATGTTCGCGGATGACGTATCCTTATTATTTAGTTGCACAAACAGTGCAGAGTGCAATGAACGATTGCAGGAAATATCGCTCACTACACAAAACTGGCTCGATGATCATAATTTGGAAATGAATCTTAAAAAAACCAAAATAATTCAATTTAAACCGTCACAGAAAAAATCATTACAAATGTCATTACAAATTAACAATACAACTATCGAGGAAGTGACTGAATTTAATTTATTAGGCATAAAAATTGACTCCGGCTTAAACTGGAAGTCTCATATCGAAAATGTCAAAGCAAAGTTATCCAGATTCGTTTACGCCCTTAGAATCCTCAAAGTAAATACAAACTTTGAAACTGCCTTGTCAGCATATTATGCGTACGCAAATTCCTGGCTAAGATATGCAATAATACTCTGGGGGGCTAGCACGGACGCACATCAGCTCTTTGTGATGCAAAAAAAATGTATGCGGATCCTCACTAACACGCGGATACCAAGTAGCAGCCGTGCACTTTTTACACAACACAAGATACTTACATTACCAAGTATGTACATCATGGAAGCGGCAATGTTCGTTAGGAATCATTCAAATTTATTCCCATTGCAAAAAGTAACCTCGAACCGACGTAATAAAAATCAACTTCTCCTGCCAATTTCAAGACTCGCTATGTATAAAAATGGTCCATACTGTCGATGCGTCACCATAGTAAACAAACTACCCGAACAGTTAAAACAAGAACCCGACGATAAATTATTTAAACGGAAACTAAAAGAGCTACTTATCGAAAAGTCGTACTACACAATAAACGAGTTTCTAAATGATGATACTTTGCTAGAATTTAATTCGTAAGGCAACATAACCTATCAACAATATGATCCCTTTCATCTTTTGTGACCTTATAATGTAAATAATTTTAGTAGAAAATGACATTAAATCCTTGATCCAGTTGCGTATTGACACAAAGCATTAACCATTAGTAGGTACTTATTTAACTTTGACATTTAAAAATAAACCTAGATATGTGTTTGTATAATATTAATAACCTTGGTAACCGAAAATGACATTTAATACAGAATTTAATTTCTCGAACATTATTTTAAGTGTTAAGTTAAATTAGATATGCATGCATTATAATTGGTATACTCACTAGAATAAAATACATATATATAAGTAGGAAATTGGGTACCTCATAAGTACTAACATTATGCGCCCTACCCGGGTGTCATGTACTGACTACATTCTACTAACATCTTCTGTAATGCACATGACTTTTAATGTTAAATAAATGAAATGAAATAAATGAAATGAAATACCTACTTGTTCAATGAAAGGTAGGTACTATGCGTTAATAAAAAAATTCCCGCAATTTGCGAACTTCGATTTTCGCGGTTATACTTAGCCCTGATTCAAAGACGAAGTATGTCGTAGGTGACGTGTGTCGTAGGATGATTTTCTCAATAATTGTAATAGTCTCGGATTTAGTAAATCTAAAAATCTAATTAATTACTACGAACAAGTTCACGAAATCAATTGTCTTTTGTTTTACCTTGCTAACCTTGCCACCGTGGTTCAAGTACTAACTGCGCTTGCACCATTGTAATCGATCCTATATAAAATCATGCGTGATGTGAGTTTATCACTACAATCCTCATCGTAGAGCAGCCTACAAGCATTATTAATATTGTCGATTTAATTTTGGCAATCTTTAACATAGCAAAAAATACTGATCATGACTGCTTCAGATAATTTAATATCTGCTCCAAATGCTGAAACGGATATATTTTCAAGACTTGAAGAAATGTGCGACTCCTATAGTGACAAAATGACTAACGGAAGTGACAAGAAAATGCTTCCATTTTCTAAAACTATCGGAACGGATTATTCTTACAAGCATGAAATAGTTTGGAAGAATGCAATTGGTTTCCTGATACTACACATTTTTGCTGCGTGGGGTATCATACTTATGTTTACTGGCGGTGTAAGCTTGCCAACTTTATTATGGAGTAAGTATGTCAATCATTTACCCAGATGTTTCACATATGCATCGATGTTATTTAGTTTGAGTTGATTAACATCTGTCAATTAATTAACAAAGGTACTGTTTTAACACTTTTTTTAAGGAATTCCCAAGATTTCGGCTCTCGATCCATATTTTAAATTGATATTTTTTTCAAAATGACCACTTGTTATTAATTAAGATTTTTTTTAGCTGCTTTATTTGGGTATATCAGCACCGAGGGAGTTACGATTGGCGCACATAGACTTTACACACATAAGTCTTTTAAAGCCACGCCGTTCCTTCGAGCTATGCTTCTTGTGGCCCAAACTACAGCCGGACAAGTAAGTAATCTCTTGTACACGACTTGAAATGTGACGTTCCACGGGAAAAGGTACCTTATGGCACCTGGCGCATACGTCGCATAGCATCGCAATTGTATTGGAGCGGCGTTAATAATAGCGTAAGCGCCAACCGCCATAAGGTATACCTTTACCCGTGGGACGTCACAAATAAATAAAATGACAACGAAAACGATAATTTGAGAAAACGCTAAGTATTAAATAAGCGCTCATGATCCATGTCGTACTGTTGCCTCAAAATATCTGGAAACTTTAAGGACCATGTCATTTAACTAACATATTTAAATCTCCGAGTCCGAATTCATTACTTATCAATCATTCTTCTGTTCGGGGTATAAAATGAGCGCAATATTTAGAACTACGAGTAAATATAGGTACGAATTAGTGGAAATTATGTTTGTTTTAGAATTCGATGTTCATCTGGGTTCGTGACCATCGCCTCCACCATCGGTACTCGGACACGGACGCAGACCCTCACAACTCCAAGCGCGGCTTCTTCTTCTGTCACATCGGCTGGCTCATGAGCAAGAAACACCCCTACGTCATTGAACTCGGTAGAAAGATCGACATGAGCGATCTTGAAGCTGATTGGATGGTCATGTACCAGAAGAAGTAAGTCCTTAATCGCTATTAGGTTAAGTCTACAGTGTGTGGCCTATAACGCGGGCGAAAAATTAAAACGTAGATTCTACTCCTCAAACAATAAAACATTTGTTCAACAACTTTTTGAAATTATGTGGTCTTAATATTGTCCCTTTTTCAAACAAACTAAATAATATTTTCAATGTACTTTAAATTCCGTCTAATTGACATTGCCCGTCAGTCTTGTCACCGTACAGGCATAATCAATTTCGTAATACATTGCGTGTTCGATTAAATTTTAAAGTGTTTTAAAATACAAACCACAAGTTATTTTTAAAAGTCGCTGAACAAACATTGTCTAGTTTGAGGAGTAGAATATACGTTTTAATTTTTCGCCCGCGTTATAGGCCACACACTGTATAATAGACTATTTTTGCTTTCAACAGCCAACAGATTAAATTCTACAATAACTAGAGCGATGAAGTCCTAATAGACCCCTAAATTATCTTCTTCCAATGGCCAACATTTCTGGGTCACTCACAAGGGAATGTTCCCGGTATTGAATTTGTAATTCAAAAACCGGATTCCCGGTGCTCTGTTTGTATAGATAAATTATTCCCAGAAGCACACTTTGTCACTGACGCAAAGTTATTTGTTAATTATTTAATATAATATTCTTTTGAGCTAACATTCTCGGTGATATTTCAGATATTACTACCTACTGTACTTCTTGTTCGCTGTCTTCATCCCCGCCTGGGTCCCAGTACAGTATTTTGGAGAGTCCTGGGGGGATGCCCTTCTAGTGTGCTACTTCGCTAGGTATATGATACAAGTCAATGGAACCTGGCTGGTTAACAGTGCGGCACATCTTTGGGGTACCAGGCCTTATGACCAGTAAGTTTCATCATATTGTTAAGTTTCCATCCTCTAAGTTCTAAGTCTACTGTCTTATACATTTGCACAAACTGTAACATGCAATGTAATTACTAATTTTAAAAACATAATTATATTTTCTATGTTGAAAAAACATTCAATTTGTAAATATGTAGGGCCATCGAGTGGGCGATCTTGGCTTTCATCTCAATACATTCGTATATTAAGTCAATCATTACCTATTCAAGTAGACATAATATTTTACCACCTACTATTTTTTAGGGGTCTGCAACCTGTAGAGTCCTGGTTTGTCTCCTGCATAAGTTTAGGCGAAGGATGGCACAACTACCACCACGCCTTCCCTTGGGACTACAAAGCTGCCGAATTGTCCTCCAGGTTCAACCAATCCGCAAAAATCATTAAATATTTTGAGAAAATTGGACTAGCTTACGATTTGAAAACAGCATCTCCAGAAATGGTTTGTCAATATTCGTATATATATCTATCTATCTAATACCTTTAAACGAGCAATTCTTGTTTATTTATTTATTTATATATATATTTCAGGGATCTCGGAAACGGCTCTAACGATTTCGATGAAATTTGCTGTATGGGGGTTTTCGGGGGCGATAAATCGATCTAGCTAGGTCTTATCCCTGGGAAAACGCGCATTTTTGAGTTTTTATATGTTTCCCGAGCAAAGCTCGGGTCTCCCAGATATTTACTAATTATTTAGAACAGTCCCCAAAGTCATTTTAGTAATCCATATCATTATACATATAACTAATTTTAGAGCGGCAGATATAGCACAGACACAGTAGCCCTTCTCATCGGTCTCAAGAATATAATAATTAAAAAAATATTTATTAGTGCCCTATCTAGCAATGGCCTATATACACTTTACAGCTCTTATCTTAGCGTTTATGTGTATCTAATGTTTCAGAACGCGTGCGTGGTGCGCTTTTTTCCTCCTCACTTATCATGGTCATTGGGATTTCCTTTTTTAAGACCTTAAAGTTTTAAATCTATCTATCTGTTATGTAGTTATGGGCTTATTTCAGGTGGCAAACCGAATCATTCGTACCGGTGACGGAACGCACAGCGAACTCGGCAACGATGAGGCCAGAGCGGCAGTTACAGCACCAGGCATTCTCCACCCCCTGAACCCCTTCTACAACGTCACGTACGACCCTCCGAGCGGCACGCTCAAACAAGAGGGCTTACCACTGTTCCATGATAAGGACGTCTTCAATGTTAATGGCAGCCTAAGAAACAGAAGTGCTAGGGCTTAAAAGAAGATGTACGAGTATATCGATCTCGATGTAAATGAAGATATTTTAAGAATTTAGTTTAGTTAGGTAGATTATTATGTGATATGATGGGTGATATCTGATATATGGCGATGGCCAATTTTGGCGAAGAACTATCGGGAAAGACTTCATTTTCTTTGATGTAGAAACAATTTATGAATAAAGTTGATTTCATGTAAATAATTAAGGCACATCCATATTATGGACATCGTATGACATTATTGACATGTAAATAGCAAACGCAAATTAGACATTATTAATTAGCATATAACTTTTTTAGCATATAACATATAGGTAAGTAAGAAAGAAGATGAATATTTCAAATAAACAAAAAATATAAAGTACTTACTTCTGGTCTTATTTATAACATTCAAAATTCAAACTAGGTAATTCGCTTTATTACGCAAAGGTACATAGGTAAAACTTGCACTCATTGAAGCAAACACTGATTTTTTTTTCAAAAAGGTACCTTAAACGAAGTCATACACAATTTAAATTAAAACTACACATATGATATACATAATTATTATAAGTAGATACCTGTACCTACACTCGAAAATGCTTGCAGTTTACATTTTTGTAAACATTCACAAAATTAAAGACATTGACAGTCACTATGGGTATGCTGATATATCCAGGCAGCGTGGTCTATTATCCTCGTGTAGAGCGGACTAGTGACTCGGTCACACGATGCCGACGACACGACACCCACCAGCCTGAATGAGAAGCCGGGGTTTCTCTGCATGATAGGGGCTCCTACATCTGCCTAAAATCAAAAGCTGGTTCAAGGATTGATGGTGTCTATCTAACAAACAACTACAAATGTAATACTCTTTGAACAAATGCGTTTTTATATGAACTATGGAAACGGATTATATCATTTATATCGCGTACCTATAATAAATGGTACCTATAATAAACTCAAACTTCTCCTACTTACTCATTAAATATGAATAGAATTGAGTTAAAAACATGAATCAGTCCCATAAGCCAGTCAGGATCGTAATACTATAAGGAGACATTCTTAGCTTAGTACTATTAGATGCGAGTTTCTGCTGATCAAAATATAATATAATATAATTTTCTTACCTCGCAAATAATATTCCGTGCACTCAAAGGTCCAAGGCAACCTTTATCAGGGGTCACTAAATTAGAGTCCACAGTGACCTTTAAACAGGACCTTGTAGGAAGAATAGGAAGAGTGGCAACTCTCGGTGTACAAGATTCATTGTTAGCCGTGCCAGTCCATGCCACTGTCCAAGCCACTTGTCCGGATTCCGGCGCTCCTGATATTATTACGAGTATATGTACAAATAATAGGTTTACGGTTAACATTTATTAAAAATGGGTCATGTACTCATTAACGCAAGTCTCATTACCCTTAAAATATAGAGCTCCAAGCTCTCAGGTTTGGACAAAATTTATTTGTTATTTGAGAAGTAAGTATCTCTACCCTAACTTGCTTGCTCCTTTCCTCCTGCCTTTTTTCATCTATCAAAGAGTTTTTTCTATTATAGTATTAGGAACTCACCGTAATGAGGCATGCATATCGGTGCAATAAACCGGCCGAATGGCACCACGTGCCTTAGCTTCAGCAAAGCAATATCGTTGTCCCGGTTCGTCGGTGAAAAACCAGGATGTATTATAATATCTGACACACTGGTGTTCAGAACCGGGTCACTGCCATTACCGCAGCGGTCGTGAGCTCCCAGAGTCACGCTGACTTCGTTAAACGATTTTCTGAAAAAAATTCCACCAAAAATTTTGTCAATTCGTTTAACACTTAGGTTCTGTGGTCCAATAATATATTTCGGACTACCTACTGACCTGCTTGTTACAATTTCTGGCATTACCAAGCAATTACAAAATTGATTAAACTAACTAGTTACAGTCAGCAATTTTGGACCAATGATATTTAGTCGCATTTAAGGCATTTTTCAATTTCAAATGAAAAACGCAACTACGGAACCCATATGTATATAGAGTATTTACTTGTATCAGTACTCAGCAAGTTCTCAATTATTATTTTTTTGAGATTATTATATTCAGCGTATTTTACCTATCGCCTTACTGGTATAAAAAAAATCCTACAGTGAAATTCTTACCCATAGAGCGGTGATGCGGCGGTAACAACATGTCTATCAGATATGAGGGATCCACCTATGCTTCGGGAGGCGACATTCACGGCAGCAAGCCACGGGAATTGATGGGCGGTGGTGGCCTCACCGCCCAAAAGACGGCCTGTTCTAGAATACTCTGACAGGTACCTGTGAGGAACGCCACATCCTGAAAATTACAATGATTTAAATAGCACCAGTAACGATTCCGATGATTTCCTCTTATACGCCGTCTGACGTCTGAGGGGCCGGGCACAAATGAGAATTATTCATGCCTGCAAATGGGACCTGGGATGGGGATGGGAACGAATCGTTCCTATTTGTGTCCGCCCCTCACACATGAGGTGGGAACAAATGGGAATACATCCCGATTAAGAAATATTTTAAACATTCCATAGTTATCAACCAAACGTATTTTTGTTAGAGAGCATTGTTTAATGTAAAGGCGGGCTTAATTTAATACTACTAAATAATTCAAATGAAATAAGTCAAATAAGTGACTTACTGCAGAGGCAAATTTTCTGGAATCCAAAAACATATCCAAACAATCCACCTGATATGTGTAGAGCTCCCTACAAAAATCAAAACATTAGTTTTAGTAGTAATATGTTTTTCTAACTCCATAAACAACGAGCAATTTAATGCCCCTACTCTTACTAAAATCAGACAAGATTTTTTTTTTTTTTTGTCATTTATTTTACTTTTATAAGTGGATTTAGGATATTACAACGGCTTATTAAGATATTTAAATTAGTAAATTGAACCGCCTCTTTGAATCGGAACTGTCATTGACATCAATTTTGTCATTTGTCCCAGTTAGAAATAAAATTTACTTAATTTTTCATTTGAAATATCTTACAAAGCTGTTTAAATACCACATTGCCACTTGTAAAAGTAAAATAAATGACAAAAAATAAACAAAAAAAAAATCTTGTCTGATTTTAGTAAGAGAGTAGGGGCATTAAATGGCTCGTTGTTTATGGAGTTAGAAAAACATATTACTGATCACGACTCAAATGGCACCCTGTATAATAAATGAGTTTTTAAATTTAAAAAAAACATTACTTACCTACGTTTAAAGATAAAATTTTCCTAAATACTTACAATGTTTCAAAGGTATTAAAAGTGGGCTTTACGGGGCTATACTTACCACGAGATGAACAAAATATGCACCAAATAATAAAGGGAAGATAAACATAATTATTTTCTTACAACGGCAATTTTTCAAACTTAAAATGAACTAGATCCACTAGTCTCAAGCTTGAATTGTGCTAAACTGAAGTAAATTTAGGCATCAAACAAACGCAAAACAAACTTTCCATTTTATATGCGGGTCCTTTATTTTATTTATTGACATACTGATAAGTTACAAGTTAATACATATTACGCACTATTCTTTTTTAACACACATTCTAACACATTGACACATTTTATGAGTTAACATTTACATATTTATTTATGTCTTCTTTGAACATATTTATGCAAAAATCTAAGGACACCGCGACTCGGGACCGATTTAAAAAAATATTGTTTGTCAATAATTTAATCCGCCATTAAAAAAAATCTAAGAATATAATAACGTCAAATATTAGATAATAGTCTGTTTAATGTATACTGTTTCAAGCTACATAACATGATTAGTTATGTATCAGAATTTCTACCACAATTAAATTTATATCACGTCTGTTACTCCGTAAAGATGTCATATGCCACTGTGCCAAAATATCGGAAACTCTAAGCGAGTTCAATATAATATATGTATGTAAATATATATAAATGTACAAGGTAAATATATATAAATGATTAATCTGAGCAGAAGCATCCTTGACGCGCATTATGCCGGATCCAGTACAGGTACTTGGTGACCCGCGTGTATACTCCAGGGTAACCGGAGCGCCCGCATCCGATACCCCAAGAAACCACTCCTGAAATTAATGCAGAAAATTTATTTCGTAACTAAATTTATATGGGTCGTTCTCGCATTTCGTGCAAATCGGTGTTTTCGGAAATTTACCAAAAATGTGGTGGCGTTTTCGAATATCTGTTAATGCAAGGTTGTAACATAGGGCCTAAAGTATATGTATCTCCAATGAACAATTCTAAAAAAGTTAGTATTTTCTTTATATGTACAATTAACACCCAATTTTTTCATTCATCTCTATATGTAACGCGTGAAGATATAACTTTGACCTACATTTTAACCTTAAGATACTACAAATAGAAAATTCGTTGTTTGTGCAATAAATGACTTATTTAGTTATGTTTTAAATCGTATAATATTAGAAGCTAGAAATAAATAATAAAAACTATACAGCCTTATAAGTGTATGGTTCAAGTAATTTCTTCATTACCGACGCGAGAAATAGATTAACTATATTTTGCTACATAGCGAGGGTATATAGCGCCTACCGCCGATGCAACACATTGTTCGTCAGTCAGTTGGCCGCATGATCTCGTAGCGGATGCCCGTGTGCCACTGTTAGCGAAAATATATACGATCTCTCGGGTCGGGAAGGAGTGTGGTTCTCGATAGTCTTCATCGCCATCGCGTGATTTATACAGTAAGTAGCAAGTGTACATTATTATAATTATACGTAATGAAGTGTTTTAGTGTCGCCTTTCAGATGGTTTATTCTGCAAAATTAAGGTCTGATGCCAACTGATGTAGGCGACAAAAACTTCCAAAACTTCATTCATATCGGTTTCATTCACTTCTTTTCCTTCCAATTTTACTGGGGAAGGTAATGAATGACTTAAGAAGGTAATGATAATATATTCGAGGCAGTGCATTTAATGAAAAGAGGCTTAGTAATTATAAATACTACGCTGTTATAAACATTTAAAACTGTATATGATAATAGGGGAGCCTTTGTAGTCTAAGATGGTCGACCTTCACCGATATGTCTGACGGATGAAACTTACATATTATGAAAGAAAATATGTTCCTGAACATAAATAAATAGGGTTGCTTAAAGAAATATGGTCAAGACTATTTTTAATTATTTTTTGAAAAAAAATTTTTTTTTTCAAATTTCACCGATCTGTCTGACAAACAAAATAAGTTCCAATGGAAAGTATACAACTTGTACAATATAAATCAACTAGGTTGCCTATCTTTTCCCGGTCACTATTATGTGGTTATAGGGTTGCTTGCGAAAATCCGATCACAAATAAGGGTTGCCAGGCTTTTAAATAAAATAAGAAGAGAAGACTTTTAGCGATAACTCATAAACGGCTTAACTTATCAAGTTTGCTTTAATTTTGTTTGAATGAGTTTATTAAGCACTATTTTTATGATTTTTTTTTTCATATTTTTGGATCGATTTTTCAAAAGTTAGAAGGAATAACCGTTTTTTGTTCTTTCTAAATTATTATTTCCGAAATGATTCACTTTATCAAAAAATGTTGTTTGCAAACTCCTATTTATTTTTAAAGACCTATCCAACGACACCCCACACTATAGGGTTAAAACGATAAAAATAAATTACATAGGTACAAAACGCGAATGATTTAAATATATTTTGTCTATGCTAATTTTTGAAAATTTGAAAACTACGTTTTATGTGATATGGTGCGCAGATGTTCAAACCGACTTAACAAACACTTGGGGTTGACAATCTCGACTTATAATGATGATAAGTAAATGGTAAATGTACCATCTAGCTTGAACATTATAAGTTGAGATTGTCAACCCCAAGTGTATGTTAAGTCGGTTTGATCATCTCCACAGTGCTTAAGACACATGTTTTTAATATTGTCGATTTTAATTGGTGTTAATTTTCTTGAAATACAGTTTTTTTATATTCGATTTCATAAGTTTGTTTCATTACCGTCCACAGATAAAATTACCATCTCGGCCGATTTCATTACCAGCGCGTAGTTCATTACCAGTAGCCTTATTAAATGAAAAGTAATAAGGTTACAAAGGTGCCTTTAGCAGAAAAATGTTAATAAATGAATCCACAAATTGACGAAACCCAAAAGTTTACCATTTAAAAGAAAAATTACAAATCGAGAGAATCTCACCGATTTGCACGAAATGAGAGAATGACCCATATATGATAAAACAAAATTGTAGAACTCTGTGTTCAGTGCTCAATAAGTTTCTGGCCAAAGTTTCAATTTTTAAAACACTCTTTGTGCCGTAATCTGTATTTGAGGAATTATCTATGAAAAGGGCGCCGCATAGCGTCGCGCGGCATTGTATTTATATCGGAGCATCGTTCATAATGGCGTAAGCGCCATCGACAAAAAAGGTCCCTTTTCATAGATAACGTCACATTTAGCTGTATTTATTTGTAGAGTAAGACCAAAGAAAGTCTGCAGCGCTAGATTAAAAGTAGTTTTTAAAAATCAGTATGCGACAACACCACAGAAAATGGATTAAAGAGTCTTGATACTTGTGAAATTTCTACCATATTTACCGTCTATGAAAAAATTAAGCTATACAGCTTAATAGCATAGCATACGCACAGCTTAATTTTTATGGTAAAATAAATTTCATTCCAACAATAGATGTCACTATTAATATGTAGACATATACTAATATTGATAAATAATATTGGGAGAATGTGACATTTGGCTTCATCAAAATTAATAAGCTTTTGTAATATCCGCGACGGCGGTAAATAGGTACAGAGGGCCTACCGCGAACACCGAAGTTCTCAATATGCGGGTATCTTTCTCTTTTACTACCATTAAGGCGTAATTAGATTGAGAGAGATTGATTGATTGCGTAATTGAATTGCCCGCAATTTGCGAACAAAAGTTTTCGGAAAAACGAAATAAACCATTAAAACAATAAACATATATTAAAAATAAATTTTAGCTTTAACTAGTAGGTACCCATGCCGTGAGCATAAGCATGGAGTTTGTGGGTTCGAGCTCAAAACCCGGCTAGTACCTATGAGTTTCTCGAAATGTTAGAGGAAGTTCATAAGCAGGTATGCCTATACCTATTAGGTGTGTCCAATTTGCTGTGAAACCTTAGTCTAAACCAATATTATATTATCTAAGTAGGTACATATGGTGAAGTATTAAGATGTTTCATTCCACTTACCCGTCATCAACTCCAAATTTTGTAAACATTGTCGTTTTTCAGCTTGAATCGCCTCGTGCTGACTTTTTACAAGTGTAAAATTATTCGTCATGCGGAAAAGTAACTCCCGCACGCCGGTTTTGTAAGGTTTCACCATGTTTATTCCGTTCATCACAAAACACAAGGAATATTTAAACGATTTTGACAAACATATACCATAGTGCATGACGTTTACTGACTGCTAAAAAACATTGCCATATGTAGTTTTTTAATTCGCTGTCAAATTATTGCGCTGCAGACTTTCTTTGGTTTGACTCTAAAGTTTTGACCTTTGGTCTTTTTACCTAAAAGCTCGTAGCGTTTGTCTCTCCTTTCGGCTGCCAACGGCCCGCCGCTGTCACCCTGGAATATAATGTACCTATTTTAAGTGGGTAATTTTCAATTATAAATTACCTAGTGTCTATGTAAAAGAAGTAAATTTCAACAATTAACTTTCCCTTTCAAGCCTCGAAGGATATTTCAACGTCTCACATGTGCATGGAACTCGCATATATGCCACCGCGTTGGCCAAGGACATATTAGGCTAAATTGCTTCCCAACTTGTGAATTTAAATCTCACCTGACAAGTGTCTTTCATCCCTTGGTCAGGGAAGCCGGCGCACAGCATGTCGTCAGCTATCATGGCTTCCTCGTACTTGGACTTCTTGCAGACGTCGTTGCTGAGGACGGGCAGCTCCACGTCGTTCAACACGCAGGAGTGGTTCTTCTGCTCGGTTACTGAACCCCAGCCCGCTGCTATGGCCTTCACTCCTACGTACGTGTTATCTGCCAAGTGCAATATTGTTGCAAAAAATTAACAATTCCTTTTGAACAAATCAAATCAAAAAAATCTAATCCAATGTACTAAATCAGCTGGTGTCCATTTCTTATATTGCTGTCGTCCAAGTTACTGAAAAAAAAAGCTTTTACTCGTATAGGCATCTATGCACACCCATTATCTCTGCCTTAAAACTTATCAGGAGCCCGATTCGGATTTAAAAACTTGTTACGGTTTGATCTCATTTAGATACGACAAATAAAAGTTGTGCGTGAGATACAGACCAATTCAATGCAATACACACATTCACGATCGTCAAGGTCGTATCAAAACCAGTGCAGAGCCGTAACAAGTTCTGAATAGGGCTTAAGGACAAACTAGAAGTTAAGTTAACAATAACATACAGAGGCCCTGCCGCCAAAAACGAAAATCTCAATTTCGTTATCTGCCTCTCCTGCCACTGTAACATGGAAGAGCGGTAGAGATTTTCGTTTTTCACGGTAGCAAACTCAATATTACCGTCACTATGTGGCAGACAGATAGGCTTGATCGTATCAGTAATATTAACAGGCTGGTTGAGCCGCAACAGCGCGATGTCATGCCGGAAAGTGGTGTATGTAAAGTTGTGGGCGACGATCCTTGTCACGAAGCGCGTCTCGGGGCGCGTGGTCTCGTTGCAGCGGTTGTGTTCGCCCAGGGTCACTTTTATCATAAACCACATCAACCTGCAAATAACACCGTGATATCGTCCCCTTTACTCTAGAGGGTTTACAACACCTAATATGTATCTATGAAGAGCTTCACAGATTCCCATAATGGAATCTGGCAAACGGTCATAAGTAGCTACAAATTTCATGGCAACTGTTTTTATTTTTCATTTCTCATGCTCTGAACCTGGCTTATTGCTTCTATGAAGCGAGTTTCAATTTGCAAGGGATACCTACGTTTTGGCCCTAATAGAGTTTTACTTTCAGAGTTCTTTTTTTTTTCATTTTTTAACGAGATTAACGTAATTGAAGTTCCATCAAGCCATACCTAACTTTTGTGATTGTTGCAAAGTTCACGTGTATTTTAAAATTGTCGTCGAAGACAATGACCATACAAAGACCAAAGTAAATTTCCATTTATAGGTCACAAAAGATTTGTAAGTAGGTAGTATAAATATATTTTTTAAAGTAAGTATGAAATAATGAAAAGGCAGGTAAGCCGCGGTAGATATCACAATACCGATACCCTTTAGTGCAGTGCGCAGCGGTAAGCACATAGCGATCGTTGATGAGTATACCCCCGCAGTAGAACTTCTGGAAATACATCAATCGCGCCATCCAGGGGAACTCGTTCACCACCGTCTCAACGCCCCCCACTATTCGGGAGGCTTCGTTGCGTTCACCACACCCTTAAAATACATATACATATATCGTATTTATTATTCAAATGTACGCAACTCTGTAAAAATATATAAAAATATATCTAAGAGATATCTTCATGCTGTTATTTCATGCCATTATTGTAACGTACAAGAAGTATCTCTAAACTGCTTTGTTTTATATTTTTTAAAGCAGGTACGTATTACTAGGTAAAATCTTGATAGTAAAAGCCGGCCAAGAGCGTGTCAGACCATGCTCAGAGTAGGGTTCCGTAGTTACCCTTCTGTTACAATAAGCTGAACGAGTAAATATAAACATTAAAACATTAGTAACTCCTATCATGTATATTATAAGCAAAAGGGAGTAACTTTGCAGTTTTTACCTAGAAGGGAAGACTTTTTAAAACTCTTTCAAAACTCAATAATGGCTTAACCGATGAAGTTCACCTATTTAAAGTCTTTATTAAGCTTTACTTTCACGTTTAGTTTCATATTTTTTGAACCATGGTTCAAGGACTTAAAAAAAATTAGAATCGATTATTTCCGATACTATTTTTGTTATTAAAAAAATAGAAAATCCTATTAGTTTTAAACGACCTATCCAACGACGCCCCACACTATAGGGTTGGAGCAAAAAAAAACATGGACATACAGGAGAGTAAAATATTTTTATAGTTTTTATTTTACCACTTTGTCGTCATTAACATATCTATGCCAAATTTCAGCTTTCTAGCACTAACGATCACGGAGAAAAGCCGCGGACGAACAGACAGACGGACATGGCGGAACTATAAGGCTCTCTAGTTGACTACGAAACCTTAAAAACTGGCAATAACTTAAATATGTTGGACATTTATTGCTATGTCACGGTCTTTTGTTTCTTTCAAATGAAACATAATAATGATGCATGGAAAACGGTAAAACATGTTACAAATTAATAATTTTCCTTACTTACAACTACATGCAAGGTGTAATAATACATGTTACATATTTATATATTGTAATATTTTATATGCTAGTTTTTATTCCAATCAAATATATTAACTATACAAGATAATTTTACAGAAACAAGCAAGAAAATATGTACTTACGACAATTGCATTTAGGTATTTTTTGATAATCTTCATCGTCTTGAATATTCTTTAATAACTCTTCATCAGCTTTTATCTATTGGGAAAGAAAATATGTTTTTTAACTATAATACATGATATGTGTGTATTTTCAGACAATAAAAACCATATGATTAACAGGATGTGAAAACATTATGAGAGCATTTCGTTACTATATAGTCAGCTGATACTTATTAGTCTTATTAATAATAAATAATAATTCAGCCTTTATACGTCCCACTGCTGGGCACAGGCCTCCTCTCATGTGCGATAGGGCTTGGGCTATAGTCCCCACGCTAGCCCAATGCGGATTCGGGACTTCACATACACCTATTAGTATTAGTCATATTCCTTTACTGATTTAAAATTTTGAAAACCCCGATTCTGGGATTTCCATCGATAGGTGCTTAAATCCATACATCTATCTAATTATACTCAGCAAGTTCAAATTTCATAAAATAGTAACGAAAAACTAAAATGTACTTACTGTGAATGCTAAAACAAATGCACTTAAGAAAACAACTTTCCACTTAAACATATTGAAAACGAGCTAGCAGAGGTTGATATAGAGATATTAAACAATTGATTTTGTTTTCATGTCATTCACAAACTTATAGGACAGCGTAAATCTCAATTTACTAATGTCACTTTATTGATAGACTTTATTGATGATAATTATTATCAAACGCTGACCCTGCCTGCTGCTTTTGCCTGACATTCGACACTCAACTAAAACACACTGTCACGAAAAGAGGCATACAACTATTAAGTATTTCACTTGTGACACTTTTGAAAATTCAAATTAAACTACATTAACAAATAATTTCGGGAGAACCGTGTATTTTCCAGGAGATCTATAGAGAAGACGCGCGCGCATCCCAAGGGAAACTGAGTCCTGCGTCCGCTGCGGTCTAGGTCGAGGGCATTGCTCCCTGCACTTACTATGCAAGAGCAGGGACTAGTAAATATTCAAGACGACTAAACTCCATACAATACCGCCTTCCTCGCGCGCCTTGTTACTTTTTTTCATTTTATAATACGTATAAAACCGTATAAAATTTCTGACCTACTGCTATGCCTTCTAAAAGTAAAATCCGACTTTATTGGCCGCTGTCATATGCACAAAAGTACAATTAAAGCATAGTAAAAGCATTTACGCGTATTTTTTTATCTAGTTTTAAGATTTTTAAGCATTTTCTGAGGACTCTAAATGCCTTGCTTACCTATGCTTGAAATCTGTTTTTCTGACTATAACTGTCGCAAGTCCAATTTAACGTTTTGAAATTATAAGTTTCCATAGGATGGTAGTTTTCATACGCGCAAATAACTCATCTTCCTCGCGTTGTCCCGGCATTTTGCCACGGCTCAGGGAGCCTGGGGTCCGCTTGGCAACTATCCCAGTAATTGGCGTGGGCACTAGTTTTACGAAAGCGACTGCCATCTGACCTTCCAACCCAGAGGGTAAACTAGGCCCCGTATTGGGATTAGTCCGGTTTCCTCACGATGTTTTCCTTCACCGAAAAGCGACTGGTAAACATCAAATGATATTTCGTACATAAGTTCCGAAAAACTCATTGGTACGAGCCGGGGTTCGAACCCGCGACCTCCGGATTGCAAGTCGCACGCTCTTACCGCTAGGCCACCAGCGCTTCTAACTTCTAGAGAAGTGGCTATGTAAATAATCTTTTGTTGTATGAAATAATCTAAGTGACCTAAGTGAATTAACTTTTATTTTAAAATGCGTTTAATTATTTAAAGAGCCAACGTGTATTAAGTAAATGCTACATCTTAAAATACCTACCTACTTTTGACTATGCCCTTTGTCTGAAATGCCATCTAGCGGAGATCACACAAAAAAAAATACTCCGCCCATTAAAAGGCCAATAAATAAATGAACGACGCGATAAATAAGCTACATAATTCTTTCTGTTCCAGTATTCTGGTGGGCGAGTGAGTCGAGTTCCCAAACAAACCAGTGTTTCTCAAACTTTCAAAGATAATTTTCAATCACCGCTTTTTGCTATTTTACAAACTGCGAATTGTACGTTCGCGTCAAATCTTACAAGCTAAATTAGACCCACTTCCCATTGTTCGCTTGAGCTGAAACTTCACGTACATGATTTTAAGTTGGTTGACTATGCAATAAATGGTACCATCGAGCTGATCTGGGCGCAGGAGGTGGCCAAAGGAACTCTGTGATAAAACAACGCAACCTAATTATGTTTTGGTTGGTTATAATTATTTGATATTTACCAGTCGCTTTTCGGTGAAGGAAAACATCGTGAGGAAACCGGACTAATCCCAATACGGGCCTAGTTTACCCTCTGGGTTGGAAGGTCAGATGGCAGTCGCTTTCGTAAAACTAGTGCCCACGCCAATTACTGGGATTAGTTGCCAAGCGGACCCCAGGCTCCCATGAGCCGTGGCAAAATGCCGGGACAACGCGAGGAAAATGATGATCTACAACATTGACGATTCTCGCGGCGTTTTATGGGGGCTGCCAGTCTTCTTTATTTACTGGACTCTGACAAGAGCCTTTCCTAAGCAGGTCAAGCAAGTAAGATGCTGCGACTAGTTATGCAGGGCTCTAAAATAACACAAGTAGATTCAGTGCGCCACATGCTTGAAGAATGCCCCGCCTGGGAACTCAGCCGAGCCGTATTACACCAAGAAGTGGGAGCCGACCTCTCGCTGCCAAGCGTTGTATGGGCGATGCTTGACAGCGAGAGGAGTTGGAGAGCTGTACCCTCCTTCTGCGAAGACATAATTTCGCAGAAGGAGGCTTCGGAACGAGAGCGAGAAAACGATCCGAAAGCGCATCCGCTCCGTCGACGTAGGCCAGGAGGTCGCATGCGCAGACGCAGACGTTATGCGCATTTGCTACCTCCGCCCTAGTAGACCCTTGTGGGGATTGGGGAATCACCCGCTATGGTAGTACCATTGAACGGGGGGCACTAAACTACTTAATGCCCCATAGAGCCTGCAGTCCGGTTGCGGGCTGCCCGCTGGAGCGTCGCAGTTGAATGCACACCGCGATCCTGCGCCGCTCCGTTATAGGCGGAGGTGGCACTCGTTGGGTTTTTAGACGGTAGTAGGTCCTCGCCTTTTAGTCCGTCATACCCGTCTTGCTCCCCTCGAGACGGGATGTGTAAAAGCATTTTCCCAACGTAAAAAAAAGGGCTCTAAAATAAAGGTGTGAAAATTAGAAGGCGTGAAGGGAAAACTATTTATTTAACTTAAATATAGCTATTTTGGCAAGTCAAATGGCAACTTTCACTGTCATCAAAATATCTAAGACTCAACTATAAATATATTATCATTTAGGGATTCAGTAGATTTTACTAAGAATACATAGCTATTTTTTTACTGTAAGTACACTATGAGCATAATTTCAACATTAAAAATAGCTATAATTAAAATAGTTCTCAATACAAAATACTTTTTAGCAATTTTTTATCATAAAAGAAACTAAAAATTAAGGCGGTTTGACTCCTCCGACATGTGACGTGATACTGTCATCGTTTTGATACTAGCCAGTCCGAAGTTATAGAGTTAGTTTAAAATGATTTTAGCGAGGTCTGATTTAGTGTTCCCACACTATTGGTCACTGAGGTTTGGTGTGACGTCCCAAAGGGAGATTCTACTGGTCGGTACAGTAACAGGCGTCGTCGGTGTTGTCTCTGATCCAGTCCAGATATTTCGTAACCCGCGTGTAGACGCCCGGATACCCAAGCCTTGCACAACCGTAGCCCCAGGAAACGATACCTGGGAAAATATATTTTTATTCACCTTTCAAATATAACAGAATGGTAATATTTTTTAAAGAGTAGGTTAGAAAAAAAAATTAACTTTTATATAATTATATTGTCGCAATTGGTACAAGAATGTAGGTTGCGGGACTAAACATGGCTTTCTTTTGCTTAAGACAACCACCATATCGATATAATGGAAAAAACGTGAGTATAGGTGAACTGCTCTCAATATCCACAAAAAAAAACTATTTCACTCTGAATGTACCTACTAATTATTTAGTAGGTTATGTTATAATATAAAACTCACCTATAAGTTCATAAACGTGATCTGAATTTTCGGTTATAAGAGGTCCACCGCTGTCACCCTGCAAAAAACAGAACAGGAATTAAGTCGTGATGAGGAGAGATCACACACACGATAATAATCGTGTACAGTGACAAATTTATGATTGATTATGATGATTTTGAATGGCTAAAATGACATAGGTACTTACGTAGAACAACAATAAATTTTATGACTTTTATTGCTCATTAGTATGCATTTCAAAACAGAAATCCATATCAAATCGAGCAATTTATAAGATTAAAAGCAAATAAGTAGGTACGAGACTAAGGTCCGCACCAAACTGAATGACAGTTTCATTCTGGACTCATTTTATCAGCAGTATGCTTAGTAGCTTTAACTCCCTCAATGAATTAGGTGTACGTATACGTTTGTGGACTTGTAGGCTAAACGCCTTTGGTAAACTTACAAACCTTTACAATTCTTTTTGTTGCAAGGTAAAAATTGCTATGGCAGCATTTTTTGACAGTCGGACAAACAACTTTTAACTATCAGATCCATTATGACACTTCTGGAGTTGCAAGGACCCGTAGCAACGATATCCAAATACCATCAGGAGGGCCGCTTACCACCATCGTGGTGTAAGAAATACCAAACGTAATTACTAAACAGAATAACTATACCGTAAAACGGGATGAGTAGGTTTCGCGGGGAGAGGTGGGTTATGAATGGGGAGAGAAGGTTTGAGAGGGGAGTGAGAAGGGATTTTAAGGCTACTGCTACAAAAATAATGTATTCCAATTTAAAATGGAGCTATAGTAATACGCATAATAAAAAAAAATTGATCCAACAATCTTCCAAAATCACCTTTGAATGAAAACCCCTCTCACACCAAATACGAGGCACTACGGGGTGAGGTGGGTTTTCCTCTTTATCGTCAAAGTTATGAAATTGAACTACCCAAAATAAAATAAAAACTAAAATACAAACGTCCGGAACACATATTATATACACCATTCAGTTTTCATATGTAAAAATAAAATGTTATCGAGGTTTGAATTTCAGTTTTGACCCTACTCACCCCATTTTACGGTACATGAATATAAATTTTATCACAGCTTGTATTAAGGTCACTGCGGGCAAGACCGTCTACAAGGCAAGTCCGTCTACACGTTATAACTTTTGAATTAAGAGGCGTATGCCGCTTTGGAGTCTAGTCGATTAATCAGTTTTGCGCGTTAGTTCCCTCACTCTAAAACAGATGGCGCTGTGACAACCAATTTCAGAGCAATCCGCCTAAATAAGTCATTTCGTGTTTTGAACTCGAAGTCATAGTTCGACAGCCGTTCGAAAAAATTTTGTTAAAAATAGTTTTTGAAAAGATTGTGCATCAGAAAGTACCTATATAAGTAGCATAAGAACCAGTTATCTTTATTCTGTGTTTAAAATATCAGAAATAGGCTTAGTTTTGTAATTATACGTTCCACCATTTATCACATTAAAATTTTACTAAGTTTTAAAGTCCGTCTATTCTGTACAAGGCAAGTCCGTCATATGCCGCCGGACTTTCGTTAAATCAGAGATTACCAACTGTTTTTGTGACTTTAATATTATAACGATTTGATAAGGTATCGACAAATCCGCCTGACATTGCGCATGATGTTAGTTTCCTATATTTTCATCTCAGTAAATTAAAAGAAACTAATAAAGTACATTTTAAAATTTCTATTGGTCTTTTATTTCGGAAATCCAAAAAATAATTACGTGTAATTATTAGCCATAAAAGGTTTACCACCCCATTTTCGTAGTTTATGCCGGACTTGCCTTTATATTAGAAAAATGGCGTTTATTTCGAATCTGAACCCTATATTAACAAGTTGAAAGTACACTTTTCATTGTCTTGATTCATTCTTTTTAGGAATTCGACTACGAACATATACGCACCCATAGATTGGCTGATATCATTACTAGACGGACTTCCCTTAAACTACAAGGGAAGTCCGTCTACTCGCCGTCTTTTCAAAAATACTAATGTTTTTGCTTAATTTATGATTAAAATGATCGGTCACTATGGCTAAACTATTAATTATTAAATTCTTCATCGTATGCGATTACAAACGGTAACGTAGGTGAATAATTAACGCAACTAGATCACTCCAAAGTTTAAAAAAAATAAAGTATGCCGGTCTTGCCCGCAGTGACCTTACTTACAGTACAAGCATCTTTATGTGCCGTCTTCGGGAACCCGGCGCAGAGCATCGCCTCCTGGATCCTGGAGGCGTTGTACTTAGTGTTTCTGCACTCCTGGTTACTAAGGACAGGTAACTCGGCCTCTAGGAGCGTGCATGACCAGTTTTTGGTCTCGCCAGTTGCGCCCCAGCCAGATACTGTTGCGATGGAGTTCTCGTAGGATCTTCCTGTGGACACCACGTAAAATTAAAAAGAAGCAATTGCGAATCTGACATTTATTCATACCTACGTAATTAAATTGTTTTCTTAGAACTTTGTAATTTGCGATAATGAGGCCATGTCCATGTACCTGCACCTGCCTCAATACCTATACTTAATCTACACAGCTTTTGTGAAATTATTCTTGTTAAATTCGTACAGGCGTTTCTTAACTAAACCTACCTAATACCAATAGCATATGATAGGATAGGACATTCACCATTATAAGCTGTCCTATTTGTGTCTCATCCGATAGCCAAAATCGAACAGGACTCTGATACTGCTATCTATTGTTTTGGCGGCTAGACGACAAGTTTTTTTAATGGTAGGTATCCGTCCATCCGATTTGTTTTGAGGATCAAATTCAAGATATGGGACCCAAACACAAAATACAGAAACGACAGTCAAAGTCTGACAATCGTACAAAACGGTACGTATCGTGACGTCATGATCACGATCACGAACCTGTCTTAAAGAGTGGAAAACAAGAAAATTGCTATTTCGACCGTGAAATATCATCCTGATTCTATGAGTCAAATTTACCTTGATACTTCGGCAAGCACACGGGCCGGACAGCGTGGGAATACGTAACCGGTGAACTGATCTTCAGCAGGGCGATATCATTGCTCAGGTCGGAGAGAGAAAAGTTGTGGGCTACAACTTTTGTGACGTAACGGGTGATAGGTCTCGTACTTTTGTCGCAGCGATCGTGCTCGCCGAAAGTCACTCGGAACATAAACCACATGAAACTGAGAATAATAAAAAATGTCTCACTTTAAATAAGAAGGTCTAGGAAGGCTTTAAATAGTGCTGATTATGAAACCCATGCAAGCAAACGATCCAAATATAATCCCAATCGTAACGAGTTACTGAAAAATTGTCTGTAAAAAGTTAAAACATAGTTGCTATAATCCGAGGACCACCTGTGTTGTACATAATTGCACAGCAAGGTTACAACTTAAGTCAAACATAATCTATAGGTCTACCGTTTAACTGAGGTGGTTGGTAAGAAGTTATGGTTATGGTCAACTACGACCTGGTTGAAGGCTTGGCTGCACGAAGCTGATATGTGTTATATTAAATAAGTTAACATCTTGACTTATTTAATATAATACATATCTCCGCGCAATTTCTTTATCAACCGTCTGAGATTATTGAACTAACTATGATTACTAACGTAATATTAAAAATAAGTTAATAACTCAATGTCTGAGACAAATGGTAAAGTTATACTTTTGTATTTTCTCTGTTTAGTGGTAAACTGAACAATTGTTTTAATATTTTTATTTATTGTTATTTTTCCACACTGACCCCTTCAAACAATGCGCGGCGGACACGACGTATTTGTCATTGATAAGGGAAGCCCCGCAGCCGAAGGAGTTGTGGTAGATGAGCCGCGCCAGCCACGGGAAGGCGTTCGTGCTGGCCGCGGAACCGCCCACGATGCGAGCCTCTTCGTTACGTTCGCCGCAATCTGAAATTTTTCACAATTATAATTTTATGACGAAAGCAGACACGTGGAGTGATGCTAATATTTTCACCGGATATCAAATCTTCATCATCATCTTTCTAGCATTGTCCCGGCATTTTTGACACGGCTGACCCTGAGGTCCGCTCGGCAATCGTAAAAGTATCACAAGATTTGGCATATTTTGTATTTTAATTATATTTCTGTTTTATTTTGTTTGTACCTAATTGTAATTTTAATTTATGTTACTATGGACTTTGTCTGAAATAAAAGAATTTCATTTTATTTATAGGCACTAGTTTTTAAGATACCGACTCATCAAGCGGTCATGACTCCTATCCAATCCAACTGAACTGAACTTTTGAGATTAATAACTAATCTGACGCTTAGATGGATTAAAAGCGAATCAAATGTGTGTTGACTAAGGACATGCAAACCAGTTAAAAATGAGTATGAATATTTATAAAAAATTACCATGGTATATTTTATACCGGTTGCATTCCGTAGTGTTGACATCTGACCAATAGGTATGAGGTGCAATTAAGGTCATAATTAATATATAAATATGTTTCCTTATCCATATCGACATTCATCGATTGAGTAAATATTCACTTCTATTTATTAGGTACACATTCAATATTTACGATACTGCAGTATACTTTCGACTAGACAATTTGGGAAAAATCTCTCTTTATATTTAAGAGCTATGCTCTTGTCGGTGGAGTAATCGCCACTCTTCTCTTTTCTGGGCCAGCCTTTTAACTCCCTCGTATGACACGACAGAAACTCTATCTTTTATCTTGGGAAAAATAACTATTAATAAATAATATTGCCTTCGATTAGCGCGATAGCCACTCACATGATTCCGATTTTAACAAAAGGTGCCCTGAACTGCTCTGCCATTTCGCAGATACGACGGCACAGTGTCATGATATTTTCAAAAATCGATAACTTTACTTCTGCTAAAGCATTTGCAACGATTCTTTTGGTTTTTTAATGATAAAGAAAGAAAGAATTTATTTTACTACTATAGCATTGTGCTGTTATAATAAAAATAATTATTAAAAATTCACAAAGTTGACCCAATGAAATAATGTCCGCGTTATAGTAGAAAACTATTTTTAATTAAAAATCTAAATCGATAACGTATCTTTTTTTTGTATTCAATTTAAAGAAGACTTAATAAGCTTTTAATTGGTACTAAACATCTTGATAGCTCACCTATGAAATTGCCGAGTAAAACTAATTCAAATTCCGATAAGAAACTTTCGAATTGCTCAATCTGCTGTGAAACTATATATTATGTTCATGATTTTTTTGTGGCTAATTTAGACACTGAAGTACTAAAATATAGTAAAAAACAGTTTAAGACACTAATAATCTTGAAATAAAATGCATAACTTATGCAATTATAACGATGATAGTAGCTATATAACTTAAAATAACAAAAGAGTATCTACGTACCTACTAAATTTTGGTGTTTTTATAATTGCCGATCACCAACAACCGAACTAACTTATAACTACACTAATACGTTTAATACATCCACCATAACACACACTTCACAACATATTATGCACAATAAACCAATAATAACTATTAACACATAAAATTATACTGATTACAAACGTAAATAAGCCGGTAAACTGACTTCTTCCATCTCAAAAATAAAGATGGCTACCCATTTAGGGTGGAGACACAACAGCGCGCGGTGCAGATGTTCAACAGAAATAGGAACTTTAAAATTGTAATACCTAATTAATTATTTATTTAATCGTATAATTATTTAGTTTATTCAATGTAAATAGCAAAGAAATATTAGTAAATACAAATTATAAGTAAGTAGTAAAAAAAATCCCAAAACGCGTATGCAACGCGTCTAGTACACCACATGCCTTACGATATGCAGAAATGCTTTAAGCAACCACAGTTGCCGGGTTTGTACTTACAATTTACCGTCACATGTTTTGATCGCTAATCCTGTGTAATACACAGTGATTTAATACATTCTATGGTTTATTAATGTAACTTAATAATCGAACTAGTTAATGTCTATTGGTTGCTCAAGATATATTTAGTAATCTTAGAAATGTAGGGCATTCAAATAAGAAACACGTCAAGAATCTACAGAACTATTGTTTTGAAGTGATATTATTTGGTCATCAATATTAAGTAGGTCTAAAATATAGTTTTAAACTAATAGACCAATAAACGCGGAGTAGTTTAATATACATTACTAATAGAAATATCTAAATTTGAATACTTGAGGCATTTTAAAACACGCAGCAACTTTTTACACATCGCACTTCCTGAACAACTTGCAAAGTAAAATAGATAAGAAATACTGTGGTTGTGTCTATATGGTTGAAACATTTTTTAAATATTGTCACGTTGGTAGTCTGTGTTTTAAAAATTGTTTATACCGTATCTGTGCAGCCCTTCACAGATAATAAATAAAAAACCGCATACACTCCTTTTGCAACTCGAGTTGCGACGATCATTTTAGAGGTGCGCAATCTTGAAACTCTAGTTGCTGGAATCATGTGAGTGGATAGTTAGGTACTCATGAAATAAATCTATGTAAACGGATTATATCGTGTAATGAATTTAAAATATGTATGTACATCTGGACGTTTCGAACCCTTATTTGTGATTTAAATCATTATATTTACTTACTCGATAAAATCAAAACCCTAATCGGGAAAATAAAACTTTTATTTCGTGGGTAATTACATAAATAATCTTAAAATGTATAATTTAAGGTCATTGGGATACAAATATTAAAAGAGGTTGATGAACTAAGTTCTTTGATGTTTATTTTTGTAACGATTCAATGTCAAAATCAATAACAGGTATAAAAGTACATATTTGCCATTATAAACGTCGAAAATCAACTTTATACTTGAGAAATGGATTCTTCGCCTTGTATCAACCACGCTGTTCCACTATCAGCCTTCTGAAACACGTCTGCAGCCCCCTGTCCCACCCTGACCGCATCCTGCCACGGCATCCCATCGAACATTTCTACGAAGTCCTCTTGATTCTCCTCGATTTCCCAAGTTTTGTAATCAGTGACAAGATTCGTGGACGTAATTCCTGGACAGATGGCAAAGATTCTCACGCCAGTTTTCTTGAAATTATAGTCATGCCCTTTACTCTTCGTAAAACCAAGGACGCCAAATTTAGAAGCTTTATATGTAGGTAAATATGGATCCACCATAAACCCATAAATCGAGGATATGTTGATGATAGTGCCGCCTTTCCCACCACGGTCAGTCCTCATAATTTCCAAGTATTTCAATGACCATTCTATGACCGCTGTTAGGTTTATTTCGATCACCTTCCTCGGGTTCCTTTCGTTTACAATACCAGCACTGTTCACCAAGACGTCTACCGTTTTGTACTTGTCTAAGATTACCTTCGTAACTTTGTCTAAGTCTTTAGTGACGTCGCATAGAATGAACGTAGCCTTATTTCCGTGCTTGGCGTTTAGAGTTGCGGTAGCTTGGTCCGCCTGCTGGGCGTTGAGGTCGAGGAGGATGACGCGGTGGGCGCCGTGCTGAAGGAACGCGTCGGCGATGGCGAGCCCAATGCCGCTCGCACCGCCGGTCACTACCACGGTAGTTCCTTGCAAATCTTTCGACATTGCCACGTCTTTATACAATGAGATGTAAATAAATACTGGTACAAATCGCTGAATCACTATCTTATTACATCGTTATCGCAGGAGCAAAACAAGCCTGTCAGAGAACATATGTAACAGAATGTCTGTTTTGTATAAACGGAATATCCTGCCTACACATTCTAAACCTCTAAGATGTGCTTCATATCTGGCATGAAATTTTCGTTCGAAAAGGTCAATAAAACTTATATGAATAATCGTGTCAACTTGAATAATAAGTCACCAATGTATTTAACTTTTCTATCAACTATAACTCATTTTATTTCGATTTTCGTAACAGATTAACCATAATTTTATCTAAATTTTCTACTGAGTGCTACATTATGAACTCATATAGATTCATTCATTGTCGAAAGGAATGTCACTTCTATTATTGTTTATTTGTCATAATCTTTCAGTAGCTAATACTGTCAAACGATGTATGGTATGGTATGTATAATTATTACATTAACAACTAATAATTGATTTCTTTTTCTTACTTTAATACGCTACTAAAGTCAAACTGGTCAAAGTTATCTTACTTTTTGTTGCGGGTCATAAATTGTGTTAATGAACAATTGTTCAGCGATTGCGTCAATGTCATCCAGGTACCTTATATTTAGTCTATTTAGTCTATTTAGTATGAGTATACCTACCCATATAGATTTATACATCAAACTTAGACTACACAAATTCGGTATGTGAATGTAATATGTACAATAGACTGACAAGTATCTGGTATACAAGACCGCATTTACTTATGTATAGGCATATTAAAACGTCAAAACGTTAAATTGAATTCCACTGTCCTTTGTCACATGCTTAAAACTTTAGAGTTTTAATTGTAGTCTTGTGCCTACGACAACCATCAGAGTTACTCCAACTTAAATAAAATTATAGGTATCTAACAGACGACTGTGTTAGTGCTAAATCCACAACACCACCCAAATTATAAGAAAGCGACCATCGTCCGCGTGTAGAATGCAATTTTTATTTTAAATTAGACTACCTTCGTATAAATGTATAAGAGGTGTTTTGTTTACTAAGTAAGGGACATACCACACTAGTATTTGTAGCGTCATCAACTTTTTATCAGCACCCGTACTATCGGAAATGAAATCCAATAACCGTTTTTGTGATTTAATTTCCACTGATTTCCATGTGGAAATCATAATATACATGTGTATATAGGGTGATTCATGAGACGTGAGCAGGACTAAGCCTACACAATCAGTAAATGTAGTAGAATCGTTCACCACAATATTTAAGTAAAACAATCACGCTTTTTTTCTGTTGTTATACTTTTTGGTAAGGACAAATTTAATTATCTACTATCATGAATACCCTACAACATTTAATTCACAAAGATAAAACATTTTTAACCATAATGACAGCACATAGAGTATGAAGAAAATGAAATGTCACACTTGAGTGAGATACGATTTTTCAAAAGTAACCAGTCTCCGATGACATTGAATTTGGCACTTGTTAAAATGGATAAAACAAAGAGGGTGACCATAAATGTCGTAAATAAATTAAAACTTTTTTTAAACAGTGTAAAATAAATTAAAGTTAATCTCACAAATACTGGTACGCAACAGTTGTTTATTACTTACTGTATGCGTAGGCTTGATCCTGCTCACGTCTCCTGAATCACCCTGTATTGTGTATGCACCTGTTTCATTTGGCTCACTTCAAGCATAGCATAGCATAGCATGGTGCACAAATGTTGCGTCGACGCTGCGTTACGAGTTACGAGTACCTACGTTGCCGCTGCGCGAGCACTAACACTAACAAGACAAACAATACCAACGCTCGAAAGGCGCTAGTGTGAGGGCTCTCTTAGACCAACTGCAACGTCCGCGTGCACTTCCCATACAAGTTGCAGTCCGTCTGTACCGGCCCTTAGATGTCTTCTATTTTCTTAACCTTTTAACCGCCATAGAATACGTCATCGAGCGTGCTCGTGTCGCCGGGGGGTACGAAGTTACACGAAGTTTTGTCTTATTTATCAGACAGCGGCGAAATGAGCCCGATATTGTATGTCTTATATATCAGTCTACGGCGGTTAAAAGGTGAAAAAAATATATTTTATTTATATACGTTGATTTTTGTATTGGTTGTGCCATGATTCATTAAAAGTATTTATTTTTAAGTATGTAGTACATAACTATTTTTTATGCAAATACTATTTATATTATAATATTACTTACTGCATTGACTGCATGGAGGCAGGTGACGGTGTTCTAGCCGGGCCCGCACGTTTACATATGCTTCTTCGGAAACTGATAACGATTCCGTCACGGGTTGGAATTCCGGTCCGGATTGGGGGTCTGATTCATAAACTATTGGCTGATCCTGCAAACACAAAACATTTAATGCATTACAGAATAATCAGTCTTAATCACGTAACTGGCAAGTAATGTAGCTTATTATTAACTAGCGACCCGCCCCGGCTTCGCACGGGTAGTGCAACGAATTTACACTAAACCTTTACAAATTATACACCAAAACCTTCCTCAAGAATCATTCTATTAATAGGTGAAAACCGCATGAAAATCCGTACAGTAGTTGTTGAGTTTATCGCGAACATACCGACAGATCGTCGGCAGGGGACTTTTTTATAATATGTATTGATTTCAATCTTGATACATATTTGAATACCTATAGGTATGTATTCGGAAGCTAATGAAGAAAATATTTAAGAAGGCTTCACATTTTTTTGGATTTTTTTAACTTAGTTCAATAATTTAAATATCTAATAATTATACGACAGCTGATAATCATGAATGAAGTAGGCTCGTAAACAAAAAATCATGTCGAAAATGTCCAAGTGAAATATCCGTTACCAATATTTTTAGGTCAAAAACGGGTTCAAAAATTAAGATAAAAATTGCTTGGAACCACCAAACTCAGACCCCTAACGGCAGGACTCAGATCATTGCAAATTAGCTCTAGTAGACAAATGCATTAAGTAAATACATGTACCTGTATTGATGATAAGTAATTGTAGTATTTAGGTAATATATAAATATATGTGTTGCAAATGTATGTACACCTGAAAAGGTAAAGTCTCAGTGTAACGAATGTGTAATTGTATTTTCGACCTGCAATGTAACCTGATTCTTATATACAATAAAAACTTTGAACTTTGAACTTTGAACTTTGAAAATGAAAGATATAGGTAACAAAGTAAGTATAATAATATTATATTTGTAGGCCACCCGTACTGAAAGCGAGGACCTACAACTATAATAATAGAAGAAGATAAAACTTATATTAGATATACAACACTACTAGTAGGAACATGAGAGACATTTAAACCTACTTATTGTATGTTACATAAGAAAAGAAAAGAGTCGTGGAATGTATTGGGCCCCATACATTCCATGCACGTCTCTTTTCTTTCCTTACAGACTCTATTAGGAACATAATTATTTTTTTAGTTTTGACAAAGTTATTTTAGACATAAAACACCTAAAAAGAACTAATATTACTAATGTTTATTTATAACGAGAAACTGCATAAATTGTACAAATAAGATTAAGTAATAATTACACTCACCTGAGGTAGAGTACTTCCTAGACACAAAACTATGAATAATATTGTAATACGACACCACATTTTACTCCCGTTTTAATATTTTTATTAATAATTGTTTATGTACCACGCGATCATGTGGTCCGGGTTTAAAAGTGTACTAAGTCGTTCTTTGATCTCTCGGTATGGACACTAACGGAGCTTAAAATGTTGCTTTTGAATGGGCCAGAGAGAGGCATCTCTTTTTTATACACTTACTCGTACATACATATATATTATAATCACAATATGTTTATAGGGTTCCATACCTCAAAAGAAAAAAACGGAACCCTTATAGGATCACTCGTGCGTCTGTCTGTCTGTCCGACCATTCCCTCCTATATCTCCGACACTACTGGGTTTAAAATTTTGAAAAATACACAAAATAGTTCTTTATCTATAGATATCAGGAAAACCTATTAGAAATGTGCAGTCAAGCGTGAGTCGAACTTAATTAATTAGTTTTTGATCCGACTCCTACGGGTTTTTTAAAGACATTTCATTTATGTTCCACATAAAAAAAATATATTTTTAAAAATTGGGTAGGTAATGTACGGAACCCTTGCAACGCGAGTCCGACTCGCACTTGACCGGTTTTTTGTAAACAAGTACCGTATCTCGATGTCGAGAGAATAATGGAATAATTTTACTTAAGGGCACGTGAGTTTGATTGCTTTCAAAAAAAAAATCAAATCAAAATACATTTATTTCAGATAACTATGATCCATAAGTACATGATACATTTAAATAAAATTACAAAAACAATAATAATCACACATTTAAAAATTAAAATAAATAAAATAAAATAAAATTAAAACAGTTAAAATTAATAAATTAAGCACATCAACACTAATTCATTTTTTTTTTTAAACATAAAACAAATTCATTTTTTTTTAAACATAAAACAAAGATTAAAATCACAGTAGGTATAATATCTTAAAAACTATTTGTCATATGATACACACCCCTTGAGACTGTCTACCCACTGTTTCTGTATTTGACAGCTACACATTCTATCAGCAATGACTTTTAGAATGCTGTTGTGACTATCTCTCAATCGCCTCTGCATCGACGCGTACTTTTTGCGCATTATGGCGTGAAAACCATCAACGCGCGCGCCTACGAACATACCTGAGGCGCTGCATCTGCGGGGCAGTCCCATCAGCATTCTAAAAGCATTGTTATAGAGGACACGCAGGGCGTCGTATGCTCGCCGCGTGTATCTAGTCCATAGGCTACCCGTGTAGAAGATCTGACAAAAGGCTTTAAAAAGAGTTATTTTAACTTCCTGAGTGCTACGGGCAAACCTACGGGCCAGCATGTTGCTTCTCACAGCCAACGCCCTGCGCTCTCTCTCAATGTCAGGGACATCAGACAAAGTCTCAGTGATGATGTGCCCTAGATATTTAAACTGCTTAACTATGCTCAGCTCAGAACCATTCAGTACAACCGGAGGAATATTGGAAGGCTGAAAATTTCTTTCCGTTTTAAAAACCATTACCTCACTCTTCTTACAGTTGTACTGTAAGCCATGCGCTTGAGCATAGTTTTCACACGTACGGACTAGCTCACGCAACGCTCCGACCGAAGGGCTCAGCAGCACCATATCATCAGCATAACTAAGATTATTAACACAGGTACCGTTAATGTGGCATCCGGCATGCATGCTGCTGAGCTCAACGATCAGATCGTTCACGTACAAGTTAAATAATTTAGGTGACGTTAGTCCGCCTTGTCTTACACCACATTGTAACTTGTACTCGCTAGATAGCACGTCCGACCATTTAACCTGGTTTACTTGGTTTCCATACCAATACTGGAACAACCTAACGCACTCCTCGGGCACACCCGCCTCCACCAGCTTCTTCCATAGCAACTCGTATACAACACGATCAAAAGCTTTGGAAAGGTCTAAAAAGCAAGCGTATACGGGTGTTTTGCGCTCGGTGTATTGCGCAACCGTGTGTTTTAGACATAATATTGCGCTTTCCGTTGATTCACCAGCTCTGAATCCAAACTGTGCATCATGAAGTTTGAGGTGCATCTCGAGGCGTGCGTCCAGTAAACTGTCCAGTACCTTTGCCAGAACTGTAGCTAAAGAAATCGGCCTATAATTTGAAACATCTGATACGTCTCCTGTTCTGTCCTTAATAATAGGTACAACTAAGGTTCGCATAAAAGGCTCAGGTAAGTAGGAGTGTCCCATACACAGGTTATAGAACATGGAAAGCACACGTGGTAAGTGTATACCAGCAAACTTCAGGTGTTCGATGCTAAGTCCGTCATGACCGGGCGATTTGCCTTTATGCATCTTACGTATGACTTTATCTACTTCAGAAGCCGTATACCTCGTATAACACCCCGCCCTGCCGGACCCAGCACCGACACCAGAGTTCCGCATAGTTAATGTGACATTGGAAGGAACAAGCAGTGGGTCAACTGTAAAATGTTTTTTAAAGGATTCCGCTATCATTTTTCGATCCGTAATTCCATTAACGTTAATAGGGAGGCCAGGTTTACTATTCAAACTATTGGTTTTCTTCCAAAAATCCCTAAATCTTTTTGAGGAATGTGCTCTAGCCAATTTGTCCATTTTAATTTGGTCTTCATTAATCTGGCACCATTTTAACCTCGATTTGAAAACTTTTCTGCTTTCGTACATTTCCTGATAAAGTGGACCGGAAGAAGGTCTACCTACGTCAGACCAATATTGAAATTTAACCCTGGCCTCTCTGTGCGCCTCCGCGACGTGCTTGCTCCAACCAAGTACATAGCCGCCCTTCCGTCGTACAACGCGCTTTCCAGTACTTATAGATGCCTCAGTCAATATTCCTATGATTTTATTATACATAGCATCCAAATGTTGCCTATGCTCTTTATTTGTACACATATAGTCACAACATGCACGTAACTCGTGAGGAAAATCAAATTCACTAAACCTTTCATGACACAACCTTGAGTATGCCCTGACCTGCTCTGGCTTACGGTTGCCCCAAACTACGTTTTGACTCACCAAGTTTTTATAAATAGGGCTCGTAGACGTATGTGTCAGCTGATTCAGGTCACACTCAAGTACAAGAGGATAATGGTCGGACCAAAACACGTCATATATAACTCTTACATCTCGAACAGTGTCATAAGCAGCCTTTGTCGTCAGACAGTGGTCTAGCCACCTCTTACACCCGTGGGCTTCGCTTATAAAAGTGAAATTATCAGAACTGAGGCCTAGTTTGTCAATATCGGTACAATGCCAATCAAGATCGTCACAGAACTTTAACATTTCCTTATAAAACAATTGATTCGGGTGTGCATTAAAATCCCCCAACATAAAAGCTGCTTGGACATCACTATTATCGTTTATTATTGCATTTAGTTCACTAAGACATACCGTAAAGTCATCGAGATTATCCAAACAATCCGTGGGCATGTAAACACTAAACAGTAGAATCGCACTGTCACTATCACGCACCTTTACCTTAATACCTACGATACGCGCACTGTTACATTGAACAACGGTAACCGAGTGGAAAGCGCTTTTCCGCCACAATAAAGCTACTCCTCCGTGTGGCCTACCAACCAGCGGACCCTCCGATAAGTCCACGGCCGACTTCGCCGTGTAACCGAACTCATTGCTAACTGTCTCTAGGATAGGATTTTCAAAAGAAAGTAGCCACGTCTCTTGTAGGGCCAAAAGATCAGCCTTTCCACAAACTTGTCGCACCCCGTCGATCGAACGTTTCAATGACTTGCAGTTGTAGGTAATAAGTTTAGTTAGCATTTTGCAATTTACGTTATCTAAATTATCTATTTATTTCTTTCTTTCTTTCTCGAGCTCTGCAAACTTCACGTAGCGCCTAAAAGAAATTCCATCGGGCCAGAAACTACCATCTAAGTATATATCTAACTTCTGCTTTGCTACTAATACTTTGTAGGTATTGTAGTCCCGTTCCTTTGCACTGTTTATCTTCCACAAAGTAACCCTTTCCATCGTTTTTTCAAATATATAATCACGTATGTCAGCCTCCGAGGCGTCTTTGTGCACATAAGATATATACAACGGCACTTTAGACTCTGCCGCTTTAAACTTAGTGTTGGTTGGCGGCGCGGCCTTGCCTTTACTAGTCATAAACATATTTCTAAGGCGATAACGCTGAGTTTTAACAAATTCCTCACTCGGACGAGATAATTTCTTCGCGGGGTTTATTTTTCTAGCTATATCCGCAAATGTAGCATTAGTTGTGCTAGTCCCCGGCTGTATGTTATTGTCATACAAATCTGGTGGAGCCACACTAAGTATCTTGTCATTATTATCAGATTGCAGCGGTCCCAGCTGAGTATGCATAGACAGCTGCTCAATCGCCGAGTCACTAGTTAACGTCAGATACGAGTTCGACGTTCCGTTATCAGGCGCAGGTGCAGGTGAGATAGTTGCATGTGGTGACCCGTGTATCTGAGCAGGTTCGCTATCTGCGCTCGCCCGCCGGTCGTTACCCTCATCTTGTTCGACCAGTGACGTCACGCTGCAATTGTACGACAACCCGTATGGACCGCTGTCTAAACAAGCACCGCGCACTCTGTTTACATTCAGATTGCCATTGAAAAAAGAATTATGTTTATTTTGAAGTAATTCCACCTCTTCCTTAGTGGCATAGTTGTCCTTAATGGAATTTACTTCAGCTCGTAGTAACGACAAATCTTTTAGAAGTCTAGTTACGTCTATAAAATCCCAGGTCACTGGAGGAAGTCGATGAAGGTCCTTGGCTACAAATATCGGCAGTTCCTCTGGGTTAACGTCTCTAAATAGTCTTAGCATGTCTTCCAGGTCTCTGGTATCCTTGCCATCGCCTCTCCTCGATATGTACCGCTTTCCGGACTTCACAGATTCAAACAGTAACGACTTTGCCTTGTCTATTTCTTCCGTCCTAAAGTTTGTTTTACATATTCGCATGATGCTCTCATTGTCCATCACTCCAATTTTGTTCTGCATGAAAGCTAGAACTTCACATATCACAATATTACACATTGCACATTTCACTGTTGCCGGCGACATCATGAAATCGAACTCGGCGCGAGCCAATCACGCGCACACCGTAAGACGTTCGTGCGACGACTGAACTTTAACAATTAGCTCAATCATTATAATTCTAGGAACATTTAGTCATCTAAAACTGTGTGATGAAACTGGCCTTGAATCATCTGTTAGTTACCTTCGAGTTGGATAAAACAAAAGTTGATCGGAAACATCTTTTTTCTCAAGTTTCTGTTACAAACAAACATTCATTTGTAAATTTCTGACGGTCCTAGTCATGGCGTAGCCATATTAATCGAGATTGAGACTGTGTTCCTTACTTCTTAATCCTGTGCTAAACAGGTGAAGCCTCTCGTTGTTCTTGACCATATCCGTTTCCGTCGTCAGTTCACCTTGATATAAGGTATTATACTCGTAACAATTCATATGTGTATGTACCTATCTTACATATGTTTCCCAATTGCATATACCAAAAAAGCGGCCAAGTGCGAGTCGGACTCGCCCATGAAGGGTTCCGTATTTAGGCGATTTATGACGTATAAAAAAAAACTACTTACTAGATCTCGTTCAAACCAATTTTCGGTGGAAGTTTACATGGTAATGTACATCATATATTTTTTTTAGTTTTATCATTGTCTTATTTTAGAAGTTACAGGGGGGGGGACACACATTTTACAACTTTGGAAGTGTCTCTCGCGCAAACTATTCAGTTTAGAAAAAAATGATATTAGAAACCTCAATATCATTTTTGAAGACCTATCCATAGATACCCCACACGTATGGGTTTGATGAAAAAAAAATTTTTGAGTTTCAGTTCGAAGTATGGGGAACCCCAAAAATTTATTGTTTTTTTTCTATTTTTGTGTGAAAATCTTAATGCGGTTCACAGAGTACATCTACTTACCAAGTTTCAACAGTATAGTTCTTATAGTTTCGGAGAAAAGTGGCTGTGACATACGGACGGACATACAGACGGACAGACAGACAGACATGACGAATCTATAAGGGTTCCGTTTTTTGCCATTTGGCTACGGAACCCTAAAAAGTGATTGTAACATGGTTTGCATCTAGAAACGAGCAAGTTAATACAAAGCTACCAGTGGCGGTCGTCCGTAGACCGACTTCTCTATAATTTTCAGACAAGCAGTTTCCTTGACCTCATGGTGAAAAGTATTTCCCAAATTAGTACCGGTGTGCTTACCAATATGTCTAATAGTTGACACATGTTAATATCTACAAGCTGATAAAACCCACTGCCCAACTTTTTAAAAGTAATAACCGATGATAAACTATAATTTTGCTAATTCACGAGTGAGCGTCATTTTAGGTCCCCGGGAGGCTGTACGACATGTTTATTTGGCAATGACCTCGCGGATCAATGAACTCTCATCGCCGCTCGATCTGCAATCGATACACTAGCTAGCCAATACCAACCTTATTAAACACTTTCGTAAAAGCTAATATTCGAAAACAAAAACATACTTTAGGAAATGTTAATTTTTGGATTTACGATTTCGGTAAAGGTTTCGGAAAAATGTTAATGAGTTCAATGTATGGTGTTCGTGTGACTAATCACATTGCAATGCAGGTCTGTTATTCCTTAACGAAAAAGTCTTTATACTTTTCAAACAAAAAAATGCTTAAGAGGAAAGTGGACGACCGTTTCTCAATAAAAATGTAATCCCCGTTTTTTTCTGTATATTAATCAAAGCTACTCGTATGTTGCTCAGTAGGCAACCAGTTTTTTTTACAAATTGAAATATTTTGTAAGTATCGCCTCTTAGTGAATTTCGAAGTTATAGATAATAGTAAAACTTCATTGGGTACCTACTTCGTATTCTTTTACTTATAAACGTTTGAATAATGAATTAAAATATTTTCTTTACTAAAATATACCAAGACTTAATACAAATAATTTATTTTACCTTATACCTACCAATATTTTTGTCGTTGAGGCTGGCTGGAGGACGCACTTTTCAGATTTATGTTTTCATGAGAACTTAATTCAATAGGGATACTGATTGTAGTTACAATTAATTATTTCATAATTTACGAGAAATCTAGAAAAAAAATAGACAGCAATCATTAGGACACCGAATTTTCATTTTTATTTTTAAATTCAAAAGTGTCCGTTAAATATATACCTATATATATATATTTTTTTTTTTTCGAAAATACTTAGACGACTTAAAAACGTTATTTATTTCTATGCGTGGCCCCACACCGTTGCCACTGCGGCACCGACGTGTCAAAGTTTGGCACTCACGGCCTCTCTTGCACCAGAGCGCCGGCCGCATGGCACGCCACGCCAGTCTTAATAACATACTGCGCCGGGCCTTCGTCTCTGCCGGAGCGCCGTCGGTTTTAGAACCGACGGGGCTAGCGCGTGACGACGGGAAGAGACCAGATGGCATGACGCTGGTTCCCTGGAGGCTGGGTCGACCACTCGTCTGGGACGCCACGTGCGTGGATACCCTCGCGCCGTCCCATCTTCCAGGGACCTCTTCTAGGGCTGGCGCTGCTGCCGATGCGGCAGAGCATCTCAAGCGGCGCAAATATGCAGCCATAGACAGCGGCTGCATGTTTAAGCCGTTTGCGGTGGAGACGCTTGGGCCGTGGGGTCAAGGCGCGCATAGCATTTATAGGGAGTTGGCCAAGCGCCTTATCGACGCAACGGGTGACCGGAAGGCTGGAGCATACCTCGCCCAACGCATTGGCGTTGCCGTTCAGCGCGGCAACGCCGCCAGCCTTCTGGGCACCCTACCGGACGGCACAGACTTGGGGCCAATTTTTTATTTGTAGGTTTTTACTTTTTAGGTAGTTTTAGTTTAGTATGTTTAGTTATTAGTTTATTTTATTTTTGTTAGTTGTAATTAATTACTTTTATTTGTAGCATAATTATTTCTATATTAAACTTTCGTGAGACATATTTTATACTGTTTAGACGACAACGGTTTCACTAACTTCAATTTGAGTTGAAGGGCCCGTAAATAAACATGTTGAGTTGAAGGGCCCGTAAATAAACATGTTGAGTTGAAGGGCCCGTAAATAAACATGTCGCCAATAGCGACTAAAAATTCAAGTGCGTGAAACCGTTGTTCTCTAAACAGTTTAACGTTATTTATTTGCTCAATGATTTGCACTAGCTTGTAGCGTACCGCTTGCTACGAAACGTTTCACAATAGAACAGATTCTATTCAGTTCCTAAAGGAATGGTTAACATAGGTAATAAAACAAGATTGTTATAATGTCTAGTTTTACTTTTAAAATAAATTATTCTTATTGTCATGACAAGTAAATTAACTTACGAGTAGTCTTTTTCAAACTTATCGTTTATAATTAAATAATCATGGCAATATACCACCTTGTGATACCATTACATATACAATAAAAAAAATCATTACCTTTAGTACCTATCGTTAATGAATGAATGAATGTTTCTTTATTCAGGCAATAGACACGTTACATAATTTAGATTAGATTAGAAAAATACAATAAATTTAAAAATAAAAATAATGTAAAAATAAAGTTAATGAAATAGTTGACATAACTAACTACCTATAGCTAATATAGAGTTCGTCTAAGTCTACAGCAATATTATACTAGTTTGGTAACACTAGCCTAAACATAACCCTACGTCAAAACAGTGATGCAGTAGGCGTAGCATATTTAGCGCGACAGTATCTCGCCGCGAGATAGACTACCGGTCTTTTTCTTAGAGTATTAATTAAAGAGGGACTGGTAGTCTATCTCGAAGTGAGATACTGTCGTGCCAATCACGTGCTAGCCCGCCAGCTGCAGTTATAGTTTGTCGATTTGGAACTGGACCCGAACGGCTTATCCTTTGTCTATTGTTAAGTGAAACCGCAAGTGCTTCTACCTGCCTAAAAAAATAGTTGGGCCGTTTTTACCGGTTATTGAATTACCACTCTATGAATATTGCAATAAAGTTCAAAATGAACTAATGGAAAAATATTTTTCTAGGCTGTGTGTGGTCCATTTGACTCACGTACTACGGTTACTGAGTGCCGGCGAGTCGAACGCTACAAAACTAGTCTAAAATGTGTCATCGAGATGCGTAACAAAGGCGCGTTATCGGAGAGCACCCCTACACTGTTTTTTTAGGGTTCCGTAGCCAAATGGCAAAAAACGGAACCCTTATAGATTCGTCATGTCTGTCTGTCTGTCCGTCTGTCTGTCCGTCCGTATGTCACAGCCACTTTTCCCCGAAACTATAAGAACTATACTGTTGAAACTTGGTAAGTAGATGTATTCTGTGAACCGCATTAAGATTTTCACACAAAAATAGAAAAAAAACAATAAATTTTTGGGGTTCCCCATACTTCGAACTGAAACTCAAAAAATTTTTTTTTCATCAAACCCATACGTGTGGGGTATCTATGGATAGGTCTTCAAAAATGATATTGAGGTTTCTAATATCATTTTTTTCTAAACTGAATAGTTTGCGCGAGAGACATTTCCAAAGTGGTAAAATGTGTGTCCCCCCCCCCCCCTGTAACTTCTAAAATAAGAGAATGATAAAACTAAAAAAAATATATGATGTACATTACCATGTAAACTTCCACCGAAAATTGGTTTGAACGAGATCTAGTAAGTAGTATTTTTTTTTATACGTCATAAATCGCCTAAATACGGAACCCTTCATGGGCGAGTCCGACTCGCACTTGGCCGCTTTTTTAGCGTTGGACTAGCCCGCGCTCAGGTGCCAATTAGAATAATAAAATTAAGACCCTTTTTTGCAGGTATAAGTAGCACGTGCGGTTTTACTTAATAATAGACAAAGGAATAGCCGTCAGGGCCTATTACAAATCGACAATCTATACCAAAATGTCACCTTTACTGAGACGAACGGGCCAATTCGAGTTTTAGTTACTGATATGTAAGTGTCAAAAGTGACATTTCTTCAAATAAAACTCGAATTGGCCGAAATCTACTACACAAGTACCGAGGTATTTAGGTACTCAATGTCCAAATAATCCGGTGCACTTAAGGCAATTAGGAAAAACAGTAGAAATAAGTACTGTAATAGTTACGTTCAGTACGTAACTGTTACAGTACTTAAATCAATGCAGGTAAGTTTAATTTAAATCGGTTCGGTTAACATGGAACTGGCATCAAATTAAATATCAATATAATTATCCTGTATTAATAATCCTGTATTGCATCAACCAATAATAATTTCAGACGCTTTTGATGAATAATCACCATTCATGTTATCTTTCAAATAATAAAAAGTCGCGTAACGGCCCCAGGCCTTATTTCTAGAACAAATTTTTATATGGCATGTTTTCTATTGTTCCAAAAACGGGCCCCTGGTTTTCTTTGCGCGGATGACCTAGAGCTCACACACTCATGAATCGGGCACGAATAAAATACTCCGAATGAATTTTATTCCACTCTCACGGTATACCTACCGTACTACCGTACCGTACTATTATTTTTCAAAAATATACGGCGAATGATGCTACCAGTCAGGTAATAAATTAGTTCGATGTTTTTTTTTAGTGGCTCTCGTGTTAGGTTTTGGATTTATGACTAATCGGAGCAGTAGCACGCGTCCTTCGTGTTTTCGCGAATCCATCCAAGATAGTTGGTGACACGCGTGTACACGCCCGGGTAACCCGCGCGCGCGCAACCGTTGCCCCATGACACCACACCTGGAATTCAATCAGATTCTGTGTTGCAAGATTTTTTTCTAAGGCAATATTTTCAAACATAGGTTTATTTAATGCAATATAGAATTTGTTACTATAAGCTCCAAGGGCGCAATTTTCTGAGTGACAAGAAAATACCCTGGTTTTATTAGTAGAGAAAGATAAAAGAGAAATGTTACTAGGGAATGTAAACCGTAACCGGTACAACCGGTATTTCTAATACTAAATAGGTATTTACCGGTTGCAAACCTTAAATGTAACGAAACAGCTGTCCTCAGTGTACCCCATTAAAAAAATCACCCTGAAGTCGACGTCAAAGTTCCGTAGGGACTAGTTACATCCTCTGTCTCCAACGTCATATTGCGCGTAACTATAATCGCGCGCACTCTTATCTCTGACCAATGACGTGCATTCTGAGTTTTCCAGTACTAACTCTTTAAGTTGAATGAGGATAGGTAGGTAACTAAATATTTGTCAAAAGGAGACTGAAATATAAATATTTACCAATCAACTCGTAGCGTTTCTCTTGCAACGCGGTCGTCTTCTCCGTGATAAGTGGTCCACCGCTGTCACCCTGAAAAATGGGCGAAAGTGCTTTTAATACCTAAAACTTTCTTTTTAATTACATCCAAACAGCGAGTATAATGTAGGTATTTTAAAACTGGATTTACGTGTTTTGATATATATTTTTATCGGCCTTTTGATATAAGCTTAAATGTTTCCTAATTTATGGGTTGAGGAAAAACGAAAATAACCTACCACAATATTTATTACCTATGTTTTAATTAAGGTGCATTGGGACACTTCTTAATTCTGAGAATATAAAAAAAATATGTAGGTAAAGTGTATAGATACTTAATACCTACTTACCATTACCACTAATAAATAAGATACCTACTCGTAAGCACTTCTTGTACTGGCTTTATGTTGTTAAAATGTCATTTGATGCGTAATTTTTTGATCGAATCAAGTTTACAAATTGGGATGGCGAAAATAATTATTACAAAAGTTTAAATATTAAGTTTGAATGAGTGGAAGAAGGTTAACAAAGAGAGTGTGTAAGGGAGAAGTAGAAGAGGGAGTTGAAAGGGGCAGACCTCGGCGGACTTTCTCTGATCAGATCGGCGAAATCCTGAAGAAAGGCCAGGTCAAAAGCACCCTAAACCGGCGAGCGTGTATGAGGAATGTTATGAAAGTAACGGAAGCGAAAGAGGTATGTCAGGATAGTAGCAAATGGAAATCCGTGGTCTCTACCTACCTCTCCGAGAAATAGGCGTGAATATATGTATGTATATGAATATTAACCTGGCAAGAATCCTTCTGTCCAGTAGCCGGGTACCCGGCACACAGCATGTTATCGGTGATCATAGACGCGGTGTACTTGGTCTTGCGGCAGTCCTGGTTGCTTATCACGGGTAACTCCACCTCCTGCAGGGTACACGACACCTTGCCTTCCTCCGTCAGGGTACCCCAGCCGGTGGCGACGGCTTTCACTCCGACGTAGAGCTCCTCTGTTCACAAAAATACATATTTAGATGATATACTTGACAGTACTTGATCGAACAGTGGATTAAGCCACAAATGACGCAGATGATTTGAACTAGGAGATGCGACATGCTCCTGGTATTTAGTTGCGTAGTTTTAGTTTTAAGCCAATTTTTAATTCCAGAAAAAATCTAACCTACGAGTAAAATCTAAAAATCAGCTGAGATCTGACACGGCATATTTGCAAAGTCTTTGTCATTATAACAATAAAGTCCCTTGGGCCTTGTCGACATCTTATGAGGTCTAACTAATCTCATTAATATCATAAGCTATGAGTGTAGGTACTTATAACCCTACAAGGTAAAAAAGTCTCAAAATGTGTCTCAGCCCTTAGCGTCTTGGTACCTAGTAAGTTTAGTGATTTTGAGTATAAGTATTTTTCCGAGTTTAAAAAAAGATTCAGACATTTCTAAGCGGTTTGTACCTACAAGTGAATTCGAAAAAGTCACATTAACAGCCAGAGTAAATTTGTCTATTAAATTGGCACTTACTATCGTTAGTAGGCAAGCAGATAGGCTTGATGGCTTCCGACAGAGGAACACGCTCGTTGAGCCGCAGCAGGGCGATGTCGTTGTCGAAGTTGGTGAGGCTGAACTTGTTCACGATGGCGCGCAGCACGAAGCGAGTCTCAGGCCGCGTCGTAGCGTTGCAGCGGTCGTGCTCACCAAATGTCACCTTTATCATGAACCACATGAAGCTGAAATTAGAATGCACGGTATTAGTTCCTTTAAAAAAGTTAAATAGCAAGGGGTTCGTTTTCTAGGTTTTCGGGCCTACACATTCCATGATTCAACAGTATCAAATGTTGTCTTGGTTAATGGTTATTGGATTAATGCCCATCTAATTAAAAGACAGGTCCGGTACTCAATTGGCACTACGAGTTAATTTCGCAAAGATAACGTACTAACTATAATCCTATACAAAGGGTAAAACGTCCCTTTGAAATCCATTTAATTTTTGTGTAATTCAAAGGGAAACAGACGTGCTAGGTACTCTAAATTTACTAAATTTTGACCAGGAGCTAAATAGGAGGTAGGTTTCGTCCATTCAGCGAAAGTAAACAGCATTTCGGACATGAATACTATAATGTCTCATTATTTACCTACGCTTTCACTTACTGTACGAGCACGTATCTGTCGTCGTTATTTACACGTCTTTACGATGAACTTGGACACCGCTGATTTTTTAACGCTAGTGTAATATCTATAATATACGATAAATAATAGTCCAAACTACCAATATATCTTATTACTTAGATGAAAAAATCTGAATTATATACGTTGGTAGGTACTATATTATGTAATGTTTAGAACAGAATTTATCGCTGTCGGCTGACAATAATGAATTATTTATTATGTTACATTTACATCCGACACCGAAACGTGAAAAAGGTGCGTTTTGTTTGAAAATAACGTTAGGCACTAAACACTAGGTACTTGTAGTCTTCTATATCCAGTTTGTTTTGCAGACCCATTTGGTCTGCTATTAGAAAAGAGAAGGCCAAAGTCCTAGAGTTTGCGTATGTTTATGTTTTGCCCCCAAGTTTTTCATAATTATAATTATTTGTGTTCTGGTTTATTGTAAAATCTTACTTGAAGAGACAATAATTACGTATAAGGCAGAATATATTATTGCCAAACTTAGTGTCAACAATACATATCGACCACATTTCGGGTATGTTGAACCTTTGCCGCTGGCGCCTCCAGGCCGGTTTAAGGTGAATGTCCTGAGCTATAGGTACTGAGAGGAATTCACAAATTTGGATCCAACCAATTTATTGTGGACTCGTTTCGCCCTCGGGTTATCGGACTTTGGATATAGGATTATAATTTATGTCAGTAATATGATACAAGCCTTTAAAACATTACAATCCATTTTTGTCACTTCTGTTAAAAGCCATGGACCAGCCAAGCCATACAATTAACCGTTTAGGTGCCTACTTCTTTCTAAAAACAACTTATAATTATAAGTAATATTTTTTTTGCGACCGTCTACGTGAGTTTAATGCAATTTGCATACTAATTAATATAAGGGGAAAATCCCTCCGATTTATTCCTTAATAAAAAAGATACGAGCCAGTCGTTAATGTCTCGTTAACCCAAATAAAGTTCTAAGTAATGTGAATATTCCGTAATTGAGTTATATTCGAATTTTATTTTAATGATGATTCGCATTGTACTAATTGGATAGGTGAATACTTTTGTTACATAAACAATCAAATATATCACATATGTTATAAAAACACACGTATTTAATTACCAAAATCATTAAGAATTACTTCATAGAAGCAAAATTTTCCGTAATGCCTTAGAAACTGTTCCTATTTGTTTCTAATTCAAGATTGTAATAGGTATTGATATGAACTTAGATAGTTGTATTTCAGCAAATCGTTTTCAAACTTTAAAAATTAAGAAAAAAGTGTTTGCCTGAAGTGAAACTTGTCCAAACATTTCGACTAATTCGACTCAATATTGGTACTTAGATAATTACACGCTATTCCTGAGCGTTTGGAATAGGAGTTGTAACACAAGTTGCATTGTCACTTGCAGAGTTACATAAGATGTGTAAAATGCCTTGTTGAAGCTATGTCAATAAGTAGCTAGCAGATGGTGGCAATATCTCGTAACTGAGCGGCAATTCAAACCGGGGAGGTAAACACGACTTTAAACACTAACTGCCTCTTAGAGAAGATGCATTTTAACTCTTAGCAACACGTCCAGTGTAATTGAATATTAACCGTGCATTTTTACCGTGAATGATCTGAGTAATTATACCTAAATGAGGAATGATTTTATTTTATGCGAAGGCGAAACGAAGATCGAACTTATTGGCAAGCTTTTTATGTAATGCTTGTTACTGAATAAAACAATCTCCAGGCTGTTTTGTGCTTAATGATACCGAACAAAATACAATTGCAGTTACCGGTTACACTAATAGTTGAGAGATAAGTATATCTTTTTGGAATACTTGTAAAGAACCCTGAACCCCTATTTAAAACGGCGACGGGAATACGGTGAATTGAGTTTTTATTGAATGTCTGAATACAACTTTTACGTTTATCTATCTTAGCATGTAGACGCTGTACTTCCTACGGATTGTAGACCATGACATCCCAGCTTACCCTTTACGATTACAGAAAGAAACACCTTACCCCTTAACGCAATGAGCAGCGGTGAGCACGTAACGGTCATTGATGAGCATGCCCCCGCAGTAGAACCTCTTGATGTACGTGAGCTTGGCCATCCAGGGAAACTCGCCAGCTTCCCTGCCGCCCACGATGCGGCCTGCCTCATTCCGTTCTCCACATTCTGAAGTAAGAACAGTAAAACTGAACAACATAATGTTTGAAACATATTATCAAATAGGTCTACATATTGAGCGTATGAAAGACATCATCAACACCTTCAGCTGAATATAAACTTACTTTAAAAGTAAGCACGAGGAATAAGTATATCGCTAATGCCAGGATCGCATGTACCGAGTAGAGTGGCGAGACAGTAAAACGAAGTATGAAATTGTTACTCGGCCGAGTAAAAATTTCATACTTCGTTTTACTATCTCACCACTCTACTCGGTACGTGCGATCCTGGCATAAGGGTTATCTCTTCACTCGTCTGAACCCTTCCTACACCTTTGTTCGACTATTTTTAGGTTTTTACGCATAAAGTATGAGCACCATCATCAAAGGCAATCCCACTAATAGAAATATCCAAATTGCGGATAGAAGAGTTATACTGTGTTATTACGATGAAGACTTACTTCAAGTACATACTTAGCTCTGGTTGATCTTTATGGGTAATGGACGGCTATTCCACATACCTTCAAAATTCTTCGTTAACACCCCTCAACCAGACTTGAAACATAATAAGGAGACTTACTTACTGTAGGTTCAGATGACTTTTTGCTGGTTCAGTTTCAACGTGAACAAGGTAAGAGTTTCACACCACACTTTTATATATAGGTAACTAAAATAGGAAACTTACTGCAAGTGCAGATGGCTCTAGGCTGGTTGACCTCCATGAGGGGTGGACGGTTGCCCCACACTCCGCCAAAGAAGTTTTTCGTGAACACTCCTCGACCATCGCGCGACACTTCATTCTGTGTTCAATTGTTGATTAAAGTTAATGATTATTATTGGCTCTATTTATCAACTATCCAAAGCAAACTCGATCATATAATTATTATGATATTTTCACTCACTCGCTCGGAAAAGCTCTATTTGTTCTTGAAAAACAGATAGTAAATAAAGTGGCAAAGTAATTTAATGTACATGTAATTTTTTTTAAGTTTCCTTACGCTGGCTGGACTTCCAAGTGAATGATTTAGATTGGTACATATTCAAACATTAATTTGGACTCGATTTGTACTTAATATTTTATAACTGAGTTGTGCTCCCATTGGTGTGATGTTTTTTTTTTATAAACTAGGTACTTAATATTATACTTATACCTAATCATTCTGGGTTCTTTTTGCTCGCCTAAACGATGTGTTTGCTCAATGTTATATTTTTTGTGAATACCTACTTAAAAATACCTACACTGCGTTAAATTGTTGTTTTTGGATGAACGAAAATTCAAACAATTTTAAGGCAAACAAAAAGAACCCAGAAACGGACAAAAGCATCCATAAATTTACATAAATTCAAAACATCCTCACCTCAGAATAAGTGAAAGCGGCAGCACACACTAAAAGGAAAATATACTTCCACATGTTGGCACTTGAAACAAAAGAATCGAAAGAAAAAGAAAAATCAAGTTTGAAATAAAATATTCGCGCTCTGCGGGCGCCTCTGTTCTTGAACTTGGTGCTGTCGCCCGTCGACGGACACTGAGCGGCGCATCCAACGCGATTTGGGTACGGCAGTGTAAACAGCCCCACTAATTTTTGTCTTTGCGAGATAAATAAACAATCAGTATCATGTTATTTATTATGAAGCCAATCCAATGATTGGATGATATTTAACCTATTAATTTTGGACTTCATATTACCTACAATGTACCTACAACATCTTTAGTTACCTACCTACTCATGGAAAACTTTTTTTTTTATGAATTACAAACTGCACTTACGACTCTTATGAGTACGTAGCATTTTTATAAAATACATACAAAGTCGAATGTGAAATACGGTTAAACTGTATTAATTTAGTGGAACTAATGTTATACCTTTAAACCAGCAATTCTTGTATGTACCTATATTTATATATTTCGGGGATTTCGGAAACGGCTCTAATGATTTCGATGAAATGCTATACTTATGCGGGTTTTCGGGGGCGAAAAATCGATCTAGCTATATCCAGATCTTATCTCTGGGAAAACGCGCATTTTAGAGTTTTTATATTAATATGTTTTCCGAACAAAGCTGCTCGGTCTCCCAGATATTAATATTTACGGACGTTACGGTCAACCATCCCTTAATTTCTAACTATGTATAAAGACCTACATAGAGGTGGCTTTCTAACAGGGTCGTTATGGTTTTACGCACTATTTTTGACTAGGCTAACAAGCGTACGTTACAAATGTTTCAATAGGTACATCAACAGTAGACAAGACAAAGTGTGCGTCCTTTGGGCGACCGGTTACGATGGAAAGTGCCACTTTCCAACGTGCCGCGCGTAATCTATGCAATTTCTGCATTTTTGTCACTCACATGACCGAGAGTTGAGAGAATAGTAATTAGACTATTGGTGAGTTACATTAATGATGCCATCTCGCTACAATTGTTCGTTAACCAAATAAAACAGAAAAGGGACAGCAGGGGACGATTTTAGCATCATACAACAGTCCCATGCAGCGTTTCGTATGCCCCAATTTCCTTGCTGAAAAAAATATTAAAAGATAACGTGATAGGTATATTTTTATCGAACGTTATTTTGACTGTCTACTTAATGCATTCATGGGTTATTACACATTTTATTTTCAAGCAAATCTTTACCCGGCACCTTTACAGGCGGGATACTTTTGTTCAGTACCTACCTACTTGAGACTCCAATCAGAAAAACGGGATATCTATGTATCAGAGTCAATCAATCAATCAATCAATCAATCAATATTTTTATTTGTTAAACATGGGTACATAGGTGTTACAATTAATTACTTAGTATCACTATGTCTTACCAGCATTAGGTATACAAATTTAATTGCTTGGGAAGTTTAACAATGAACTGCATGCATAAATCTGACCTTATTCTAAACATTAAATAATTATTGCATTAAATTAAATTATATTATTGTATCTTTTATATTCGTCAATGGAGTAATACGCTTTGTTTGATAAAAATGCAAACAGACGTCTCTTAAAGAGTATTATGTTGTCTTCATTTAAAATGCTATTTGGTAAAATATAAAAAATTCTTGATGCCATTCCAAAAACACTTTTTGATAATAATGCCGTGTTGAATAAGATGGTATTGCTAATCTTTCCTTGTTGACGTACACTATTAAAGCTTTGGAACAGATTTTTATTTTGTTTAACATAACATGCAATTTCATATATATAGTAGAGTCGTTGATTTTTATTGTATTGTCCACAGAAGTGACCTTTTTCTAAAAGGTGTTCGGACACGTTCGCATCTTTCCTGTCACTCACTGTTTCCTGTCTGTCTGCGTGACGAATCTAAAGTTAATTTTTTCAGTACTTGAGACTCAAATAACAAAAACGGGATGAAAACGGCAAAAACGGAACGGGAAATTAACTCTAAATTTACCTAAGGTCTGACAAACAATAACAACACAGAAGGGTACACGGAAAAAATATGTCATGGACCAGTGGCGGTTACTCCACTAACAAGAGTTCTTAAATAGACCGGTATACACAGGGCCGGATTAAGCATGTCGGGGCCCCTAGGCAGTGCAATGCTCGGGGCCCCCTTACAGTAAATTCTGCATACATAATGTTCAGTTATTCAGTACAGGAAAGTAAGTTTGCGGTTTTAATTTCAACCTTCCGATGTCGGTTGAGCCGATCCTAACATGCCGAGCGATGTCTTTACCGCTCTTATTGCGTGGATATAAGGCTTTTCTATCAGTTTTTGCCGATTCCTTTTTGCGTCAAGTGTGGGGAGAGCCCTGTTTTTCTCAATAGGTAGTTAAATATTTTACGTCACCCGTACGCTACAGGAGAAGAAAATTTCTCTTCCTGGCCAAGGCAAGACGTAAAACTTTACACAAACCACGGGCGGTAATTCGTAAAGCCCCAGATCGCATATTTATGACCCTCACCTTCGGTTCGGGCCACAAACACTTGCGATCTGGAGCATTTACGAATTCACCTCCCTAGGTGTATAATGTACTATTGCGAGGCTGAACAGTGATTGTCTGATCATAAGACCATACGCTGAGCCACATCATTAAAATTAACGTAATAATAAAGATTTTCTATGAGGTTTAAATCACTATTTATTGATCAGTTAAATTACCATGTAGGTACAGGGTCAACCAGCAAAAAACGCGAGCGCAGCGAGCGCGAAATTTTTTATGTAAAATTTGTGAAAGCGTGTTAAAAAGGCCGTGCCGGGCCTAAAAATCCGAAGTTCACCAGTGAGGCGAGCTTTCATGCGAGGTCAAAACCGTGCTTCAGGATAAGCTCAGCTAGAGCACAGACGCCAGAGCCAATCAATGTCCATTGTATTAAAAAGCGAGACCGAACGTCGAGTTGTAAGAAAGCAGCGCTCTGACACGAACTAATCGTCAAATGTTACTCAACAATAATATGTGCCATATCTACAAGAGTTACTCGGAGGGCCACGTTCCATTGATGAGGTTTTAGGCCCTCAGGAGTCTGAATTTCGAGCTCGACATTACAAACTTTAAAAGCTATAAAATAACATAGTTAACATTAATCATCTAATGATTGAGTGTCTGAGAAACTGATGTTGGACATTAGGTATAACTAGGTACCATTTTTTATTTATTTTTTAAGTTTGGCCAATATGAAACAAATATTTTTTTTGGCGCGCGCGGGGCCGCCGGGGCCCCCTAGCCAAGGCGGGGCCCCCTAGCCGAGGCGGGGCCCATAGGCAGTTGCCTACTCTGCCTTAGGGTTAATCCGGCCCTGGGTATACATAATGATGAAATTAATTCGATCATTTTTCTCTCTTTGTGAAGTTTAGCGTAGGTACTAAATAGGTACTTACCTATCTCTGTTTGGCCCTAGCTGTAGTTGACTAGTAAAGAATGTCATTTCACATTAAGTCCACACATTTTGGGGGTTGCAATTAAAAATTAAAAATTCTCATAATTATCATTTATTTTATTTTAATGTCAACATTCCAAAAGAACAAAAGCAGCAGCAAAATAATCACAATAGCACCAACTTGTAAACATTAACAATACAATTAAGCTATAAAACAAATGTAAACGAGTAAACATGCAAATTCATTTTGTATAAATTATAAACATGCAAACACAACAATAAGTTTCATTGTACAAGGTACGCGCGCATCAATTTGCAGTAATTAGGTGTACTAAAATTGACATAATTTATTTAATTTATTATTATAAATAATGTATATTTTCTACTTTCAAGTAGACTTGAAGAAATCTACCCTTTCTAGGTTACTTGCCTGTTTTTTTCTGAAATAAAATATTAAGTATAGGTTTAAAATATAATAAATTTTAATTTTCAGGTTTGAGACTTGCGAATGGCTGCAAAGTCGATTACAATACACTTTCTTAAAATGATCAAATAAATACGAACTCTAACTGAAAACCAATCCAATCAATTCGTTTCATGTTTTCAGTTATGTGGCTTTATTTTATGACATGGAATTTGACTTTGATATAAACTAAAACTATGCACTTAAGTAATTTTAAATAGACTTATGCAATTTTTAGACATTAAACAGAATTTTCACGTAAAAGGAGATTATTTCTACATGGACGAAGATCTCAAATTATATCTACAATTTCTCTCTTTGGTGAATTTCGTGAGGAAAGTAGTAGTAATTATGTGTACTTTTTGCGTTCTTTGCCCGTCTAGACGCTAGCTACTACATTGTAAAATAATAAACGTCATAATCACAACTAGTTATGACAAATTTTATCGTGATAGGGGATCACAGGTACAGCCTAAAGAGCTTTTTATTCTTAAATCTAAACATCGCACAAATGGTCACTACTGGCAATGTGACGATGCCAGGTTAAATCACCTATTTTAGAAATGTAATTGTATGAGTAAACATAAATGGCATATTTATTTATGATAAACATCCAAATGATGCAAATCAGGAAACTCAAAGTGACCAATGAAACTAAGTAGTATTTTTGCGTTATAACATGCTACTTACTATAGAAGGCATTATGTAGGTACATAAGTACATACTATTTACAGTAGTGAACTTTTGTACAACGGGCTTTTTAACCAAGAGATTAATATCTAACTAATATAAAGGGACTTTTAAATACTAGCCTACTAGTTTTATTTGATTATTCGATTCGAGCACAATATAAGTATCGTTTGCATAGTGGTCAGCACATAAGTTTGTACCCATGTTAATTATAATAATGTCCGTTTTAAGTCAAGTAAAACTTTAACGTGTTTAGGTTACTACAAATGTCTGTAGATTAGCAAATTCATTTCAACGAAATGTATAGTAGGCAGTTTAATATATTCACTAAATATCTAGTTAACAATCAAGTATATAACATTATGTCTAGCTATTGACCTATACAATACCGAACAATAAATAAAAATAAATTATAAATTATAAAACAAGGTTCCAAAACAATATGTACACATAATCCAATGAACACTTAGGTAGTAGTTTCTCTTATTCCTATTGGTAATCTGCACCACCGGCCTTTTAGTAATTAATATGATTAATACTAAACTAAGATTGTTAGTAATTTACACCTTTACATTCATTACAGGTTGCAATTAAATTAGTTTTATCTTACAAATTCTAATATGAAAGTATCTACGAAAATTGAAGCAATTTTATCAAAAAGTACGTATCCATGCCATGATAATTCTGATAGTAGGTACTACTACCTATTAAAATAAAGTTAGTAAAAGATAATGGTCTTAATACGATGAGCATTTGTTTAATGTACCACCTGACTAATAATAGTAGGTATGATGACTAAATAAATTATCTAGGTGTAGTTATATGATTGTTACGTATACCGTAGGTACATAATTTAACTGCGGAATAAAATATTTTAGTAATTGCTAAAACTGATCACATTTAAAATGTAAATTAATTGAAAAACAATGAAATGAAATGAAATGAAAAACAAAACCAAGTCTTTGAAAATCAAGCGAATGATATAGGTACATGCAATGATGTATGCGGTAGGTTTACGAAAATGATTAAATAACTTATAACAATAAAAACTACCTACATAATGTTTATATTTACAAACGTTACATTAACAGTCTAATATGTATATAAAAAATAAATATATATACAAAAGACTTCAAAACAAGCGAAAAATACGAACACACACCGATTCATTCATGTTTAAGTACAATTAACTAGTCGAAGACATGTATAATTAATTGACAACTGCATTTTATCGCTCTATTTCTTCATAAAACTATTGAGTATTAACTAGATTAAATACATCAGTATTTTAACAGAACAAAACAATAAAAGCTACAAATTCATGCCATCCATTTTGATGAAAAATTGGCGACTTTAATTTTTAGGCTTTTAATTATAATTATTCATTACTTTCCAAATTACATTCATTTATTTTATTACCTACATGTACAGCGTTTATTAAATACAAACGGTAGGCTGTTCTCGACTTTTTGCTTATTGTAATCGTAATTTTGGACCCACATTTGCCATTGCCATTGTGCCCTCAAGATGTATTCCATGTGGTTAGTTGGATTTTACACTTTTAAATAAGTAATTTTAAAGCTTTTAAGTTTTAACTAAGTAAAACCATATAGATTATGTAGTTCTACCGGTTAACTGAGGCGGTTGGTAAGAAGTTACGAGTAGGTAGTATTGTCAGCTACGGAATGGTTGAAGGCTTGGCTGCATGAAGCTGATTTGATTATGTAAGGTAAGTCAAAATAAACAATAAAATATATACGAGTAAATTATAAGTCTTAATCCCAAAACTCAGCGTATTTTCGTCCAGGGATGTAACGGATGTGGTTTTATCGGAACCGAAAGCGGAACCAGATGTTTTAAATTAAGTTTATCGGAACCAGAAACGGAATCGGAACCGGATACAGAATCAGAGCCTGAGTGAGATGTGGATAAGATGTTAAGGGTTAAGGATAGGTATATTAAAAATAAAAATCCAGGGCGATGAGAGAACGCGAGGTAGGTACTATAAACTTGTTTGTTATTAATGCCGCGCTAAACTTTTACATCCGATATAACATCCAATTCAAAGATAACGGAATCGGAACCGAAACGGACGTGGAATACCAATCGGAAGTTCCGACTAAACGGAACCGGAACCGGTACTCCGTAACATCCCTGCTTTCGGTTACTACAAAATCACCGCGCCTCATTACCAACGACCCGAGATAAGTGGTAGATCTACAAATCAGTTGCCACAGAGACAGGAATCCCGTAGGTTGGCTCGAAGCCAGGGCAGGAAGCGAGTGACTCTCGTATAGACTCCTGGATACCCCGGTCGTCCGCAACCAACTCCCCACGACACTATACCTGAAAATTTAAGGAACAATTTAATACTTAGTTAGATCCTTGATGAAATAAAGTGGGTTATGATCATTAGGGTGTTTCACTTTTGTATGGAGAAAAAAAAGTTGTGATATTTTTCCTGACTTTGCTCACCAATCGAGTCTCCCCACTCTAAAAACTATATATTTCAATTTTCATAATAATCGATTAACGTTTAAAGGTTGCACAAATTGAAAATGTGAAGGGAGAACCCCATACATTGCGTGAAAATTAACTATTTTTTTTAATAACAAAATATAATAATCTGATACTAGAATCTAATGAAAAAACTGAATTTTGCGTCTAAAACACGATAAAACCACTTTTCCTTTGGAAACAGGTGGAAAAACTGAAAAATCTTAATTAGAACATTTATCAAGTAACCAAAATCCATGTTAACTACTAATTTTAAAATTGATTTATATGTAGAAGGCTCAGTATCACACTACTCACCGCTTTGATGGTAGCCGCTTAAACCCTTTTCTACCCTCCGATGTAGAGTCGTTGGTTATTTGAGAAAACTTTGTTAATGTTGTGCAACCTCTAAATATTCACCGATTTGAATTTTTTTTGGTATATAATATTTTTTAATCAGGAAGAACCAGAATTCGAGCAAAGTCAGATGAAAATCGAAAATTCAGAAAAATGAAACACCCTAATGATCATAAATCAAACTCGAGGGGGCATTGTGCCCACGCGCAGGGCCGGATTAAGCATGTCGGGGCCCCTAGGCAGTGCAATGCTCGGGGCGCCCTTACAGTAAATTCTGCATACATAATGTTCAGTTGTTCAGTACAGGAAAGTAAGTTTGCGGTTTTAATTTCAACCTTCCGATGTCGGTTGAGCCGATCCTAACATGCCGAGCGATGTCTTTACCGCTCTTATTGCGTGGATATAAGGCTTTTCTATCAGTTTTTGCCGATTCCTTTTTGCGTCAAGTGTGGGGAGAGCCCTGTTTTTCTCAATAGGTAGTTAAATATTTTACGTCACCCGTACGCTACAGGAGAAGAAAATTTCTCTTCCTGGCCAAGGCAAGACGTAAAACTTTACACAAACCACGGACGGTAATTCGTAAAGCCCCAGATCGCATATTTATGACCCTCACCTTCGGTTCGGGCCACAAACACTTGCGATCTGGAGCATTTACGAATTCACCTCCCTAGGTGTATAATGTACTATTGCGAGGCTGAACAGTGATTGTCTGATCATAAGACCATACGCTGAGCCACATCATTAAAATTAACCTAATAATAAAGATTTTCTATGAGGTTTAAATCACTATTTATTGATCAGTTAAATTACCATGTAGGTACAGGGTCAACCAGCAAAAAACGCGTGCGCAGCGAGCGCGAAATTTTTTATGTAAAATTTGTGAAAGCGTGTTAAAAAGGCCGTGCCGGGCCTAAAAATCCGAAGTTCACCAGTGAGGCGAGCTTTCATGCGAGGTCAAAACCGTGCTTCAGGATAAGCTCAGCTAGAGCACAGACGCCAGAGCCAATCAATGTCCATTGTATTAAAAAGCGAGACCGAACGTCGAGTTGTAAGAAAGCAGCGCTCTGACACGAACTAATCGTCAAATGTTACTCAACAATAATATGTGCCATATCTACAAGAGTTACTCGGAGGGCCACGTTCCATTGATGAGGTTTTAGGCCCTCAGGAGTCTGAATTTCGAGCTCGACATTACAAACTTTAAAAGCTATAAAATAACATAGTTAACATTAATCATCTAATGATTGAGTGTCTGAGAAACTGATGTTGGACATTAGGTATAACTAGGTACCATTTTTTATTTATTTTTTAAGTTTGGCCAATATGAAACAAATATTTTTTTTGGCGCGCGCGGGGCCGCCGGGGCCCCCTAGCCAAGGCGGGGCCCCCTAGCCGAGGCGGGGCCCATAGGCAGTTGCCTACTCTGCCTTAGGGTTAATCCGGCCCTGCCCACGCGTCAAAACTTGCCAAGACAAATGCAATTTTAGTTTGTTCAAATAAATATTAAAAATAGAATGGAATGGCAGACCTTTTTATAGGCCTCTGGGTGGCTAGAGGATATGAAAACACAGATCACGTTATATAGAATGATTATCTTTCTTACCGACAATCTGGAATTTGTCTCCCTTTTGTAAAAGCAGAGGCCCACCACTGTCGCCCTGGCAGGAATCGGTAGACGCTCGACCGGCACACAACTGAAAATAATCATTGTTATTTGAATAAAAAATAATTACATGGATTTGAGAACAGAGCTTGTGGAAAGCCGAGAAGCGTATTCAAATCAAATTAAAACATAATCATATTGATTTGACATCAATTTAAGTACATTTAGCTCAGGCCCTTATTTGAGCGCAGAGACTAATATCATTTCAATATTATTATTATTTAAATCGAATAAGATAGTGTACCTCGTACACAACTTTGCCTTTGGGAACAAATCAAATTATTTTTTTATCAAATATTTTGATTTGTGTTTTTTAAGTAGTCACACTACTGTAGATAAATTATAAACTGAAATAGATGTCATATTAATTTTTTACAAGCAGAAACGTCTGCGACCGATGCTATGAAGCTTAGAATAAATTTAAAAGTGGAAAAATTACTGTCTTGGGTGAGACTTGAACTCACGGCCTCTGGATCGATATTCCAGCGCTCTGCCATCTGAGCCACCAAGACCTCATCCATAGCCAGCAAATCTTTCCACCATATTATGGGTCTAGGGGACCCTTAGCGACATCTACCGTAAGAGCGTTACACTACTTAAACGGCTACCGGAGTTCCAAGTCATATTGGAAATTCACCAGATGGCAGAGCGCTGGAATATCGACCCAGAGGCCGTGAGTTCAAGTCTCACCCAAGACAGTAACTTTTCCACTTTTCAATTTATTCTAAGCTTAGATGTCATATGTCCTGCCCGCCCTCTGACATGCGACCCCAGCCAACCACGATGCCTTCTGCTTGAGGGATACTTTACCATGTTGTTAGTGATCCGGGATGCTCGGTACTTCATCCCGCGATACTGCGTGAGCGACAGGATGGGCACGCGCACCTTCTCACCACGGCCGGCAGCTGCCCGTCCTCTGGCGTGCGACCCCAGCCAACCACGATGCCTTCTGCTTGAGGGATACTTTACCATGTTGTTAGTGATCCGGGACGCTCGGTACTTCATCCCGTGACACTGCGTGAGCGACAGGATAGGCACGCGCACCTCCTGCACCACGGCTGACAGCTGCCCGCCCTCTGACGTGCGACCCCAGCCAACCACGATGCCTTCTGTTTGAAGGATACTTTACCATGTTGTTAGTGATCCGGGACGCTCGGTACTTCATCCCGCGACACTGCGTGAGCGACAGAATGGGCACGCGCACCTCCTGCACCACGGCGGGCAGCTGCCCGCCCTCTGACGTGCGACCCCAGCCAACCACGATGCCTTCTTTGCCCGAGGGATCTATACCTGAAAACAACGGTTAACTTTATGTCTTCACTGCCTCAAAATTGTAGGAGCTTTTAGGGAGAAATCTGCGAGACTATGGAAAAGGGGCGTTTCAATCAATCAATCAAAATTCAAATGTTTAAAATGTTTGTATAAAGATGACTATGATTGTGTGACAACATCGCTGGAATAGATGAAGAAGTAAAAGCCAACACAAAAATACCCGGTTAAATTAAGGTACCTAATTACAGTCAAGAAATTTGATTCATAGGTATACCATTTCATACCTTATCACAGTGACAATCAATGTGAAAGTTAGGGATCTCATACCTACTATTGTCACAGTGACAACGCTCGTAATGGTACAGAAATCATTCCTGGACCGTGTACTTACAAAAAAATTATACTTTTGTGCAGGTTTTTTTTCGTTACATATTTATTTACAGAGGTTCCGGTAACAAATGTTCTGGTCTCCAACTTTGTTGCTCAGTAGCTAATAATTAACTCGGACGCTGATGTCCGCACTTACATTAATTTCCACTTGAATGTTAATTGACTAGTAGTAGTTTTAGTAGTTAGTTTAAGCTTGAACTGTACCATATATTTTGGACAATTTTTTTTAAATTATTTTCGTGCACATCGAAGCCGTGCTGTCGTACGGCGGTGATAGATATTTTAAAGTTTTCAAGTGATGGTACTTGTACTTACTAGCTGGTGGCAGACAGATGGGTTTGACGATCTTGGAGAAAGTGACCGGCTTGCGAAGCTTGAGCAGCGCTATGTCGTTGTTGTAGGAATCCGCATCGAAGCTCCGGTGGCGCACGATGGAGGTGACGGCACGCATGATGGCGGCGCTCTCCGTCGTGATCGTCTGGTCGTGGTCGCCGAGGATCACGCGGATCTTCGAACGTTTCAGTCTGGAATTGAGAGAGCAAAACATAAGACAAATCTTTGTATTTCCTGACAGTCTGTCTGTCCATCCGTCTGTCTGTCCGTAGGTATGTCACAGCCATTTTATTCGAAAACTGTAAGCTATATTTTATTGAAATGTGTTTACTTGGTTTAAAATAGAAGTAAAACAAATACTTTTAGGGGGACGATCCATGTAGCTGTGAATTAAATTGAGTAATATTCATATTCTGGATGGCACATAATTCGATAGGTCTCTAAAACAACATTAATCAGCAACGCAGTTTGCAGCTATTGTAATGTTTCTGAATGAATCATAATCATGATAATGATGCATTGTTTGCAAAAGTAAAATGAAATTAATGGCTATAAATAAACTTTCACACGCGGAAGGATCATGTCAAAACTTGACAGTATCGAGTATCGACAAGTGCCTGCTAAATCAGCTATCACTAAAACAAAACGATACACATACACATTAGTAATGGTCTGTCGTCATGACACCACCTTAATACACCTTAACGAATGGCATTGATTAAAAGTATTTCATGTCTTTTATTCTGATTCTCATTACCGCTTAATACTTAATGGACCCCAATGTGTGGGCTGGAGGCCAATTCGAACGTAAGTTTTGATATTGTATAACTCATATCACTATTATTTATTCTGTGCTCATATAATTTACCTACCTAGTCATCAATCGCGCGTACATTTCGCTCGTACTTGACATATTTGGCGCGAGCGGGACGACGCACGCGCAAATGATAATTAAATGTCATCATTTAGATATCAAAAAGTGCATTTGAATTGACCTTAGTTACATTTTATTATCGTTTATCAATATTTTTGCGTTACAATACTTTTGAATCTCCAATAAAACATAATCTTTCTTGTAATCAGAGTAGGTACCTGTACCTACCTACTTGATTTTCTCCATATTACTTCCGGAATTTAACTTACTGAAATAACCGACAGGAGTGCAAATTGCAGTTAGAATGATTTGCATATGTAGGTAGAACTCGCTAAAGCAACGCTTTATTGCATGTTAATGTGCATACGAGTAATAACAAAACTACTCCACACATAATATGTGATGTGCACTCCGCCTTGCGATCTGTTACAGTGATATTTCCTTACGATAGGATAGACAGAAAACATGTTTAGATAATAGTACGAATTAATCAACACTTCGACACTTTGAAACACTGTATTAATCTTAATGAAGTAAACAAATAATTTAGTCAAAGGATGCAGAAATAAATCGTCGCAAACCGACACGCAAACGTATCGCATGCTTTTGTATTTTACGGTAGAATAACAACACGTGCATAATTAGTAGGTATAGTTACATGATTTAAGTGGACACATGTTGACGCTTAATTCCTTCAAATTAAGGTCTAATTTTAGGTGTGATGAGTGCATTTCATAAGTGCATACTCTAAACCGGTAATACTCGTAATACTTACTTATTTGGTGCAAAATGCAGATTGTTCACTTGTTTTGAAAATATTTAGGTAAATTCATTTGTGCAATGATTTTACAGATAAGCTTCACAAATGTACTGAGATTCTATTCGTAAGACATTCATAAGAAAATATTTTATATTGCATGTAAATATAATTGTAGGCCCGTATGTTCTGCAGTTCCTTTTTAGTTGTATAGGTTAATTAGTGATTATGTAAATACTAACACTTATATTATTAGGTAGGTACTTAGCTTAAGTTAAACTAACAAATTCTATGGATTGTTATGATCTGAAATAAATGATTATTTAATTTAATTTAATAATGGGACAGACGCCATTTTGATTTAAATTTTATTGCGTCCTTCTGATAAGATCCTCCTGAGATTAAAATTTGTATGGGTCACTTTTTATAAATCTGTCATTAATGCGCCCACATTAAGTGCGTTTCTTGTTGGGAAGATGATACATTACTTTCCGGCATTCTATGTTTAGTTAATAGAAATTGTTTAATTTTTTTTTGGAATTTTATATTTAACACTTAATTAACAGTGCGTTAACTTGCATTTACCACGATCATTATAATACTACTTTCATTAACCATCCCGATTATTCTAACTGCCTAGGTCTTCTTACTAAACCGTAATAAGGAAATCCTGAGGCAGTGAGCGCGTATCATTATTTCGCTCTCACTCCGGCCTGAGAACCTATAGTCTATACGTTTACTTCCTAAAGCAGATAACTTTTACTACAATTAGTATTTTAAAATTATAGTCTTTAAAATATTCGGAACATTTTTATATTTTAGTTTTCCAATTATTGTTCGTTTATACTAAAGTCTCCAATATTTTAAACAAACCTGCATTGGAAAATTGTCGTAAATTGTGAATATTTCTGATACCAGCTGGTATCGGCTAGGGGCCCGTTTCTCAAAAGCTTGTAACTTGTAATACAAGTGGAAGTCCCTTTCTAACAAAAGCTGTCATAAAATGACATCCGCTTGTATTACAAGTTACAAGCTTTTGAGAAATGGGCCCCAGACTTGTCTTCAGTTCAGTCTTTTTAAGTCGCTTCACACGATCATCCAAACACATTCTGCTCATGTTAGAACTGACAAGTTATAAAACCCGCGCCTACTAAAGTAATCGTAACTTTCAAAAATCTGCACAGGGTGATAATATTGTTTTTTCAGTTTCAGTAATATTCTAACCCAAAACGTCGGCGATGACAATGATTAATTTGAAAGAATTGAATCATTTAGATTTTAGAGTGATACCTTGTGACTTATGGCTATTTAGAAATATGAAGTCGCCCATATAACTTACTTCCTCACACAATGCGCAGCCGTGAGCACATACTCCTTGGTAAGTAGCGACGCTCCACAATGGAACTGTCCATCGTAGACGATCCTGGCCATCCACGGGTAACGATTGGCCCCTGCCGGCACGCCGCCCACGATGCGGTTTTCCTGGTTCGATCCGCCGCACTCTGTGAAAGCGAAAGCAGTTTGTTGAACCCTAACATTGTAGATGGATATCTAGATAGATGGAGCCCTTGGCAAACTGGCTCGGCCGCTTTGGGACCGGGAAATTGCTTTATACGGTGGCGGTGGTGGATATGAGCTTAAGGAAGTGGTTTCGTGTGAACCGTGTAGACTTTGATGATAGTTTTGTGACTAGAGTCCGTCTACGCTCTGCACCGCATTTGACATAACAACATATTATAATTCTTTGTCTTAGCAAAATGCAGAGTCCCCGACTCTACATCATTCAAACATTGTTTGGGATATAAAAATAAACAGTTATGGTTACGAACAGCAGATGAATCTAGAGTGATTAAATGTGTGTGTAGTGTGACAATAAAGACTAAGTAACACGAGATCAGCAATCCCTGTTCTGTCCAGAGTCCCGACGTATGCATGCGACAAAATCAAATCAAATCAAAATAATGACACTAATTAAATTTTAAAGGACAGGGCATATTTAAAGTTTATAGCGATGCTTCTTATGGTGGAATGAGCCGTAATATCGTATGATAATCCCAAAAGGCCCAATACGGGCACAATTTGTAGATTACTGCTTATTTTACCTCGTAAAAATGATTATATTATAATTCAATCGTCTTTTATAACACTCTGGCACTATCAAGTCTACTAGAAGATACTTGTGCTGTGCGATCGTTTCCCTGTCATTTAAAAACGTTAGCAGTTGAACGGTTTGCGACCACCATACTTCACTTTCTCCGATGGATGCAGTTCAATGCACATGGGGTCGTTCTATTCTTGTTAATGATTGTTTACATCTTTCTTGCACTCTATATAAGAATGCTGTAACAAGACATTGCTTTCGCGAGACCGTTTTAAGTGTCATGTCTACCTGGTTGTTAGTTTTTATTAGACCATCGCTACCATACATAATAACTACCTCCATTGTTATTCAAACTTAAAACATTGAGGAATACATTCACACAAAACCAGAAGTTATACACAGGGGTTGTTAATTTCTACATATATATTGATAAGTTAATAATCATTGCACTACATATACATACAAAAAAGTTTAATTAAGTATTTACTTCAACATTACATACGTAAATATTGAACAAGTTCATTTAGTTAAGTAAAAAGTGCAAAACGAAAACGTGAGTTTTATTAAATTAATTTAAACTTGATCGAAAACGTTTTCACTCATAATTTAAACTTAAACAGGCTTTAATCGCGTGCACTTACTTTTATTAGTCTTCCTGCGATCAATAACGTAATCAGGCCAAATAATAAAAGTAAGTTCACCCGATTACGTCTTGCTTTAGTTTAAAAAAAATGCTGATTTTTTAAATTACCTACCTGCAACGAGTAGGTATTTACTTATATATAACTCGTAAGTACCTGTTACTTACGGAACATTATTAAACAAACGACTTAATTAAAAGTATTAAAATCCTCATTCACACAATATATAATTAAGAATGTCAATTTGACATACAATCTGAATAAACTGTACTGTACTGTAGTAACTGTATTTAGTAAATGCTTGTAATAAACACGCATTTACTAAATAGTAAATATGTACGTGTAAGCTGTTCAATATTTATGTTAGTACATATACATATAGGTTTGGCTATGAACTATAAAATTTAACAAAGTTCGTAGGAAAAGAAACTTAGGTACAGCCAAGAGTCAACAATATCGTCATTATAGTAAGGACATATTTTAAGCAAATTGGTCTCAACGGTTTTTTGTATATACATATTTTTTTTACTTAGTGGTAGTAGAAGGTATAAGGTAACTAAATAGGTAGGTACATTAGTTCCACTTCCAAATATTAATGTTATAACCTACCATACATATTACCTGTACATACATATTACATGTGCACTAAATAAAATAGATAAACTAATTAGACGCGTTTTACCTACCAATAAAACGCATATTAATTTACTTACCTTATTCGAAGCTTATTAATTGAGAATGGCACGTCGTTTCCCGCCATTGTATTGCTATCTCTTTTTAACTTATGGTTATATTTCGCTCTTTTTCCCCCACCATTGGTGGACCACCACCTGGCAGTGGGGATGAGTTTCTATTTAAACGAAATCCCGGAATGGCTCGTCATTGGCTCGAAATTTATCTAATGCCACCAGGCAGAGTTTACTCACAAGCTTCGAATAAGGTAAGTAAATTAATATGCGTTTTATTGGTAGGTAAAACGCGTCTATTAATTTGACTTGACCGTTATTCGAAGCTTATTAATTGAGACCTGTTTGTTATCGCCTGGTGGTGGTGAAAAAGAAGACGCCAATGTGACCTTATATGTGATGATAAATTGACAGGACAGAAATGTATAAAACCTTAGATTCAGTACAGGTATCATCATCATCATAATCATTTACTGCCATTTAAAATAAGCAAACAAATTATATCATCACATTTTTTATTAAAAAATAGATTAGTTTACTACTTAATTGGTTCAAACAAGTGTGATACAGAATCAACAGTAGAGGTTACAGGCATTACTTCACGCCTATAAAACCGACAGAATGTATTCTCTGAGCGCCAATTACCACGCACTAGAATGTCGTCCACAGGGAAATTATCCACCCAATGCTTTGATGCCACAGCAGAGCGAATGCTGCCTGGTGATGCTGTAATGCCTGCTACCTTAAACAAGCTTTTTATCCATCCCGATATGATCGTTCGGGAAGCACCTTTAACAGCACCTCTTAGTGTAACAAATAAATCATTTATGTTGGCTAACTCACGCCTACTTCTTAATAAGGAAATAGTATGCTTCACCCAAAACACAGGATTTAAGTTTTGACAGGCAGGGTTCGGCAACAATTTCCATCCAGACTGCCTATAATCAGCACAGTCCGTCTTTGACCCAAATGATGGCCAAAAAATAACAGCATTATCAGATTCCACGAAGTGCTTACAATCAATTTTTAACAATGTTAAATCATGGATTCGTCTGCCGGAGCAAAGAAGTAGTAACATTGCCGTGTGCCTGGATGATTCGAAAGAACTTTCTAAATTAATTTTACATTTACTCAGATAATCCAGAAGAATGTCAATATTCCAAATAGGTGGTTTTTGGCCAATAGGTTTCTGCAAAGCTATTGATTTAAGAACATGTTTAACAAGAATGTGTGAACTCAATAGGCCAGAATCCTCAGAATTACATAATGTTGACACTACCGATTTGTAAAGTAATATAGTTCTGTACGAAAGTTTATCTATCAAATGAAGATCGGATAAATACTTTGCTAAGTCTGAACCTGATGGCTTCTTATAGTCTACCTTATGACCAGTGGCCCAGAGGACCCACTTCTTCCACGCTATATCATACGTTTTCCTGGTAGACGTACGCCAAGATTGTTGCAGCAAGTCCAATTGATCCGAATTCCAGTCAGTTAGGTTCTCTGACCACCCCCACACTTCCACACCTCTAGGATCATCTCCTGAACTTTCGGTGGAGATAATCCCGTCGTGACGTCGATCAGGAACTTTTCCAGGGATCGTAGAGTGAACGGGGCTGCTAGGGCGCGTGACCTGATGTCCGCTCTCCAATAAACGCGACTCCAACGTGGAACTACTAGCAGATATACGCCCGTTGCTTGGTTGAGATGGGCTAGCACCTTCGGGACCAGGTAAGGAGGTGGAAACACCCAAGCCAGGTTGTAATTCCATACTTGTGAGAACGCGTCGTGATATAATGCCTTCGGATCGTTTTGGTCCAGTGAGGCATAGTTCATCACTACATGCGCCCTGTGAGATGCGAACAGATCGATCTGGGGGACACCCCATTTTGAAAATACTTTTTCTGTAGCCCCCGGAAGCAGATGCCACTCCGGAGTCTGACGCAATCGTGACAGGTGATCTGCATGGCTGTTGTATTTTCCCGGTATGTGCACTAAGTTTAGATGGATGCGATATTGCTCTAGGATGCAAAATATCTGGAATGTTAATTCCATGAGTGGATTCGATTTTGTTCCGCCCTGGTTGCGTAAGTAAGCTAGCACCGTTTTGTTGTCGCATTGAACAAGTACTGTAGAGTTGCTCAGGTACTGACAGTGACCTTCTAATACCCTTTGAACAGCTAGCATCTCTTTCTGATTGCAGTGCAACATTTGCTCCGATTTTGTCCAAAATCCAGTCAGAGCTTGATCGTCTAATTGGGCACCCCAGGCCAGGTCCGACGCGTCCGTTGTTAAGAAGTGGGATGGTGGAGGCAGGTGTATTGGTGAAGGCGTGCGACAATGGTGCAACCACCACATCAAGTCCTCCTTTACCCTGACGGGAATAGCAAAAGTCTGGCTTGAAAATCGCGGCACAGAATTCAGAAGGTTTAGCAGGGCTCGGTAGTTCAACCTTCCCCTTGGAACCGTAAAACTTGCGAAGTTCAACAGTCCCACTAACCTCTCTAAATCTTTCCGGTTGGTTTTCGCAGCGGAAAGCATTTGTTGAATCTTGCCAATCAAAATAGGGATTTTTTCGTCTGGAAGTCTTTTCTGGTTTTTCCAGGCATCCCACCAGACGCCTAAGTATACCAGTGCGTTCTGGGGAGTCAATAGAGATTTTTGATAATTGACTAACCACCCTAGTGTTTCTAATTTCTTTACGACTACCTTGACATGCTCGGCGAGCGTGTTCTCGTCTTGGTGCGCAATAAGGAAATCGTCGAGGTATACTATTATTCTTATATTCATGTCCCTTAGAACCTGTGCTATCCAATTGGTAAAGGTCGCAAAGGTTTTCGGCGCAGTGCTGAGCCCGAACGGTAGACAGGTCATCTGCATGAGCTCTTGGCCATAGATAAGGCGTAGAAATCGTCTGTGTGATGGGCTTATCGGCAGATGGAAGTACGCTTGGGACAAATCTATCTTGCATAGCCAGTCCTTCGGCTGAATGAAATTTGGCACGCGGTGCACGTTTATCAATCCAAAATTTTCGGTCATAACATACCGGTTTAAAGCCTTTAAATTGAAAATGGGCCGGGGCGAGCCGTCGCTTTTGGGCACTATAAACATTGTTGAAATAAAACTGGGAGACGGATCCACTACCTCTAGCACACCCTGTTCTTTCATCTGATTGATGATGTGCGACATCTCGTCTGACTGTGGGCATTTTAAACTGTTGTCGCAACGGTTCGGATAAACCAGAGGTGGCTTTTGTACGAAGGGTATGCGATACCCCTTTAACATCCGTAGCACATGGACCGGTGCGTACATGTTCTCCCATATGCTGTAAAACTGTGCCAACCGGCCTGCCCTGAACCTCATGTCAATATTTACCTCTCTTATTGTATCTGTACCCCGCGGGGGAAGCTCCTCGTTTTCGAGCGGTTCTAGGCTGATTTTGGGACTTCTGCTGGTATTGTCTTGACCGACGTCCCCGAAAGGAACCACTGGGCCCAGCTTTAAATCCACTGTTATATCCTTGCGAAGGATAATTATGATTGTAATTACCCCGCTGGGGCATATACGGCTGCGCGGCAGCATTTTCCTGGCATGCATGAGCATTACATGTGAAAGTGTTGCTTGCATGTGCATGATTGCAATAGCCCTGCGAGGGCGCTTTATGAGGCGCTGTTCCCTGCGAGGGAACGCCTGTAGTGGCCTTAAACTCATCTGTTTGCGAAACAGTGGTCTTTTTCAGGGGCCAGAAACACTTACGAACTCCACCATGGTGCTCAATTTTGGCTGTGAATTCTTCGGCGTTAAACAACGACGAACTAGATGGCGGTATCTTGCGTATAGCTGCTTTAAGCAAAGGCTCTTTGATATGCTTCGTGATTCCATTTCGTCTCATGTTTATCACCTCGGCTCTGTGTCCACAAACCAGTTGTAACATGTCTTCAGAGACTTTGAAAAGGTCACCACCCAAAAGGACGCTACTTACCTTCTCACGAAAGCTTTCGTACGAAAACTCTCCACCAGCTCTAGTATAATCAAGTATTTCTGCCACTGCAGCGTGCAGGGCTTCTTGTTGTTTTATCAAACAAAACGTAAGGGCGCCATACGCTTTGTCGGAATGCACCAAATGTGGATATGTGTCATACTGTTTAACCTCTTCGTTAACCTCTAAATCAGTGTAACCCGGGGACCTACTGTAGATTTTCTGAGTTTCGGAATAGCGTATGTCATTCCAGCCTTTATTATCGAGGCGTTGCACCTCACACAAAAGTTTTATTTGCTCCTCCGTAGCATCGGGTATTGTTGGTTCCTTTAATTTGGTTCCGAGGCCCAAAACAAAAGGTTGAGATGGGCCCGGCTGAGGTTCCGCCTCGGTATAAAGTTCTCGACTGACATTATCCGAAACCACAGAATATGCATCACTATTATCGACACGAGCGTAATAGTTATCAGGATTAACAAGTGCTCGCAGCTCGTTTACTTGTTTGGTTAACGTATGGAGCCTGCGACGGGACTTTTTTCGGCCCCCCCTTTTTTTGCTGCGATAACGGCGCTTGTGTTTCGAATCTGACTTCGACGAATCTGAGGAACTGGAGCAGTCACTGTCACTGCTGCTTGACTCGCTAGAAACATGCTTACGCCTTGTTTTTGAGACATCTGGTTTGTCTTCAGGCTTCCCTTCTACATCATCCATGATTCTACAATAAAAAACTACACTAATAAGTATCGAACGGCAAAAACCGTTTAAATATAAATTTATTAATTTTCCGATAAAATTGAAGGGTAGATTCGAAACCCTTTGTGCAACAGTACTAGAAACAAATGAATAGCTACTCGAAGATTACTTACGTGAATAAGTTGTCACAAATAACCTTTCACTATATTTGCTAGGAAAGAACACTTTGATTAAAGTCGTACCTTTTTGCTAGCACGACCTATCGCGGCGGGAAACGAGACGCCAATGACGAGCCATTCCGGGATTTCGTTTAAATAGAAACTCATCCCCACTGCCAGGTGGTGGTCCACCAATGGTGGGGGAAAAAGAGCGAAATATAACCATAAGTTAAAAAGAGATAGCAATACAATGGCGGGAAACGACGTGCCACTCTCAATTAATAAGCTTCGAATAACGGTCAAGTCAAATTAATGTTTTCTTTAATTTACGAGGGGTATTCAAAATATTCTCGGTATGAGAATGAAAACAAACAAGTACGAAAAGTTTGATATTTTTATTTTTCAATATACTCCCCCCCTATGTTCATACACTTAAAAGATCGATCAATTATTTTTTTTAATCCCTCGTAAAAATATTTTTTATCTTTCGTGTAAAAATGCTCCTCCACTGCCGCCTTCAATGCTTCATCGTCAGAAAATTTATTTCCACGCAGATCCTTTTTAAGATTGGGGAGCAAAAAGAAGTCGCTGGGGGCTAAGTCCGGACTATACGGTGGGTGAGTAACAGTTTTAAACCCACATTCAACAATAGCTGCCTTGGCAATATGAGCAGTATGGACGGGGGCGTTGTCATGCAGAAGCAGAATACCTTTGGTTAACTTTCCTCGCCTCTTTTCTTTAATTACATCCTTTAATTGACGTAGAATGTTAGCGTAGTACTGTCCTGTGATATTTACACCTTTTTCTTTATAATCGATTAGTAATACTCCTTCACAATCCCAAAATATCGTGGCCATGACCTTGCCAGCTGAAGGGATGACCTTGAACTTCTTGGGATGAGCTGAACCCTTAATGTGCCACTGCATGGACTCTTGTTTACTCTCTGGGTCATAATGATGAACCGAGGTTTCATCTCCAGTAACTATTCTTTGCAGCACCTCATCAGGATTTTCACCGCACAGGTCAATAAAATCGGAACAACAAGCTACACGCATGTCTTTTTGAAGCCGAGTCAGCATTCGCGGAACCCATCTTGCACTTACTTTTGACATATTAAGATGGTCATGTATAATATCATGTACGGTACCAATAGAGAGATTGGTTACTTGTGCTATAGATTTTACCTTCACTCGACCATCTTCCAATATAAGTTTTTCCACTTTATCAATATTTTCTTGTGAAGTAGCTACTACAGGCCGGCCAGGTCTAGGGTCATCTTCAATACTCTCCCTTCCGCGTTTAAACTCGCTTGACCACTTTTGAATGGTAGATAAAAAAGGAGCAGACTCACGGTAAACACAATCCATTTCCTCTTTTATGGTTTTTTGATTTTTACCCTGTTTTGTCAAGAATTTTATCACGCATCGATGTTCTAATTTAGTTAACATTGTCAATTCGCACAGGATGTTCATGTTTGTTCAGCAATTGCAGAAAAACAAAAGACTATCTCGGTTCGAATTATACTTTTTTTTAATGTCAATGAATAAACCTTAGCGGCCAGTAACGAAAGAAATTTTAGAAGAGGTCGTAAGATATCAATACCGAGAATATTTTGAACGCCCCTCGTAATGTATCATTTTTGTGAAGAATACAAATCATACTGCCAAAAGACGGTTCACGAATCGGATTACCAGATTATACATAAGTAAATATTTACTTACAATACAATCATTAAAAATACAAATACACTAACAAATTAAGCATATGGATAGTGCAGGTTGTGCAATGTGCATAACCAGATTAAGAATAGGTAGGTAAGTACTAGGATAATACGGATACTACTTCTACTACTGGTAGTTACAACTAATTAGATTATTTTAAGTGCATTTCGATAATGAGTGCTATACATGACACAACTTACCTATCTTCCTAGGAAGAGGATTTGCTCTGCCGCACTCTAAAAAGTGAATTTGAATGCACAATTAGAACTGCATTAAGCACTAAAGCTTGTGACTAGAATTGGACCATGCAAAATTCAGTGGACCATGAAAATTTGTGACTTGTAGATTTTTCCAGTGTATAATAACTATGAATAAATAGATGTTTGAGCAAGACTAAAGACACCTACTTGAGAATTAGCTACTTGCTGCAGTGTCTTCATAAGTAATTACAAATTTGTAAGAAAAGGACATGCCTAACTGAACTATAAGATACCTACATGTGATAATTTTACAGTGAATTGAATGTAGACATATTTTAGTCCTATGGCATCCTATGGTCACCTTTTGGGTACGGAACCTGGAAACAACTCCATTAATCTGGCTAATATGCGAACAATAAAAGTTCAGGCTGTTGGTATTTCAAATATTTTTTTAACAATTTTAAAAACAAAGACTTTCACAGTAAGAACCAATGACCTAAAAAGATAAACATACAAACATTTCAACAAAAATAAATATAAAAGCTCAGGTTGAGCCAACTAGCAATTACTGAACTACAAAGTTACTGGTCTACAAAAGTGAATTGATCCTACAAGAATGTTGGCAATAGAGCTACATCAAAAGTGCCGCATTGGGAAGGTTGGTGAACGTGAATACTTGCCACATGAGCAGTTCTTGACCTGGGAGTCATCGTCTTCCTCCTCCACGCTCTGTTCATCCAGGAGTGGCACCTCCAGTCCGAAGATGGCATCGAAGAGAAACCGCTGGCTTCTGTTACCTGATGACACCTGGAAATTTAAAAGAACACATTGATAAACTCATACCTCCTATATTTGTTCGATAGCATTTTTTGGTTCATTCAGTTTTTGGAATTTTTTCAAAATGTAGATATAGGGGTTCCAACTGTTCCAAGATCTACAGCTCACAAAGCCACTACGTACCGTAAAATGGGGTGAGTAGGTGCAAAACTGACATTCAAACCTCGATAACATTTTATTTTAACATATGGAAACTGAATGGTGTATATAATAAGTTAATAAGTGTTCCGGACGTTTGTATTTTAGTTTTTATTTTATTTTGGGTAGTTGTATTTCATAACTTTACTACATCTCTCTCTCTCTATTACATAAACAGGAAATCCCACATCACCCCGTAGTCCCTCGTATTTGGGGTGAGTTGGGTATTCATACAAAGGTGATTTTGGTAGATAGTTGGATCGATTTTTTTTATTATGAGTTTTACTATAGCTCCATTTTAAATTGGAATAAAATATTTTTGTAGCAGTAGCCTTAAAAACCCATCTCACCCCCCTTTCATCCCTTCTCTCCCCATTTATAACCCAACTCTCCCCGCGAACCCTACTCACCCCATTTTACGGTAACATGTAGTTTTGTCAGTTGGAAGAACACGCTTACGATTACCATTTACTTACATAACTACCCAAAAATTAACGTGACCCATCACGCGACATCATAAAGGCTATAAAACCAAAAACACAGATAAACTTGCCGAGATAGACCGTCCCAACGGAAATGTACTTACATAAGCATTGTTTAATGTTTATTTAAAGTTCACGGCGGCTTCGCTTTCGCAGCGCGCACGTGCGTTACCGCACTTGCGCAATGGCAAAATAATTGGCCAGTAATGTCAATGTTGCTTTCACAATCTCAAAAGCCATGTTCCGGTGATCTGATATTTCGTTTTGCCTAGTTTTTGTTACACTTTCATTCTGATCTCATCTGATCTGACAGGCGGTGAATTGTGGGATGACTGTTGAGTCATCCCACAATGGAAGTACCACCATCAGTAAAGCCAGGTAATACTTGGAGCCGGTGATAGTAAAATGGTTTTCATTTTCATGCTCTGAAAGTGGCCCATTGTTTATCTATGAAGCGGGTTGAAAGTGATAGGAGGGTCTTAGGAGGTACGGTAGGGCGTTTTACTTTCCAAGTGAGTTTTTTTTTAACCTTGTGCAATAAAAAATAAATTCTGTTGTAAATGGATTTGTTGTATAATAATTTCCATTGTGATATTCAACTCTCGGTTTCATAAATAACGATCCGACTTGAACTAATGCTCTAAATATTTCGCTGTTCATTCCTTGGTTAACAATCTACTAAACTGAGCCTCGAAGTTCGTCAATTGCGGCATTCTTCTCTGTCACTCTAATTATTGAGAGTAAATACGAGTTTCGGTTTTTGCGGTAGGTCCCCTCCCCCAGAGCATACTGAATGCAACTTTCTTGCAACGAACGTTCATTAATTAAATCTGCTAAATAATGAGGTACGTAGGTACGTACCTCTGTAGATATTTATTTAATTAAATTTTCCCATTGTGCATAATCTTTGTTGAAGTGATAGCCGTATGGTATGACCGATAGCATTAAATAGGTACCTACAAGCCTACAACATAAATAGATTCAGGATTTCCGTGATATATTATTTATTGACAATAACAAGCAATTAACGTAACAGATAGGACTTACCTAATATTTTTATTACTTACATTAAATATTTTAAAGTTTTTAGGGTTCCGTACCAAAAAGGTACAAAGAGAACCCTTATGGTGCTCTTGACTCTGTCCATCTGTCTGTCTCTCCGTCACATTGCTAAATATCTCGCTGAAGCTATCGATTTGAGTTATGAAAAACGCTAACCCGAACACATTGGAAGTGTATTTTTTTCAATAAGTGCTATAAATTAGAGTTTGTGCGGAAAGAAAAGAGTCGTGGACTGTATGGCTCGTACATGACACGAATGTTCTCTTTCCGAACAGACTCTATCATATATGTAAAGTGTCATATTTAACAGTCCTTCCTTATGTCAGCCGCATTTTCTATGTTTACAAAAATAATGTGAGCCTCAAGACACATTCGCTTTCCCCGATACGTGTTCTGACGTAACGTCAATGACGAAACGACACGTCTTTGCGTTACGTAACCCGTTATGGCACAAATAATGAGGCTAAGGTTGATGATAAGTTATGTTGTTTATAAGTCTATCATGAATAAACTGTTACGCGTGATACTAAACAACTTGTAAACAATAATATTTTAGTGTTATGGCTTTCGCGGAGCTATAATACCAGTAAATAGTATTATTTACATTGTGCAATGCGCGGGGCATGTATGGTGCTAGATAATAATCGTTATTGTGACGAGAGTTTAATAGACTAATATAAACTTTTTTAAGCGAAGCAACCGATTGGTATGCACTTGAAAAAGTATTGCAAACAGCAGATATTAAATTGTTAATAATTATTGTAGTTTTTATAATAACTTAGATATAACGTAAATATTTATGGTGAATATTAATTTATAGGCTTGATATAATATATAACCTCCATGATATAATGATATAATATATATAGTTTAGCTTAGTTTTAATTTGTATAAGTGTGTTTTGTTATTAAATTCTACATTTTTGAATAAAGTTTAACCTCCATATAGTTCTCATTACTTACCAAACGAAATAAGAAAAATAATCCATTCTCCCTTGGCTGACATACTTACATATCATGAATAACCTGCCTATACCTTACCTTCAGCCGTGTACGAGTGTATCAAATAGCCGTTTCTAAGAAGTCGAGGCATACAATACAAATGATAAAGACATCAACGCACTTTTTAGCCATTAAATTGTTCTATCCTTTGGCGACACGTGATAGGTCGTATTCATTACAGTTTATTAAAGCGTTTCGTAAAAAGTCATTATAGTTGACTCGGGAGCCCATAGTGAAAAGAATGCGATTACACTTTGGTATAAGTAGGAAGTCTTAATTCAACCGTAATAGTCCTTAATAACCTTAATAGTTAATAGTCAACGAGTAGAAAAAAATATTTTTAACTGAAAACGGGAATGCTTAATTTCTTAATTTCGCAAGGTAATTATCATGTTTTTTCATAATTTGTAAAAAAGGTCAATGTCTGAATCCAAGGCTGGCTGAAAGGTCAGCAAAAAATGAATTCTAGACAGTTCGAAGATCGCTCATCTGAATTTAAAACCCGTGACCCCATTAGTGATTTAGAAACCGACCCGAGTAAAATATCTAATGCAATGTAGATCGTTGGTCAGTCTGAAGTTCAATGCCTTCATGTCAGGGTCGGTTGATTGTTTTGTTAACAATGCATCGAAACAATACAATTTCCTCAGATACTATGCATACAATAAACTTTAGGTATTATGCAGATGGGTTACCGTAAAATGGGGTGAGTAGGGTCAAAACTGAAATACAAACCTCGATAACATTTTATTTTTACATATGAAAACTGAATGGTGTATATAATAAGTGTTCCGGACGTTTGTATTTTAGTTTTTATTTTATTTTGGGTAGTTCCATTTCATAACTTTGACGATAAAGAGGAAAACCCACCTCACCCCGTAGTGCCTCGTAATTGGGGTGAGAGGGTTTTCATACAAAGGTGATTTTGGAAGATTATTGAATCGATTTTTTTTATTATGCGTATTACTATAGCTCCATTTTAAATTGGAATACATTATTTTTGTAGCAGTGGCCTTAAAATCCCTTCTCACCCCCCTCTCAAACCTTCTCTCCCCATTCATAACCCACCTCTCCCCGCGAAACCTACTCACCCCGTTTTATGGTATCTACTTAAATATCACTAGGTAGTGCAGCGATACGCTTTGGTAGAAACCTTTTTTTTTTTCTTTTTGACTTAATTCCCGACGACGTCTGGTTTGACAACATACACCAGATTCATTTATCTTCCAAATGAAGTTGGTGTCAATTCTGCCTATATCATTAGCGCAATTTTTAAACGTTAATTGAATATCCTTTTTGCAATTGGGAAAACCGCTTTTTGTCGCGGGTAAGTGTTCGAATCTTTTATTTTATTATTTGTTTGCATTTCTTTATTTTAGCGTGGCCTTTCTCTTCGTCCGCAGTTTTCTTTTTCGGGAACATTTTACCATTGCCTTTGTGGACACGGACCACTAGCCGGAGAGCTAGCCACACCACAAGGCGCACGCCACGTTACCTGACATAGTTCGTTCAACGATTCAGACATCAGCCTGAGCATGGGCAGCGCACCATTGGCCTAAGCCTATTCCCGACATCAGTCTGAACTAAACGTGGTCGGTTCGCAGCTCTACCCCACAACTCAAGGGAAGTGTCCATCCTTTTAACGAATTCAACAAAATTTACAATTTAAGGCGAACGCTAAACCATTCAACAGTTTCCTGTGTGCATTTTATAAAAATTAAATTATTGTTACATTCTTATTGCTCGCAGCCTGTTCCTTACTGGTACCATTAGGGAACGAGAAAGACTTAGCCAGGTAGATAGCCTTTTAGTTCATAAGACTGATTTCGGTGTCACACTACATCTTAAAAATTACCTGACTCTGAAACTTAGCTGATTTCGGTGGCGGTTACCTTTTTTTATACTATCTATGATTTTGTGTGGGCAAGGTGTCTACTTATTTATTTTAAACTGTTAATTATAAAGTAGGGAACAAGAAAGACTTAGCTGATTTCGGTGGCACTTATTTTTTTTATACTATCTATGATTTTGTGTGGACAAGGTGTTTACTTATTTATTTTAAACTGTAAATTATAAAGTCTATTATTTATACTTTCCGAATAAAACGTGGCAATCTCGTAATATTTTTTCCATTCCTAATAAATTTGCTACAGTAGGTAGGTAGGTTGTATTGTACATATTTGTGTTTGGTATATATTTATGTCAAGGTTTAAAGAAAAAAAAACAATTGTGTTTAGTGTTAAGATGAACACAATCATTATTAGGTTCTTTACTAAGATAAATATTTAGAAAATTATACTTTGCAATAATTTACATAATAGTGTAATTTTTTATTCCTGTGTGAGGCACAGGAATAAAAGTTAAAAGTTAAGGAGGCAAAGGAGCAGACAAATCACCTGATTGCAAGCTATTACCGTTGTCCATGGACACCTTCAATCCCAAGTGCGTTGCCGGCATTTAAAATGGGAGAGTGCTCAAAATCATTTGTATCCGTGTTTTCTATGTGTTGAATTAATAAATTCAACTGAAGGTATATTTTTTTTATCCCTCAATTGCTCTAATATCACATCCGTAGTGTAAGTTTTTTTATTTGAACGCGTAAAAGGTCAAGCGATAGTACCTACCTACCTACTCGTACTTTCCAAAGTATGATTGGGCTGCCTTTCACGAGGTAATTGTTGCTCTCATTTTTGCGATCAAAATAACGCAAGAAAGTATCTGGCGCCGGTTGCGTAACTCACAATAAATTTGCAGTCGACTTTTTTATAGCACTGGGGTAAATCCGAAGGCGGAGTAATTTTGAAAATGGCAAATATCTACTAAACTAGAAACACTTCATACTTTAGCAACACTTACCCCACTCTGCAACGCTTACCTACATGGCATCTTGCATACTGTTGCTACAGTAGAAAGTGTTTAGTAGATATTTGCCATTTTAAAAATTACCCCCCGCCTTCGGATTTACCCCAATGCACTATAAGAGACTATTTATTTTTTCCTCTGCAATGTTATTAGGTATTCTTGCCCGGAACCACATCAAATAGGTTTAAAAAGGTACATAATTGAGAAGCTTTAAGTTCATTGCAATGAATCATTGCCTACTTACCTATAGGTACCTATCTCTCAGTGATGATATTATGTGATGAAATTAGAATGAGAAACGAAAGCGTTGTACTTAAGTCGTCTTACCATTTATATTCTTAACAAATTATAGGTACAAGTTATTATTTTTTTATTTATTCATTTCGAACTGTAAATAGGATTAAGACAACCCTCGTTAGATTTCATTACTAAAATTATATTCATCAAAAGGAACTTATTAATGAACAAATGAGGTGATTATTAACTTAGTTGCCGGCCAGTTATGATTATCTAATTCGCATACGTTACTAAGTAAGTAATTCCAGCACAAGTGCGGAAACACACAAATTACGCACACCGAAACTTGCATAACTGATCGTTTAGTGACCCAGCACGGCGGAAAAATAGTTCCTATTCGATTACTTTGTATTTAACTATTAGGTACCTACACTAATGACCTAGTAAATGGGTAATAAACGAAAGAATGTCTACGTGTTTTTACGAATTCATTAGGTGAATGTATCGTAAAAAGTTTCTTTCAAATGTGTTAATTAGTCAATCAGGAAAAATAATAAATAAACGTGTTTAGTACGTAACTAATATTTACATACACGATTGAAGTATTTAGTTAAAACTAGCGATAGATAGTGTATATTAAATACTTACATGTGTAGGTATATTACATGGAGAAGGACTGGACAGACATAGATCTCTGGCAGATACATTAAATTTGTGCCTGATTCCCGCCATATATTGACCACAAGAATAAGTAGAATGTAGATTGTACTTTGTAGGTACTTACCTACTACCAAAAGCGTAAGCGTCATTCTAGATGTGTGTTTTACTGAACTCGAAATCGATTATGATAATTTAAATTGCTTTGTGTTGCCAAGATATGTGGGTACCTACTTATTGGAGGGCATAGGTCGCCCCTAAACTCAATGCTAATATGCAAGGCTAGTCGGTCACTACCGAGTTGGAGAACTATTACCACGTGTTATACTTGTTATATAACAGCTGCACGTAACAGCGAAAGTGGTGCACATCCGCTTCATCTAACCGACCAAATTATTACCGTTATTACGTCGATTCTGTTCAATCCATTAACACTAATCGCTAGCACCTTCTAAACTTCCATCAGTTCCATCATCGTTGTTAACACGTTCACTGCCAAGAACACGTATTATGTGTGTTCGTTTTGTACTGGAAATGGGGCGCCCGGCACCGAAAGTGTTAAGTCATTAGTCTTTGTTTACTAAACTCTTTTCTTTATGTGGTTAAGTTCTATAGGTGGCTGGTAGCAGGCAGTATCAGTTATCAATCTTTAAGCATCGTAGACTCCAACCACGATAAGTTTGCACTGACTTGATAATGATAATACACACATAGGAGTAGGTAGCATCCTTCCTCGCACAGCTAAACTGTGGAATGAACTGTCGCCCGTAGTATTTCCAGACCGATACGACCTTCAAACCTCATAGATAGAGTGAATCCCCTCTAATAGGCCGGTAACGCACATGCAACCCCTCTGATGTTGCCCAAAGAGACTAAAATGGGGTTCCATTTTCAACAAGGAACGTTTACTGTAATTATTTTTGAAAAGATGTGTCCCGCCGAGTTTGTTGCCGGTCCCATAATGGGATACCCTCCTCCAATTGAGGGGGGATTTAAATCTTCTCGGGGCAGAGGTGTAGGGTTGGAGCCGGTCTACCTAGCTTTATTTGACGTTCATAAGCGCATTGTAATTATGCCTACTTGAATAAACTATGCCATGTCTGTAAACCCGTAACTGGTACTTACATAACACATAACAAACGACGCCACGGTTTGTACGGACTAAAGTGCAAAAATTAAGGCCATAACCACTGTGGGATGATTCATGGTTACGTATATGCAGTTGCACGCTTTATGCAATGCACCGAAGAAAACTTTTTATGGCAACTAGTTATTTAACAAAACTTTTTACAGACTGTTAGGTAAGATTATTTCTATGAAATGATTGCCCCAAATATGTTATTTTACTTATTTTGCACCTACCTGAGCGTTGAATTTTATTTCTAAACATCTTTATTAATTGTAATAGAAGTAAGATATTAAGATAAATTGCTACCGATAGTTTGCGATTGTGACAGTATTTATTGTAATTATATATGGAGCCTTGTACAATAAAATCCAGCACTTGCCCTAACCACAAGCTACATACGTAATCTACTTGTGCCTTGCTCGATACGCACCGTCTAGCGTCTTGTTCTCGTGATAATAAGGTAACAGCAGAAGTCAGCTGGCGGAAAGTAAAAGTGCACGTACGATGTACGGTCAACGCACGCGCAGCCCAAGCCCGGCCGACCGTGATAACGCTCCCGACGTAAACAATCGGGATTCCCAGGAAGAGGACGGATGTTATGAACTACAAATTGAACTTATTGCAATCTTGATCTTGAGTGATACAATCCTCGAAACCTTATCCTTTCCAGATTATGACGGCACAATGATTTACCTAACACGAAACCAGAGGGGTGGAGTCCGTAAAGAATAAGCAGAGGAACCGATGAAGAGGAAGAGCATAAGTTTTACTGTTGGTGTTCCTTTAATGTTAAGTAACAGCATAATTAATAATTAAATCAATTAACGAAACTGTTTCCTCAGTAAATATGTGTAGCAAATTTAACCACTCGCTTTTTTATGGCCTCTATCACATGCGATTTCCAATACATTGCCGGCCATGTAAGTTCAACGAATGGAATTGATCGATCAAAAGCCGCAATGTGTAAAAGACCACATGCAGGTCTTTAGGCAGTTGAAGAGTCAATATTTTCCTTATTGCACTATTAATCATCTTCAGAACGGATTGTAGTGTATATGCTTAACTCACATGGTTATCAAGCGCAGCGATATCCGGCGAGCTTATCTCCCTCGCAGCCCCGGAACAAACAAACACAAAAACAAAAGCCACTGTTGTCCATGGGTACATTGTCGCGGGTCCGGGGTAAGAAACGGCGGAGAACAAAATACGCAACCATTTATTTGCACGGCATCTCGAGGATCACTGGCGAAGTCGGTGAAGGCGAGTGGCTGGCATTATTCGCGTACTGACGGCCGCGGCGGCGCAGCCGCAGTGCGGGGTCTTCGGCCACACCACCACACTTTCACTCGCGCCAAAATCTCGGCGCCCCACCGTGTTAGCACCAGCTACTAGCGCTGCTCGACCAGTTCCTATAGGTTAAAGTAAGTATCCTATCCTATAGGTTGTTAATCGGGATAGACAGCCGTCGAAGAGATAAGTATCAATATTGGTTATTAATATTACCTATATTTTTTCTGAATGCATCTTACGGCCAATTTATCATTTATCTGGTAGGTAGGTACGTATTGTTACAAAACCAAACTAACCTGAAATTTGATCAATTTCAGGAACACCCAAATGCAATACCAAAATTCGGCATTTGTTTAAAATTACCCCTTTTGGTAGAGGTTATTATCCACTTGACATGTCAACCTGCCTGTACCTGCAGGTACCGCTTGTTTTTATTAACTACTTTATTAACAAAAGGTTTTTTTTGTGATCCTATGTGACTCGAGAAAGTGGGTGAAGATAATGAGTAAATCTTCTTTAAATTTTATAAAACAATTTTGCATTAAGTAGTAGTAAATCACTTTATTGTGTTAAAACAGGTTCACATAAATTTAGGTACAAAGGCGAACTTATCCCTATAAGGGTTCTCTTCCAGCTAACCTTAGTAGGTAGTTAAGTATGTAGGTTCCTATCTATTCCATTCACACTTGTTTCATATGTCACATGCTGTCGATTTAATTAGCATGTCGAATTCCTCTTCTGGGTAGTCAGGTAATAATGGTACCGATTATTCATTTCCCACGGATCAACATAGTTGTGGGGTTTCCCAGCGTGCTGATAAATGAAAGTGAAATCAGCGGAATAATGGATTTCCGCAATACAAGCGAAGTCGTGTAAACGAGATGTCTAAGATCACAAAGGGAGTATTTCAAATAGTAAAATATAATATCATTTTAACCTTTCAATGCGCCGCACTCAAGAAGGTACACTTAATAAGGCGCTCACAAATATCTGAACACGCCTTGTCACGGCGTTAGTGTGCGTGTTCAGACTGTACAAAATACACACAGGTGAGCATTTAACCCCAACTTGCATTTTAGATTTTGCAATTTTTAGTTTATTTTCACACAGAATCACGAGCTCTTTCGATCCTACGGGAATAAAAAAGAGTCCCTAAAATATCATAGGTAATTTTTTTGTTTGCCCAATTACAATACTTACTGAAAACGTAACCGAAAGGACCCAAAAAAATGGCGAAATGTTGTCTCGGTGATGATGGAAATAAGAGGCAAGAGCTCGTGATTCTGAATAGAAATAATGTAAAAATAACTAAGTTTAAGATAAAAATTGGGGGTTCAACTTTAAATAGAAATGCCCAGCAGTGCCCAGGTATCTATAGAATAATATAATAAACATAGGTAGTTCCCCAGTTGGCTGCTCCAGTTTTGAATGACATCGTTGAGCCTGCAATGTGGCCTCTAAGATCTCTAGAAAGGTTGGTAGGTAGGTAGGTATTTAGTTAGACACAGGCAGGCAAGCATCGCGGTCGTGTCCATGATCTTAATTTGTTAGCATAGTACGTTGATGCTCTTAGTAAAATACAGATGAACGGGACTTAGCACCATTTCGCCTTGAATCAGCTCGAACGTACCAATTAGTCGGAACGGAAGGGTTGCGGAACCCAAAGAAAATATATATAAATCCTATGCTAGCGCCATCTATATTTTTTTTTATAAAACATTCATCTATACGAACAATAGTTGCCAACCCCATTCTCAATCGACAACGACGCACTCTTCCCTAATCGTACCTACCTTAAGCCCCCTCCAGGCCGAGCGTTGGCGGTTTCGCGCCGCGATTCCCGCACGAGTGTGGAGGGGGCTTAAAGCGCTGGATACGTTATATGTGTCACCGTAAAATTGTAAACACTCGTCATATTATAATCTCGCTAGTTACATTATAAACTGACGGTAGGGAGATTATAATCTAACCTAACCTAACCTACGTTAGATTATAAACTAACGGGTTCACAATCTTACGGATACATATGCACGTCGTTGTGCGAGCGAGATGTCGCTACAATATGTGGAGCCAAGTGCCAATTTATCTTATTCAGTGTGCTAAGCACCTAGTTTTAAAAAGTGCCGCATTCTGAAGATGAATTCCAACCTTGGCCTTCCAGCGCCTACAATATTCGAGTTAGCAACAATACTTATCCACCAAGACATTGCTCAACTCAAAATGTCGGGTTATTCCCACTAGTTACCACCAAGTTGTTACCAGTGGTAGCTACTGGGGAAAAAAATCCCACCCCTTTTACCAATGGTAACTGCTGGGAAAAAAATCTCAGTAGTTACCACTGGTAACTAGTGGGAATAACCTAAAATGTCGATACTTTGCAATTACGTTGTTTAAACGTTGTCATATGTTGTCATTGTGTTAGACTAGTTAGAGCAATATAGGTACTTACTTTATTCTTTTGTTAGAGCCTTGTCACTGACCAATCAGACTATTAATTGATATTGATTTGTGATCCCTATAGCTTGTGGGTGCGAAAAGGAACAAGGAACCAAAAAGGAACAAGGAACCATCAAGGAACTCTATTATTTCCATTACCGTAGGTACATTTGACGGCGTAAAACCACCTAACTTAACTCGAATATTTACGTTCAGGGGCCCATTTCTCGAATGGTATTAGTTTAATATTATTATTAGTGTGGCCATGGGGCCCATTTCTCGATTAGGATGGTATTAGGCTAATATTATTAGTCCCACGAACTGTCAAATCGTATGGGTTGCCATGACAACACACTAATAGTACCTTGTTAGTGTCGAAAATTATGCAGTAAGTACCTAATGCGTTTGTGCATTTTCCTAGCAATGTTTCGGCTTTGGGCACGCCGCCGTAGTAAAGCCTAGGGATCCCTTAGAAAACTAACGTGGTCAGACCCACGCTAAGTTTTCATGCCAAGTATGGAGATTATATCTACATGCATCCTACATATGTACCTATGTATGCATTCTTACTGCCCAAGTTTGTGTGGTCAGTCTACAAGAATTGCGCAAGCACTAGTTTTTAGGAGACCTGTTACCGGGATTGGTCCGGGGTTACCTCAAGATTAATTTTTCGTCATTCTTCACCTTCAGTTCCTAACTCATGGTAGGTAGGTAGTGTAGGTACTCTAGCACTTGTTTGCTCGAATTCAACGACTGGTTTACCATACCACGTCACCCTTGTGCGATCAGTGTATTTATCTCTGCAGGTTTATTGATCTCTGTAATTGCGCATGGAACCATACCTCTTTATCTCGTCCCATACCAGGAATGCCAGGTAGCAGGTAGGAACAACCGTTTTTTTAGGGGTCTGAGGTGGCACGCATACTTTTGTAGCAGGCAATCAGTTCTGAAATCTATCCCGACTAAACGTGCCACATAAATGTGTTTATGGAAGCCTTATTAGGTATTCAAATCAAAGAGAGAAAGGAGATTAAGGTAGCTGATTTAAAAGAAAACACACAATTATTTTTAACCTTTTTTATTTTTTTTTTAAACACAACGAAGGTAAAAGTAGGATGTTAACCAGTCACCGTTTTTGGACCCCATTGTATTTTCATAAACAGACGGATATACAGGGCGTGGCAAACTGCCAGATTAACGGAAACGAGAGGTCATTTACCCTTAACTGTAGATACGTCTGCACCGTTATAGAATACATCAAGGTTGCCGTGATCGTACGTGTTGTTTCGACACATATCAAAATTAAATAAGTCCTCAAATTTTTAACTATCCGACTTTTAATCCTTCAGAAATTGCTTAAAAATCCATCGTCGTAATGCGTGCAAAACTAAATTTGATATGTGTCGACACATATTGATGATTCAACTCAACCAGTACAATTTCGTGGATAAAACAATACTCACCTGAAGATGACAGATCACTGGCCGATCGATATGACCCCAGTCCCTCCCGTAGTCCATGGAAAATAAAATTTAAAGAATTAGAAATAAAATAATAGGGATAAACTTCTAACGCTCGACCGTTGTATGTACCTACGTGTCGTAGAAATTTATTTTGTTTGTATAACCACGCGTTTTGTCTGAGAAGCGACGTTAAGGTTTCCCCTATTCATACAGATGGTTCGTTTTTTAGGGTTCCGTAGCCAAATGGCAAAAAACGGAACCCTTATAGATTCGTCATGTCTGTCTGTCCGTCTGTCTGTCCGTCCGTATGTCACAGCCACTTTTCTCCGAAACTATAAGAACTATACTGTTGAAACTTGGTAAGTAGATGTATTCTGTGAACCGCATTAAGATTTTCACACAAAAATAGAAAAAAAACAATAAATTTTTGGGGTTCCCCATACTTCGAACTGAAACTCAAAATTTTTTTTTTCATCAAACCCATACGTGTGGGGTATCTATGGATAGGTCTTCAAAAATGATATTGAGGTTTCTAATATCATTTTTTTCTAAACTGAATAGTTTGCGCGAGAGACACTTCCAAAGTGGTAAAATGTGTGTGTCCCCACCCTAACTTCTAAAATAAGAGAATGATAATAATAAAAAAAATATATGATGTACATTACCATGTAAACTTCCACCGAAAATTGGTTTGAACGAGATCTAGCAAGTAGTTTTTTTTAATACGTCATAAATCGCCTAAATACGGAACCCTTCATGGGCGAGTCCGACTCGCACTTGGCCGCTTTTTTTTTATTTTTGAGTTCGGGGCTGCGTCGTCTATTTTACTTAAGGTCAGAGCAATTACATACACAGATCCATTCAAAAAGCACCTACCTACTGACAGCGTCGCTTCCAAAATAGTGACTGCCAAAACTGTGCCGCCAAAGAGTTACCGTTAAATATAAATAACGGTTGCGTTAGTAAAGTTAACAGCTCTGCATAACTAATTCCACCTTTAAAATTCCTATGTAAGATTTCCCCGTATTATTGAGCTAAATTTCACTTTGGGTGTAGAGGAAGGACTCGTGATTCGATCCTCGCCATAAAGGGTAAATACAATTTTGGCCTGGCCAACCATGTTGGCCAAATGGCCAGTGGCAATGAAATATGTGGAAAAATCAGCGCGTATTCTATTTCTTAACCGGAAATGCGTATTTGGCTCTTTATTAAAGGCGAGGTATTTTCACGCCGACGCTGTTTTTAGTAACCGGCCTGGGCATATTTCATCTAAGGTAACATTCTTTTCTTTTGAGGTTATCATACTCCCCCTATTCGGTCCTACAAAACAAGTAATTTACACATGCGCCTAACCCGAATCTAATTGATTAAGTTACAGCGCGATTGCACTTTGCAGTGTAAGAGCGGGACGCACTCTTAACCCTGTAGGTTATTCCCACTAGTTACCACCAAGTTGTTACCAGTGGTAAAAGGTGGGAAAAAAATTCCCTGTAGTTACCACTGGTAACAACTTGGTGGTAACTAGTGGGAATAACCACCCTATACTACATTTCATATAAAATTATTTGTTTAAATTTGAACTTTAGTGTCAATAACTGCCATATACGGCTTCATGTGGCAAAGGGTTAAAACGAATGCTTTTCTTGTATACGTACACAGTAGACATGGGCGAAATGTGTCAGTAGAGGGAAAAGATTGATATATATCTTTTTATCACTGGGATATGTATCACTCTTTTATATCTTTATATCCGTGTGTATCAGTTGCTCCGCTCACAACTGTATCGGCACTTGCTGACTTTGCGTCATCTTATGAATGAGAGAGAGACAGAGTTGTTATTATATCGTGGCGACATTTTCATTTTAATTTTGTATCATGATGGATGGATATACATTGTTTCATTCACGAAGAAGCTTCATTTGGTTCGTATTGTCTATGTCATGCTATTACATGATTACATGCTATTGCTCATGCTTTTAGATTAGGTTTGACAAATCTGCGCGTTTTCGTTAATTGCGCTATCTATAACCGTAATCATGCAAGGTCCAAACAACTTTATGCAATTTCATTAGCCGAATCATCATTGCAATTTGCATTGCATCCTGCGCGAGCGAGAAATACAATACTATCTACTTCTCGTTCCCGCGGAATAGCGAAGCGAATGACCGAAACTCCGAATCCGCCCGAACGACCGCTGTCGCTCGTTCGTGTTACTTCGGTCGACGCGCGACCGAGACATCGCTTATCGCTTTAATAAATCGTTGCCGAGGGAGTGAGAGGTACGGATATACTGATACATTCGGATTCGTAAAGACAAGAAGAGTGATTCATGAAACGAGAAAGATATATATCTTTTTTATCTATCACTCCTGAGTTACCCATGTCTACTACACAGCAGTAGTGTAGTGTTCAATAGACATTCCATGTTGGAATTTTGTATTTAATTATACAAACTTACTGAATCCCACAGGGCTAAAATCTACCCATAACTCACTACCAGAGGAAGCTTGTGGTTATCGTCTGTAGTTATCTTTGGATTATTTTCCCCCTTCGTTCCCATAACGAGTTTATTGTGTTTTTACATTAAGAAATTTGTCCGTCCGTAAGTTAGTACTTTTACCCCGAAACTAAAGTTTGTGGGGTTATTCCCACCTGTGATTATTTCCACCTGTTCCCAGTGGTAACAACTGAGAAAAAAAATCCCAGTAGTTACCACCAATTGATAACTAATGGGTATTTTTATTCCCAGTTGTTACCACCAAAATACTTAATGTTCTATATCGACAAAAATATTTAGTCGCCACACGGGATTGTTACGCCATTTAAGGTCCTAGCTAAATTGGTTGTTCGATACTTACGCTATGGAATTTCCAATTTAGCTAGAACCCTAAATAGCGTAACAATCGTTCCGATTTAGCTAGAACCCTAAATGGCGTAACAATCGCAGAGCCTGATGGTTAACATAAATATAGTGGGTTATATTTCGTCCATTGACAGCCGATTCAATTAGGAGTCTGTGCCGAAAGAGAAGAGTCGTGGAATGCAAGGAAGCCCATACATTCCACGACTCTTCTCTTTCCGCACAAAGTCTAACTGCTCTAAAACTGGACCAACTTTTTTAAATAAGTTTATCGGTACCAGTATGAAATAATTCTATACAAATCAGTTTCAACATTTTCGCCGCCATTTACTTGATATAAAGTCAGTAGGTACATTTCGTGCACCACACCACGACTACATAGAAAGTCTTGGTTTTGGTCAGGTTATAATTATATTTATTATAGGTTATAATTTTTGATATGGCGTTATTGACACTATTACTCCATTGACGTGGCGGCGAAAAGGTTAACATTATTAACCACTAAGTATCAGCAAAACAACAGCTGTATTTACACATAGTTTACTAAATCACCTGTCTACGTAAAAAATCCTACTTCATATTTATCTGGGTATTTTTGTCAGTATTGAACATTAAAATATTTTGATGTTAACTGGGAATAAAAATTCCCACTAGTTACCACCAAAGTGAGTTGGTGGTAACTAGTGGGATTTTTCCCAGTTACCACTGGACAGGTAAGAAAATAAATCCCAGTTGTTACCGCTGGTAACAACTTGGTGGTAACTAGCGAGAACAACAAAGTTTATGGTCAAATTGTGGACATAAAAAAATATAAGGGGAGGATGCTCCTGCAACTGAATCTGAACTGAATTTTCTCGGAATGTACCTTTAACTACCCTTCAGTCCGGTGTACTAATAACTGTAATACCTACGCCGTGAACACCTCCAATGCAACTTGGTGTAATTTTTTATTTATTTTATAGATTCCTTCCAAGTCGTGAGAACAAGACCTGTGATTTTATTCAGGTTACGGTTCTCCTATTTTTTACTCTAAATAAAAAATAAAAAGGAATATTTACAGATCTAAAGAAACAACCCTACAGTTTGTATTAAATTTTATTTTACATTAAATTAACCTACAGATTTAATTATATGCCTATATTTTCATTTAACAGCTAATTGAGAACTTAATACTGAGTAAAAGTCAGGAAAAATAGTCTGAATCATGATTCTTTATATTCTATGTCAAATAAAATTAATCGATCTCATACACCTAGCATCTACTAAAAAGGGAGTTCTTACATTATCCTAGATTGTACTTTATTACTGTAAAAAATGTAATTCTAATTTTCATTTTACATAGCTATTTCCTTAAAAGTATGTCACGGTAAGTACCTAAGTACTACAATAAATAGAAGACCAACTTACATAGATCAGTACACATTTTAAAATATTCTAATTCATATTTCTATGAATGAGACAAGAACTCCAGCTAATTTCTAAGGTTTTCCTGACGGCTTCTCCTAGGTGGTCTCGCGTGTGGACCATGAGGTGTGTAACTAGTGCTCCGGAGCGTACTGCCTACACTAGCACGGTTTAACACTGCTTTACTAGTGTACTTAGCACGAAACCTAGAGATTGAAAAAATCTTTAATGAGTCATAAATAAACACACTAACACTACCAGCATAGCATTATCATTGGAATCATTTGCTAAAAAAAGACAAGATTCACTAACTATTCCTAAGCTTCATATGTTAATGCTATGTATGGCTCAGTGAAATAAATTTAACCCGTTAATCCTGAAAAACGATTTATATCCTATTTAAGAGTACTGAAATTTTGTCAAGTTTAGATTTAGTGGGCGATTTGATAGTGAGTAGCATGAAAAATTATGAAGTTAATTATAAAAAAAATACATACCTGGATTTAGAAGCGAGCTCCTCTTCCTTGGCCACCACCATAGCTGCTGCCGCCGCCGTAGCCTCCGCTACTGCCGCCACCGCCACCACCCTGGTTCATGTTGTATGGTGTAGTACGATTGTTAGTGTATTGCTGATTTCTAGTGGGGCCCCCGCTATAGCTTTGCTGGCCATAGTTGCCAAAGTCTTGATTTCCACCCCAGCTACCCCCTCCGCGTTGGTTTCCGCCGCCTCCATAACCACCACCCCCCTGGTTTCCTCCCCATCCTCCTCCTCCCTGGTTATTATCCCATGGATTTGAGTTACTCCAACCTCCCTGGTTGTTACCATAGCCTCCTGGAATATACGAAATATTGGAATGAATACTTATCAACTTCATAATCTATATTGAAGAACCTAAAAATAAAGAATACATACCTCCGTTACCCCAGTTGTCGTTTCTGCCTTGGCCTTGTCTGCCACCACCACCTCCTCTTTGGTCAGAGCCATCCTTAGGCAATGCTTTCTTAACATCCAATTGTTTACCACCGATTTTATGGGGGACATTCACTGCAAAGAAGAGAAAAGAAATTAGAAATCTAAAGAAAACAATCACTTGATAATGAGGATTAAATAGCTGTAATGTACATCGACTTGCGTACCGGACATACCATTTAAATAAGTAGTCAGGTATAGCTTATAATCAATGGTTAATCTCCACAATTAGAGAAGCCAGACCTAGATATAAAAATCCATCCTGGGGCAAGATTGTGGACGAAAATATAAAAAATATTGCAAAACACTTACAGCAAACTTTGTCCACTGGGTCATAGTCATCAAATTCCACAAATCCGAAGCCACGCTTTTTGCCAGTAGCTTTATCGGTGACGATGCTAACATTCTGTACGGTCCCGTAACTCGAGAAGTACTCTCGGAGTTGTTCCTCATCATGGTCATCCTTAATGCCACCAATAAACAGTTTCTTGACCGTGGCACCAGCTTCAGGATTTTTAATATCCTGGCGAGCAACAGCGCGCTTAGTCTCAACCACCCTGTAACAATAGTAGTTTCGTGAATACCACCGTTACAACACGAACGCTATAGGTATAGATAGCATTGAAGTACTTACATATACTATTATTGTCGACCTCACAGAAAATGCCACGTGCAGTTTACACCAAACATTCACCAAGTGTTGTCTTGTGATTTTTGCAGCATAAAACGATATAAAAGGTAGAAAAAACCTTTTATATAGCTGGACTGCAATAACTAGGCAAAGTAAAAAAAAATACTAACCTTCCGTCGATGCGGTGGGGCCGGTTGTTTTGCGCGTCATCGACCATATGAGCTTTCGAGTAAGTAATGAACCCGAATCCACGGGACCGCTTGGTCTTGGGGTCCTTCATGACGACAACGTCGACTATTTCCCCCCATTTTTCGAAATGAGACTTCAATGATTCGTCCGACGTGCGGTAGTTCAGACCACCGATGAAGATTTTTCGGTGAACTTCTGGCTCATCCTGAAAGTAGGACGCGCGTTCAACAAAATGGCGGACATGGTCGGCGTGGTTTTTTATCGAACCGGGGCCGATTTTAAACATAACTATACAAGAAATCTGGGACACCCGAGTCATTATGGAAATAATTAACACGTAATAAAATTTATAAAAGTAGTAACAAGGTCAAAGAAATATTCAATAAGAAAAAGTAATTCCGTGAGATAAAAATAGATTAATATATAATACTTACAAAACCGTCATCTCCGTTTTGTTGCGGCCTCATTTTTCTTTTTATACTAAATACAACGTTACAAGAAACTGTTTGTCAAAACTTTAAGCTTAATTAATCTAAAACACAAATAACAACTTTTCGGCGTTCTCAACACAACCACTCCGGACCGACGCCACGCCAAAAAGAAAAGAAAATGGTGGTCTTCGAAAGCGGTCGATCGATAGCGTCGCACCTCCGCACGTCCGGCCTGCGTGGCTCGGGGTTACCACTTTACCCCATAATAACATCTTACTTTATCCCCTTTACCCCAAAACTGGCGTCAATCCATTCAATACATTTTCAATGCTTGAAAGGCTTAATAATTATTAAATCATGCCTTTTACTTCATGTATAGTTTGTCAAAGGACTGTCTCATTTCAACCATAGACAGAGAGAATCATACTATCTTTGTCTACTAGCACCCAAAAGAAAAGGATGAGTATAGTTTATTTGGTTCTTATTTACTGTTTGGTTTTATCAACTATACCTTTTCTTTTGAGTTTGAGTTATTGTTGTTATTAATGTCAAAATAATATTCATTTAAAACACGATTTGAAGACCTTATCTCATTGCAATAAGGTTTACGTGGTCCAAAAATGCTACCATCCGATCATAGTCTGAGTTGCTTAGTTAGGGTATGCGCGCACGGGCAACTTAGTCGCCAGGCGACTTATTTGTCTCTTACGACAAATTAATCGCCTCCTCGCCGTGATGCGCGCACGAGAGCGACAGCAACACGACTTTTTTCTACGCAGTCATCAACATGGATTTCGAAGAGACGGCTGTGGTCGTTGCACTCGTATTAAAAAAAAACGATGAAAACATCGAAAAAATCAATATTGGGTGACTCATTAAAGATTTTTTCATGGATGCATCCATTATGACTATGTTGTTTACGTTAAATAAAGGATTCTACTTAATAAATAATTATTACAAAATATATAGAGGTCTCCATTCCACTTCTTCAATTAGCCTACTATTGTCGATTATCATCTTCTACGACCGGCATTTTATTTCGTATTGAATGCGGGCGCGTATCCGTACACGTACACGTACAAGCTCTCGCCGCGGCGGTCGAGTGTCATCTGGCCGGCCGGCGACTTATTTGTCGCCTGTGCGCGCACTACCATTTAAACCAATAGGGAAGGAGACAGTTGCGTCGCGGGCTTGTCTCCGAACCCGCGGACAAAAAAGTCTCCCGGGAGTCGCGTCGCTACGTGTGCGCACTTCCATACTAACCCATAGACTTGACGTGAGAGACAAAATAGTCGCGGCGACAAAAGTTGCCCGTGCTCGCATACCCTAATAGAGTGACCAGCAACACAGTGTTGCCAATTTTTTATTGTTTTTTACCCCAATAAACCTTAAATAAAATATTGTAGATACAAATATTTAAATTTAAAAGAAGAAAGAAACATTGATGACTGTCAGATACTTATTATATTTATTACAATTCATAAGGGTAAAATCAGTGCACAATTATAGTTGGTCAAACCAATTTGTCAGTCTGTACGAACCAGGAAAACTATACTCATCCTTTTCTTTTGGGTGCTAGTACTAGTGTAAGACAAAGATAGTATGATTATCTCTGTCTATGTTTGAAATGAGACAGTCCTTTGACAAACTATATTTTCAAATAAACCAATAAAATATGAATGGCAGCATTATAAAACAAAACAAATGCCATAGAGCAAGAAAAAAAGAACTATAATGTAAAATAAATGAATGACGTTACAATTTGTTGTCAACGTTATCAAGTTTTACGTTTTCCTTTGATTTAGTCGGTTATAATTATAATTACAAAATAGCTTACTTATTAAAACGTGATTTATAGTCAAAATTTTCACGAACTTGTTTATTTTTCTAACACAGACCGACACGCTTTAGATCAATATGAAGCCTAATGGAGGTGGTGATGACTTCGTAAGTATTTTTTTATTTCCTTCATTTTCCTTCAGTGCCGCATCGTAGCTATCTAAATTCTAGAATGTTCACGATTTCAATTGTTTCTTTTCAATTTATTTCATAGGAAGAACCAGAACATATGCGCAAACTGTTTATCGGTGGATTAGACTACCGAACAACCGATACGTCTTTGAAAGAATTTTACGAGCAATGGGGCGAAATTGTAGACGTGGTGGTCATGAAGGACCCACAAACAAAACGATCCAGAGGGTTCGGCTTCATTACTTACTCCCAAGCTTCAATGGTTGACGAAGCACAGAGCAATCGACCACATAAAATTGATGGCAGGTGAGTTTGTTTTTTATATCTTACATTACATCGTATCTTACGCCGAGTCTACCGGTTGGAATAAAATATGTCTTTCTTATGGTATCATTGTGTCACTTGTTTGGTCTGAAACATAGATACAAAATCAAAATATCAAGGTTACTTACAGTCATCAGGCGGATTTTGTGCCTACATATTGTAAAAAATACAAATATATTTGTCACCTTTCCATAGGATTGTGGAACCTAAACGGGCAGTACCCAGGGAAGAAATCAAGAGGCCTGATGCAAGTGCTACGGTTAAAAAGCTGTTTGTTGGGGGCCTGAAGCAAGATATAGAAGAGGAGGACCTAAAGGAATACTTCAGCCCTTATGGAAACATTGTGTCTGTTAGTTTAGTAACTGAGAAAGACACTGGCAAGAAGAGAGGCTTCGGTTTTATTGAGTTTGATGATTATGATCCCGTTGATAGGATATGTTGTAAGTAGTTATTACATTTATTTATTCCATAGTACAACATTTAGATTTATCATTAAATATTTTATTGTCTAGGTCTTGATACTATATACAATGGAGGTATAGTTAAAATATAAACCATGCAAAACCATAAACCACAAATTCTGTGTTCCGTTGTGTATTCATTTACTTGTATGTAGTTACAGATGTAGCATAGAAAATAGGATGGAAAACAATTATGCAGTACATCTGTGATAGCTTTTGCACAATCAAAATGTCTAAATTATAGAACTCCACTCTTTAGCTTTTCAAAGACTAAAACTGTTAGGAATAATGACCAAACTGCATGAAAATACTGCCAACTGTGATGTGCTACAACAGGTATTAATTTTTTACAGTGCAACCGAACCACAATGTTAAGGGGCGTCACCTAGATGTGAAGAAGGCTTTGTCGAAGTCCGAGATGGCTGGCGGCCCGCAGGGTGGCGGTGGCGCGAGGCGCGGCGGACGCGGCGGCGGCGGCGGCGGCGGTGGCGGCGCGTGGAACCGCGGCAACGACAACCAGGATTGGGGGAATCAGGGTAACTGCTATTTCTGAGTTGTGGATGTTTTCTATCAATCTAGGGATGTTATCTATATATCGTTGTCTAGTACCCACAACACAAGCCTTATTGTGCTTGCTGTGGGACTAGGACGATTTGTGTAAGATTGTCCTTAAATATTTAATTATAATAATGTATTTGTTGGTCATTTAAACATGCTACTCATGGTTTAATGATTAGGATTTGACAAATGCTCCACCCAGTATACGACAGAATGGTTTGACTTAATTGATCAAAGTTATTATTCCAACAACTCTAATAAACTTGAGACAAAAGCTGTATTTACCAGTATATACATGTACACTTCCTTATTTATAATGTGTTGCAGATTTTTATTAACAGAAATTTAATGATCACTTCCTTTTAGTTTAGATGTATACAAGTACCTATATATAATGAAATAAATGTGTTGTCAGGAGGGTATGGACAAGGAGGATGGGGTAACCAGAATCCGTGGGAGACCAACAACCAAGGCGGTTGGGGCAACCAGGGCTATGGAGACCAGGGTGGTTGGGGTCAAGCCCAGACATTTGGCGCTGGATACCAGCAGAACTACTCAGCAGGGCCTATGAGGGCCAATTATAATACTTCTCGCCCTCAGCCTTATAATCAAGGTAAGTTTCTTTGTTTTTCCAACTAGTTCTAAATTTTAAGTTAATTCCCTTAAAATATTGTTAAGGACCTTTAAAGTCAAATTAAATATACCGAAATAACTAAAGTTATATGCCAATATCAGGACTGGGTGCCTAGCCAAGATGCAAATCGTTTACCGCGTACGCTTACGTCTCGCTGTCACACTAATATGGAAGAGTAATTGAGAGAGATTACTGTTTCGTTGGCTATGGCACAAAAGATTGGCAGTTAGGCCCTCTGTATATTCAGGGAGTACAGTCGGCGTCAAAAGTAACAGATCCAACAGATAAACAGGAAAGAAATTGCAATGAATAAGTTAGTCTGTATGTAAGAATCAAATCATTGCTAACTTTCTGCTTTACAACTGTCTATTTCCTCTATCGACATGGACACCTTAACGCCCGGCTCGGAAACCGCTGCTTTAGTTCGTCTTACTGTGTGCTGGTACGACGCTTGACCTAATGTTAATAGGCTACATGACTAATTTTTTTTTTATGGTATCAATCGATCGGGTTTGTTTTTAGGATCAAATGTCTATATGGGACCCATTGCATTAAAGTAACAAAAAAGTCAGAAATTGTAATCAAAGTCCGACAGTCGCACTTCACTCGCGAAACGCCCTATACAAAACGGCCAGAGGCCGTGACGTCATCGCCCATCTTGTAGTATGGACAAAACAAGAAAATTGCGTTTTTGTCGCTGAAATATTGCGTTTATGCATATAGTTGCTATACAATATTTTTTTGGATGAAATGTAAGGAATCGAATGGTACCCTTACTTTTATCGTTTTTGGAAGTTAAAAAAAAACTTAAATTTTGAAACTTTCGGGTCGTGTAATTTTGTAATTTTTCAATATTTTTTTTAATATCCACATTATTGTGATAAATTGTTCGTTTGCTCTCTATTTTACTAGATTTTGTTATAAAATTCAACATGTGTCATCATCCCTATTGTCCGCGTTGTTAGGCGGCAGCGGCGGCGGGTACGCCACGGGCTACAACAGCGCGGGCGGCGCGGGCGCCGGCGCCGGCGCGGGCGCGGCCGCCGCCGCCGGCACCCAGCGCCGCTTCTAGTCCTCTTGTGAGTACCTATCAACCTTGTAGCTTATAGCCTGACATTCTTGTCAATTTTTGTCTCGATTTATATAGTATTTTATGCAAAGAGGGGTCAAAAAAGGCGAGTGGCGTGAGTAACAATTTGAGGCGAAGCCGAAAATTGTTAATAAAGACGCCACGAGTATTATTTGACTCAGTTAAACAACGTTGCATACAATACTTTTTCTACGACCAAGCACTTACTTTGAAATAAAATAGTAAATTTAACAAATATTTTTCATTCAAGAAGTAAGAATGGAGGGAACGGGCGTGAAAAGAATGAATGTAATAAAAAAACATGTCTATGGTTCACTCATCTGTCAGAGATGACAATTAAAATTAGGTTGGCAACACTGTATTTCATTCAATATTTTTTAAGTGGTCATTACACGAAGTATCGTAAAATCGCCAAAAAGATACTGCGTGTATGCACAAAATTCTTTTTTTCTACTCCAGCACTTAAATGTGTCAATTAAATGACTGACAGTGATATCTAAAGCAATGTCATTTGAATGATTTGTCTATAGGCTCATAAGATGACTGCTAGCAGCTGTCATAGAAAAAGTAATGTATGCAACAGCTCATAATTGGTTCTTAAAATTCTCGGGTCTTTTTTTACAAAACTCGACTACGTCTCGTTTTGTAACTTCGACCCTTGAATTTTAAGAACCCTTATTATATCACTGTTGCATAAACTACTATTTGGGGAATAGACTAAAGACTTGTCTTGAAAACTATAAGATAGGGGTTTAAAGGTGTGTGCACGACCCTTTAAATGACAAATAAAAGTACGGGAGTAGAAAAACAACTATAACATGGTGAGAGATGCGAGTAGATTTAAAATACGAGCTCGCATTGCGCGCTCTCCGCCATTCGACATCATTATAATAAAGCCCTACATTACAGCCACAGTCGTGGTTACACAGTAAACTAGAGGCGTGCATGCATACAGTATGCATGTGGTGTGCACAGTGCCTTTGTTTCTATAATTTAATTAAAAGGATGCACAATACTAAATTCTGGTTGAATTAATTTATATCAAGACAAAGATTGACGATTATACCCTGGGCGAGACTGATCTATTTTTATAGACTTACAGCTTTATTATAGTTTAAGCAGTATTTTCTTATTAAAATGACATAACACTAAACTCAAACTGACTGACCCACTATACACGACCTACCCCTAAAATCAGGCACACTATATACCTATTAATGTTAACCATATTTCATTTTCTTATAGGCAGTGTATAGCTTCAGGTGATTTTTGTCCATGTTACTCATGATGATATTTTTCAATGCGTAGGTATGAAGTTGCGCTAAGTTGAAGCTAGGCAGGCAGAATGTTAGACGGAAGGTAGGCCAGGCGTCAGCTAGCTAGTGAGGGACAAGCGGACTTTACCAAGTGACTACAATTACATAGTCATTATACATTTTTTTCTTCAACTAAGGTTGGTTCACAATAAGGTACTGTGTAGGCAATAGATTCATTTTTCCTATTTTTAAGATTGTAATAGTGGTTTAGCACTCAATGCTTTTATTATTCTAATACTAGAATTGCAACATACAAGATTTACTGAAATAGCTGTTTCCTGACACGACACGTTTTGCTCATTTGCCTAGAATCTTTGTCATATTATAATATTGACGGTATCGAAAGCATTAACACGTTCCGTGTCCGGGTCCATTGGGGAATGTGAGGTCAGGAACCTTTTCTCAGGAGTCCGTGCTTTCACTATGGGTTCACAACTTCAAAAGTGGAAGCACACTTGGACGAGTGAATTTGTCGAAACATTATGTATGGAGACAGTGAACGTGTTAAATGCAAATGATGAGTAAAATAATTACAGGGGCACAAAAAATACAGATTGTCCCGTTTGGTCGTTGCTATCAAAGTTTAGTGTGTCTGGAAATTGATATTAAGAGGATGTTGTACTTTGCATTTCCAGTGTTGAGAGAGTGAAAGTCAAATCACAGTTTTTACATTTTGACGTGTCACAGTGTCTGTAATGCACGGATTTTAGACAGGTATCTATCGCACCAGCCGTCCGCATAAGATGTTAAACGCAAGCAGGCGATTCAATCTTTTTCAATTTATGTAAAAGCTGTGGCTTAATGTTACGTTTCTAGTTCGTAAGTGAGAAAAAAAAACAATATGAATTTGACTTCATTGTTTAATATAGAATCGTGGGTTATATTTTATTTTAAATGTTAACGTTCAGAATGCTAGGGCTAGTTTTAAATTGACATTCCAAAGGATCCTAAACAGTTGCTTGGGTGTAATTCGTTACACGTTATATTGAGAATTCATGTGATTATAATTTATATGGCAATAACTAAGTAAAGTAACGAATCTATACGTAAAGTTGTCAATATGTAACTACATTTTTTAATTGGATTATTGCATGAAACTGTTCTTTTATTACATTAATTTAAATAATTATAATGACAAGATTGTTCACAAATTTCGATTTGCAAGTCAAAACATACATTTTCTGGCAAAGTACCTAAATGTTATTCGCGCGTTTAACCCCAATTTATAGTTAAGGATAAAATGTCTATTTGTTTTCGTTTGTTTTTCTCAATTTTACCTACAATGTTAATGTAGAATCCTCTTACATATGTCTGTCTGTGTGCAATATATTAAATAAAAACTGTTTTCCATGGACTCTTCTACATGCGGACGAGCGTTCCTCGTGGAAAAGGCCATGGTAAGTTAACTTTTCCCAAATAAATATATTTCAACAATTTAACCATCTTTTATTTTTCTACTTAATAATACCTATCTAGGCTACCCTAACAGGTAATCCGCAACTGTGCATATGTAACATATTTTCTTCTTTTAAAGTAAAATGAGATATAGCTACTTATTTAATAAAATTTCTTAAAACGAATACTATAATAATACATGTACAGCTTATCAGTTATACAGCATGCCCTAGAAAGAGAAACTGTATCTAAGTGGAGATTTTTACATTAAATGCGTAGGTAATTTGAGCTGATTATAATCACCACTGACTGATTTCTTAGTAATCATAAACGTTATTCATAAACGGCTGTTAGCTTAATCAGTTGGTGATCGTCGGTTGTCCCTATCTGTCGTTATGACATAGGGAGAAACGACGATCATCAGCTGATTAAGTTAGCAGACGTTTATGAATAAGGGGTTAGTATTTACAAACTACTTATGAAGGGGTTGCGTCGTTTGTTGTGGCGGCAGGCAAGGGCAAGGCGGCGGGCAGTATGGGGGCAGGACCGCGGGGAACATGCCTGAAGCCGCTGCGAGTTGTCTGGAAAATAGAAGATGCCAAATAAAAACACAGTCGGTTCGATACCCGTCGGCTGACTATAACATGCATAATATTATGGCATACCTATACCCACAGACAATCCAACCTCTAGACATAGCATAGTCGCGCTACCCCCTCTGCCACACATACGGTAGCGTTACTCCATCTTCGAGTCAATCCCGTGCCGTGATTGGTCCGTGTCTTTGAACGGACCAATCACGGCACAGGATTCGCTCACCTCGTCCCCCCGCACCCCCGTATTCTTGGCAGCATCGGTTTCATGAAATAATTGGCCTAAGCTCAGTCTAGAGGTTGGATTGTCAGTGCCTATACCTAAGTAAAAATTAACCTGTATCGATCGGTTATCTACTCTTGCAATGTTCGCATGTGTGTGATAATATTACAGGGAATCTAACACAAACTGGTTGGTATAAACAAAAAACTCTGAAATTAAAACAATTGTCTTTCGATTTTCGAACTTTTTGCAAACTTCGCAACTTGTACCTAACATATGTAGGCGTTCCCAAACATACCTGTATTGTTGATCTAGATGAGCCTTTTCGATTCTTTTGTCCTTAGCTCTTCTGTTTTGGAACCAAATCTTAACTTGTGTCTCGCTCAAGGACAATGCTGTTGCAAGTTCACACCTGAAATGTAAATAATTATAAAAAATTTAACTTTTTTAACCGCCTTCAAAAAAAGGAGGTTCTCAGTTTGACCCGTATGTATGTATGTATGTATGTATATTTGTTCGCGATTATCTCGCGTATGGCTGAACCGATTTTGATGCGGTTTTCAGAAAAGTGTTTCTTACATTCTGGAGAAGGTTTTAGTATACATAGATCTGAGCTGATGCTGAACCCTGGCTGTACCTAGTGGAACTCAGGTTTGGTGCAACATAGGCTCACGCTGTTTTGGTAATCCGACACGCCTTGATGAGCACTTGGGAGAGCAGTACCCAAGATAGAGCTGATGCTGAACCCTGGATGTACCTAGTGGAACTCGGGATGTACCTAGTGGAACTCAGGTTTGGTGCAACATAGGCCCACGCTGTTTTGGTCATCCGTCTCATCTTGAGCACTTGGGAGAGCAGTACCCAAGATAGAGCTGATGCTGAACCCTGGCTGTATCTAGTGGAACTCAAGTTTGGTGCAACATTGGCCCACGCTTTTTTGGTCATCCGTCATATCTTGATGAGCACTTGGGAGAGCAGTACCCAAGATAGAGCTGATGCTGAACCCTTGCTGTACCTAGTGGAACTCAGTTTTGGTGCAACATAGGCCCACGCTATTTTGGTAATCTGTCACATCTTGATGAGCACTTGGGAGAGCAGTACCCAAGATGGAGCTGATGCTGAACCCTGGCTGTACCTAGTGGAACTTAGGTTTGGTGCAACATAGGCACACTTTGTTTTGGTTAACCGACTTGTCGTCGTGTGCCTATGTTGCGGAGTTCCACTAGGTGGGTCGATGAACTTTTTTCTAACTGCGTTTAAAAAAAAGGACGTTCTCAGTTTGACCCGTATGTATGTACGTATGTATGTGTGTATGTTTGTTCGTGATTATCTCGCGTTTGGCTGAACCGATTTTGATGCGGTTTTCAGAAAAGTGTTTGTTACATTCTGGAGAAGGTTTTAGTGTAGTACATGGATGGTTTGAAAAACCAATTGGACCCGGTAGGTGGCCATGCTATCGGTATACCTACCAACAAATTTATGTTGCTAAAACCGATTTAGATAAAATAGTGGGAGTCGGACTCGGACTGGGACTGGGAATGGGAGTGGAAGTGGGAGCAATATACATACAAATCGTTTAGCACGAAAACGTCATATTATGTTGTGTCGCGATTATCATCGAGTTAGGCCATCACCAACATTAGTAGACTAAATGGAGAGCCTAACAAACTAGTATTTTAGCCCAAAACCTATAATAAATGAAGTATCTACCTATCACTAAAAAGTAAAAAATAAAATAAAATAAATAAAAAATAATTAAAACATTAAAAATAAACAAAAATAAAACCAAAATAAAATAACTTAATATAATATCTTTTTTTAAAAAAGGGAACCGCCTTCAAAAAACCAACCCACTGAAAAGTACAAAATAATTTTTATATGGCACCCCTTTACGTGTCCAGTCCCTATACCACGGCGTAAAGCAATTTTTTGCCAAAAAGTAATTAATACCTAATAATAAGAAAATTAATAATCATCCGGGTAATTACTTAGTTTTTGAAGGCGGTACCAAACCAACAAAAACAGTCTTTACTACCAATTAGAAAAACAATACGAGTACGTAGTACCTACAAGAACTAAATTAATGAGTAAACTAAGTATGTCTTTATAATGCAAGTAAGTACAGCGTTCTTCATTGTCTAAAATATCGGTTCTCAAAAATTTTGGTTTGGCACCGACTTCAAAAACTAAGTAATTTATAGTTTGATATTTCTTCGAGTGCTTATTTTGAGTCCCGTGCAAGCGAAAGATTCTATAATAGATTCACGAGCGTAGCGAGTGAATCTAATTTAGAATCTTGAGCGTAGTAAGGGACTCAAAAGCGCACGAGATGTAAATAAACTTGATCTCGTGTAGTACTTACACAACATTTTTCACCTCAGCGCAGTGAGAACATACCTATTAGACAACTTGAAAAATGTAATCCTTGTTCATCACTTAATACCTGCACTGGCTGCACTCATGTTTTCTTAAGATATACAAACAATTAAGTTTAATTACCGCAATGGAACACAAAAACAAAACGTAATAATAAATTCCATTAAAATAATATAGAAATAACAAACATTAACTAACACTTCAATCGACCATTAAAAAAAAAAATCTTTGTAAGATACGGTCCGAATTGCGGATACGTACTATTTGTCAACTATGGTAGAAATTCTTAAAAGTAAAATAATTAATTTTGCGTGATGATCTGTGTATTTTTTGAGTTCGTTATTTTAATTGTACAATAAAATACCTAAAATATAGTATTTTATCAGTTTTTATCAAATCTTAAACTTTATTTTTATTTATTAATTATTAAGAATTCATACTCGTACGTGGTTTGGAACGATGCGGTCTGAAGTTTTTCGGGGGTCTATTATAAACCGTGAATATACTGTTGAATGTTGTTTTAACTTTTTTTTGTCTATTTCTTTTTGCTAACAGTGTGAAAGGGACAGAGATAATAGAACCCAAGTATTTCGAACTTTTATTAGACCCCGCATGTTGAAATGACATTTGACTATAAAGGTCACTTGAATGTCATTTTGTCTCACTCAGTGAGCAAAATCGCATTTTGCTCACTGTTTTTAAGAATCAAAGTACCCTTGTTCGAGCTGCTGAGGTGAAAAAATTATTTTGTACTTTTCAGTGGGTTGGTTTTTTGAAGGCGGTTCCCTTTTTAAAAAAAAGATATTATATTTAGTTATTTTATTTTGGTTTTATTTTTGTTTATTTTTAATGTTTTAATTATTTTTTATTTATTTTATTTTGTATGATGTGTAGGAGGCCAACTAGAACTCTAAGGGCTGATTTAGACGACGCGCGTACTCGCACGCGATTTTAGTTTCATTGGGTTACGTCCAATTCAACCGACCGATCAAAACCCGCAATGTAATTAAACTCGCATGCGAGCTAGTTCTCGCATCGTCTAAATGAGTCATAAACCTTTAAGCTTCAAGAACACCTAAACTGTCTTACTTGGTCAAAGCAACGTACCTCCGTGCCCTAGCGACGTATTCGCCCCTCGCGTACTCCAGCTCGAGCCTGAGGGTCTGGTGAGCTGAGAAGGTGGTCCTCTGCCGCCGCGGCCGGCTTTCCTTCCGCCGTCGACGGGCCACTGCAACAAACAAAAATGTTTTTTACACACTAACCCCCTTATTCATAAACGTCTGCTAAGTTAATCAATTGATGATCTTCGTTTCTCCCTCTCTATGACATAACGACAGATAGGGACAAACGACGATCATCAACTGATTTCAGTCAGCAGCCGTTTATGAATACTTAACGCCACATAACAAACCTATATCGAACCTCGTTTTCCCGGTTGCATCCTAAAGGATCTCAGGATCCTATTGACAGCCCTCTTTGATGCAAAAAAATTGGCGTAGAGTGGAATCTAATCCTAAACTTCAAAATCTTAAAAAAAATGTTGACATTATTATCATGCCGCGATCAGAAAGGGATTAGAAATAACAGATTTCCATACACTTACGTCAAAATCAATATGGATTGACAGCTATCTCAATCCCTTTCTAATCGCGATTCAGTAATACATGGACGGGGGGACGTTTTAAATTTTTAATGCTGCGCCATGAGACCGTAATGATTCCGAAACTGCGAATAAGGATAACCACATTCCCATACTTATCGCCCGACACTATCGCGAAATTAAGAAATTTAATCACAAACGACGATCCGACTACGACACAAAATGTTTCATACGTCGTCGTAATTTCAACCATAATACTACCACGCATAAAGTCTAAAACTAAAGTGATAAATCGATGAACTTGAGACAAACTCATGTTCAGCGAATAAGTAAGGATTCCTCATAGTTCCTGTGTCTGCCATGAGAACGCCTTTGTACGAGCTCCGGCATATTGCGGAAAGAAACCCCTTGGGTTAATCACGATAATTTTAATCTGTGCTATCAGATTTCTTGCCGTAATGTAAATATGATTCTAGGGGAACGTCATTATACATTACTTTGGGGTAGTGTACCTACCTACTGGAGTAGGGCTGCTTGCATTTTCACCCGACTGATAGAGTAAGGAGCTAAATGTTACAAAAACGAGGAAAGCAATTCTGCAGTTTGGTCGAGTTAATATGTGATAAATTAATATCTGGGTTTTCTGAAAAAAAAACACGTCCAAGAGAAGGACTCTGTAGGTACCTGATGGCCTACATCTAGGTACCTAATACACCCGCTATTGCTTGTGTTTAAATGTAATATTTAACCTTTTGGACGCCAATGACCGATATATACTTTGCATTTGCACCCATGTATAACAAACCCATTCTTAAATTTTATCTCAACTTAATCAGGCTCTATATACCCACCCATAAAAGTTAAGTTAATTTCAGATCTGTAAAATATATCCTAAAGTAGTTTTGGTATGAATGAAATGGGGATTTTTTAGGATGGGAAATTTTCGTCTTGTCCTTAGAATTATTAACTGTTATAGGAACTGCATAATTAAATATCACCTCGGTTTATGACCCATATACTACTACATATACATACTCATTAGGTACATCATTACATTTCACGTGCTTTCATTTCATTAGATCCACTCCCACGCAAGACGCGCACGAAATGAGAACAATAATCTCACGCAATCTCTAAACGAGCCATCAGTGCAATAAAAGGATTTCTTTTTATAACAATACAATAAAGAATATTCTGCCAATGGGTGCCTAACAATACCTACAATAAAGAGTAGGTATTCCGCCAGTCGACCGATCTACAACATAATTATTAAGTAGGCAGGTATAGGCACATATATAAAATTTGCTTAGTATTCAAATAAATCTGGAACTCCCACAGTGGCATACACATGCTCTGTGTTTGAGTGAACAATTCTGTATGATCTAATACGTACCTATTGATGCGTCGCATCGCATGCCTCTTACCGCACAGTCGTCACTGATATTACTTACAAATGTAATATCAATGTGCAAGCAGGAAACGACAATTTAAATCACATGAAGTGTGTCCGATTCATTAGCCCCCGAATTACCCCCGTACCGGGAGGCGATGATCGAATGATCCCGGTAACACACACCGCGCCATATGTCGCGCGGCGGTGCTTCAATCTCATCCTGCCACTGATTTCCATACCAACTGTCCGGGCCATGTGTCCTTTAACCTTTTCTAACTTGTATTCCGAAGAATTTAATTGATTACTAATTCTGTACTTACAGTCGTCATCAGACCTAATAAATATCTATGCGGCCAAGGCGCTGAAAACTATCTGAACATCAACAACTTGACAAAGAAGCTTTGTTCAGATATTTGTGCAGTAATCTTCAATGCCGAGACTATATGGGTACCTACTAAAATGTAAATAAAACTGCAACAAACAGATACGGGTAGATAGGTATTTAGGTAGGTCTTAGGTCTAGGTAGACCTAATCACAGAAAACCGCCTGCTCTTGGTGGTTGGTCGGTGTACCTAATAGGTATCTTAATTTTAACATCCGAGAAAAGCTGATTTCACAAAGCATTTTAAAATTTCATTAATCCAACAGGCATATTTTATAGAAAAAATAATTAGTCACTAACATGTCGTACAGTCAGCAGCAGAAGTTGCTAAGCGGGTGAGGTGGTCAAAACGATCTTGACACGACTTTATTATTAAGAGAATAAGAAAGAGCGTGTCAAGGTAATTTTGAACACCTCGCCCGCTTAGCAACTTCTGCTGCTGACTGTACTAAATAGGTAATTTTCGATTTTGTCCACAAATTATGTGGGATACGTCAGGTGGAGCCAACCCCTTTTATCTAATAATAAAATTGGTGTACAATATGAGCATAATCCCGATGTTGTCACATTTAATTGTCATTCGCTCAATAAACTCGTGAGTGGGGTGTCAATCGGAACTACAATTTGAATCGTAAACGATGTAAGTACTCGTAATGTACTTAGTAAACACACGTGCATTGATTCAACGTTCGCGGCTGCAAAGTATCATGCTTATTGCATTTCATCTTATTAGCTTAAATCCCGATTACTACTGTGGAGCTCGGGGTCCGTTTTCAGGACATTTTCCTACGTTGGTTAACATTCTCTATGTTAAACCATTGGCACACATGATATCTAGATGTGGTAAAGGTAGGGGCTCGTCGTTTTTCATTAAAAGGGGGCCCCACGTTGGAAGGATGCTGGAAGTTTGTCGAGGCATATATGCTAAGAAACTACTTAGACGAGTTTCTGTAGAATGTTCCTGTCTCAAATGTGATGTCCGGTTGGTAGGTACCCGCTTATCATGAGCCGTGCACTAGTTTGCCATGATTATGGTAGGTACCTAGGTACCCCACAACTATCTAAATGTCTTTTAGTATGATGAGAATACGTAACTGATCAAATCCACCCCCTATTCATAAAACACTTGATTATATCATCATCCGAATGTTTGTTTTGTTCGGGATAAAAAACTGTGATTAATGAACAATAGCTAATGTTAACAATGGCCAACGAATTAGGGTTGTGCTACTACCCCCTAATTTTCATTACCACCCCTAATTACGAGTGTATTCGACCATAAGGCCCCAACAAGTTATTTGCGTTATGGGTCAAGGAAAGTAGACCTTTTGTCTGTGCATTAAGAACTTCAATTTTACCACAGATAAGTTAGCCAGCTTTCAGCCCCTGTGAGATTGAGAACACCACACCTGACTTGCTTACATTTTATATTTGTTTTTTAATCTCTGCTGCAGATATTGATATTGCGAGACGCTTCGCCGGGTTACCATTGAAATCTTGCGATTGGAATCACCATTATCCCGTTCTTTTCTATTTTGTAAATGATTGGGCTATTTGTGGGGAAAGTCCAGTCGTTAATTGCTGCCTAATTGCACAGGGCTATTCGTTATTTTGATTGATATTCATTAAGTATTGGTATAATGTACTGTTTAATTAATGACGGTTGTAAAACTTTTCCAAATAACTAATTGATTATGGTACCTAATGGGTTTAATTTCTTAATTTATCATACTCATAGTAAGAAAGTGAATCTTGGCAATCATATTTTTTCTCGTCTATGAAGCTGATTTTATAAAGTATTACCTAAGTGCTAAAAAAGACGAATCATGTACCTATGTAACTAATCCCCCTTATAACCCCTTACTAACCACTTTACCCCTTACCACATTAATGGTCGAAATAATTAATTTGGAATTGAATAGCAACGGCAATCGGCAATACAAATGTAGGAAGGTGTCGTCCCCACGGTGTCCATGCAATAATAATCGCAACAATCTTTCTTATTTTATTCCAATTTAACAAATTCTTATTTTCAAAGCATAATACTTTTACAGATCCGTGTTATTCAAAGCATCGTGTCTTACAGAAACATCAAAGCACCCTTTGATATCGCCGGACCAATTTAGCCGTGAAAATAAAATACTCACTAGAAAAATATTGTGAATATAATAGAGTGCCGTGGAGATAAGTCTCCGTAGTATAATCCTCTGGACGTTGTCCCAGAAATCTCGCAACTCTTTCACGATTTCTACAAGATGGTCAAGCGACATTCAAATATATACCTGTCTTTCGATCGCTTACCGAGCGCTCGACTAAAGAAAACCTTTAGGTTATTATGAAGGCACATAATTAATATGGGGTGATATCTGAGAAGTTATCAGAAATAATATTAATTATTAACTATAAGTCAGGTCCCCACAGAAATTCAGCGCCACGGTTTGCCGTGACATTAGCCAATAGCCAATAACCAGTAGCCACTTCCAATCCATTTCGGATTTTTACTATATTTACGTCTCCTATCTATATATACAGTTGAGCTCAAGATCAGACAGTTCTGGTTTGCTTGCGGTGAAATGAAATGTTCAGTTTAAGCAAGGGAATATCCTACCGCTTTATTTTATTCTTTTTATAAAAATTTACAAAGAAATAACCCAACCCAGTTATTTCCTCAGTGAGATAAGACGAGTGCTTCATTTTATTTAAATGCGATTTGTTTTTAATTTAATCTGAATTCGCGGAAAACGATAATCCTAGAGTCTGTAAGAATTTTTTACTTTTTGTAATTTTCATATTCTAGAAATCATAAAAATTATGCAATCCTTGTAATCAAAGAGCCCTGCTACAGATTTTTGGAAATTGCCTCGGGTTTTCAGGTTCAACTTTAATTAGCCAGACTATAGCTTACTATTTTTGAAATACGAGGATAGAAATTGGGAATCTAGGGGCAGGGCCGGATCTAGGGTAGAGCGAGTGGAGCGGCCGCTCTAGGCGCCGGAGGGCGCCAAAATGGCAAATGGGAAAAAAAAGTTTTAAAAGACGCGAGTGTCGCGAGGCGAAGGCGAAGGGCGCCAAAACCCGATTTCGCTCTACCCTGATCAAGGACTCGGGCCGGCACTGTCTAGGGGTAAGTATTGATCGACCACTCGTTTTCAATTAATTCTATTAATTAGAAGAATTTAAATGCCTAGTAGTAGGTACATATAATGAATTCTCGCCCAATAAAACAATAATTCTACCGGCATATTAAAGTACGGTACGGTAGTTGTTTGTTTCTTATTCCTTCATTGCCAGACTTCGGGAACGTGCTTCAAATTCCCCGACGACAATACCTCCGTAAACAATATTCAGTTAAGCGGCTTATTTGAATGAAAATCGTTTCCTTCAACAGCGATTCTTATTGCTATGAAAATAGTATCATAATGGTTTGTCGCGTGGTTGAAAAACGTATTGTTCGCGGTGGAGAATGTGGAGTGACAGAGTCGAGTGAGGGAGGGAGGGAGGAGTGACAGCTCGCTTGGCGCCGTAGTGATGCGATTATGACGCCACGACTCGATGCCCGCCTATAGCCTCGGCGGCGCCCATTCGAGCTCGCTCTTTCGTGAAAATTGTCGGCACTGTTCTGCTACTTCGCTATAAAATCTGCCCATTGTTCGACTAATAACTATTACGAAACAACAATCCGTGAAACTGAATAGCGACAGCGTTATCAAATGAAAATTAGGGAGCTCTGTGTTATATTAAATTCGTGATTGTAATTTGTGGAGGCTGCAGGATTAGGTTTTTGTGAGATATCATTGATATCAAGTAATTTACTGTCTTTCAAATTGTAGGCATTTAGATTTATAGCCTAATATAGTAACAAATGTAATCCCACATACGATCACCCTGTCAGAAGAAACGAGCCAACTAAGGCAGCTAAGGCACAAAAAGTCCACTCCATCCTTCCAGGTTCCATTCTTTCTCCGTGCACTGCAAATAATGATAATAGGTATATCTATGTCCTTAATACTGTGGTGATGAGACTGATGAGATAGCAGCCAGCAAGTAGTTGAATTATGTAGAAATACTATAAGGTCTGACGATCGTCTGACGAAAGAATTTTCTTTCACTAATTTATTGGCTACCATATTTTGTGAACGTGCAGATTTTCTTCGAGATGAAGAATCAGTTCTTTCCAGGGTATGAGATGTTTCGAATGCATTGGTCGTGGCTCTATTACATATTATGCCCTTCCTTTCTGTAATGTTAATTTGTGGAATAATTAAGGTTGCTACGTACTACGTCAGATTCGAAATTTATGATGATGAACTACCTACAGGGTGCTACGGGTCTCATGTCATGTAACAATGTATCGAAGCTCATAGCCTCATACTCGTAGGTACAGGTTGTATGTACGTTTTTATGGTTCCGTAGCCAAATGGCAAAAAACGGAACCCTTATAGATTCGTCATGTCTGTCTGTCTGTCTGTCCGTCCGTATGTCACAGCCACTTTTTTCCGAGAAACTATAAGAACTATACTGTTGAAACTTGGTAAGTAGATGTATTCTGTGAACCGCATTAAGATTTTCATACAAAAATAGAAAAAAAACAATAAATTTTGGGGTTCCCCATACTTAAAACTGAAACTCAAAAAAATTTTTTTCATCTAACCCATACGTGTGGGGTATCTATGGATAGGTCTTCAAAAATGATATTGAGGTTTCTAATATCATTTTTTTATAAACTGAATAGTTTGCGCGAGAGACACTTCCAAAGTGGTAAAATGTGTCCCCCCCCCCCCCCCCCTGTAACTTCTAAAATAAGAGAATGATAAAACAAAAAAAAATATATGATGTACATTACCATGTAAACTTCCACCGAAAATTGGTTGGAACGAGATCTAGTAAGTAGTTTTTTTTATACGTCATAAATCGCCTAAATACGGAACCCTTCATGGGCGAGTCCGACTCGCACTTGGGCGCTTTTTTCAATTATCACACAGTCACCATCTTCCTCGTATTATCCCTTTTTGCCATGTCCCACGGGAGCCTGGGGTCCGTTTGGCAACTAAATCACAAGAATTGGCGTAGGCACTAGTTTTTACGCAAGCGACTGCCATCTGACCTTCCAAAGTGCCTAGGCCTTATTGGGATTAGCCCGGTTTGGTCATGATGTTTTTCGGTTAGTTGTTGATCAATGAAACACTAAAAGTTCAAGCCTTCCTATCTCTGGTGTTTTTAAAGTTATGAGTGTAATATTTCGTACGAAGATAAACAATTTATTTGGCTATCATATGGCGTTCTTGGTTTCTACTTATTTTTAACAGTTTCTGTATTATAAAGCTTTTTTTGAAAAATGAGTTTTGTTTCATTGTGTACTTGTGCATGTTTTCAATGAAACACTCTAATTTTTACAGTGAAACCGATGTAATATATATAGTCTACCATGAAACATCCTTAATAAACATTGAAACGTTGTAATAAATAAGTTACATTAATACATACATCCTTTCAATCAATTAATGACAAAGGAAAAGAGAAAATAGTGGTAGGCTGAAATTTGTTATTTAAAAGGTTTCCGAAATATGGAATCGTTATAAGATTGCTGAAATATCTAAAAGCGAAAGACTTTTTTTCATTGTACGCACACCTAAGTTTCATTGTGAATCGAAAATCTGGTCGGCACTTACGGCATGCTGCGAGAAAGGCGCCTTTTATGTCCATGGAGCATGATTGCCAACTAGGTGGACGCGGGAGGGTATTAAGCATCTCCATGCTTGATATCATACACTTCCTTGCAACATAGTTTTTATAAACGACTGTTTCAATGTTAGACATGTGACCTTAACCTTGCCATCAATGAAACATTCAACATATAAACTATCCTATCTCAGCCATTTCTAAAGTTAAGTATCTTATATGTTGTCATATGATAGACAAATTATTATCAATTTTCATGGTATTTTAGTTTCACAAAATTCGCACATAGTCTTTAATTAATTAAAAAAATAATGAGTTTGTTTCATTGTGTACTGATACTGGTGTTCAGTGAACATCATGTTTCATTGTTTACTACATAAAAATGTTTCATTGCGAGACTAGGGGGTGTTTTTTGAAACAATTAAAAAAAACTGCACCAAAGAGTGAACGAAATTTAAAAATATTTAGCTCCAAAGTAACTTTAATACACATAGAACACAACAAAAAATTAAATAACGCCAAACTAGACTCTATATCAAGATATAGAGTAAAAAATTAAAGGTAAAAAATTGCGAAACATAAATGAAAAATATTACTTTTGTCGCACGAATTCACAATAACGCTCGTAGCAACGTGCTCCGTCTCCGAGGCGCGCTCGCGTATTGGGGAGGTGCTGGGGGTCCCTGAGCCTGCTCTTGCTTGACAGATGGCACTAGCTGATAACACCTAGTTTCCGAGATATCGCAAAGTTTCACTGTGTACGATTGTTTCAATGTTCGACAAGTGACCCTACCGAAAAGTGAATGGTACCTACCTATGTATCATTTCGTACATTAGTTCTGAAAAAGTCAATGGTACCACGAGCCGGGGTTTGAACCCGCGACCTCCGGATTGAAAGCCGCTTAAGCTTTTACCCCTAGGCCACCATACAGAACTTCAATCTGCAATAGATCCTTTCAAAACTGTATTTACAGTTTGCCTGCTAAAAGTCCCTAGGTATATTAATTATACATATTTGATATGATATATGTAGGTACATACGTTAAGCGATACTTACACTTTCTGCCGTATTCGAACTTCAAGATATTCACAAGAGACGACACGTACTAGATCCATTCTAGATATAGTAGCCCGGCCAGCGAAAGAAAAGTCTTCTAGAAATCGATTTTCGGTCATGTCGTTTCGGATATGGGTGAATATGGTATCGATGCATTCAGTGTAATGCCCTGAACCCAAATATATGCGATGACAGGCGCGAAAGTGGTGGGATTGTTTTTTTTTTCTTACTCTAGCAATATGGGTACCAAATGAAAGCTAGTGAAAAGACCATTTCAAAAATATATGTACACTGTCGGGTTTTTTTGATGTTTTAATAATAGTTACAGTTTTAATGTAACAGAAAATTATACTTTTTTCAACTTGATGTACTTTTCTTATTTTTTGCTATATCTGGTTAATTATTTTTTAACATTACATAGAGGATATTCACAGTCACTTGGTATATATTTTGGACTAATCCATTCAGCCATTTTCAATTTAGGGCAGTTAGAAGTCAACTGTGGATTGTGAAATTTTTGAACGTTTTTTAATAATTTGTTAGACCAAGTACATATTTAAAATGTTACAGTATATTATATATTTCTGATCTACTCACAAAGCCCTTTCATTTGGTACCCCACATGATATGTTTAAACGAAAATACAAAAAAGTTTGTACTGCCGACTTTATGACGTCACAGCAACTACCCCACCCCCACCACTTTCGCGCTTGTCATCTCGTATATTTGTGTTCAGGGCATTACACTGCATGCATCGATACCATATTCAGAATATTCACCCATATCCGAGACGACATGAACGAAAACTAACCTAAAGCCAGAAAAAACGGCCTACTAATACGTTATAGATTAAATTTCTACTATGTAGTTCTCTTCTGCAGCGCAATTCGGGCGACTAATGTCACTTTTACGTTAGATAGAGTTAGATATCTATTAGATGTGAATTAGATCTCTAAATCATTTCCGATATGTCAAATTTGACAGGTTAGATCTTTAACATATCGTTATCGTATCTTGGTGATGTCTAAAAGATATCTAATAGATGTCTACATATTTCAAAATCCGAATCGGGCCCAAAAGCTGTTGTTTGTGTGATTTTCTCTTTACGTGTTTGCAGCAAGTCTAATGGCATAACTCGCTATTTCGGTTATTTTAGTTTTTAACACGCTTTTATTAGGTCGACCTGTATGTAACTAACTATAATAATAATAAATAATAAATTCATTTATTACAGGACCATCAGGGATCATTTTTGTTAGTACTTACGACTATGCCTTATAAAATATTGTTAGTATTATGCTCTATAAACTATACAATGTCATTTTGTAGCAAAATATAAATAAATTAATTGAAATTAAAAAGAAATGAAATTAAATCAAAATATAATAGATAATAACGGCTTGCATAAATTATAATAAATATTCGAGCATTACATTACAAATTAGTTAATAATGTTAATTAATAAAATAAATAAAAATGTCAAAATATTGATTGACTATGTAATGAAATCTTGCAAGTTAAATTTGATCCACTTCCCGGTTTCCGATTGAGCTGAAATTTTGCATACACATGTAAGTCGGGTGACAATGCAATATTATGGTACCATCGAGCTGATCTGATGATGGAGACAGGAGGTGGCCATTATTAGGTCGACCTGCATGTAACTAAGTTGTAAATTGTAATGGAATCTTGCAAGTTAAATGTGATCCACTTCCCGGTTTCCGATTGTGCTGAAATTTTGCATACACATGTAAGTCGGGTGACAATGCAATATTATGGTATAGTATGGCTCTTCTCAGGTGAACTTTTCGCTTCAAACCTTAATCTTTCAAACAAAGGCCATTGTCTCTATTATCGCAAAACCGCTTGCTCCCGACTTAGCACGTGCCAGTACAACATTCATATTGAGAAACAACCGCTATCGTCATAGTATTAAGGTTCAAATTTAATGTCACTGATATTCTAGATATTACGTTTTGGTAGTGTAGGACGATAGACCGCCCCGAAGCGATACGGCACTCATATTATTTTGATACTTAGTGTGGTGTTAAAAAAGAAACACGGTTATTTATGATAAAGCGTTGTATATTTTTTGTTATATAACAAAGTCTAAGGTAACAAGCAACAAAAAATATACAACGCTTTATCATAAATAACCGTGTTTCTTTTTTAACACCACACTAAGTATCAAAATAATATGAGTGCCGTATCGCTTCGGGGCGGTCTATCGTCCTACACTACCAAACCGTAATATCTAGGATATCAGTGACATTAAATTTGAACCTTAATACTATGACGATACCGGTTGTTTTTCAATATGAATGTTGTACTGGCACGTGCTAAGTCGGGAGCAAGCGGTTTTGCGATAATAGAGACAATGGCCTTTGTTTGAAAGATTAAGGTTCGAAGCGAAAAGCCGCGCTGCTTCAAGCGAAAACACACAAATAGCGATGAAGACATTATGAATGAGCTATCAGAAATACGTAAACAGATGACTGAGATGATGGAGCTCATGCGAAGTGCTAAGATAACCAGTGCCAGACAAACTGAAGCCATAGATAAAGTGTCTCGGGATATTACAACAATTAAAGACGAACTAAAAAGTAACCAAACAGCAATAGAAAATTTAGCAGCAGAACAAAAAAACATTGAAGAAGAAGTTTCGAACCTCAGAATACAGAATAACAGTACACAAGATAAATTAAATGTCGTAGAAAAAAATGTGTTTCAGCTTCAACAAGCCCAATCAGCTGAACCAAGCGTATCCAACGATTCGCGAGAAGACGTGATTGCAGAAGCCCAAGAGCGATTTATGAGACAGAAGAATATTATAATTGAAGGCATATCTGAGCCATCCGCTACCACCCACACCGAAAGGTCATCGCAAGATCTAGAGGAAGTGCTTAAGATAGTTACCAAAATTTTACCAGATTTTGATCAACAAATAGAAACAAAGAGACTGGGTAAGTACAAATCAGATAAAACTCGACCCTTGAAAGTATGTTTCCCAACAAAAGATCATGCTTTAAACATCCTACGAAATAGAGGTACTTTAGACAATAATTCTATAAAAATATACTGTGATCAGACCAGGGAGCAGCAGCTCTACTTTAAAAAACTCAAAAAAGAAATAACAGACAGGACTGCAATGGGTGAAGCTAACTTGGCTATTAAATACATCAAAGGAGTGCCTAAAATCATCGAAAATGTGTCAAAAAACTAAAAACTACTCGAAACAACTCTACTCCAAGTGCCTTATCCTCTGAAAATAAACTTAAAGATAATATTTCACATCAAAAAACAGATAATTACGAATCTATATCCACCAACAAGAAGTCCCTAAAGTGCTTGTATGCGAATGTTCGGAGCATCGTGAAGCCTGGAAAGTTAGACGAGCTAAAATGTGTCATTAAATCATTCAACTGCATCATACACCTCATCATACTAACGGAAACATGGCTAAAATCTGAGGACGAAATCAAAGTTATACAAATACCAGAGTATACTCACTATTATAACTACAGGACGGGTACTAAAGGTGGGGGTGTTTCTATTTTCGCACATAACAATCTCAAACACAGCCATATAAAAGACCAAGAATTACATGGAAACCATTTTCTTCAGATCAATCTTGAAAAAACCGCATTAAATATTGGAGCAGTATATAGAAAGCCGGAACGCGTGAATACCACAATATTCTTTGACAATCTCACAGATCAGCTATTAACATCAAATAGGAGTATTATTTTCGGCGATTTCAATTTGAACTTATTGGAGTCCGATCGAACTACTAATGAATATAGACAACTACTAGAAGAAAATGGCTACAGAATATTAAACAAAATTGATAAGAGTTATGCAACACGTGAAACTACCTCAAATAAATCCATAATAGATCACATCTGTACAAACTTACTCCAAAATGACTTTCATATGGCAATAATCGAATCACCGATGTCAGACCACAAACAAATATACCTAGAAATTACAAACTGTAAACCAAGTCTGACAGAGAGAATAAAATATGATGCCATTGATTACAAAAAACTATACGAAACAATTAACAAGGACAATACGACAAATGAAAGCTACGAATACACCAACCTGGAAAAAAGAATACTTACCAGCGTACAAGCCTGTAAAACAAAGAAGACTAAAATACTAAATCCGCCCAGACAAGACTGGATAAATAAAGACATACTCAATGGAATAAATCAGCGAAACATGTTGTGGCGTGAACATAAAAATAACTTAAGTGACAAACAAAAGGAAGAAAAATTTATTAAAAAAAGGAACGAAGTAACTAGAAAAATACAAAGGGCTAAAAGTGAATATTACCACAACGCATTTACTGATTGCAAAGGGAATTCCTCTAAAATGTGGACATTAATAAATAATTTATCCAAAAATAAACTGAAGAACGAGCAGGTACCTAAAAAGCTTCAGACAGAAGTGGGGACTGTGACTGATCTAAGTGAAATTTGTGATTCCTTTAACGAGTACTTCTCTACAATAGGAACAGTATTAGCTAACAAAATAACGAATAAACAAGATAATGGGTATACTTCTAAACTCCTTACACTGAATCACGAACTTTGTGAATATAGGCCATCTACGACCAATGAAATTAATAAAATCATAAATAAATTAAATAATAACACTAGCTCAGGACTAGATGGCGTTACTACTAAAGCTGTAAAGTGTATACAAAGCCTTATTGTTAACGAATTAGTAAATTGCTTCAACAAATGTCTGGAACTTGGCACCTTTCCTGATAGTCTCAAAGTCGCTAAAGTAACACCCATATATAAATCTGGCACTAAAATAGACCCTGGAAACTATAGACCAATCTCGGTACTGCCCATTCTATCCAAAGTTATAGAAACTGTAATTCGAAGCCGTTTTGAAAGTTACCTAAAATCAATAAATTTTCTATACGAGAAACAGTACGGGTTTCGGCCGCAATCAAATACTCTTACAGCAACGGTAGATCTAGTTACAAAAATTAAAGTTGCAATAGATCAGAAGAAAGTAGCACTGGGGGTATTTATCGATTTAAAAAAAGCCTTTGACACCGTTAGCCACAAAATACTTCTCCAAAAATTAAGCGACATTGGCGTCAAAGGCACCGCCTATAAAATGTTCGAGTCCTATCTCTCAAACCGGAAACAAATAGTAAAGATTGGCCAGTGTGAGAGTAAACCCTTTCCAGTAACATTTGGCGTCCCCCAAGGGTCAATTTTAGGACCATTACTTTTCCTTGTTTACATAAACAATATACACGAAATTGGCCTAAGGGGTGATGTAACCTTATATGCTGACGATACCAGTCTTTTTTATTTTGGCAACTCTATGCAGGATTTGATAAACGAGGCACAGGCTGATCTGAATTTACTAAACAGCTGGTTCCAAAGAAATTTACTAACCATCAACGTCAACAAAACAAATTATATAATATTTGCTCCAAAAAACAAGAAACTTCAATTTAGCGAGACCTTAAAAATAAACAACCAAAGCATAAATAGAGTCGACCATGAAAAATACCTGGGCCTTATACTTGATAAACAACTTACTTGGAAAACCCACATAGAAAAAATTCGAGCTAAAATAACTTCGCTTACTGGAGCTTTACGTGGTATAGCCCGATGTCTTCCAAAACAAATTTGTTATACAATCTACAACTCATTGGTAAAACCTCATATAGACTATCTTATCGAAATATGGGGTTCAGCTGCCGCTACCCATATGAACAGCTTACAGAGGTCACAAAATAAGTTAATAAAAGTTCTCTTCAAATACAACCATTTAACACCTACATCTAAAATCTATAAAGAGACCAAAATAATGAACATCAACCAGACCTACATATATTACACCTGTCTACTAATCCGCAAAATCATGCGAAAGGACCTGCATATCCAGATAACTTTCACTAAAAAGCACAATGTACAAAAAATGAAATTGAGAAACGCTAACAACCTAATACTCCGGACCCCACGCACTAATTACGGGAAAAAGAGCTTACTCTACGAAGGTGGTCATTTATACAACAAATTACCAAATACTATAAAAGATGCTAAATCGAATACCACTTTTAAAAAATTACTTAAACATCATGTTTTAAATAACCTTAATACAAATAATTCATATAACTATTAGAAACATTTTAAAAATATATTACATAAAAACCATTAAATAAACTATTTAATAAAATAATACATTACAAGCTCAATACAAATCATTTTTTTTTGTTAATAAAACATGTCGCAATAATATGAATTAACTCTCAATATTAATATAAATAAATAAAAGAACGTTATTGACAAAAATAGCTTCTCTTAACTTTAATAAATAATGCAAAGTGAATATAATATAATATGTACCTCAAGTATTCAATATTTAACACTGAAATATAAAATCTAAATTAATTTATTAAAATACATACCAAAATGTTTGTTTAGTTATAAGTACATCCTCTGTTTTATAAGCTATGATACTGACTAGTTGTTATCGCTATGCACTATTCTGATCGCCTGCCGAGCGCGGGCAAGTTAATGGCGCGCCTGAGCTAGCTTAGTAACCATGATCTCTAATTACACATAGTCGCTACCCATCCCGCGATCTGCAGTTCTGGTTAGCCTGAGACCTCGCGCCTGCGCTCGCGCAGCTGATTAAACTAATCTAATGTGCTCGCGTACTTACTTGTGTAAGTCGCTGCGGGCTAAATAATAAAAAATGTCTACCTACCTACATATATATTTTCTTGTCTATATTTTGGAAACACTTAATAAATTTGCACATAACTCTTACTTCTTAGTATAAGTAATGTTAACTCATGTAAGTGAATTGTAATATTCTTATGGGTAATAAAATTCTTTAAACCTAAAGTTCACCTGAGAAGAGCCATACTATACCATCGAGCTGATCTGATGATGGAGACAGGAGGTGGCCATAGGAACTCTGTGATGAAACAACGCAACCTAATTGTGTTAGGGGTTTTTAGAATTGTCTCGATGAGTATTAGTTGTCTGTCGTAAGAAAAGTACAGTCAGCGTTAAAAGCGTGTACCAAAAATGAAATTTTTTCCAAAAACTTATGCCTTCACGGTAACTCCTTCCTAACTAAATAATTTTAAAAGAAATAAGTACAACATTGCAGAAAACTCATGCCCCGGCACCCCTGACGCAGTCCCTGGGATCACACATGTGTTCCATGGACTCGCTCAAGTTGAAACCGCAGTTGAAACTAATATTTTGATTCGTACCTTCAACCAAATGTATACAGTGTTGGATTAGTGACTATTTAAAAAAGTTCATAATGATAATACTTATTCATTTTTCATTTCTCATGCTCTAAAAGAGGGTAACTGTTGTTCTAAAAGGAGTGCAGAAAATGATTCGTTTCTGCACTAGAGCATTTTACGTTCCAAGTACGGTTTTTATTTATTTTTATACAAAGCAATTGAAATTTGGGTTTAAATAGATTTGTTTTTTCCATTCTGTTATTTAACTCCCCATTCCATAAATAACGATACTTTTGGCTAAATTGTTAATTGAAAGTTAAACAGTTAAGTTAAAAAAGTAGTGCTCGAAATGAAAAGTAGAGTGTTTAACTCTGGTGAAAAGCATCATTTCAGCCTCGTACTGCGCTCTCACTGCGCTAGGAGACCCCGCTCTTCCCATTTTTTTTTAATACCATATAGGTGGCAAACAAGCATACGGGCCGCCTGATGGTAAGCAGTCACCGTAGCCTATGGACGCCTGCAACTCCAGAGGTGTTACATGCGCGTTGCCGACCTTTTTTTAAAAACCTGTACACTCCTTTTTTGAAGAACCCCATACCGTAGACCCTCGGGAAAACCTCGGAAGGGAGCTCATTCCACAGCCGGAGCGTCCGCGGGAGGAAATTCCTCTTAAACCGCACAGTACGCGACCATTTAGGTTCTAGGGTGTGTGGATGAACACCCTGCCGATGGCGAGCGGTGCGGTGATAGAAAGCTGCCGTTGGCATCATGTCAAACATTTCTTCAGAGCACAGCCCATTGTACAAGCGGTAGAACACACATAAGGACTAAGGAGGCAAGGTCTCTCCTCAGACTTAAAGGTTCAATACCGCTTGTGAGTTTGGGATCATCGACGATTCGTACAGCGCGCCTTTGGATTGAGCCGAAGGGTCCAAGCTGGCATCCAGGTGCTCCTGCCCAAAGGTGACAGCAGTACTCCATATGGGGTAAAATTTAAATAAATTTAACTTTTGGAAGTCGGTTTTACTTTTTTAAAGTGAGTTAGTTATATTTAGGTATATAGACGGTCAAGCAGATCTTGTCAGTAGAAAAAGGCAGCAAATTTTGAAAAATGTAGGCGCGAAGGGATATTGTCCCATAGAAAATTTGAATTTCGCGCCTTTTTCTAGTGACAAGATTTGCTTGACGATCTATAGTAACTAATTTATTGTAATTAGGTATGCCATCACCTGTTTTATCGTGAAGGAATCTGCACTTTGAGAATCGAAATTAGAAATTAAGGCGGTGTGGCAGTCTCTCCAGGCGGTGCCAAAAATGTATTCAAGCGTATTATGTTTGTCCGTCTTCGTATAATGAATTCCCAGCAAACTGAAAATCGTTTTAATACCTACCTTTATTTAACCGGAATTAGTGCAATCCTAGGAGGTGTGGATAAAAACAACCTTTCCTTGGATTGACAAAACCACTCGATGTCGAAGGAATCCACCATCAACTATGAATAAGTACCTACCTACACTGGTGAAAATACGTTTTCGGATTTTAACATGATTATACAAAAAAGAAATTCAAAGTGGCGGCCATTTTTTAGAAATTTTGACTATGAATTCTGATAAATTCATATTAAGGCACCTTTCAGATCCTCAGATATCAATTTTTATCATGATTAGACCATTTTTTCCTACCGTTTTCGAACGACAAGCAAAAAACAGAAAAAGAGCAAAAAATTATCATCACCTCCTGGGATTGCGATAAATTGGGAATACACGCATTTAGGACCAAATGAAGGCATTAAAACGATTGAGTTGTTTCTCGAGAACTTGCGTTATGGACTATGGTGGTGGCTTGGAGCGGTGAACAATTTTGCATTTCATTCGGCAGCAAATATTGTTAATCCCTCGCAACGCCCAAAAACCACGTTTCGAACCACTTATTGCTACGCTCGATTTCCGCTTGCTCAGCTATCAATATTAGCACGAGGAGTTGAACAACAACTTGTAAAATAACTATAATACATTATACCTATTTATTATACGTAACCAAAGGCAGACTAGGTAGGTATGTAAAATCTTGTGATAATCAAATTTATTCTAATAAAACCTTAAGCTATTTTCGTCTCATTACTTACAAAAAGCAGCCAATCCAGCGCCGAATGCTAGCTGCTGATGCGGCAGCAGCAGTGGGCGCGGACACAGCGGCAGCGGCGGCGGCCACATCGAGCTCGCCGAACCCCCGTCGCTGCCGACCTCCACGTCCGAACCGGACTCGCTGCCATTGCTGCCAACCGCACCACCTTGCTCCTTCGGCTCTTCCAGGTGCCCGTAAATGCGCGCGAAAAATTCCCGCGGTGACGACGGCCGAGGGGTCCGAATCGTAGTCTCGGGCGGTTTTGACGAGTCTTTTATTTCGTTGGACATTTTGAACGAGCACTTTTATCACATTTAAATAAATAAAAAAATATATTAGATTGAAGTTATTTTTCAGTAAGGTTTTTCTGATATTATTTGGTAGTTGTATTGGTACATTGTGTAATAAAAAGATAAAACTTTTTTAAAGCAAAAAAAGTAGATTTCCGGATTCAGACTGTTATTTTAAAATTTACTGCACTTTTTTTTGGTTTTGTTTTAAAAAATTAAAATACTGCTAGCATTAAGAATATTCAACGAACCACCTCGGCACGTGACATGCGGACACATTGGACACGTGGATTGACCGTGGACATCCCGTGTCAGGTGCAAAGTCCCGCCATCCCTAGGGAACGTTGGCCCCGCCCACTTCACCCTATCTCACTCTCAGTTGCCAGAATACGTGCAAAGGGGTGAGACGAACCAATCGGTCAAAGTTCCAGTCTTGCCCCGCCCTAAAAGGAGGATGGGACAAGCTTTTTTTCTTTTTCTCTATGGAAACTTTATTTTTAATTTTGTGTTAATCAAAATGACACACCATTTACTACATATTTACTAGTTGAATTTAACACCTAAATAATTATCCAACAATCAAAAATAAATGATAAAACGTATATTAGTTAACATAATGCAACACTTTGCCCCAGCTTTTCTTGTTGTTTGTGTGTTTTTGTGCCTTTCTTTTAGTTGCACGTTTCCTCTTCATAGAGCTCACCCAAATGACTTGACCGAACTGTTGAATCGTAAGTTTCCTGTAGATAATATTTCATTTAATCTGACTTTTAAACAGTTTAGAAGAGGCAGATAGGTATACCCACTCGTACCAAAGGCATGTCAATAATTGTGACGTCCCACGGGTAAAGGTACCATATGGCGGTTGGCGCTTACGCTATTATTAACGCCGCTCCAATATTATTGCGGCGCTATGCGACGTAAGCGCCAGCGGCCATAAGGTACCTTTGACCGTGGAACGTCACAATTGTATGAAGACTGACTAAAGCCAGCCTCTTTAATAAAAATACATTTGCAGCTCTACTTGTGGTACATTTATGATACGATTACAAAATCAAGTACCTACCCTCATAATACCTGTCTAATATAATTCAATTCAATTCAATTCAATATCTTTAATGTCAAAAACACATAATAACTTAAGTCTTCCTATAGATATTAGTCCGGGCTTCAAGCCTCAAGGTAGAGTCTGTTCGAAAAGAGAAGAATCGTGGAATGTACATATATATTGGGGCATTGGGGCCCATACATTTCACGACTTCTTCTCTTTCCGCACAGACTCTACTTAGCTTTAGGATTAGGTACGATTGATCTGGCGATGGCGGTTTCTTTGCCGTGGAGAAAGGGTAAAGACAAGTTTTTAGAAGTTGAATAGCAGTGTACCTACCTAGTGTATGTTAATTTCTTTGTCAGTAATGTTTACTACAGGTTCTCGAAAATGTGTTGGTGCCGGTCGAGCCAAGAAAATGACACCCAACAAACAGCTTATCCGATCACAGGCATTTTCAGAGTCTGATAACGCTGAGGTCAAACGCATACTAAGCGGCGACGACCTCCGCCGATATGAGCAACTGGTCATTATGAAAAAATACCCATACTTGGACCTGAAAGAGTTCGAAATTAAATTCGGCCCGACAGATAAGAACGCGAAGTACCGTGATGCTGGAATAGTTGAAGCTAGTGAATGCAAGCTGATGGACGATGAGCCTCACGTCGAGATATTCAGTAGAGGCATATCTGGTTTTGCTCTACCAGAGAAACCTACTGTTGATAAGGGCCTGAAGCCAGCACAAGAAGGGGAACGTGTTGTAAACAAGGAATTGAATTTCAGGGGAAACTCGCGAGTTTGGAATAGTCTCAAACATTTTGAAAGAAATGATTTAGATTAGGTAATTATTTTCAGAGATTGAATTAAATGACTGTAGGTATTTCAATGATTTAAACAAGTAAGATTCAAAACCTTTTAATTAGAACCTGTTTTACGCCTCGATAACTAAGCTGCTTTTTCAGCATGTAGGTATAAGCTCATAAGCTGTGATAGCTTTGCTTAGCCTATTTATGTGTACCTAATTGCCTAATCTTGCGCAGCTTAGCTTATGCAATAGTCTTCTACTTCTTCTAGACTTGGATGTCCTTGGCATTGAAAGATTTAATAAATAAAATCCACAAGTTATAATAATATTAAAATTAATGCGGTCATTCATTATGAACCTAATATTACCTAGGTTCGCGTGAACCACTAGATTAGATATCTAATCTAATTAATGGGCGTTAAAAAACGACTTTAACGCAAAATTAAATTGCAGTAAAATTGGACGTTCTATGGATGAGAAATAAACATTTTCACACAAGTACCTTTTACTTACTGACCTATTTAGTTGCGGTGTGCCTTAACTTAAAATAATGTAGCCAATTAATGTAGGTAACAAACAAAATTTATTTACTTTGAATTTATTTTATTTTCATTTGTGATATATTATGATTTATACAATATATATTATTAAGTAGGTACAAAGTAATTAATGAATTCAGCATTTATATAATATTTACAAATATTAGCAGCGTTTGTGGTCATACGATAGATTTGCCCGTATCTACCCCATGAGCACAACACTGTAGAAACACAATAATTAGGCATTTAGGTATAGGTGCTACGTTCAAAACAGATTAACAAAAAAAAAGATCTTACCTTTTTTTATAATCAACACTGAAGTAGGTACCTACTCGTAACTTACTTATCTTATAACATTACTATACTTGGTCAACCAGATCTTGACAGTAGAAAAAGGCGGCAAATTTGAAATATGTAGGCGCGAAGGGATATCGTCCCATAGAAAATTTGAATTTCGCGCCTTTTTTACTAACAAGATTTGGTTGACCAGCTATAAAAATAATTAAACGTACACAATTAAAAATCATAACACAGTAAGATAAAATTACCTAGGGTGACTGCTATAGGGCTCATTTAGACAGCGCGCGAACTCGTATACGATTTTAGTTACATTGTGGACCATTGAGGTTACAACAATTCAGCCGACCGATCAAATGACGCAATGTAATGTAATGAATCGCATGCGAGTTCTCGCACCGTCTAAATGAGCCCTTATTGTTAAGAGAAGCCAATTACTATGGAGGGGCCAATAACTATAGCAGTTACCCTACCTGCTACCTGTCCTAACATCAGTGTGTCAAGCCGCACACATGATGCGCTTCAGCGCGACGCACTGTGTAGTTGATTTTTTACGTTTCTAAAAATACATTTATATAAGTATATAATATTATAAATATTATAATGCGTCAGAGACATATAGTCCGTCAACCAAATCTTGTCAGTAGCAATGTAAAGCAAACTAAAGTAGGGCAACACTCAAAGAGCAGTATTGCGCTAAGAAAAGCAGCAATGTACATCGAACCAACAGATTTTTTTTTCCGCTGAGCGCGCCCTGCGTACGTCAATTCAAATTATCACTCGCGGTTTATTGAAAAAAATTGAAACATGGACGGACAATTTAAAAGCGATGTTAAAACAATGTTAATCAAAATGATGAACAAATCTGAAGATATCAAAAACAACTGCTTATATTCTCTTTGTTCCCTATCTATGTCTTCTAAGTTTACTAAAATAAAATCATATCAAAATGCATATAATTAGATAGTGCATATATTTGTTATTTACAATATAATATGCCACTTGTTAATGTAAATTAGTGTACTGTTCTGGATGAATATGACATACCTGTGTAATTTTTTTGATTGGTATATATTGTACAATATACATATTAAAAATAAAACAACTGATATTTGGGTGTTTATTTAATTTAAAGGTAAATAAGATAAGGGTCACTTTTCGACTTGGTTGCGTTGTACACGTACATAAACCGCCATAGGTAAGTATTGTCTGAAAAGATACTACCTACTACGAACGCCTTATATTGGGCAAGATTTAATCCTGCAACAAACATGTATGGATTAGGTAGATATTGCGAAAGAACGGCGATATAATCAAGGCTCTTAATACTGTTTAAAAGGTTTACCTTTGTAAATAGTCACAACTGATTGCTGAAAATATTAGACATGTGGGCCTATGGACGGTTTCCAGTACACAATTTATGGTCTTGTTGCATAGATTTAGGCATACGTTTTAATTTTATTTATGCCTTTTAACCCTAAAACAAACATAATCTTAAAAGTTCGAAAGAGTTCTTCCAGTACTTGTCATAACCTCAATTTTTAGTAATGTTTACCATCAACGAGCATGATTGTACATTGTAGGCCCCTTAGCTTTGCTTATTCTTATTTAATGTATTGGTATTTAATGGTGACAGCAGAAATATCTCTTGAAACAGAAACGATTCAAAATGAAAACCAAATGAAAACAAATAAGGTGACGGCAGTCATTCACGATCCACATTCCACAGATAAAACACAGATGACACGCGTTTTGGAATTATTTGAACACAGTGTTGCTAACCCGCGATTTTTCAAATTTGCCGCCTTTTACTACTGACAAGATTTGGTTGACGGACTTTATTTAAATAGTATTTTTGCTCCTGACTATACACCATATACCTATGTGACCTTTAATTAATATTCGCACCGTAAATATCGGTTAGATAACGTTGCAATTATGTAAGAAAACAAATAAACCGTCATGAAAACTACCATGAGTATTGGGAAATAAAACGTCGGACTGTAACCGTCCATTTCAGACGTGCAAAGTTCGCGTTCACTGCATGTTGACTTCATGCGTCGATATCGATGCCTTTCGCCACTAAAGTGTTGTTCAAGCTGTGTCCCGGAGTTGGTATAAATGCGGCATAATGAACAATAAAACCTTTTGGAACTCGTACTAAGAGGGCGTGGTCGATCCATTTCTGATGCTGACTGAGCTTTAATTTTGCAATATTGTGCCTTGTATAAGCGTACTTTTTCATGCAAATTTAATATTCTCGACGAACCTTCGATGAACGGATTAAACGTGGTCTATAATTTTTTAATAGCAAACCATAATCATGTAGGTAGATTAACATTTTGTTGCATACATTTTAGGTACCTACTATAAGAGAATGTCTTATTATCCTTATTAATTATATAAGTTCCTATTCATTTAATTATTTATGTATAGCTGGTCAACCAAATCTTGTCAGTAAAAAAAGGCGCGAAATTCAAATTTTGTATGGGACGATATCCCTTCGCGCCTACATTTTTCAAATTTGCCGCCTTTTTCTACTGTCAAGATCTGTGGCCTATTTTATAAAGCTACAATTTACAAGCGGAAGTCTCTTTCTAACCCTATGTGTTAGAACGAGACTTCCGCTTGTAAATTGTAACTTGTAGCTTTATAAAATAGGCCACTGGTTGACCAAGTTATATTTGAGCTTATCCATTTAAAACTATAAAAAGCTGAATAGTCTCCGGTCATAGTATAAATAGCTCAGAAAAAAAACTAATCTGTCGGCTGTCAAATTTGACAACGCGTCAAACGTCACAGAAAACTCGTTCGAATATCACGACTTATTGTGCAGCGTTAACCAAAGCAAAGCTAAAACTAGAACGAATACATATTAAATTAGAATGAAATCAATTACCCCAATCATTATTAGTATTATTGATAAACTTGGTTTATGTAGTTTATTTCTGACCCATCGATTTTACCTAATATTTCTATATAAAATACAATGAATGACAGACAAAGCTTATGTTTGAGACGTTTTGAGTTGCACGCGAGATGATATAAGAACGTACACAGTGTGTGATTAGATTTCTCGCTTTGCATACATCACAAAGTTATCTAGTTAAAACTTCTAAGAAATATATAGAATTTTAATTGTGTCAATTGCCTTCCAATCAAGTCAATTAATAAAACAACCGACTCTTTACTACTGTCGGTCCTGTTGAAAAAGTTTGTTTCTGTTCAAAAGGTTTACCATCACACTTGTGATTAAATTCCTCAGATATAGATTGAATCAAATTGTTTAAAACAAAGTAAGTATGAAGTATCTATATCTTTAGGTTAGTTGTGAGTGGACATTTGAAGACACAATACATTTACTGTAATATAACCTTATATTTATAATTACTGTGATAAACATAAAATTGATTCAAAGAGGTTATTTTTCCAGGACACAATGGAATTGCAGTATAAAGTACAGAATTATGATTGGGGTAAACTGGGCCCCGATAGTACAGTAGCAAAATTTTTGTCCAGTGCTGACCCAAATGCCACAATAGACCCAGAAAAGCCCTATGCCGAGTTGTGGATGGGTACACATCCTAATGGCCCATCTCTTATCTTAGAAAGAAATGTGTTGTTGTCGGAGTATATTAAAGATAACCTGGATGCTATCGGGCCGGCAGTGAAGAGGAGGTTTGGAGTAGCCGTGCCCTTTCTGTTCAAAGTCTTGTCAATCCGCAAAGCCTTGTCTGTGCAGGCTCACCCAAACAAGGTATGAATAATATTTAAAATTCCACGTGATATCTAAACTAAAGCCATTAAACATTTTGCCTCTATTCGCTATTTGCCAATGTGCAATAGGAGATGATTATTTACATTCTGGAAATTATCATATTATTAAGAAAAAAAAGCGGCCAAGTGCGAGTCGGACTCGCCCATGAAGGGTTCCGTATTTAGGCGATTTATGACGTATTAAAAAAAAACTACTTACTAGATCTCGTTCAAACCAATTTTCAGTGGAAGTTTACATGGTAATGTACATCATATATTTTTTTTAGTTTTATCATTCTCTTATTTTAGAAGTTACAGGGGAGGGGGACACACATTTTACCACTTTGGAAGTGTCTCTCGCGCAAACTATTCAGTTTAGAAAAAAATGATATTAGGAACCTCAATATCATTTTTGAAGACCTATCCCACACGTATGGGTTTGATGAAAAAAAAATTTTTGAGTTTCAGTTCTAAGTATGGGGAACCCCCAAAATTTATTGTTTTTTTTTTCTATTTTTGTGTGAAAATCTTAATGCAGTTCACAGAATACATCTACTTACCAAGTTTCAACAGTATAGTCCTTATAGTTTCGGAGAAAAGTGGCTGTGACATACGGACGGACAGACAGACAGACATGACGAATCTATAAGGGTTCCGTTTTTTGCCATTTGGCTACGGAACCCTAATAAGTGTGAATTAAAAAATGTGTCATTACTCATTACAAGAATTCGGTAATTGATATTTTAACAGTTATCAATTGCCCCTTATTTAATATAATTATGAAGCTAATATCTACCATTTAATTTGACTGAATGGTCATTTCGTAACTGTCAAACATCAATTCTTATCTTGCACCTATTACAACATGGCCAAACTTACCTCCGGTTCATGATTATTAATTTTATAGGAACAAGCAGAAGATCTCCACAGAAACTTCCCAGATCTCTATAAAGACCCCAACCACAAGCCTGAGCTGGCCATCGCACTGACGTCATTTGAAGCTCTCTGTGGGTTCCGGCCTTTAGAGGAGATTCAAAACCATCTCAGAAGTAAGTTATGGCATATACAAACTTACTTTTCCTCTATTTAGAGCAGGGGTCACCAAATGCCGGACCGCGGTCCGAATCCGAATCATGGTATAATATTATTATAACATGGGTTTTTTTTCAGGCTGTACTATGCAACTTGTTTTACTTGATGTAAACTTGGCAACCATGAGAACTTTGTATTACAATATCAATGATTATTAAAAAGCAACAAATTTTATGTACCTACTCTGGCAAGTCAATTTTGTCAGTAGAAAAAGGAGCGAAATTCAAAATTTGCATAGGTGGTCGATCCTTCGCGCCTACATTTTACAAAGCTGCTTTTTCTACTGACAAAGCCTGGCTTCGCACGGGTTAACAAATTATACAAAAACCTTCCTCTTGAATCACTCTATCTATTAAAAAAAACCGCATCACAATCCATTGCATAGTTTTTAAGATCTAAGCATACAGACAGATAGCGGGAAGCGACTTTGTTTTATACTATGTAGTGATTAGAATAGTTCATTATGACTGGCAATTTTTCTCACCCTATCCTATCAGTGAGCTGTCCATCTGATCGCTTAAGCTTTGGTTTCCTCCGAAAGCGGTGCCGAAATAGAGGCCGTCTCCATACAAATACTACGACATCCATATTTAGCCGTATTATTTAGTATGGAGACGGCCGCTATATCACGGCACCGCTAATATCCTAGGAAAACCGATCTTTATGGATGTGAAGATCATTACCCGCGAAAAGCCTTTTGTTCAGGGCTTTTCTCTACATCCATAAGCGATCTTCCATTTCATTTCATGAATTTCATCTTCATTCAACAGTTGCATGCAGCCTTTTTATAATGACTAATATACTTATAATATAACTAATATATAATTTACAGAATTGCCGGAGCTGACTAGGATATTATCAGAAGAAAGTGTGAACACCTTCCTCGCTCACAAGGAATCTGGGGAAAGCGGCGTTGCTCTGAGGCAAGTGTTCAGCTCCTTGATGACGAGTGACAAGGCAGCTGTAGCTGCCAGTTTGCAGAGTTTGCTGGATAGGTTAGAGAAGGAAGGTGGGTATTAGATTTAATCTTAATCTAGGTCTAGTTGCATCGAATTTAGTAACTTAAATATGACTCATATCCCAGTTTATGATTGAAGTGATAGCATACCTACGTGAATTTGGCGAGGCACATTATGGTACCCTCAAGGGTCTCTGGTCTGATGATAGTGATTGAAGAGTGACATACATAGTAATTCTGTGATAAAACAAGGAAAATTCTTTGAGTGAGCTTGTTTGAATTGTCTTGATGAGTAGTAGAAAATGGCCCGAAAAAAGCATAATCTTTTAAGATTATATCAAACATTAGATAACAAAACAAAAAAAAAACTTTTTCAAACCACTATTATTTAGCTTGTCATTTTATTATGTGTGGTCAAAGTCTGAATAGGCTGACTGAAAGACAAGTAAAAAAACGAGTAGCTTGAATGTATCAAAAAGAATAAACATGTACGATATATTTTTTTTTCAGAATCAACCCAATCATCTCTCCTGTACCCGCTGGTTCGGCGCCTGCACACCGAGTTTCCGGGCGACGTGGGTTGCTACGCGCCGTATTTCATGAACTACCTGCAATTGCGGCCCGGCCAGGCCATATTCCTGAACGCTAACTTGCCCCATGCCTACATCAGCGGAGGTAAGTTTAACCATCTGTTGGAATCATTCTCTTTTCTGTACTTTTGCTTTGGCGTCTGAACTCTTTATTCCCTAGCGATGTGGGTTGCTACACGCCGTAGTTCATGAACTATCCACAGTTGCGGCCCAGCCGGGCCATATTCCTGAAAGCTAACATTCCACATGCCTACACTACATTAGCGGAGGTGATGAATAAATGATGTTTATTGAGCTATAGGATAGCCCAGCAAGGGGGTGCTAGCGCCACATACGTTAACTTCACTCCACTTTGCTCAGCCCTGGCCAATCTTAGGGCCTAACTCGAACATTTAATGTTAGCTGTAAACCCTCTGGCTGATCATTTGTACCTTAACCCTGCCTTCTCTCTCTTTTCCGCTCTTTCGCTCGCTTCTCGCTTCTTCGGTCTTTGCTCTTTAGCGATAAGACCGCCTGCGCCTGTTGTCTGCCTCTATCTTTAATAAATTGTTTTTCTCTTGGAGGATATAATCAAACGGAGACGCCATGTCTGTAATTTTCTGTACAAAACAGTCTGCCGATTTTTGCGGGGGAGGGGAACGTCAAATGTATGCGTAACGTAAAAATAGCCATGTCAGATAAACGTCAGTCCATACATTGTGTATGACCGTTGGCCGCCTATTTTCGACAGAGGGGAAAGCCTGTTAATGGCTACTCCGTTTAGTTGTATCCTCCAAGGTTTTTCTTTAAGCCATATCTTTTACTGAGGTGTGCCAAAGAGTTATTCTATCCATCTATCGTACTTGCATACTTTTCTGTCCATAATTCTGTTTCTGTAATATGGGCCTTGTTGCCTGAACTAAATTTCTAAATAAAATAAATAAATAAATAATTCAAAAGCAATATGCTACTTTCAGATTGCATAGAATGCATGGCATGCTCCGACAACGTGATTCGCGCGGGCCTAACGCCCAAGCTGATGGACGTGCCACGCCTGCTGGAGATGCTGGACTACAGCAGTTACACGCCCGACCACCTGCTGTTCAGCCCGCAGCTGGAGGACGGCAACAGCTGCATATGGCGCCCGCCCGTGCCGGACTTTGCCGTCGTTAAGATTAGGGTGAGTTTCATATTGCCAAAATGTGTTTACGGACAAATTATTTGCCGCAAAATAGAAGGTAGGCGGCAGAGAAATTTTACTCAAATTCGGACATATCTACTAGTAAAATAGTTCGCTTCTTGACAGAGAACCGTAAAATTCTTAACTTTGTACCTACTTTTGTTCTCGTTGAGTGAAGCCACACTACAGATGTACTTACAGAAAAATTCGAAAAGTATGGTAAAATTCTCAAAAATTCCGTGAAAATTTTACAAGAATTAAAGAAAGTTCCTACAGAGAAGGACTTATAATATCTGTGCCGGAGTTTGCCGTCGTTAAGATTCGGGTGAGTTTAACATTGCCGAAGTGTGCCTGCAGACAAACTGTGTCCCTTTACTGACTGCAAAGTAGGAGGTAAGTGGTACAGCCAGCATCAAACAAATAGTGAAGGCCAAAGTTTATTTTCAGAAATACAATTTACAGACTATAGAACTTTTTAGAAGATATAAAATACAGATCAAACTTAAAGCTAACTAAGACTAATATAAACCTAAACAAGCTAGCTACAACTGTATAAAACTAAAATAAATAAATAAATAAATATAATACAATTTAATAAATACATATTACGGGCTATGGAGATAAAACAACATTGATCCGAGGATACAAACTGTTCAACAGTCTACCATATTAATGAGAAACAATGTAACACAGTGTTACTTTTAAGCTAATGGAATGTAAGTTAACTGCCGGGTTAGCGCATGATTGGCGCGACAGTATCTCGCGGTGAGATAGACTACCCGTCCCTCTTTTATTAACATAGTTAGAAAAAGACGGGTAGTCTATCTCGCCGCGAGATACTGTCGCGCCAATCATGTGCTTGGGGTGCAGGTCGGTTTAAATACATTTATCTATTTTCATAAGAATAACACAACAGCACCCCAGCTGTCGCGTATGTCGTTACGATGGCATATTCCTATGATTATCAAGGTTTATTTGTCTAGGTTGAGAGCGGAGACAGCTACAACACCGCCATCCGCGCCAGCCCTAGCCTGCTAATAGTAACCTCAGGTACCGGGTCTGCCTGCGACACGGAGCCGGTACGAGCACGGCCCGGCGTCGTATTGTTCCTTAAGGCCAGTCGTCAACTCACACTCACACCTGATGCTGGGAGCCATTTGGAGCTATACCAGGCCATATGCAACGTTTAAGAAGTATACTCGTTCAAGCAAATCTTGTCAGTAGAAAAAGGCGGCAGATTTAGCAACACTACGTTTGAATTATTCTAAAATCGCGTGTCATTTATATCTTATCTGTGGAACGGTTTTGTTTACATCAAAGGTTTACATTTCATCGATGTTCGATGTACATTGCTGCTTTTTGTTCGTTTCCTAGGGATACCATACTTTAGTTTGCTTTACATTGCTACTGACATATCCGGCTTGACAGACTATATATCGTATGCGAAAAATACGAGAATTCAACAGCGTTTTATAGGTTTCCCTATATTTTGTTTATGAAATGTGTGATGTCATTCGATTTACATGTTACTGTTAAGAAAATTATTTTAGATTCAATTATTATTATAGCTCAATTTTATTAGCCATTGATTGTTACACGAGTGACGAAAATAGGTCACTTTTTATGAAGAATTTACCTCGAATATGTACCATTTTATTACATGAAAATGAGTATTGTTTATGTGTAAAAAATAGGCAATTCTTTGCAACGATACTTGTATTGCACTAGATTTTACATTCCTTTCGCCGTTTTTAAATAAAAAAAATCATCACCATCACAATAATAGTATATTTTGTTGTATATCATACTTGACTGTTAAATATTCGAATATTAATGTTTATCTCAATATACGCTAAAATATTACCGATTTTGTTTTTATTTCATTTCCAATTATTTATCGGTTTTGTCATTGGACAAACGCTATAACTATAACTATATTAAATTTCATCGGAGTTAGGTACTTACCTAGTCCAAATTTCCACTGCACGATGCCCAAAATAAAAAGTTACGTAAGTACGGATCAGTAAAGCCCTTGCTACACGGTCGCCGACAAGCCCCTCAGACCGCGTGGCCTTGGTCTGGACGGACCGTGTAGACAGTTGTTTCCAACAAAATTTGACCAAAACTTACCAAGGACAGACCAAGGTCAGACGGTTAGAAGGCTTGTCGGCGACCGTGTAGCAAGGGCTTAAGAGATCGCCAGCACCTACATAACCACAAAGAGCCCCAAAATAGACATGAATTATAGTGGAATTATTTTTATTTGCGTCTTTTGACACATTATGACTGACGTATATAGAGATGTAACTAACCCAAATCGATTGTCACAGCAAGCGATTACGATTGGATGACACCTAGACTGAGGTATCGAATTGTGACGTTTAATGAATTTTTATTTGAGATTTAAATAAAGCTAGAATTATATGGTTAATAAATAATAATAAGAAGACATAATACATTTAATAATACTTTGTTATAAATATCTAATAACTATTGTAATATGAATGATTTATAACAAAATTTACCTAAATTTAATAATCTTTAAGAATTTGACGTGTAAAATGTATATTTTATGAATAAAACATTGGATTGAATTGTTGCGACCTAAAATGAAAAATTTATATCGATTTACTTAGACTACTACCGATTTATAACGGTAGTGTCCGGCCAACCCTAAATTAAAAAAAAAAAGACGTAGAACGTAAACGTTCGCAATGCAGTTGTCTTCCTTTGTAATTTCGATGTGCAAGATATTTTACGTTCTATTGCTGTTGTCAGTGTCATGTGTCAAATGACGCAAATACGAGTGCACAAGGTATAGAGAAGAGACCGTAGTCAAATATCTATGTATCTATCTGCCTTTCTGCCTATCGAATATGCAAGAGTGATAGAGATGCAGATAACGATTTCACCAGTTATAGGGGGCCTACCGCGAAAACCGAATTTCCCAAATTGCGGGGATCTTTCTCTTTTACTCTTATAACGACATAATTAGAGTGACAGAGAAAAATGCCCGCAATTGACGATCTTCGATTTTCGCGGTTATAGAGCCCAAATACCATTTACAAGTTGCGAAAGCCCTCGCAAAGTTTATGAAAATATTCATAAGTAATCATTAAAGGAAGTTGTCATTTTGGAAAGGATAGAAATTTCCTAGAACTTTCTGTGCCGTAAGATTCAAATTTTAGAAAAAACAAGGTGGATAGACTGCGCGTAGGAGTATCTGCAAAAAATTGAAAGCAAAACAAATCGAAAAGTAGTGGATATATTCATACGGTTCATCCCACCCCCCCCCCCCCCTCACTTAATGAAATTACAAAAAGAAACTCATTAGTATCTATATTTTACAATGTCGGGCAAACAGTACTAAATGGCTTGGAACGTCTGTCTTGTGTAAAGACTGTAGGTACGAGCGGAACTGATCGAATTAACCCACAATTATATACATTTAGCTCGGCTACTTCTTATCCAATCTCACTCAATTAATAAGAACGGAAACTACAATTAATGCTGTGTTGAGTTAAGTACTTTATTAAATTTAAAGCAGTAAATATCTTGCTGTCTCGCAAGTCGAGTAAAAGCAAAAGTTATTTTTTGCGAAATTTGTCCCGGCCACCTACTTGTCGAAGCACATCGTTCACTATTTATTTATACTCTTTGCTCACAACCATGGTATAATAATATACTCCGCCTGGTACTCTCTTCCGAGATTCGCGAATGACCTAACTGTCACTTGCCTACGTCATCATGCTGTTTACAGGTTCTCAAACTTTAAAATGTGGGAGAATTTTAACCAACTGTGAAAATTATTTTAACGGCATTAATTTTAAGTTATTCATGTAGAAACATAGTAAAATAAAACAAATCTATACTGTACTTTTCACTCCTACTCTTACAGTTCCGAATAGAGCAGTCAACCATTTTCGTAACAAAACATTAATTACGAAGCTTACGACGTGAAAAGTTTGGAAAACACTGCGACTGCTGACACTGAGCGAGAAGGAAATAACAATTAACACGCGTTCGACAAGGACGGTCGGTCAGGGACAAAATGGCGGATTGTCAAATGTGACAGCGCTATCCTGTGTTGCCAGTAGTGTAAACAGAATTACCCGAACGTCTGAAATTTCTTTCGTGAATCGGAAGATATTGTTAACAAATAATTAAAAATGACGTGTTATTGTAAAATTTAAGATAAAATATATATAAATGAAAATTATTAAATTATAAAGAAATAAATTAACTTATTAACCATAGATATAATGTACCCATGCAACATGTTATGTTGAAATAAAGTGGCAATGTTATTGTGACGTAGGCAAGTGACACTCTGGGAAGAGAAGACCATGTTTTATTAGACCATGCTCACAACTGAGCTACCAGGTCATCCACTGTCACTCCACTGTATTTGACGTTGTCAACTTGTCAAGTTTTAAACGCACCTAGAAACAATTTCGGAAGTGGCAATCTAACGCAATATCTTCACTTACGAGTACAATGCAGATTGGGTTTTAAGTAATTAAGGTTGATTGAGGAAACGAATTCTCGTCAAACCTGTCCTGTAAAAGGAAAAAACTGACACTAGCGACCATCTAGCGACACAAACGGCTTCTATTGACGCGCCATCCGTTCCATGTCCTTATTCAACGGTTTGATCTCCTTTAACCATCTCTGGCATCTTCTCTCTTCCGTCGTAGGTTATGTCGACATTCTACACACCGTAAAAACTCACATTACAACACGCCACAATATAATTCCAAGTTCACTCTGAATTTCGATAAATTTATGACATTTATTATCGCGCGATTTCTCTCAACTTGGACTGATTGATACATTTCAATAGCTCGAATTCTTTTAGAGACATAAATTTTGTTCCGAATTCGATAGCAATTTAATTGTGTTTATTTGAACGGGTTATTCGAATGACTATCCACTTATCTGGAGCCTTATAAGGCTGTGCAGCGCCGCGAATGTCTAAATATTGACACATGTGTGTTGCGACATTTCTGATCGATCCCGTTAACGTAGTAGGTAAACTGCAATCTATTCATGGGTACATTTATATAATACCCATTTCATAGATAGGTACCTAAACAATTTAGCTTGATTGTAGCGTAACATATATATAGGTACACCGCGTTTTTTTAACTCCATTAACACCATATCCAATAGGTTCTGACAAAATAAAAATAAAGACAAAGTATAATTTAGCTTAGCGTGGATAAATACCAACAAATTGGACTGAACATCTGGTGAAGGCGGAAAACCGTTGGATGAGATTTTTGAGAATATCTTTGGGGCCGGCATTTGTCCAGCAGTAGGGGTATTCTGTCGGATATGATGGGGCTCGTTGTTATACTTAAGGCGCTCAAAAGGCAGGAGATAAGTAACTATCACTATTCGAATTTCAATATTTTAAAATAAAAGTAGGTACCTACCTGAACAGTACCTACAATAGTTAGGTAATTATCCTATCTCACACACCTGACAAAATAAACAATAGAAGTAGTAAGTAAGTAGGCCCTAGTAAGCAGGTATCTACTATGTATTGTCGGTAACTATTTCGTTAAACTGTGGGAACAAAAAATAATAAGCACGAATGATTCCACATTATTTCGCAGCCTATCTTCGCGGTAAATTTGCATTCGGTTGTTAATTAATAGGACAGTTTCGTAACGTTTGCCTCCCATCACAAGCTCCTATCATACTTGATTGTATCATTGAAAAATCAACTTTTTCACGTAGAGCATAAGGTTGCTACTGAAAATAAAAAGTAAGGGAGATACGAGATTTTGTGGTCGATGAGGTCTTACCAAATTTTTCGCGCAGTCACTTTTCGGACGATGTAACGCTCGAAGGTTGCAGACATCTTTAGTTGGTAACCACAATAAAATAATTGTTGCTGAATATTTAACAAGAAAGGGAAATGAATGCGAATACCTATAGCTTAGTAATCTACTTTGATCGAATCGTTTTGAAACCTTGAAAGATAGTTTTATTTTCAGAACATTTCAGATTCTCATAAAAATATTATGTAAGTTAAACATGATATTCTGGTCTGTTTTTCCTTAATTATTTCCAGGGCGTTAATAAACTGCAACATTGTATGTACAACCGGGCATAAAGTACTTACCGACTAACAAAAAATACAATATATCAGTCATGTACTCGTATTTTATCTCAGCATGTGGCCTGACTGATTATTTCGGGGAATCAAAATTGCGATATAGGCCGCGTTGACACACCTTTTACCACATACCTACTTAAACCTGATTTACCATTTGAGTAATATCAATAGAACTTGCTTACGTTTACATCGTCATATCTTTTTCTTGGGATTACATTAGAAATTAATCTCTATTTAAAACAGAGTAGAGTTTATATTACATTCGATAAACATAATACTATAAGAGCATGAGAAAGTTAATCAATGTCTGATTGTAGATTGCGATTCAGATTTGAATCTGGGGGACCATTTACGAAGCTTAGGTACCGACCGATCTGTTTTGAATTGACCAGTATAAATGTGTCTTTGCATTAGAAATACTTGCTAGAAGTAGAAGATCAAAATGTACTATAAATATATTCAAATATGAGTGGTACGTTTTGTGAATATATAGGTCAACTTGGCCCGGTTACTATATGTTTTAATTCGAGGGCTAGGCTAGGTTTGTTACTTTATCGCGATAAGATGCCCATGCGACTTGACGAATGGTTGCCGGAGGCTTTGCACTTGGCATGTCAAATGTTCATATGAAGCCCGATAATGCCTCCTGATTGATAAATTGCGTTGCATTGTATTGTAATTGCTTTATTTATCTCGAAATATCTGTGTGTTCAAAACAACTCCACAAAACGACCTTCTTAAGGATAAAACCCTTAAAGGCCTTGGGAACTTAGGTATACGCCGTAAATTTCGCCGACACTTAGTCGAACACCAGCCTCCTAATACCTCTAACCGGTCGGGAGATATCTAAATTCGTTAAAATCTGTTCAATTTCTTTTAATAAAAAAATGCTTCGCACTAGCATCCTGAATTTCAGCGCTCTACGAGCATTTTAAAATTATGCAATGATTTCGAACCCGCCATTTTGGTCGAGCGGCCCATTAAATACATACATTATGTACACCTTGTCAGAACTGCCTCTAATTTACCATATACCCTGCACCAAAGCATTCGACTTGCCAATATCAATATTTCCAGTCCGTGATAGTCGAACTAGGGCTCCATATCCGTGATACACGCCGATCCGTAGCTACGGGTTCTTAAGCCCGGCGGTACTAAGATCACGAATTTCACGAACACGGCAAGGTACGTACCTCGTACCTGCGTTCGCGTCCGGATTCACGTGACACGCCGTGACACGCCATGATACGTAGCCCGTACCTGCGTTCGTGTGCGGAGCTTCGGGCTGGGTTCCGTTGGATACTTATCGCACGTCTCGTAGGTTAGAGACGCCCGGGAGAAAAATAAATAAGGACTAAGTATTATTGAATTGAGTTACCACTTAGTATATTGAATACGGGACGTTCGTCGGACAAACATTTACGTGTGAATTAAACTTAAATTGTATTTTTTGCATCGATTTGAATATAATGGTTATATCTAAATAATTTATGGGGTTATTCTGTTTTCTGTATAATCAGCTATTGATTTTAGTCAAAACTTAGAGACCTGCCCGTTGCATTGCACTAATATAAATATAAGGTGTAAAACTCCCTAGTAAGTATCATTATAATTATGAACTTAAGCAACGCTATGCTACTGGTTGTTATTATTAAATCAAGAGAACACATTTTTTCTCTTAAGTATTAATTAAATGAATGAAACACACTTGTAAAAGCTTGCTACTATCAAAGAATATAACGTAGCCTAAATATTAACATTTAACAAGGCAATCCTAATTCAAAGAAACAAAAGGGTAAATTTCTGCAAATCTTCGGTAGGTATGATAAAAGTAATACAGGTAAACAAATTCAACAAAAACACATGTACGGGGCCACGGAAAAAAAGTACACAGCTGCAGTTCTTATCAGTTTCGAACTTTCGGCACATTAAAGAGTACTGTTTATTTCTAGATTGAAGGTAATAATGACATATTATTGTTAGAGTGTTTTATTGTATGACTAACAAGCTAAGCCAACCTACCGGGTTTTTTTTGTAGATAAGAAGTGCAGTTGCACGTGCAAAGATAATAAGATTTGCGAGCGACTTATTAAAATGAAACAAACAATATACATAAGTAGCTGTGGGCTTTACCTTTTGTTTGTGAAGTTGAAAGAAGTGACCGCGATGTTTTGTTTTACAAATTCGTGGTATTTTTAGGGTTCCGTAGCCAAATGGCAAAAAACGGAACCCTTATAGATTCGTCATGTCTGTCTGTCTGTCCGTCTGTCTGTCCGTCCGTATGTCACAGCCACTTTTCTCCGAAACTATAAGAACTATACTATTGAAACTTGGTAAGTAGATGTATTCTTTGAACCGCATTAAGATTTTCACACAAAAATAGAAAAAAAACAATAAATTTTTGGGGTTCCCCATACTTCGAACTGAAACTCAAAATTTTTTTTTCATCAAACCCATACGTGTGGGGTATCTATGGATAGGTCTTCAAAAATGACATTGAGGTTTCTAATATCATTTTTTTCTAAACTGAATAGTTTGCGCGAGAGACACTTCCAAGTGGTAAAATGTGTGTCCCCCCCCCCCCCCCCCCCTAACTTCTAAAATAAGAGAATGATAAAACTAAAAAAAATATATGATGTACATTACCATGTAAACTTCCACCGAAAATTGGTTTGAACGAGATCTAGCAAGTAGTTTTTTTTAATACGTCATAAATCGCCTAAATACGGAACCCTTCATGGGCGAGTCCGACTCGCACTTGGCCGCTTTTTAGGGTTCCGTAGCCAAATGGCAAAAAACGGAACCCTTATAGATTCGTCATGTCTGTCTGTCTGTCCGTCTGTCCGTCTGTCCGTCTGTCTGTCCGTCCGTATGTCACAGCCACTTTTCTCCGAAACTATAAGAACTATACTGTTGAAACTTGGTAAGTAGATGTATTCTGTAAACCGCATTAAGATTTTCACACAAAAATAGAAAAAAAACAATAAATTTTTGGGGTTCCCCATACTTCGAACTGAAACTCAAAAATTTTTTTTTCATCAAACCCATACGTGTGGGGTATCTATGGATAGGTCTAAAAAAATGATATTGAGGTTTCTAATATCATTTTTTTCTAAACTGTATAGTTTGCGCGAGAGACACTTCCAAAGTGGTAAAATGTGTGTCCCCCCCCCCCCCCTGTAACTTCTAAAATAAGAGAATGATAAAACTAAAAAAAATATATGATGTACATTACCATGTAAACTTCCACCGAAAATTGGTTTGAACGAGATCTAGCAAGTAGTTTTTTTTTAATACGTCATAAATCGCCTAAATACGGAACCCTTCATGGGCAAGTCCGACTCGCACTTGGCCGCTTTTTTTATTTAATCTGGAGAGGGCAGTTTAGAATTTATTAAAGTAGCTATTCATTGTAATTAATGTTTGGTTCTTTTAATTTATTACTGATTAATATTTAAAAGGCCGTACTATTGGAAATACATTTTAATTCAAAAGTAATGAAACGGAATTAGAGCTATGAAGAAAAAACTCACGATACAGTTTTATTCGTAGCTCTTAGAGACCGCATCGTATCTTCACTCAACGTCGCGGGCGGACCGAACCGGCGTGTTCTTAAGATACGTGAAGCCGTGATCACGCCTACACGGATCTACACGGATTCACGTACCCTAATTTCACGTAACCGAATGTCACGTGCGGAACGGACCAGAAAACCGTTGCCGTGATTCACGAAACCGGGCGCACGGCTAGTGATGGGTAGGACATCAATTTAAAATGAGTTTGTATGAGTAACTCATTTTCTAAAATGAGGTGTTACAATGTCTTACTTCAAATGAGGTGAGGTAAAGGATTACTGTTTCTAAGCAATATTCGTAAATGCCTGTCTGAGAGCGCGTACCGCGAACCAAGTTCGTCATGTGGCGTCCCTGTCACACTTACCTACGAGTTTACAAGTGCGACAGAGAAGCAACACATCGAACTTCCTTTTAGTGACTGATTTCTCGCGCCATTTTGACAAGTAAGTTAGGATCAAAAAGGCGTAGGATGTATGAAAGCTTGCAGCGCTTACGCTTGTTGTCTTTCGTGTTTAATTGTTAACGTATTTTCGGTAGTGACGCGAAGCGATATTGAAGTACGTCGCGTGTCTGTCTCACTCCCTCTTTGGGTATTTCTAATTCATTGTTTCATTTTGAAAGGATTTTTGAGGGGTTCATGTCACAGAGAGGCGGTGAGTGGTACAAACTCAAGGCATTTCTCGGTGAACCTTTTGTCGTTGCAATAAGGTTTGTAGTTCGGCAGTTGACAGTGTGGACCATTACTCGTTTCTTCATTTGAGACATTTGAGTTTTGAGTGTCGGCGAGCAGGCGAGCACCAAACGCCTCGCGCGATCCAGGGACTGGCAGGGACTCCCTTGCGAGTTTTGAGGACTGTATGAGTTTTGAGGGTCGCGAGACTCGCGAGTGAATTTGAACGGATAAGCGTTTTTTGAAATTTGAAGTGTGTTAATTATTTGTGTGACAAGAGGTGTTTGTGATGCGCGCGAGTAAATGAGTAAAATGAATAGAGGAGTGAAGTAAGACATTTTTGCGGTACGAAGTCCTGCGACAAATTAACAAAATGAGTGGTACAAATGAGGTGCCTCACGAGTGAGCGACTCAATACTACGCACGGCTACGGGTTCACGAATCACGGACACGACCGCGAGCCCTAAGTCGAACGTTACATGTTCTGATTAAGAGTGTGTAACTTCGGCACATGCAAGTGATATTAGGTTCAGGCGCCGCACCCAGTTGTGATCTATATTTTCTATTCGAGCATAATACTTTGAAACTGTATCAGAAGTGTCTGTGTATTGAACATAGTTTGGTTTGAATGAAATGTTTAATGATAATGATTTCACGGGCAGTAATAAACGACCACCTACGAGTATCTACCATATAAGTTAGATACTACAATTTATTTGCTTGACAGACACATTGGAGCATTCGTAATCCAAGAAGTTTCAAATTATAACTTGCGCTTATCTTGCGTTGTAATAAGTATGCGGTTCTAATAAAAATGTATCAAAAGTCACTTCATCGTTTCCAGTATAGATATGTTCCGATCGGCGTTTCTTTGTAAACGTTTATCACTTGACTAGCAGCCCCCCAGCTCATGTGACCAAACTTAATTGGATAATGTGTCTCAGAACCGATATTGAACCTATTAAATATATAAGCGATATATAAGTAGGTACAGTTACATTAAATTATAGCTTTGATTGGCGTGAAAACGCCTCTAACTGGATTTAATTGGTCTAAATAAAACCTTTAAAAGGCGTTTTATTAGCTTGCTTAGGTGTTAAGTAGGTATGCTTGTAAATAGGTATATGATCTAGTTATAATCCCTAGAAAAGACAAATGGTCAGCACCTATCCGTAAAAGAAAAACATAATTTGTCATTATACTGTATCTATTAATCCACATATTACTAGATTAATTTTTTGCGTATAGCTGGTCAACCAAATCTTGTCAGTAAAAAAAGGCGCGAAATTCAAATTTTCTATGGGACGATATCCCTTCGCGCCTACATTTTTCAAATTTGCCGCCTTTTTCTACTGTCAAGATCTGGTTGACCAAGTTATATTTCTATTTTTTGCGACATGACGTTTGTAAGTGATGGCAATAGCCAAATTAATAAGGGGAATTTAACAGTCAGCTTTTGGTACATGACCATTAAATAGAATAGTACCTAAATTTAACCTCATAACATAATCCATGATTGTGGAACGAGCTCCCTGCTGAAGTGTAATTCGCGGGAAACGGAGAATTCGAGGAAGGAAAAAATACAGGTTACGATGGACTCTCAGTTGCGAGTGTCCATTGGTTACGGCAACCGCTTATCTAATGTATCTACACATGTGTACTAACACGTGATCCAAAAATGATAATGAATGGCTTGTGGTGTACAGAAATCTCAAAATACAAGGTTTTTAACGCCTCACACAGTTATCTAATGGAACCATCTCATGTTACGATAGTGAACTAAGCCCTACACGCAATTCAATTCTCAGCTTATCTCACATACGATCCGTTGACTGCAGTTTAGTAAAATCAGCATGTAGCTAAATAAGATTATAGGACGATAATATTATTATGCCAGTCTTTGACTGCAAGTTTAGGTGATTGGTCCCTGATTCATGAGAAAGTTTATTTCGTTGAATGTGTAGAAAATATCCCTCTATTGGACTATAAGTTATTTAACGTTTCATATTATGTGTGTCAAAAGTCGATGGTTCAAATCTCGGTTGTGTTGTATAAAGCAGAAAAAATCGTTCTCGAAAAAATTTAAAAAGATGACTTATAATTCGGTCGAGATCCTTATCATACAAGAGCTTGTTCCTTTCAAAAAACAGTCAGTTCAGTTGTCAGTTTATTCGTTGGATCCATAGTGGATCCATACTAATTTAGTTAGTTATGAAAACGCATACCCAGTTTTCATGTCAAGTACATAAGGATGTCATAAACTATGTTTTGAGTCTTATAAACCTGTCCAAAGATTACGCGTGTGTGCATTGCTTCATGGGAAATAAACAACATTAAGGAAACGCCTGTGGCTGTGTATCCCCTACAGTTGCGCGACCGAGAGTGACGCGAGTTTTCGAGAAAACCAGTGTAACATGACATCGATGTACGAAAAGCATGATCTAGATCTTGGGTTAAGGTTAGCGAGTGTTCGGAACGCAGTTATGTGTTGCAGGGAGTAAGACTTATTTTAATCTCATTCCACCGCATACTTAAGTAATTACTTGTGATGTTACTTGTACCTACCTTCTATAGTATTTACATCCACGTAACTATCCCTTGATTTCCAGAATTAGATAGATTACCTCACTAATGTTTGAAAACAAGTACATACTTACATTAAAATGCAAGTTGATGATACGATACTAGTATCAAACCTTTTTAGTTGCATCAGAAGTGTAACAGATTAGATTTGTGATCTGAGAGAGGCCGAGTTTAAATTCTATAATCAATTGATTACCAATTAGCTACGAATATCATAAAAAGTAACACTTTCCTCCACTTACATAACCAAATACTTACTCCCAAATGTATACCTGTAACCTGTAGTAGGTACAGGTCCTGTACAATTATTATTTAAACTTTTGTGTTTATAAGTAGTTTAGTAAGTATTAGGTAGGTACTTAGAAACGTTTTACATTACAAATTGCCTAACCCGATATTCATCTTCCTAGTCTTGTTCCGGCTTTTTGTCACGGCTCATAGGAGCATGGGGTCCGATTGGCAACTAATCCCAAGAACTGGCATAGGCACTAGTTTTTACGAAAGCAACTGCCATCTGACATTCCAACCCAGAGGGGAAACTAGGCCTTATTGGGATTAGTCCAGGTTCCTCTCACGATGGATATTTTCCTTCGCCGAATATCGTACATAAGTTCCGAAAAATTCACTGGTGCAAGCCGGGGTTTAGTACCTAGTACCTACGCCCTTACCGCTAGGCTACCAGCAATCAACGCCTAATAATAGTAGCTAGCTAGTAGTTTCTGATAACTTCCAAATGTAAGAACTTCTAAGCCGGCCGTATGTTCTATTCTACCTACTTATTGTCTAGGCACTGACTTTAGCTCTTTGAATGGAATAAAGCTTTAAAAAGTTTTAGGTCAAACGCTATGAGCGCATGTTCATTGCGCAAGGCGTTTAGACAAATGGACAGAGCATGATGTATGGTGACAGAAGTCGGGTATTTGTCAATAACCAACAACGAAGTATGATTTATTGTTTTAGTGAGACATATGGGTAATGCCGCTTTAGACTGATTTCATGCAAAACTCGTATAAGGGGAAGTTACAGTGTTCCTGAACTTCCTCTCTGGTGCGATTCATTTAGCGTAAACCAGATATTATGGGCTGCCGGGGGGACTCACATGGTAAAATGTTCGCGATCCCATGACTACCCCTATACGCCAATGCGGGTAGCACCAGCGTAGGGTTAGTGGGTAGGTTTCTTCCCCAATTCTCGCCTCCCCAGGCACAGGGGTATGCGTAACAGTGGTTTAGTTAATGATGCTACCACCTACGTAATTTAATATAGTGTCAAAATTTCAAGACTCTTTGAAAATGATGATTTATTGGGCCTACGCTATTTTATTCTGGCAAGGTCACTTCAGAGTTAATGGTGATCTTATCCCTTTAAATACAAGGAAACTTTATCGGTGCCAGCATCGACACGATCGACCCCGGAGCAAACACCATTCTGACAGCTCGCGAGCGACTCACCCAGATCCTATCGGCTCCTTGAGAAGTTGTTGAAATTAAGTCCAATTACAGGTAGGGTTAGCCAGATTAACGCACATCGAACATATGCCGATCGTGTTTGGCTTATATGTTACCTACATTACTCAACATATGTCAGCGCTCAATGAATTCGGTGAGTGATAGATATCTTTATTATTCTTGCTTGAATTTCATAACTTAATTATTATGAATCATTTTAATAACCTGAAATTATATTTCGGATATTGCATTTAGTATTATTTAAAATGTGCAAAATGCACTGAACACTTACTGTAAAATGATCCCATTAAGTTTTATAAGCAGCCTCCAAAGTAACAGAGTAACTTTGATTAATCGTTATTTAGATTTAAGTTAAGATAAAACACTTCAGGCGAAAATCATGTTACTTTATACTGGTTAATATATAGTATTATCTTTTCATTACCCACGCACGCAATGAACGTTAAACGTAATGATACTACTTAATAAGCACAAATTTAATCGGTGCCATTCGTTCTACATTTAATTTACATCGACATCATAATTTGTTATTTACTACATAATCGTAACGAACTTTATATTCGTCAATTGAATAATCGCCGTTTTATTTACAAAAGCGAATTCAGTTGCAATTAATTCTTATTTCAATTTATCCGGAAAATGTAATAGCCCTGATTATAAACACTCTTATTAAACATTTCATTAAATCTTTCAATACATTCAAAGGTACATTCATTTACTTAATTCATTCCAATAATCTTAGACCAAAAGTATAAATCTTACAAAGTCTACATTCATTTGTTTGGCCACAGCTGAATAATATATCTAATTAGTTTCGACAAATTAAATTAGTCCTATTCAAAGAATGTTGGTTATGGTTGTAAATGCATACGCTTTCAATAGCTACACAGTATGGCAGGATCATTAATATGAGCAGCTATGTTAGCCAATTAGTCGGTTGTCTGCTGGCCTTGCCCAGAACCCGAGAGATCAGGGTTACCATGTTTGGAATTTCGATAAAACGTGAACTATGCCAGATAGTTGTTTCTCACAATCCGTGATAACAATTTTGCGAAATCAAATTCCAATGGTGGCACACTTCAATCATGGTGGTAATCGTGTTCTGCGTTGACAGGCATGATTCCAGTTTCATCCACCGTGTTCGCGAAATTGTCTGCGAATTTGATTTGTAATGGTGTCCCTAGGCGGTCGTGCGGCGCTTGCGCAATGCGCTAGATCCGCCCACCCCGCGCGTGGGCAACATATGTGGCGCGCATATCTGATATACAAACAATACATATTTCAAAGAGCTGCACCTAATTGAATTAGGTCCGAATGTCCTTTTATGCGACACTGGATCATTAAGGACAGTGTTTTTGATTTATGATGTTTTCAATTGACTCATTTTGAACAGAGTGTAAGTATTAAGTTTTTGTAATGTATCAGCTAGTCCTTTTCATAACTTTAAAATATTAAATCCAAATAATTAATTGCCTAGAAATAAACTTCCTTTACCAACATCAGGAACCGTCGCCTTGCACATTTTACAAGCGACATAATACGAGTATGAGTTATTATCGGTATAAAGATATAATTACAATTATTTTTAAATTTAAGATATTATACATTACTTAATGACTTACAGAAACTTTGCAGAATAACATAATGTACAGTCAGCAGCAATAGTTGATAAGTGGGCGAGGTGTTCAAAGTTATCTTGACGCGACTTTATTGTTAAGAGAATAAGAGCGCGTCAAGGTAGTTTTGAACACCTCGCCCGCTTAGCAACTTCTGCTGCTAACTGTACTTGCCGTTCTACCAAACATTTGCTAAAATTAGCCAGACTATAATTATAATTAATGGTAATACTTGCCAAAACACTTCACGCTTTCTTAACAAGGACTCACAGACTTAAAATAATCTACTTTCCTAAAAAAACGTAATGGTTTGCGATGCAATCTGAAATAACTAACATGTTTTAGAGCCCCACGAAGAAAAAAGGGATATTAGGAGAGAAGAGAATAAGAGATATTGTGCGTCGTGCGAAACTTGCGACTGAATGGGGAATAGGGATAACGCGCGAAATAAAATGGGTATAAACTATAAACGTTTTAATTCAATTATTTTGAAAATATACTTATACCTACGTCTGTTTATGATATTGCTCATGATGTCGCTTGGCTATCTAGGTATTTATCATTATCACTTGCTAAGTATTTTATAGTGCGACGAAACGAAGGGAATGGATAAAATATAATTATGTACAACTGCAGTTAAATGTAAATTAAACATATTTTTTGTGATTTAGGGTAATTCTACAAAAATCTCATTCCCTGGACATACCTATTCGCTAACGCTAATTCCCAGGAAATTCCGCTTTATTAGCATCTCATTTTTGGTGACTGTGTAAAATCCGTGCCAAGTTCTATCTACAACCAAAACAGCTAAGCGGTATCTCTTGGGAATTTGCGAATAGGTGTAGCCAGGGGAATGAGGGTAGAATGACCCTTTATCTAGCCAACTTTAACCTAGTAAGATTTTGACTGAAGTCTGCCCTTTCAAATATACAAATAGGTATTTTTTTATTTTTTCACGGCATTTGCCTGTGTCGTGTAACAATTCAATATAAAAACTACAATTTTGCGTTCCTCTTAATAATTGAAAGATTATTAAGGCTATGTAGTTATACCACCCTACAAAGTTCCCTTTGGTTCATTTTCGACGCGGAAACATTGTGCATGTGCTCGCATAAATAGTATCCGACCATGGTTATTGAGCTCATCAACCATCAACTGGTCCAAGGCTACCTAATACTATACGCTGTATTTCGATTAAAATAATGACTCGGTTGCGTAAAATCTAATACCGACTTCATCTGACGCATCAAATTGCGATCGATTGCATCAAAGTAAATTGGATGATTGAATGTGAACGTTCGTGCGCATTGCAAATATAAGTACCTACCCGAATTGTATAATACACTATGTACTTGTGTATTTCTTCACAATTTTCACAAAGAATATGTAATAAGAGAAATACCGACTAATTTTTATTACCTACCTTCTTATAATTCCATCGCAAAGTTAAAAGAATTAGAAAACTCAATAACATTTACATTTTTCAGGGTACTGTAGGTATACTTGGAACTCAAATAAGACAAACGCGATAATACATGTATGTAAAATTTAACTTATCTTATCCACAGAAGAAGACCTTTTTCTGAATTGTGTTTGACTCTTAGGAGTAGGTACATGACTAATTCCTGTCATCGAACATTTTGTGACATGACTGAGTATAACCAATACGGTATTCAGAAGCAAAAATTGGCAAGTATGTAATATCAATTCAATATTAACATAATTGCGTCACGCTTGTGTTGTGCTTAAACGAAATGCAAGTAAGTAAGGCTTTTTTGCGGAATCCCAAGGTCACCAGATATTTTTTTCTCGAATCTGAATAAGGAACGCCTTTAGCTGGCTGAACAAATAGTCGAAGATCGTAAAGTTAATTTGGTGATGTAATTAGGGCAGAAATTACAGTTGTTATCTTTGTCATACCGCAATACGACAGTGGCCGGCCATGGAAAATGAGTGTGCAAACTCGTCACGATCCTTTGTAAAACTGATTTTAGTTAACTTACCTACTTAAGTAGTTCATGTTTTTTAATTATAATATTACCTATGACCAAGAGTATTAGTAGGCGGTGCGAAAATCCACGCGAAAATACGATACACGCTAGAGATGCACTATTTCTAAATACACTCAATTATTTATATTTATAGAGCACCTAAAAAATCACAAGTGATAGTGGAACCTATTATAGTCAGCTGCAGAGAAAAGGTAGGTACCTATACCTACCACCTTACATAGAAGTTTGTATGCGGTTGTCCCGTGTTCGTTTAGAAAGCTAAAACGCCAGGAATAGTTAGATATCATCTCCGTATGTTTAATAACGAAGACTTTAAATCGCTCAAGAGAAGAACATCATAAAGAAAAAGATAAGATTGTGTGATCAGTGTTTTAAATTATACGAAAGTACGTACCGCACCGAAAAACAGATAGTGTAGTTGTAGTGTGCGTACAAAAACACATGCAAAAATCTACTCTGTGTTACCATCGCGAAGGTTTAATCTCCAATGGCAAAAGTATATAAAAGAGGCCAAATTATTTGCGGTCATAGAAGTGCGATAAGCTCTTGAAGGGCATTTCGCAGCTTGTTGCGTGTGCGCAGACGGGATGTGCGCGCGCACATGAGAAGTAGATCACTGTGTATAAACGCAGCGGAGATAATGCAGTAGGCGAGCTTCGGTTCAGAATGTTTTTATTGTATCATTGTTGATTCAGATTCAAATGTATACCTACACATATGTACGAATTTAATCGTAGATTTTTTATTTATTTTACCGCACACCTCATAATACGCCCGGTAAAGCACCTCGAGCTGTCTTCTGTTCTGTTAACTTACTCCTAACCTAACCTAATGCTAAACAAATGTAGTAACTCTTGGAACTAGTTGCGATAAAAAAAAGATATCCAATGGGTAATTCACAAAGCATGAATACTTGGTATTTACTTTATAGTTCGTATTGTTCTCTAAATAGCTAAATACTGTTAGAATTGACAAACATACGTAGATAATGTATCCTTAACCTAACCCACTGCTTTCTATTCTTTATGTGCGATCACGATGCTACAGTCATATGACTAGGAAGGTCGATTATAAAGGAGGGTAGCCGAGCAGACATTCTCAATTCTCATCGAATGTATCTCCACGTGTGAACCTATTAGTGTGAACTCTACTCACCGGTTTCAGAGGTAGAGGTCAAGTCATTCTACGGACGAGCTTATAGTCGAGATACATAATTTGTTTTTGTGAATTAGAGAGCACAATTTTGCGTGCGGCCTTAGCTAAAAAGTAGGGATGTACCGACTAGTCGGGAAAGCCGACTATCCGGCCTCATTTGTAGTCGGCGATTAGTCGGCGACTAGTCGGCAAAAATGGCCGATTAGTCGGTACTTTTTAAGTGACAGAAAAACAGGGCAAAACGTAATAAACAGCAAAGATTTACCATAAGCTTTTCACCTATTTTACCTTAATTCCTATTTAGGGTGCTTACGAAAACTTTTGTTCAAATTATTGACCATGTGGTCGCTTTCTTATGTCCGATGGTCGTATGGAATATAGCTTTAGGATTTATTTTTTATTTTTAGAGTTACTATAATATGATAAATAGCGCGAGGAAAGGGGTAAAACGATTGTTTTTAAAGTGCTTAGACGAAACTAATGATCTGGCCGGCTAGCTGACTAGTCGGCCGACTAATCGGCCATCCGAGCGCCGATTAGTCGGCTAGTCGGTCAAATCAATAGTCGGTACATCACTACTAAAAATCATTGTGACAATTGCGGTTTTTTGAACATGCATGGATCGCTTTGACCTAATAAAATCCTTGAGAGAAACTAATTCGTCCTATTATTTCCGTCCTCTTTTATCTTGAAACGAGTAATATTCCATTCAGATTGAGTATCGTGTTTTCTTAAGTCAATCATACATGTAATAATAAAGTGCAAGATTAATACATGGTTTGTTTGGTTTTTATAATTAAAGTATTTAAAAAATGTAATACAACTTAGTATACACAAATCGGATTTTATTTAAAAAAATAATTGTTATAAACAAACCAGAAAGCGCATCTGTATAGGTATAACACCATACAGTAGCTCTATTACCTACTATTTATATGACACAATATGTCAATGACAATCTTATGTACTTACTCCAATAGGGATGATGACACATGTTGAATTATGTAACAAAATCTAGTAAAATAGATAGCAAACGAGCAATTTATCACAATAATGTGGATATTAAAATAAAATATTGAAAAATTACAAAAATACAGGACCTGAAAGTTTCAAAATTTAAGTTTTTTTTAACTTCCAAAAACGATAAAAGTAAAACCAATCGATGCCTTACATTTCATCTAAAAAAATATTGTATAGCAACTATATACATAAACGCAATATTTCACCGACAAAAACGCAATTTTCTTGTTTTATCCATACTACAAGATGGGCGATGACGTCACGGCCCCTGGCCGTTTTGTATAGGGCGTTTCGCGAGTGAAGTGCGACTGTCGGCCTTTGACTACAATTTCTGACTTTTGTGTTACTTTAATGCAATGGGTCCCATATAGACATTTGATCCTAAAAACAAACCCGATCGATTGATACCATAAATGAAAATTAGTCATGTAGCCTATTGACTCACGTAAGCGTGTTTGAACAGATTTATAAGTAAAGTCAATTCAACCGTAATTGGTCTAGATTTCCAAACGCTGAGGAAGGAATTCCGATGAATATTGACCACTTTTTTGCCATTGCCAAACGGGTCAACTGCGGCAAATTTACAGCTTAGCTCGAAAACTTCACGACATAGTAAAGTACATCTCAGGAAAATCAACCTTCTGTTTTTCCTGTGAAAGTTCAAGTTTCAAGTCGCTGTCGAAACTAGATACGAGGTTGACAAAATAATCGATGAAAATGGAAGTTTTTGCGGTCGGTCGCAATGAAACGAACGTCGATTAGACCAATGGTGCAATTTCTAAATTATCTTTATGTAAAAAGTCCTAAGCGGATGGACTCTATATTTAAATCTGTTGTTTTGTTTAAAATTGTTTGTTATGCAAGTAAGATGTTGCCAAACCACAATCGAATTAAATTTTGTCTAAAAATAGACTTACCAAAGATTACCGATAGAATTACATAATATTTACACAGTCATTGCCGTAAATTGATGTGTCGGATAGTATCGTAGGCATAAAGTTACAAAATAACTAATAACTAACTCGACCCCCGCTCCGGGTCGTTCCTGGCGCAGAGGTTGTCCATCGCGGTTCAACGCGGCAACGCAGCAAGCGTGATGGGCACCTTTGCATCGGGGGCGATGTGGGTGTTTGATTAGTTTTTAGGGTTCCGTAGCCAAATGGCAAAAAACGGAACCCTTATAGATTCGTCATGTCTGTCTGTCTGTCTGTCTGTCTGTCTGTCCGTCTGTCCGTCTGTCCGTCTGTCTGTCCGTCCGTATGTCACAGCCACTTTTCTCCGAAACTATAAGAACTATACTGTTGAAACTTGGTAAGTAGATGTATTCTGTGAACCGCATTAAGATTTTCACACAAAAATAGAAAAAAAACAATAAATTTTTGGGGTTCCCCATACATCGAACTGAAACTCAAAATTTTTTTTTTCTTCAAACCCATACGTGTGGGGTATCTATGGATAGGTCTTCAAAAATGATATTGAGGTTTCTAATATCATTTTTTTCTAAACTGAATAGTTTGCGCGAGAGACACTTCCAAAGTGGTAAAATGTGTGTCCCCCCCCCTGTAACTTCTAAAATAAGAGAATGATAAATCTAAAAAAAATATATGATGTACATTACCATGTAAACTTCCACCGAAAATTGGTTTGAACAAGATCTAGTAAGTAGTTTTTTTTTTATACGTCATAAACCGCCTAAATACGGAACCCTTCATGGGCGAGTCCGACTCGCACTTGGCCGCTTTTATGTGTAGGTTTAGTTGTATTTATAGTTAAGGTTATTTCTAGTATATTTCTTAGTTTTAAGTATTTTTGATGATTATGGCTATTTATTGTGTGTACCTACTTTAATGATAAGTATTTCTAAATTTATAATGTACTTTGTATTAAATATAAGATCTAATAATTTAAAATATATCTCAAATAACTAATATAATAAATAATAAGAAATTTAACTCATCTGAATAGTATATGCAAAAGCAAAAGATCTTTTTTTAATGGTTTTTTGGTACTCATAGAAACTTTTAGACGCAAAAACGAATTGCGGAGTCATGGGGTCAAGTTTTGACCTTACGGTGGAACACACGTCACTTACCTACATATTTGCCTACCCACCTACACACCCTTTGGTAATCAGGTGGACAGTTAAATACCTAATGACCGATCTTTAGTTTGACGTTAACAAGATATGTATCTAAATGCTGCCGACGTATTTACGCCGGTGAATGTGGACAAGGTGGACACGTCATAGCCAATAATCGAGCCAATCTAGTTGTTGCACATAACATATCAAAACTAATAAGTGTCTTGACCGTATACTCCCACTGCTAGAGCGAGTACGGGCGAGTTAATTCTAGGACAGACCAGTGTAACTTGACATCAGGTACATGATATATACGTATTAAGCTTAGACTAAATTTATCTGGTGAGCTTGTGCCTCCTACTCGCGCGTGGTCGGTAATTAATTGGAATAATTGTCACGTTTCTGGCTTTATTCAGCTACATTGTGTCGCCCAGCTGGACAGGTTTAAATTATTGCCCATTCAATGTGTCTAGTATTTGAGAACACATATATGTTCCACTTTCGATTTAATTTACCTCTTAAAGGTGGGTGGTGAGATATAAGAAATAGGAACAAACATAGAAATGTTTATATACAAGTATAATATGTGTGGCTCGATATGGAGATTTATTGTTCAAAGCAATCATACACGGGTTGTATATATATAATTGTCTAATTTAAGTCATACAACGATGTGAATGTCTCTTACGTCCTTGCAAAACGGAGGCATAATTTAAATATTAGTGCAAAGTGATAGGTGTTTACCACATTAACTTGTGTGAGGGCTATAAATTCTAAATTGGGTCGCATGTATTTCGCGTGATACTGTTATTAATTCCACTCGGTTTATGTTAGCTTTCAAACAGGCTATATTACTATAATCACACACATGCATTATAATTTACGTACCTAAGATATCTTACTAAACTTTGTTAGTTAATTTGATTACTTGATAAGAGTTAAGCAACACCCAGGTATCAAGCTTAAGAAAACCTTATAGCCCTTATAGGTCTACCTAATTATTTATGCATGTAATTTATTTCAACGTGCATTTGATTGTCACCTCTAGATAAACTTTATCATTTACCTCCCAGAACGTTGGACTATACTAAAGCAAAATCTCAACCATATCGACAGAATTTTGAGAATTAATTTACGATCGACACAAATCCCATAAGCACACCGTTAACTGCATCTTCAATAGCGTAAACGCCGTAAACGAACAACTGACGTAACGGTACCAAAATCCAGAGTTTCTGGTTGTGTCACATATAACTATAAGACATATGTAGACCCCGGGGGAAATCACACAAGACAATATAATATCAATTAAATATTCATCGCTCTCTCAAAGATTAGGTATGCTTTAGGCAGTGCGAGCACAACACGGATTTAGAGTTAATAAACTGGATCGAGTACATTGACCAAAAAGTGTGTCCACATGAGAAGTCAAACTAGAGCCCTGCATCTCGTTCTAATTAGGGTGACCATAAGACATCTGTATGTGGGATATTAGGATAACATGAAATATATCAGTAGGGTGTGACATTTTCTAAATAAAGTGAAATTTTAAGTAGTCGGGTTTTTTCTTTCATTTGTAGTCGGCCTCTTTAGCACTCACTCATGGTATGTTCATAAAGGTAGGCTTCCCTTTTGTCCACTTCAGCTTTTTTTAAGTGTAAGCGTCATTGAAGATCTGTTTAGCAAATATGACGTTTTTTTTAAAGTTGGTGCCTTTTTTCTATTGACGGTAATGTGTCCTACCTATAAAGAATCGATTGCATATATATAAACAGTTTGACACACCTTTTCCGTAACAAAATATTATGTATAAATGAGAGTCTGTAATGTTTAAGGAGTTAAGCACTTTGGTTTTTAATTTTGGCAATTGAAGGGATGTTTACAAAAACAACATAACTGACTACACTGGTTGACACCTGAAACGATTAACATGTTCTTAAAAAAATGACAACCGCTCTAATCAGTTATGTTGTCTTTGTAAACATCCCTTCAATTAGGTATTCTATAACAAATCTTAAATTAAACATGCCGAAATAAAGACATACCTATTAAGTTAAACTTACTTTTATACTGGATCAACCAAATCTTGTCAGTAGTAAAAGGCGGCAAATTAGAAAAATCGCGGGTTAGCAACACTGTGTTCGAATAATTCCAAAATCGCGTGTCATCTGTGTGTTATCTGTGGAATGTGGATCGTGAATGACAGCCATCATCTTATTGTTTACATTCTGAATCGTTTCTATTTCAAGAGAAATTTCTGCTGTCACCATTAAATACCAAGATTATGCATGACCTCAAGCAAAGCTAAGGTGCCTGCAATGTACAATCATACTCGTTGACGGTAAACATTACTAAAATTTGAGGTTATGATAATTCCATAGATGGTAGTATTAAGGGCGGAAAAATAAACACGTTTTGGTTCGATGTACATTGCTGCTATTCCTAGCGCAATTCTGCTCTTTGAGTGTTACATGGTGTTACCCTACTTTAATTTGCAGTACATTGCTACTGACAAGATTTGCTTGATGCACTATACATTACCTACGTTAATAATAAGAATTCTGTGAGACCGATTCACAACGTGCCGACATCATAGTCACCCTAATGAGTTTGACAATGTTGTCTTGTATTTTTATAGTAAAATGTAATAATTGTGGCTTTCTTGTGAAACAATATTCCACAATTAAAGTCCGTCAACCAAATCTTGTCAGTAGTAAAAGGCGGCAAATTTGAAAAATCGCGGGTTAGCAACACTGTGTTCGAATAATTCCAAAATGCGTGTCATCTGTGTTTTATCTGTGGAATGTGTATCGTGAACGACAGCCGTCACCTTATTTGTTTTCATTTGGTTTTCATTCTGAATCGTTTCTGTTTCAAGAGATATTTCTGCTGTCACCATTAAATACCAATACATTAAATAAGAATAAGCAAAGCTAAGGGGCCTACAATGTACAATCATGCTCGTTGATGGTAAACATTACTAAAAATAGAGGTTATGACAAGTACATACTGGAAGAACTCTTTCGAACTTTTAAGATTATGTTCAGTTTTTTTGTTTTAGGGTTAAAAGGCATAAATAAAATTAAAACGTATGCCTAAATCTATCCAACAAGACCATAAATTGTGTCCTGGAAACCGTCCATAGGCCCACATGTCTAATATTTTCAGCAATCAGTTGTGACTATTTACAAAGATGCAATAGAATACTACAGAGTATTATGCTTGGTTGAAGTGACCCGGTAACATTGGTAACTTCATTATATTTTTTCAATTAATGACCTGAATTATAGTGTAAGCTAAAGTGACCCTTATCTTATTTACCTTTAAATTAAATTAAATAAACACCCAAATATCAGTTGTTTTATTTTTAATATGTAATCCTATTGTACAATATATACCAATCAAAAAAATTACACAGGTATGTCATATTCATCCAGAAGAGTACACTAATTTACATTAACAAGTGGCATATTATATTGTAAATAACAAATATATGCACTATCTAATTATCTGCATTTTGATATGATTTTATTTTAGTAAACATAGAAGACATAGATAGGGAACAAAGAGAATATAAGCACTACCATAGGGAGTTGTTTTTGATATCTTCAAATTTGTTCATCATTTTGATTAACATTGTTTTAACATCGCTTTTAAATTGTCCGTCCATGTTTCAAATTTTTTCAATAAACCGCGAGTGACAATTTGAATTGACGTACGCAGGGCGCGCTCAGCGGAAAAAAAAAATCTTTTGGTTCGATGTACATTGCTGCTATTCTTAGCGCAATACTGCTCTTTGAGTGTTGCCCTACTTTAGTTTGCTTTACATTGCTACTGACAAGATTTGGTTGACGGACTATAGCAATTATTTCACTCCAACAACCTTTAACATAACATTTCTTCACAATTTTTAAGAAATTTCGCATTCACGTGTTTTGAAGAAATGTCATCAAGTTGGGGATACCAATTAATATTTAAAGTTACTACAAATCCTACCATACTAAAATTTAGGTTTTTTTTGCTGTGTATGCGCTTGGTTTAATCAGTTAATAATATTGGCATCATAATTATTTACAAATTACTTAAAATATATCAGAACTGTAATCTGAATATAGCACTAAAATTGTATAAGAAGGTAATTAAATTCAGTAGTTTAATGATATAATTTCTACCACAATGGTATCTTTTTAACATTGGCAACATGTGCGAGTGAGACACAGGGCTCGGGTTTTTCTATCTCAAGTGGACCGTTTTCTCTAGTCTGGTACGAACAACTTTCTGTCTCGGTGATAAGGTTCAAATTAGTATGGCAAAAAAAGTGACAACTCGCTCCAGTTTAAAAAATATAACTTCATGGAGCACAAGCGCACGCAATCAATACGTTTTCGATATGATCAAATGCATGTTTAGGAATTATGCCCCAGTATCATCACAGCGGGCAGTGTGTAAACTGGAAATTTGGATGCTTCCATAGACCAAAACTAGCTATTAATCTCTTAGAAGTCCCGCTAACACAGTTAGAAGGAAGTAGGTACCATTCTGAGACTTATTCATATATGCACCTACTTGGCCGAGATATTTAAGAGAGGAAAGTGGACGACCGCGCGAGACCGCTTATCCCTGCAAACGTGGTCCCCATTTTCTTATTTAGATATGAACATTATACTTACAAAATAATTTTACACAATTTCATGTATTATTTCTTTTTTTATTAAGCACAGTCAAATTATAAATGGGCACAGCTCTGCTATAGTTAAACATTCATCAAATTGTGTAAAAAAATATTTTCCGTAATGTCAATATCGTGAGAGGAAAATGAAGACTACGTTTGTGTGGAGACACGATCGTCCACTATCCTCTTGTCCATGTTTAAAAATAATTACATTAAAAAAAACACTCGTATATCTGAAAGCAATGCAGCGGGCACACGCGCGTATGCGGAGGTATAATTTTTTTACCACGGAATGATATCAATTACTATGCGTAAAACTAAAACCGGTAAATTATCAGAAATATTCGTAGGTAAGCTATATTTTTAACCGCCTTCAAAAAAAAAAGGAGGTTCTCAGTTTGACCTGTATGTATGTATGTATGTATGTATGTATGTATGTATGTATGTATGTATATTTGTTCGCGATTATCTCGCGTTTGGCTGAACCGATTTTGATGCGGTTTTCAGAAAAGGGTTTGTTACATTCTGGAGAAGGTTTTAGTATAAATAGATCTGAGCTGATGCTGAACCCTGGCTGTACCTAGTGGAACTCAGGTTTGGTGCATCATAGACACACGCTGTTTTGGCCATCCGACACGCCTTGATGAGCACTTGGGAGAGCAGTACCCAAGATAGAGCTGATGCTGAACCTTGGATGTACATAGTGGAACTCAGGATGTACCTAGTGGAACTCAGGTTTGGTGCAACATAGGGACACGCTATTTTGGTCATCCGTCATATCTTGATGAGCACTTGGAAGAGCAGTACCCAAGATAGAGCTGATGCTGAACCCTAGTTGTACCTAATGGGACTCAGGTTTGGTGCAACTTAGGCGCACTCTGTTTTGGTCACCCGACTCGTCTTGATGAGCACTTGGGAGAGCAGTACCCAAGATAGAGCTGATGCTGAACCCTGGCTGTACCTAGTGGAACTCAGGTTTGGCGCAACATAGGCCCACGCTATTTTGGTCATCTGTCACATCTTGATGAGCACTTAGGAGAGCAGTACCCACGATAGAACTGATGCTGAACCCTGGCTGTACCTAGTGGAACTCAGGTTTGGTGCGACATAGGCCCACTTTGTTTTGGTTAGGCGAATTGTCGTCATGTGCCTATGTTGCAGAGTTCCACTAGGTGAGTCGATCAACTTTTTTCTAACCGCCTTTAAAAAAAGGAGGTTCTTAGTTTGACCCGTATGTTTGTATGTATGTTTGTTCGTGATTATCTCGTGTTTGACTGAACCGATTTTGCTGCGGTTTTCAGAAAAGTGTTTGTTACATTCTGGAGAAACTTTCAGTGTACAGTACATGGATGGTTTGAAAAACCAATTGGACCCGGTAGGTGGCGATGCTATCGGTATACCTACCATCAAATTGAAGTTGCTGAAACCGATTTAGATAAAATAGTGGGAGTGGGAGTCGGAGTCGGACTCGGACAGGGAATGGGAGTGGGATTGGGTCTGGAAGTGGGAGTGGCAGTGAGAGTGGGAGCAATATTAATACAAATCGTTTAGCCATCATATTATGTTTTGTCGCGATTATCATCGAGTTAGGCCATCAGTTCAGCAACATTAGTAGGTAGGTAGTTACTTACCAGCCCAAAACTAAATAGAGATCCTAACAAACTAGTACTTTAGCCCAAAACCTAAAATAAATGATTCACCTATCACTAAAAAGTAAAAAATAAAATAAATTAACAAAAAAAGAATAAAAAACCTAAAAATAAACAAAAAGAAAACCAAAACAAAATAACTTAATATAATTTCTTTTTAAAAAAAAGGGAACCGCCTTCAAAAAACTAACCCACTGAAAAGCACAAAATAATTTTTATATGGCACCCCTATACATGTCCAGTCCCTATATCCCGTCGTAATGCAAATTTCTGCCAAAAAGTAATTAATACCTAATAATAAGAAAATTAATAATCATCCGGGTAATTACTTAGTTTTTGAAGGCGGTGCCAAACCAATCAGAAAAAAATACGAGTATGTAGTATAGTATACTATACTACACTACATACTCGTATTTTTTGAAGGCGGTGCCAAACCAATCAGAAAAAAATACGAGTATGTAGTATAGTATACTATACTACACTACATACTCGTATTTTTTTCTGATTGGTTTGGCACCGCCTTCAAAAACTAAGTAATTACCCGGATGATTATTAATTTTCTTATTATTAGGTATTAATTACTTTTTGGCAGAAATTTGCATTACGACGGGATATAGGGACTGGACATGTATAGGGGTGCCATATAAAAATTATTTTGTGCTTTTCAGTGGGTTAGTTTTTTGAAGGCGGTTCCCTTTTTTTTAAAAAGAAATTATATTAAGTTATTTTGTTTTGGTTTTCTTTTTGTTTATTTTTAGGTTTTTTATTCTTTTTTTGTTAATTTATTTTATTTTTTACTTTTTATACTTGAATGTGATCAACTTGACTATGTCGCTGGCGTAAGTTTGAAGTAATTCGCCTGAAGTATGCTATTGGGTGCCACTCGGAAGCCAAATGTAACTCACATTTTGAAATCAAAATGAAATCTACGTACTTAAATGATGTAATTTTGTTATCATTTGCCCGTGCGTCTTATGCCAATAACTTACAGACAAGTAGGTACGAGCGAATTGCACACGCGGAAAAAATTTAGTTATCATTTTGATGTCCAAATGTGAGTTCGAATTGGCCTCTCGGGCACTAAATGTTAGGAATTCAGGCCTTAGCGGAGGCCTATTCAGTGTAAATGTGCATTGCAACACTGCTAATCATGTCATTCATCGTCAAAAGCATTTAAAGTAATCTAATGTATGTATACCGAAAAAAATACGAGCATTTTATACCTAGTTAGCATTACGCTTGTTTACACTTATAATTAATTTGTGTTAATAAATTTATTTGCCTGCTTAGGTACGTATAAGAACATTGAATCAAACGTTTTCCAATACAAGTACATATTGTCAATTTTTACAACCAGTCTAGCAATCATTACGCTAAAAATATAATATACATACCTACCTATATTTTTAAACCATTTGAATAGATAAAATATATTACGCATTACATATTTGTACATGCAAATAAAATGCATAGTATACTCGTACGCCCTTAGGTTGATTCACGATGAATTTGACGAGTACAAATTGAACCGACGAAGTTGGCCTAAGTGACCTTTACTCAATATTCGCTGGAAAACCACATTTTACTCTTTAATTCATAATAGATTTAACGTATTTAAATACCTTCCTTACAAAATGTCACATACCTACGACATACGACTGCCACTAAACGTCGATTTATTGAATTCACACAGGATGTTAATAATGTCAACATTTGAACTAGATTCTGGGGGTCAAACTAAAGGCGAGATTGCAACATTCATTACAATCTTTGTAAGAAAAATCACGTTTTACTTATAAAGTTGCAATGTTTGCAAATTGTGCGATAGCAAAGATGTTAAAGGCTATGTTTGAAACAAATTTTTTGTAATTTACAGTACATATTTATCACTCATGTTTCTAAGACGAAAATTGCCCGACATGTTAAAGTAAGTATTCGCTCCATAATGAAGAACTTCACGTTAAACCGATTAATGTATCTGAGAAAACCGTTAATGTATCTGAGACTCACGGGAATTTTGTGTTTTATAAAAAGTAAGGTCAAAAGGGTATGTGTGGCATATGTGTAATTGTATCCGGCCGTCACATTGGGCCCGTTTACACAATTATTAGTGCTTATTGCGAGGCGAGTTGATACATTTGCCACTAAGCGCAAGTAGCAAGTAGCCGAACTGGCCAAACTCACGACAAACAATACTTAATCAATGTGTAAACAGGTCCCAATGTATAAAGGCCAGCCACACTTACCCCTAAGGTATGCCACACCTACCCGTGTTGACCTTATTTGTGTTTCTAACTTTTTCATATCCTATCCTACATGGTGGCGAATGATGCAAAAAAAATGTAAGGACACGGTTACTTACGTAACATAAAAAAATCTAAGGCATTTTTCTAAAATATACACGTACCACATAGCACAATTTACTGCCCGCTTGGATCATCTTGCATAAGATTGACGCAATTTGACATAATCTTGCCAAAATCTGTAGCGGAAAATAAGTACCTAGACAAAACAATGTAAAAGAGCGGAAAATTCACCCGCCATTAGGTACATTCAAATTGGGCTAATTTTATTACATTTCATTCCTTCCTTTTTATTCGAACGTAGAAAACGAAAAGTTATTATGAAGACCGACTTTTTTGATGAAAAGTCTAATCCCCGGTGGTGGTGATGGCCCTAGGGTAGGTGAAATTCCGTTAACATTGCAAAAAAAGTTAAACTGGCACAACCTTTGCTTGTTAAAGTCAAACACAGCCATGACACTGTCAAATCGCTGAACGAGATGTATAATGTATGACATTCTAATCAAAGAGTGCCACAAGAGTGCCAGCACGGACTGACGAACGGTAATTTGCCTGCGTATGACATGGGAGAGATTGAGAATCACTGCTAATCAATACTTTATGGCATTTCATTAAGTGCTATAATCTATTGACTACCTAATCAAGTCACCTTTGCGAACCTTAGACATTTTAATTGGCTCGAGAGATAAGCCTAATTAAAAACATTAGCAGAACATTGCGAAAGTGTCGTAAATGCTAAATGTACTTGTGCCATGGAGGTAACATTCCGATAGCAACTGTAGTTACGGCATTACTGCTGCGGCATTGACGCGGGCACTGTCACTGTCAAATTCCTTGTTAACCTTTTCGACGCCGTGTCAAACACATAAGCTGTCACGCTGACGCCACGTCACCGAAGTGTCAAAACTGAAATTGAACTTTATGCATATGCACGTAGGTCTATGTTGCTCTGTGGTCTGTGACCGATCGGTCTTTGGCGTTGAACCTACGGTGCGGATATATCGGTCATTGGCGTCCAAAAGGTTAAAATAAGTGACGTTTTTGCCGCATTACTGCCGCCATTGGAACGTTCAATCCGTCACCCATTTCATACGTGAAATTGACAGTGACAACGCCGCGTCAACGACGTAGCAGTAATATTGCAACAGTAATGCAGTTGCCATCTGAATGTCACCTTGGATCAATCGTAAACTGCTATTTGTTTTACTGACAGCAATAAATGATTGGTTGAAATCAATGTAAATAGATTAATGTTAATTAAGTATACTAGTTTCAGGACATGTTATGTATATCTGTAACATTTAGCATATGAAAATTTAAGACAAATAAGCGATAATTGTAACCGTGCTAACTTGTAATTGGCGACAATAGGCATAAGACATTTTATGATTCATTCAAGTGATACCTATGTACTTTCATGTTGACTGACTTTGAGGAAAAACTCTTATTTTGACTTGACTGAGGTATATGTAAGTAAGTATATTAGAATAAGTTACATACAGACTATACAGCGTTACTGCGTTTTAATAAATTTGAATATCCGAGACGAGATTTTTTTCAAAGTAGTAAAACTTGCTAGTGATTGTACAAATGTACATACTTAATGATAGTAAATCATCGGTCACGGCAATCTTGTATCAATAAATTACGTTAAGCGTTTTAAACAGTCTTATTTACCTACACTCAATTGCAATGAAAATGGGTCATTATGTATGCAAATTTCCATAGAAAATGACCCATTTTTATTGATATTTAATGTAGTAGGGTGACTGCTATAGTTATTGGACACGACATATTAATTGGGCTTTCCTAACAAATCATAAAGAAACAAGCCAATTGAATCCTATTGTTTAGAGCGACCAATTACTATGTAGTGGCCAATAACTATAGCAGTCACCCTAGTTTCCACATGTAACGACGACATTTTAAATGTTTTATTGAAATTTATATAATTAGTAAAATCATATTTTACTGTCAAATTTCTATAAGTAGCCCTCTTAAAATTAAACTAAGATACACATATTTACTAGGTATTATTTAAATAATGATAAATTTTATACCAGTAATTATCCTGTGAGATTTGACGCAAATACCTACTTAGTATCTGGGGGCACGGCCGTGCCCCCGCCAAGACGAGACGAAGGGCAAAACGCAGTGCATATCTTTTCTCGGCACGTTTCGTCGTATTTTCGAACCCCCGTAGTTAATGTAAGTATATTAGGCAATGGTTATGTTATTTATTAATATTAATAATTTTAATGATAAAATGTGGTGTGCTGTAAGAATATTTCACATAATTCCATGTTTAATTAATTTAATCATAAATTTACCATACCTACGTTATTACAAGTCATAAAGATGACCATAAAAATACTTAACACAGCTAATTCAGCCGTACAAGCCGAGTAACAGCATTTACTAGCTCGTATCTTACTCATTACATGCAATCTGGCATTACAAATACATCCTTATTCCATAATACATAAGATATAAATTCAATTAATCTTATGAAATGTGTTTGTTAAATATTCCTTGTGCCATTGTTATGCAAAATGAATTGCCAAAAATGTCGCTACGTCTTTGATCGCTAATTGTGGCTATTAAACAAGTATGTTAGTACTTCCAAAATTGTCAGGTAATTTGTTGTGGGTAATCGATTTGGGTGAAACGGTGTCAAAGTCGGCTGGTCGCAGGTTTGTGCCCTCATATTATGAGCCTCAAAAGTAGAGCAAGCACGCCTAGAGTATTTTGGTTAATCTTAAATTCATACAAACTTTTTCATTCTTAAGATAAGACCTCTGAATGGTTCGAACCCCAATTCGTATCTATAAACTAGTATCTTGGAACTAATGTTATTCGTACATTAGTTTCAAAAACAACTTAGTTTTGTTAACCTAATTAATTACCTATATAAGATAGGTTGAAATACATTATGAACAGTTTTTAATATAATATTAGGCGTGACAAGTGACAACGTATTAAACAAAATGCTTCGAGCGTGCTTCTTGTCATATGCCGGCACGCTTATTAATTATTTTTCCTTAAGCCCATAAGAACAACGTATATCGATTAGCATTTTTAGCAGCCTTATCGACTTTTGATTAATTAATGTTAGGGAGCAAACTGTCCTTACTTACGACACTACCAAGTCACTAATAACCAAAAGAGCGTCAAATTACCTCTCAGTATACTGTTTTAAGCACAATAAAGACATATTAAGCTCGACATTGGCACAGAGTTAACTTTCGTATTAAACCTTTACGGTGCCGAAGGAGCGAGCTGATAAGACAAATCGTCGTTTAACACTCTAATAAGAGATTGACCTCGTACTACATCGGTCGGGTCGTGTGTGAGCTATTTGAATTAAAATTACACAGGCTTTAAATGAAGGCAGCTTACAGCACAGCAGTATCTCACTCTAGACCCTGCGTTGAACCATTTACTTATGAGTTTTATGACTCACTAGCGACCCGCCCCAGCTTCGCACTGGTTAACAAATACATAATACTTCCTCTTGAATCACTCTATCTATTTAAAAAAACGCATCAAAATGCGTTGCGTAGTTTTAAAGATCTAAGCAGACATAGCATACATAGGGACAGCGGGAAGCGACTTTGTTTTATACTACTTATGTAGTGATGACGTTTCGCGCGCACCTCTTTTGGTCGCCAAGCATTGTATTGCACGAACAAAAAAATGCATTAAAAAAGGAGAAACTCACAACCGCACAGTCTTCAAGTTTTTGGTGTAGATTCTTATTTAGTAAGAGTAGTGATTTGGAGACGCAGCAGTGTCACGTGCAAATAGCATTGTTTGCTAATCAACGTCGAATCTTTACGCTAATTCGTGGGTCGTGATGGACGTGATCGTGTTCCCGCCTCCGGTAATGCCTGTGAAGTGAATCCTTTTACAGGATTAATTAAATATCATCATTAAACGTCATAGACGATTAGGTTAATAAAAGATGCAATAGATATTGAACAAGAGTGGTAATTGTAATTTAAATTAAGTATTACACATTTATTAAACAATGTTTTTGGGCTCTAACCATTTTTATTTGGGCTCTATGTGTGCCGATAAAGAATTCAGTTCAGTGGGGTACACAAACACAACATTTACAGTTAAATCTCCAAACTCAGCAATACTTGCCCAGTTTTTTTTATAACCTTGCTAAATAATCTAAATATTGGATGTGTAATGTGTAATGTACCTACTGTGTACAATTTTCAAAGATCTAATAAAGTTTCACTAGAAATAACCAGGGATGTTGCGAATATCCGCATCCGCATCCGCAACCGCGGAACTTCCGCATTATTTTCAACATCCGCATCTGCATCCGCATCCGCATAAAATCGATGCGGATTTAATGCGGATGCGGATGTGGAACAGGTCGGTACAGGAACGTCTTAGCATCGGCGTAAGTGCTAGACTGCTAGGTAATTTAGTCATTTAACCAAAAAACCTATTAGAAATGAGCAGTCAAGCGTGAGTGGGACTTAATGTACGGAACCCTTGGAACGCGAGTCCAACTCGCACTTGGCTGGTTTTTTTAAATAAAAATTACTAAAATTTAATATTTGACGTTTTTTATGCACCTATCTTGACATCCGCATCTGCATCCGCATCCGCGGATGTGAGCCTTTAAAAATCCGCATCCGCGGATGTCCAAAAATCGGCATCCGCAACATCCCTGGAAATAACTAGACTTATTTATACATTTTAATTTCAGAGACCACGTATTGCACGATTGCTATCTATCAGTGACTATCGATAGCCACCAGGGCTTTAAATACCGTTAAAAAGTTGGTATCGTTACCACAAGGTGACAGATTTAACGTTAAGTTGTAACTAACGTTAGACCAGGTACCGTTAGTTATACTACTCTTTACCGGTAACAAAATGGTAACGTTAGCAGCTGTCAATTTGATCTAACGTTAAGTCAAAGGTATCGATACACCATTGTTAACGTTAGTAGGTAACGTTAACAGCTGCTTATTTACCGTTTGATTAACTGATAGGTGCCATCATCGTTGACAATCGAGCGAATGTTCATTCACTCTCAAGCAGAGATGGGCAATTTTAATAACAAAACTTCCGTGAGACAAAGACATATTAAATGGAGATGGGCATTTCGTAATTGATTCCTGGTTCCACGATTACTCGAAATTACTTTGTAATCTGATTACCGATTCCCAGATTACTTTGTAATCTAACAATACCGAATTACTAATAGTGGAGTCAATATAAAGTTAAAGTTACATTAACTGCACAGTAAAATGTTTCTACACGGGTGAATTATATATCATATTGAATACCCGTCTGCGAATTAACAACTTGATATCTGTTCCCGTTTTTTAGAAATAACATTTTTTTTATTTTATATTTTATACTACCTAAACAGTAATTTCTAACTAGAATTTTTTTGAAGAATGGGCTATGAAGCTTACACGACTACACGGTCAGAATTTCTCCCGACAATAATATTAATTATAGATTTAATGAAAAAAACAATAATTTTGTAAGTTTTCCATGACCGAGAATATCCCACACTGAGAGAAAAGTTTACTATTGTGGTTAATTTAATAGTATTTGTTTCGATCATGTTTAATTTATCTGCCCGAGGAACTGCTATATTCGCAGAATAGCAGCATGATTTTGGAAACAAACAGCAAATAATGTTCTACACAATTAATGGACACTTCTAGTTTTTTGGCAGTACATAACTGTACAAGTTATTGAAGACTACATACTTATTTTTCTCGCAATAATTAAATCAATTTCCAGCATAAAAAGTCAATGAAGTATGCTGTATTTCCAGGCTTCCACAGAGGCCAAGTCAACTTTGTTTAAGATGTCAAAAAGATATCATTTTGTTATCATTCGCCCAACCGTCTCGCTCGCACCAATACATATTTCATCTAGTACGAGTGAAATGCACGCGCGAATGATATAAAATGACATCTTTTATAACAAAGTTCGAATTAGCATCAAGGTATATTAGGAAAATATACCTTATGACTTATGGCATTGCGTTAAGGTTTAATAATTCAATGCATAAAGTGTCTGTGTTTATGTGAAAAATGATAGGTGTCAATTTTTATATCTATTCACAAAACGTTTAGAATACAGGATGCACAGTCAGATATAAATAGACCCTTAAAGTCTTACAACTATCTATGATACTGGATCTCAAGCTTATTTGGTTAGTAAGTACCGTCCACCAAGTTATACTTCGAATAGCCACCCGGACAAATTCCAAAGCTAATTTCGAATTTTAAAATTTGACAATTCACGAGAAGAGTAACGTAACGTCAAAGGATATGTTTGTCCCTTTTCAACGATCCTGTCATCCGATGCTTGAGTAGAGAAACTAAAAGAAGCAAATGTCAGCAATTCGTAACGCTTAGTTTTTGTTAGCGATAGCGCATCGCGACATGAGAACTAGTATGAGCCTGGCCCTCGATTACGTATAATTGCAAGGAAACTTGGGATCAAGTTATCTTAGTCAATTTAGAGCAGTTGGAAATCAACTCATTGTGAAATTTTTGAACGTTTCAAATAATTTGTTGGATTAAGTAGTAAAAGTGTTACAGTATGTTATATATTTGTGATCTACTCACAAGGCCCTTTCATTTGGTACCCCACATGGTATGTTTAAAAGAAAAATGGTAAAAACTTTGCATCACAGTAACTACCCTCACCACTTTCGCGCTTGTCATCTCATATATTTGTGTTCAGGATATTATACTGAATGCACTGATACCAAATATACTCATATCCGAGACGACATGAGCGTAAATTTTTCTAGAAGACTTTTCGAGAAAAGGCCAGGCTACAATATCTTTACAGGTTGATTGATACTGAGTGTATTAACACCATGTTCACCCATATCCAAGACGATATGAACGAAAAGTAACCTAAAGCCACCCTACCAACATTTTCGTAACAATGAGAGATTACACTGATTTAAACTCACGATTTTTACACATTATTAAATTATACAACGATACGCGATTAAGTCCCGTTGTATAATTTAATAATGAGAGATTATTTCTTGGAAATAATGTTGTAATATAAACTCCTTGTAGAGCACCTACCTGCGAAGAGATCGTGCTGTCAAAGTTGTTAATGATTTAATATAATATTGTTAGTTAACTAAAGTTTTATTAATGCATCATTTCATCTTATACACCGCGGGATTTAATAACCCGAAAGATTTAAACCACGTATTTTTGACGACAGTACGAGTAAATAATGTTATATCAACATGGGTCCAATTATATATTTTAATTAAACTACTATTTCAGTACAAATTAAATCATATTAATTTACCGCTTCTTTGTGAACAAACCTTTATTCAGAGAGTGAGCGAGTTTAATTAATCTCAAGTAGAGAAACAGAGAGCGAGCATGACATTTCACGAATCACTCCGATATCATACGATGCACGGCGAATGCAGTGACATGTGTTCCATGACAAGAAGTGTCAAGTTATGTCTAGGATCATGTTTACGTTGAAATTATTTCAATTGATTGGCACCTCAAAATACCACAAATTGTATCAAAACTTTATTAATTACTACAACAGTAGGTACAGTGCAGTTATTATTGTTGAAACTTTGCGATAAAATCTTTTCCTTTGAGTGAGATAACCAAAGCCATTAACCATGATTATATCCGAAAGAAATCATGTCTCTTATTGTTTTAACTCATACTACAGCTGGAAAGGGATGATTACTTTGTTAAAATCAATGAATGACCTTTTGTTAAAATATCGATCATGCTTATCAGTACGTATTTTAAATTCTCGATGTGTTGATTTATACTGAGTAAAGTAAAATATACAACTATGTTAAACAATTACGCTTTTTTATTAATTTAATGAATTAGGTTTTCACACCTGAGGATGCCGAAGACCGGGCAAAGTGGAGAAGGCTGAGCAGGAAAGCGGACCCTGGCGCTAGACCGGGAAAACGCTAGGTTGAAGAAGAAGAATAAATTAGGTTTTCGAAGTGTGTACCACCGTTTTCAGCACAAAGATTTAATTTTAAACGGATTTCATTATTTAGGTTTACAAAAGTGTTCTTTATTTCTTCGGAAGCCGTTCGAATTTTTATTAATAATTCTTCTCCAGACTTCACTGGTGTTGAGTATTCCTTCCTTATCTTTCAGAGTTCCCCATAGAAAAAAAACCAATGGCGTTAAGTCGGGTGACCGGGCGGGCCAGGTTAGGACGTTGCTTCCACGGCCAATCCACCTCTCAGGGTATTGTTCGTCTAGCCAATTTACGAACTGGGAACGAGGCTGAAGTGGGTCCGTCGTGCCGGAAGCACATAGTTCTTCGGGTTTCCAAATCCGTACACAAAGTGAATATCCGCTAAATGAGCCGGAGGATAATGCGGCATGGCGAATTTTATTTATTACAGTCAATCAAATTTAAAGATTTTATCTTGCGCATATCTTGACATCAATTTCGTCATTTTCGTCAAACTATCAGCCAGTTATCGTGAAGGTAAATAGTTTGCACTCTCGTGATTGAGAACAGAACAAAATTTCGTTAGAAGTTCGAATTTGGCTAATAACCATGCAGTTAGTGCGTCTGCGTGTAAAATTAGTTGGTGGCTACATCACGCATAAGGGTGTGTTAGAATTGAGATTTTTTAACTTGTGATTTGTTTTAAATCATTAATATCTCTTAAATTAAGGGTTTTTGGACTATGTGTTATATAACTTTATATACTCTAATTAGGATCTAAAATCGTTGGTTTAAATCTTTCGGGTAATAACCCCCGCGGTGTATATAACCCTATTACCCTTTGAATGACCTTTTTCACGTTTTCTACAGCAATGCAGTCGACTGCAGCAATTTTGAAGCGCCACATTGCTACCGACTGCATTACTGTGGTAAATGTCAAAATCGAAGTTCCTGTCTGGATTTTGGCGTCCATTAAAAATAAATAATCAAAGGAGGTCATCGATCAAATGGCCCGGAGGACAAGCCATCGTTAACTAGTAGAGAATGCCTTATGGCATTAAGTCCGCCTCTTGTACTATAAGGTTTTTCTTTTGTGCAATAAAGATTAACCACTTTATTCATAAACTTTACGGGCCTGATTTAGTTCAATTATGTTTATCCCTTACTTACAAATACATAAGTTAAAGTGACAGATAAGGACAAACGATTATTACTATTATTAGCTAATTGAAGTTTGTAGCGCGTTTATGAATAAGGGGTTAAAGAAATAAAATAAATACAGATGATGACAGTAATTATATACGCATTTTATTACGGAAAAAGATTTAATATTGGGTGTAAATGAAACGGGAATTGGAAATGTAAAATAAAATGATATTAAAATCTCGAGTGTCGGATTCATGTTTTGATATATTTTTTGTATTTTAATAATAGTTTGGATTTATTAAAAGAATGTGACATATTTTGTGGAGATTTCTTTTTAAATATAGTATGTATTTGCAACATAGGTTATCACATCTCAAAAAATCTCTGGTGTGAGAATTCATGTAGAGCTCTCATACATTATGAACTGTGCCGACCAGACTATTTTACAAGCAAGCAGTAACATCAATAAATAGGTGTCTCATTTAATATAATCCGACTAAATTACATTTCAGCAACACCTCCATATTTCACAAAAAAAATCAAGACATTATCCAACCTATATAATCTTGACGTATATTATATCAAAGACGCCTGTACCTAATATAAACCGACCAAGTAACGAATTAGCTATACCATCATATTTAACAAACTAATTTATGACGTTTTGCAACCTTCTTATTTTGGCAAATATATTCCGACACAGCCGGGTGGTATTTTATCTGTCCAATCTCGGTCCATTGTGTATTTGCGTCTCACATTTTGCTTAATGAGAGAGTGAGACGCAATGCATATTGGACAAAGATCTTAAACAAGTAGAATACCACCTCTTTCATTTGATAAACATAAAGAATAATGACAAAAGACTATGAACTCTAACTACTAGAATTAAAGTTGAGTTTTACTAACGTACATAATTATCTTTAATGTATTTTGACTGATTCTATTTCAATTTGACAGAAGCCCTGCCGTATTTATGGTCAATAAGGTCTACTGGCCTTAAAATTGTGTATGAAATTACAAGCAAATATCAGCTTAAAGAATGATAGTGTTAACGTTAGTTTGGTAACGTTAGTTTATAATGTGAATTGGGTAACGTTAACAAGCCCTGCAATAAAAAGTAAAATTACCGGTAAAATTAACGTTAACTAGCTAACGTTATAATAATGTTAAGTTATCAAGTATCGTTACCATTTACTACCGGTAATAAGGTATTTTTATGATTTTAACGTTAAGTAACGTTACTTTATAATGTGAATTGGTAACGTTAACAAGCCCTGATAGCCACCGATCAATGCCTGTCACATACAAGAATTATACCCCGTCACCCAAGCCGTCATCTGATTTAATTGATCCACCTTTTGTCAACATTCAGGGCCAGTATTGCAACATGCACGATAGTCATGCATGCAACTACACCAATCCACTGTCAAATTAGAATACAACTTATCTGTACACGCTGCTCGGTGACAGGTCATATACATAATTATTAGTGGCTTGCTCCGGCCTGCCCTAACCCGCCTTATAGGCTCAATCATTATTTACGATAATAATAACATTCTGCATAACATGGTCCGCTCCATATTTCTTAAAAATAGACTAGCCATACACAATCTCATAGGTATTGCTTAATAGCGAAAGCAAATGATTCACTATTTTATCAAATGTAGGTATTACTTAATAATCCGAGCAAATGCAAATGCTTCACTAATTTAAATTAAATTGAAAAAACAACTTTCCTTAACATACAAATCAATCTCTTTAAATCCGACGCAGTGAAGGTGTTAAAGAACACAGTTTTTAGTAAGGCGACTATTATCTGACTATAATAGATTTTACCGCAAATGATCGATTCGAACGTTACGCCGGCGTGAGACAGACAATTGTTATCTCGGCGAAACATTATTACAAAATACGTCTGTAATGCATAATGCACATAATTATGCGGACAAAAAATGTTTGTCATTGTTCGGCATTCGGAGAGAATATCCAGCCACGTAATCATTTTAAGAAGTGGATGAATGTAAATTTTCAGTTTCAAGACATGTACCTAAATAAGTTTCCCATTAGAATCCTACACTAAATTGATTTAGCTTAATTATGATCATAATCATCTTTAAGCCAATAAAATAAATTCTAATTGACTATGAAAATTATGTTCAATAAATTATTAAATATCATTGTTACACTTACCATATAGAGAGGTACAAAGGGATACGAAGCTAAATAAATATGACGTATTTTTCATTTTTTGCATATTTAGTATTTAAATCAAAATCGGGGATTAGTACCTATTACGTAGGACCGCACTGTGGGACGGTTTCAACAGTGCCTTGCACAACGTATTGTTTCTCTCGTCTTTCATCTCGATGGGGAGCGATTAGCCACAGGGGCCGTTTCGGAATCGAAGCGACGACATCTTCTATCCAAGCAATGATGTTTATTTTTTTCGATGTGCTAATTTACTTTTAATTAGTATTCGATCGCGGTAGTTTTACCGACGATAGTTTTTTTAGTAAATTTAGATATTTATATCGTTATGTCAGTATTTTTTTTATACCACATCGACGGCAAACAAGCATACGGGCCGCCTGATGGTAAGCAGTCACCGTAGCCCAGCGGTCGGCATCCTTTTAGCAGCCAAGGGCCACATAGTAGTTAACGAAGTTGACGCGGGCCGCACTTTGTTAATATTTATGACTTTATCAGACATTGTCGTTTATCAATATTACATACAAAATAGGCTCGCGGGCCGCAAGTGACAGGTTCACGGGCCGCATGCGGCCCGCGGGCCGCGGGTTGCCGACCGCTGCCGTAGCCTATGGACGCCTGCAACTTCAGAGGTGTTACATGCGCGTTGCCGACCTTTTTAAAAACCTGTACACTCCTTTTTTGAAGAACCCCAAACGGATATTTAACGGTATTTTAACGGATTTAAAATTTTCAAGTTGTGTATTTCACTTATAATCAGCAAACACCCCGATATAGTATCGGTGATAAAATTGGTGAAATGGCTGTAGTTTGATCGAGTTTATATTATATAAATATATGATATAAATGCTATTTTTGATGGATTTTCAAGTTGTGTAATAGTTTCCTTTTACAGTAATATCATTTCTCACAATGACATTGGCAATGTGAAGCAATGGGCTGACAAAATAGGCGCAGATTTGCCACAAACAGCCGTTTCAAGTCATTCAATCGTTTCATTTCACAATTACCAATCCATACTTCAGTGCTTAGCCGATAAGACTTTATTAAGTAAACAGCAGTGTGTCGAAACAATAACTTCATACTCTTTCGTAAAGATCGCATAAGTTGAAATTAGTTTTTTCGTTTTACCCACCATCACATTGTACGTTGAGGAAACTTGCTGGTTTTGATAAATACATAGTGTATAAATACATTCCATATCTGAGGATATATAGAGATATATAGATTTTTGTCCTATGACTTCTCGATCCCAAATACAATAACGCAAATGAATTGTAAGTACCTTCGCAAGTCAGCGAGAGCAAAAGTGTAGTAGATTGCTGATTGATAGGTACAAGATTACACCCTTTTAGTATGTAACATTGCAAAATTCACGATTCTTACGTAAACTGCATTTCGTTTTGTAATAAGTATGTTTACGTTACTTGAACGAGACTATTATGGCAGCAATAAAATATAATTTTAAATGTTAACCGCTCTTCTTCTTTTCCCTCTTACAACACTTATATCTTCAGATAAGAATCTGATAATTATTTCACTAATTGGGAGACACTTGTCAATTATTATTATGGTAACTAATTGACATAAAGGGTATAAAAACTTGGTCAATTTTAATAATTTTGTTGATATTTAAAAAGTTATACCTACCTAAGGGCCAAGTAGGTATATATAGTAACGTTACCTGGAATCGTCACATCGTCAGTAAACTTTTGATATGTAATTCAAGATCTGTAAAGGTAATAACTTAAAGAGTCCATAAATTGCAGGACCAAAATCTTAACCGTGACGCTAAAGGTTCACTTCTCACAAATTTCCTGAAATTATTTCTCCTCTGAAATTTTTTCCTATTTCTTAGATGGAGTGATTGCCCCACAAGGCAAATGTTAGGGATACACTTTAGAAAGACAAGAGGATATAATATTAATGCACTTTGTCAAGTCAAACACAGGGAAATATAACGCTAATGAACTTGTATTTTTAGGCAAGCGTAGGTATTTGTCCAACTGGCCTTAAATTATAGTAGCAGGAAATGTTAGATTAAAGATCACAAGAAACTATTTATTAGGTTGTATGATTACGACAGCCTCGCCCAAGGAGAAGTGCTAACGTGTACTTGTTTGATACATTTCGACACGAGTCAACTTAACCGATTTTTGATGTAGAGATTGTAGAGTTCCACTAGACCCTCCCCTGAACCACGAAACTAGAACCCGGCTGTTTACTGGGTAAACAAACATGATACATTATTATTGTTCGTGTGATCTTTATTTACAAAATCATTATTTGCCTTTAATCATAGACTAGGAATCCTCTAGACGGAGTTTAGAGCAATTATTTCATGAAACCGATGCTGCCAAAAATACTGGGGTGCGGGGGACGAGGTGAGCGAGTCCCCGTGCCGTGATTGGTCCGTTCAAAGACACGGACGTCACACAAACACACTTTGACTCGAAGATGGAGTAAAACTACCGTATATTTGTGGCAGAGGGGGTAGCGCTACTATGCTCAGTCTAGAGGATATCTTGTCTGTGCCTTTAATATATGATATGATATGATTTATTTATCTCACAATATTTCACAATATTTTGTATACAATTTCACTTAAAATTACACATGGTAGAACATATATACATATACACAACAATACGCCTATATGTTATAATATTAACATATAGGCGTTTTCAAGACGACAAACATCACAAATCTAACGCCGCAGCTTAAATGCAGGCCCATTATTGAGTAGGTAATACGATCAATATATTTACAATCACAAGTGGTCTGATAGCCGTAATTCCCAATTGTCTTAATTCTAACAAATTCATAAATATATCTCATTGAAATTTCCCATTACCCTAGTGACAATACTCATATCACGTCATATCACGAGCTGTCATTCCACAAGTCAAACTGCCCTGTAAGAGGATTATTCTGACAACGGACTAATAGCTAATTAGATTAGTTCTGTACTTGTAGATACAATTTATACATAATTTGCATAATTTTAAGGGCCACCCCACATCTGGCGTCTTTCGAGCGTCGGCGTCGGTCAGCGCTATGGAAAATGATGTCGCTGCGCAGTTGCGTCGACGTTGCGTCGAGCAGGGCCATAGAGTTGTAGACGCCGACGAGACGCCGACGCTCGAAAGACGCTAGATCTGGGGTGGCCCTAACACAAAGCACGCCCGGGGCTGCACGTTACATCACATTTTCGGATCCCACTCCCTACGTGACGAAACGACCTTCATCATGACACTGCCTTTCGTACTAGGTGAACTTGTCCGAATTTACAACCATTAAATTATTCTTACGTTCATTCATTATGACTGTGTTTAAACGACGCAAAATATTGAAGACAACTTTCTGTTTCCAACATGTGTGACGTAGTTTTGCCATGGATGCAGTGGCGGATTTGCAGTCTTTGCCGCCCTAGGCTCAGACCCTGTAGCCGCCCCTTTCTCAGTATCAGCACCCATCATACTGACTGCATTTAGGTCAGGCAACGAAAAGCTATAGAGGGAAATGCTTGGACACATTTTTTACTAAGTAACTTTGTTTGGACTAGGTAGGAGGTGAAAATATCAAAAGTCGCCGGCCGTAGCCCTTGAGCGGGGGTGGGGGGTTTGATTTAAAGGTCCCATTTTTCGGTTTTTCGCTTATAATATCTTAGAAACTATGCGTCCTTGTGACATGATCATTATACAAAATGAAAGCTGATTAAATTTGCTACAAGTTTTATACAGTCGAGTTTTTCGATAGGTATCTTGTTTAGTTTTTGAGAAAGCCGCTCTTGAATGTCTATAATTTTGCATTAAATTTCCATCAATAATATTCACGGTGCTCACGAGGAAAGGAACCCGAAAGATTTTAACAGTGTAGCAGATCTGCGAAATTGACTCCACACTCGCGTTCGCGGCTTCGCGCACGAGTGTGGAGGGCCCTATACAAGCCCCCCTTCAGACTATTGCGCGTGAATCGCGGCTTGACTTCGCGGAGCGAATATATCGCGACGTTGACGTATGACTCCACACTCGCAAACTTCTCGGTGATTTCGCAGTTTAGTTCGCGCCAAGATGGCTGAAAAGCATCAGCTGATCGACTTAACTGTAATTTATCTACGGAAATGATTGCTGATGCTTATGATATCGAAAAACTGTACTAAATAAAACTTGTAGCAAATTTAATCAGCTTTCATTTTGTACAATGATCAGTCGTTAGAACGCATAGTTTCCGAGATAAGTATAAGCGAAAAACCGAAAAATGGGACCTTCAAATCTCCCTCTTTCCCCGGCTCATTAGCTACGGCCGGGGACTTTTGATATGTTCACCTCTTAACTAGTTCAAAAAAAGTTACGAAGTCAAAAATTGTGTTCCAAGCATTTCTCTCTATACCTTTTTTTGAGAATTCGTTGCCTGGCCTAATTTTGTGTTATTTCTTGTTATCATCAGCGATTTTTTGCCACAATTTGCCGCCCCTAATATCTCGCCGCCCTAGGCTCGAGCCTACTGTGCCTTATGGGAAATCCGCCACTGCATGGATGGATTAGTATTAGACAAATTCAACCAACAAGTACCTATTATCTACATGCATGCTCTAGTCTGGAGTAGAATTGTAACTTTTAAAATATGATTAAATTGTCACGAATTTTCTATAAAGACTGTTTTGGTACTGACAAGAACCAAGTAGATTCATAGAGTCGCCATTAATTAAATTTTTACTGCACAGGATGCTAAAAATATTTGACAATTAGCTGTAAAATTCGTAATTTTTTATTTATTTTATTATACCTGTGTTTATTCAATTCATGTGCTTTTTATGATATTTAGAACAAACGATAAACTTTATTTTTTCACTAAACCAAACCAAATAGGAGTGGCATTCCAAGTTTAACGAATCTTATTTTGACAGTACTGACAGTGCATTTCGCTGGTACATAATAGTGATACGAGTTGGTTTTATCCTCCTAGGTACATAATTATGTAGGTGCAAAGTTCTCTAGGTTACCTGTGTTATAATTTCAATGCCACTGTTAATTGGCGCTTGGTGCGATAAATTCGGCTAAAAACCCAAAAAAGGTAACACAAATGCAAAAGGCATACAGAGGTTAAGACAATGGCGCTATTATAGTAACTGCTCTTTTTTTGGAGAAAGTTAAAAACAAGGTCATAAATGACTATGCTTAAAGCTTTGCAATTTGTCGAGATTTTCTCAGGCTCTTTAGATTGCGTAACTTGCAAGATTATAGTTAGTTGCGAATCTTGGCCGGCCGATGTAGGTCGAAAATGAGATGGATGATACAATTACGATGGTATTCGATTTAATCACTTAGGTACCTAATTTAAAAGACAGTTAAATACACTAAAACACCAGTGTTGTCACTCAACCATGTTTTTATGATTGCAATTCGTTAAGTAAAATAACAGTCCAGAAGGGTCAGAAACCTAACCTACATGATGCCTTTTAGAAAATGAAATAGTTTTAAAAAAACGCGTTTGGTCAAATAAAAGTTTGGCAGCCGAAACATCGGACAAACATTTTTCGAAGTTGCGATAGGATAATACCTGTACATATATGTATACATGCATATAAGGGTCAAATCCTACGAGTACATTATATAGCTCTAATAGTACTCTATCATTGGCCTTCGTTTGAACCGTACTGAACACGACACGGCGTAATAATGTACTATTCTTTCTCAAAGTAAGTTAAGAGCCCATCAACGTGCACACTAGCGCCACTGTTAAATAATCGTGATTATTTAAATTTAACGAAAGATATTTAAAAAAGGAGGCCGCTACGTACTGTATCTTATATTAAAGTACCTTTTGAATACATCAAACTAGTTTTTATGTTGCTGGATTCGGCAATCTATGCGTCCAAAGTTAAAACGGCCGTTTTTGTTTTGAGTTCATTTAACAGTGGCGCTAGTGCGCACATTGATGGGCTCTTAAGATGTCACCAATATCTAAAAGATATTTAACAGTGCAAGATTGGAGACGCGAATAGCATACACATCTCGCAGTGTGACTTGCTCCTTGCTTCCTCCGAATTGTTGCATCCTACATCAGAGGTGCCGAATATTAAAATGCTCTTCGCTCACTGCATTCATTGCGTCACGGCGGACGTTGCATTGCTGCGCAAGCGCAATCAGATAAAGCAACTAATTGACGAGCCTCATCGATCCTTTTTGCTTTCGCCTAAGGTTGCGAATTAGTTGTAAGGTCACATTTTTAATTTGAGAAACTAGTGCAAAATTTAATGGCACTCGTTTTAGAATTAAACTTACGGTAAATTACGGTCTTTTTTATAAGTTCATAGAAAATATCCTAATAGTAATTAATTTTCTCATTTTCCGGATAAAAATTAAGGATTCGCCAGAATTCCCAATATCTGCTGATCACATTAAAATTAAAAAAAAAATTGTTTATGTTGAAATATTATTTCGGTGGCTTATGATGTACTAATATATTATAAACGAATAAAACCTACTACATTTGACAATTATATTTACTAGCGACCCGCTCCGGCTTCGCACAGGGTACACAAAACCTAAACAAATTATACACCTAAACCTTCCTCAACAACCACTAGATAGATAGATAGATAGATCATTTATTGATAAAAATATAAAAAGATTTACATGTCATTTTCTTATCCTATAAGTACTATACATTATTATTAATTAGGACTCTTTTGAAAGGTGTAAAGGTGTAAAGTAGTTTTTCAGTTTATCGCGAACATACAGACCGACAGGCGCAGCTGTTTTATGAGGTGTATCTTAGATATAAGTGGGTACATTATATTAGTTAGCAAGGAAGCTATGTAACAAAAGCTTGCCTAACCGTACCGCTCTTATTTCGTCTTTCAGCACCATTGAAGGTCGCGCGCTAAGCTTCCAAAACGTCACAAACGGAAGCAACCGAGGGTTGGGACTCGCCGGCTGGGGGTCGCGACTTTCACGAGCCTTCTACGCGCGCCGAGCGCCCGACTCGCTCAGTGCTGTGACCGGCGCACCGCACGAAGCACGAAGCGCGAAATAATACAATTAAAATTATTTTTGAATTAGTTTTGTGAACTGGAGTGATCTATGCAAGATAAGATAGTGTTGTGCTCAAGATAATGTGGCAAGTGTGGGATACGAGAATGATAACAAGGTAATTTAATAATTTTATTAATTTAATTTATTGCAGTTTATTTAATTTCTGTAAATAATTGCCCATTTACAATACATTTTTTTATTTTACAATATTTGATTTTTATATTCCAATGTAGAATATGATTAGGATTTGATTTAAATTTTATTTTGACTCATTGTCATGAAATTAATTTAAATATTGTAATTTATACGTCTTCATAGAAGTAGTAGTACTCGTACAATAAAAAATTGTAAATATTTTGTAACTTTCTGTAAATCGCACTCTCTCTCGTTGAAGTCTATCGTACGTATAAAGTGAATAAGTCACCGACAGGGTCTACGCGCGCCGCTACGGAGCGTAGCGCGTAGCTTTATCGTAAAATGGGGTGAGTAGGGTTCGCGGGGAGAGTTGGGTTATGAATGGGGAGAGAAGGGATGAAAGGGGGGTGAGATGGATTTCTAACCACTCAGTTGCTTTTGGATTTCAAAAATTGTAGCGTAAATTGCTTCGCGTTTTTAAGCCAATGTCCGCGCGATGCAGTGTTTTATTGAAAAATTAATTAATTGGCGTCTAATGAACCATTTGCTATGATTTTTTTACACAGAATAGTTAATAAAACAAGGAATCTGATTCCGTTGCTTAATGTATGGGTAATTAAAATAAAAATAATTATAAAAAATGCGTAAACTTGACACACTAAAAAAGTCGAAACCTTCAAGCAGAGATGTATTTAAAAAAAAAAAACTAAAGCGATAACACCTATTTTTTAGTATCGTAAAAAAAAGTAGATTAGTTCTTCTTTTATTTAGTACCAAATACCATATAAGTGTATATTAAAAATCCTTAAATAAACATCATTTCATTTTATGACACGTCACGCAAGAAATACGCAGGACGGATCGAAATGTTTCGTTGATTCATGATGTATTTTTGAATGGTTAAAGAGACTCAAGTACGGAAATATAGTTCTAATAAGAACAAGTAACTAATAATCTTTAATTAGAATAGTCACAGTTTGCAATTATCGCTTTCATTACGATTTTACAAGTAAATAACAAGAAAGTATTACGTACCACCGCAGTTTCGGGTTCTTTTGCCGATCAAAAACAACACAATATCACATTTTCACTATAAATTTTTCACATCATTAATCACAGAATGTTAGAACAAAACCATATTACACAAAAGAAAACTGCTAAATACGGAATTACACTAATTTAAACGTAAATAAACAAAGCCGATATAAAAACACCCGCAACACCTGATCCGACGCCGGTAGGACTGGCCGCCATGTTGAAAAAATGGCCGCCGCTGGTGATTAGGGTCGGGGCACACAGAGTGCGTTAGGCACAGGTAGGTCCAGCATTCGAAAAAGTATGCAGACATTATTTTCAGTCACCGTCATATTCTTATCTACGTTATTTAAGGTACTTTTCCTTCATGTGACATAGTCTGGGGACACCCTGTATATGACCATGCACTAATAAAAGATATACCAATAACCATGTGCAAATAATGTCAGGTTTCCCCAAAACACAATCTTAGTAGTTGAAACATTAGTAGGAACACATAACAAGAATGTACCACACGGGCACGCAAAGCGTCTAGTGTGCCTCATGCCTTACGACGTCCGAGCGAGACGTTCGCTAAATTGCTTTTGGTAGCTAGAGTTACCAGCCGCCCGGCACATACTTACAATTGTTTCTTTCGCTAATCCTGTATAACATATCACAGGTTTAAATGATTTTATGATTATAAATGAAACTTTATATTTAGACTATTTAAATAACAATATTTTATTTGAAAAATATGACTTATTCTTCAAAGTCTTATCTTATTTCAATCGCAAGTAACCGAAAAAAATCACCGTTTAACTACTTTGAAGTGAGATAGTAATTCATAATTCTACATTAGAACTGAAATATACATTCTATCTGTTAGTTAGATAAATACATAATCGTTTGGTATAAAATTTAGATAGTAAAAGAGTAATTAAAAATACTTACGGCATTTTTAAAACACCGACCACTTTTCCGCAACTTCACTTTTGCACAACTTTGAAACCGACAGCTGTTTAAAATATTTTTATTTTATCATGTTGGCTAATTTTTTTTTTCTGTATTGCCATGTTATTTGTCTATGCTCGGAACATAGTTTAAACCGCTTCTAAGCCGCCACTCACAGATAAAAAATCAAAAATCGTACAATGGTCGTCTGGTAGCTCTGGCTACCAGAAGCAATTTGTAGGCGTTCAAAGTTGGTAGCTCTAGTTACCAGAAGCAACTGAGTGGTTAAGGCTACTGCTACATAAATAATGTATTCCAATTTAAAATGGAGCTATATTAATACTCATAATAAAAAAAGTCGATCCAACAATCTTCCAAAATCACCTTTGTATGAAAACCCAACTCACCCCAATTACGAGGGACTACGGGGTGAGGTGTGATTTCCTGTTTATCGTCAAAGTTATGAAATGGAACTACCCAAAATAAAATAAAAACTAAAATACAAACGTCCGGAACACTTATTATATACACCATTCAGTGTGCATATGTAAAAATAAAATTTTATCGAGGTTTGAATGTCAGTTTTGCACCTATTCACCCCATTTTACATTACTTATTTACACAAAAATGTTTCAGAGTTTCTAATTCATAATTAAAGATCTAATTAAGTCTTTTAATTTAAACTTTAATTATAAAAAACTCTAGCTCGCGTTACATGTAATATTAATGGTCTTAAATTAACTTTTTATTTAAACATCTTTTAGTAAATTTTCTTGTAAGATGTTTAATAATTAGGTTTCGGTTTATAATAACACTAATGCAGTTATAATAATTATCATTTTGTACAGCGTGAAAGTTATGCGCTGCAAGTTATTTTTAAATTTTAGAAAACAGAGTCAACGCCTTAATCTGTCTGTCTAAATTCTGCAGTATGCTAATGTTATTGTTTTAATGTGCATAGTTTAAAAATTATGGTAATTTTGTTATCTACTACTTAAAGAAAGGATCAAGCGACTATAATAGCCAACACTAATTCAAAATCGGATACATTTATATGCTGGTTTGATTGTAAATTTTTTGGGATTTTTGAGATTATTTGCTAATATATAATTAAAAAAAAAACAATTGTTGAGTGTCAAAAATTGAGCTAGACAATTGTTATGCCATACTAATGCGTCCTGTTATTAGTACAAAGAGTAAATTAAGTACATTAGGTAGGTACATTAGTATTTCATGTAATATAGGTACTATACTTTCTATTGAATAATTATTTTAAATCATTTCTTGTTTAAACTAATCCCTGTTTCAGTAAATTTTATATAACAAGAATATTTATATTTAAAACTCTAAAATTATTACAATTAACCTTAAATAAGTCCGAACTAATTTTATCTATAGGCCTAGGTATGTTTGTGAGTTTTTCACAGCTATTTTTAAACAGTAGGTATGTGTGAATGAACTCTATACTTACGAGTACTAAGTACAGTCGAGTACACAATTTTTTTTATAAGCCACCATTATAAAATATATATTTATACCAATAAAGTCATGTAAATATATTTTTGGAACGTTGCCTTGTAAATATGTTTGTGAACTCAACCGTACTATATTCAAGAATTAGGATAATTAGAGTGTTTATTAGACTTCACTGACAAACAGTAAACGCTCTAAACACTTAGCATATTGCTTAGCTACCTGTATTGATTTATCAAATTTATTTGATTGTTTTTGGGTATAAATGTTTATATTTATTGTTACCTACTTTTATACAGTTTGAAGATTATATACTAGCCAGACACTATTTACCTATAAGAATGTTACTTGTAAGTGTGGCCCTGAAGGTGCTAACTTGACGTTGCCAGGGATGATATATGTGCGCCAACAGTCACCCAATCCTAAAAGTGATTGGAATTTAATTAAGTAATGAAATAAAATAAAAAACTAAACGAAGGAATTAATATTGCACTCCAGCTTTGTAAATTATGATAGTTAGTCATAAGACAGAGGACAATGTAATTTAATTTAATTTATTTGTAATATTAATGTTGTATTCGTTTTTTGTTATTGTAACTGTTATTTAATTTTTAATTTAATTTATATTTATACCGAATTTGATTGAATAATGTATAATAATAATAATGTATACTAACATATATGGGTATTTTCCTGAAATAATTTTTTATTTAATTTAATTTAATTTAATATTAGCTTATGCATATGAACACTCGTGTTTGTATAGATGTTTATACGTATCACACCAAAGCTCTATTTTTTATATAAAATACATTACAATGCAAAATACAAAAAAATTAATGCAAAAATATAGCGATGATTGCTCAAGTGCGCATTCTTATTAGCATAATGTTGAAATTGTTGAAGCAAGATATTTTGTTATAAAATATATACTTCACGAATCTAATTGCAATAACTAGTTGCTTGCAACGGTCGAAGGATGCAATCGGCATTGCTCTAGCCAGCATTAATTATTAGGACTAATCCACCCAAGATTTACGACGTGAAAGGAAGCTTTAGTAGACGAACTTATAAATCTGGCCGTTCCACTTGACTACGAATATTGAGCAATGAAAAGGTTCAACGTGTATACCTACCAGTATGTAGTTCATGATCGAAAAAAACACTTACCTAATTTATACATGTACGTGTAAATAGCATTGTGTAGTATATTTTCCAAAAGATATTATTTTCGTTCATACCTGACACTGATGGAAATAAGTGATATTCAATTCCTCGTTCATACCTAATTGACACTGAAGTGAATAAGTAATATTCTATTCCTAACTTGTTAATACGCTGCCGCTTCACTAATTAAGTTGCGCGTATACTTTGGTCTAGCGGAGCTGAATATAGTTTAATTAGTTAATTTACATAAGTCTAACTTTCGCAACACCACCGTTACTAAGAGGTTTGCTTCGTACTCAATATAAGCTAAACATAACACAACACAACACAAAACTGCATAAAATTCCCATGTCTTCAATCCTTGCGAAAAATCAACATACACTGCCGTATTCGAACTTCAAGTTATTCACAAGAGACGACACGTACTAGATCCATTCTAGATACGTTATAGTTTAGATTTCAACTAGTTCTCTTTTGCAGCGCAATTCGGGCAACCAATGGCACTTTTACGATAGATCGTGTTAGATATCTATTAGATGTGAATTAGATGTCTAAGTAATATCTTGTGGAAATCGTTCAAGAGTATCTCCAGAATCGCGGAAATGTCAAATTTGACAGGTTAGATCTTAAACATATCTTTATCGTATCTTGGCGATGTCTAAAAGATATCTAATAGATGTCTATTACAAAATCCGAATCGGGCCCACAGTTGCTGAATCAACAAAACAGTTAGGAAACTGTTTACGCCCGAAAAGCAAGTTTTGTAGGAATTAATATTACAGCAAGCGCCACGAGCTACCAAACTCAAGGTTACCAGTTTAAGGTTATATGTATATACTTAGTTACGAAATATTTTATTTGTTAAAATAAGAAGCAACCGCGAACATTCTACAGATTAATAATTAATTAGTAATTAAAATTTTACATTTCAACAGAAACTTATTCGAAGCGTTTACTCATCAAAAGTTACTAGGTCAAATATAAAATGTAGGAATGTTACCAGTTTTGTAATCACTACATAGTATAAAACAAAGTCGCTTCCCTGTCTGTCTGTATGTATGCTTAGATCTTTAAAACTACGCAACGGATTTTGATACGGTTTTTTTTAATAGATAGAGTGATTCAAGATTAAGTTTTATGTATAATCTGTTAACCCGTGCGAAGCCGGGGCGGGTCGCTAGTATAACAATAAACACATTTTACTATAACCTATCAAAAAATAGAAATTAATTTCTTTATTATTATTAATCACGAATTAAAATTAAAAGCTCGCGAAATTAAGACAATATACTGAATAATACGTTAGTAGATTAATCACACACACTACATAAAATATTGAACTATTTGCTAGTTAATTGTACTTATTAGTATTTATCTCAATCACCATAGTGCAGTGCGATAATGCGAGGTGCTAAAAAGTGACAGCGAATAAACTCTCGTGAAACAGCATTGATAGGTAGTATTTTTGTTTTATTTCAAAGAGACAGATTTAAGATACCTAAATCAAACCAAAATTTCTAGACACCTAGAGTTCTAATTCATATCTATAGTTTAAGTATCTTAAGGAATGTAAACCTAGGAAACAGCCTCATTAAAACATTCTTTGCAAAGTTAATGTCGATTAACAAAAAAAAACAAGAAATATATCAGATACCCACTGATATACCTACATATGTTTATCAGTTAAGGCACATGCTCCCAATATTTTTCCACATTTTCCATAAGTGATCGCCTTAACTGTTTACAATTGACGACAGCCGTGACGCAACGCGGCGCGGGCGCATCTCGACTGTTGACCGCTTGCGCAACAGCCAGAATGATGCGCGGTTCAACCTAACCGTCACAGAACTGTGACCAACAGATCTCGCACTTATTGCTAGTACGACAGCCATATTCGAACTTTAAGATACGTCAAATATTAGATATCTAAACAATATGGATCGGATATGTCAGTATCAAAGTGTCAAAAGTGAAGTTTTTGTTTGAAGAAAATTCAATACTTACATTACATACATAGTGTTTTTTCAACCATTAGCCATATTTGTGAATATAGTCCATACTAAGCAACTTTTAGTATGGGATCAACGCCCAAATTGCGAAAAAAATCCTATATTGGGCTGGCTTTTTTATAGGTACATCTTGGCTAATCAGTATAACATGTAACACTGTAACACTGTTTAATTAGGTGACAATTTTTTTTATGGGAGACGCAAATATTTTTTGCGTTTTCGGGGTTGGTCTTATAGGTACGCCTTATGTAAAACGAACCTTCTGCAGAAATATAATCTGTGTCGGTCAACGATGCAGAGATTGCCCGCTTTACTGTTCACAACGAGTCCATGTAAGGTGCGGTCGCGGAAACTGCCATTCAATTCAACCATGTGACCATTGCATAAGAAGAAAGTTGCAGAGGATCCTGCTAACTAAACTGCCATAAAGTAAACGCAATGCGTACTTAAATACATTAAAGTATTTATTTCATATAGGAAAAAAATAACAAACCATACTCTGTGTTCAGCAACGCAAGTTTCGTAAAATAGATACAAATCAGCTACAGGCTTCGTTCTCGTTCGTTACAGGGTACGTATGTACCTGCAAATGATGAAATCAGCAAAAGACTTTGTCTAATAATTTTATTGGTCATGTTAGTAGTCGGCAATAGTTTAAAATGTATTATCATGTTTACGGACTTTCTGCCTTGCGGCCATGCAATAGTGTTCTTCATTAACATCTTAAATGCCAATAGGTGATGGTTGTACCAATACATTTTAAGGTGGCTACAATTATAATATAATATAAGTTACCTACTGTTTGTAAATTTCTGTACCTATTTAATTACCATCAAAAAATACATGTTGGTATTTTATTAAACTGATTATTTTATTCCATGTTTCCCTGATTCATGGAAAGCTTTTATTTAACAAGATCTCCAGTGTTAGGCTAGCCATTACTGCTATATATAATTGCTAACTACCTCATAATCGCAATGACGGCGCGAAAAGTATAATACATATTAATTAATAGTAGCAATAAAAGTTCTGTAAACGTACAAGTGCACTTGACGCCCTTAACGACGCTCATAGGTCAGGTCGTAGGTCGGCCGCGGATCATCAACATTCGGCGCTCACGCAACAGATCGGTCACTGGGCTTATTATTATTAGGTAACCGGCCATATTCGAACTTTAAGATACGTCAAATACTAGAGATTGAAACGATATGGAATGGATATGTCAGTGTATATGTGATATGGAATGCATATCCATATCGTTTCAATCTCTAGTATTTGACGTATCTTAAAGTTCGAATATGGCTGAACGTCATTTGAAATTAATTGCGACTTCGAATTACCCTTAAGTGAGAAGAATGATGAATCATTGTCAGATATTAAAAGCACAAATTTACGTCTGACGTAGACAACAGTTATTAAAAGCACAAATTTACGTCTGAATACGAAGTTACAAAGAACTTTCTAGGCGCTTTTACAGTTGCATTCAAAAGTTCTTCAGTATTCGAATAAAAAACACTCCTAGCAAATATTCCGGCAGCTTATATTTTGGTTTTTAAGTACGAATGAAGGTGCTAATTTGCGACGATTAACGCCTAGAGGTGCCGTTATCTAAATACGTTGTTCAGCTTAGATCGTTTTCTATAGATAAAACAAGCAAATATCCTACTATTTGGCCCTACCCTTTATTGTCACTTTTACTAATAAGGGTGTAAAACATTAAGACACTTTTTGACGATGCATGTGGTTGAACTCTACATATTGTGAAATTTTGAACGAAGTTTGTTATGGATGCTTTTTGCACTTTGGACGAAACCGGCGATACAACTAAGACAACCTTCTATGTACTTACATTTATCTGAACATCTGCGGCTATATAGTTGTTAACAAGTTTTACCACAGAATAAATTTAAAAGTGTACAAATTACTGTCTTGGGTGAGACTTGAACTCACGGCCTCTGGATCGATTCTCCAGCGCTCTGCCATCTGAGCATTGTTCGCAGACGTTTCTGCTTGTTACAAATAAAAATTAAGTGTTTTCACGTTCCTTTATTATAAAATTATTTTAATCAGTTAATTTTATTTTATTAGTTAGATATCGTACTTAATGTAAAGTATCTATAAAGCCCTAAATAGTCTTATTTGTAAGGAGCTACTTTTCTCTTAGGCAAACTGCTTCGTTAGGCTACGCTCGGCGCCGACACTTTGATTAATATCAATGTTAGTTTACTTGATATTTATACAAACGTACTCAACATAATGAACAACCAATTTATCACAACACACATTGCAATTGACATTGTCAATTTGTATGTATTAAGTCATACCATGTCATAGTAATAATTTTATATGTAGTTGAATAATTTGTTTCGGTATATTATATGTAATTACTATTAGCATAATAACGTGTGTTATTGCTCTACGATATTATATTATGTACTTATACAGTGTTACCTAAATAGTTACTTACGTTCTTTGATGAATAATACACAGTGAACTTTTAGTGCTCTTTAAAAGTATTTATTATTGTATGGTATAACGAAAACTACAACATTTATCAATTTTATAGCGAAGGGTTTTAATTGGTAATTATTATGTGTTTTATCAAATAAACACTCCATTTCTCAACGTATCGTACCAGTAAAATACTACTTTTAAGGGGTTACACGGTAATAAAACTTTACGATCGGTCATTACGTGACGAGAATTTCATTAGCGGAATTCCAATCACATGCCTATAGGTTAAATACAGTTATATTATTTCCATAAAACGCAAATTATTTGAGTATTTGTATAATATAACTTCATAGAGCATACCTCTATGAAGTCGCCATACTTAATAAGAGACACCAGCCTGGATATTGTTAAATTATTTGAAGTTAATGTCAGTCAGTTCGCCTGAGCACACTTTTCCCACTCAGCTAAAAGTCTATTTATCACCTATTTCCAAGCTCGATAGTGTTCTAACACACCCAATCGTTAAACAAAGATAAATGGCCGCGTCACTAAACCTAATGGGTCTGTTAGCAGCATGATTGGTACCCACGAGCTTAGGTAAAAGCTCCAGACTTACGAAACCTGCGCATAAGCACAAGCTCGGAGCACAGGTGTTCTACTTACACTTACTTAAGAACACACACACGTTGTGGACCGATTTTGAAACGTATACTCGTATAGGTACCAATAGATTGATCTAGATTCTGACGCGTGCGGGATAAAAAGTTGTTCGAATGTTCGCATTCACGGACCTACCATATCTAGATCTAGCAAGAATAGCCTCTATTTCCATGCAGAAAGAACTTGAGCTCATTACTGATTCAACGGACAGCTTGATTTGAGCCATTAGCAATAAATGTCTTATTTTGACATTTCGGCCAGTGCCAGGTGTCAGTGTAACATTGCAAAAATTGCATTTAATTGGGATAAAAAACGGAGTCGATGTCGTTGTGAACTGTCATTGCTGAATGGTCGAGCTTATTACGATTTCATTTATTTTAAGAGCAAACAATCAAGCGTGAAGCCTAAACATCATTCGTCTGTTTTTAACAGTACCACTACATATTTGTAATGCAAACATTTATTTTATAAATATAATACAATATTTATTAGCTAACTTAACAACCTTCGAATGTATGCATACATAACTAACATAGTTACAAAAAATTACAAGAATGTCGTGCCCACACACATCACATTTGTAACAGCTGTTAAATGTGATTCACGTACCTCACGTGAATGACTCCAACTCAATACCCATCTAGTCAAATGACAGAGATTACTGGATGGTGGTACGATGTATGTGTTGTGCACGATTATTATATGGTCTTAAGGTCGCTAGGCAGCTCTTATCGGTTTTGTGCTTAACCAACTCCTCTACGCAGCCCAGCAAAGCCTTACAACTTTAACAAAAAAATATATAACACATTATATTAAGGTGGTATTTTTATCTGTTATGTTTGAGTTGCTTCGCTGTATCCTTTGCCCTGTGCGACGTCGCATTTTTTAATAAGTCGTGTTTTTTTTTCAAGGCGGTAATGGATAGTTGTATGTACCAATTTTAGACACAATTTCTAACGGCCATTTTTTGTTCTAGGGCGCTAATTTTAGCGCTATGGTGCGCACACGCATTGGCGCTGACGCCGCTTTCGGCGGCGGCGGACGACAACGAGTGCGCGCTGTACCTGTCCGGGCCGGGCCGCACCTCCGCTTTCGACTACAGCCTCAACCTGCTACGAGGCAACTTGTGAGTACCTACTAATGCTAGAAAAATTCTGTTTGTTTTTTTTTACAAATAAAGGAAAACAGGGAAGAACTCACTGGCACGGGCTAGACATGAACTCACAACTCATATGAAACATATGGTGGAAATATTCGCTGTCAACAGGTAATAGTATATAGAGGAACTGACTGCAATCCCGACTCCGGAGTCGCGAGTTCGGGTCTCGCCCGAGGCAGTGATATTTCCTTTTTCTAAACATTGTTGTACTATTTGCAGGTGTCTGCTTAATACAAAAAATTGTAACACAAAGACTAGCCAGCTTTATATGATCAGCTGCATCGAAATTAGAGCGTTCATTTTGAAACATATTCGATTGCCATAGACTGGCATAGACCGATATGAAGAAAAATGTTACCTACTTAACCTCTTTTTACATCAGCGGTAGAATCTAAAGCATGTAGGTAGAGTCATAGAGTCGATTTCGATAGCCCAGACGGTGCAAGTGTTATTTTAAACGTCAAACTTCAAAACAAACAGTTGCTCGTCTGGGCTACGAGTATCAAAGTCGCTTAATCAATGAACTGAAGATAGGATATGCTGGATATATTATTACATATTTAGTAAACACAAATGAAAATCGTAAACTTAAAAATTTTCAGATCCACTAAATGGATTTAATTTTACTTCCTTACATATTTTACATAACTGTTATTTTACTGTTGCATCTCTGTATTTGAGTATAATTGCAGTATTATGTAATAAAGCTAGTAAATGCCACATCTAATTTCTAACTAAGAAGCTACACTTATACTGCATACGTAACAAGACCTTTAACAAATGCTACACTTTCATGAGCAACTTCTTACTTACTATGTCGAAAATGGCATAAGTCTGCACCACAATCGCTAGCAATGTTGATAAAAGAGCACAGAGATGCCGTGACAGCGATCCGAAAATAAAAAGGGCATTTTCGACGTTGACGACCCTCCTTTGTTTATTTAAGTCGAGTCCGAATCTAACAGTAGATACAAAATACTAACAACAGTAAACAATCAAAACATGTAAGTTACTCTACTCAAGTGAATCGATAACTTGAAATGAACTTGAACGAATTCCTACTTTTTAGATCGTTTATCGTATCACGATCGATATACTTAAAGCTGATTTGACTAAGCAACCAGTTGTCAATATCACAATAGTGTAGTACATGCAAATTTCATGTAACAATATGTCAACGTAAGTTGCTTAAAACTAGTACCTACCTACTGGTAGTTCGATTAGTGTGTCAACAAGACGAGATTCTTGTCAAGCGACCACTTAACATCTTAATCGATAATAAAGTTAAACAGTAAGCTATGGGTAAACTAGTCAAGTACCTAGACAGCTTGGTATAAGTATTTCACGTCACTATATCAAAATACTTTTATGACAATCAATTTAATATTAAACAGGTTATTTTTCATTTAGCAAAACCACTAAAAGCTACTAATCACTGACAGATCAAAATAACTTCATTAAAGGACCCCGCAGCAAACATAGGGAAAAAGTAGTTTCAGTTAAATCTCACGAAATTTTAGTATGATGTTAATTTGGCTCTCCTGATTATTTTTTTGTATGGGCACAAATCTCTCAGAAGTATACTTTCAGAAATAATCAATGTAATTGTTTTATACAAAATATGTGTTTGTTAACCATTTTTAAGTAATTCCTCCTCTTTGTCCTGTTTTGCATGTCGTTCGTAACATAGATAATTGATAACATGCGATGTCAACGTGACAGATATATTATAAATATCATATAACATTTCGTGATGACGATGCATTATTTATGTAAGTAGAACCAGATCTACCATGACTGACTGTTATAATTCATCCGGTAGTCTCACCATCGGGAAGACTCAAAACTATACACGGGCTTAAACTAGCCTACATGACTGACAGTTGGTGGCTGCACCTTATAACGTCAGTCTGTTAGTGCGTGTCATAACAATATATCGATTTTATTAGAAACCATGTCGTGTAAATAGAAAATTATATACTTGATTATTTCTGAAAGTATACTTCTGAGAGAGTTGTGCCCATACAACAAAATAATCAGGAGAGCCAAATTAACATCATACTAAAATTTCGTGAGATTTAACTGAAACCACTTTTTCCCTATGTTTGCTGCCCGCAGCAACCATACCGCAGGACCCCGGTCCTTTGTGCCCTTACTAGAGCGACAGTCAGCCAGACACTTTCTAGTCTATGGCCAGACATATAGATATAAGTTATTCAGTCATTGTAGGTTCAAATGTTGCATTGTACACCAGCCGTAAAATTGCATGGCCACTTTATAAATGAAATTTTTCATAATGTGTCCAATTTGTCCATGGAATTTTGCAACTCACTGTACAAGTGTTATAACTACATACATTATCGAATGGAACGACGATCTATTTAAACTCTGTCTAAATAATGAACAATATGTAAAGTTCCTCCGTTTCGAGAACAGTAGAATAGATTTACGTGGGCCGTTTGACCACGCAGCTTACCGTTGGGTGCAATGTCACCTGCGCCGGAGCGGGTTCTTTCTCCGCGGTTGCGTCACGCCGATGCGACGCGCGCGCACTTGACACACTTACCCGACACCGTTTACTTCCAAAGCTTTACTTTCCACCAGATTTTTTTATAACTAGATTTTTTTATAAATAGGGAGGTAGTATTAAACATACAACAAGTAGACGTGTCACTCATCACGTTATGGCTCAATCCATATAAGTTGTTGCACATTTACAAGTAGAACTTACAATAAAGTTCACCTTTCCAACAGACGAAATTCATACACCTATTTTAAGCTATATTTACCGGCCTATTTATAGTACCTAAGTATAACTGCGTAGGTGACATTATTACATTATACTAATTATAAGTAGGTAAAATTACTTACAAGTGTGAAGTACACGGACACGGACTAAGTAACATAACAGCCACAACAAATCGTACGTAACTGTCCGAAACTAAAGCAATAACATGCATGACAAAGTGTAAAGAATGTCTTTTGTTTCAATCTCTAGTCTCAATTCGTTTCAAATGTTACTATCTCAAACAACATCAGAAGCGCGGTCTCTGTTTAATGTCTTTGTTTTACGTGACGTAAGTTGGTTAAATAGCTCAGGCTTTACGCCACAAGTTTATCAGATCTTTGGTAGCTTATTCCGCGCCCCGCCAGACAGATTACTGACCTGCGAATGTTGTAATGCAAGTAGCGTATCAACAATTGCTTTCATCTCGGTCTCACGCATCATATTAGGCAACTTGGACGCTCACTTTCAAAATCCTTTCGCTAACGCTTAGGTTAACTGTTTAGTGTATATGGGGTTAGGTTAGTGAAGTAACAGAGTGTTTTATGAATTTGTGCATCGCCGGAGGAGTAAGTAAGGCCTATTTTAAGGTAGGTAACTACCGTCAGATGCGCGTGACTATGTAAAATATAGGTACATACAGTGTGATCTTGTTATGTCTGATCATACCTTGAGGGGTCAATAAATATAGGTCATAATGAACAACTTTTACTATGGGGCCAATCCCGAATACGCTAAAAAAACTGCTAATGGGACAGCAGATTTCAGTAAAATGCTTCAGTATGACCTTAAATATTCAGCCGTCAGAGTATGGTCATACATAACAAAATTACTCTGTTTAGTATAGATAAAGTATGAGTGATAATTCTAAATGAATACATAAGACTGAAATACCTACCGACCCTACCGTAAAAATGCAAAATACGGTAGGTATGGATGATCATCACAATTGACGACAGACTCGAAATTACTTCCCACTTCCTCAGTTAAACCGTGACAATTACCACATGACACGTAACATTTCATTCAATTATACCTATCTGCTTATCGGCAACTCTAACCTCTCGCAGACAAGTGACGAACGAACGGGGTAAAGGTGAAGAGGTTCATATATCCGTGGCAGCTCACGTTACCATTTCAACTGTTAACTCCTTGGTGTTAAGTGCCGGTGTTAATAACAAAATCTGTGTTCATATCAGTTATACTCATATTTCGTGAGTCGTTTATTTAAATAATTAATCTACATCATATTTAGGTGTCAGTCATTGTAAAAAATATTTCATCTAGGTATCGTTTATTTCTTTTATCTAACATTTAGATTTTACTTTGTCGATGTATGAAATTTCTACATGCACGAAACATTAAGATAAGTAAATATTAAAGGTTACTTACAACCGGTAAAATCAAGGCCTATTACCTGACTTACATTTGATTTGCGAGCTCTAGTAAAACCTAGTAAAACACAATAGAAAATAAGGGTCACCTTTAGCTACGCAAGAATGAGTGCATGGTTTGTTTGCTAGAGGCAAGCTTTTCAGAGTTAACAGCTTCTTGCAAATCATCCACACACCAACATATCCACAATACAAGTATTTGTTGTAGTAGAGAGACTCTACATGGTAATTAATCTCGCCTCGTCCGCAGAAGAGGAAAAAACATGTAGATTAATAAAATGCTTGTTGCTAGAGGCCTACTTAAATAAAGAATATTTTGAATCCTTGAATCTGATAAAATTCCTTTTGTAAAAATAGACAAGACGGAAATCATGGTAAAATTAGAAAGCAAAAGTCTTAAAAATAGATAAATGAGTTGTTATTACTACACGTACTAAAGATAAAGATAAAAGATAGTTTATTCAAGTAGGCATAATTACAATGCGCTTATGAACGTCAAATAAAGCTAACCGGCTAAAGCTAAGAGACTACGAGTAGGTATAATATCATTATTACCTATACATACATTTACAGTGTCACTCCAATTCGCGTACGCACTTACAACAACAAAAACCCATAGATAATAACAGTAATTAGATGCATGTAAAGTTGCTAAATGAACATTTGTGTAAAGTCAATATGCTGTCAATAGTCAATATGGTTCCGTCCCAGCATGTGTACCATAGCGGGTCACATGTTCTTGAATGGTTATAACGGTCTCCATGCCATTAACGCGCTGACCTTCTTGCGGCTTTGACCAGCAAACACTAGAAACAGCAGTCATTATTACTCGAGGGTTAATGGAGAATATCAACAACTGATTTGTACTACGGAACAAACAGTAAAAGCAGGCTATCTAAACTCTAAACTTGAAATGTTCTGAGTCATAACCTAAACGCGTGGGTTTCGATTATACTTATTTATTAGGATGAATATGAAAATGAGAAGTAGCAGGCAGGTGAAAATTAGTTCCTGTTAACTAGTAAGCAGGGATCGGAACCGGGATCAAAAACATCCAAATAACCATATTTTTTTAATTATTTTATACTCGAAATGTAGGACTCAGCTGTGTGTTTAGGTAACGACTTCGTGTTATTAGATTGCTCAATTAGAAATGAAATAATTAACAAAGAACGAAAAAATCCAGTTTTCGTGCGTTCATACAAAAAATACCGGTATCCGATCCCTGCTAGTAAGTCTGCAATACTTTTCTCCTTGTTAGAAATTATGCGTTTATATGCACTCTACTCTCGTCCTGACTTAATTTTAATTGTATTTACCACAATACCATTATTAAATAAAAAGAAGTGAAAAATTACGTACAGTGTCTATAAAACATATCGGGTTGCCTAGCCAAGGGATAATCGTTAATAAAAAACGCAAATGTAATAGTTTAAATAATGTATGGAAATGTTCCAAAATAAAGTGCATGTTCAGATATTTTTAGCACCTTGGCCGCTCCGATATGTTTAATTTGATGGCGACTGTACCTATATTTATTATAACAATATTATTTGGTGAGCGCTCGGGTCACAGCTATGATAATGCCTTATAATTACCGAATGACCGACTTAGTACAAGATTAGGTTCAAATTAGTTCCATATCCAATCTGGATAAGACACGGATGTTACGGTTTTGTTCTAGATGTCGTAACGAGTGTCGCTAGTTTATTACGGAGTCGTCTGATCCCACGGTTTTGCCGGAAACCCCGTAATGCGATAAAAAATATGCACGGATTCACGCCATTTTATATTTGTGTTGTGCTTATTTCTTAAGTAACAGGCAGCGTTTTGCTTCAGGTTCCTCTAGTTTTATAATTGTACGCGTTTTTAATGATTGACAACATTTATTGTATAATTTTGCTTAGATTTCAAATCAAGGGTGGACTGTTACCCCACTGCTTTTTTATGGAAACTTTAATTACTTATAGTCACTGTGCAGTCAGTGCGAAATTCCCACTGGCATGGTCGTTGCAGTTTTGTAGCACGTTTAATGTTTATCGGTTCTAAGGCTAATTTTTAATTTCTTATTTTCAAAACCTGGCAGTTTTAATAAAAGTTAATTTACAAATTAGTACTGATAAAAATAACTTAGGTCATGCGGTATACACAATCTAATTATTTCAACATGACGCCTTATTACCTTACCTAACAAATTATAAGAAGATCGCTATCACATAGCAAGCTAAAACAGTTTATGTTACGACGCAGATTAGACATAGTTACTAGACATACGGCCAATTACCGTAAGTCTATACCCCGGGTAAGATTAAATTGCCCGTGTGATTGACATGTTCTGAAACCTCAGTAGTGTTTTTGATACTTCCCTGTCAGTTATACGTGGTTATACCTCGTGTATATCGGTGACCTAGATACACCTGTGGCAGTAAATCTTACGCAACGGTTGTAAGCAGTTAAGATGTTTGGAGGATATTTTACTTGTCATCAATATCACGACTATCAAATGATTATATTACTCTCTAAAATCGAATAACTTGTTGCGAAATCGTCATGGAAACGTATCAACATTATATTGATTTTCTCTGAAAAGTACAGCTACGCCTGTTTCTTCCTTTATTTGGAAGGCACATACCCATACGGCATTCAGCTATAATTGAAAATTGTATAATAATATTTTAAACGGCTATTAAATTAATAATGATTAAATATTTTTAAACATAAGTCAATAATAGTAGTAGTAAACTCTTTATGGTACAAAAAGGCATATAAAAAATTACAGCGTGTGTGTATTAAAAATTTAATTAATTGTAATTTAACCGTGAATTAAAAATTTGACATACAATAAAACGCTTATTAAGCGAAATACCTTATTTGAAGCCTACGTATACATATACAATTAGGAATTATAACTCACTCGTGAGTTATAGCTTTTTTTAGAATCCATAACTCCCGCGGGAATATAGGCCTATACGAGTATAGTATATGCCTTGCGGGGATATTATAGGCCTTTGTCCTTCGGTACACCTGTATGAAATAAGATCTTTTTCGAGCAAGTGTTGAAAACTCCTTTACCTTGTCGCGTTTTTTAATAACGTATATGAACGTACGTGGTTTTGTGGTCTGAAAGCTAAACCACCTCAAAAGGCACACACAACTCTAGTAACATGCGATGAATACTAGTGCATGTATTACGAATACCACATTTTATGGACTAAACTAAACAAAACCTGTCATGGGCGGCTGCGCAGACCCACTTTTCTGTTTTGGCTTTCTTACAGAGATTTGTCTGTGTAACGCTTTGTGGATCCACTTTATAAAATAAAAAAACAACGGGTTGCACTCCGGGAGTGCCGACAGAAGTGAAAACTCAATGACTAGTCCAAAATGTCTGCAGCACTATCTATAATTGACCCGTCCTCCTTTCTATTGAAAAACTTTAGTTCCGAAATTGCTGGTCAGTGAGCTTGTTTAAAATTCGAAATTCAAATTTGTAGCGTTAATTGTTTAAAATTCAAATAGAAATTGTAAAGTTACCTTGCAGACCTCGCATCTAAATATATTTGGTCATGATATTTTGAGTTTTATTCACCAGTACTAGAATTCACTTTTATTAGCGATTTCATCAAGATATAACTTTATTGAATTATATTTGAGTGATATAAACTTAGAATGTAACTGTGAGATCCTCGTATTTCAGCCCGTACAAGATTAGAACATTGAGCTTTATTGCTTAATATAAAAGTCCAGTTTTAAATAATTGGCCTGATTATGATACGTTATGACTAAAGTTCTTTGGTGAATAAAAACGAAACAGCAAGCTCAGGCATACATTTTCGCCACGCGGTAGAAAGAGAGGGTTACGCCTTATGCCTTACGCCTTACGCTGTCTCGAGTTTATCATTTTTTCACTCAAAAAGTGCACAGCGCCGCTAAAGAAGTTTTCACTTCAAAAACTGCGGGAAAGATAAACAATTATATTTCATAGATAAAATGTCAAATCATATGTTTGTTACAGCGGTTACGAGGGTCAACACACATGCATCACGTATGAATCTGTTAACCAAGCCTACTTGGACGCACGGAAACGAATTTGTAAGTAAAACCTCTGTATAAAAGTAATAAACTGAAAGTACCTAATAAAAACAAAAGTCCGACAGAATCTGTTATTCTGTCGGACTTTTATTTTAGTTGTTATAGGTATTATTTTGCTTTTCAGAGTTCAACGATGGCCTATGACAACTAATAGGTTCTCGTACTGTTACTCGTAGCTGCAGTGAGAGATAAAGTACCCCATGCATACAGACTTCTATATATGCAGGGGGGATACATTATCACTGCAGCTGACTGTACCTTTTAAAAATACCGTTAGTTTATTTAAACTCTTTTGTCCCCAGTGGTCGCTCAGCCTAAAGGCGACTGGAAGCCAGAGGACTACGCTAGTGCGGGCGAACTCATTCTTGACATTTCCATCAGTTTGGCGCGAACGTAAGTAGAGCCTTTTACTTTCTCATCAAATAACATAATTATCTTCGTCTAGACAAGGAGTTCTCAAACGTTCTGTGGTACGTGAAAGTATAACTTTCTTAAATACAAAACGAAATAAATGCAATCTATACATATTTAGCAATTTAAATTCTTCTGCCTAAATACCCAAGGATTTTTTTAAATATAATAGATGCTCATGATGACATCCCTTGGACGTCGACCGAGTATGTAGGTACTCGTAGATGTATGAAAGCCTGTGCAATGCGTCGATAATACTACATAAATTTTCACCGTAATTACAGTATTGCAAAAACCTTGCGATGGTTCATCCGTATTAGTTAATACGGCGATGCAGGTCATAGTTGAGGTGACGTAAGTTCGTGACTTACCTAATGTCTAACTCGAGTCATGTGATTTGGGATGTTTTGATATGCTCGTTAAAACTGCTTAGAAAGCTTATTTGAATTACTTAACCTGTTTTTAATAGTTACATACATCTGCATTATTTTATTCTGTTAGTATTAGAGGTGTTTCGTTATTACGAAATAAATTTTAAAATAAAAACAAATGCATTTCAAATGCGTTGAAGTCAAAATTAGCGCGACATAAATATTCGAATACATTAGTCATTAATTTTTAGGATTAGTTGAGTGTCTAAGTAAGTATCACATTATAGCGCTCACTGCAACTGCTATACATATTTAATTTGAATACCAATATAACCCACAATACTAAAATCAGGAATATAGTTACCGATTTCTACGCATATAGGAGGAAATAAATAGCCTGAAATAAATAGAACCAAAAATGTGAATTTTTAGAAGTACATAATGTATAAAATATAAAATTATAGGCTCTATGGAAGGTAGACAATCTATGTCCAAAGCAAAATAATAAAGTATTTTAATCGTTTATAAACTCCAACTGTTCTGAGGTGCACTCGTTTCACTATAATTAGCACAATCACCAAGCTTAGTCAGCTTAAAGATCAAGAAGACGGATAGCCCAACGGTCACGGAACTACAAATGACCTTAAATAAACGATTGGTCTTTATTCTTATGTGGATCAATTGAAAAAGATCAATAAAACCGGCTTCGAAGGTCAATTCCTTCTCAACTCTAACAAGCTTATTTCATCCTGGACAGTCTACCTATTCATGACCGACGCTGATCACGAAGCGAAATAAGATAGATGTCTTTACAAACATGTAAAAAATACTAATTACACGATAGATATTTTAGGAACAAGGGTTGAAATAATAAAGCTTTACCTTGAAATTGATTCACGCATTATTGTTACATGTCATGTAGATCACACGGTAGATAAATAATGTCAGAGATGTATTCAGAAGACATACCCTTTAGCCATGAGATATGAGATCATTGTATCAAGTGTTGTGTTGTGTTTTTGTATCAAGTAAGAATTTACATATGTTTTGTTTTGATCGTTATCGGTATTGCTTAGGTACCTACTAGTTATAAAAATTTACAGTTATTATTGACAGTTGAATGACTACCTACAGAGAACTTTAATGAAGCGAATACTGAAAGCTCCAGCGCCGATTCAATTTGACCCGGACCTAAGTTGCTATTCCTTTGTCTACTAAAATACTAAATCTAACCCGTATTCTCCATATCCACCCCTCAAATATCCAAGAGCGATAGAGAAGCAAACAACAAAAATTCGATTTACTTACGTTTAATTTTCGCGTTAGGCCTTCAGTTCTTATCAAAGGATCTAACTGCCTTAACGACTCTAGTTCGCTTCAGGCACTGCTCTTATTAAACCGCGGCAATGACAGCCCTGACCACATGCCAAACCATACCTACGTAAAAGCGAACACAGACATACACTTTGAATGATAAAGCCACAAGACGTGCGTCGAAATTAGTTTGCTAATAGACTAGGGGTCTATTCAGACCAACCTCTTTCGAGTCACATGAATCATTCATTACAACTGCAATGTAATTTTGTGAGAGGTCAGAATTTGTATTAAAAGATGTAGCAAAGTACCTAGGTAATTTGCAGTTAATTTAAATAACTCTTCCTAACCCTTTTCCAATAATATATATTGAGTATTCTACATCATGATAGTCATGGCTATTGAGGGCCTGTTAGTGGATCTTTTTACGAGCTTTTTACTTAAATATAATATAATATAATATCATAATATATTTGTTATAGGTATCAGGTAGATACCTATAACAAATATAATTTTTGCGTTTACGGTATGTAGATCCTCGTACGTGTGTCTACATAAAATTAAACCATGGTTTGTCTAAATCCCAAGTGTTAGATTTTATTTCTAACATACCATTTACTCTAAATAATGCACTATTGTCCAGAACGTATTGAGACTTTAAATGTCGTACTGTAGGTGTATATTCTTGATCTAAGTGTCATTGTAACATGTTTGCAAATCGGCCTTTGGAGTGAGCGGGGATGTAAATGTCATCGCGATCGCCGCCGCGACGAAGACGGAAGCTATAGGCTTCAGAGTCCAGACGTGTAATGACGGTGTAATTAACCTTTTTAATTACCTTTTTATTAAATGCATTAAAATGGACCGATTAATTACCGACAGCTAGGGTTTGCAATCCGGATCCGGAATGTATGAAATTATCCGGATCTGGATCCGGATCCGCGGATCTTCCCATACATTTCGGATCCGTCGTGCAAACCCTACCGACAGCCCACTTTATTATGAACGAGATTGGTGCACTAAGACACCAAAGACGAGTGAGTATTAGACAAGGGAATTGTAACTGGATGTCTGGTTAAATATATAATTCTAGCAAGGCTTAATTTTTTTATTTATTTGCTCTGATGTGTTGCGAGTCTTTTTCTATGAAAATGAAAGTAGTTTGGCTTTCAAAGCATCAGGGCTAAAGATACAGCAAATCAGTAGGTACTTAGGTAGGTACAACTTTTGTGACTTAGGCCACAACGTAGAACCAAAACACTTCAAAAGTTATTATAGTTGGCATATGACGACGTAAGCGTTAAATTACACGGTGTGTTGAGATTGATGGCCAAAGCTCTATAAGTTTTACACATACAGAACCGTAATCTAGATTTCATGTGTACGGCGTGCGAGCGTACTCTTCCGAAGGGCAAGCGTGTCACGACCTCAAGGTATGAGGTACTTTGCCTAACCTCAAAAATTAGGAATGCGGCCTACCCTATTGATTTGAATTTACTCGTTCCTTAATCACCGGAAATCCTAGTTAATGCCGTGATGTTTGTATTTAGAAGTTACGATATACTAATTGTTATTTTTTATACAATTTTATGGTATCCTCCTGAGACCCAGAAGCATTTATTTTGTTTTTGAATTTGGAACCCTTAGTTACTCAATGAAAGTTCAAAATTTTTTTTAGAATATGTACAAAAAATTGTACGCAGGGTCTTAGGAAGGTATTCATAATTGAGCAATCACTATGCAACTCTGTGTTTGTTTAACCCGGCTACTTCTGGTGTCAAGGCATCCAGGTATTCTAAATTAAAGATGATTAGGTAATATAACGAACGACTTAATTTAAATTTTTGTATGCATTTATGTATAAGGTAATGCACGATTTGTAATTTTTACATCTAAGTATGTAATTTATAAAAACAACATGATGAATTTTTAACAATGTTTTACACACATGTAACAAAAGTATCTAAGAAATATGTAGGTACCTAACGATACCTAATACTTAACCTTCATTCAAACCTCAATTCACAAACGATGGTAATATACATATCTGAAAACAGACATTTGTTTAGCTAAATAAATAAGTCGTCCACAATTGCAAAAATAGAAAGCGTGTAAACATTTGTTTGTTTTATTTTATTTGAAACATATCTTGAAATTATTAGACCATGCATCGCCTAGACAAGGTCAGTACAGTGATAGAACCGAACTTACTCATATTATTATCATTTATGTACTTACTTAAATCTACAATTAGCGTAGCGTATCATCTTGAAGGCTACCTACTACTACTAATACGAGTTTTGCATCCGTGTGATTGGCGTTTGTAGGGTACGTCAAACAAACTTACGAGTTGTCTATTGTTGGTAAATCCTGTCACACAGCTTCTGTATGCTCGAATTGTTCTACTTTAATTTCTATAGACGTAATGAGTCATTTGAATTAGTCTGAAGACAGCTGATATCTCAAAGTCTTATTAATTGTGACACACTAATCATACTTAATGTCGTATAAATGTTTTCAAACCACCAAAGCGCGCATAGACAGATGCTATGTAATATCGTACATTATTGACCTGTAAAATAGGTTTTTCTTTTTTCTCAACGACCATTATAGTACATAGTCTATCACATCTTCTAACCCACTATTAGAAAACATTTCCTTCAAAATTTCTCGGTTCCACTCACGTTCTAAACCTACCTTTTCTATTTTTTCCTGTGGCACACAGTATGCTAAAACTTCGTTCTATAGGCGTACTTGTAATATGTACTTATAATGAATCGCTTAATGATATAGACATTTTTGTTCATAGTTTGTCTGTTTTCAAGAAAAAGTTCGGCATATTTTGTTTACTAGTAATTGAAAAATACATCATTAATGCGAAAGAAACTAAACGTTAAAATTAAAACTAAAATAAAACAAATCTTAAACAAAACTTATAAGTAAAAAATGCTCCCCAGGTCACCTTCATCATGCGATATGGTACCCAGAAGGCTGGCAGCGTTACCTTTTTGGATGGCCAGGCTTATCCTCTGTCCGAGGTAGCTGCCAGCCCTCCGGTCACCTGAGGTGTCAATTGAAAAATTGTTTCAAGTAAATATTTAGCATTGTTTTCTTACTTTATTTGCGTGTTGTACTCACAACTATACCTACGGGTAATTTATAATTAAGTAACCTACTTACATATTTACTTTTCATTGTAATAGTCAACTTAGTAACGTATGAAACTTTAGGCCTATTTTTAGTCATTTTTGTAAGACTTATTTGTAAAAGGCTGTTTTCTAAATAAATAAAAAAATAAAAAAAATATTATTATTATTATTTAGGGTTAGATGTGTCCTCTGTCCTCTGGTCAATCCAGGAATCTCTGACATGGACAGGATAGTGACGGCATTTAAGGGTGGATTGAGAAGAGATATAAAACATTTCAAAGTAATCATTATTCTATTGACTTCCGATTTTAAAAAGAAAATTTCGGTAGCTAAAAGATAGTTAAAAGCAATTTTTACAACCAATTTTGTAGGAGTATGTGCGTATCACTGCACGCATACATACAATTAAGTACCTAACTTGAATTAATTTTATCACCGCTATAGTGCTGGCATCTTCATTTTATATGCGCAACCTTGAACTGCGTAGTGCGTACCAAATATTTGTCTTTGGCCTCGATATAATATGCATATTATGCATTGATACCTAAATCAATTATTATTAGATGTCGTGTATTGAAACTCATTACCATAAATGTACCTATGCATACATATGGCTATAACTGTTATAGGCGCTGTAAATTTCAAATCCAAACAAATACACATTAAATGCAAATTCCGCAAATTCCGGACTGAATTGACAACTTTTAGGTGTATACTTAATGTAAGATTTAATGTAAAGCCAATATCCTTATTGGCTTCAAAATTATTTTCTTAATGTTTCTGTTATCCTTAACAGAAACATTAAGAAAACGACTATTAATAAGTAGTAGGTACAGGATCAGGAACCTTGTCACTAGAACATGCAGGGATCGGAACCGATTTTTGGCAAAAACTTCGAAATAACCATATTGTTCAATTTTTTTAATACTCGAAATGTAGGACTCAGTTGTGTTTATAAGCAATGAATGACTTCTTGACGCTAACGGCATACGAGTACCTACTTTATATCATAACTGACGTATAATGACTAATCCCTACTCCTTTCGGTGTTCCTGTTGTACAAACTTTGCTACAAAGGAATAAACAACTGGCAGTACCTCGAGTAAGAAACATTACTACTGCTAGGACTGAACAAGTTGGGCTGTTCAATTAACAGTTTATTACATCCAATCCCAATAGTTAGCTTAAAGCTCACACACAGCTCACTAGACAGTCTCCAGCGTCTTTAAATAGGTTACCTGAAAGTAGTTTTTAATTACAACACTTTATACAGAGCCGTTATAATTAAAGGAAGCGGTAATCTTCAAGGATCAGTTAAACATTTAAATTAAACCACACTTACTTAAAAGTGCATTCCTTTAAATGCTTTCACGCGTAATTTCAATGTTACATTTTAATTAATTAAGCCGTTTCTTATACCTAATTGATTACCGCGAATTGAAGTAAACGGCAAACCTTGGCGCTTGGCATTTGAAATTGGTATCGAATACGAATGTCAACGATGCTACTTTGTAAATTAGATCTTTTAATGATGTTATTAGATGCCGAGAATATCAATTAGTTACGTCTTCATTTGTTTTAACACTACTATTATAGGCAGTAGTGTTAAAACAAATGAAGACCTATATAATATAGGAACAAGATTTTCTGCCCTAATACGGCAATATTGATTTAAAGCTTTCATTTCATTTTCAGGAGAATTTGGTATTTATTTCTTAGAATAGGATGATAAATAATTATACTTATATAGAATGATAAATATTCTGAACGTTTTTGTGGATGGATACGGATGGATGGGACGGTTTTACAGATAGAAGTTAAATAAATTGTTTTTAAACCACTGACTTAATATAAAAGAAATAGACACACAAAGCAGAACAAAAACGTCAAGAAATGTGGATCCCAATGACGTTTCGCACCATTTGCATTGATGATAAAAACGCTTACGTAAATTTTGAGTCAAGATAAATGTTTCGTACAGAAAAGAGCTTAATGTCGTAAGCATTAAGTGTCAAATTTGCAAACATAAGTACCAACACTGTTAAAAAATTTAGTCCGATGGCACTAAACGTAACGTATTTACGTCAAACAACGTCAAACGAGAATAATGAACGAATGGAGTCACTTTGGTACACTTTAATATGTATTACTGTACAGGAAAATATTAAAATTGAAGTAATAAATAAAACAAATTTAATTTAATCGGGAGCTCAAATAAAATTAATTCGTGGTTCAAATTCAAACAAATTAAATTTTTAATTCGTAAGTATACGTCTTTAAATACTACTTATTAAATAACTGTGTATTTAAGATCTACATTTACTCATAGCACGGGTGCACGGGGACATTTAGATACTGATTGGATTTTTTTATAAAGTCTACCTATGCTTTATAAAAAAAAATCCTGTGCTTGTCATTGTGTTCCGACAGGTTTAGCATTTACAGTTAGTCGATATAAGCCCTTATTGGTGGTGTATATGTCGGAAACAGGGAAATGGGCCAAACACACAAGTGTCGTTTTGCCTTGTTTAAAACTGCATCACCCCTATCTCTTGCTATAATTAAATAGCAGTCCACTTTGCACGTCGCATAGGTTTTCTTGGAAATCTTCAATTTAAACATAATATTATTTCTTATGAATTCCATATAAAAATATAAAAAAATATTGACCTCACATCGACTCAATAGAATTTTGTTCCTTGACATCCCTTCTTTGGTACTAACAAATTAATTTATTCAAAACCATAAAATTACCACCAGATTACATAAATTATGTAATGCTATCCAAAGAACTAACCGAAAGAAATACATTCCATCCTTTTTCCTTGTTTTATCATTGTTATTTTTACATATTTTAACGGCACATTTCGTAATTATTGACAACTTCACATTTGAGCGTTTCAAACAAGACTAAACGAAAAAGTAATGCATGATCTGTTTTGACATCACTTTTGTGGGGCCATTTTTGGCGGCTGATTGGGTATCCAGTTCTTTATACTATATCAATGTTTTAAACTGACTTTTCTAGTCAGGTTACTTTATATTTTCCATTTTCTCTGCGAAAACTCCTACGTAGGTACTTGGGTATGTCATAAAGTGATAATTTATCTGGACTCATATGGCGCTGGACAGTGCAATGTTGGGAATAGATCCAAAAATATAAATCTCTTCTTCTATGCGATCAGCCAAATTTTTTGTTTACTTACTTAACTTGTTATTTCCAGATACGGCCTTACATACGAAGAGATCGAAAAAGGCCTGCCTCTCATCGATACGTCGAGAACGCTCATTCGAGAAGTGTGCCCGCCGGTGTTCTCCCACGTAGAGTGCCGCGCCGGCAAATACCGGCGCCTGGACGGACTCTGCAACAACTTGGAGCACCCCACGTGGGGCGCCACTAATGCGCCTTTCCAGAGGTGAGTGCATGAGGTTAGATGGCCTTGTTACGGAGAGACGGAGAAGAAACTGCCCATCGGGGGCGCTGGTCCGGGTGTGCCCGATGGCTTCTCACGTCTCCCCGCCCGGCCGCGTCAGTAAAGTACACACTGTACATACAAATACTACAGGACATACGACTGATAAAAACCTAGATAGGCTAGGGTATCCTCGGGTGTCCCAGATGCCCGCGGATAGCATCGCGGTTAAATAAAATCCGTCGCACGCATCCGAGCCAGTTAACGTTGCTCAGACTATTTTTTATAGGTGTTCGTTCACCCGCTCCATACGCGCAAGACAGCGGAGGCACTAAAGCGCCTTTAGAGGGTAGATAAACTGTAATATTATTACATTTAGAGCTATTACTGTCTTTACAAAGAGGCAGCGAAGAGGCTACTTCTCCTAGACACAATATGACCATTGATCAAAGAAGTTCATCTCTCCAGTGTACTCTTACGTAGAGCGTAAAACTGTAGCATAATTTTCGGTTTTTTAGACTAATCGGCCCGCTGTTCTCCGACGGTATCAACTCTCCTCGTATTTCGCACACGGGTCGCGACTTGCCACTATCTCGGGTGGTCTCGCGCACCATGCACCCTGATGAAGGCTTCCACGACCATGCTGGCACCGTCATGGTCATCGCCTGGGGCCAGTTCATGGATCACGACTACACGCTCACTGGCACGCCTTTAGGTGAGTCTTATTTCTTTCATTTCATCCCCCACTGGCGCTTGCCAGCAGAACTAACAGAACTAACTCTTTTCGTGACTCTCACAGTCTCAAAATGAGTCACGATTTTTGCCTGGCCCTGAAAAACTTCCCCGAGGGCTTTTTCGATATCTAGTTTTGGACACTCATGGCCATCGATTACCTGAGGCGAGTTTATGTAATAAGGCAAAATTTTTACCCACACTCCGTTATCAAGCGGAATTCTACGTACCTACCTAATTAATCACAATCAAATAACTTATTAAAAATAATATTATTCATGTGTCCAACGTCATTTGACTAATGAAATCAATAAGTTATCTCATGCTACGATCTTTGCCGGTGCGCATTTATGCATATATTTAAATCTTTTTTCCGTTATCTATTTACGCATTTTATACCCAAATATGACAAAATCTAAATAAATGTCACCGATATGGCACCTTTCGTAAGACGGATCATATTTAATCCTTGAATTAGTTAAACAAATACTAACTACAAATTACGTCTAGGATGTACTAAGTTCACAATACTTACAGCAGTTGTTTGCCAAACCTCACAGACCCCGTCAACCGTAACGACCCCGAGGAGTGCTGCAAGCGACCCCCGCATCAGAAGCACCCGTACTGCAACGAGATCCACATCCCCGATGACGACTATTTCTACCGCCTGTTCGGCGTGAAGTGCATCGACTTCGTGAGGGCGTTCCCGTCGCCGAGACCCGGCTGCCGTCTGGGTAACAACTTAACCAAATCTCACAGACCTCTTGTAATGTTCCTGACAAGTTCTGCAATTAGGCGGCCACCGGATCTGAAGTACAAATATTGCATCTGATGCGTCCACATCAACAAGAACGCCTGACCGGTTTTAAGTGCTCCCACAGGGCCTTCCCGCTTACAAGGTAATAAAATTACCTACGTAAACCCATAAGCATTAATGACTTAACTTCAGTTAAAGTTTTTGTATATGTATGCCTGTATGGCCTAAAGATTAATTAATTACTATGACTAGTATGAAATATATTATAAACAGGACAATTCTTAAAACGATAAAAATATAGAATACCAGTTGGTTTTATCAATTACTAAAATTGGTCCAAAACAAATTACGCTCAGAAATTGATTGCTCCGGTTGTTTCAAACCTTACCAAAAATCTTGAACCATAAACGATATTGTACTAATGTTTAAGGCCAATTACCACCATCAATTACAAAGTGTCGCAACATTGCAATAGTAAATTTATTTCGTCAGACTACTTAGGAGACTCAACCGACCGGTCGACAAAGGTCAGTTATGTTTTCCACTTCATGATCGTGGTGTCAACATTTATCATCCCACGTTGAATATCTTAATTACTTATCCCCGGTACTGAGCTGTGTACCTAATTAATACCTATTTCAAGAGCAAGCTAGCGAGCTCGAAATGCGGCATGCGTTACCGATGCATCTGCTACTCGTACTTACGGATATAAAGTCATATACCTACTTACTTATTCGTTCTGTTTAGAGAAACATAGTCGTCCAAACAAAGTCGAATAACACTAACACTATTCGTAAATTATTTTGAAGAATGACGATGTTTATTATTCTGACAATGTAATAAAACGAAATGACCAAAGAGGACTAAAGTAAACTCAATTTGTGTCGTGGATTAAGTTAAGCAACGCAACTCGGTCAGCTCGCGGTTATTTGCGACATTTCATACCGAAGCAACTATTAATACGTGAAACACTTCTTAAATTACAACCAAATTCTCATATTTTATTTCGATCGTTAAAAAGGCAGTGTAAAAGTTAGATAATTATAATATTGATCCTGGCGAAAAAAAGTAGTATTTATTTTATAAGAAATCTCAAATAGATTATTTACGTAAAAGATAATTTGTTGCTGTGGGCTACCGTTTACGAGTTATTTACGAAAAACTATAAAAAGGGACCTTAAAATCTACCAGGCGGTCTTACCAACACAAAGCATTTGCCTGGAACGGAACCTAACCCGATTCAGATTTAAGAACTGGTTACGGTTTTGATCTTATTTTGATACGACCTTGAAAATCGCTCACGCTGATGAGGTGAGGTGCGCGCCAATCACCAAGTCGATCGTCAAGGTCATATCAAAACCAGTTCGAAACTGTAACTAGTTGTTAAAGAATCGGGTTCCTGTTTTATTATTTGTTTGTATAAAAAATGTTCAATAACTTGAAATAATGAATCAACTTTCTTAGAAAATCCATATCGCACTCGTATCGAGTCGTGCATGTAACAAAGTGAAACTGGTAGAAGCCCACTCCCCGTGTCCAAATCTACACTAAATCTACTTTGTGTAACTGACAAATGACGATGTTTGTTTAAGATAGAATATACAAGATAAGTAACGGCAATTCGTTTCCATGACACTTAAAATACACAGGGCATTATGATATAATTGATATAATTTATGTTGCATAGTAATCTTATGTATTGGTGAAGTAATCTTGATATATGTACCTATAAACTAACTAGAATAATTTACTAGATGTGTGCAATGCTATTAAAACTAATGGACTGCTCGAATGGAGCAGGATGCTTAATTTAGGTAATAGGTGTTTAAGTAACATGACAGCATCGTAAAATATATAAGGTTATTAAGATATGCAAAACACTACATTTAAACGGAACTAGGGCAATATTAAATTGGATAAGCGAGATAAATTTATTTATAAGTAAACAATTTAATGAGTAGGTGCAATGAGTGCGTGAGTGATCCTACTAGTGGCTCATTATACGAAAATTCGTCCATCTCATCTCATTACTCATTACCATGTCTCAACAAGCATTTTCGGGTATTCTGTACGTATTCCCTATAAACTCGTGTTTTTATATTTTTTTCATCAAAATGGCAACGGAGGCGGCTTTAACATGACCAGCAGTAATATAATTAGGAATATTTGGATATCTAGGTAGGTACTTACAAATGTTTTATCTAAGTGTTTATTGTTCATAGGCTCTCGAGTCCCTTTCAACACTCTGACCGGCGCTATTGACGGTAACACTGTCTACGGAGTTACTGATAAATTCTCCAGGTGTGTATGCTTTAGATTGCTATTTTTGTATGATGGTTTTAATGTCTGGTTGTGATGTCTAATTTGATTCGACTTCAACTACAACCAAAATCAGTGAAAGCAAGATCGTCACCATCTTGAAGAAGTGTCTCTTTGTCAGTTAAGTTATCAGATATGGCGACATCTGCTAACTAACATCTGCTTTGAATATCGCTGCTGTATTGTCTCCATTGATCATGAAGAAAGAGATGGGACCATGATTCATTTCGCTGCTAGATGGCATTCGCTTGATAAGTTGGATTAATTCTTAGCCTTATAATAATTATTATAATCTTTCATGTAATACAGGAAACTACGTACCGGCTATGGTGGTCTACTACGCATGAACCCTGTCTTCACGGAGTACGGTCTGAAGGATCTCCTGCCACTGAAGCTTGATATACCCGATGAAGGTTGCACCAGACCCAACAAGAACATGTACTGCTTTGAGGCTGGTAAGTCATTCCTTGCACATTGACCAGCATAGATCTAAGACCTTTTTAATACTTCTGTCTTACTGTTTTTCTGTCTTTGAGTACAACGGTACAGTCACCTGCAATAATATGTTACTCTTCGAAGGCCGCAAAAATATGTGACACGCTCTTATGGCTCTACAAATATGATCGTGTCAGATATTTTTATAATGTACTTTATTTCCCTTCAACCTTATGTCGATAATGACTATAGATTTGATCTAGTAATTATTAAACGTTAGTTTAGGAGAAATATTTATATTGGTATTTTTCTACATGAGCTACTGAGAAAACAGTCTCTCAGAATAACTGCTGCATGACACTTATAGGTAGGTAGTAAAAATACGCTGACGGTCGATGATACCATTTGCATAAAAAACTATTACCCAGTTTGTGAAACCTAAAGTAATTTTTTTTATTAGGTGAAATTCGAGTCAACGAGCAACTGGTCTTGACTGTGATGCACACCCTCATGGCTCGGGAACACAACCGTGTGGCGAAGGGCTTGGCTGAAGTGAACCTTCACTGGGACGACGAGACCCTCTTCCAGGAGGCCAGACGAATCAACATTGCTGAAATTCAGCACATCACTTACAATGAATTCTTGCCTATCCTGCTCGGAAAGGATGTTATGGAAAAATTTGGATTGGTTCTGGAGAGAGAAGTAAAAAAAAGTTCTATATGCTTGACGACTTACGTCAGATTATTTTTTCAGGCTTAAGTATATTTTATTTATGGCGTTATCCATAAATATGATTTTCATCTCTGGTACATCGTAATCATTTGCATTTATTTCACCGCTATATATTTAGGTATATAATTAAGTATATTTATTTCTAACATGGCACAAAGGCTGACCTTCTATTCAAAATATGTCTTACTCGTAAAAAAAAACACGCATAACTTTTCAACGTTCCTAATAATGATTTGGTTTCAGGGTTACTGGGATGGATATGATAAAACGGTAAACCCAGACGTCATAGATTCCTTCGCCTCAGCCGCGTATCGGTTCGGACATTCACTATTGCCCACGGCTGTCGAGAGATGGTCCAAGGCTCACAAGTTTATCGGTAAGTTAAATCGTCAATGTCTATGACTCAGAGATTAGCATCTTATTTGCATGCATAAATTACTGAGTCAATTTAATCTTTGGTCCTTTACAGCTTCTAAGAGACTGTCAGATCTGATCCGAAGACCTTACGATCTGTACAGAGCAGGAGTTCTTGACGAATATGTCATGGGTCTCATGAATCAAGTAGCGCAAGCTATGGACGACTCTATCACGCAAGAAGTCACCAACCATCTCTTCAAGAAGGTCGGCGCTCGCTTCGGAATGGACTTGGTATCATTCAACATGCAAAGAGGCCGAGAGTTTGGTATTCCTGGATACATGGAATTCAGAAAGTTCTGCGGTCTCGGTGGAGCCGAAACTTTCGACGAACTTCACGGGTCTATGCCTAACGAAACTATAAACAAATACGGACAAATCTTTGAACATCCTGTGGATATTGATCTGTGGTCAGGGGGAGTGTCAGAGAGACCGTTGCCAGGTTCCATGTTAGGGCCTACTTTCGCCTGTATTATCGCTACACAGTTCTCATACTCGAGAAGAGGAGACAGATTTTGGTAAGTTTAGCCGATATTGTTTTTCAAAGTGCCTAATGTTTCTGTACGTATATAATTGACATATTTTATTTCCGTAGGTTCGAATTGCCAAACCAACCGTCATCGTTCACCCCAGAACAGCTAACGGAGATCAAAAAGTCGCGACTTGCGCGCGTCATTTGCGATAACACGGACATTATTGACACCGTTCAGCTCTACCCCATGGTATTGGCGGACCATGAATTGTAAGTCCCCTTTTTTCAACCTCAAAATCCCGTCATTTGTATAGTTTTTTTTATTGTATATTTTATTGTTAGAATTTGCTTTAATATTAAAACTTTTTGCAGAAATCCGCGAGTACCCTGCCGAAGTGGCATCATGCCCTCAATGGATTTCACGAAGTGGGCGGAGCCCGCGCCCTCGCCCTTCCACGGTGCCGCTAAACAGTTTGTGAGTAGCTTCTCGCACAACCCGTTCTTTGGCAAGAAGTAGTCTCAAGCACCAAGTATTAATTAGAGTATTTATGGTCCTTTAATTCATTATTGCAACTTAAATTACGGCCCATAATATTATTGACCTATTTTACATTTAATTTAGGTAAGTACTTAATCCTTAAAGTCAAATGATATAATCTGCCTTAACATAGGTACCATTTCGGTCAATGCCAATACCTAAAAGTAACGTGACAGCGACTCTATCGCGCTGATGATAATAGAGTTTGTGTCAAGTTATGAGTCTTTGAGGGTTTTATATTTATTTTTTTAACATTTAAAAACGTTGAACGTTAAACAAAATATAAAGTTGCAGCAATGAATTGAAGGACCTGGTTGTAATAGTCATCACGTAACCAGTCTGTTGTTAAGTAGACACGTCATAGACATACATCACATTTTCACAGTAAATGTATAACTTTTCCAAATGGTTAGTGGTTATGTTGTTTTGTGTTTAAGTATCACAATATTTATAGAAGAAATTAGTTATGTAAATGGTTTATCCACAACAGCTTGACTAAAATTTAAGTTAATAACTATAGAGAAAACCTACTGCCCTCTAGGTCTAGACACTTTCAAACAGTTTAATATGGTACATTATAAGCCACTGTTTTTTCTGACAATTTAAATATTTAATACGTACCTAATACCTATTATTTACGTTTCTGACCTAGAGGGTTTAGAGGGCTTATAACTGCTCTAAGTATATTTATAAAAACTGTTGAAATATTGAAGTCATAGTTATATCACCAAAATTCCCCGTAGATTTATTACCTACAGCTTACGCAATTATGTTCACATTGAGGCGACTTATTTATACGTAGAATAGTTAACGTGTACAAAATTAATTAAGGGGCGCAAAGCCAAACGCTTGAATGCCATATTTTTATAGATGAAATATATTTCATAATAAAACATACCAATTGTTATACTTATTAGGTAGGTACCTATGATTCATATGTTGTAAGTTATTTTCTCTGAGATAATAAAATTAGATGATGAATATCATATATGTACCTATATGAAAATATATGTACCTGTATTGAATATCAATGCTGATATAAACATGCAAAATGATGATTGATAACAATGAAATAAACAGGTACTTATTATTTATGCAGCTTTACAGAAAAAAAATTATATATTAAGATGATACCTACATAACTATTTACTTATTCATTTATCTATAGCCTAGGTGGTTGTTTACCTAAGTCAAATATTTTTTCTGTGATTCACCTACTATGCATTATTTTAAATTTTAAAAATATGTATCTCCTCTTTAATACCTGTATTTAGTTTTTAAGAATATTGAAGCATTTGTAGATCTGGTCGGTTCATCAGTCATATTTACGAAACGTACTTACTTGTTGTTTTTTGAAGTTTTTGTAGAAGGTAAGTCAGGAGCAGTATTCGATTTATTAATGATATGAGCTTAATATATTATCTAAACTCGGGTCAGACCGTAGTTGAGAAAAAATCGAGTACCTACTAGCCCCAGACTACCTACTTACTTTAAATTTCACCCATACGCACCATCACTCACAGTAGAAATTTAGATTTCACCCAGTTTGTTATTTCTTATATGTTTTATTAGTCCTAGTAGTAGAGTAATTTGTGTTATACTTCGTTTTTTTTAGCATTAGAAATAAGGTAAACAATCTTGATGTGTCTTTTAATTGAAAAACACATTTTAAAAATAAGTTACGGCAAATACCTATGAAACAATTATGAATCTAATACGATCATTTATATTCTTCTGCTTTCATAAGTAATAGTTTTTGATTTTTAAAAAGCGTTTTTCAATTAAAAGACATGTCAAGATCGCTTACCTTCTTGCAAGTTCTTTCTAATGCTAAAAAAAACGAACTATAACAGAGCATGCAATAAAAATGTAGTATTGTGTAAATAAAATTACAATATAAAAGATATATAAAAGTTTTATATTGTTTTATTTTCCTTTTTGTGTAAATACTGAATACTGGCAGGTGAGTTGTATAAAAATATTTCAAATAATTAAACTCTATTCCCTTCATAATAAGTAATATTCATACTTATAGATAAAATTATATTTACAGAATGTAACCGAGGCCATAATTGTCGCGGATAACAACATAACTTCAAATGGAAATGAGACTGTCATGAAATCTAAAGAGACTGTTACAGAATCAGCCGAATTAGCCCAAAAGCATGACCAACTCAAAGCAGTAATTCTTAATGCAACTATATGCAATAACACTGATAACAAGACAACTGGTGAATCCATAAATAATACAATCCAAGCAGCACATAGCACTTCTGAATCTACAAATGAGTTAAATGACACCAAAGATAAAGATGCGGTAATGCAATACGTAAGTGGTAAAAATGACGACGTACCCGTGAAAACTAGTGGCCACATCAGGAACAGTCTTAAAAGAAAGAAGCGTTCTTTGAATGCTGTATTAGATAATATAAGAAGTAACAGTGCCCCAGAAATACTGAACTATGAAACCAGACATGGCCCAGGAGAGAGAGAACCGATATTACCCGTACATAAACTGACGCAAAATAAAATACAAAGCGCCAATTTAGCAGATTTTAATATTGAAACGTTACACGAACCTTCAGGCAATCTAGAAGTAAATAAGAAAGAAATCTGGGGAGATAACAACCAACAATCGCAAAAACATCCACCGCCAGGAGATAGGAGTGATGATAGCAGAGAAAAGGGTGACAATTCAAAAGAAAGGAAGCCTTACATTGGTGAAAGAGAAGACAATTCAGGAGAAAGGAAACCTCACATAAGTGAAAGAGGTGACAATTCAGGAGAAAAGAAATCTGATGTCAATGATGCCAGTGACGAGTCTATTGAAACAAACAATGATGAAGGAAGAGAAAGAATACATGATTCACATACACGTTCACCTGATAATAGCAATGAAAGCTTAGAGAGTAAAGATTTGAAATTGCCTTCCAAAGATGTCGACAGTAAAGAAAATCAAGAAAGTAATGAAAGAAGCGAAGACAGCAACCAGAACTCAAAGCATTTTGCTGCGCATGCTAAAAACATTGACAGTGATGAAGTTAATGACAATTCAGACGAACATGATTCTACTTCTCGAGAAAAAAACTCAAAAATTACTAGAAACGACGACGAATCGAATGAAGAAAATGAAAAGCCTAAAAATGAACTAAAGCAACTGACTTTCGATGCCTCAGACAAGACTGTTCCAAAAGGCATTCAAGACGTTGATTTAGGTGATTTCAGCTACGAGAGAATACAGCTCGATAAAGACGGCAAAGTTGTATTAGCAAAAGATATATATGGTAAAGACGATGATGACTCAGAAGAAGAAAGGCCGGTAAATGATAAAATAATAATTAAAGATACAGAAAATCCTCGGATTGAATATATTGAGAAAGTAAACAATGGTGAGATCAAACCCGTTATAGAACTGAATACTGAAAGTAACAGTAACGAATATAGCGATGAAAACGTAGATACTAATGTACAACAACCACAAAACTCAGAATTAAACTCAGAAGATTTGAGCGTTGAGGATTTATCTGATGCAAAGGAAAATGACAGTGGAGAAAAAAGTGAGAAACAAGTCGCACAAAACGATGAACAACAAAATGGCAACGTAAAGCAACAATTCGAACGCATACCTTTAAATTACAAACATGACAAGAAAACTGAAAATAATAAGGAAGAAAATGAGACACCAACAGACGATTCTCAAAATGATAATGACGGAACACTACATACTTTATTACCCCAAGACGAGCGATATGATGAAAAACTAAATTTCAAATTTGACGATGTGAGTATAAAATTACCGGAAATAAAACTTCCTGATGACATTTTGTCATACAATTATGAGAGCTCGCCTTATAAGAAAAGTAATGAGAAAAAACCCAAAAACAAAAACAGATTTTATCACTACAGTGATGAACATAGTGATGAATTTCCCAAAGAAATTTCTATTCCTCAATTTGATGATGGTGGAGGATATTACAAATATGATGATAAGCCTCAGAAAAAGCAAGACTACAAAAAGGAATCTGCGCAAAATAACGATGATGATGACGAAGGTGTAGATTTGTACGAAAAATTTGTGCGTGAAAGATTTGGGAAACGTGGTTCATTTGAAAAGAGATCAGAAGCACTTAGAAATGAAGTGTTCAGGCCATCAGACCCAAAGCTAAGTGAGACAATTCAAAAAATTCTCAAAAAATCTTCAGCTAATCTAAAAGAAGCCGAAAACAGTGGAGACCCAAAGGCTGGTTACATGTGGACCTTAGAGTACGGTCAAAATTTATAAGTTCTAATAAAGTAAACATAGGTCAACAAATTACATTAGGTACTTATTTATAAATTAAGTTAGAATTGTAGTCATTAGTTTTAGGGACAATACTGAATTAAATAAATTGGAAGTTTTAAACTTGTCTCTATTTTATTTACACTCACCCTCCTATTGTCCATCGTCATCTCTGAAGCGGGCGTCGCACCGTTGCATGGCTGGCACCTCATACCATCAACATGAACGGGCGGTATACAGTAATTTTTAAATTTCGAAAATTTTGGGGTATTTTCGATGTTTGACAAAGTTTTGTTTGGCGCTCAAGGTCACAAACTTGGATTATTAATTAGGCCAACATCATAAATAAGTCTGCAAAAAATCAGAACTACCGGATTTGACGCAGAAGAGCCACGTTACAAAATTCGACAAATTTACTGGATTAAGCTTTGGATTCCTCCATATAGCGTTGAATGACGTCACTATACTGGAATTATTTTTATTTGCGTCTTTTGACACATTATGACTGACGTATATAGAGATGTAACTAACCCAAATCGATTGTCACAGCAAGCGATTACGATTGGATGGCACCTAGACTGAGGTATCGAATTGTGACTTTAATGAATTTTTATTTGAGATTTAAATAAAGCTAGAATTATATGGTTAATAAATCATAATAAGACGATATAATAAATTTAATAATCATTTGTTATAAATATCGAATAACTATTGTAATATGAATGATTTATAACAACATTTACCTAGATTTAATAATGATTAAAAAGTTGACGTGTAAAATGTATATTTTATGAATAAAACATTGAACTGAATTGAATTGTCGCGACCTAAAATGAAAAATGTATATCGATTTACTTAGACGACTACCGATTCATAACGGTGGTGTCCGGCCAACCCTAAATTTAAAAATAAAAAGACGTAAAACGTAAACGTTCGCAGTGCAATTTTATCTTCCTTTGTAATTTCGATGTGCAAGATATTTTACGTTCTATTGCTGTTGTCAGTGTCATGTGTCAAATGACGCAAATACGCACAGACCTAGAATCCGCTCGCGCTTGTTTTATTAGATAGCGGTGACGCCATTTTGAATAAATGACACCAGATTTGAATAAATGATTCCGTACTACGATTATTTTCCTCTTCTGATGATATTTCATCCTCCAAGTAAATTATAGATGATCAAGCAAATCTTGTCAGTAGGAAAAGGCGCGAAATTAAAATGTTCTATGGGACGATATCCCTTCGCGCCTACATTTTTCAAATTTGCCGCTTTGACCTTGGTGGCTGACAGTGTGTTATGACGCCGTGGTACTTTCCACATGTCGTCACCGTAAAGACGGCTGTCATTTGCGGCCTCTATATGACGGCCGCTATATGACGGCACCGCTTTCGGAGTAATCCAAAGCTTTAGTAGGTGATGCCTACTGCAACTTACTTACTCGTCACAAACTACTAGAGACTCGAGGATACTTAGTTAGCGCTAACTCAGCTAGCGCTCTGCAAATTGTATAATGTAATGCCGCGTAAGTCTGCGTCCAACAATTTCCTGCGATCTTTTGTTGGACGCACAAGGACTTTGTGGATATTCTTAGGGGAGGTCTTCATGGGCGCCGGCAGCGGGGTGCAAGGGGATGCACTTGCACCCACCTGGCAGGAAAGAAAACACGTAGGAAAAAATACATAATATATATTGAAGGAGGAAACTGCATTGTTATCAAGTATTGTTTAGTAGAGTGTTAACCAAGGGATGAAAGGCATTCATTTCTGCCGAGGTAGTTTGGCGCTCGAACGCAGTGACAGCGCCAATAGTCCGAGGCTGAAATGATGCCTTTCACCCGAGTTAAACACTCAACTTTTCATTTTGAATACATACATTTGTTTTTTTTTTAAACATGACTAAGTAAGTATGAAATTTTATAGTTAGTATGTATGGTTAGCACTGTTAGCAGCGGCTGCGCCCGCGCATCCCGTGGTAGGCCTATTATTGTTAATAAATCAGTGTGCAAATAGCTACGGCGCGTTTCACTCGTATCCTCATCGACATACCTACCAAGTGGCGACGATGGCTGGTACTTTTGGGTTAATTTCGGTTTTTAATCATGGAGTGGAGAACCTACAAGAATCGGCTGACTCAGTGGTTCATAGCCAACGATATTAATGACGACACAGATAAAGCGGAAGTGAAACGCGCCGTAGCTATTTGCACACTGATTTATTAACAATAATAGGCCTACCGCGGGATGCGCGGGCGCAGCCGCTGCTAACCATACATACTATCCCTCCACCTTTATTTAACAATAAGTACCTTAAAAGTATTTCTTAAAATCTAAATTAAGTCTAGCTTGCCGCGGTGGCAAGGGTTTTAGGGCATTCGTGTCTTGAGGGTCTGAGTTCCCGGGTTGTTGAGGGGTCTGGTCACAGGTTAATTATCACGGCGGCGCAGAAAGAACCGATTTTAATATCGAGGACCAGATATTATATAGAATATATTAACAAAAACAAACTTATCTGGGTAAGAGGAAAAATAACAAATAAACTAGGTCAACGGTTGTATTTAATAGAAGATCAAGAAACATGTAACGTTATAAAAAACATATCAACCAAATTGTTTTATACAAAGGGAAAGAAACCAATTCACCCACTACGGAATGTATGGTGCCCACTACACACATGACGCAGAGCACACAGGAGCCAACCGTATTCCTGCCCGTGCCTGGCCCCGTCGCCTCCACAAGCGTCAGCCAGCCAGTCGTAAGGCCGACCTTGCCGGCGCTTCCAGAGGAACCCAAACACTTGGACACTTTTCATCCTGCAGAGGGAGAAGAGGGTAATAATATATCCACGGAGGGTCAGCGCTCTGAGCAATCCGAGAACGCGGATGACCAACGTGTCTACGCCACCCCGGAGGTCCAGTCCCCTCAACAACCCGGGAACTCAGACCCTCAAGACACGAATGCCCTAAAACCCTTGCCACCGCGGCAAGCTAGACTTAATTTAGATTTTAAGAAATACTTTTAAGGTACTTATTGTTAAATAAAGGTGGAGGGATAGTATGTATGGTTAGCAGCGGCTGCGCCCGCGCATCCCGCGGTAGGCCTATTATTGTTAATAAATCAGTGTGCAAATAGCTACGGCGCGTTTCACTCGTGTCCTCATCGACATACCTACCAATAGTAAATCTTAAGGGTACTTTCAATTAACAATTTAGTCAAAAGTATCGTTATTTATGGAATGGGTAGTTAAATATCAGAATGGAAATTGTATAACAAATCCATTTAAACCCAAATTTCAGTTGCGTGTCGTAAAAAAAATCATAAAATCGTACTTGGAACGTAAAATGCTCTAGTGCAGAAACGTATCATTTTCTGCACACGTTTTAGAATAACAATAACCCTTTTTCAGAGCATGATGAATGAAAAATAACAAAAACAATAACACTGACACGTACTTATAGCTGGTCAACCAAATTTTGTCAGTAAAAAGAGGCGCGAAATTCAAATTTTCTATGGGACGATATCCCTTCGCGCCTACATTTTTCAAATTTGCCGCCTTTTTCTACTGTCAAGATCTCGTTGACCAAGTATAAATGACGGCATTGAGTGCTTCTATTTCACATATGCACCGTCCTGAAAGTAATCCTGGCGGCGCCCATGGAGGTCTTTGTCCAGCAAGAAACTATACTCTGGCACACCCACTTTGTCAGTAGATAAAGGCGGCAAATTTAAAAAATGTAGGCGCAAAGGGTTAACTCCGAAGAGGCTGGGCTTCTTTATAAAATGGTCAAAGCCATCTTACAAATTAGAAATTTGCACTCCAGGAGTGCCGACAGTAGTGAAAACTCAATGACTAGTCCAAAATGTCTGCAGCACTATGTAGTGAAAGTTAGATAGATTTTTGTAGTTTTATTAGAGAGCCACTATGAGGGTGGCATTTGTAAAAACCCTCTATAAATAAATAAAGATTAAAAAAAAACTCCCCGTAGAAAATTTAAATGTCGCGCCATGGTCGCGCCTTTTTCTACTGACAAAGAAGGCGTGTTTGAGTATAGGTTTGCTAGAATATATTTTTGCGATAGTCGTCCTGTTTTGCGTTTTTAAACGGGAGCCGAATAGTTTTTAAAGCACTGCTCAAATGTCACTGTCATTTTAGCGATGTGACGAGTTCACTTTTTTTCAATTCGAATCATTCGAATTGATTCGGCCGCTGATTCGAATTCAAAATCGAGTTGACTCGACTCGACGATTCGCGTGGTTCGCGACAAGGTCACAGGCACAGGCGCGGAGCGAGTTGAGACGGCGAGTTACGCGGCAGTTGTTGTAAAAAGAACCTTCAGGGCACGGAATTAAGGTTTATTTTTGAATGGCCATACTAGCAGTGAACTCGAGTTGGGATACTTGGAATGGCGAATCAAGCGGCAGTTGTTGTAAAATGAACCTTCGGGTCACGGAATTAAGGTTTATTTTTGAATGGTCATAGTACCAATTCGAGTTGAGACGGCGAATCGAGCGGCAGTTGTTGTAAAAAGAGCCTTCGGGCTACAGTATTAAGGTTTATTTTTGAATGGCCTTAGTAGCAGTGTGATAGCGTTGACTCGGCTCGGCGAGTTGTTCGCCGAGTTAGCTAGTGGTCGAGTTGATTCGAATTGCCCATAGTCTTGATTCGAATGAACTCATCTGTAGGCTGATTCGAATTATTCGAATCAGATAACTCGACTCGCCCATCGCTATGTCATTTTTCTTTGAGTTTCGTTTAGCGAACTATAATTATAACCTTAAAAGCTCCAGTCGAATTTAGAAATTAGCTGTTTAATTTCATTGGAAAGTTAACTATTATCTTTATACTTTAAACCAATTTTTGCATAATAATGACTGAGGAAATACAAAAGAAACTTCAGAAGGAGGTGGAGATGATCACCAGCGTCCAAAAAGAATATCATAAGGCGGTTTCCCAGAAACAACAATTAGACAGCCAGTTAAATGAAAATAAAGCGGTCAAGGAGGAACTGTTGCTGCTTAAGAAGGATGCTGAAGTTTACAAGTTAATCGGGCCAGTGTTAGTCAAGCAGGATTTGGAAGAAGCGAAACAGAATGTCGCAAAACGAATGGAGTTTATCACAAAGGAGATCAAGAGAACTGACGGTCACATTTCAGCACTGGAAAACAAGCAGGAAGCACTCCAGGAGAATGTAAATAAATTGAGAAACGATATGGGGAAACTCAAAGTCAAAGCTTGATGATGAATTAACCTGAAACTCCTATAAGTAATGCTATTTCTCTACTCTCCTCTAATATTACGCACTGCAAATGTATTTTATATCGAAATATATGCTTAGTATTAACAATTACTTCCTGGAGTTATAAATTATTACCTTTAGCCTTTAGTGATATTTGTTAATTTTAAGAGCTATTCTCTTCAAGTACGAATTTGGCTGCAATCATGTAGTTCTTCTTTTCATCCTATTACCCTACGTTGGGGTAAGTCTCGAGGAATAGGGAGAAGTCCAGTCATGTTCTTCCACTGACTCCGGTCCTGGGCAGTTTGGGATCTTCCTCTACCCGGTAGAGGAAGATTAGATTATAGAGTCTACCCCATCCCTACTACACTACAATTTCACGAAACCGGCACTAATGTTGACACAAGAGAGCCGGATTACTGGAAGTTAGAGCAAATCTGCATATTATTGATGTTTTTTTAGTATGAAGTAGAAATACATTTTACTACATTTAGATATTTATAAAGAGATTGGAGGGTGAAAATAGTAAATTAGGACATAGAAAGATCATTTGTAACCCAATTTTAGTGCCCGATTACTGGGTATACTGGACCAGTGAAGTGCCGGATTATCGAGATTTCACTGTACACCCCTCTCATATAGTGATGTCCCATTTTATTCATGGGGCCTGGGGTCAATATCAAATAGTATTGTTATTTTGGGCTTGGTTAACCCTTCAGGTGCCATACCTACATCACAGCTATTTGAAGGGTTAATCTTTTACCCTTATTTTTAAACTTACAGACTGTTGTCAATTCTAAAGTGAAGATTCAAGATTGACAATACTTGCTTGGTAAAATCCCACTGTTCTTAAAGCCTAACTGAGGTCACTAAGGCAAAGCTTCCCAAGCTTGGATCACTCACAACAAAATTTTATTAACCCATTGACCGCCACAGTCGGCTGTGGCCGTCATCGAAAAGTCTTGCCACGGCCGCCAACGACGGCTACAGCCGACAACTTCGCCAATGTAATAGGGATTTACGCGGGACTCCGTAAAGTTCAATTTCGCTTAAATAATTGCGATCGCCTGGCGTCGGGAGCACGGCATATTACTTCGCCGTGTGGCGGTTAAAAGGTTAAGAAGATGATTAATCCTTTGAAGCAAATTGTTCATTGTTGGAATGCACAAAGGTTGATATTGGGCTGCATCCGCACGCGTCAGTTGATTTCTTTGGCAGTCAAAGAGTTAACTAAGTGGATATTCACTAGGCGAGGTTGACTTGGAATTGCGCTAGAAGTGTAGGATGATAATAAAATTCAAAATGAATCTATATATATTTTATTGTACTTCCCAAAACATTCACAAATACCTCACAATGGCACTTTCAAGGAATGATATGAAGTTTCTCTTATATCACTATCTATCACATACATTGCCATGGCTTTAGAATACTTTGTCTAAACATCATAAGCAGGGTACCCAATAGCAAACTGTTACTACTGCTTACTGTTACAAATAATTGACAATATATCTAGTTTTAGCTTGCTAGATGAATACCCTGCTTTGTAGTGACTCTTCACTACAGTCAATTACCTAAAAACGCAGTACAAAAATATATTACTGTAAATTATGCAACTTGTTTCAAAGTTTCTACTCCCCATTATCAAATCCTACACAATATTATGTATAATAATACTTCTACAGCAAAAACACTTCATAAAAAAGATATAATTTTACAATGTATATCATATAATTGGCCCCAGTAATATTGTATCACACATCACACATAAATAATATCTATGAAGTTATTTTAAATGTCATGTAAAAATAACTATTTAATACATCGGCATATAAAATCTCCGAAGTAATATATAAGTTTACTTAACCCTACTCTGAACACAAGGAACGCTGCAGAACGGCATCTCCTGCTTGACGACAAAACGGCCACTCAACAGGCTCTTTCCGCACATCCTTCCCGAACATATGAAGCAGTCGGCGTGCCAGTGCATGTTGCTCCACGACACGCCCTGCTGCTCGGGCCCGATGACGCCGCCGCACGCGCGGCAGCGCTCCGCGTAGAACTGGTCGTAGCACGACAAGCATACGGGTAAACCTGTCTTGTCGTCCGGCACATACTTCTTCCCGCCGAGCGGCGCGTCGCAGTGGTAGCAGCAGAAATGTTGCACGTGGAATGCGCGGCCCTCCGCCGCGGTGTACGGCCGCGTGAATATCAGCTCGTCACAGCCCGCGCAGCGCGGGATCTCCAGCACGTTAGCCAAGTCCCGGGCGCAGTAAATCTCGTCTTTGTAGAAAAAGTACACGAGATCCGCCAGCAGCTCGCCACATTTACTACAAGTGAAGCATTGGGGATGCCAGATAGCCTCTTGCCCCGCTCTTTCCGCCTTCACGGCGACTTCGCCGGCGAACATAGACTTCTTGCAACGTTGACACGGCACGCCCTCGTTGTAGAGTTTCCTGTTGAATTCCATCTCGGCGGGGCTCAGAGTCATTTCAGAGAGCTGGTCTATGATTGGATCTATTTGTTCGCCGTATAGGCTGTCTTGCGGTGAGACTTGATAGCTCATGTTGTCGGGAGCGGCGCTGCCGGCGGGAGGGTTGTTCCAGTCTGCGGCCGCGGCCGGCGGCGGCACGCCTCCCGGATAGGTGCTGTAGTTGGGCAGCGGAGGCGGCGGCAAGTCTTCTTCGGACTGGCTCCTAAGATAGTCCCTCAAAGGAGCCGTCTGCTGAGGCTCCACCTGATTAGGTGGTTTAGTAGTTGTAGAATACTGGGGATTGATCTTTGTAGAGCAAATTGTGCCACTATGCTCGGGAGTAGTTGGTTCGTGCTTCCAGCTCCAAATCTCTCCATTGGGTGCAAAAATAGTTCCCTTTTGGAGTCTGCTGTCCAACATCTTGGCGGTGCCCAGAACGTTGTTATTACTGGTCGGCCAGAGCTCCGGCATGGCGTGAGCGCCGAGCGCCTTAGCGAACTCGTTTGTCTCCTCGTTAAACTGAGGATTTTTGTTGTATTCCTCACGGAAGAGCTTGATAGGCTGTAAGTAGACATCGTTTGTGACAGGAATGTTTAAGTCGTTCAGACTTTTAAATAGTTTGTCATAGACAGGGCCATGCTCGATAGCACTTTTGATTCTGTCCGACTCTATGCGCATGACGTTGAGCTTGTCTTTAACGACGTGACTGAGAATTGGACTATTTTTGTAGTCCGGCAAGTTGGCAGCACTGCTGACAACATTTCCTTGTGAGTCAAGAACCAGTTTCTTGTCTGAAGCATTCTTCGGGACGATGTTATACTTCACGCCCCTGGAAACGTTGGATATCTTCAAAGGCAGAGCGTAGGACTTGGTACCCGAGTGAGACTTGCTGTTCTCGACCGAGTAAATTTCGCCGCTTTGAAGAGGGCCCACTCTGACCACGTTACCCATACCGACAACATTTTCTTTGATGCGCGTAATGTATTCCTGAAAAAATTTAATTTTAGGTTTAGTTGTCGAGTACACTTGCAACAGCAAAACCTAAAATTTTCTGCCTAGGAAGACTGCACTCTGAATGTTTGCTATTTTAATTGATATTGCATTGTTTAAAGAACGTTAATACATATTAACATTTACAGAATTGCGGTAAATTACAGCATTGAAGAGCATTATATGGCCTAGTTGGTAGTGACAGCATGTGCCGAGCATGTACATCGAGCTGCAAAATTGCATGGACACATTATTAATGAGTTCATTCATAGTGACATCAGCGGCTGACATAGACTTCTTGCAACATCCACACGGCGGCCCCTCGTAGTAGAATTTCTTGTTGAATTCATCTCTGCAGGGCTCAGAGTCGTTTCAGAGAGCTGGTCAATGAATGGACCTATTTGTTCGCCATATATAGCTGGTCAAGCAAATCTTGTCAGTAAAAAAGGTGCGGAATTCAAATTTTCTACGTGTCGATATCCCTTCGCGCCCACCGTTTTAAATTTGCCGCCTTTTTCTACTGGGAAGATCTGCTTGACCAAGTATAGTTTGCTTCGATCAAGACGGGCTTCCGACACGGAAGGGATAGGCCCAAGCGATATCTTGACATTCAAATCATTCTGCCATTTTTCGCGGGGGGGGGGGGGGGGGGGGAACGTGCACACAGTCGCACTTCTCACACACTTACATACAAAATCTAATCTGTAATGACGACACAAATACATAGAAAATGACACCCTACACAGACAAATCTTGCACACCTCGATCTGTTTTTGTGTACGGACGAGTCACAAGTGACACAACACGCACACTAACACATTTTCGTCAAAGAATTTTATCGTTTTCTGAGAGATGAGAAGTCGGATTTGTCGCTCGACCGATCCGCAATTTGTACTGGGCGAGAAAAATCGATAAATCCAGCAATTACATGAGACTAAAATATAATAATTGTGTTTAAATGTAATTAAACGTATGACATGTAAAAAAAATATTACATGTGAAATGTAACCACCTTCTTTTTGTAAATTTGATGTCCCCGACCTCTTTTTACAACAAAAAACAGAGCAATTAGGCATTTTTTCTGCTGCTGTGTTCACTCGCGCGTCTGGACTCGGTCTAGTTTAAAATCCGCAACTATTATTACCCGCGCTAGATCAGTTGATCTTGTACCTAGGCAGAGGGGAAATAGTGCGAATGCCGCATCCCTTCCGTGTTGATCGAAGATAGTTTGCATACTGACCGTGTGCTCCGACTTCTCCTGGTCGGTGGCGTGGTTGCGGATGGCGGGCGCCACGTCGTGGGGCGGCAGCTGCGTGCGGAGCTGCGCGCGGCGCCGGCGAGCGGCGGCCGACCCGGACACCGGCGCCAGGGAGCCCAGGCACGACATGTACTCCGACACCTTAACGCACATGGTGATCCAATAAGACTTAAGAGTAAGGGTCGGCTGCACCAAACTGTTAGTCATCGTTAAAGAGTTCGCTAAATTCTATGACGGCGCGCCGGGTGACGTTGATCAGCATGTCAAGTGCGGATGGTGCAACTCTGGCACTAAAAGGTGAATGCTGCTTCACTGAACTGAAGCTTAAAATTTATATATGTCGGCGGGCGATCGTAAGATCAGGCAGATCGTAATGTTCCTGTGTAATGTTTTCACGATAGTGACATAAACCAATATATAGGTAGGATAGGTTCGTTAGGTTGCTTTAGATGCCCGAAGTGCAAGCTGTCCAGAAATAGGAGCCCCGCGTAGCGGGGCTCCGTCGACTCAGGGAACGGGTCAAAGATTTTCACGTTTCACGATATGCCTAGGAATTTCACGACATGCCTGAGCTTACGATAGGCCGCCGACATATATATATATTTTTTATACAAATAAACACGCACATTACGATCGCGGTCCTTCCGCGCACTACGCGCGCATCGGAATTGGGCTTCTATCAGCTTAATGTATGAAATCTAGAAGAGCACCATCTATAATTGGCTTTCCCTGGCCTTCGCCATTATCACAGCCTTTTAATATATCATAATATACCATACCATCAGCTCTCCATTTTAACAATACGAAGTGCATTATTTCGTTCATAAATTATTCATAAAAATTATTGCAACTTCGATTTTATAAGCCTTTTATTCTCTAGGCGCTCTTTATAGGCCTCGGGCGGTCTAGCATGAGTTGCGTTCTCCATACTTGAAGTTGCGCAAGATGTATGAAGTCGCACGCGAGAATGCAACTCATGCTAGACCGCCTGAGCGCGCGGTTAGGGGATAATATTGTATATATGTACATATATGTTATTATAGAATTATACTAAATTCTAAGATATGCTCAGAATCACAGATATGATATGACTAGGTACTTCCATTCCATTGATAAGGACGAATAAATATCAACATCATCTCGAATCTACGTCAAAGTTACTGATATATTATTTTATTATCAGCATTGGATGCCCTGAAACTCCTGAAAATAATTGTTAAGGTATTTATAATTTTATAACAAGTATGAAGCGATATAGCATCCCATGAGCTGTCCTATACAAACACATTTTATTTAAGCTTGGCATTTTATTACTTATTTAGCTTGGTCAGTCACAGAAAAAAATGCTCCTATCCTATTCCATGAAATGTAAAATATGATATTGCCATCATCCATCACCAATTTTAATATATTTATACTAAGATTAGAGGGAACATACCAACTCGGTAGAAGCATTTGGTGGCACCCAGTCAAGTTTAACAGGCTTGTCTGTCACTCCACGAATCTTTATAAGGGGCACTGCAAAAAAAAACAATGACAATAAATGGGTTATTCCCACTAGTTACCACCAAGTTTTTACCAGTGGTAACTACTGGGATTTTTTTTTCCCACCTTTTACCACTGGTAACTCCTGGGAAAAAAAATTCCCACTAGTTACCACCAACTCGGCTTGGTGGTAACCAGGGATGTTGCGAACATCCGCATCCGCATCCGCAACCGCGGAACTTCCGCATTATTTTCAACATCCGCATCTGCATCCGCAAAAAATCGATGCGGAGCTTATGCGGATGCGGATGTCGAACAAGTCAGTACAGGAACGTCTTAGCGGCGGCGTAAGTGCTAGGTAATTTCGTCATTACCTATAACGAAATCGTCTAGATCCAGAAAAGTCTGCCAAGTTAATGTTTATTACATAGGTACGAGTATAACGCACCTATATTCTTGCACAAATACTAAACGTTTCGTTTTTTTTTTAATAAAAAGATACTAAAAATGTAATAATTGACGTTTTCTAAGTACCTAATCTTGACATCCGCATCCGCATCCGCATCCGCGGATGTGAGCCTTTAAATATCCGCATCCGCGGATGTCAAAAAATCTGCATCCGCAACATCCCTGGTGGTAACTACTGGGAATTTTTATTCCCAGTAGTTACCACTGGTAAAAGGTGGGAATTTTTTTTCCCAGTAGTTACCACCAAAATATTGTTAGAATTCAATACTAATAAAAACACAGTATAAATAGTGTAGTATAAATGTAGCGTGCTGTAATAAATAATTATGTGTCAGTTAGTGATTCAGTAAACTGCTTTGATTTAATTTCATTTCTTTTTAATTTCAATTAATTTATTTATATTTTGCTACAAAATGACATTGTATAGTTTATAGAGCATAATACTAACAATATTTTATAAGGCATAGTCGTAAGTACTAACAAAAAAATGATCCCTGATGGTCCTTAAATAAATGAATTTATTATTTATTTATTATTATCATTTAAAAGCTGTTTAAAAGTGATCAAAACTATTAAAACAGTTTTACCGGTATAAGTGTAAACACTAAAATAGAAGAGTCTCATTCTAGTTAAGTAGAAATTAACTTATTATCCGGATTAAATTTATCTTATTAACTGTAAATTGAATTACATATTTATTCAAAGGAACAAACAAATCAGTCAAAAACCGACAGAACTGATTTCGTATTATTATTTACAGCTACTTCATTTCGTTTTATTATAAGTATTATAACACGTCGCAGAGCTGGAATATGTAGGTATTAATAATTTGTAGTCAGGCTAAATAAGTAAAGGGCATGGTTGTTATTAAAACCGCTTAGGGCTTAGGGCGCGCTTCGGATGGGCTGACTGCTCGGACTAACCAGCGTAGGCTCGCATTCCAATTACGCTCGGGTAATACATCGCTCGGTCATGTTACGCTGGTTGGCTAGATTGCTTAAACACCCACGGTTGCGGGATAGTAATAACACTCTACCAGAGGGGCATCAGGTACTATTCGTACACTTCTTTTTTTGTATTTAACTTTTATTCTTTTGGAAAATATGTTTATTGGAAGAACGTGTAAGTAATTAATATCGCATAAAACAACTTTAAATGGAATACGACGAAGGGGCAAGAGTTCGTCAGGCTAAAAGCAAAAATCAGAAAAGGAGTAAAATAATAATTATGTACTCTGATTCTGATGGCGATGGCGTGAATGAGACTCTTCTATTTTAGTGTTAACACTTATACCGGTAAAACTGTTTTAATATGTTTGATCACTCTTAAAGCAGTTTACTGAATCACTAATTGACACATAATTATTTATTACAGCACGCTACATTTCTGCCGTGTCAAGCCAAACTCACGTATCTTTGAAATGGCCATTTCGAGAAAAACGATGTTAAAGTTTAAAACAAAGAACTTATCATTACTTACAAAATTATGGTCCGTTTTTTGAATTTTTTATATAATATGAATAAAAAGTACAAGAACAACCGGCAAGACGTATTTAAAACTAAAATTTTATTTATATAAATTAGTTATGCCAATTAAAAAATATGGACGGTTTAAAATTGCATACATTTTAAGTTACGCGAAATGCAGTATCTATAGATGCGGTAATATGGCGTTGGTCTTTACTCCGTTGGCAGCACTACAGATATGGACGGTGTTATGCCGATCTCCAGTATCTTCAGTATAGTGCTTTGAAATCACATAGGTCGAATTTTTCGAAAAGTAGTTTAATTAATAAAGTAGTAATGAACATAATGAATGGTAAATTCTGTTTGAAACAAAAAAATGGTCACCAAACCTCTAGGGACCTCTATAACAAACTTAGTACTTAATCTGTAATTTCAACATAATTTTTGATATCCTTTTCTTTGGAACATAAAAAATCATAATTTGCCATTAACCTGTCATATCCCAAGGGCTCAAATATGAGCCGTAAATAAATTTTCCAGATTTCCCACGATTTTCAAAACCTCCCACTTCAACTCCCAGTAGCTCAAATGGGAGCCATACTGGGAGACAACAACAAATTTAAGTTTTCGGGTCGCGGGATCGGGCAGGTTAAGCCTTCATGATTATTTTTTATATTTTACTCTTATATAAACATATCCTCTGTTAGTTGTAAACATATTAGTGGATAAACTAATTGTTATCAGATTATCATCTCTTTTAATCATAAAAATAATAATTTGGTAACTAAAGCCTCACTATCCATGCAATATCTAGTTATGTCTTTTTATCATACTATTATAGAAACAATCAAAAGATACCTCAAATTGGCGTAACTTACACACGCTGCGCTCGCGACGCGAAGATTAGCTGTTAGGACAACAGGTACTCTAAGTCAACACATATGTGTAAAGTACCTAACATTTTTTTAATGTAACTACTTACTGGAAGCTTTCTTGGGCTTGGCCGTCCCTAGGAGCTCAAACTGCGCCCAGCCAGAGAGGTCATCGTCCTGGACGTCGTGCACGTCTTTACTGCAGTGGCACGAGCGGCACACCTTGCGCCAGAAGTGCAAGTCTAGGCCAGGGCATGATGGACCTGGCAAAACATTTATTTTATTTGATAGCAGCCACTTAAACATAAAAGGGTACGAAACGAACATAGCCAACAGTAATTTAATTAACACGTAACCAACCAAGAATATGTAAATAGAATGCAACATTGTAAGTGACTCCCAAGCTTACCACAAGAATTACAAGGAGCACCGGCGCCGCTATCGTGCCCGAGCCGGGCTTTGCTCAGCTTCTCACGTTGGCTCTCAAGTTTCGATAACCAAGCCGGCGCTTCAGGAGTTTCTACACATGACTCACTCATCTGAAAACAGAAACTTCTTTGTCCAATATCCAAATAAAAAACACTTAATGTGAGGAACACAATAATCACCGTAAATACATACGTTTTCAGAATTAAGTTACATTTGATTTCAGGCACGTGACCGTCGGAGCAACAGTTTGAAATTAATTATTCCGCAAAATAATCTACAGTAATCTACAAAGAAGATTGACAGCACGCAGTAACTTCTAGCGATTGACAGATAACAATACAGATAAAAGGTAGTTTGACGTTCAAGTAGTGGTCCACGAGCCAGGCGCAAATTTCGTCAGTCATCGCCTCCCGGGTGAAAACTCGTATACTGGTTAACGGCCATATATGATGAACCCTCGTGGACGTCAGCTGCCGCTACGTTGGTGGGTTGAGGAATGGCAGCCACCGAAACACGTAAAAAAAAAATTTTTTTTCAGTCATCGCCTCCCGTTTGATACTTAGTCAGATGAAAGTTTAGGTGCTATTGTTAATAAAAACAATCGTCAGCCGGTTGTATCGCGGTGGAATCACCGTCAGCTGTACACATGAACATGTAAAAAAAAAATTTTTTTTCAGTCATCGCCTCCCGCTTGATACTTTGTCAGATGATAGTTTAGGTGCTATTGTTAATAAAACAAATCGTCAGCCGGTTGTATCGCGGTGGAATCACCGTCAGCTGGTCACATGAACATGTAAAAAAAATTTTTTTTTTCAGTCATCCCCTCCCGCTTGATATTTTGTCAGATGATAGTTTAGGTGCTATTGTTAATAAAACAAATCGTCAGCCGGTTGTATCGCGGTGGAATCACCGTCAGCTGGTCACATGAACATGTAAAAAAAAAATATTTTTTCAGTCATCGCCTCCCGCTTGATACTTTGTCAGATGATAGTTTAGGTGATATTGTTAATAAAAAAAATCGTCAGCCGGTTGTATCGCGGTGGAATCACCGTCAGCTGGTCACATGAATTTATAAAACAAATAAATAAATACAATCTAAAATTTAAAATAATTGGTTTCAGTCATCGCCTCCCGTTTGATACTTTGCCAGATGATAGTTTAGGTGCTATTATTAATAAAAAGAATCGTCAGCCGGTTGTATCGCGGTGGAATCACCATCAGCTGGTCACATGAACATGTAAAAAAAAATTTTTTTTTCAGTCATCGCCTCCCGCTTGATACTTTGTCAGATGATAGTTTAGGTGCTATTGTTAATAAAACAAATCGTCAGCCGGTTGTATCGCGGTGGAATCACCGTCAGCTGGTCACATGAACATGTAAAAAAAAAATATTTTTTCAGTCATCGCCTCCCGCTTGATACTTTGTCAGATGATAGTTTAGGTGCTATTATTAATAAAAAGAATCGTCAGCCGGTTGTATCGCGGTGGAATCACCGTCAGCTGGTCACATGAACATGTAAAAAAAAAATATTTTTTCAGTCATCGCCTCCCGCTTGATACTTTGTCGGATGATAGTTTAGGTGCTATTGTTAATAAAAGAGATCGTCAGCCGGTTGTATCGCGGTGGAATCACCGTCAGCTGGTCACATGAACATTTTTTTTACATGTTCATGTGACCAGCTGACGGTGATTCCACCGCGATACAACCGGCTGACGATTATTTTTATTAACAATAGCACCTAAACTATCATCTGACAAAGTATCAAGCGGGAGGCGATGACTGAAAAAAAAAAAATTTTTTACATGTTCATGTGACCAGCTGACGGTGATTCCACCGCGATACAACCGGCTGACGATTTTTTTTATTAACAATAGCACCTAAACTATCATCTGACAAAGTATCAAGCGGGAGGCGATGACTGAAAAAAAAAATTTTTTTTACATGTTCATGTGACCAGCTGACGGTGATTCCACCGCGATACAACCGGCTGACGATGTTTTTTATTAACAATAGCACCTAAACTATCATCTGACAAAGTATCAAGCGGGAGGCGATGACTGAAAAAAAATTTTTTTTTTACATGTTCATGTGACCAGCTGACGGTGTTTCCACCGCGATACAACCGGCTGACGATTTTTTTTATTAACAATAGCACCTAAACTATCATCTGGCAAAGTATCAAACGGGAGGCGATGACTGAAAATATTTTTTTTTTTACGTGTTTCGGTTGCTGCCATTCCTCAACCCACCAACGGAGCGGCAGCTGACGTCCACGAGGATTCATCATACGTAGCCGTTAACCATTATAGGAATTATCGCCTGGGAGGCGATTGGTCATGGAAACCTGTTCGTGGCTCGCGGTCTATAGTGCACTAACTGAGAGTAGAACAAAATCATAACAAAATCGAGTACCAGGTTAGCCAACTTATACATTTTTATTTTCAAGGCCTCTACAAACATTTGCGATAATAGTAATAACACACTATCGCACCGCATCGCGACCTTGGTGTGTCGCACCCATGAATCTAGTATTAAACTGGATTGGGCATGAGTGGTGGGGATAACTGACAGAACGGGATAGTCTTATGTATCTTTCAGTAGGAGTAGCAGCGAAAGCGCTATTATTGTTTGACCTTGTCACAGTCTCACATTTTTTTTATTCCCCACCATAAATTAGTATGGATTATGGTGGGCAACAAATAAATTCGACCAATCATAGCGTCGCATTGCGTATATTTTGTCCCTCATGGAGGCACGCGTAGACCACTTCTATAGGATGCTACCTTCTATGGTTGCACCCATACGTGATTGCGAGAAAGAGATATCTGTTTCTCGCTCTCACTTATGGGCCATTTGTTGTAAGGTCTCTAGAAGTCTTTACGGTTGGCAGTATGTATTTCATTTCATTTTTTTCATATATTCTTCAGATTACCATAGACAAATACAAAAGTTGCTTAATCTGCAGTCATGTCATTAAATCCACAGATTACAGAAATCATGATGTCCAGCCATAATCCATCTTTGCTGTGAATGTGAATGCGTTTCCTTTCCTTCCCAAAAAGTGAGGTTTATCCCTATTTATAGATTTTGTATAAGTTTTGGTGTGTTATAGTTTTCCGTTTGTGATAATTCGTAAAAAACTTAAGGAGAAGGTAAATAGTAATACATTTAATGTTTCTTATTGAAATGACTCATAGTTTGTGTCTGGTACGATTTATGTATTTTCTTCGTAGATGTCTTCAGGAAGACCAATCAAGTGCGTGGTTGTCGGTGATGGCACTGTCGGAAAGACGTGCATGCTTATATCGTACACGACAGACAGTTTTCCTGGTGAATATGTACCCACAGTGTAAGTATCAATGATAATCATATTGGAATTTTACGAAAAGTAAATAATGGACATCTGTTGTTGCTTCGCATTTTATTTTAAATGTTCTACGACAAGTGAATATATCTAGAACAACTAAAAGTTAAATGAAAGACCAGTTATTATGAATATATAATACTTAGCCTCAGGAATTTTGTTTGATATCTCAAACATTGTATGTGACACCTAGCTATGTTCAATGTTTACAAACCTCACTGTCATAGTTGAATAACTACCTTAACTAGTTGAATAATTCTACCTTTTGGTTCACTATCCCACCAACAGTTTTGTGACTGGAAATAAAATGATCCTAAAGCAGTGGTTCCTAACCTGGGGGTAATTACCCCCGTGGGGGTAAAACTGGTATTTTACGGGGGTAATAAGCTAACCTAATATAACAATACAACAAATGTACACGTTTTATTTTTTTATTACCATTGGGAGGAGGAGTAAAATCTGGTTCCCTAGTTAGTCATAGGGGTGACCGGACTGAAAAGGTTAGGAACCACTGTCCTAAAGTATATTCAAATGCATGGAAATTAATATCTAAGATAGCACCAACTTTCTCAAAATTATTGCCAGGTTGGCTCATTACATTTGAGATTTGTTCTCGGCATTTAATTATTATAATGAGTAAAACCTGTAATTATCAGTTTTATTAAATTTCCAGCACATTCAGAATTAGTTATCATTAGCCTCAATTTATGTAGGACATTGTCATTGCATATCCTTGTAAGGCCCCATGTGTTATATTCCATTTTTGATAATATTTATTTGAATTTTAGTTGAAAACTAATTAGTTACTGTTGGTGTACATTAAATTTTAAAATACATTCAACCTAATCTATAATAACAAGATTCAAGTTTCCCAAGCAAGCATTTAACATTTTAATTTCATATAAAGCCCCGTCTCCATATCGCGCGGCAAGCTATCGAACATTGGCTCGCGCGGCTGCCTAGTCTAGTTCTTTTTCTACTGCCAATTAATCTTCTAATTTTTCTGTTTTCCTTTAAACAAACAGTAAAGTAAGTAATGTTTGTTTGCACATATTACATCCCACAATATATATTATACTCTATTCACAGATTTGACAACTATTCAGCACCAATGGTGGTGGACGGAGTAGCAGTCTCTCTAGGCCTGTGGGACACAGCGGGGCAGGAGGATTATGACAGACTTAGGCCTTTAAGCTACCCACAGACTGATGTCTTCCTCATATGCTTTAGTGTCACAAGGTAACTCATACTAAGACTTGTTTAAGGTAAACTTAAGTTAACCCTTTGTGTAACAAACTTCCGAAACAGGTATGTCTTTTTGAAATGTAATTAATTCCAACTTCTCTAGAATGATTCAAAATCTGTTTTTTTTTTAAATATATTTTTTGTGATAACGAAAGGCTTGCAAAACTGTTTTCATTGTACAATCGAGTTTGAATCTTATTCAAATGGAATTCCCGAGGGTCTACAGCAGCGGTCGGCAACCCGCGGCCCGCGGGCAGCATGCGGCCCGTGAACCTGTCACTTGCGGCCCGCGAGCCTCAATGGCTATTTTGTATGTAATATTGACAAACGACATGTCTGATAAAGTCATAAATATTAACAAAGTGCGGCCCGCGTCAACTTCGTTAACTACTATGTGGCCCTTGGCTGCTAAAAGGTTGCCGACCGCTGGTCTACAGTATGGGGTTCTTAAAAAAAGGAGTGTACAGGTTTTTAAAGCACCAACTACACTGACTGCTTACCATCAGGCGGGCATAATACAGACATTTGTTGAATTGTTTACTTCCTCAACTTAGTTGTTAAGAATTAGCTCAGTCATTTCAATAACAATTGCAACAACAGTTGTTTACTAATTAGATTTGTCTCATCTCTAATACAATGACTCATTGTTAGGTATGACTGGTATGTGGTATGAGGTCAACTAATAGAATGTTTTCTATTTCAGTCCGTCATCATACGAAAATGTTACTTCCAAATGGTATCCAGAAATTAAACACCACTGCCCGGATGCACCTATTATTTTAGTTGGTGAGTTAAAAAATTATAATTTCTAGGTATGTATTGTATGAGCCGTGTATATTTTACCTACTTATAATTTTTCACATACAATTTACAAAAACCTAATAATAAGCAGACAAAGACACCTAAATCATAACACTTCCAGCACATTTATTTTACTTGGTTAAATATATGCCATTGTCACACCATAGCAGAATCATGGACTATGTAATCTTAGTAAATGTTTAATTTACGACATTTATGCAGACAGAAAACAGACGATTTTTACAGCATATTTACGAAAAAAATCGTGTGAACCCTGGTAAAAATCCGCTAAACTAAGCCTAGTCGTTCATTGAATAACGTTGCTTACATCACCCATGTAGAGCTTAAGCGCTTAGGTTAGCCAAATAAAGGTATTAGACAGAACCCCTTTCAAAACGCTTAGACATTTTCCGTTGCTCTGTATTTGTAGTAACTTAAGCCTCATTCATATTCCAGGTACAAAGATCGACTTGCGAGATGACCGCGAGACGCTTAGCCTGCTGTCCGAGCAGGGCATGTCACCACTGAAGCGAGAACAGGGACAGAAGCTGGCAAACAAAATTAGGGCCGTCAAGTACATGGAGTGCTCGGCGCTAACACAACGCGGGCTCAAACAGGTTAGTTACCTACTCACAATCAGATCAATTGTTACCCACACACTCGTAATCTGAAGATTCTGAAGGCCTATCCTTATATAGACCGGGATATGAACCGTGAATATCGGGAGCTCGAAAACAATGGTGGACTACACATCGCTGGAGGCTCGGAGGAATATCTACCTAATTAAATATTTCCTTCGGCTTATACGGGGAACACTAACTAATCCTGCCCTACTCTCCCTGGTAGCAATTAGGGTGCCTCAGGCCTCCACCAAGCTATTACGCGCTCGCAGCCGCGGCTTCTTTGCCGTCCCGCCGGCCAGGACGCGTGCTCTCTCTTTCTCCCCACTACATCAAGCGATGACGCAATTAAATTGCATCTTGAACAGCGATAGCCAACTTGACATATTTTACACCTCTGAAAACCAATTTCTGACAGTATCCAACCGCTACCTTGAGTCAATAGTGGCGAAAAGTTCCATAGTCTAATAGAATTAACATTAATTTCTGACATTTTGCTCCTGGACCTGTTTTTTATTTAATTTATAGTAATTTATGGTAATTAATTTTTATTGCAATTGTAATTAGTTTTATCCCCCATATAATATATTGTAATTTAATCCATCTTAATTGAGTACCTGTCTGCATGTTAGACTTAAGTAACTCAACACCGATTAGTACGTAAGGTTTAACTGTTAGTACTAATTGTAAATAAAATAAACAAATAAACAAATAAACAATACCAAAGGTGATCACGGTATGGTATATATCCCGATCTATATAAGTCTAGTGAAACTAACCGTGAATCATTCAAAACGATTATTCTGAAGGCCTACTGAAATTTCGTTATTTGCCACCACTACCTATCGAAACACTTCGGTCATTCTTCTATCTATTGTCAATCTGTATCGTATTATATCTCTATATAAAAGAGCGATAGAAGGTCAATAGACGAATGCACGAATGCAGTGGTTCGCGATAGGCCTCTGATCTTTGTGCAGCAGCTTACGAACGTGAGCTGAAACAAGGCAGACCCTCAAATTTCTGTTATACTCGTGTTTATTCAACTAGTTCACGATTAGGGTTGTTAAATACGTGCAGGGCTTGACATTAACGCAGCGCGGGCTTTAGTGTTAGAATATATATATATACTTTACTCATTTGATGGATTTAATTAGGTATTAGGTAGGCGTTAAGAAATAAACAGGTGAAGGTAGCCTTATCTATATTACATTATACAGTCGGTCAGTATGGGAAAATCTGAAACTATAAGACATACGACGATCTCTTCTTAGGAACCATGTCATCGATTTTAGTAACAAGAAAAACTGCATTCATACATTAAAAAAAATGTGTACTCAGCTCGAGAATCGAACCCGGACGTTTTGAAAAAAAATATCTAAAATTATTTCTATTTAGATATCGATTGTGTAGGTCTTAAGCAGTAAATGTTACTATGAAACATGATGTCTGAAATGAATAAAATGCATTGTAATCATATCCTTTAATTTATTTTAGTATGTTTTCGAAATGGCCACCATTTTTTTTCAATACATTTTACATAAAAAAAATTTAAATGTATGAATGCAGTTTTTCTTGTTACTAAAATCGATGACATGGTTCCTAAGAAGAGATCGTCGTATGTCTTATAGTTTCAGATTTTCCCATACTGACCGATCTAAATGGGCCACCCTGTATATTCTAATTCCAAACAAATCCACTAAGTTTAAACTTTCCTATGAAAACGGAGTGAAACACTTTCCGCCCCGTCGCCAGCCCCGCCGCCCCGATGTTCACTATCAGCGGCATCAGGTGGTCGGCTTCACCCTCCAGGTGCGCTTCCTTCGCCCCTCTCTCCTCCTCCCACCTCAAAATCCTCCTCAAATCGTCACCCGTACACACCTCTGTCAAATACTCATCGAACTCCTCATTGACTATGACCCCGTCACTATCAATTACGGCTTTACGAAATTCCGCCATGTTGTGGTAAGACATCCCGGAGCCGATTACCGCGACGCCCTGGTCACGAAACTGACGTAGAACTCGTCCTAGCTCGAAGTGCTGCGAGGCGTTCTGGCTCTTTAATATAGAGACTTGAAGGATTGGGATTCGCGCGGCGGGGTCCGCGAGCATCATAGGGATGAACGTCCCGTGGTCCCATCCGCGAACCGGATCCAATGCTGCTGGAATACCGGCGCGCGTAAACGCTGCGTGTACGCTGCGTGCCAACTTTGGCGCGCCGGGCGCCTTGTGTTTCCACTCGTAACTCACCGCCGGGAAGTTGCTGTAATCGTACACCATCCCGTGCCGCTCGCCTGACGATATCGTCACTACATCCTCTTCTCTATGCGCTGTCACCACTATCACTGCTTCTGTGCGATCAAAGTCCATATGATTCGACACATTTCTTAGAAAATCACCTATTTCTTTATTGTGCTTCTCCCCTAGTACTGGCAATGGGCCGCCTCCGTGATTCAAGAACAAGGAAGGCGCTTTATAAGATTTTGTAATATCACTGGAACACGCCATTCCTGCAATTGTTAATAATAATATCGATAGCTTCATTGCCTTCGTTATTCGTCCTTAACGTGTGATTATATTGTGGGCCATAAGTGTAGCACCTCCTTATATAAGCTATTGGACACTTTTACAAAAGCAGTGTATCTTCTCATGATGCCGTGACCCAAATAGAGCTCTACTCCATCAAATTAAAGTTTATTTTGGAGTAAAACGCAGAAGTTGAACATTTGACCTCAAAAGTTATCTTATCTGATTTATTGGGCTCATTTAGACTTTGCGAGAACTCGCATGCAAGTTTAGTTACAGTAGACCCAAACCAAACGGACGACAGGGGTCATATTCATATCTCTATCTCTCTCATATTACCTTCGCCCACTCGAGCATGAATGAGAAGTTTTACGACCCCAGTCGTCCGTTTGGTTTGTCTACTATAGACTATAGATGACTATAGTTAGATTGCGGACTATTGCGGTGACATCCTTAATTCAGCTGACTGAGCATATGCCGCAATGTAATGAAACTCGTATGCGAGTTCTCGCACCGTCTAAATGAGCCCATAGTATGTTCATTGTAAGATTGTGCTTTAAATGCATATGTTTACCATGCCTTTAATATAATCAATACCTACTTTGTTATCTGTATGCAATTTGACTTAAGGTTACATATTCATATACTTTATTTGTATTGATCATACATTGTCACAGACGCGTTATTTACATTATTATATACAATATATACAATTAAAATTAAAATTAGGTATCATTGTAAATATTAGAAAAATAAACATAATTAAATTGACAATAGACTATACCCCGTTCCAATACGTTAGGAATAATAATACTAGCTTTCCATTTAACATTAATTAGCCTTCCATGAATTCCTTGACCGAATAAAACGCCTTTTGGATCAGGAAACACTTGAGTTTTTTTTATAAAAATGAGATCTGAGGCAATATCCTTTATATCAGACCTGTTGTAGATGCGTGGGCCTATAATTTGGGAAAAGTTACCTGTTTTCGCTAGTCTGTGTCTAGGAATTACAAGTGCCTGCGTTCGTCTTGACGACTCACGCGTAGAGGTAGAAAAGTGTTTCCTACTCCGCCGGATTACTTTTCCTCATACATTCGGATAGCGTCTGCACACTCTGCACCAGCGTTACTGGTGGTACTATTTATGCAAACCTAGATATACCTATAGTTATTTGTCGTTATATTTGTTGCAGGTGTTCGACGAGGCCGTGCGCGCGGTCCTGCGGCCGGAACCTCAGAAGAGGCATCAGCGGAAGTGTCTGATCATGTAAATATGCTGTGACAGCATCAGTGCTGTGACGTGACAGCAGTTGAATCTCCAACAGTAATAATCTGTTTCTACACCGGTCACTTGCTCACCATCCGTTAAATAAAGTGTCATTCTATGGAACTTGCTAATTATGTAAAAGTCGCTAGTAAATTGACATTTAGAGTCAATTTTAATATGGCGGTTGGTTTACATAGATAGCAAGTTCCATAGAATGACATGGTAGTTGCTCATTCGCGAATACTCTCTTAGCTGGTAAATTAACTGCAAATCTCAAAATGCTCTCTGGAATCGGCGCTGTTTCCTTCTCAGATTAAGAAATGGCGGACATATAAAACTTTTCATAAACAGTCGAAATCTATTTCAGTATTCGTATTGGTTACCAATACGAATGGATCAGTATTCAAAATTTGAAATATAACCGCTGTTTGAATTATTATTTATTAGACAGATTTCGTTCGCAAACGATATTTCATGCTCCAATACAGCGACTAACATTTAGCTTTCCTACCTCTCTATTGAGAAATATTTAATGAAAACTGGCTTAGTGATATTTTGTGTTTATTACTAAACTAGCGACCCGCCCCGGCTTCGCACGGGTAGTTCAACGAATTTACACAAAACCTTTACAAATTATACACCAAAACTTTCCTCAAGAATCATTGTATTCATAGGTGAAAACCGAATGAAAATCTGTACAGTCGTTTTTGGGTTTATCACGAACATACAGACAGACGCGGCAGGGGACTTTGTTTTATACTATGTATTGATTAAAAATAAAATGCTGGTTTTAATGAGAGCATTTTCAGTAAAAAACTCTGTATAGGTAATTACCAAATATGACAAATGTATGCCAATAAAATATGATATTATACTTCCTTCAGCAATTTCTTTGAAATTGTATCAGTACCGCTCCCTTTTAAATGTGCCATAGACAACATTCAACTTTTTTTATACATGTGATATTCGGATCATCACAATTTACGAGTATATATTGCTGCAGAAGCAAGCAAATGGTTATGCCAAAGATTTATGAATAGATATAAGTGTCAGTAAATACGTGTAGATATTATTGTAAAGAATCTCCAACGGTTAGAAACATATTGTTACTGTTAAGAATAAAATGAATACTATTATTTTTGTACATGCAACCTCGATAGGAAGCTTTGAGATATTATATTCTTATGCGACTTCTGAACAAGGACTGACCTTAGACGCTAGTTATATTGACATACTCAATTATATGTCCAATAATTTAGTTGCGAAAAGATTTCTATAGGACGCTAAGCATGAAGAATTTTGAACATTGAACCGCCTGTTCCTATCCCTGTCGCACGCGTATAATTATATTGATGTCCCGCTCGCACAGTGACATTGACCGCCGGCATTCGCGGGAAAGCAATATACCTAATTACACGCTTGCGATAGAGATAGAAACACTCGGGTCTATGTACGAATTTTTTCGTACTTAGCGTCCTTACTGTATAAGTAAGCATTTATATTTGTATGAGTTTGAAGAAATATATTTGTTGTGGTTATTTAGGAACGTATCTTATGCTTTATAAAATAATCTATAGCTTTAGTAGCTAACAGTTTGTACGGGCGTGCTCGAAATAACCTATAGGTATGTCTTTTGATACGTATTTTCATTTTGACTTAGTATTTTTACTATTGACAGTATACATTGCAGCTATTTAAGTGTTTATCTGTTTGGTTGTTTGTAAGCGAGATTAAAGTATCGGCGGTAACTTGAACTTGGGATCAAGTGTAGGTGGGTGGATGAACTTTTTTGTTATTCTGTCCCGTTATCTAGGGGACAATAGTGACACAGTTTGTTAGAAAAATGTATAATGTTTAACGCTTAGTCACCTACAGTGCCTAGCCACTAAGGCTGCCTGTCCACTGAAGCGGAGCGGTGAGCGCGATAATAATCCACCAATAGCGCAGAGCAGCGGAGATTTAATTAAATTCTATTGGTGAATTTTAATAATTACCACAAAAATGCATGTTTTTAGTAACGAGTGTAAAAAAAAGTTTGTTCACCCATGTACATAAGGTGGAAAAAGGATCTTAGCATTGCTGTAAGGTCCCTTTTTCACCTTATCACGAGGTACAGTACGGTCCTATTTGCAAGGGCATGACGCATTATAAGAGATACCATTTGGAAATTAACTTAAATCGATGTTTCCCCAGAGTTTAATTGAATAACATCAATGCTACTATAAGTAATATTTGAAATGTATGAAACTGTATAACAATTAGTATTAATGTAGACAGTTGTATCCTACTCAGTTATTTTTTTAGTATTTTATATACAAAAAAAATGATACATTTACCCAGACATTCTAGCAGCATCAACGTCAAATATATGCAAACAATTTTGCACCTTACTCCCTTGTAAAAAGGCGAGAATTGTATACTTATCTTTGAAGTCGACGTAGCTGAAAGTGAGCATATTTAATCCGTCTGCGGAAGGCCTAGAGCATGTTAAGACAAACCCTGAACACACGTCGCTCAAGCGCTTTTGACACCATAAAAGCACTCGCTAACGACAGTCAATGCATGGCAAGACAAAGTTTCCATTATATGCCATCTAGACGGTTCAAGGACTTGCAACGTCTAAATAGGATATAAAACTTACGAAGACAGCTATATATGGGTATATAAAGCTTGTCAAAAAAGGGCCTAGCTACAATTTAAAATCACATTATTATAGACAGATGAGAGCAGATAGATAAATACCAATGTACGGAAACTTGTTACTATTAGACCGTTAAATTTCTTGGTCGGTTGCAACGCATGACAGAAGGCCTACCGCGAACCACGTTCGACGTGTTGCCTCCCTGTCACACTTACGTACGAAATTACAAGTGCGACAGAGATGCAACACGTCGTGGTTCGCGGTAGCCCCTCTGAAGCGATGTCGTAGCGATACAAACGTGCGACTGTCGCGACGCAGACGCGCTGTTTACGTGTGCGAGAGTGTATAGCTGTACATCGCGACTATCACGGCCTTTTTGAGACCAGGGATGTTGCGGATGCCGATTTTTTGACATCCGCGGATGTGGACGCGGATGCGGATTTTTGAAGGCTCATATCCTCGGATGCGGATGTCAAGATAGGTACATAAAAAACGTCAAATATTACATTTTAGTAATTTTTATTTCAAAAAACCGGCCAAGTGCGAGTCGGACTCGCGTTCCAAGGGTTCCGTAGGTACATTAAGTCCCACTCACGCCTGACTGCTAATTTCTAATAGGTTTTTTTGACTAAATTACCTAGCAGTCTAGCACTTACGCCGATGCTAAGACGTTCCTGTACCGACCTGTTCCACATCCGCATCCGCATTAAATCCGCATCGATTTTATGCGGATGCGGATGTTGAAAATAATGCGGAAGTTCCGCGGTTGCGGATATTCGCAACATCCCTGTTTGAGACTCTCGCTGCAAGTCTCCTTATGCAGCCTTCCTAAAACCAGCGATAGCTAAAGTTAATCATCTGTGTAATTAAACCTTACCCATTAGTTTAAATATCTAACGCAAAAGGCCGATAGTGCGGGACCTGTATCATACTCGAATGGTTTCTCATGGTAAATGGTGCACATTCTATGCGCGATTATGTTTATAAAGGTGTTTATCTTCAGTCATTCGTTAGGACAAAATATTTTTGTATGCATGAGAACCTAGATTAAGAATAACAAAGCATTTACAATGTATCGTGACGAGTACGGCATTTGTTTTATATAATTTCGTAAAATCGTTTTGTAGGCCGCTTTTATTTACAGAAAACGCTTTGAAAGTAACGATTGTGTATATAAATAGGTACCTATTCAATTATTTATATAAGAACAAAATGCGCAATTTAATACTAAATCATGTGTAAAACTGCACTTAATAAATTATTGAATTTATTGTTGTTTTTTCCTTGTTAACAACATAACCAAACGCAACTTGACATGAAATGTTAGACTTGTTAGAGGATAATGTATAAGGATGGTATGGTTGAAACATAGGGTTGAAATAACTTCTACCTATAAACTGAAAATCGTAATTAGATTCCAAAAAAAAGTAAGACAATGTTGCCACTTTTTACTAGCGCGTCTTGTATTTATGTAAAAAAAAGTAAATAACTACTTTTTTAAATCGTAGGAGTAAAATTACAAACAAATAAATTATTTTAGCGTGTATATTTATAAAAAGGAATTTACTATTTTACAAACAAATTATTGCAGTGGCAACATTGTCTTACTTTTTTTGGAATCTAATTACGATTTTTAGTTTAGGTAGGTAATAACGGAAATACAGACTCCACCCCACCGTCATTTTATAATCTTCATCAGTAGATAGATACACCCAAAAAAATGTTTTATTGCTGCAAGTGCTGATTTTAACACATTCAGTTCCAGGAAAACCCGTAGGAAAAACCCGAAAAGCGCCTACGAACAGGCTGGCAGTGAATGTAGTCTCGAGCAAGTAAGATTCTAATTCAGAATGTTGAGCGGAGAAAGGGACTCTAAAGCAAAACGTAATGTTTTTAATCCGTTTCATTCAATCGATATTTTTGTCTGTTGACATGGTTCTTACATAGGTGGTTCGCTAGATGGCGCTGTTATCATTTTGACGGTTTTTTTTAAACAAGATATGAAGAAACAAGGGGATACTTAAAAGAAACAAATAAATACAATCATATTTTATTTTATATAATATAATCATAATATGTTTACATAAGTTCAAAACATTGTTATCTACACACGGATCAACATTATTAGAACAAGTTTTATTTGAAGACTTCAATATCTTTGTAACAGGGTACTTCCCTAATAAAATTATTTTGGAACAAAGCAAAGTTATGTACCTATGTCATGAAATCTTAATTATTAATTGAAAACATTTACTGTCTTAAACATCCAGAGAATATACGTTCTAATAACATTTTACTACTGGAAGTCAGTATTTCGGTCTTGAATGATATCGATTTTCTCTAATTATAATTGCATTGGATTATAATTGGTTAATACATTTTAAACATGAGTAAACAAATCCTAACAACAATGTCATGCTTGTAATATACGAATAAAAATAACGCTATAAATGCAATTAGAGCACAATGAGGGCTACCGCGTGTAATTTCGCCGCTAGGGGCGCTAGTGTAGATGGAGGTCTTTCAAATGTCAAATACATAAAAGTTTTGGGGGGTTTTAAGCTTTTTTTATCGCTTTTTTCACTCCTTTTTACAATTGTGGTAAAACTTTATCCATCTTTCATTATTCATGGTAAACAATAGATACAGCTCAATAAATGTTAGTCATTTAAAGAAAGTGCCAACACTGCCAACTATCTTTGTGTATATTACAACGTATTGATTTTATATAAAAATAAGCATAGAAGTAATTTGAGAACTGATTTTCTGGACCACCATCAACAGCATCAACTGGTGAGCAAAAAACGCTAGCCCTCATTTAAGAGAACTGACACTACTCTTCGCCCCATTTGCCCAAATACTCATGTTGCATACTTCCTTAGTACAGAAATCCAAGAGATGAAGAGACCCGTATTGGCGCAAATGCGTAAAAGTGATTTTTTGGCATTACTTAACGTAACAGTGGTATATTTTAAGATTATAGGTGCCGTGCCGTTTGACAACCTATAACCACCCGAAACTGAAGCGAGGTTCGTCTTGCGCCAACCCTAACAGGATCGTTTTCATATCGTTACTTATGACCATTATAGTTTTCAGAGTAGTAGTATGTAGTAGTAAAATAATTTTATATTTTTTATAGACCAAAAACTCAATGACTAGTATAAAATTTATATCATATCTAACATAGTAAATTATTGAAATTAAAGCAAGATGTGACCAAATGCACAACTATAATCTATTTTACAAGTCTTACCATAACATGTGCGCATTCACGCTCTGGACAAGAGAGCCAGTAAAGCTGGTAAAGATAATCGGAAATAAAACATTGTGATGTGAGAATATATCCCGTCTAACAATTACAACAAATCATATGAATTACACATTTATTCTTAACAAAATGTAATTATAAACATCTATATTATAGTAGTATTAATTTACTAAGTATAATGAATACGAAAATAAATGCAATAAAATAGGACAGCAAACATATCAACATTTATGATAGAACACAACTTCACAACAAATAAATTGTGACAAAAAAACAATAAATACCTACCTCAATTAACTTAGTGTAAAGATAATATTTAAATAATAAAAAATTAAGCTCATTTCCTGCTATCTACCATCATACCACGGGATCTTAAACTACTTCAAATGCTGTTAAAAATAGACATTACTATCGAAATAACATCAAAGATAGCTATACAAACATGAGCAAGTTCTACTATGACACTTAATATATACTTCTATCAGTAAACAAATGATCATCACAAACTTATGCTACACAAAACAAAAGTGTTGAGATCCGGCTGGTTACAACATATTACTAAGGGAAGATCAATAAGAACTTCACAATTATGCATGACTCATCACATTATTAACATACTTTCACAAGCTACTTGCAGAGGCTGACATCATGATGTTAAAATGCTACAAAACTTCATATACACAAAAAGTGTTTAGCCCTGTAGTAAAAGATAAAAATCTTTTTGCGGCATATTAATATTAATCATTATTTGACATTTGCTTGCTGGTTTATATATATTATATTGATTGAAACTAATAATTGTGCTTACTTAATACATAATGATAATATGTAACAAAAAAATTCATTTGCAATTACATAAATGACATAGTAAATGTTTTATTGTTTGCTTAGACAAATAAACATTTAAAAAAATAATTATCATATATAAAATATAAATTAAAATTACTACATTCTATATACATTGATCAACATAATTTAAAAAGGTAGAAACATATCGATATCTTTAATACACATATTAAAATAATAAACAGTAACTTGGGAAGATCTAATGCTTGTTATTATCAAGGAAGCTCAAAAGAACTTAGTCATACATAGGTAGTTCATATTGGAATTATTAAATAAAGGAAATTAATTTATATAAAATTTGATTTCCTTCTACCTATTGTTATTAGAAAATTCCTAACAGTTAATACTACATATAATGTTGCTGTTATATTACAATAAAACATGTTTTTCAAACCATAAAAAGGATTTTGACTTTTGAGTATACATTTTTACTTGGAACTTGCCTGGAAGTTTACCCCTCAAATACAAATGGAGCCTAAGTGCCCTCACTGGCTGGTAAACAATCATCTTGATATCACATTGCCCTATATGGACCCTGGGACTTCAAATACTGGATGACGAGGGACGGGCCGGAGGACACCACCTCAGGGGGCAAGGCAGTTAATGGACAATTCTCAATACTCATGATTTGTAGACTAACACACAAAGCCAGTTCAAATGGCAGATTGCATAAATTGGGATTGTCATTTAAATATAGCGACTCTAGGTTCTCAAGAGTGCCAATTTCTTCTGGTAAATACTGCAAATTATTCTCCCCCACACTCAGTGATGTCAGGTTAGTCAAATGCCCAAGTGAGCGAGGCAGAGTTGTCAATTGATTAGATTGTACTATTAATTTTTGCAAATCCTGGAGGAACCCTATTTCATTTGGCAGCACTTCAAGCTTATTCTCTTCCAAATCTAAAACCCGCAATTTTCTAAGACTCCCAATACTAGGGGGAATTCTCTTTAACAAATTATTAGAGAGTATAAGCACCTCCAAGTTCTGAAGACATTGTATGTCATCAGGTAGCTTTGTTAACTGATTAGTGCCCAGGTTGAGCTCCACCATGTTGGCCCATGTCCCAACATCCAGTGGCAGTGAGGTCAATAAGTTTTCTTTCATATTAAGCTTAGTTAAATTTTTAGCCCTTGTGAATATACCATATGGGATTTTATCAATTTGATTGTGTTCCAAGTTAATAGAGAAAGCATTAGTGAACTGTGCGGGCCCTCCGGCAGGGTAACTAGCAAAACAGTTACGGGATAGAGTGATACTGGTGAGTTCATTGAGGCAGGAAAGGAGACCTTCAGGGAGTTGAGATATGGAATTACCTTCTACATTAAATTCATCCATATGTTTGCAATTGCTTAGAGTGGAAGGTATGGCTGTCAATCTATTGTAGCGCAAGCCCAGGCGTGTTAGTGACTGGAGGTTCCCAATAGTTTCGGGAATATCTAGGAGATCATTGTGTTGTAGGTCTAGAGTAGACAAGTTCACACAATTCCCAATTTCCTGGGGCAAGTGCTCCAGATGATTGTGGGACACATCAAAGGTGACCAGATTAACAAGTTTTCCAACACCGGAACTTAGCTCCTTAATTTTATTTTCTCTTAAACTCAACATAGTAAGATTTGTTAGGTTGGCTATGCCATCACAAACCACTCTGATTCTGTTAAACCGTAAGAACAATGTAGTAAGTGAAGTAAGTTTATATACAACTTCGGGTATGTCACTGAGTTTGTTGTGACGTAAGTCTAAAACCTTCAAACATCGTAAATTAGCGAGGGAATCTGGCAGGCTGGTCAGTGAGTTCTCATTTAATGCTAATGTTTGAAGGTTAGTTAAGCATCCAAACTCTGCTGGTAGGGCCACCAGCTTATTTCCATATAAATAGAACTCGACCAGGTGAGTCAGGTCGCGGACATTTGGAGGCAGAGATGTGATAGACGACTTACTGAGATCGAGTCTGCGCACCCCCTCTTCTCGGCATCGCACGAACTCTTTGATAACATCAAGATCGGCTTGGATAGGCTTGTTCTTCTTGGCGGTGGGCTTGGGTTTGTTAGACTCGGGATGCTTCACAGTCACCACCTTCGGCCGCGCCCCCTCGGTGTTCGTGAGTGACGCCGTCGATAACTTTTTCTCCCTCATGCCGTGACACTTCTCCCGGGGGCTCACTGTACCGATGGAATCTAATGCTTCGGAATTTTCTCTTGAAGAGTTATCCAAATTCATTCCGCTTGTTTTAGTCACCGTTTAGGCTTAACAGCAAGTTTTTATTGATAAATTAAAACACACTTGACATCATTTGTCATCTCATTGGATTTGATAGGCAACAATCAATATTTTGTAATTCCGTTTACGCCTATTACGTAGATTATTTTCTCTGTGTCACAAAGTTAAGTAAAATAGTGCGCTATCGTTAATATTTGCGGATTGAATAACTTAACATGATTAGCTAGCTTCTTCACTGGAAAATTAATTGAAAATAGACATTGAAGCAGGCAGTCGCAAATCGGTGAAAAATTCTTTTTTTGCTTTTCAAATTTCAGATTCATGTAATTTAGGCATGCTTATGCTTCAAACATCATTTAAATTTTTGGCGTTTTCCGCAATGACTCAAATAGCTACTACTAACAAAGAGCGAGAAAGAAAGAGACTCTTCTTCAGAAGGCCTACCGCGAACCACGTTCGACGTGTTGCCTCTTTGTCGCACTTGTGAATTCGTACGTAAGCGTGACAGGGAGGCATCACGTCGAACGTGGTTCGCGGTAGGCCCTCTGGGTCGCCGTAGGCGCGTCAAGAACGCAACTATAAGTTAGAGCGAGAAAGAGATATTTTTTTGACCGCACCAAGGTCGCGGTACGGTGCGGTAGTCTGGGTTTATATCACTATCTCTTTCTACTCCAAAGCTTTTTTTTTATGGCATCGCGCTCCTGGGCTATAACCGCGAAAATAGAAGTTCGCAAATTGCGGGCATCTGTCTCTGTCTCTAATTACGCCTTCATTGGAGTAAAAGAGAAAAGAGAAAGATCCCCGCAATTTACCACTCTGGCGCATTCAGCCAAATGAGTACCACGAAGCTTGCTTGACGCGTCATGTACCTAAAAGTGGTAACTATAATAAAGTCCGTCAACCAAATCTTGTCAGTAGTAAAAGGCGGCAAATTTGAAAAATCGCGGGTTAGCAACACTGTGTTCGAATAATTCCAAAATGCGTGTCATCTGTGTTTTATCTGTGGAATGTGGATTGTGAATGACAGCCGTCACCTTATTTGTTTTCATTTGGTTTTCATTCTGAATCGTTTCTGTTTTAAGAGATATTTCTGCTGTCACCATTAAATACCAATACATTAAATAAGAATAAGCAAAGCTAAGGGGCCTACAATGTACAATCATGCTCGTTGATGGTAAACATTACTAAAAATTGAGGTTATGACAAGTACATACTGGAAGAACTCTTTCGAACTTTTAAGATTATGTTCAGTTTTTTTGTTTTAGGGTTAAAAGACATAAATAAAATTAAAACGTATGCCTAAATCTATCCAAACAAGACCATAAATTGTGTCCTGGAAACCGTCCATAGGCCCACATGTCTAATATTTTCAGCAATCAGTTGTGACTATTTATATACAGAGTATTATGCTTGGTTGTAGTGACCCGGTAACATTGGTAACTTCATTATATTTTTTCAATTAATGACCTGAATTATAGTGTAAGCTAAAGTGACCCTTATCTTATTTACCTTTAATAGTAGTTTATGCAACAGTGATATAATAAGGGTTCTTAAAATTCAAGGGTCGAAGTTACAAAACGAGACGTAGTCGAGTTTTGTAAAAAAAGACCCGAGAATTTTAAGAACCAATTATGAGCTGTTGCATACATTACTTTTTCTATGACAGCTGCAGCAAAAAAAAAAAAAAAAAAAAGTTATTATAAAAAAAAAGAGTTATTATTAAAAAAAAAGAGTTATTATTAAAAAAAAAAGAGTTATTATTTAAAAACAATTGAGTTATTATTTAAAAAAAAAGAGTTATTATTAAAAAAAAAGAGTTATTATTGTAAATGAAAACATACCTCTTTCAATCAAGATGATCGGAACTTGTATCTTTAAAAAAAATTAAGCAGTTGTATTATACTCATAAGATGACTGCTAGCAGTCATCTTATGAGCCTATAGACAAAGCATTCAAATGACATTGCTTTAGATATCACTGTCAGTCATTTAATTGACACATTTAAGTGCTGGAGTAGAAAAATTAAATAAACACCCACATATCAGTTGTTTTATTTTTAATATGTAATCCTATTGTACAATATATACCAATCAAAAAAATTACACAGGTATGTCATATTCATCCAGAAGAGTACACTAATTTTCATTAACAAGTGGCATATTATATTGTAAATAACAAATATATGCACTATCTAATTATCTGCATTTTGATATGATTTTATTTTAGTAAACTTTAGAAGACATAGATAGGGAACAAAGAGAATATAAGCACTACGTTAGGGAGTTGTTTTTTGATATCTTCAAATTTGTTCATCATTTTGATTAACATTGTTTTAACATCGCTTTTAAATTGTCCGTCCATGTTTCAAATTTTTTCAATAAACCGCGAGTGACAATTTGAATTGACGTACGCAGGGCGCACTCAGCGGAAAAAAAAATATTTTGGTTCGATGTACATTGCTGCTTTTCTTAGCGCAATACTGCTCTTTGAGTGTTGCCCTACTTTAGTTTGCTTTACATTGCTACTGACAAGATTTGGTTGACGGACTATACCTGCTTAATCATAGAGGTACAATAATATACTGATGAAACGGGGGAGGGGCCAAATGACCGAACGAGATACACTTATAGAACTTTCAGTAGGAGTAGCAGAGAAAGCGGTATTATTGCTTGCCCTTGTCACAGTCTCGCTTTTTGTTTGTTCCCCACCATAAATTTAGTATGGTTTATGGTGGGCAACAAATAACCCGACCGAATTATGTAGATCGTTTTTGGTATATTGTCAGGAATGTTAAAACGTGTTTTTAATATTGTCGCATTGCGTATGTTTTGTCCCTCACGAAGGTACGCGTATACCACTTCTATAGGATGCTACCTTCTATTTGTTTATGATATCTGACTTGACAGTTGACACTGACAGTAACGTCGGTCTTGGTCTTGAAACTCTGATTACTTACAGCGAGATTGTAAAAGCCGGAGAAAAATACGATTTTTATAATTATCGTGATTTCACAAGTTTGTTTCTAACTTATTAGTTTACAAATATATGTTTTAATATTGCCAAGTTATTAAATGCATCCGTTTTTTCCTACCAACAACTATGCAATTCGTTTATCCTACATTTCAGGTTATTAAAAGTAAAAGGACGCCGTCAATTTAAGTTCTATATAAACGAAAATCAGCAAAAATGGACAAAAGCAAGGAAAAGGAGGAACAGAGTATCATGGATAAATCCATGAGATCTGTGTTTGGTAGGTAACTGTTGCAATAATTTTATTTGCCCGGTGGGAATTGAATAATAATAATTTGCTGTTTTTAATTTTTAGTTGGTAATATACCATATGAAGCAACGGAGGAAAAGTTAAAAGATATCTTCAGCGAGGTTGGGCCAGTACTGTCATTCAAACTGGTGTTTGACAGAGAGACAGGAAAGCCTAAGGGCTATGGGTTTTGTGAGTATAAAGACCAGGAGACGGCCCTCAGTGCCATGAGGAACCTTAACGGTTATGAAATCGGAGGCCGTTCCTTGAGGGTTGATAATGCGTGTACGGAGAAATCCAGGATGGAAATGCAAGCCCTGATGCAAGGTCCCCAGGTAATAAGTTCTTTACATCTTAATATTCAAACCTAGTAGGTCAAGTTTTATATTAAGTTATGATTATTATGAACACAAATACATTCCATAGTTTCGAAGATAATTTTTTTTTTTAGAAAAATGATGGGAATTAAATATATTAACATGGTTTAATTTAGATTTTTGTCTATAGTTATTTGAATAATATTGATATATGAGTAAGTGTGCTGTACTAGGCCTTAAGGTGTATTTTGATAGTCCAGAATGATTTCAAAACCTTACAAAATTCAATGTTTTCTGAAACTGACACCAACCACCTATTCTGTATAGGTAGAGAATCCCTATGGGGAGGCGGTGGAACCAGAGAAAGCCCCTGAAGCCATCAGCAAGGCTGTGGCAACCCTGCCGCCCGAGCAGATGTTTGAGCTGATGAAGCAGATGAAAAATTGTATCCAGGTGAGCATTTCCTCATTCTCACGCTGGGCCAGAATGGCAAAGGATTATGCCATCGGTTGGTGCACACTAGACGCTTAGATACTGTTGCATCCATAGAACTTAATGTCCACTAGCTTGTCTAGACATGCATTTGCAAATTCTGTACAACATTAATAATGTTATCAAGTTAACTATCAATGAATTCATTTGTATTTACAAAGTTCTCTACAGCATAAATAATTTTTTTGAATTAACTATTAATTAATTAATACCATCAATATTTTTCAGAATAATCCATCAGAGGCCAGAAATATGTTACTGCAAAACCCGCAGTTCGCATATGCATTGTTGCAAGCCCAGGTCATCATGAGGATTGTAGACCCGGCCACTGCTGTTGTAAGTATGGAATTTAGATTACAGTTTTTAGGCCATTGGTCTCTCAGAATCATGTTTTCGTTATTTTCATTTATTTTCAGTTGTCTATTGTTACCCTGCATACTATATCATATCTATATATTTTGGTATAATATAGCTAGTGACATTGCCAAGGGATCTGATGAGCAAAATTTTAAATATGTGTATTTTAACAGTAATTGAGATAAAAGGTAAAAACCCGTGAACCATATCTTTTGTTTCCTTCTAATTTCTAAGCCACCAGTCATGCTGTCTCACCTGGGTTTATTTCTCAGCAGATACACCAATAGTCTCACGTACCACGTACGTCCAGATAGACGCAGTTGCATGTACAGTCACCACGCGGGATTGTTACGCCATTTAGGGCCCTAGCTAAATTGGTTGTTCCATACTTATCCTATGGAATGTCCAATTTAGGTAGAACCCTAAGTGATGGTACAACTGATCAATTTTAACTTAATAAGTGTCTATTAATGTGTATTGTTTCAGAGCATGCTTCATCCAAGCAATCCCGTGCCTCCGGTCATTCACCCCGGTGACAAGGTCCCAGTGCCGAACCCTTACATGCCCAACATGGCACCTCCAAGTAAATGCTTTCATTTGACATGTAGCCATGCTAGGCTGCTAAATCTTTTGCCGCGAGTGCTTATATATGGGTTAATCAACTTTTTCTTGTCACACGTTGCTATGGTTACGGTCTCCTGAGTCACTCTTAAAATTCTAGGTTTTTCGTATTTAAATGAACCAAACTTGCATTTTATGGTAGTTATAAGACCTTTCCATAATGGGACATCTACTGAGCATGTTAGTAGAACATGGTACAGCAGTTCTTCTAACAATCTATGCTACATATTGTCTCCTCGCTGATGGGACAGAATAACAACAAAAAATAGTTGATTGACCCATATATTACTAGCGACCCGCCCCGGCTTCGCACGGGTTAACAAATTATACATAAACCTTCCTCATGACTCTATGTATTAAAAAAACCGCATCAAAATCCGTTGCGTAGTTTTAAAGATTTAAGCATACAGCGGGTAGCGACATTGTTTTATACTATGTAGTAATATTGAAGGACGAACTAGCAAATTATTCTGAGAGAGATATCTTGTTATTAGCTTTCTGCACAGATAGATGTATTGATGGGTGAATCAACTTTTTCTTGTCGCTCGTTGCCATGGTTACGTTCTCCTGATGTATGTATAATGTCTTCTAACAAACTATGCTATTATTGTCTCTTGGCTGACCGGGCAGAATAACAACAAGAAATAGTTGATACACCCTGGTAAAATGTTTGATGGTAGTTTTCTCATGTCTGACCAGTTATTATTAGAAATTCTATATGGATGATGAATATTGCGTATTTTATTTACAGATCCACAGCCTCAGCCGTTGCTGGTTAATCCAGTACCGCCGCCGTCTAACCAATACAACCGTGAGTATTTACATTGTACAATTATGTTAATTAAAACAGCGGTTTTCAGGGTTCCGTGCCCAAAGGGTAGAAACGGGACCCTATTACTAAGACTCCTCCGTCCGTCCGTCTGTCTGTCTGTCACCAGGCTGTATCTCTGAACCGTGATAGCTAGACAGTTGAAATTTTCACAGATGATGTATTTCTTTTCTATAACAACAAATACTAAAAACTTAAAAAGTAGTCCCTCGGTGGGGAGCCGACTCGCACTTATCCGGTATTTTTTTCAAGTATGTAACTTTACAGGTGTTCGGGCTATTGCCGCGAACTCGAAAAAAAAATCGTCTTCAACTCAATTTTCGTCCCAAAATTAATGCAACTGTTTCACGGCTAATATTATTCAGTCACAGACAGCGTGTATTAGTCCTAAATATCTGGGAGACCGAGCTTTGCTCGGAAAACATATAAAAACTAAAAAATGCGCGTTTTCTCAGAGATAAGACCTAGCTAGATTAATTTTACATCCCCGAAAGCCCCCATAAAGTAAATTTCATCGATATCGTTAGAGCCGTTTCCGAGATCCCCGAAATATAATATATATGTATAAACAAATAAATATAGCTACAAGAATTGCTCGTTTAAAGGTATAAGAATATTATTTACTCTGGTTCAGGGATGTTGCGGATGCCGATTTTTTGACATCCGCGGATGCGGATGCGGATTTTTAAAGGCCCACATCCGCGGATGCGGATGCGGATGTCAAGATAGTACCATAAAAAACGTCAAATATTACATTTAAGTAATTTTTATTTAAAAAAACCGGCCAAGTGCGAGTCGGACTCGCGTTCCAAGGGCTCCGTACATTAAGTCCCACTCACGCTTGACTGCTCATTTCTAATAGGTTTTTTTGGTTAAATGACTAAATTACCTAGCAGTCTAGCACTTACGCCGATGCTAAGACGTTCCTGTACCGACCTGTTCCACATCCGCATCCGCATTAAATCCGCATCGATTTTATGCGGATGCGGATGTTGAAAACAATGCGGAAGTTCCGCGGATGCGGATATTCGCAACATCCCTGCTCTGGTTATACAGCGCGCCCGCCGCCGGCCGCGATGGCGGACATCGACCTGCGCGGCGCGCGCGCGGCGGCGCCGATGCTCGACCAGGACATGCGCAGCCTGCCGCCCATGCCGCACCCCGTGCCGCCGCCCATGGACAAGTACGTACTTCCCTCCTTCAAAAAAATTCAAAAAAAAATCAAAATTCTTTATTTCATAATAGTATACATTTTTGTGATACAGGGGATGGAGCCGCCCGGTAAGCTTATGCTTGTGTTGGGAGGCACCGCTCTTCCCTAGGTTTATAAGTAGTACAAATATCCTTCCTTGCCACTTCCCGTTGTTTGGGGTCGGCTCTCTTCGACGGCCTGTCCTGGGTTGTCGCGTCTGTTATAGAGGCTCGCCATTGACATATATCTCGGACTGGCCTTATGGGGTCTCCACTAGAGATGCAACGGATAGTTGTTTGGCCGGATACCGGATATCCGGCCTGGACACTGGCCGAATATCCGGTATCCGGCCGCCGGATATTCGGCCGGCGGAACTATACCTATATTTTGAGTTTTGCAGGTAGTGAACGTTCGCGCGGCCATATTTCTAGGATCGTAACGAGTTTTAAGTTTTATCATGTCATTACGTAGTAAGTTCGTTTATAGTTACAAGTGCGCGCGCGTATTTTTGTGTAAACAAATAAGTGTATTGTGTGACATTGGTTACGTATTCATTTCTATCTACTGTGTCGTTAGCATTATGACCGTGACTGTTTTTTAGATTCCATTTTTTACCCCATTATGTGTTAATTTTACTATCCGGAATCCGGCCGGATAGTAAGTTACTATCCGGTATCCGGCCGGATACTAAAATAACGGCAGGATAGGCTGGATACCGGATAGTAACCGGATATCCGGTGCATCTCTAGTCTCCACACGAGGGCAGAGCAGTGGGGCAGAACAGGGCTATAACCGCGAAAATCGAAGTTCGCAAATTGCGGGCATTTTTCTCTGTCACTCTAATTACGCCTTCATTGGAGTAAAAGAGAAAGATTCCCGCAATTTGCGAATTTTGGTTTTCGCGGTAGCCCCTCAGTAGGCAGCACAGTACTGCTACAATTTGAACGCACACGCTGAGACAGAACAGTACTGTACAGAACCCCTCGTGTGGAGAGCGCATTACGGGCAATAAGAATGGGCCATAAATGGGGCCAGTACAGTGGTGTGACACCGCTACAACGCGATTAGTTGATGAATTCGCATCTCGCGCGCGATTGGTCGCAACTAGTTGCGTTAGACTGCACGATTGGCTCAAATTCGCGAGTGACACCGCTGAACTAGTACCATTTTTAGTGCCTTACGCCCGTCCTGAGATATACGTCAGTGGGGCTCGCTCCAAATCGATAGTACGTACTTCCCTGCAATGATGACGGACATAGACTTACGTGATTCCTCCACCAGGATAGGCATTGTCTGGCGTTCATGCCCTCGCCCATACAGGACAAGTACATCTCGTCCATTGGTTTAAGATTAATAATATTAATATATATTTTTTGTGAAATACCTATTGTAACAGTTCTTTTAAAAATTTACGTTGGACAACCACTAAAATAATTATTTGATAAATAAATCTTACATTGAATATTTCTGTCCCAAGTTGTGCTCCCCTTGTGGAAACACAAGAAATGTAAGTTGTTCTTAAAATAACACTTTCAGTAGAGTACCATACAATTTTATTTCATATATTAGTGTTTTTATTATCGTTTCCTTTTCACGTTTAGTGGCGTCTTTTATAGTTTACTCTTATAAAATATTACTTTATGTATTCTTATCCATATCTAGTGGCCCAATATACCTACAAGAAAAATTAGCACTCAAATTGGAATCAAGGCATTTTAGAAAGTATAATTAATTTGTTTTTTTTTTGTTTTAAAATCGAACGAAATAAAACAAATGCAAATGCTTTTATCTAATAATGATTTAAATTTCATTGTAGGCAATCAGTACCAGAATTAGGACGTGTATTGTTTGTACAGTCAGCACCAGAAGTTTTAAGAAGTTCATGATATTTCTCAGCGTTACACTCATGAATTAAGTATGTACCTACTGTTAACACATTTGTCGAATGACCAGTGTGAAAAATTGAAAATTGAAACAGACATGTAGTTTGTGCGTTTTCCTCGTAACTCGCACGAGTGAAGATAAATGGCGAGTTGATTCGGATTCGAACGTCGAACAATGCGTTCTTTATTCGCCTCGCCACTTGCGCGAGTGTAACCACAATATTAGAACAATCAATAACTAACTTTAATAACTTCGTATTCGTAGCTGCATAAGTATAACTTAAGCGTATTATGATTGTTGTAATTTTTGGATATTTTTCAAATGATATAAATTTTATCTTATCTTTTTTTTAACTAGCCACTCGTAGTTACTCCTGCCGCTGAGTGTACAGTCACCACACGGGATTGTTACGCCATTTAGGCTCCTAGCTAAATTGGTTGTTCCATACCTACGCTATGGAAAGTCCAATTTAGCTAGAACCCTAAATGGCGTAACAATCTCGGAGCGTAACTGTACAAGTGCCACTCCACAAGAGCCACTCTAGCCAGCCTAAGGGCTGATTTAAACGGCGCGCGAACTCGCATGCGATTTTAGTTACATTGCGTACTGTTGGTTACGTCCAATTCAAGCGACCAATTAAAACCCGCAATGTAATGAAACGCATGCGAGTTCTCGCATTGTCTAAATGAGCCCTAACGGATGTGTTTCTCAGCTCGTACCCCCGCGACCCCCGCCTGGCCGGCAACTTCAACTCGGACCCGCGCGTGAGGAACGCCGACCCCCGCACGCAGCCGAAGATGCCGCAGCGTGAGTATACATACATACAGGGTGGCCAAATAAGAGGTATACACTTTATTTTTGAAATTTTATTCTATAAAACATAAAAAATTATTAAGTATTCCTTGTTAAATATAATATGTAGGGTCAGCAATTACACATGGAAAATTAATGTCAGACAAATGTCCACCAGCAGCATGGCAGATGCGAACCCTTTTCATCGCGTTTTTCATCACTTTTTCACACATTTCTGGCGTTATCTCAGCGACAGTGTTTCGAATATTTTGTTTTAATTGCTGAAGGTTCGTTGGCCTATTAGCATAGACACGTCCCTTTAGATAGCCCCACAGAAAAAAGTCAGGAGCTGTTAAATCAGGCGATCTTGGGGGCCAGTCAATGTCACCGTTTCTCGAAATTAATCGACCGGGAAACGTTATTTTTAATGTTTCTATTGTTTTTAATGATTAAAACACGTTGTTCCGTCGTAAAACGCTCCATAATAAATTTGCCGTATCTACACAAACGAATTTTCATGCAATAACTGTGATATTTACCGCCAAAATAAAATGGCGGAAAAAAAAAGTTGTATACCTCTAAGTTGGCCACCCTGTATAATCACGCCACGCGTATTTCCCGGAGGGGTAGGCAGAGACCACGGATTTCCACTTGCTACGATCCTGACACACCTCTTTCGCTTCCGTTACTTTCATAACATTCCTCATACACGCTCGCCGGTTTAGTTAAGGTGGTCTTGACCCGGCCTTTCTTCAGGATTGAACGTGAGTATGATCAATAGAATATTGAACTATTTGTTATCAAGCAGACACGTCGGCATGCGATACCATATTTCTTTTAATTAAAGGAAAATCGGAAGTCACCGCTTCGGCCAAGACTCGAACCTGCCACCTTTTGGGACAATTGGACCGGTGTTCTAAAAGGTCGCAAGTTTAAGTCTTGCCCGAACCGGCGATTTTTTTTCCTTTCGTTAAAAAAAATAGGATACCACCAACCAACCATTTGTTTGTCTGACTCCGCTTCATCGCAAAAGACAAACGCTCTCGGTTCTCGCCGTGGTAATAAAACACGATTGTCATGCCTGCCCTGTATTACAAAACTGCATCGATAAACTCTTTCAGGGAAAATACTAGGCAACTTATTAGAAGAGTTGTTGGAGTTAACCCTTTAACGGGCAAAAGGGTGTCAAAATTTAATCCTGCCACGTTGCAATAGAGTTCAAAATTATATTTCCTCTGCCTTATAAAGGTCTAAGTTTTTTTGTGTAACATTGCAGTCATTCATCATTCAATTCATACTCCTCTTTTAAAATGCGAGACCTATATAAAGCTGATCAAGCAAATCTTGTCAGTAAAAAAAGGCGCGAAATTCAAATTTCCTATGGGACGATATCCCTTCGCGCCTACATCTTTCAAATCTGCCGCCTTTTTCTACTGACAAGATCTGCTTGACCAAGTATATCATGTTTTTTTTTCTCACAGAAATGCCGCCAGGAATGCCGAGCGTCGCACAGGCTAGAACCATACAGGGTATTCCTTCCGGAGCATCTGATCAAGAAAAGGTACGCTTCAATATCATCTTTATTCCTATGCTCATAAAGTTCAGATTTAACTGTTTGAAATTGTAGTGTCATTTTCCTGTGTAGGTCTTAAATATAAATTAATCCTTCGTAAAGTCAAAGCCTATCGCGACATATTTTTTATTTTATAATGAGCTATCTAGAGCCTAACTCGAACATGAAAATAAACTTCATTATATTACCTACTGCCAGATTCTCTTTCTTTACCGTTCTAGCAATAGAGAGGCAGATAACGGAATTTCGATGTTTGTGCGCCTACCGCTCTGTTCGGTGACCTGCAAATAATTCTGACCTACTGCAAAATGTCTGTGTCATTTTGCACTAACAGCTTTTTACTATAACAAGCGACAATTTTATTAATTAACTAAAGGTGAACCTTATCTCGTTGCAAGAAGGTTTATGCCGCAGTAATACAACGGTTTCATTTTGCAGGCGGCGCTTATAATGCAAGTGCTGCAGCTATCGGACGAGCAGATCGCTCTGCTGCCGCCCGAGCAGCGCGCGAGCATTCTCATGCTCAAGGAGCAAATCGCGAAGAGCACGCAGCAACGCTAGTTATTACTCTTATTACTACATCAATATTTCTTACCATGAGTTCTTTATTCGTAACTAGCGACCCGCCCCGGCTTCGCACGGGTTAACATAATTACATTAACCTTCCTCTTTGATCACTCTATCTATTAAAGAAAACTGCATCAAAATCCGTTGCGTAGTTTTAAAGATCTAAGCATACATAGGGACAGACAGAGGGAAGCGACTTTGTTTTATACTATGTAACTTGATAAAATAACTAGCAATAAGAAAACAACTGTGTAGCCAATGTATAATTCTGCTTAGCTCTTCGTGAGACCGCGAGGAATATGCAGCGAAGTTTTATAAATAAAGACTTGAAAATAAACTTGTTTTTGTTTTAACAGTCACTTTAGGCACCTTATTTATAAACATTTTTTAAGGTTTATCATTTAATATAATAACATTTTAAGTAAGGTCAATAATGTGCCATTCAACACACACCGGTCTACATGAATTGATAAAGTTAAAACGGACGCGTGTGTGTGTGACGGTAGCACAGAATTAATATAATAATACCTAGAGGTACTACTAGAGGGGCCCACCTTGTGGGGGCGATTCAACGACTACCAGAAATAAAATTGCATACTGATCTGCACGATCTATTGTCGGATCAGATACACAAATACAAACATGATTTTGACTAAGTACCTATATTAATCTTGCCCCTAATTCACATTTTATAAGATAAAAGGCAATACAATGCTGTGATTACTGATAGTAAAACATACCTAAATTAGGTAAGTATTCAAAAAATTGCAAGATAAGGTATCATTGGTGTTATAGGTCAATTGATTATTTATTATCATCCGTACGTGATGTTTTTATCATTGCTATATCAGTTTAAAATACAATCTAAAATTCGGGATAGAATTGTCATTTGACTAGTAGCCCTTGGACGGTTAACAACTGGAGTGAAAAAGGTACCTAAATTTCTTTTTCGGAAACGATTCGTAAAACCTTTGTAATCACAGGTTCAATATTTACCTACTGCATGAAATTTTAACTATAAAGCGGGGTGAAAGTGAAGGAGAATTTTCTCTTTATGTAGGTATTTATTGCAACAAGTAGGTTAGAGCCTGTTCGGAAAGAGAAGAGTTGTGGAATGTATTGGGCCCCATACATTCCACGACTCTTCTCTTTCCGCACAGACTCTAGTCGAAGCCATTTCTGTTCTCCTAAACACATAATTTTGCACAAACGTTGGATTTTCCACATTGTAATTTTACTTACGAAACATATCTAATTTAGGTATATAACTAGTGTGAGAACGAAGGGACTTGCAATTTCTCACATAGGTCACATACCTTCCATCTTGGGTCCAGTCTTACAGTAGGTATACTAGGCCTTATACACGTGAAAGTTTGTGTTTGGATATTTTTTGTTCCTCCATCACGCAAAATCGGCAGAACCGATATTGATAAAATTTGACACGCATAGCATAGTTTATTTGGAATTTAGATAATTTAGTACGAGAATCTTGAGAGGAGGGCAAATTTTACTACGTAGAGGCATGGTAGAGGCTAGTTAGTATTAGTAAAGTAACGCTACCTATTGTTTACATTTTTGGTCTGGTATTTTTAAAAATTCTTCATAAATATCGTGTCCTGAAAATCTTACAAAATGTGAGTCTGTGACAAGGACAAACAATAATAGCGCTTTCACTGCTACTCCTACTGAAAAATACATAAGACTATCCCGTTCAGTCAGTTATCCCCACCACTCATTCCCAATCCAGTTTAATACTATAGCTGGTCAACCAAATCTTGTCAGTAAAAAAAGGCAATTGACACAATTAAAATTCTGTATATTTCTTAGAAGTTTTAACTAGATAACACACTGGGTACGTTCTTATATATCATCTCGCGTGCAACTCAAACGTCTCAAACATAAGCTTTGTCTGTCATTCATTGTATTTTATAGCTGGTCAAGCAAATCTTGTCAGTAGAGCAGAATTCAAATTTTCTATGGGACGATATCCCTTCGCGCTTACATTTTTCAAATTTGCCGCCTTTGTCTACTGTCAAGATCTGGTTGACCAAGTATAGATTCATGCTCCTGGGGAACCCCCTCTATACCAAACAGATCTCGCACCACCTACAAAAATTGGCCACTGCTGCTCCACTACCCCTAAAATAGGGTTTACCGCGAAAATCAAAATTTCGTTATTTGACTCTGTATAATATTGCTTGCCGTGTGGTGCCGGCGTAGAATGTCACCACCCCTTATCCTCCAGTGGGTAGAGGCGACTAATGGATCCTACGTGATATGCCATAATTCATACGTCCACCTGGGCGTTGGCAAGTCACTGCATTCCCTGTCTCTGCCAGTCGTATCGGTTACACGGTCCACTGGTGCCAGGAGGCTGGGAACGAGAGAGTGGGCTTGTAGGGGCGCAACTATTAGCCCACTATAATCTGATCACGCGCAGATGACCCTGGCAAAGTTCTCAAGTAAGTTCGGCTTTGCCAGCCATATCAGAGCTCACGCTCGTAATTAGGGTCGCCGTTGCCGATTACGGCATGGATAACTATATATACGAGGGCTGTTTGATAAGTACCCGTTTTCCAAATGTATTAATATCACGGGCCGAAAATATGTATACAATCGTTTTAAGCCATTTTTCAGAGGTGGGAAAATTTAAAAAAAAACAGCATTCTTTTGTTTTTTTCTCATTTGACAGCGATTCAGTGAAAGCGTGAACTTAAAATTGTGAAAATGGAGAAAGAGCAGTATCGGTCTGTAATTAGATTCTTGTTTTTGGAAGGAAAAACATGTGATGAAATAAAAGTAAGAATGCAAGCGGTTTACCATGAATGTGCTCCTTCTATGACAACCGTCAGATACTGGTTTAACGAGTTTAAGCGGGGGAGAACAACCGTCTTTGATGAGGATCGCCCAGGCCGCCCAATTGAGGTGACTACAGACGATATGGTTAAGAAAATTGAAATAGTTATTTTCGATACAAGTGCGAAAAAGAGGAAATTCGAAACGAGTGGCGATAAATTAAAACACGACCGAAGGGAGTGTTTTAAATCGACACGAGTTGCGAATTACCTATTCGCACGTGTATTGAACAACGTTTTACAGTACATATGGCACTTTAAAGTTTCGACATACGCACGAAAAGTGCTATTTTACGCACTAGTGCGGAAAAGTAGCCCCATATGTACTGTAAATATCGTTTTAGCCGACCGCCGAATTGAACTTCGAGAAATCGTTGATGCTGTAAATGTTCCAATCGAGCGGGTACAAAACATATTAGAAGAAAAATTGGGTATGAAGACAGTATCGGCGAGGTGGGTGCCGCGTTTACTCACGGAGGAGCAAAAACGGAACCGACTGACTACTTCGGAGCAGTGTTTGGCCGTGTTCAAACGTAACCCGAAGGAGTTTCTGCGTCGTTTCGTGACCGTAGACGAAACGTGGGTCACCACTACCCCCCGGAAATGAAAGGGCAGTCGAAGCAGTGGATTTTACCGGGTGAACCTGCGCGAAAGATAGCAAAAATCGTTCCATCGGCTGGAAAGGTCATGGCGACCGTTTTTTGGGATTCGCAGGGTATTATACATATTGAGTTCTTAGAAAAGGGGAAAACGATAACAGGGCAGTACTATGCCAATTTATTGGATGAATTTGACGCTGGGTTGAAGGACAAACGACCCCATTTAAAAAATAAAAAAGTACTGTCTCATCACGACAACGGACCAGCTCATTCGTCTAGAGTTGTGATGGCTAAATTAACACAATTACGCTACGCCCTATTGCCTTACCCCCCGTATTCTCCAGATTTGACCCCATGCGATTTATTTTTGTTTCCCAACCTGAAAAAATGGCTCGGTGGTAAGCGATTTGGATCAAATGACGAAGTCATTGCCGCCACAGAGGCCTATTTTAATGACTTTCCGAAATCATACTTTTTGGATGGTTTATTATTGAAGCTTGAATATAGGTGGAACAAGTGTATAGAGTTAAAAGGAGACTATGAAGAAAAATAAATGCATATAAACAAAAACAACTGATTATTTTTTTCATAAACGGGTACTTATCAAACAGCCCTCGTATATAATATTGCTCGAATAATAGAGAGGTAAATAACGAAATTTCAATTCTAATGTTGTATGAAAATGTTTTTTTTTTTATATTACTCTTTTACTCCGCAATCAGTGAACGCGACCACAAATTAATTGACGTTTGTCACTTGTTTCAACTTTCAACTGTCAGTCAGTGACGTGCGCGCAAGCGCATCGCCTTTCGTACTCGTACGTACGCAGTTAAAAATACAGCGCGACGAGTTCGAGCCGTATGACTTCGCATATTTTATTTTTTACGACCCAGTGTTTCGGTTTACTTAATTAACAACACACGTACCTGGTAATCACGTTACTTTACTATTTTAACTCAACTTAAAGGCATACATTATGTTGCTTAGCCACAAAATTAAATCTTAAAAAGTTTTAAATGTATCTCGAAGAATTAATTTACTATTGAGCATTTGTTTCACAGTGCGTTATTGCTTGCATTTATATCAAGAATTAAAAGATTCGTCCTTTAACTTTCAGTTAGCATAAAAAAATGAAGTTCGCGCTGTTTTTATACGTGACGCTGTGTGTGCTGAATTTTTACGTAAACGGCAAATGGACTGCGCGGGAAGCTGCTAATGAGATTCCTACTCGTAGGCCATACAAATATGGTTCTGATCCACCACCACATACTGAGCTTATTGCTATGGCCAGATATACGCTTCATAATGCAGGTATAATTTACAAAATTTCCTCTAGATTGCACTGTAGAAACTTTGTATGCAACACTTTGTGATAATATTATTTAGTGTGTTTTGTATCATCATCCTATTTCAGATTTCACATTTAATTTTTTACAACTTAACATTGCCGAAATATATAGGTACCTATGGTTTTAATATATTGAAATGATATACTTTTTGCAGGATGATATTATTCATTAAGTATGATAATGAGCAACTAAATTATGTAAACAAATTCCTTTTCAGATTGGGCCTCCATCGCAACTGTATCCGTGTTGCCTGCTATTGAAGGTTTCCCATTCTCGAATGTGAAATCGATTGCTGATGGGTTCATTAAAAACTCAACTGGCATTCCTTATTTCTACATGTCACCGTTAGATTTTACTGCTAAGGATTTATCGGTAAACTATTTTTAATTGTTCAACCTCTAGCGGCCGCCATACAAGAAAAATTGGCAGTGAAATTTTAATCAATGGGATTAGATTTTTTATTTTTATTTTATTTATTTAAGGATCGCCAACGGTTAATACATCTACACAATTACATAAGAACAAGGACATTTAACATTAACAGATGCTTAGCCACTTATAGGTGACCACAGCTCACACACGTACATATCAAAGAGAGTATACATATAAACAACTAAAATAATTGAGAATAAATTAACTTAAAGTTACTTAAATTTACATAAGGTAGAGAAATATAAACAAGAAAACATGTAAGCATGCAGACATAGAATTAAAATAGTAGTAAAGTACCATTCGATGAAATGTAGAGGCCATTCCTCTAATGTGACTTATTTAGATGCGAGACAATTGAGTTTCTGAATTTTTAGATTAGTAAATAAACTTTTTTTTAAATCAAATGACAAAACAAAAGGCGTTCAGTCTAAATTTCATTTAAGGTAATCTGTAGTTGGTATTAGGACTGTGGGAAGCTACAGGTTAATGTCTCATTGATTTCATTAACAGACTTCCAATTTGATAAAGTTAACTTATACAGGGTGTCCCCAAGACCATGGTAATCCATTGGGCACTGTTAGAACTGCTCATAAGCTATCAATAGACAAGATAGGGATATGTAAGTGTACTCATTTTTAGTAGTTTTAGGTTTATTTCACAGAGTTATTCATAATTGTAATTTCTGATTAACTTTTCCTTATGATCTTGTTCCCTAATTAACCATGTGCCAGGCTTTTTTTAGATAAACATTACTAGTAATCACCTAAAGTTAGTTTTTCCTTGGTAACCTTTCCTGTGGATACTACTAAAACCAGAACAGTAGGTACACAAATAAGTGAATATTACAGAACAAGGTCATAAGGAAATACATTTTAAATAAATATTTTTAGAACTATGTACAAAAAATAGTTGACCTGGATTTGAGCAGCTTTTTCAGTAACTATGAGTTGTTCACCTTTGAGCAAAAAACCTATTGATTTTCACTTTGATTTTTTAATATATCTTGTTTATTACCACCAATTTTTTTTTATAGAAAAACAACCGTGCTACAGTACTTGTGAGCTTAGAGGAGACAAGATACTGTGAGAGCCAGCAATGGGACCCTGAAGACCCTCGCTGCACCAGGCTGATGCTCACGGGTATCATGAAGAAGGTAGGTATATTTACACTATCTGAATTTTCATACAACACGCACAATATGTTATGTGTTTTCAAAAGCGAGAACTTTAAAAATGTATTAATTTAATTTAATGTCAATATATTCTATTACCCATAAAAATAATTTCAAACAGTTGAGAATGATATTTTGCAAAAGATCAATGTGACTTGAACCATACATTGAAATGCTAAGGTTGAAATTCTATTGAGCAATGTATGTGGTCGATTGGAAAAGGGTTACCAGACCTGCTAGCATGAGTTGCGTTCTCGCGCGCGAGGCCAGTCTCCATACATCTAGCGCGACTTCAAGTGTGGACATGGACTCGCACGTGAGAACGCAACTCATGCTAGCCGGTCATGGGTACTAAACTATAATTATCTATTGAAAAATTTAATCGTGACAAAGACGTTTCTTAGACAGTAAGTATCTATACCTCTGCCCTACATACGTAAGTACCTACGATCTGTCTTTTCTCTAGTAGGTACTTGTTATGGTTAATAGAAGACTGTTTCATTGCAATATTATCGGCAGGTCAAGGAGGGCACTCCAGAGTACACTTTCGCGAAAGGCGCGTTGTTTGAGCGGCATCCGGCTATGGCTAACTTCCCCTCTGGTATGTATTATCATGTATCCCCACTAATATTATAAATGCGAAAGTAACTGTTTGTCTGTTACCTCTTCACGCGACTGAACCGATTTAGATGAAATTGGGTATGGCAATATTTTGAGGCCTGAGAAAGACATAGGATAGTTTTTTTATCAATCATCATTATCATCCCACTCAGACAAAGTTATGGGCAGAAGTCCATTATTAGAGGAACAAACAACTACATACCTATGTTGGCACTAATCACTCATACGTATAGTATATAAACGTACGTTTCGGATAATTATATTAAATTCCCAACAATCAATCACACATCAATTTCATTCGACTACATTTTTGCGATCATACAGTGTGTGCCTCGCAACACGTAAAGTCACCTTAAAAAGTATATTGACCACACAACAAATATTGCAGAATTAACTTGTTTGTCCACTTTAAAATAAATCGGTTTTATTTTATTACGGCGAGACGAAAGATTGCGGAAGAAAGTCAAGTTATAAGAGTCAATATCCTGATTTCATACGAGGTTAAGGATTCGGTTAACTTTATTGGTTCTCTCAATAAGTTAATTTAATTTTGAAAATATTCGTGTTAAGAACTTTTGTACCTACTCACATTCATGCAATATAAAAAATATATAAATTAAGTATTTTTTTTAACATCTGTTACAGATCACGACTGGTTCGTTGCGAAGTTGAAGATTGCCCAAATAGCAATGGTGGACTACTTCGGAGGGGCCAAATATATTCCTGTTAAGGATTACCTCGCGTACAACTACACACAAATTGTAAACATACCAAGAAGTCAAATTCTCAACCTCCAAAGTTAGAATTTAATAAAAATACGTAGTCCAATATGTATTTTAAATATTATAATGAAACAAAATGTGATATTATGGAAATGAACCTAGAAGGTTATTTTTATAAGATAATAAAAAAAGTTTTTTACCAAGGTTTTTGTTTATTTAAAGAAGATTATTAAACATACAATTGGAATGATATACTTTTAAATAATGAAATAAAAGCACCATTTGGCATTCACCCATGTTGGGCAATAAGCCAAGTTTCATTAATTAACTACTTATATTTAGGTACAAGCCATTACTCCTATCTCACCCACCAAATTGCTTTCATAATTACATAGGTTAATCTGATTGTTTTTCCTATTATTCGATGTTAGACATCGTTTTACAATCGAGTAAAAATAACATCAAGTGGCAAAGAAAATAACAATTGAGTTAAATCTGAAGTATTATTACCTTATTTTATTATAATTATTATGCTTTAACTCGAGTTTAGGTAACAATAAATAACAACTAGTAACTTACAAAATTCTTCAAGTCTAAAGCATTAGCCTCCTTAAAATCTAAACCCTTGTTAATACCAGGTACCAACGTAGGTAATTTCTAATTTCAAAATATATCTTCGCATCGTCACTCTTCTTTTTTTGGACATGTCCATATAGTAGAGTAGAAAGTGATGGTTTTTAGCCTCTACAAACAATAATCTCATTCATTCAATTATTTGAGTTTCATTTTATAAACTTGTTTAAAAATTAAGGTAGGTATAAATCGTGTACATGTAGGTACATCGAATGCAATTATAATTTTACTGCGGAATTGTATCTATAATTTATCGATTACCTCTAAATCATGTTTGATTGCTCTAAAATTTGGTATACCTAAGTAGAACTGTGCGCGTCAGGCATAAGGAGTATTCGGGAAATTCCAACTACTTCAAAATGTCGGCTAATTCCTAGTGATCCATAACATAATTAATCATATTAGAATTTAGAATCCCTAATTAGTATTAACCGACAATTTGAACTTTTTGGAATTACCCGAATACATAACAGTAAAATCTTGAGAAAACGGAATATTCATAACTTAATATTTTTGGAACAACCTATATATTATAAATTCCGTAGCAGTCCTTTTAAAGCGCCAATCATGGCTTGGCGGAATAGGAATTCCTCGGTTCGTATTAATTGACTCAGAATAAGAAGAAAATATGTATATTTTTTAGTTTAATAAGCCTTAAAACAGTTTCTCAACGATGCATCGAATCGAGATTCGCCAAGTGAAGTTGAACGTCATTAACAGCATCGTATATGTTATGCTAATAAAAATAAAAAAAAAACCCCGACTATAAGATTATAAGAGACAGTACACAGACAGAACTAATAACACCCTTCTCTGTGCGTCGGGGGTTAAAAATACTATGTTTCGAAATGGAGAGAAGATAACCTAACTAAAGGTTTCGTCATACAGGCGCGTTTTCCGGGCGGGGCGTGAATGGGGCGCGCCGCTTTTACATATAAAACGCTTCCGTCCCGCCCGGAAAACGCGCCTGTGTAAAGTTTTATGAATAAGGGGGTAAATCTGGAGCCGCACGCTGCGGACCCCTTGGAATTACCTCACTGGTTGGGAAACCCTGCTCTAAAGAAATATCTTTTCTACCCAAACTAGTCAGTGGCGTAACGCGAACTAATCTAGCCATGGGCGAAGTCGCATGTGCCTCTTTTAATATGTATTCCCAGATTGGCACCCATGGCACAAAATAGATACAGTACAGAAGTCAATCACATGTATGTACTTCACTTTTCATACCTACGCTCGGCGGTCGCTCTAGGGTTGTCAACTATGATTTATGCACAAAAAACTATCGTAGTAACGTGATAGTGGCACTCGTATCTAGTAGTGGCCGGGGCGGGGTGCATAGGTACCTACCTACCTAACTGTTCTGTTTAACGTTAAAACGAACCATCGAAATACAAGCAGATACTTACTTACCTCCCTGAAACCACTGGTAGCTTAAAAAACGACAATTCATCGTTTTATGTTGAATTCAAACAACCGTCCACTGAACAGTTATAATAACTTTTTTTTGTTTCTCCATTATTGCACAAAAAAGTTCACAGACGCGTGTCTCAAGCGGATGGCACTCGCGCTCGCACTGGTCCCAACCGGTCCGAGATATCGTGTCCGTGAGCAGTGTCTATGTGTGCGTTGCTCGAGCGCACTTTGTATGTAGATTGATTTCTGTACTGTATCTATTTTGTGCCCCTGGGGCCCCCTTAGGCGCGAAACCGTGGGCAGAGGGCCGCTTCGCCCACGCCTAGTTACGCCACTGCTTACAGCAACTGCACCTTGCCGTTGCAGTGCACACACGAGGCTATAGGTCTTGGAGTGCTGCTGCTGCTATTGTACGCGTGGTGCACCAACGCGTTCACAGGTTCTTCGCTCACCTTATTTACTTCTAGAGGCATGGCCATTATCTGAAACAAAATAATATCTATTTGTATAAAACAACAACGTCCATCCTATATATAAACCAGCGGTCGGCAACCTTTTAGCAGCCAAGGGCCACATAGTAGTTAACGAAGTTGACGCGGGCCGTACTTTGTTAATATTTATGACTTTATCAGACATTGTCATTTGTCAATATTACATACAAAATAGCCAAGGAGGTTCGCGGGCCGCAAGTGACAGGCTCACGGGCCGCATGCGGCCCGCGGGCCGCAGGTTGCCGACCGCTGCTCTAAACTATCCTTGTGAATTATTCGGCGCCTAAGGTAGCACCTTCACTTAGGTACGACAATGAGGATTCGGTCCAATATGATATGCAGTACATCTTTCTGGTGGACAATCGTGAAGGAATGTGTTTGACGTTTCAAAGTTACCCACATAAATGTACGACTAATTTTCGTTCCCACTATTTATTGTTATTAGTCTCGGAATAATAAATCAACAGGAACCGCCATTAACAGGCGTTCCCCTCTGCCAAAAGTCGGCGGCCGCCGGTCAAGGAGGTTATATAAAACTAGTTGCCATACGTCATACGCCATTCAGCAAACGTCAGTCTAAGCGGAATGTTAGGAGCAGAAAATGCCGAATTGTAGCGTTTTCTCCTGTAAAAACCGATCGGACACATCTAGCGTACTTAAAGAACACGTTTCTTTTCATATGTAAGTACTATTATATGTAAATATTATCAAACAGTGCACTAATTTAGCAAAAAACTAAAAAGCATTGTCAATCTGAAAGTGATACCACTTCATGGTACTAGATCTAATTTAGGGTAATATTTAAAGAAGACTTTCTAAATATTCATTAGGTATACCTAACTTCTAATTTGCGATGCTTATTATTATATAATTTATATACTTAACACATTATTTTTCTATAACACCTTATTTTTATATCAACATAATCCATTCAATGAAATAAATAGTATAACTAAATCATAAATGATATTACCGATATAGGGTCATTGTGCTAGTTTCCGTCCATGGAGTCTCTAGTTTTCGTCCACATGACAGATTAGCAAAAAACATATTTGATATTTAATTTGCTACTTGCCAAATACATTTTTTATGTAGATAGATACTCGTATATTGTCTCGACATTAAGGATTGCATTAAGTCCAAATTTGTGCAGCAATGTAGATTTATGTATATTCAATTTCGTCAAGTGGACGAAAACTAGAGCTGGACGAAAACTAACGCACCTACCCTACTACTGCTTGAAAATTCATTTTTCTCTTAGTTTTATCGTATATTTTTTATTTGACATGTCCAATATTTGTATTGTATTTTATTTATTTTAAGGTATTTACTGCCGTCATTTTCCATAAATAGGCACTTTTAATTTATTACTCTGGTATCACTCTACCATAGTTAGCGATGGGACACCATAAAAACCAATATTGATAAAATCTATATAAAATCTATATACATATAGGTATTGTTATTTTGATTTATTTTTTTAGATTTCCAAAAGATGCAATAAATTTTAAACATAAGTAGTTTTCAGCTTATCAAGCCATCGAAAACCTAAAAATATTGCAATATCAGTCACGTTTTAAAGATCTAAGAACTGCATAAGTAAGTTTGTAATTCCATATAAATATATGCTATTACAAAGTTACTGTTGCAGTTCCTACAAATAGTAGGTAAAGTAAAGGTACACTACAATGTATGTACGATGTGAGTGTGTTTAGTTATGATATATGTATACATAGTATGGGTATTTGTACCCGAAAAGAGGGACTGTCTACAAAAAGAGATGAGATCCCATCAAAAACATTACATGTAAAAAGGTGCAAGTCTCGCAACGCTTTTATTACAAAAAGTTCTGAGATGTAACGTGAAACCAAGTCGGTTATTTTAATCAGTGCCAGGGGGTGTTAAAACCTTATCAATAAGATATCTTTAATTTGTAATACATAATAATGACTTGGCAATCGCACATAATGCTTTACTCGTACCGTATTCGTAAATATGTGTAATGCTCAAACTGCAATTAGTGCTAGCGTTATGTTCAATTAGAATTATTTTTAATAGGTGACGATGATCCTTATGTCATTATGCAGCCGTGCGATGGCCAACTCATTATACGTATTACAAATTAAAGATATCTTATTGATACGGTTTTAACACCCCCTGGCACTGATTAAAATAACCGACTTGGTTTCACATTAGCATTACATCTCAAAACTTTTTTGTAGTAGAAGCGTTGCGAGACTTGCACCTTTTTACATGTAACGGTTTTGATGGTTATAATTGACTAAAGCAGACAGTTAAAATTCAGTCAATAAAATATCGACAATATTATCGACAAGTCCCTCGCACTTCTACGTTTACTTAGAACTGACATCATCTCGTTCACGGACAGGGTTGTCTGTGTTTGTTCTTGTATTTGTGTGAATATAGTTTATGCTAGTGTTTGATAATTTAGTCGTGTGCGCAGAGATGCGATTTATTTGAAATACTTCTATTTAAAATGCAAATACAAAATGCAAAATACCTATTTTGTATTTTGCATTTAAATGCCTTTTAGTAAAAACCATTTTGTATTTTATTTGAAATACTTTTCGAGACGTATTTTGCATTTTTAATATTCATTTCAAAATGCAAAATACTTTGTGATTAAGTTTAGCCAACATTACCAGTCTAATAAAATGAAATGAACGAATGACGCTTGTATTGCCGAATTTGACCGATAGAGGCGCCTGCTAGCGCCTGGCGCCAGCGCCAGGAGGCCGATTTTTGAAATTCGACCGCTCGATTTCGTGTATTTCGTTCAGTAATATCTCCACTACTAGGCATGTAAATTCTACTAATAGAATCAAAAACTAGTGGTTAATACCACTAAATTCACAATTTATATCGCTCGTATTTCAAAAATCAGCATCTCGCCGTTTTCCACCGATTTTCGAGTGACGAAATCGAGCGATCGAAATTCAAAAATCGGCCCCCTGGTATTGTTAAAAAGCGTAATAAATAAAAACTGATGTTTTTTTTCACTTTTTAACAATACCAGTCCAGTTGTTATTAATAAAAGAAAAGTGTAATAATAATAAAATAAGAACTACACTCGGGTGCAAAGAAATCGGACCACCCCAGCATTTTCAACATTTTTTCAATTTGTGTAAAAACTGTAACCTCGATCATGATAATTTAAATACCACGTGGTAGATAATTTTCTGCCCTATCAAATGACATCAATATTCAGGAGTGGGGATGGATATTGTGCAAAATATGGGCCTGGAAATCACCCCCCTCCAACTGCCTCATTAGCGCATGCACTAATTGACCACTTATCATTAGGTATAAAAACAGTCATTATCATTGTTTATGCATCATTCGTGATTGGTACGTCTTCCTGAACACTACTCTCATCGCCTGAACCTGGAAAAACTGGAGAAAAATGGATACTACCTCGACTGAAGCCGGCCAAGCAGTTGCCCTATTGCAGGGAGGGCTTAGTCAACGTGCAGTGGCTCGACAACTCAACCTATCGAAGTCATCGGTTCAACGTGTCTTCCAGAGATTCCGCGTAGATCAGACGTTATCCAGAAGACCCGGAACTGGCAGAACTCGCATCACTTCTGAGAGAGATGACCGTTTCATCGTTCTTACCTCGCTACGAAATCGTCGACTGAATGCCGTTCAGCTTCAGCAGAAGCTCCTAGAGACCAGGAATGTGTCTATCAGCCGATGGACAGTTAGAAGACGACTGAAGGAGAAGGAATTGACAGCTCACAGAGCTGCAAATGGCCCAAAACTCACCCCAATACATCGTGGACAACGACGCGTCTTCGCTCGCGAACATGAAGAATGGACCCTTCAGCAATGGAGTTCCGTACTTTTTTCCGACGAGTGCAGGATAACTTTGTCTGGCAATGACGGACGGGTACGAGTCTACCGAAGACCTGGGGAGCGGTTCTCTCAATGCTGCATCGAGGAACGTGTTGCTTATGGTGGGGGGTCAATCATGGTCTGGGCTGGTATTTCTTTGGAAGCGAAGACGGACATTGTGTTCATCACAGGGCCAGGTACCAGACCGAATTCAGGCGGTTTGACTGCACGTCGGTACGTGGAGGAAATCCTGGCTGATCATGTGGTCCCATTTGCGGGTTATATCGGCGATGAGTTCATCCTCATGCAAGATAACGCTCGGCCGCATACAGCCCGGATCACTAAGGAGTACTTGGAGGAGGTCGGCATCAGAGTCATGGAGTGGCCAGCCCGCAGTCCTGACCTAAACCCGATCGAGCACATTTGGGACGAGCTGAAAAGAAGAATCCGGGCCAGAAATCCCGCCCCTGAATCCTTACTGGAGCTAAAGACTGCGATCGAAGAAGAATGGGCGGGCATCCCTCAAGACACTGTAAAAAAATTCATAAGATCAATGAAAAACCGAATGACTGCATGTCGTAGGGCTAGAGGAGGCAATATACGGTATTAAAATGCTGAAAATTGTTTTAATTTTTACTTGATATCTTTAGAATCGCAGTTTTCCCATTATGCATAAGTTTCACTCCAGTATGCATTTTTAGGGTGACAAAGTTCTTAGCCCTGAAAGCCTGAAAATATTGGAAGTAAACCTGTGAAAAGCACATCAATTTATAGAGGAAAAGCCAACCTTTCATTAGGTATATAATATGTCACAGTAGCACATACAGTTTTTACAGAAATTGAAAAAATGATAAAAATGCTGGGGTGGTCCGATTTCTTTGCACCCGAGTGTAGATGCACAATCAACCGAAATAAATGGCCACACAAGTCACAAAATGGAGCCATGGCTCTCTTTTCGTTAGTCTAGTTTTTTACATTATTTTAAGTGAGTATTATTTCCTTTATTTATTTCTCTTCTTAGGTTAGTTTTTTACAATATGTATATAAAATTAAAATATAAAAACACTTACAAAAATAATATAAAAAAATATTATAAACACATTATAAAAAACCTAACCTAGGGCGCCGCCAGCAGCGGGGCAAGGCCCAAGCTGCCGGTGGTCAGGGCCGCAGAGAGAGGAACCGACGGACTATTATTAATACCATAACAGAATTTATTGATACGCGTACTGATAAATATGACCATGTCAGGCATAAGGTGCCATCGGCTCGGCATTGTGTCTCTATTTCTCATGATAAATACCTAAAATAAATAAAAATATCTGAGATTTGCTCAAAAGGTATTTTATTTTGAAAAAGTATTTTGAAAATACCTATTTTGCATTTAGCATTTGAAATACAAAACGCAAAACTATTTGGTATTTTGCATTTGAAATAGTAAATCTGAAAAGTATTTTGCATTTTGTATTTAAATGCTTTTTTAAAACCATTTTGTACATCTCTGCGTGTGCGTGTGTAGCGACGCATGCAAAAAATGCATTAGTGTTTACATTATTTGTGTGCGTTCCTCGCCCCCCGCGCCGAAAACGGCAGAATTTTTCACATAGAAATTAGTGCGTGTCACCACTCCATATTGGATTATTCCTCCGAGTTATTAGTATTACTCCCTTAATTATTGTTATCACAAACCATAATCCTTTATGTGTTGATGTTTCACACAAGTGTTCTGTATTTATGTTTACAAAAAATGTTAATAACTCACATTCTCAGCATGTTTCTCGCCATCCGTCTCAACCGGTAAATTATCGAGATAGCTGATATCCGGCTTGTCATTAGAACTGCTAACATTCTCTGATAATTTCAAATTGACCAGCGCTAAATCGATTATATTTGAAGAGTGTGGTATTGTAGCGTTCAAGTTAAGATTCCCAATTGGTTGGTTGTATACTTTATTGTTGCCCACATATTCTGATATGGCGATGTTCTCGAGCCACTTCTCGTGGAGGCTGTAAAGGTTTTTATAGGTGCATAACATCATGTCTCTGGTCCTGCACCTCTCGTCTAGCAATTGCTTTATTGCTTGTTGTAAATTTACGGTTTTTTCGTTGAGAACTTTCTTCCAGTTTGCTAGCTCTTCCACCATCAGGCTGAAAGAAGTATTAAGTATAGTTTGGTATAGTTAGCGATTTCTGTAGTAGTAATATTTATTTAAGAATAGAATGCCCTGCAACTTTTCAGACTCATTAATAGGAGACCAGCTGGCTTTGGAGGAAAATGAAAAGAAAATTGACATGACAATTGTTAACTTATAATTAGTTATAATGATTGCAATGCAATCATTGCATACATACCTGCTAGCAAGAAATTTGCTTCTCCATACTTCACATTGACCTGCTAACCATTCTGTTTGCTCCTGTAAGCAAAATATAAGTTAATAATATAAAAATATCTCATAAACCATAACAATTTATTAGTTTGGAAGCATTGGGATTGGACCTACGTTTTGCATTAATATAATTCTAATAAAAGGCCGCGGACTTGACGCATGCGACCGGCGTTCTACGAAACACCGCCACGCGGCACCAAAAGACTCGATCAAAATATGTGGCTAAGGAGTAAGGACCCTCCTCTGATAGAAAGCCACATATATAGACTTGAATGAATCTGTTTCAAAACTTCTGTATGACAGTGGCGGTGGCGACGGTCGCCGCATCCTTCCACCAATTGGGTAATGCATGAGTGAGAGATAACAATCCATAATACATTCTAAATTTAATGTTAGTGGTGCAAAAATACTCACTTGATGGGTTGACAAGTGCTGAGCAGAGTTCAGCAAGGCATCGGCCAAATGCTTCTTGTCCTCATTGAGTGACTGCACTTGGATCTCTAAATCCTCACCCATGGATGCCACGAGCATTGTTTTTAATTCTTTGTTCACCTGCAACAATCCAGATTATTAAACGTCGACACAAAAAGGGACCTTGCGGTGTTTCTTAGCTATGTTATTAGCTATGTTTGGTAGCAATTGATCTAGCAGTTTGAAGAGTATCAGCTCTTTTCCAAAATGATGTGAGGCATTTTTGGTATGAAATGGTTTTTTTAAGACAATGATGCACTTACAACAAGACTAATATTGTTGTGTGTTGTGTGTTTAATGAAATGACAATACCCAGAAAGTAAGACAATAACCTCTAGCCGCCCAGAGACCTATAAAAAGGTCTCCTGTTCCATTCTAATTTGAACTTTGTGTTGACAAAATAAAATTTCATTTTCCTTGGCAAGGTTTGACGTATGGGCAGCTAGAGGATAATATAAAAAAAATACCTGAACTTGCTGTTTCAGCTGCTCCTTTAAAGACTCATTCTGTTCCATCAGTTTGTCAATAGTAGCCTGCATTTCAGCTTTCTCCGGGTTATGTTTGTCAGGATCCGCTGCTGCAGGATCTACTGAACTGGAGGATGTCAACTTTGGTCTCGGCTTAAACTCATTCAATTTTGTGTCCATTTGCGACATCTGGGATATAAGTACATTGATGTCCATGTTATTCTTGGATTTCTTAGACTTGGAAACTGTTTGAGGCACTATTGGCTTCACAGCCGCTGGGTAAGGCTCATAAGGAACAAATTTGGGGCTTTTGGTATTAAGTTGCCGTTTCTTTTCTGCTCTAACAACACTGGTGGGGTAAACCTGGATAAGTCGGCCTGGGAGAAGGGTCTCTTTGCTCCCAGTTCGAATGGTAGGCCTCCCCGTAGCTTTTGGCACTGCCTCTGTGGCAATTTCGTCCGATTCCATGCCATCTCCTGCCGTCCTTGTTTTACTCATGATTTCTGTAAATGGTGTGAAGAATGTAAATACTAACAGAATAATTATACTAGTGTTCAAGGACACAACATGTTTGTAAATAATAAATATTTTTGTACATATTTCTTAGACAGTTTCCCAATTACTAAGGCAATCAAGACTATTCTACATCCTGTGGAGGCCTCTTTATTATCTCTGTAGCCATTTCCAGTAGCAATCAAAGAAAGTGTTTGATTGAAGTTGAAAATAACATATCAATGTCACAGAATAAGAAGGAATGCTAAATTTCGGCTCAAACAGAAAAGGATTTAGAAGTAGGTCGATTACAATAGACAAGTCCCGTATAGATGATATTTAATAAAAGCTTGAAAAATATGTACTTATAATTCATCATCATCATACAATTCACATGTCCCAATGCTGGGCCTGTGCACCTCTTTCAACAGGGGTTGGGCTACAAGCTACAAACCATTGTCAAAAAGCAGGTAAACATATATTACTCGAATGGTTTACTTACTAGGATGGAAAGGAGTTAATTCGTCCATGGAGTAAGAAATAGGGATAGTGGAAAAGATAAGTAAATTAATTTTTTAACACGGCTTACTTAATGGCTGTAAAACAAACTAGTTTATTTTCTGTCTTGGACGAAAAAATATAATGATTCTACTATGGAATTTAGTTATAATTAAACATAAATCCACTATTGGCACTATTTCACTTCCACAACATCAAGATTTTTACAAACTTATTATTTACTAGCAAATTAAACAAATATCGTCCTAAAATACATCACCTTTATGGCTATGTTAGGAAAAATAGGACGTTTGACGTTTGTGACATTTATATGAAATTGACACTCAATGCAACCAACTTAACATCGTATGCTGTTTAAGCCAACCATTTGAACACTATAGCTGGTCAAGCAAATTTTGTCAGTAAAAAAAGGCACGAAATTCAAATTTTCTATGGGACGATATCCCTTCGCGCCTACATTTTTCAAATTTGCCGCCTTTTTCTACTGACAAGATCTGCTTGACCAAGTATACTAAACATTGGCCTTGAATATTGGAGCGCGTTATATAAAAGACCTTAAACCACAGTCCGTCTCTGTCTAATAAATAGCCGTTAGAAAGAGAGGTAAACAGAAATCATATTTACTTTGCGCATATGTGGCCTTATATATAGCTGGTCAACCAAATCTTGTCAGTAAAAAAAGGCGCGAAATACAAATTTTCTATGGGACGATATCCCTTCGCGCCTACATTTTTCAAATTTGCCGCCTTTTTCTACTGTCAAGATCTGGTTGACCAAGTATATTTCTTTTGGTTTTCTATACTAAAGAGAAAAATAACAGGCCTTTTTGTGGGCTAATGTGTACAACAGTCATGAAAGAAAAAGGCTGGGGAAACGCGGTATTTTCACCCGAGACGAGGGTGTACCGCGAAAATTCGATCAGCCTCTCTTCTCTAACACGGCTTTATACAAAGAGTAAAGTAAGTATGCTTTATATATGAGCGATAGAGAGACAGATAAAGAAATTCCGCTTTTAGCGGCAGGCCCTCTGAATAGTTTCTTATGCATGCCTCGCGTCATTAATTTTACATAAAATAAATACATAGTATGATACCATACCATACCATTTTTTTTAAAATTGATGAGTTTTAAAACAGTAATTTTCTTAAAAGCTTTATTGAAATAAATAAAATCCAACCATGTAGCAAACAACCATAATTTAAGCTTTCAGAGTTGCATCTAACTCTCCACTGGCTTGTAGTTCTTTGATTATATCTAGCCCCCCAATCAGTTCACCTTTAACATAAAGTTGGGGATAAGTTGGCCAATCAGAGTACTCTTTTAGGCCTTGACGGACTTCCTCGTCACTCAGTATATCAAAAGTGCCATATTGAACCCTGAAATGTAAACAACATAACATGATAAGATAATTTTTATTTGCTGATTTATTTTTATCAGCAACCCAATTTGATCACAATTTAATAGTGATTGCAATTTTATCAAGCAACTTATCTACCCAACTCAAACACTTGCTAATGGAAATATATATTGTAATCTTCATTGATAAAATAAATTTCATCAGGCAGCGACAATGCATTTTGCAAATTGTCAAGCCTCAGGATACTGCCTTAACACCTAACTTAATTCTGAAATCAGGACAGGGATGCAGCTACAATTTCACTTGTATGTACCTATATTTTGCTGTATCCCTGTCCTCAGTTACAGAATTAAGGTAAAGTGTGTAAACAATTTAATCCTTGCAGGCTTCTTTCCGTTCCAAGCACATATTGTCAAATAAATAGACTGACTACATACCCTGTTCCGTTTAGAATCTGAATCAAGGTCCTGCTGAATCCACATCTAGGAGTCTCCCTGTTGCCTTTCATGAATACCATTACATTATGTTTGTTGATAAGTGCCTTGAGCCTCTCTTCTAACGGCTGCTGTGGTGTTGAGATAGCCGGTGCAGCCTTCCCGAGGCTGTGAGCCTTTACCTTAGATGTAATCTGGGCAGCATCTGCACCATCCACTCTGTCCACTTGTGATCCATTTTTAAATAAAATTACAGTTGGTACTGAATCAACCTAAAAATCAAATATCGGTTTTAACTTTCAAAATTTTAATGGATTTGGACAATGACTCCACACTAACTTTTGAGAAAGTAAACTTAACCTTAACAAAATTAAGGAATAAAACAGAATTTGTGTTTTCTATTACCTTATAGTTCAATGAGATTTCCGATAAGTTCTCTGCATCACAAATGCAAAATTTAGCTCCACTAGCTTGGATTTCTGGTAGTTTTGAAAGTTCCTTGAGCACCTCTGTGACCTGGCCACATTGGTCTGCCCATTCTGCCGAAAAATGGGCAACAATTAATGTAGGAGATCTGCAAATAAAATAAAATATATTATACAGTTTTAGCATGCATTTCTAAGCAAGAACATTGACTGTGCAAAGAATATATTTAATTATATGGACGAGTATGTTTTTATCGAAAACTAATTAAATTTTGCAGACACTCATATTATTATTCATACAATTAGGTACATGTTTACATAATGGTAAGCATCATGGTTTGAGCTTGACCTCCAAGAGTTATCATAAAAGCGTTATTTGACACAATAGAGGTTTCTTACGCAAAAATTTATGCATTAGATACAATGTAGTTACCTACTGTAATAAATCTTAAGAAAATGTTTCGTTTCTAGAAAATAACCTAACCTGGCATCAAAGGTCACGATGAATATAATTTATTTGTCGAATAATTACACTTAAATAATGTTTGTTAGAAGTTGTATTTCATAATTAACCCACTAACCTTATCAAATTTTGGAAGTTTTCCACGGAATCAACATTTGTAATAGACATTTTAAAATTAGGTTACTTCTGTAACACCGGAGAACAAGCGCAGATCGATAAATTAAACTGCGCTCTTTAGAACTTTTGGAATCTTATGTATTCAAGAATATAATAATTACACTCATGAAATAACTTCCAGTTCTTACAAATTTATTAGAATAACAACACAACCAAACAGAAAAGACTACGTGACGGACGTCACGGACGATAATTGTCAAAACTCGAATATCACCTGTCAATTTTGTCAATCAGCTAACTTCACTTCTTGACATTAAACCTAAACGAACTTCACGTCGCCATTGATCATGGCAGCCAACATGATGAATGTAACAAATATTTATAATACAACGTTTTATTTCGTGTCTCAAACACAACTGTCAGCTGTCACTGTCATTCGGAATTCGGATTGGTTATTGGTTTCACACGGCTTTTCTTTTGTGTGACTTGTGTGAGGTTAATTTAAAATATGCACTAGTAGCATCTCCAAGCAATATTTGTCTCTAGTTATTGTATTGGTCTGATATTTCTCACATAATGGCGTCAGTTTCTACCGCCCCAGCGCCGGGTATGCACCAGATCGACTTGTCCAAGTTAAATCTTCACCAGTTGGCTCAGCTCAAGCAGCAACTAGACCAAGTGAGACATTTCTTATGACACAAAAACATTACATTTTTATTTTTTAATCTTATTTTGTTTGCAGTACTATAAGAAGTAATCTAATTTTGGTATTTCAGGAGCTAAATGTCTTCCAAGATTCTCTTTCAACGCTAAAGATGGCACAAGGCAAATTTGTTGAGTCTGGCGAGAGCGTGGACAAAATTACACCTAGTAGCAAGGGCAAGAGTATTCTGGTACCACTAACAGGCTCCATGTATGTGCCCGGTACTATAGCAGATACTGAACATGTAGTAATAGATATAGGCACAGGGTATTATGCACAAAAGGTGAGATTATTTTTTAAACTATACTAGTTTTAGATCTTGGGCTCCATGCTCATATTAAAAGTAACAAACTTTTTCCTAGCATTGTCCTCTTTCCTTCTTCAGTAGTTGGGATGAGTTGATATCTTAGTTTTAATTTCAATAATTCTATAGATTTCAGTGGTATATATCCATTATACCTATTTGAATATAGTATTTATTTATTTACGGCGTTATTCATAAACGTCTGCTGCACTAAGTTAATCAGCTGATGATCATCGTTTTTCCCTCTCTATGGCATAACCATAGCATAGGGACAAACGACGATCATCAACTGATTAAGTTAGCAGCCGTTTATGAATAACTCCATAAAATCTTTATTTAATATGTTCAATGTTCATTTTGTGTGATCCCTTCAGGATCAAAGCCTTGTCCATCTCTTTCCATTTCTGTTTGTCAATGGTAGCATTACTCAACTATGCTTTCTCAATTTACAGGACATAGAAGGTGCTAAAGATTATTTCAAAAGAAAAACCCAGTTTGTAACAGAACAAATGGAGAAAATCCAAGCCATGGGCATTGAGAAATCAAAGGTCCGTGAAGCGATCTGCATGATGATGGAAATGAAGCTGCAGGCTCAGGCGCAGGCGCAGAAGCCTTCCACCTCATAACAATGGAACAAGCCACTCACCCGCTTGCTTGATCACATATTTAAACTTTGTATTGATACTGGTATTAAAGACTTTATGCGTAAATGTGACAACATGTTTAACATGGGTTCCAGCAATAATGATATATGTATGTGCTTTATATTCTATGAAGCATTTGTACAGTACTAGGTCACTAATTTATTCTAAGTACCAGAGTAGAAAATACCTACTTGCAGAATTACCTATTTTCAGAAATATTTTCCTTATTCTCTTTTGTTATGAGAATACCCAACACACATTTTATTAATACCTGTTCATTTAAATTACTAATTAATTGTCATGTGAATTGCTTTGTTAAGAGTTGTGTTTGAAGAAATGCTTTTATAACTAATGCGAAATTGCTTGTAAGGTGTATAATCGGAAAATTAGGACACACATATTATGTCTTTCATATAAAATATCACACAAGATTTTAATTTTAAATTATAACGCTTTGGACCTTACAAGAATATGAAATGTGTGGATCTTTTTTGAAGGTGACTCATTGTGTGCAACCCTTCATTGCATTATGGAATTAATAAAAAAAAAGTAACTTGACTCATATATTTAATTATAATCCCTAACCAAAAATAATAGGTAATACGGATAAAACACCTAGACTAGTAAAACTTGTGGTCCTGTGGCCTGTGGCACGATTTTCCATGCGCTTCTAAGGGCCGATAGAGACGGACTGCAACCCGACTGCAATTTGTATGGGAACTGCACGCCGACTGCACGCAAACTGCAACGACGGCGTGCAGTTCCCATACAAATTGCAGTCCGTCTGTACCGGCCCTGAGGGAACCTTTAGCGGTTGAGGGGTTAGTTTATTTGCTTATAAATCGAATCCCAACTCTTGCTTATTAGATGTAATCAGTTTTAATAAGTACAAGATATTACTTAGGGGCATGGCACACTGCGTCCAATTTGCACGTGCGAGCGAGATGAAGTTATAATACGCGCATAGCGTTGTCTCGCTCAAACTTCAGAGCGACGTGCGAATCGGACGCAGTGTGTCATGCCCCTTAGTTTGTTAACTTTTATTTCTGACTGCATTTTTTTAGGGTATTTTTTTTTAGTTAGGTTAGGTACAGGAAGTATACGCAGGAATACAAAAAAGTAAGGTGGGTCTAGGATAAAATAAATAAGGTAGTCAATAAACATTGTGACACCAAATGATTTATTTTTTTAATAGGCCAAAATGATAGCGCTGATATCTACAATATAATGACTTACTGTAAACTATCTTATACGTATCTACAATGTCTTATACCCACAAAACAATATTACCTAAATAAGGCAACGACTATTCCTTAGAATTGTAAACAATTTTCTAATAAAAGTAATGTAAAATCAAATTTAATTTAAATAACTGTTTCTTACCATGAACACGTGTTGTGTTGGATACAAGATAGATTTAATTATATTATCGTAATGACAACTGTACATTGATATCAATTTCATTTATGAACAATACTATGTTTACAGTAGTAGGAAAGCTGCAGATAGCTAATGCTGAGAGGTACTACCGGGAAATGATCTGGCACATTTAAATGTAGGTATTTCTCGAAAACGTAAGTCCTAGCGTATTTATACATCACAAATAATTTAATAATGTATATATTATTAATATTATTAACTTCGCCCGATGCACATTTGTGTTGACATCACATGAAACCTTGTTTTACTCATTAATCTCGGTGTTAACGCTGTTATTTACTTTTATATTACGCCACAACTGCCACAAGGCTTAATCTGAATACTGCAACAAATGGAGAAGCCTATTAGGTATAACGCTTCTGTCGATACTACGATCCTCAGCCAAAGAGTCACATGTTAAGTCATCACTCTCCTCCACTGTGAGAGGTACTGTGACGTCTCAAGTAAACGGGTAATCGTTTAGTTTTTCCACAGATTCCCACAAGTGTGCAGCGCGCTTTAGCGTACAAAGTTAAATCCAGCTTAACACTTAAATACGTTTTGTATGCGGTGATCAATTATCTACCAAGATTATTTTTATCCCAAATATCGACTGATATCAGCACCTAAATTACGCAATATTATACGTTAAAAATATGTATTACAAGGTATTGAAACTCCTAAAATAAGTAGTTTACTAGGTATGTACACTTTATTACATTAACGTACCTTTAAGCCTTAAATATTAACCACTGCCTTAGGCGAATCTACACGTCGGTCTATGTATGTAGACACCATATCCCTTAATTATAAGCCTTTTATTGTACATTATAATAATTGCCGTTCGCTATAGGTCACGCAGCGAGAGCTGGGGCGATTACTGTAATTACCTCGTGTACATACTGGAGGCGTATGAATAAGAGGAAACGATTGGCGCCCCAGTGCTAAGGCCCATAGCCATAGGGCACTACGTGTTACACGAACAGATCGCTCGCCTGCTCGGCGAAGTCCTTGTCTCATATAGTGTAGTACTCCGGGGCAAAGTCGTTGGCGAGGTTGCTCAGGAAATGGAAGTCCGAGGATGAGTTGGAGTTATCGCCGGCGCCGGCGGGCGCCGCGTGCGTCGCCTCATAGAACTGCTGGAAGGAGCCGTAGCCCTCGCCGCACTCCCCCGCGTAACCCTCTCCACCCGCACCGCCCGCACCGCCCGCACCGCCCGCGGTATACTGAGCCCCGCCGGCTGCTGATGGCTGCTGCCCTGCGTACACACCGCTTGCCTCGTAGTACCCACCTTTGGCGTACTCATTTCCATGTGAATTCTTTTGTGCCTCGCTTCCATAATAACCGTGCGGGTGCTCGTGCTGTGAGCCCTCGTGGTAATGGTACCCGTAATGGCTATTAGCATAAGCCATGGCTTCAGCCGGATAGCCTTGGGTCTGGTCGTATCCCGGGTGTCCGTATCCGACTTGATCCTTTCCGTACGCCGCTGGGTATCCATAGTTTTGATACATTTCGTGAGGGTACGCTTGCCGGGACGCGATACCGTTAACGGGTCTTCCTGATGAGGAGCTCTCCTGTCTAGCGTGTTGCTGGTTCCGTGCGTACGCGTGCTGCTCGGCATGCACCGCTACTCCGTAATTGTCGTAGTTTCTACTACTCTGAGGATACTGGCTTATTTTCCCTACAAATTGTTTTGAGTCCATGCGGAAGTCGGGGTGAGGCACAAATTGTCCCGGGGGTGCGTTGCCCCTTATGACGTATGACGGCATGGCGTTAGGTACTGCTTGAGGATGAGGCGGACCAGGAGGCGCGTTCGGGGGCGACGGTCTCGGGTAGTGGCCGAGAGGACTCTGGTGCATGCTAGACGGTGTGCCCGGGGTCGAGGAAGGTGTGAGGCTGACTGACGAGTATTTAGCGCCATCCGGTAGTCCGACTGAGCCGAGGCCATCCTTTGAAGACGACGGTGAGATTTTGCACGCCGTGGCGTCTAGTGACGGTGAGCGTTTCCTTGATTCTTGTTTAATTCTCTTGGCTAGGCTTCGAGGAGGTGCGACGACGGATGCGCCCGGCGGATGAGCGTCACGCGAGTCGTCCTCTGCTAGCTTATCGAGCGAGGAGGAGGAAGCGACGCTGGAAGCACCGTCACTCGCAAAACTGTTATTATTGGTAGCGCTAGGCGTGTTGTTGTTGCGTGTACGAGAGGCAAGCTCCGGCAGATCTTCTGCAGGCGAGCATAGCGCTCCGGGTGGCAGTTCGCACCCCTGACAGCTCTTCTTCCCCGACAGGGGTCCGTCGTCATCAAGGAATTTATCCAGTCCCATTTTGGAGCTCTTCCCACCTTCGGATGTGGTCGAGTCTTTGTCGTCGCCATCCTCGCTTTTAGTTAGCGTTTGTCTCTTATGTTTCATGCGTCGGTTTTGGAACCAAACCTTTACCTAAAAACAAAAAAAAAATAAGTTAGATACACTAAGTATTTATAAGGTATATTTTATCCTAACGTTTTTAAATAGAATAGAGCACCTATATCCATCGGAATTTACCTGTCTTTCGGTAAGGTCTAAGGAGGCCGCGATCTCGATTCGTCTCGGGCGACACAAATACTTGTTGAAGTGGAACTCCTTCTCCAACTCCAGAAGTTGCGTGTTTGTGTAGGCTGTCCGCAATCTTCGTGGCAGACCATTCTCTGTAACAACGATAGAGAAAATCTTATGAATTTGGATCTTTACAATATTCATGGGTCTACATAATAATAAGACAAAATCAGGATTAAATTACTTTGCGTAAATAGTTTACTTCGAATTTAATATCTTGATTTTCAGTGGAAACAAAAGAATATCTTGAACGAAAACGTTGTCTTCGCAACTTTGATCCTTGCGGTATTTTGCGAAGTACCATAATTTATGAAGTTTATAGTTTGCCAGTATAGTTGATTATAAATAATTCCTGGAAGCTTTCAATAATAGATGGCGAGGTACGCGGGCGGGCGCGCTTTCCTTTAATGTAATAACTTGATCGCATGTTAGAGCACCGCCCTTGACGCCATTGTGTCGAAACGTTTTTTATTTTACCACAAAATACGAATTGGAATTCGAAATTCAAATTACAAAAGGGCGGCGAATAATGGGGCGATCGCGTTTGCGTGACGAGCAGCCAGGAGTTGTCGCGTGGTTGTGCGGTCGATACAGCATTTAATAAGAGGGGGTAGGGGTTAGTTTGCGTTGTGTTATGGTTGTTGGAGCGTGGTAGGGTCGCTGCGCATGATTGACAAGGAGCGTCAGGTCGCGGACGCCATTGGCCGGGGGAGCTGTCAGTCAAACTCGGAACTGCCCTTCGGTTCCACATGAATGCACCACTTGCACCAGCGTATAGACATGGTGCTCAAAATCGACATAATTCTATTCAATTTTTTTATATGATACACAGATAGATAATCGTTTATTCATCACACATGGTAATAGGTACATTTAAAATATACATAATACATTTAAAATGTACCTACTTAATTATTATTTATCACTTACTTGATTCAAATCAATAATTTATTAATAAAATTTAATTTAGACACGAAGAGATAAAAAAAAAGAATGTAATGAATCCTGATTTAATTCTTGGGAAATTTTGGCTTCTCATGTCATTTAGAACGCCAAAAAGCCTTAGATGTTTATTATTTGATATTTGATATTTGATATTTATTGAAAACAAATTTTACAGCATTACAGCTAACACCAATGCACTGTAAAATTAAGTAGTAAAATTAAGTAAGTAATAATAAAGCGATTAATAAGCTACCTATTGCATGTTTAATTCACAAAAACGTAAAATATCTTTAAAAAGTTTACGACTTTGGTCGGCAAACAAGTCGCAGTCAGGTGCAAAAGATAAAAGATTATTAAGGAGTGCCCGGGAACGGACAATTGGAGAGTACTGGTGTGCAGTCGTGTTATTATTATTCCTATTGACACCTTGTAATACCTATAGGTACCTAAGCAATTGATTTTGTTTTTATTTGTACCTTTTCTTATTCTCTAGATTATGTACCTATTATATTATGTGCCTAGGTAAGGAATCTATGACAAAATATTGAGCTCGCTGAGAAAGTTCGGTTACCTAAGAGAAACTAGTACCTAATATAAGAATTAGTTCGTATTGTCCCAAATCCCAAACGCTGCCGTTGCATAATCGCTGGCACATGTGAACAGGGACTGCATAAATTAGAACAACATTACTAAATTATAAGTTAACTGGAGCCGAAACTCGATAGCCTCTGGTCAGTGGTCGAGTGAGGACAGTTGGCTACACAAGTGCTTCAACGCATTACGTTTAGAATTTAGATGTTAATTAAATGAGCGTTTTAATTCAAGTATGGAGCAGACTTGTAGCTACATATATACAGTATGTATCAGAACGAAAGGCCAAGAAAGAGACTCATTAATGTTTAAGTCATACTGAGCAACTTTTACTATGGGACCAACCCCGTAATCGCGAAAAAAAAAGTGACTCTCCCATAGGAAATTTCAACATCAGACCAGCAAAATGTATGATACATCCAATTTTTTTTTCGCGTTTTCGGGGTTGGTCCCATAGTAAAAGTTGCTCAGTATGACTTAAACATTAATGGGTCTCTTTCTTGGCCTTTCGTTCTGATACATACTGTATTTTTTGCCATAAAAACAATTTTAGGTTATAGCCGTTATATGTAAGTATCTGTAGATAGAGTAATAGAGTACCTATATATTAACAGTTATTTATATAGTTAGGTACTAATATTATTATTATTAATCACGGTGCTCGCTGAATGTCGTGTGAAAGAAAGGCAAAACTTACAATTTCGTAGCGCTACGACGTACGACGTAGTCATTAGCCGAGGGTCTACCGCGAAAAACGAAAATCGAAATTTCGTTAGTTTTTCGCGGTAGAGCCTCAGGTCAGGTGTTTGACAGCGAAAACCGAGGACCACAAGTAGTTACGTTTGAACTCATAATATTACTACACATTTGTCAGACAAGCAGGACTTTTGTGCGTGAGCCTGTGCGGGGGACGGACGCGAAAGATGCAAGTTGGTAAGTTTTTGTCGTGTAATAGGGCCGCATAATTCCGAGAGGCTCGTATAATGTTCGCATTATCGCGGTCCACTTCCGCGCAACTGGTCACTCGGGAAACTTCGGTTTGAATACGAGGCTATTCTGCAACAAATCAGTGGTCGCTATAAAAGGAGAGCCGTCTTGCAAGTTGGGTAGTAAAGCTGGTGAAAACCATCTAAAAGGTCTTCAGATTTGTTTTGAATTGTGTACAACTTTTCGTTAGATTCTAGGCTCATTTCCTCTGAGCAATGCAAATAGATTATAACAGTAATCTTTTACACTTTTAATTGCATTAGAGTGGGACCTATTAATAGGTACTCGTACATATCTTAAATATTTGGTTTTAGCGGGGCGAGAATGAACGATGAATTGCCAGCATTTCCTAGATCCTAGAAAGTCGTTATTAAGTTGGTTCATAACTATATTTATTTATATTATTTATATATGTTTGACCAAGTCATTTTTTTTAAATTATTATGTTATATGTAGTTCCGTCCTGAAAATTACACACTTTAAAATTACGAAAACTATAAAAAAATGAAATATCTTTCTTCATATAAAGATAATTCTATGGGACCACAAACCTCATTATTACAATATCAACATAATTGACCGAAATCGACATAGTTCTTATTGCAGTAGATATACGAATTTATTATATGTAGTAGATAGCGAGTCCTCATGTGAAGGCGTTTAAATTCGCGCGCAAACCCAGCAGTCCAGGTAATAAATGACGTGTTACAGGCTTGTTTAACCCTCGGTAAGATTTACGGCGGATTAAGGGTCACTACATCACTTAAGTCAAGAGTCGCCGTGTCCGCCCGGCGGACACCGGGGCGAAATGGAATGTTATTGAAATGTTTGTGGTGCCGTTACAATTTGCGTACGTGTGGTGGTTGGTGGTTGGCTTTTTCTTGATACTTGCATTTATTGTTTTTTTTGTAGTTATGTGTCACTTAATCATCAGGACTGGATGGGAAATAAATGTTAATATAATATAATAAACAGAATATAGTACCGTACCTAAAATAATTAATACTTATAGGAAAATATCACATACCTACGCTAAATGAAAACTATCCTTAAATAATAGATGAATAATAAATATAAATACCTAGTATAAATACAGAATAAGTCGGTGAATAATAAATATAAATACCTAGTATAAATACAGTATCTATTTAATTTAACTGAAAATAATGTCCCCAAGGTCTCTAGTTTAACACAGCTACAAATAAAACTACAATATATTTAGTCATTTAATAAACTATTTTAATGACTATAATTGAATAACCTACAATTTTAACATTGAAGGAAAAATTAGACAATTCACAATCTTGGTCTAACTCTAATAGGTTACCTATCCAATCGCTATCACATATCATTATACCTAATCGAATCCCACGATATGACGTCACCCATAAGCGTTCTGGCTCATATATGAGCCACTGGGAGCTGACAGATTAAATGACATCAAACACCGATTCAATAAAGCAACACACGAAACAAAAGATTTTCGACAAAGACGAATGTATCCAGCCCAACAACAGACCTATTGCTACAATTAAGTGTAAACTACTCGCAGTGCGTGGAGAAGAGCCGGAGGCAAGTTGAAATAATTAATCAAGAGCCGGTAAAGGATTAATTAGTGTTGGGCAGTTGGCGGTCGACCCATTAGAGCGATCGACGCCCCTCGCTCTAAATGTCGTGGCCACATTTGTATTGCACCACGTATTGGAAGACAGTCATTGTAATGTTTATATGTAGACAAGTCTACCAGTCGGAATCGCGCTAGAAGATGTTCGCAGTCAATTTTATACAAAAACGCATGTGACACATATACAGACTAACTCATAGGATGTTAATCTGTAGTTTGCTGTAATAACTGCCGTTAGGTAAGTAGTAACTGAGTTATAGTTATGTTTTTTTTAATATGATTGCCATAGTCATGAGCCAGTTGAACTCGTATCATGTATAAACATATAAAGCATAACATCACATAATATCAGCCTTCAGCGCGCGTGTAAAGGTGGCATACACAGCCCGCCCTGACAAAGCACCAAACATTTATTTTGAATGTTGCTGCAACGGAAAAGTTACCGAAGGGAGGAAGATTTCGCTGAGAAATATTACGTTATGAGGTGTGAAAGGTATAAATGTAAAAATTCAATATTTCTACGAGCAAAAAGTAAATTTTCCTCAATTTTGTGACGTGAACATTGCCGTTACGACTTCGAGAACGGTATAAAATGATTACTGGGATTTAAAGTGCTTATCATCGTAACTGGCTCAGGTAAAAGCACCTACTTGTGACACAAGAGACTTCAAGTGGAAAACTGCATTTATTTTGGGTTTTTTCTTTATTAGATCGTCTTGGAATTAAGTATTTAGTATCTACTTATTTAGTGAATTTGCAATTTGTTGACATACAGCTGAATAACGTAAGACATTGTTGTACGAGTAAACGAGTCATAACGAGTAGGTATTACGAAGCAACAGCATGTCTCCGTTTTGATAAAATTCAATTATTGTTCAAGAACTGTGCATTTGTATTACTTATATGCGGGGAGCGGGTCACCAGGCTAATATTGTGCTATATCTATTTAAGAAAGCGACCATACCTGCGCACACTAAAGGAACTTCGACAGATTTTTAGAAATCAGCGTAACTGTCACAATGACACGACAATCGATCACGCCTTGTTTCCGATTAGCTGTATCGCGGGATTGACGTAGTCGCATCAATTATAAGCGGCTTACAGGAGACAGATGTAAGACGTTCAATTTCGCGGGGCCGCTATCTGCGGCGCATCTGATGCGGTGAATGCGGCGGGTTGCCTAAGACGCCTTAATACTGCTTGTCTCTGACCTTGGGGCTTTAAATGGAAGGGTGAATTCACTTCTCAAACTAAAACTCTTTGGGTCTACGACACGCACTTTTCAAAGAACACTGAAATTAGTAGGTATCAAATCAGTAGACAACAGATATTGCAAAAAAAAATCTATTTAAGGTAGAAAAACAAAAAACAATAAGGCTAAATATTTATAGTTTCTCATATTCACAAACTATGCCCATGCCAGAAATTGCACATAACATTAGAATGTTATATTATAATACACGTAGAAAGTTCGCAATAAATCCAGTAATCGCGGCTGCTCCACCTTCATTATTCTGCAGTTATATTTTGCATAAAACGCTTCGTTCTGCATTAATTTGGAATTAAAGTTAAGTGGTGGGTATGCTGCCATACTGTGTTCGTAGGTGTGTGTGTGTGCCTACTCGTTGCATGCCGCCCATCACGTTTTAATTTGCCCTGTAGACGAAATCAACCATTACAAATGTCGCTACATTATTATATTTTTTATCGAATATGCAAGTAGATACCTAACGCAATTCCGATTCTCGGCAGGCACGTTGATTCTTAAAGTTTCTAACGGAGTCTAAATCATCCCATGAGATGATAAAAAAAGCGGCCAAGTGCGAGTCGGACTTGCCCATGAAGGGTTCCGTATTTAGGGGATTTATGACGTATTAAAAAAAACTACTTACTAGATCTCGTTCAAACCAATTTTCGGTGGAAGTTTGCATGGTAATGTACATCATATATTTTTTTAGTTTTATCATTCTCTTATTTTAGAAGTTACAGGGGGGGGGGGGACACACATTTTACCACTTTGGAAGAGTCTCTCGCGCAAACTATTCAGTTTAGAAAAAAATGAAATTAGAAACCTCAATATCATTTTTGAAGACCTATCCATAGATACCCCACACGTATGGGCTTGATGAAAAAAAAAAATATTGAGTTTCAGTTCTAAGTATGGGGAACCCCCAAAATTTATTGTTTTTTTTCTATTTTTGTGTGAAAATCTTAATGCGGTTCACAGAAAACATCTATCTACTTACCAAGTTTCAACAGTATAGTTCTTATAGTTTCGGAAAAAAGTGGCTGTGACATACGGATGGACAGACAGACAGTCAGACAGACAGACAGACAGACATGACGAATCCATAAGGGTTCCGTTTTTTGCCATTTGGCTACGGAACCCTAAAAATATTAAACAACCACCTATTCACTGGGCTTTATATCAATAGGTAACTTAATATTGAAAAAATGGGCTACTATAAAATATGAACTGAAAATTAAATTTACAGTACATATGGGGCTATTTTTCCGCACTAGTGCGTAAAATAGCACTTTTCGTGCGTATGTCGAAATTTTAAAGTGCCATATGTACTGTAAAACGTTGTTCGATACACGTGCGAATAGGTAATTCGCAACTCGTGTCGGTTTAATTTATCGCCACTGGTTTCGAATTTCCTCTTTTTCGCACTTGTATCGAAAATAACTATTTCTTAATTTTTCATTTCACTTTACTTCCCTTTCATCGAATTAATATTTCAATAATCGTTACTCACAACACTACGATGCATTTTTAATGGGCGGACGAATAATTATATCCGAACCCTTTCAGTTTTCCCACAGATGGCAGCACTTTAATAAGTTGAAACGTATCGAACCTTCGGTTAGTGGCCAAAATCCATTTGCTTGATACAGAAGGTTATTAAAAGTTGTACCGGGACAGACAGGCGGGAGTTTGGACGAGTTTGACAGCTCCCTCAGGACCCCGGTTCGATTCCGTCGACGAGAAAATTTCATTAATCCCGTATTAAAAGTTTATTTCCTAATCGTGTTACAGGCATCGTGTTCCTGAAAGTTTGTCATACAAATTTTGTGGAAAGACATTTATTTATGTACATTCCTAATATTTATAGAAAAGCATTTAGGTACATGTTGTAAACAATAATAAAATACCTACCCACAGAAATATCGTGTTCCTTTAAGCAGATACACTGACGTCCTCTTCCTCTGCCTATCATAAAAATCATAATAAAATGTCGCAAACTGATATCATGAGGCGTATCTTGAGTGTCAAGAGTAGTTCAAACGTGTTCACATAGAAATCTTATAAGTAATAAGTGGCCCTTTTTATGCTCTTGATTTTGAAAGCATAAACTAAATTTTATGCCTGCTTCTTTGCATTTAAAAACATCGACCTTTACTATTTATTAGCGCGGCCATAAAGGCGCCACGGAATATGCAGAGAGCTTTAAGACTGGCGGTATTTAATTGCCCTTGAAAGGGGACAAAAAATAAACGGTCGGGGACGTAAATAACGGTGCACTTTTCATAATCGCAATTGTCGCCCGGAGAATATTTAGAGCGCAGTAAAGTGCGGGGGAAGAAAAACCCCTAGCTGTAAGAGATAACATGATGTTATAGCAGATATGTTACCGTAAAATGGGGTGAGTAGGGTCAAAACTGAAATTCAAACCTCGATAACATTTTATTTTTACATATGAAAACTGAATGGTGTATATAATAAGTGTTCTGGACGTTTGTATTTTAGTTTTTATTTTATTTTGGGTAGTTCCATTTCATAACTTTGACGATAAAGAGGAAAACCCACCTCACCCCGTAGTGCCTCGTATTTGGGGTGAGAGGGGTTTTCATACAAAGGTGATTTTGGAAGATTGTTGGATCGATTTTTTTTATTATGCGTATTACTATAGCTCCATTTTAAATTGGAATACATTATTTTTGTAGCAGTAGCCTTAAAATCCCTTCTCACCCCCTCTCAAACCTTCTCTCCCCATTCATAACCCACCTCTCCCCGCGAAACCTACTCACCCCGTTTTACGGTACTCTCGAAATATGTCAAAATGTGTGGTATAGTCAGGCGTGGCTCACTCCGCGATTTCATCGCTTTGCTACAGGTAGCTAAAAGTACATCCGTTCCGCCCCAATTTTGAGGAAAGCCATAAGCCGCGCGTGGCGCTACTATCGCCACCTAGCGGCCATATCTGTTTTGATCGTAACAGACGCGTTTTGTTAGAGAGTGAGTCTTCTGTACTTAGTACTATTATTTATTCTGTGGTATAGTTTCGTATGTCACGTGATAAATATTATTAAAAAGAGCCCGTCAATTTCGTGAAGCAGTGCACAAAGTCATAAATGTTATAGAGTCCGGTTAAGCTAATTTTGCACTAACTTGAACAGAACTAAGTGAAGGTGTGTGCATTATAAACGCCATATTTTCATAGAAAAAAGACATGCCATGCAGAGATAGCTTGGTACTACTGTATAATCATAGAAACAGTAGAAAAAATACATATTAGAATGCGATTTTCTACAGCTCAACGATATTTTTTTATGGAATGTTATTCCAACTTGTCAAAATATTGTTTTCAAATACTGATATGGTTAGGTGACAGTAACATCAGTATCTGCTTGACAGTTATATAATCTGTGACCGCGGACACTTTCAACGGCTTGTGCAACTTCGTATGTCCTTTAAAAATGCAATGTACATATTTGCAAACACGACCTTCATGCAAACGACTAAAATATAATTTTATATCCAATAGTCAAAGACATTGCGAACTTGCCGAAGTTGTTGCGAAATGCAACTATGCGATGCAGGCGAAGTTGAATTGGTTATTGCAGAATAATATTTAAAAAGCTTAGTTAGGTATTAATAGGTTAACCCCATTCGTAAGTTTTCACGTATTGCTCAATTCTCATGTTTGAATCTTTGGTCTTTTACTGCTACATAGAATGAAATTTTCTGAAGGGTAGAAATAGAAATCCTGTCATATTATACGACATTTATTTAGCGATAAAATCAAACGAGCTTTTAGAAGTTACTTCATTATTTTTCAAAACCTGAAATTACTTAATGCATGCGAGAATGCATGCATTGGGTATGATTGTTATTTGTTTTATTTCATATTACGTAAGCTTTTATAGGTATTTGTCAAAATTCCGTAGTCAATAAAACTAATGATAGAAACCTCAAGACCGGCTTACCGCATAACCCCCGAAGAAGCGGTGGAATAAATTTTATTTATCAAATAAAAGGATGGCGCGGTCGTTTCTCACCGCGGGACATTATCGCTTCTTTTAATTATTATCCCGCCAATATTTTATACGGCGTGCACTATGTTTCTCCATTTAAAACAGGAGTCTCGCTTGCGGTTTAAAAAAACACAATATTTGGTACATATAAACAAAAGAAAAGTGTAGCTGTAGGTACGAAGACGACATTGATTTTGTATCATGAAATATTAAACATGTTCGTATACTGTGTCATGCACATACATATTCGCATGTGATTTTTAGGGTTTTATTATAGTATTTACATTAAAATCAGCAAACGTAAAAAAAATCTTTAAAGTACCTACCTAAAATTTCTTTTTTCGAGGATTGCAAACTCCTAAGGTTGAAATAGGTCCAACTTTTTTTTATAATCTACGTACCAGTACAACGAATATATGTATAATAAACCTATGAATATATTCAAAATTAGTTAACATTGTACATTCCTTTTATTCCAAGGCTATAAAATCATTATCTATCCTTACGTTGCACGTTTAAAAAAACAAAGTAACGTTTTAATTCTACTATTAGAGCATGGGGCGGCCCCAGCGGCCGAGAGGAAATGAAGGAAAAAAGCGGCGGAAGCTGCGCCCCCCTCGCCCCGGTCTCCCCTCCGCTTGTGGCTTTTTAAATGGAAATTTATTGTTAAACACTCCGTCAATGCTCCAAGTAGCAGGTTTAAGATTTTATTTTACCTAGTGCCGTAATGTGGATCAATGGGGCCTCTTGTTTTGTTTATTGCGGCGTTCGGTTTTGGTAAATGATAGTGATGTCTTGTAGGAAATACAATAAAATAAATGTCACAGGTAGAAATGGCAGATTGAGCAAAAATTAACCGACTAACAGAAAAACTAGGTTCATGATGTACAAACAGTTTCAATAGGTAGGTACAAAGAGGCAATAATTAAGTAGTGTTTTATTATTATTATAGCAAATATATGTACAGTCGCCATCAGATGTATCGGAGCGGCTAAGGCGCTCACAAATATCTGAACACGCGTCTATTGTCAGTGCGTTAGAGTGCGTGTGCGTGTGTGCGTTAGACTGTAGGTACATACATTAACCTGCAGCTTGAAATTAAAGGCAGAGCTAGATTATTTACATAATGTTACCGTTTTTCCAGAGCTATTTTGCTATGTATGTAAGTCAATAAAGAGAGTAAAACCGCAGCGAGCATTAAGTTCGCTAAGTCAGAAGCATTCAGTTCAGTTAAGTTGCAATTTGCTCTCCGCATTACTCAGCGGGGTAAGTGAACTTTCAAAAGTCAGAACTCTAGTTAATAAAATTTACTTCAACCAAAAGCTGGCCGCTTTCCCCACAATTGAAAAGAGCGAGGGGCGATAGGGCACTGTAAAAGTTAAACCTAATTGCCCTTAAGACATATTTTTAATTTCATTGCTTCTCTCTTAGTGTTTACGAACTTTGGGCTGGAAGGGAAGGGTGTAACTGCCATTTTTACGAGATAAGGTCACGATATTCCAAAGTCTGAAGTATTTTACCGGGCATTAGAAGCTTAGAAAGATTTGTTGAGATTTATGTTTGTTTTAATTTCTTTTAAAGTATTGTATTGTAGGTTTGTTTATCCGTTAGGCAAGTAGATATAGGTTAACACCTCTACCTTATTTACCTGTGGATAACTATTTAAGTAAATTATTTGGACTAGCATAAAAATATATATTTATACAGGGTGTTTCCTGTAACAGGAGCAATAAATTAAACTGTAGGCTGTACTCCTCAAACTGACCAACATTTGTTCATCTACTTTTGAAAATAACTCATGTTTTGATTTTTATTACACTTTAAGTTTATTCTAAGACGCAATGTATTGCAAATTTTGTTATGTTTAAAGCGTGACAAGCAACGTCAAACACACTGATGTTAGCGTACGTCGAAGGGAATATTTATTTTGTATGAAAAAGAGGAAGTCTAAAGGATTCATAATTTCTAAAAGTTGCTGAACAAATGTTGGTCAGTTTGAGGATTAAGTACAGCCTTTAATTTAATTTATTGCTCCTGTTAAAGGAAGCACCCTGTATTAGTAAGAAGAAGTTACCTACTAAAGGTGACATAAAAATATAACAAACATGATTTTATGAACACTCTAAATTATTAGAAACTCCTCTTAGCGCCGCTTTCACCGTCCCACTAACTCGGGGCTAACCCGTTAAACCGTTAACCCAGTGTGAAATTGTACTGGTAACCATGGTAACTCCAAGTTTAACCGATTAACCCCGGGTTAGTGAATAGTGCAAGTGGCCCTTATCTGAACAAAATGATTTCTTACTTTCCTCAAACATGTACCTAGACTGCATACTGTTTCCAGTACAAGTACCTATCTAACAAATAATTTCTGAACCTTTTCAATGAGAAGTACGTATTTCTTTTCGTGTGGGCACCAGACAATATAGTTACTTTCCAACTGGCTGCGCATTATATAACAGAGTAATGACGTGGTGGTTATGAAAATATTTGGATTGACGTGCTACGAATCCAAGAGCTATTCGCGATTTTTTACAAATTTGGACTAAATTTTTATTAAACGTTATTTCAGTGTCCAAGCACGTACCTACACAGGTCACGAATAGAGTTTACATTTTGTAGGATTTCGCTGTTTAATGTGTAGGATCTAGCAGTGTTCTGAGACGTTTTTGAATATGTCATTACTGCACATTTACTTGAGTTAAGGTGTAAGAGCACCCCATCGATATACGCTATCAATATCCGTTTGGAGCTTGCTTACATCAGATGGACTTTGTATGGGCAATAAATATATACCGTACAGCTACACTTAGGTAATATAATACCGTACAGTCTGCAGCAGAGATGACTTTTTAGGGTTCCGTACCCAAAGGGTAAAAACGGGACCCTATTACTAAGACTCCGCTGTCCGTCCGTCCGTCCGTCCGTCTGTCACCAGGCTGTATCTCACGAACCGTGATAGCTAGACAGTTGAAATTTTCACAGATGGTGTATTTCTGTTGCCGTTATAACAACAAATACTAAAAACAGAATAAAATAAAGATTTAAGTGGGGCTCCCATACAACAAACGTGATTTTTGACCGAAGTTAAGCAACGTCGGGCGGGGTCAGTACTTGGATGGGTGACCGTTTTTTTCCTTGTTTTTTTTCTTGATTTGCTCTATTTTTTGTTGATGGTGCGGAACCCTCCGTGCGCGAGTCCGACTCGCACTTGGCCGGTTTTATTATTTTAACAACAAAGTTGTATTCAGATCATTTGAACATCTAATAGCCCACTTAGCATAGCCTATACAGGTCCTCGGCGGTCACTTTATTTTGTTTTGTTGCAAAATGCGTAAAAAAAGGAAGTAGGTACCGTGTCTTTTGGACTTATTACATCAAAAGTACTAAGTCCGGCGAGGCGCGCCTTTGCTGCCCCGGGCCATGGGAGCACGTGGCACAAAGCGGTGGCCGGTAGCCATCTCCTTTGTACCGTCTTCCACATTCATTCAATCTGTCATTTCATTTTCATAAATGAATCATTCTTCATTTGAATTCGGCTCCGAATTGTAAGGTTTTTTCCTTGGCCGCTGACCTGCCCACCGCGGGGGTCGTGCGATGACTGATGATATTTTAATGGTTTATTTTTCTTTAACATTCTTATCACCAACTATTGTAGTCGTTGGCCACAGACCGCATAAAGACGGTTTTTTTTCTGACCGCCAGGTCTGGTTAGTAAAGTTATTTAATTCTTTAAGTTTTCTGAGCGTGCCCATTATTTCTTATCGATGACATGCAAGGCAATCATTAGTTTCGTTTTTCAGTATCGATTCAATAAAGAAAACTAAGTAAATATTTATTTTACCTGGAATTATAGGTATTAAAATGATTGGTCTATTTGAATTCTTGGTCATTAAAGTTGTAGGTACCTACTTTTTAATTGACTTGTGATCCTACAGCACGTAGGCAACGAAGTTTTATTATTTCATTCAGTCAGGAAATCTAACGTATAGATCATGAAAAGAAAATAACTGTGCTGCGGGTATTTAACAAATCAAATGTAGGTAATATGATTGTCAATTATCATTATCGTAACGTAAGTATTTATTGACCGAAGTGTCAGCGAAGGTCTCTGTTTTACATTGGGCAAAAATGCTTTCGTACGTCCGCGTGCTCTACAGGTCGCAATTCTCGACCGATTCTTGTGAAATTTTGTGAGCAGGTTCAATGATTAAGACGAAACAGGAGCTGAGATTTAAATATTTTAGGTAAATATACCCGTCTCGCTAACGGAAGCGTCTCTTAAAACTAGTGCGATAAGGACAAGGCGAAAAATCCTGCGTAAAAATCTCAAAAATCTTCTCAATAAAATAAAATAAAAATCGAGGTTTCGTACTCGACTGTTTCCTCCTCCAAAACTTAACCGATCGTAACCAAATTTGGAAATCTAAATGATTATGAAATTATCTGTGTTGGACCGTTTTGATTTCTTGGCTAATTGATATCAATTTTGAATACCACGTCTCTCATTGCGGCATAGTCAATTAGGCCATTTTGGCCATTTTTGAAGGGCTCTAGCGCCTTAAAAAACAAAAATATCAAAAAAAGCAAAACGGTCCGACACAGATATTAATAATATTAATCTGTGTTAAAAAAATCATTGCTCTTGCTTCAAAACCCACGGAGGAAACAGTCGAGTACGTTTGTATGGATAAATGACCACTCCTGTTGGCTCTTAAATGGTGGAGTCATGGAGGTTCGTGAGGTCTACAGCTCACGGAGCCACTAGTACTTGTCTTAACAATTTAATATGATAGTCGGTAGTAGGTAACTTGGAGGATACTATGTAGATGACTAGATTTGTCAATAACAAGTATAATGTACCAAACCGTCCATATATTCCCGTTAACTTTATTTATAGAGCTATATTTCTAAGTAAAACATCTACGTTCCGTAAACGGCGTGCCTCAGTCGAACTGTCAATAGATGTCGCTGACAGTTCTGATGAATGAGCATGCGCCGTTATGCGCAGGAGTCATTAGCGGGGCGAGATTAAAAGAAACAATCCGACTACTGTCCGCGGACAACGGAACGGAAGTCTATACAAGGGTCGGTATGCAACGTTTCATCTATTTTCACTTCATTTGTCTTGAAATTAATAGTAACCGGTTAAGTAGCCGGGCTGCGGAGATGAGTAATTGTCATAGGTTAAGTGGCTATAATATAGCTAGCTTTTACGATTTGCGTGAACACCTAATGTACCTAATCTGATTTAACGTTTTAACGATATTTTTCAATGGATATTCTTAGACTGCAAGTAGGTACCTACTCCTTGGCCAGTTTTCAACAAGGCAAGAGGTCGCCCTCTAATTGCAATGTACTGGATTATTATACTATTTAAGTGGCACTTATGTTTTATTATACTAATAGTGACTACCTACTATTAGTAGTTGCTTAAAAGCTGCACATTTTGCAAGTAATTATTTTATTCTCATGCATCAAATTGTAAAATTAAACATTAAGTAGGTATTTTTAATATTTATTAAGAAACTTTCTTGGACTTCTCATTCATAACTGTATTGTCGGGCTATGACAAAACATTTTATCTCGAGTTCAATTGCAGTAATTAGCAATTTTCGTTTAATTGAAATTATGCGTTGGTATTTATTTGGTGTCCGCTACTCGCATTTATTAACCACTAAGTACTCTTCCAATTCGTATAGCATTTGTTTTAAATACTGAATGAGCAATATCCGACACTGTTTATTATAAGAAAAGTATTTTCTGTGTTCTAAATTCGACGGGTTGTCGATTGACGAGTCCGAGCGTGGGGGCATGTCCTACACGAATTCTCCCGATCTGTTTATAGAATCAGTGTTAAATAGTGCTAAGTAGTATCTACAAATCTACAGTGTCATGAACATAATTAATTAATTAAGCCATAATCATTTATTTACAAACAAGATATATATCGGAGAAGGATGGCCCATAAGCCTTCAGGAACGTAGCGAATTACGCACGAGCTTGGCTAACGTCCGATCTCTAGCGCGGTCCGATCAAGAAGAAGGAAGCCAGTTCCAGCGGCGGAGCCAACTGCTCCCGCCTCGAATTCAAGTTGGTAAACCTGCCTGACCAGTCTACCAACATAACGACAAAAATGCTAGTTCGTGCCTACGTTCACTCAAGATACAACTCTTGACGTTCCAAAGCCTTCTACCTGTCATCTTAGTTCAATATATATAATATTGACAATAATACGCCAATAGATGGTGGCGTTACTCACTACGCAGCTTCATTATTTCGTTACAAGCAAATAATACGTAGCCAAACATTGCTAATCGACTTTATACGGGCGTCTTACTATTAACTGTAATGCTGCAATACGTCCTTCTGGTGTCTCGCTCCGACATATATATAGTGTATATTATACTAAAAGAAATTAAAGACTAGCTTAAATCTAAAATAAGCCCTTGAGGCATTGTACCAAGGATGCTGGCGACATTTCTTGGCTGTATTAATTAATTATGTTCATGTAACTGGGGATATGTCCCCCACGTATTCATTTTGTAATAAAATTCATTTAAAAACAGCTACCTATATATTATTTAGGTATTATTAGGCTACAATTTAAGTTATTAGTGTGATCTAATAATTCCAAGATATTAAATATAATATGTTCAATCTCATAAACATTTAGGCCCTGCATTATCGTGACGGTAAAACTTGGCGTGATCGTAGCCGTGCACGATCAAATATAAAAGAAAAATTTCGACTGTCCTTATTTGAATATTCATCATGTAAATACACTACGTTAGTACACACTATATACTAAGTTATTTAGATACGTTTAATTACAGCTGCTACGAAACGTTAATTATCCATAATCTTGTAACATTGACAAGCCCGATTCGAAATAATTCGAAATGTTAAAGCTAAAACAAAACGTCAAATCAACAAACACTGTAAATAAAGTGTCGTTCCATGCTGCGCGCGTCTGTCCGCACCTCGGACGTCGGATGCGACGCATATAGCACGACAAGTGACAACGGCTGATAGCGATACACGTGTCGCATCGACTTGACGACACAAATGGATAATATTGGGACATGTTGTTTCAAATGAAAAACATGCGCGGCGTGTGAAAACTCGATGTTGGGTCAAGCTGACAGGTTTTGTGACTGAGGATGTTTTTTTAAGGATTCTGAGGATTTTTTTTATCGAATTTATTACAAGTTCAATTTAATGTCAATAGGTACGTCAAAAGCCAATGGGAGAATATATCCAATTATAAATGAATACTTGCACCTTGGGCCAGCAGGTCATTCACATTCTAATTTGAACAGACTATTATAGAGCTCATAAAATGTACCTAACTACTATTTTTAGAGGTCGTGCCGACCTCGATATGTCGCGAAGAAAGTTTTTATTGCTGCAAATAATAGGATTCATAAAGGGCGCGGGTGTTCGGAGTTCGCATGATATCGTATCGTGTGGAACTTTGCCGACATTTGTCACAACTTACATCGAGCTGGGTTGGGAACTATCTGCGTGAGTTGCTTACAGGGTTATGATAAAAAATATTCGAGAATTTGGATATAATACCATGTTCCTTTACTGAAGTCATTGAAGAACATCGAACGAGATTTCTTAAATAGGTACTGCATATTTAGGTAGTGCGCGCTTCTTATATAAGTAGTGCGCGACCATGTAGTTTCCCATAACACATTTGGTTCCAGAATGGTAAGATGATGACCGTCATGTTGATTTTAAATATTTGTATCATTGTCTAAAATAATAGTCAGCCCAATGGCTATTTCATGCATCCTTACACTTTACTATCATTACTTTATCAAAGCACCAACTTGCAAACTATTAAGAGGGCCGTCGTTTAAGTGGCCATCAAAGCGTGTTTAGATGATAAGTTCTCGAAGTATGCTTCATTAAGGGTGCATGTGCCGGTGAAGCGGTGTCCGAACTCGGCCCGTTTCGCGCAAGTGTTGCCAGTATTTAGGGATGGGCGGGACGGGAATATTCCCGACTCAAAGGAAGACGTGGGAATTTTCAATACCTACACCCCCCACCGAAGACTGAGTGGGGTGGGAGGAGGCTACAGAAGCTGCCCAGGACCGGAGTAAGGGGAAAGAAAAGAATCGAGCCCTACACTCCAGCAGGGGGTAACAGGATGGAAAGAAGAGATGAAGACACAATACGCTACAATAAATACGCAAGATAATATTGAATTACAATAAAATATCAATTATTAACTATTTATGACTAAAACCTAAATTAAATACATAATACAGGAAACGAATTAAATTTATGAGGTTATAACATGGGGCTTCATAAGTGATATTTCAACACTTTAAACCAGTAAATCAGTGCCTATCGGTTGTAAATACAATCGATATTGGTGCTGGCGGAAATGCAAGCGACGCCACGGCACGATATGGTGAAATTATGAACTTGTATGAGACGACATCTTCAAACTACATATTTGTGTGATATTTCTTAAGATTTAGAGTTAAAATAATGGTATTCAGTAGGTAGTGATTAAAAATATGATCTGTGTATACCCGAATATTTGTTAATTAATCTGTCGGTCGTCGCGAAAATGACCCTTCTCTCCTACCCGCAGATTGTAATGATAAAAGAGTATAAATATAATGTACCATGGGGTGGAAGATTCATTCTCGCTCGGCGCTGGAACGAGCAACACTAAATTTAGCACGAAGGTTACTGCTTGTGAACTTAAGATTGTTTAAAAGTGTACGTAGAAGTAAGTAGTCGGAGTAAATTAAAAGTAACTGATTGTACCAAGGACTTTGATTCATTTCAAGTCAGACGTGGTGATCAACGGCGCCCATAAAAGGACTAGAACGTGTGAGTACCTAGTATACATATACATGTTTTATATACTCGGACGTTGTGGTAGTAAGTTTTAAGTTGTAATAATGCTTATAATCTTAAAGCCTGATTGAGAATATGTAGATACGCGATCATGGTTAAGTTGAAGTAACAAATGCAGACGTGTTACGTAATTTATAAATCTGCTACTAATCAAAATCGATACAGGCATTGAGCGAGTTGAAAACCTTATTTTTTTTACAAGAGTCATGTTATTTTTAGGCCGTGGTTACAAGTTGTCTTAGAATTTGAATAATTACGATTAGGCTGTACAGTGTAGTAGTATGTTTTTAAGTATAAACGTGCTCGGTTGTTATGCAGATTTAGTTAAAATACGTACTGTCGTTAAATTAAGTGTTTACGTGTATTAGAAGGTCATCTGCTTCCAGAAATATATACAGCCTTTGATTTGTAAATCAATGTATTTTGCTTTTCCAATTAATTAAACGTATATTATTTTAACAAAGAACCAGCCGTTACACCTCTATCATCTTGCATGTCCAAAATACCCGCCTGTTATATTTTTTTATTCAAAATAATTCCTTACCCACATTTCATTTGTGTTTTTTTTAAACATTGCTAGTGTTGCTAACACGTGTACCTACATCCTATACTTGAGTTTCGAATACTGAACTTAATCTATTACATAGTATGAGCTAAATGATCTAATAGTAAAGTCATGATTAGTTCCCGAAATGAATAAAAGGACTCTATTAACCTGTCAGCTCCCAAGGGCTTAATCACACGTTGTCATTAGTATGTATGAGTGGCATGTAGGTGGTTGGATAGCAACAATTAAAATTTAAAATTTCAATGTTGAATTGGCTGTTACGTATGTGCACCATGTAGGTGATGTACTTAACCAGATCTAATGTCTAGTTACCTATGTATGTAGGTGGGTAATAATGAATTTAGTCACCATGTAGGTGGTGTACTATAACCAGATCTAATGTCTAGTTACCTATGTATGTAGGTGGGTAATAGTGAAGTTAGTCACCATGTAGGTGGTGTACTATAACCAGATCCAATGTCTAGTTACCTATGTATGTAGGTGGGTAATAGTGAAGTTAGTCACCATGTAGGTGGTGTACTATAACCAGATCTAATGTCTAGTTACCTATGTATGTAGGTGGGTAATAGTGAAGTTAGTCACCATGTAGGTGGTGTACTATAACCAGATCTAACGTCTAGTTCCCTATGTATGTAGGTGGGTAATAGTGAAGTTAGTCACCATGTAGGTGGTGTACTTAACCAAATCTTATGGCCAGTTATCCATGTAGGTGTGCTGCTTATGAGTGCGGACATGTAGGTGTGCTGCTTATGAGTGCGGACATGTAGGTGTGCCGCTTATGAGTGCGGACATGTAGGTGTGCCGCTTATGAGTGCGGACATGTAGGTGTGCTGCTTATGAGTGCGGACATGTAGGTGTGCTGCTTATGAGTGCGGACATGTAGGTGTGCTGCTTATGAGTGCGGACATGTAGGTGTGCTGCAGAGTTGAGTTAAGAGTTGAGTTAAAGATTTTAAAGTTTAAAGAGATGAGTTAAAGATTTTAAAGTTTAAAGAGTTGAGTTAAAGATTTTAAAGTTTAAAGAGTTGACTTAAAGATTTTAAAGTTTAAAGAGTTGAGTTAAAGATTTTAAAGTTTAAAGAGTTGAGTTAAAGATTTTAAAGTTTAAAGAGTTGAGTTAAAGATTTTAAAGTTTAAAGAGTTGAGTTAAAGATTTTAAAGTTTAAAGAGTTGAGTTAAAGATTTTAAAGTTTACAGAGTTGAGTTAAAGATTTTAAAGTTTAAAGAGTTGAGTTAAAGATTTTAAAGTTTAAAGAGTTCAGTTAAAGATTTTAAAGTTTAAAGAGTTCAGTTAAAGATTTTAAAGTTTACAGAGTTGAGTTAAAGATTTTAAAGTTTAAAGAGTTGAGCTAAAGATTTAAAGTTTAAAGAGTTGAGTTTAAAGATTAGTTTAATGATTTTAAAGTGTTGAGTTTAAAGATTAGTTTAAATGGTTTTAAAGAGTTTTGAGTTTAAAGATTTGAGTTTAATGATTTTAAAGTTTAAAGAGTTTTGAGTTGAGTTTAAAGGTATTAAAGTTTAAAGAGTTTTGAGTTGAGTTTAAAGGTTTTAAAGAGTGCGGCCATGTAGTGTGCTGCCAGAAAGTCTACAGCCATGTAGATGTGCTGTTACATTCATAGTCTACAGCCATGTAGATGTGCTGTTATGAATGCAGATATGCAGGTATGCTGCCAGAGTCCATAGATCTGAGTAGTCTGATAGATCTGAGTAGTCGGAGTAGTCCGAGTAGTCTAATGAGTCTGTTCAATGAGTCTAACGAGTCTGTTCAATGAGTCTAACGGGTCTGTTCAATGAGTCTAACGAGTCTGTCCAATGAGTCTAGCGAGTCTGTCCAATGAGTCTAACGAGTCTGTCCAATGAGTCTAACAGAGTCTGTCCAATGAGTCTAACGAGTCTGTCCAATGAGTCTAACGAGTCTGTCCAATGAGTCTAACGAGTCTGTCCAATGAGTCTAACGAGTCTGTCCAATGAGTCTAACGAGTCTGTCCAATGAGTCTAACGAGTCTGTCCAATGAGTCTAACGAGTCTGTCCAATGAGTCTAACGAGTCTGTCCAATGAGTCTAACGAGTCTGTCCAATGAGTCTAACGAGTCTGTCCAATGAGTCTAACGAGTCTGTCCAATGAGTCTAACGAGTCTGTCCAATGAGTCTAACGAGTCTGTCCAATGAGTCTAACGAGTCTGTCCAATGAGTCTAACGAGTCTGTCCAATGAGACTAACGAGTCTGTTCAATGAGTCTGTTCAATGAGTTTAAAGAGTTTAATAAAGAGAGTTTGGAGAGTTTAGAGAGTTCGTAGAATTTAAACAGGAAAAAGCATGCTGTGTAGGGTGAAAATAAATTTTAACAAACAATCATACAGCGCACTGAAATTTAATTACAGGAAAAAAATGAGGTCAGCGACGGTGGACAGATGACGTGGTACACTGCGACAGTCGAGCGTGAGGTGCCTGAAGACAGATGTCGTCACAACAGCGGGCGCAGACGACGGTGGCCTCTCTCAGATGACCCGTACGAAGGACCGCGGGAGTCAAGGCGACGGTCAAGAGGGATCTTACGAGTGGAAGTTGTCATCAAGTTTGTAGCCTAGTATTGTAATCGTACACCCATTGCAACTGTTAATTACAAGCCTGATTAAGTTGTTAATGTAATTACGTATTAGCTTCCCCAAAAAACATTATATTCATAAAGTACATGTATTTCGTGAACCTTTACATGCTTTTTAGTATAAATGCTAATGAGGTATACAATGAAGAGTATTAGTATTCTATAAACTGACTACAACTAAAATAAATTTGATATTTGATATTTATTGAAAACAAATTTTACAGCATTACAGCTAACACCAATGCACTGTAAAATTAAGTAGTAAAATTAAGTAAGTAATAATAAAGCGATTAATAAGCGATAAATAGGACTGTAAAGGCATTTAGGCAACACGGCCGAGTGTGATATTATTGTTGATCGTGCACCGGAGGTAGCACGCAGTCGGATGGCCGAGTGTGATATTTCTTAAGATTTAGAGTTAAAATAATGGTATTCAGTAGGTAGTGATTAAAAATATGATCTGTGTATACCCGAATATTTGTTAATTAATCTGTCGGTCGTCGCGAAAATGACCCTTCTCTCCTACCCGCAGATTGTAATGATAAAAGAGTATAAATATAATGTACCATGGGGTGGAAGATTCATTCTCGCTCGGCGCTGGAACGAGCAACACTAAATTTAGCACGAAGGTTACTGCTTGTGAACTTAAGATTGTTTAAAAGTGTACGTAGAAGTAAGTAGTCGGAGTAAATTAAAAGTAACTGATTGTACCAAGGACTTTGATTCATTTCATTTGGCAGCTGCCAATGGTCAAATAAGTAATATGTTCCACACCCACTAGGGCGGCGCCATAGTCATGCAAATTATATGTACTACCTAACAATATTCAGAGAAGAGAAAAAACATAACTCAGATGTTGTTCCCATGTTGTTATGGCATTTAACAATTCCTTATTTGGTGGATATTCCCAGGAACGATAATGTCCTCACCGCGCATCACTAGTGGCGGCCATTGAGTGGACTATCCGAACTTTCCTCCTGAATATTCCTCTCGCGCGCGGCCACTTGTTTATAGCCATTGCTGCGGTAAATTTAGTCCCGGTTTTGCAGGTTCGCAAGTTTCCGTGAATGCCCTCTTAACTGTCGCCAGATAAGATTTAGATGCGGTGAAGGAGTTAAATTTTAGTAATAAAGCGGGGTAAATTAACTTTATGCGCCTTTATGTGGCGTATGGTGCATTTGGGATAGCATTTTTGTCGTTGGGTTCGTTTTGACCACTCTGCTATGAGGATATACGCCACGGTTGTTGTGGTTTCGAATATTTTGGAATCGCAAAAGTAATTAAATTCAAAACATAAATCAGTGCGAATGATTTCTTGTACAAACAGAACAGAATGAAACAGCACTCCAAAAAAATCTGTCCACCCTGAAATACTTTTCCAAATAGGGGTACATCTCTACAGTTCGAGTTCATAAGTATCTGTAACAGTCTAATTGTTGTATAAAGACATACATAGTTATATAGTTTTGTTAACATATTAGAGTAGGTAGATACTTTTGACGCGTAGTCTGATCCGTTACTTTTGATGCTGGCTGTACGTCGTTGTTTACGACTTACTACAAAATCCTCCAAAATTGATTTCATTTATAAACCCGCCTGTCATGTAGTACCGAATACATCATAATCTATAACTAATATTTAAACACAAAGTTAGCGACAGTGTTTTGCTCAACAAACAAGAGTTTAGGGGTTCGGTAGTCCATGACACACACAGTTGGTGTGTCAAAAGGTTGTAAGTTGGTTTAGAATCAGATTGAGATGGGACCTTTTAATTCAGAGCTGAAAGGGCGGTAAGTGCAAGTCACTGGTATCAATATCAGGCATGCTCGACGGCTTTTGTTTCAGTTTTTGCCGCGGGGTTTAAAGTTGCGAGCTACTGGCCGGTTAGCTACTGTTTGCTTAGTTGGAAGTTAGAAACAAAACGCATATTTTAAACTTGCGTAGGTTCACTGTAACATTCTAAGTTAAGAAAATAAATATTTAGATTTAAAAAAGTAATAATGAAATGTATTAAGTACCTACCTTGATAATTTAATTAAATGTACCAAACGGTTGATGTGTATATTACAACTGTGTCTTACGTTTTTAACAAGCTTTTATTAGGTCAACCTGTATGTAACTATGTAATGGAATCTAAGGTAACTAATTTAACCAACTTCCAAGGATCGTAGCGTCATGAAAATTGGCAGCTGTATGTAGTTCTGATGACAATGCAATAATATGGTACTGTCGAAGTGATCTGATGATGGAAACAGGAGGTGGCCATAGGAACTCTGTGATGAAACAACGCAACCTAATTGTGTTAGGGGTTTTTAGAATTGTCTCGATGAGTATTAGTTGTCTGTCGTAAGAAAAGTACAGTCAGCGATAAAAGCTTGTACCAAAAATGAAATTTTTGCCAAAAACTTATTACTTGTCCAGCTGCGTGCGTGGACTTTCACGAGCTCCTTGTAGTCTAATGGCAGTCTACAAAACATTGCTTGAATGATACCGCTATACGAGTAATCACACGTATACCTATACATATTGAGTAAATATAAAGATTTTTTATACAGATTATTTATATGTAGATTTGAGCTATTAGCCAATAATGCATCTAATGCATCTTATTGTATAGGTGGGCACTTTATCTATAAAAAAAATCTGTTATAAAATCTAATGTTTTGAATCTTTTAACATTCTTTTTGTGATCGATAAGAAAACAGGTAACTATCTACTATATAAACTACTATATAAAAGGTACCTATCTAGATTATATAAACAACAACACTCTTAACTGTCCATCGGTGGGAACGTTAACAGTTAACAGTATGTCTGAAAGATCACGCACCTACGATCTTTCAGACATAAAAAGGTGAATTCTTTTTAATGCAATCTCTGGTAAAACGTAGTGTGTATGTACAATGTACCTTGGTAACATCCAGTAAAATCGGGTAAAGTTATACAGTCTACTGTAACCACCCAAACCCACGTTTCTATTCATCTGCTACGGTATTTCTACAATACTACAATAATAGGTAGTGAATGTTGCGCGGTAGGCGCGGGCCAAGGCCCGTTACATTTGCATGGAGTACGGTCGGCAATATCGCCATGTACGGCTAATGCGACTAACAGTTCTGTGACACATTCCTCGCAGATGGGATGTTTTTTGTGATTGGTTTGCTTAGATCTAGCCACCATATTTGATTGAGAAGTGAATACTTAAAGAAACAGGCCTATCATTGGCATATGCATCTCTTATTTGTTGAATTTGTTCCAACCAGAAATCTAACCGATATCTAATCCGAATACAAGAAGACTTCTCTAAACGTTTACTTGAAACAAGTAAGCGTTGAAGAATAACTAGCGATTAACAAGATAAAACAAAACAAATTGTCGCCTCAATTAGGATTGCAAGTTGCTCTTGGGTACACATTTATTTTTTCATCTGACTACCTACATAGGGTAGACTGAGGACCGATCGAATCACAGGGCGAATCGGGTCACCATGAAAATTCCGTTGATATTCGAAATATTTCATTGATATGAGTGCATTAAAAATAGCGCCGTATACATGTCTTCTGTTAGCCTGCGACGGTAGTCATAAGCAATATTTTCAATATCATTTTTTTTAGTATGACCCGATTGCCTATGATCCGATTCTCCTCAGTATATATATATGTATAGGTGTTATTCAATCTCTTACTTTGTCGTCAATTGTTTAACAATTTGCCTCCTCCCTGTTCCATTTCCTATTCAGCATGTTAAGCTGCTTTGTTAACTTAGGTGTCCTAAATGTCCTAATCTGGTCTTCCAATCTCTTGGATCTTTGGAAAACTCTGTCTGAAATTATGTTTGCTTTGGTTTTTCTGCTTACCATACACAGTGAGTATGCACATTTGACCCCACAGTGTTGCGTAGATTTCTCTGTTTGCAAATAAAATGCCGAAGCGAGCGACTCTACTATTGAAATGTTTTCGTTGATTCATTATATATGTTATCTGTACATTCATATATAAGTTCTATACTTATACGAGCTAAGAAGCAGATGATTTTTTCATTAGTATATTTAGTACTTATGTATTAACAAATTTAGGACACACATTTAAGACAAATCTTGTTTTGAAATAAGTACTAAACTGATAAATGTGCCTATATATTTTATTCTACTCGTATTGCAACGGACAAAATAATTTGAGTTTCAACAGACTACGAAAAATAGAATACAATAAACAATTACAGGCACTTTTGATAAACGACGGGCATATTTTCTTTTTATGACTTATACTTGGGTTGTGCCTGATTTTAATTTACGCAGTGTACGACTTCGATTTTCCTGCAGTTTTAAAAGGAACTTATCAGTTTAAAGGAGGGAGATGGGAACATTTATATAACAATGCAAGAGCGAATAGGAACATCAGAGTGCAGAGGGAACGTAAAATAAAACAGGGGAAGAAAGTTAAGCGTCCGTGACTTTTCAAGATTTTTTCGACGTTTATTTTTTAAACTTTACGCTTGCCTCCGAAGTAACCTCCTATATAAAGGAAAACGCTTTCCGATTTGTCTTTTGTTTTCCTCTTTGCTTTGTGTAGGTGTTCTATTCCATTTGTTTTAATATAGAGTTTCCTACAGCTGAAGAATGCATTAACGTTGACAAATATTACCTATTGATCAGAGACGAATCTATGTAATGATTTTTCTAGTTAACGTATCCGAGCGTGAATCGTTCTGAGATAGTAGTAGTCTTTTATTTTTGTCGGTCTCACGCTCTAGAATATAAAAAAAACGAAATGAAATCTATATTAGAAACAGTAATAGGTTCATAAGCAATAATGAAAGTAAACTTCCGAAACCTCTAATTACACCGGTCGGGCGTAGGTAAATAGTACGAGCCGCGTCGATCATCCATCACCGATAGACCGGTCTTTGTGGCCACCGACCAATTACTGGCATGAAAATTAAATTCACGAAATCTAATTAAGAACAAATTGTTTTATTTATTATGATGCGTCGGGGTCATTTGTTCCTGTCGCGTTCGGCGCCCGGGGCGGGTCCTGCCATCACTGCACCGGCGCCTCGCCGGCTTAAAGGGCGTATGTGCACTTAGATACTAGCACACATCCGACCCTTTGTTTTGTGGATCTGTAGAACTTGTGGTCTGCTGCGACCAGTACTGGCGCTGTAACTTGGTACTGTGACGAAATCGAGACATTGCCCTTCGTCTTCTACTCATGACTTGGGTTTGTCTAGTTATTTATAGGTACGAGTATAATAAAAAATATGTACTTATGTAATAAAACCTTCAAATAAGTTTTAGGGCCTGATTCGGATTTTGAAATAGACATCTGTTAGATATCTTTTAGACATCGCCAAGATACGATAACGATATGTTTAAGATCTAACCTGTCAAATTTGACATTTGCGCGATTCTGGAGATATTCTTGAACGATTTCCACAAGATATGGCTTAGAGATCCATTTCACATCTAATAGATATCTAACTCTATCTAACGTAAAAGTGACATTGGTTACTCGAATTGCGCTGCAAAAGAGAACTAGTTGAAATCTAAACTACAACGTATCTAGTACGTGTCGTCTCTTGTGAATATCTTGAAGTTCGAATACGGCAGATAGTCTTAAAATAGTTTCATATATGTATAATTATAGGTACACAACTCAATTAAATATGCACCGGTATCTAACTAAAAATAGGTATCTAAATAACTTAAGTGGTCTTGTTTTATTAATAACAAAATATCGTTAAATTGTCCCACTTAAAAAAATATGAACAATATTGATTAAGAAACCTCTCATAAATTGTTTGTCAGTAGTCTAGTGCTTCACGATTGTATTTTTACTTTCCTATTCGTATGACCGTTTATACGAGGCGTATAGGCAAAAATCTTCCAAGAAATATTAAAAATAATATAATAGTTAGGGCCGGTATGACGTATGTAGTGGCGGAGGGACGTAATGCGCTCATTTGTTACGGCCGCGAAATGGCGCTCGTCCCGCCGACAGCAAGCACAAAGACCGACAACGTTTTATTGTCGGGATTGCTTACAAATGGATAACATATCCGACTTTGTGCGTCTTATTCCTGGAGTTTGGGATTTTAATGGTGGCCATAGACAATGTGGGAAGGTTGTTTGTGTTACAGTGTCGAGTGGTTGCGTAGCAAAATGTCGAATTATATTTGTTTTTTTTTTAATTTCCTTAACACATAATTACTATGCGTGTGAGACTGAAAGTTGTTGATCGAATTATAGTTACCCCTTCAGTATTAAAACTGCACGAGTCTACGGACCTAAGTTAGTGTGTTAAGGATTTATTTATTTATTTTATTTATTAAATACAACCACATCGTATGTATTACATATGTTGCATTACAATAGTCCCAGAGTACTTTACCTGATATAATTATGGAGTACATAGCGTTGTCCAAGTATAGTATAGGGAACGAGATCATACACTATGGAACACAAAAAACATTGAATTTTAAAACAATTAACTAATACGTATATACATTATTTACAATTTTATGACAATCCTTAAACAAATAAATACCAATACTAATAATTTAATACAGATTACCTATTACTTGAAACTAAATATTCTTTGGCAGGTCCCTTTACTTTTTCATTTAGGTTCAATTAACCTCGTAGGCACATTTATCCTAACCATAGAACACCCTTATGTATGTGATAACAACTTCAACTTAAAAATACGAGTAGATAATGGATGTCAAAGAAAATGTGAATTTTATTCCTAAATACGTTATTTATATGTTGCTTAGATCCCGTATTCAGTACATATATTGAACTGATCACACTAATCAAATATAAACGAAACGCTGACATCGAAATATCCTTATAAATAATGGTATCACATTTATCAATACACTGAACAGTAGCGCGTCCCGCTGCGTAAACCTGTTAATAGAGTCCCGAGCGTCACGTCCGGCACGTCACGTCACGGCGCGCGGCGTCACGGCGTCATCCATCACGGCCGTGGCAGATGAGCGATAATCTCTGACCGGGGGTCACTGCGAGTGGTCAGGTGACGATGTTAGATTATAACGACAGCTTCGAATGCCGTCAGCTTGTATTGTGTTACTTTTATAAATATGAGTAATTAAATGATTGCATGGTATGTATTTCATAGCTTATAGAGTAACGAAATCGAACACATTTTATGGAATTATTGTAAACTTAATAGAAGTTTTAAAAGTAATTCTCCACAATCCACATCATGTTTATTACCGTATTCCTGTTAAAAAATATTAAACACATAGGTAATTGAATATTTTAGAGTTTTGTCGTGCAACGTTGTTGTTTATCGTGCATTTAATTAGTGTTACCAAAATAATGGAGAGATACGTCCTATGTAAGTAGCAGAAAATTCAGCACGCAGCGTAACGATAGTTTTGCGAGTGGGTACGTACCTTATGCGCGCTGAAAGGATATAAGATTTTTTTTTTTCTAATTTTTACTGCAATGATAATTTAAGCTCCCCTTACGACTTGTGAAACAATATTTACAGTTATAATAGGTAAAAAGAGCCGAGCGATCATAAGGTCAGATGGTCAGACAAGGGACCGGATTCGCGTGATGGATGGGTTCGCGGGTTTGGATCGTGGCTGCAGTATTTTATTCCCAAGCCTGTTGCTAACTAACCTTGTTCTTGATAGTTAAAGTTAATCTAGGACATTAATCATTGGTGTATCATTATATCGTGGGTAAGATTTAAAATAGAAAACCTTTGGTTTAAAGGAAAGATGCGATTTTATATGAGTATTACATGCTGATATCATACTCGGCAGGTTGGTGTTCTTTGTTATACAACTGATAATAATATGTATTGTCTTTTTTATAATTTGTTCAAGAAAAGTCGACATTTTCCTCGTAGCTTCCAAAAGTAGCAAAAACTTGGCAGCTAACGCAGCATGACATTATCGTAAGATTGAAACAGTGGCCGCGGCCCATGTCCCGTTCTGCTCCGGACAGTTCATTTTTAATAATAAATGAGACGAAATCAAGACATGACGAATAAATGAATCCAGAACTTGACGAATAAATGAATATGGAATATGATAAATGGAAGGCCGGGATCCCTCGCGAAGATTTTTTCTGTGCCGCCGTCCGAACGGAAGACGCTGGCTTTTTCCTTTTGTAGCGGGACAAGTTAAGCGTTTTTTGGACCGAGTCTGGCGGTGTGATATTTATCATCTCATAAGAACGTTAGATCTTCAATTGTGTTCTTACGTTGATTCGACCGCTGGATGGGTTTTGAATCAAAACACACTTCTTTTTTCAAAATCGTTGGATAAATGATATGTAGGTAAGAGATGTGTAACATTATTTACCGATTGCTGTACATAATCTAATTAAATTATTTAGTGGTTAGGTATTTGGTGCCTCAAATTATAAAGAAAGATACTTAAGTACTTATGGATATTTACTTAAGTTTGCAGGTAGGTAGTTCAATAATAATTTGTAATTTAATTGTTACCTAAATAATTTTAATCAAATGGTTGGCACAGACATAAGAAATTTGCATGACATTAATCTGAAATCAAGGTGCGTATCTAAATTCGTCATTACTAATGCATCAAACACACGTCTCCTATAAATCTCGAAGTCCTCGACGGAGGGAACGCACGGTTGCGACACTACGCGTGACTCGCACGACCTATGCCGATTTAATCCCGCGTACGTAATCCACTGCACCAGTCACTGCCACGTGGTTCAATGATAAAGTACCCAAGCAGATTATGCAAATTCTTAAAATTCAAACCCTGTCCCATTCTAACAACAGTCGCAACTCTCACCCCATCCCTGTCTAGCGCGAGTGCTCCGAGCACCCTATGACGGCAACGTCTGATGGATGATGCGTTATTCCAATAACAATTTGGATATCTATGTTGAATGTTTGAAAGATGTGCTCTACATGAATGTGTTTGATGCGCTCGATATCCTTGATGTGTTTACGAGTAGGTAATTTTGTTGCGTTCGAAATTTGTCGTATGGAAATTTATACGCAACCATTTCAGTCACGAGCTGTCGTAGTAAAAATGCGGAAGTTTTACGGTTTTTGTATATAGGAGATATATTTTTTGTATGAAATAAACTTATGAGAACCCGGGCAGAATACAGTCATGTTTCTAATAGTTCTTCAAATTTAAAATTTACATATTTTGTATAAGATAAGCAGATTTAGAGGTATTTATAATCATTTAAAAAAGTAACCTCTGCCTTGCAAGGACTCTGACCAAAAACTCAACACGAAAGCAATTGCGAAGAGAAGTGTCTACTTGACTCTATACACATTGTATCGTCGTCATAAATAATACCAATATAATCTTTTGTAGATGCCGACATGTTGTTTTATAAAGCTGAATGCCAATGAACTTGAAGCTATTAAGGCGTCCACACGCAGCCCGCGGTGAGAAGCGTGTGCGCAGCGCTGCCGCTGCACCAATAAAGTCAAAATGATTGCTCGTCTGCTCGAGCCCGCCCGTGAATGTCCGCTGAGACCAAATAGCCATAAGTGGTCATGTTCACGATATTCATTGTGATTGCTTGCAAAATAGCAGCCAAACCGACGTCCTGTACAAACCATTGTAGCGTGATCTCCTGATCCGCAATAACTATGCGTAATTGTAGCGCGCTCTTATACTGGTTCGTTGACTAAATGAACATGTTAGTACTTGGAAAGCTATTGTAATAACAGCACAGAGCGTGAAAGCATATACAACTTTTTATAACTGAGATGGTAAAGAGGCGGACTCTTTATGTGATCTCTGGCGTCGTAACATAATCCAAACTCTCACGTCAAAAAGTCTTATAACAAACCCAATGTATGCAACTTACGTCTGTCTTCTTTTAAAAGAAATAATTAAATTCATTTTAATACAACCTAGACCTCTTTCGATACTCGTTTATAAATGGCCAGCGATTAATATTTCTGTTTAAGCGATGGGAACTTACTTAGGTACTACTTATGTCGGACCTTTTCAACGGGTACGTAAAACGCACCTTGTTTTTAATTATAGGAACCGTTAAATTACTCACTTTGTTTTTAAAAGCATTCCATAAAAAACTAGTTTTCAAACCAATACTTAACTGTTTGAAATATTAGAATAAATTTATGATATACTTTTTAAGTAAGTATTATAAATAAACAAAAAAATCAGCTAAGATCACAAAGTTTCATTAGCTAATAATAGGTATGCATAAGATTGCATACGTACTTAATCACTTATTACTATAGGTAACATTCTTTTTTGCGCCTGTGATCCCCCAAGACTGATTTGCGGTAGGCTTTCTATTTTGTAACTAGTAGGTCTGTAGATAACTTTATAAAATAGTTGTGGTTAAAGTAGATTATTATAAAGTTGGCTTTATGGAACATGGACATCGAAAATACTTGAAATGGGCTTGAGTATTCGCCTTAACATTGCCGTAGGTATAACTTGTATGCGGTGTAAGGGTAAAATGGTAAATGCAGAATCAATATGAACCGATATAACTTGACCTGAAAACCGTAAGAACCCATTTATCCTCTTAAGTTTAAGATATATTTAAAGTTTTTAAAGTGTTTAAGCTGAGCAAGTCATACAAACCCCCGGTGTCAGTTGTTAATTATTACAGTATTACGCATAAGAATACCTAAACATTCAGTAACGGTGCCAGGAACTGGTAAATCTTTTTCTTGTTTTTAGGCATATTTGTTGACAATAAACGATTATGATTATAGCTTCGTGACATGACTCCCGTTCAATTGTCTCATTTGTCCGCAAGTCCGCGGTAAAGAGAACGGAATCGTGTCCGTAGCAAGTCATCAAGCGCATAAACTCACAGAAAAGCGTTGACCGTTAGTTTTTATGTCAACGCAGTAAGGTTTACAATCGTACAGATCATGCCGGTATGGGCCGCGGGTTCCGTAATAACTGGCCGTGCGAACGGAAACCTCATGGCTATCACACATTTCAACAGTTTCTTGCGTTGGAAAAAGAAAACTACTTTGTCATATGCATTGTTAGTCAGTGACATATCTAGTCATAATGTCACTGAAGTGTTAGAATGCGTAGCCGGTTGAAGTGGGCTAAACATAATAATAGAGCATTCCGAATTTACTCGTATCACTGCTAAAAAGAAAAGAAGCCATTTGGTTATTAATGGGTTTATTTAGATATTTATTTAGCCAAGTCAAAATTAAAAAAAGCTTTTCTGAGAAAAATTGGATTATCTCTGAAATTTGTCCAAAGCTAGAAAACTTTACAAGTCACTTATTTTATAAAACACCATTTAAATACTTCGGGACCTAATCTATCCTATCCTATACTTTTATAGCAAACATTTATGAAATAGGAAACCGATCTCAAAACCAATAAAACAACTGAAATTGTTGTACACTTCAAACAAATGGTTGTACGTCGATATATTATGCTGTACTTATGTTCTTGCAGTATCATGCCGGCGATAGAGTAATTTTAGAGATGGATTTCTAATAATGATACTCGCGTGATCTTGAGACTAACGAGATATCGCAGTTAGATATAAAAACTTTAAATACACCCCACGGCTAAGTAACTCGTCTCCCACATGACAGTTCTCGTCTCAATTTCAGCTCAAAGTTGACAGACGAGAGTTCGACACACATGTTAACCAGGCGTTGTCCAAGGGTGTTACTGTCATTGTTTAACCAGCGCATCGCCTCTGGCAGACTATTTAAGTATTCTTCGAATACGAGTAACTGTTACAGATCGCGAGATCACCTTACACTGGGTTGCCTTTCAATGCAATTGGTATGCGGTGCAAACAGCAGGCCAAACCCGTGATTCAGCAGTTTGCTGACTTTTGGCAGGACCCACGTTAACACATGCATGACGGAGGGCAGTGACTTGCGGAACGCCTCGGCAAGTCTGCAGCAAAAATGGCACAACTTGACATTGTCCAATGTAGTATAGAACAAAATGATGGGAACTGCTAAATTTAATAAATTTGTGTAGCAAATTGAATGTTGCATCATAACTGTGTTAGGCACACAGTTATGAATGTTATGATGCATCATTCAATTTTAGGGTGCCTACTGCAAATTTTAGGGTGCCTACTGAATACATGGCTTGATTCGTATTTTATATGCTTGAAAACAAATGATTATAATTTACATCTGTAGTTTCACCGTAACACGTCGGTTCTACCTTAAAATTATTATCATGTAAGCGTTATATACAAAACTTGTGTGGAAAGCGGAGTGCGGCCCTCATAACACCGCTTACGACTTCAAAGTTCGCGTAAATTTCGCAAAACATATAAGCGTTTCTAGGCAAAACCGCAAATTCTGCAATACTGGTCGAAAAATATACGTGCACGTTGAATAAAGAATAAAAAAGCACAAACCGAGTTGGAGCTGTGTGTGTAAGTGTGGGTAGGCAGCTAAACGCAATATAAAGTGTGGTTGTCATGGCATGTAGGTAGGTGTAGGTAGAGCGCCCTCTCCCCGCGCGGTCATTAGTAACAGAGCCCCGCCGCCGCCGAGGAGAAAGTATGATTTTACTCCTATAAAGCCGTATTTCTACTCCATACAGAAATTCGAATACGCGTGGCGAAGTTCCCGGGTTCCGAGAAAGGACATGTGGCGTAGCGGTTGCTTGTACATAATTCTGAAGTTTAAACAATCTCAATATGGCGGGGCGCGTTAATTTTCTCCGTGCGTCGTGACGGCTGCGAAGCATGAGGGACATGAATACGGCCTGCAAAAACTTTGAGCTTTCTTGCCGCATGTTTATAATTAGAGTTTTTAAAAATGATTTCCATATTTAAGCTTTATTTATAATTTTCCTTTATTGATTGTCAAAGATTAGTGAGCATTACATATGTAAAGTTTATTATATTCGCTTTATGTTTCAATACCTCTTCTAGAATATTCGTGTGGTCAGACGTATGATACCTATAAAAGTAGTAGACATAACTAAAGTATAAGACAGAAATCCGTTTTTTGGTTAATGTCTACATTTCTACACTCAGACCAGACACTTATCACAAATTTAATAAAAATCTTCCTCTTGACCAAGAAGTAGGTGGACACCACGTAATAAAATATTTGTTTTAAGTGGAAAACTCACATTTGGTGGGGTCCCAGCTGAGTAATTAGTGCCCACCACGTGGCGAGGGGAATAACCGGCACAAAAAACGCGTGTTCGTGCGTATCACTACAACACAGCCGCACTATACGTGGAACCATTAATACACCTAACTTTTCTTGCTTTACTCTTTTATTTCGGGAGTTTCGGCCGTCTATGACTATTGAAATATACTGCAATGCAAGTCATGTTATATTGGCAATCTTTCTAATGGCATGATATATATCTAACATAATATTTGATTCCATAGTTAGGTGCAATCTTAATACATTGGGTTAGAATTTGTAGTAACTCTCTTAACATCAAGGAATGAGTTTTGATGCAACAATATTATCATAATATAACATAACATATCTAAATAGTTGAAACGCATAGCTAAGTTTACTAACTTGTTAAAAAACTACGTATCATAATATGTAAGTACCTACATATCGCTAATAACGAATCTTTCGTTGTAACGAAACCCAGTTGAAAGGTCCATATTTTGGATTGTTTCGATGAATTCTGTAAGTTAACTAAGAAAATTTCTATTATTTCGATGGGCGCCTGTCCTCGAGCACCAGGTTCGACTAAGCATCTGCGAAATCCGAACTTAACGTTTTAAACCGGCTGTGGGTTTATTCCGGAGTAATCTGCGCCATGCAAATCCTAGAGCGCGGGAGTCGAGGTCGTTGGCACATCGATTTTCGATTTGCTCCCGGTGCAGCACAAGTGGGTCAAGAGCTGCCCGGATCAGGACCGACACGGTAAAACTTATGGAAAACTCAATCGGGATTAAAATAAAACAAATTGTGATGAATCGGCATGTTTAACACAAAATTCCCAAAATAATCGGGAATCATAAAACTTATGCGATAATCCCGATGCACTGGGAATAAGAATTAAGGGATTCACTTTTTCGCAAAAACTGATTCGATTTATTTGATCGACCTACTAAGAGCGTTTATTGATGTAGTTAAGTCATTCGCCAGCCTAAAATATTTAACTGGAAACGTATACGCGCTGTGAAGTCAAAAAACATTAATAAATTAGGCGACATAATAATAGTTAACGGAAACTTATCACGGCTTTTCGCGTATCTGCGTGCTACCCTGAGGAAAGCTCATGGTCCCCGGGAATGAAATGTAACCTATTGATAGAGAAATGAGGAGTTTTCAACTTTTCATTAGGGTGCGATCGAAGCAGTTAGAGCCCTTTTATTATCTGCTCGCCTCTAAATTGCCGAAAAGAAATTCCTCCCCTGGAAAAAAGGGGAACCGGGGACAAAACCTTGTCCTCGAGTTAGCTTCCAATGGCGCACCGTTATTTAAAAATCGAACTCGATAAGAGCCGGAATGTTTTTATTTTTGTAAATGGCCAGAATTTATGTCTTCTTTAAAGTAAATATTGGAATCGATGGCACATTTCAATGGAGGGTCTTTGATAAGGTATTTTTATGTCATTCGGGACATTCGGACTCTGGGAAATGTGACGTTCGATTTTCGGTAATGGTCAACTGATAAGCAAATGACGTCATTATTGTGCCTGCTTTATAGTTTGTATCGTTTTCGTTTCATTTCATTTCCTTTTGACGCTTGACCTAATAAATAACTTTCATCCGCCGATGAGACTTTACGATTCTGCGGTACCTATAGTAGTAGTCGTTTTTAAGGATATTGGGTGTAATGAAATTGTATCGGTGATAATCAGATAGCTTTCGTCAAGTAATACATTAGGGCGGGGGTGGCGCGGATACAGATTCCCCCGCGGCTGATAAAGAATTGAGGGTATTAAACGATTACAAATGCTTCGCGGTTCAATAAACAAACCACTGGAGGAAACCGGAGGATTCGATGAATTGCCTAAATAGCTACGAAAATGGAAATGGAATGAGAAATATATCGCGGCTTCATAGGTATTGACTGCAAGTACTGCAACACGTAAGTTCCGAAAAGAAAAAAGTAAATTCAACTGAACCGCATAAGAAATTCTAGTTTACCGAAAACTAAAATTGGTTCTGAAACTGAGAGAAAACGAGTGACTGAGAGGGGAAATAGAGTCGCTCTTTAAAAGTAGAATAGACAGGAAAAAGCACATTACGGCCTCCACGATAAGTAGTCTCCAACTCACACTTTTCAGCTACCTACCACAGAATCAAAGGTACAAAGTGAGGTGACAACTTCAGATAAGGCCTTCATCCAGTCTTATTTATGTAGCCGGCATCCGATTGAGAGGTCGGTGCTCGGAGGTGCTCGGTGGCGCTCGGGGCCGGCACATTTCCACGAGCCCACTTATCTACCCTCCGAGCTTACATTTTATTTCCGACCCATGCTTCCTACCGTTTGATTGTGAGCCTTTACCAACTACTCTTGCATATATTACAGAATACTTATACAAAAATACTTTCCTTTGAATTTAAATAGGTTCGATTCGAAAGCTACTAGGTATCTCATGTGAGGATCTCGCGCGGTGATTTTAGGGACTAACACTAGTTTATATTTTACATTATTAACTAGTTAACATGTTCGTGGCTGACCGTAATAACTTCTTACCAATCGCCTCAGTTAAAAGGTAGACATACGTATATATAGCTGAAATCCCTTTTAATCTCCAAACTAAACGAATTTGATAAATAAAGCAAATGTATCGTAAAAAAGGAATGCCGAAGACAATAAAATCGAAGCAGCGGAATATTCGAGAGGTATTTTTGAGCGGGGACATTCATAAAGTTAAATGGGTTTACTGCAATCAGAGGCTGTTGCGTAACAGAATCAGATAAAAATATATTAGAATTTTGTTTCACGGTGTGGCGCTCCGAGGACGCGACTTGTTTTATTCGATGAATTTAACACAAAACTTAAATAATACCTACCCTAGGATGTCAAAAAAGATTTACGGCTTCGGAGTTTGGTATCGTTAGACTTATAACACAAGGTCAATTAACGGCAATGTTAATATTAAAAAAAGTAGTCTAGTAGTAGTTTTATAGTCTTTAGGACACACACAAACATACATAATTCGGGGGCTTTGTCGATCTCCCTTTAACCGCCAGAGTCTGATATATAAGACATTACATATCCAGCTCATTTCGCCACAGTCTGATAAATAAGACAAAGATCTGATTTGGTTTTTACAGCACATTTATAATTCCCGTAACTATGCCAACCTTACTCTGCGTGGTACAATTACTGTCGGTGGCGACACGAGCACGCTCGATCAAAAATTGCTGGCGGTTAAAAGGTTAAAGTTAAACCAGTGACTGTTAAACTTACTGATGTGGGCATCATTTAAAGATTCATAGTGAATATATGCAAGAAAAGATTCACAATATTTTTTTGCATATATTCACTAAGTTTCCTTACAAAATGTAGGTACTAATTCCGTTTTCGTCTTTCTTGCTGAAAATTGATTACATCCATAGTGACACAAGTAAACGTTTTCGTTAACTCGATCGATTTTAAAAATTAATTCGAACAAGCAGCGCAACACCAAGCCCTCAGTTCCTTTCACGACGATTTTTACACTTCCGTGTTTGCATAGATAAGCAAATACCGCGCGTGATGGATATTACGGCGCACCTTACATCATTTGCGTTATTACCTGAGGGCGCAAGCGTCTTATGTCGTACTTTTAATAACGTAAAGCCTGATGTGACTATAGGACGTATGTGCACATACGACTTTGTTCCACCAAAAGGGACGATATCTAGATGTTCCCCTTAATATGCTAAAATCAAATTAGTTCCAACGCGTGATGGGAATCGATGGCACTCTCGATATTGCGAGGGCGGCTTTATTTGAAGCAGACGTGACGTACTTTAAATTAAACGCCGGTGTTCGAGCTATTGTTTTACTGTGATTGTTTTGAACTAGTTAATTTGTTCCCACGATAATGCTTGAAATAAAGTCAGTGGACATTTTTCTCATAGTATTTTGGGAGTTACATTTTTTATTAGGATGGTATTGTTCTGAATCAAGTTAATATTTCCTCCCATTAAACGAAGTACCTTATACAGTGGCTTCGTGGCAAAAGTGTGCATCTTATCTACGAGTTTGATAGGTATAACTAATTAACGTCTTCGAATTCCTATGAAAATATGTATTTCTCTTGGCCAGCAGATTAACTAAGACCTATACCGATGTTATCGTGCAAGTTTACGAACAAGTTGGGAGTTCTGAAAACGCCAATTTCCTGTGAGATTCTTGAGAGCGTTTATCTAGGCGGGGATCAGAGCCGTCAGCGGTAAGTCGCGGCTTTCATTAGGGCGTTAGCAAATTAACGCCCTCAGCCCTTCAGCCTGCGGACGCTGTCACGTTATTGCCCTTGTTAATTGTGCCTCAACATCGTTATTGCAGGCTGAAGAAAGCCATGCGAAGTCGGTGCCTGATGTACCTAGAATCTAGATAATACATACTTTGGAAAATATGAGAAGTCCCGGAGAAAACGATATCAATCTAATCTATTTGTCGATTTTAAAATACCACACCATCTGTGCCATAACTTTTGAATTTCAAAAGTGAGATAGTTTCAATTTGACTATTTACTTATTGAAGGGCGTTCGTGTGAGAATTTTAAAGAACAACCAAGATAGAAGTTTAAAAAATATATATCTTTGCCCGTTTTTCCCTTGGACTCGTCATGTGTTGTTTTCGTAAATTGTCTGTTGTTTGACTTTGACATGTATGTCATCGTTCAAAATGATTTGTAAGACAGAAAACAATTATCGTGCAATGTGCAATGCAAATATATCCCATTTGCAACTATCCCACAACATGTCCCGAAATACTTTTGTAACAAATTGATCCCTAACAGTGTCCAACGCGTTACAAGGTATGTTCCAAAAATATTGTAATATAGGAATTTGGCAAAACGGCCGTTTATGCAGCGTCGTTGCGGTGACGGAGACTAATGACGGATGCACTAATAGTCGTACGTCACGAGGGGGATAAGGCGTGTTTTGTCTACCATCGATTTGTCTTTAAGGTGTTTGGAGACGTTCCGTAAATGGACATGTTATGTTATGCCAAAATTTACGCTGTAATACATTTTTCTTAACATTGGCTGTTAGAAGGGTGGATGAACTATTTCTTGTTGTTAGTCTGTCCAGTTGTCCAGAACTTCCAGAAGACTATAGTGGTACAACTTGCTAGAAGATGCTGTATCAAGTTCTACTGACATTCTTACGTACCTACCTAGATGACCTATTATTAAAATAGCTTATAACAACCACAAATGCATATTTGGTACCATATTTGGTTTGGTAAGTACCATGAACTTTAGGGTTTAAGAGTGGCTCATGGAGCCATTACCATGGCAACGATTGAAGTAAATAAATGTGATGGGCTAGACGCTTAATTGTGAAACTAAATATGTTACAGGACTGTGGGGCTCCACCCGCATCGGTTAAGTCAACATAAATAAAGTAAGATTTATATGTAGATGGAACATAACTTATAAAATCTCATAATACGTAAATAGTATATCTTTAAAACGTGCACTAAGAGTTTTGATTGACGTAATAAATTGAAATCATTAAATTGCATGTCCAACATCGCAATAAACAGCGATTCTATCTAAAACTGTGCTGCCGCTGCTGACACATAGCTTACAAATTGGCGCAATAAAACATTTTCACAACAAAGATTTAAAATATTTCATTTCTAAAGGTCATAACTGCATAAAAATGTCGGTCTCATACGTCTCATTACAGACAATAGAAACAAATAAAATCATATAGGTATTTAAAAATGTCGCATCTGCGTTCGAGCACAAATTACACATACGCCTTTATTCCTCACATTCATGGTGATTCTGATTCAATAAATCGTATCTACACTACTTTTCGCCGCACATACGACCTTTATAATTATCACTAGCATTAATGTAACGACACACATCATAACAAATGACATTCGTGTCTGCGTCAGTCAGTAAGGGCATTAGCATAAATAAAACGCTTGTGTGTTTATGTTATGTAGTTATTCGTTACAGTTTTTGGTCAATTGAATATCATGGTCTTTAAGTTTCGTTCATGGTTTTAATCGAGAAACGGAAGCACTGTTACAGGCCAAAGATGAAAATTAATTTAAGATAAAATTTGCTACTTAAAACAAATAAGGAAAATTGGTTTACTTCACCACAAACTTGAAGAATAGTGTAATTATACATTTTCCTATTTTTAACATACCTACATATTTTCGTATTAAATACAATTTCATCGGTTTTATCGCAAATTAATTATGTTACCTTTATTTCCGACGTTTTGACGCAGATTACACTGGTCGTGGCGTTTTTATGAAACATGAAATATTTTCATCTTTCATAAAAAAAATACACTACCTACACTACGAAATGTTTCTTGATAACTGTATTCTCATGCTTTGACATAACCGATATCAAAATGCTTTTTAGGTAAACTATGTATTACAAAATGGATCACTGAAGTCTCAGCCTCCCTGCTTTTTCGTAGCAATATCAAGGGAGCCTATGGCGTAGCGCTACGGGCGACGTCTCACGATTAAGTATAGAGGGGCAGTGGCTGAGGCAGTAGACCGGTCCATTTGTCATATTTATATAAATATGTGTTATAGTGTTGACCAAGGTACAGTTTTTTATTAATTAGAAAACATGTTAAAATTGACTTAAAGTAGAGCATCAAACAGAAGTTCCAAACAGTTATTTTTGCGTTTGGAATGGGAGGTTATTCAAATAATTATGTTATGTTACTAGTTAGGTCATCACAGAAAAATAGGCATATCGATTTGTAGTTTTCAATTGTAATTTATTGTAAAAAAAATTTGTTATATAGATATTATAAGAATACTATAAAAAAATATTAAATTTTATAATATTTTGTTACAATATGTACATAAAACGTTACTATCTATGCAAATCTGAGATCCCAAATATTCCGATGTTATAGTTCCGTCATGTTTTAAGTTTTCTTCCCCTGCTAGTGAGGGCCTCAAGAATAATACGTCTCCCAGTAACTGGTGCAACAATTTGTCTCTATAAACGTTGAGTCAGCGGTTAGCGCGACGCGCGATTACCTCCGAATTTATTGTTTAATTCCAAAGCCAAGTTATTAATAACACAAGATGATTAAACCAAGACGCAGTGATTTATCGCGCGAGTGTTAATATGCGGTGTTGAGGTTTGGGACGTGTGATTGCTTGAATGTTTTATGGCTAGTGTTAATAGTTATGTTATTTTTATACAAAATAGCGGAAAACATTAAGATTCGGCGATCGTGCTACTAATACGATCAGGTAATCAATAAGCCAATGAATACCGCCTATCGGGTACACTTGTATGAAATCTAATTACTATACATACAAAATTCAATATTTATTAACCTTAAAGAATCGGGAAGGACAATGTTAATCTTATCAGAATTAGAATATAGGTAACTAGCTAAGATAATTTCTAATAGGCGATGCTCAAAACACACACTGAATATTTAGGTGCTTATTTCAGAACTATGTTCAGTGTAAAGTAAAATAATATTTATAAGCAAAATTTACCCAACTATAGCTACAGCTTAAGCATCATGATGTCTTGCATACGTAGTCGCAAGGGATAGTTTAAGTTTTATCAACAAACATTTACGTAGTAAGTTGGTTAATTACGGGCGGGCTTGTCCGGAAACCGGACAACATGATACACAGCCACCCTCGTCTCAGACAAGCTTGTGCATGTCTCCATCCTCACCGCCAAAAACGACATAACTCCACAAACACCCATACAATATACAACCTAAACCCCAGACAATTAAGATCAAAGTCCTTTGCACAAAAGTATAACATGGATTGTTACAGTTGATAGCACATCAGTGACGCTACCATTTCTACGCTACGCGAATACGTACTCAAAGTTTAAGCACATATTGTTCAAAATGTATTGTGCTTACGTGACAATGGTTGCGATATGGGGTTTATGCGTGTAAGATGATGCTTGTTTGGCAAACTCTTGCTGATATGATAAATCAGTTTACAGCCACCAAACAACTCACTTGAGATCGAGGGGAGACACCAACGATCCACTGTCAAATGAACAATCGCATTTTGAATACTTGATAATTCTATTAGTGTTTAGGGTTGATAGATGTATGTGGTAATCCATTAACAAAAATTTGAATAATTTTACAATTAACGAAAGTGAATTAAGAATATTGATGAGCAGGTTGTCTGTATGGAATTACACTGGTTAAAAAGCTGTTGATCCTGCGTTCAAATCCCGGTATGAAATGAGCAGTCTTATAAGTGAATATCGATATATTAGGTGTAAGCCACCAACATTACAAGTTTCTTAAACTATGAATAACTATTCATATTTATTACGATTACAAGTTCTATTCATGAACCGGTCTACCGTCGAGATCACACCTTCCATTGAAAACAAGTGATCTAAAAACGCTGAGCCGTCTCTTTCCCACGACCGCCCACGCAGCTAGCGCCATCCCACTCTAATAGGATTACCGTACACCGTACAGGTAAGTGTCGTTAATTGCCGTAAAAATCTACGCCGACAATGGAAGGACAAAAGCCGGCGCCCAGTGCGCGGCCGCCCTTAGCGAAAGTGATTTATTGATTTCTTCATGACGGCTTAGGCTGCGGATTACGCTTTGTTTGTTTGCTTGTAAGTTGGCGGCTGCCGTTTGACTGGACTAACAAAAGACAGAACAGGTTTAGCTACCTGTTTCTGATAATAGTAATGTGACCTAGTCATCTCCGACTCGCCTAGTCACACGTCAGTCATGTGAAACGTGAACCGAAAAAAGATAAGTCGGACGTTAGTTTATTTTTTGTGCGGTAGCTGTGGTTATGAATCGGTAAATGTATTTCATATTAATATGTTCACAAACAATGCTGCAGTTCATATAAAAACCGGCCAAGTGCGAGTCGGACTCGCGCACGGAGGGTTCCGCCCATCAACAAAAAATAGAGCAAAACAAGCAAAAAAACGGTCACCCATCCAAGTACTGACCCCGCCCGACGTTGCTCAACTTCGGTCAAAAATCAAGTTTGTTGTATGGGAGCCCCACTTAAATCTTTATTTTATTCTGTTTTTAGTATTTGTTGTTATAGCGGCAACAGAAATACACCATCTGTGAAAATTTCAACTGTCTAGCTATCACGGTTCGTGAGATACAGCCTGGTGACAGACGGACGGACGGACGGACGGACAGCGGAGTCTTAGTAATAGGGTCCCGTTTTTACCCTATGGGTACGGAACCCTAAAAATAGACCAACATTAATTTTAATCAGCTAGTCCCTCATGGCAAAATTTTTCAGTCTTATCAAAACGCCGTAATTTCAAAACTCGCTGGAATTCTACGAATAAAAGCAAAAAATTATGATAACCCACATTATTTCTGTAATCACAACGTGCGAATCTGTCCAAGAGTCCTGACCTAATGCACCGCGATCTGTCGCACGTATATTACCCGGGAGTAGGAGCGGTGATAAAAGGCAGTACATTCCCATTAGGTGCGCGAGCGCGGCAGAGTTGGTTTTTAGAGCGAACCAGTATATCCTAGACATCCGTAACTATACTCAATCGAACAGCGTACTTATACTGGTCAAACTAAGCTCTTAACTCACCAGAGCTCGGTAAGCAATTGAAACGACATCCCAGGGCACAAAAGGGCAGTCCACGCCATTGATTTATCGCCCGGAATGATGTAGAGGTGAAAGTGTTACCGCGCGTAAATCAAAACCGATGTATTGACAGCCAATGAATACTGTTATTATACCGCGAAATAATTGTTTATGAACTATTAGCTACTGGAAAGATTTAGAGCTATTTGAAAGATTTATGGGCGATTTTATCACGTTTGATTGGCTGGCGTTCGCTTTTATTTACCTATCTTTTGTTTTTGTTGTGGGTAACTATAGATGGTAGGTGGGATGGGTCTAAGTAAATAATGATCTTTAACAGGCCTTAAATATTTAATAAAAGTCATACCGTAAATACCTAACTATTCAAATTTCTTGAACATAATATATTGCATCAAAAATATAAATTAAATTAGCCTACAGCATGTCTCCGAATCGAGCTACTTTTACTATGAGGTCCCATAGTAAACCCTGAAATCGCCATTTTTTTGGCTTTTCCATAGAAAAGAACGATATCTGACCAGCCAAAATGTATGAAAAAGCAAAAAAAAATCGCTATTTCGAGGTTGGTCACATAATAGGTAAAAGTAACTCAGTAACTTAGTGTAGCGAGTAGAATCGAGCCGTCCATTTAAAGCCCCATGATGGGAGACACCCCGTATACGTTATCAACTCTTTTAATATCGGTATATATTAATTTTTCTACAAAATTTACCTTTTTAATTGCTCTTAAATATAGGTAAGTACTCTGTAAATGGATTCTGCGGTATTTTCGAAAAGGAATCGTTGAACCCATCTGTAATGTCGGCGAGGCGATTAGTCCTGTTGCATAACCAGTAATTGTTGTTCCCGTTTTAATTCACCTTAATAGGAACCCGGGGACCTTCGATGTTCTTAACCTCAAATTTACGGTCATTTTTCACATAAATCAAAGGGAGCCGGTCGGGAGATTTATTAAGCGGACCACAATGACCGACAAGGATCAAACTACCTGCGTTATTGCGTAACCACGGTTTTGCAACCATTGCGAATTTGGTAGATTTATGACTTACTTTTGCAAACGAAAGTACAAGTGTAGGTAAATAGTAAATACATTAGGATTGGGACTGACATTGTTAGAATCAGCTGCCTGGCGCCAGCAGTTTGCATAAAATATTGAGTGTTATTGTAGTAATCGATTTCGTATTTGTATTATTCGTACCTATCTGTGCTTTATTATTCATTTCAAAATAAAAATGTTTAAGTGGGTGATTGATAATAACTAGCAAAGGACCCAATTTAGTGAGCGGCGTAGTAAAGAAGAGGTTTAAATACTCAGTAGTGAGTGGTTACGGGCTAAAGAGCCTATTGATTATTAACACAAGTAGGACTGGTTTCGGGCTATGTTCCAAAATAGCCTAAATGTTTTATGAGCACCTGTAGGCCTAGCACATGATTGGTGCGACAGTACCTCTCGGCGAAATAGATTATCCGTTTTTTTCTATGTTTATAAAAGAAGGACGGGTAGTATCTGTCCGCGAGATACTGTCGCGCCAATCATGCGCTAGCCCGGCTGACCAGTACACATACGACGATAAATACTGGACCAGAAAAAAACCAAGTACCTATCATTTATTCAGTTCAGACTGATTTCTTGCATTCTATATTGACACCTTAAATATGGTTATTAACTGGTGCTGATCTCCACATATATGCTTCTAAATACGCCTGTCGAATTATATATTGATAGCGCTCTATTACCAATTGAGCGTTTAAATAAATAACGCCATGTGCCAATGCAAAGACACCAAATGACAGAGTTCCCATGTCATCATCATTACGTATAAATGGGCTCATATTACAGTGAATATTTCAGTTGTTTAGTTACAGACAGAACCTAATTGGGGACGCACGCGATCCCAGTGACGTGTTTATGTATCTACTTCTTATTTATAATCTTTTTTTACGCTTATAAATGGTGGTTATATTGAGATTTGCTCGTCTTCTTGGGTAAGAATATTCCTGTAATCTATTAACCCTGCTAGGGGTGATTTACGGATAACTTTTTGAATTTTGGACTACTAGAAAGATATGGGACCCATGAGAGGTCCTGTATTATTAGTATTATCACGGCAACAAGTTCAAAGAGACCTAAAATTCAAATTTGTTGATTGTGAATTATACGTTACGTTAGTTGGTTGTGTGTTGCATTCTCTATTTTATCTCATGGCTTGGTAATAAGAAGATTATATTGCTTCAATTACGTAAAAATGGCGTCATTCAGAGCAGGTGCCATTGCCAGCGCAGAACAATAACGCTGTCTTAGCTTTTGACTGCATCGGTTTAAAATAAAGCCAGGGAAGGTGGTAATAATATAATTATTTATCTACGTTTGCGCTACAAGAAACAATTTGATAGGTACATAGAATGATGTGAACAACATCATAATTAACTCCAAATTATTCTGAATCTCTTTGCTTTCATTTAATAACCGACAGCTGTATCAACTTGTATCATTTGATATAACATCTTGCGTCAGACATCAAACAGGCCGAACAAATTGAGACAGTGCAGTACACGGAATTGTATTAAAGAATCGGAATGATCGATCGTGGCAGGGCGTTTTAATTCCGAGTCGAGATGGCCGGAGGCGTGGTTCTCGACGATTTGTTTTAGCTGCAGTCGAATAGGTGAAAGAAAAAATGCCGAGGAGCGATGGGAAACTTTAACAGGAAACTGGGCCTTCATAGCGCTTATTCGTAGATTTGGTTATGGATTAGTAGAAATTCATTCAGGTTGGCTTGGTAATACACCGATATCATTCCGCTTTACTGCCATAAAATAACATGAAAATAGCCTCAAGGTGATCGGAAGGGTGTATATGTATTTATATTCTACGTTTATACATTGTATAAGTACCTAACCGAAATTAGATGAAAGCTCAAACACCGACTTTATAATAATTTTCATATTAATTGCTTTTTGCGCAAAAATAGTTAAAATAATTTAATGATGCGTTTTATACCTAAGTTCGTGATTTTTTTTCTATAGAGCGAAAGTTGTTTAATCAGGTTTCAAATCGATGAAGTTACTCGAGAACGGCTTCGAGATGGTTATTCATATAATTTGGCAACCGTGTTATGATTTACGATCTAAAAAAAGCGATACATACCTACGATTTTTCAAAACCCCGATGGCTGAACCCTAGAAGCATCAACTTGAGATTTTTCTACATACATACATATTTATATTTTAGTTATGTTGGGATCCGTGGCTTTTAAAATATCAAAGCGAACGCAGACGCAAAAGTGCCACCGGATATCCAGCGCGGAAACGGGTGGAATAGACGAGGAGCTGTCACTTAACGGAATCAGTCAAAACTTGGTAAATCCAATATCTAAGTTTAGAGCGGGGGCACAAACGCCGAGCTGCATAGAGGATGCGGCCTTACCTGCAGCGGATTGATATCGATTTATTGTAAATAGGCTGTATGCGAAATAAGCACCACTTCGAGTGTGTTTTTTAATTAAATTAAAATTTAGAAGTAGATCGCAATTGCTTGACATTGTACTTTGTTAAGAACTGGAATAAGATTTATCAACATGTAAAATACTAACGACATTTTAAATACCAATATCACACTAGTACTTTTCATTTCTTACACAATTGTATAGGACATTGCATAGGAAACTAAGTAGGGGTCTACTTAGTTTCCTATACAATGTCCTATACAATTATTACAAATTAAGTAAAATATGGTAACGAATTAATTTAAATTTCCGTGACTCGCAATTTGCTGAATACATGAATGAAAAAATATTTTAAATGATAAATACCTAATCCCAATATCATCTATTAAGAATGGGAGAAGACCGGGCTGCCAAGAGGGCGTACCTGGGAAGACCGACTGGTGGCCGCCCGGGAGGTCGGCCCAGATACCGCTGGGGAGACAGTGTGGAAACGGATCTGCGTCAGCTTCAAGCCGATAATTGGCAAGAAACGGCGCAGGCTCGGGAAAAGTGGTGTGCTCTGGTTTCGGAGGCCAAGATCCTCTTTTGGGACGCTGAGCCGTAATAGTTAGTTAGTTAATATCTTATAAAAATTGTAATGTACGTCAAGAGATCTCGGGATTGATTCCTCGCATGGCGGCCGCTTCCGCCGGCGGCGTGGCCCGCCCGCGTGCATCGCTCGATAGCGGCGACAGTGACTGATTACCCCCAGTTCACGGCCCCACTATCTCAGTATAAAGTATAAAGTTTGCTTATAAACATTTAAGGTGAGGGATTCTTCGAATGCATATTGGTTTTAAAGTTTAATCTGTACTAATAATGCTAATGGGAAATGCCGAAATAATTTCTACAAACCTTTTCGAGAAACTTTTGTATAATATCTGGCAACCAACCCGTAAAGTAACAGTTACTTTACGGGTTGGTTGCCAGATATTAAACAACGTTCAGCTGCATTTTAAAGAACATGAAGGTATGTAACAAAAATTTTAACTTCAATATTTATACCTACAGGTTTTTAAATAGTCTCTTAAGTGCAGTTTTAATTACTTACGAATTGCATAGGTACCATGCCAATTTCAGCATGCTTTTTAAAATCAGCTAATTTTTTTCTAAACATTTATTGATGTCATTGATCATTTTAGATATTAACAGTAGTAATCATATAAATCGTATATAAATTTCAGTAATGTTTCGTGCTGACCGTGTAAAAGCAAAAGTGAATCTGATAATACATTTGAGCGCACAAGCGATGTCGGCTCTCGGACCGCGTGTTAACACCGTGTCGAAGAGGCCCCCTGCTGAGGCCGGCAGGGGGCAGCGCTCCTGCTTGCGTTAATCGCGGTGAACATATTAGACTAAACCTCTTTCCAAAGGACCTAAGAGTTCTTGAATCTTATACATTTTATGGCTTTCTGTGTTGGAACGATTATGGCAATTATTACGCTAATACCTGAATATTTACGTTTTAATTTAAGTGATCGTTTTATGTATTTAATGTGTGAAATGGTAGACAAGGTTAGCTCTTAAGAATGGCGTTAGTGGAATATTAGTAAGATGATGCTTATCTGCATCTTTTTACGTAATTGAAGTAATGCAGTACAATCAATTTAAAAGCAGCAGCAGCATCAATGGACCAGAAGGAGCACCGGCAAAAGATATCTTCATAAATAATGCACACACATCGATTTGCCACACCTCAAAGTACAAGCCTCGAAGTCAATTTTCTCATCTTTGATGTACTGACATGACCCTAATATTAAATGTTCCCGCACCGCGATTGACACAGGAGCTGCAATTTGCCGCATGTAGAGCATGATGTATCGGCCTCAGGTGAGGCCCGTTCCCAGGCGCGCCCGACTCAATGATGATGGATCATCTCATCCCGCTTTGTTTGACCCACCGTTTGTCCCGACGACAAATTTGGGGTCATTCCGTCTTTGCTTTCGGCTATTGTTACTCTAATTGTCAAAATACCCCATAAAAAAATAGAATCTGTTCTTTGTCAAAGTATGTTTGTAAATATAACCAAATCCGTGCCACGCAGTAACGGTACGCTACGTTCTAAAATTGATGGGAGTCCAATATGTAAGGCGAGTTGTCAAAAAACATTACTACTAGTTAGCCTAAGGAAATTCAAATGATACATGTCTTTCTGTTTTTTAGACATCATTAGTGAAGCGACATAAATCCTACATAGCAAGATAGCATGTTATATGAGTTGTCAGCATGTAAATTATGATCTAAAAAGTTCTCACTTATAATTTGTGGTTATAGTGCATGTCGAGTTCCGTTCCGTTAGAGGAGTCGTGGCGGGTCGGTGGCTCGGATAATGCCGGCGCGGTCGCTCCGCCCTGCGCCCGCGCCGCGACAGCAACACCACTCCCACCGACAACAGTTACCCACACAAAACGTCGTGAGCCTCACAATTCAATATATTTCAGAGTAATTTGATGTTCATTAAAGAAACTCTGGGACCGTGAACCAGAACACAATGGTTGAATGGCCATTTGTTGCTGCCGTTGAAAGGCACAATAATAATTCCGAAGTAGTTATTCACGCGGCAGTTAGGCGCTTACGAAACGAAACGTCGTTTCGTGATGGAGTAGCTATTTCGTTGTAAGTGACCGCCGCGCCGCGATGGTGCGGTGCGATACAATATTCCCTCTAAACACGCTAAAATAAATGCAATGCGTCACTGACCTTGCTGGCTGTTTTTTCTCGTGGTTTTTTTCTCTTTCATCCAAGGGTATTCGGGGACGTTGAGGCCGCCGCCCGGGGAGGGAAGGTCGGGCACGTAGCCGGGCGGCGTGTGTTGCGGGCTCAGCTCGCCGCCGCCGAGCTGCGGCAGCGCGGTCATGAACTCGGCCATGGACGGCTGGCTGTTGATGAAGCCGGTCTCGGTGCAGGTCTCGAGCATGGGGTGCGGCGCGCCGGCGGCGGTGACGGCGGCCAGCCAGAAGCCGTTGCCGCCATGCTCCATGCGGTCGGGTGCGGGCCCCATGGGCGGCGTACTCCTGCTCTTCACGGCGAACTCCTCCTCCATCTCATCGCGTACCCCCATGCCTCTGACGGGCTGCTTCCCTCTGATGGCGGGGAACTCTTCGCATTTTATCTTGCGCACGAGCGGGTTACTGTCCAGCGGCAGCGCGGTGTTGCATATCTCTTGCATCGCTGCCGGTGCCGGTGACGCGTAACAACCAATGCGCGATCATTTACGTGACGACTCTGCCTTCCGTTTGGCCTCATGCGTTAACATTTTCGTTTACGCATTGGAATTGATATAACTGCTTCCCGAAGCTATTGTGCTTACTTCCAACAGCAGCGTCATTATATCTGTAAAAGATAATGTTGGTCGAATGAGAGACAATTCACATCATGTTTTCTTATCCTAAAGGGTACAATTGTGTTTAACTTAAACAAAAGAAAGAATATAATTAATTAAGATAGTCATCAGGACCTTGAGATTACTTTTTTCAGAGCGAGCACTGAATAAGTCATGCTGTTAAGTACGGTACAAGTCTTTGTCTAATAGTCCCAAATTGTGAAATTAAACGCGGCCAGGAGGCTGTTCGCGGTTATTCTGCAATTATGCGAACTCGTCATTACGTGGTCTGTGTCGAATAATTTGAGCGTTTGACGTCGTGATGAACTCGCCAGTAATGAGTGCCCGGAATTGTTTATTGTTGCAATAAACATTATGGAGCGCAGAGCGACGAGACAACAATAAAGTTATTAAAATTGTTATGAACTGGTAATCGCATGATGGGTCAATGTGTGGGTTTATCTAAATCGTATTACGCATGGACATTATGCGCATGTGCGGCCTTTGTGTAAATGTTACAGGTTTCATGACCATCGTCCAAGAAATGGCACTTAGGTGTCCAAATTAACTCTCACGTCAAAAGGTTAATATAGTAAATAAGAATAACTACCCTTGGTCAGTGGATCGAAAGTCATTACATTAAAAGCATTTAAATACATATCTATCATAAACCTACTACAAATAATGAGCTAATTATCCCGGTATATAGCCTTATAGGTATTCTACCATTTTACATCTCTTACTTACTTCAGTTCATAGAACTTGGACATAAAATTAGTTATACGACCATTAAATAAGCCGCCACATTTTACTCTACACATCGCTAAAATAGCGCCATAAACAAATTCATAAGTAGGCCCTCGTGCTCTCGTTTTTATGCGTTTTTAAGGGTCCCCCGAGGGAATTCAGGAAAAGTGAAACGCGGCGTAAAACCTGCACCCCGTCGCGAGACAAGAGGGATCACCAAATTTAAGACTGCCGTGCTATGCAAATGGAAATGTCTGAGACAAAGCAAGGATTCTTTCTTGGGGGATAATCTTATCCTAGTATAGTCACTATAGTCAGGCGTCAAAAGTTTTTCCGGTTAAAATATAATAACAACTACTACAATGATCGAATTTTATTTTTACCAGACAGAGCCACACATAAAGAATACAACAGATTTTCATAACACAAAGGAAATTACATTTCATTGCTCGTTCGCATTCTCATGCGGGGCGTAGAAGGAAATTTTTAATTCAAAACACAGAGCAACCCATACGCATTAAAATAGGTTTAACCGCCAGCCGTTCCATTTTCAAAAATAAAATAAAACAAAAAGGTGCGTTCCCGCCATTTCTCTCGGGCGCGCCGCAAATTCCAGTGGAAAAAATCGTATTTCGAACGCGGTTTGAATTTTAATTGACATTCGGTCTGGGAGCCGTTGCGGGGAGTCGCGGACGTTTTCGAGTTTACATCTAGGCGGTAGGGTGTCCACCAGTTGCAGACCATAAAAGCGACGCCACACGTCCGCGCCCTAAAGGGGTGCCTACGTGATAAGAAGCAATGAAATAAATTTAAGAAAAATATATTTTTTGTTAAATAATTAAAATGTATTATTACCTATATGTTGCCTACCTATTGTTAATTTTTTTACTTGGCATAAACACAAATCTCCTTCAAACTCTTATTGAACTAGTTCATTTGTTGAGAAATCCTGCTTTGTTCACAATAAATACAAGAAGTAAATAACCCTGCTTGCATGTCGGTCCTCTAACTAGTGGTTAGGGTCCAATTTGCCCGCCGTAACGATTTCCTCTTCGGGGAATCGAATGGCGTGCGTCCGGAGGCCGCCCACTGTTCTATATATTGTGGGTACTATGTATTGTGGCGAGCAGGTTTGCTGACCACAAGTGCTATAGGCTTACCGCTTAACATAGACGGTTGATGGGAAATTTTTACCTAAACCTATGGTTGAGATTTAAATAGAATACTCGGCTACTAAAAAAAACGGATGGTGAGAATTGTCCCTAACCTGTCAACATCAACACAATTAATCGGAATTAATCGGAACGCGGCTGCATTATTGGAGGTAACTGCTGCAGGGAGATTGAGTGAGAGTGACTTCGCTTGCGTCAACGCTGTAGCAGTAATGCTGCTGGAGAAATATCCGTGTGTCACCTTAATACACTAGTAACAAGTACATAGGTAGTTATAAAAATATCACAATATACATTTGTATGGATTAGTTTATATAGAGTAATTAATATTTTAATTTACTAGTATAAAATAAATAAATCTTTAATTCTTTATATACTTATATAGGTACCTACTTGTAACTAAAAGGTGGGCATCGCGGTTTTGATACCGCTGAAATTGCAAGCATACCTACATATAAAGTTTAGCGGTATTGTCCGTGTAGGCGAACGCCGTACGATAGTTTCCTTCTTTCGTTGTCTAAAGAATACAAATGGTAGTAAACAGCAAGAAACAATGAGATTAGATTTCATTTAATAATCAGTGTATATTGCCAATGCCAACTCCAGTCCTCCACGAACATTGCACCCAGTCGCAAAATTACATGGCTACTTTATGAATGAATGAATTCATAAAGTGTCCATTCAATTTTGAAGCTGTACTTACTTTGTAAGTACTTTCTAGAAAATGATTTGGATAACGGGTATTCAACTAAAAACAAGAAATATAGTGGTACAAGGACGATTCTCATAATCTTTCGTAGGTACCTAGATAGCGTAAATATGTACAGTAACATACCTTATTTTAAATTGATCGCGAACACTTACACTTATTTATTTGCCCTGATGTGTCGAATTGCTCACAACTGATCACAACAACTTCTAGATGTGTTGTTTCCTCAGACTACCCTACTTGGTTTTGTTTGAACTAGGGAACAAATCAAGTTATTTTATTAAATATATTTTGGTTTTGATTATTCAGTTTTTACACTAGTTTTATTTTAATGTAGGTGCCTAAATTAAATATAATTGATTACAGCCACTCATTTCAGTAAAATATTCACTCATTTTCATTGCCCTTGAGCATAATTTCTATTGTAAAAATAATTTTATTTACACAAAATAAGCCATGAATCATAATGTCTAATTTATATTATGTTTGTAAACTCTGAGATCTGATAACTGCAAATGAGTGATACTTTACCACGAGATATGATTGCGTACGCTAATACATAGTGTCATTGTTCTCTTCATATGTTGTAAAATCTGCTTTCTGTTAGGCTTTTAGTAGGTATATATTATGTTAGGATATCCCTTATTTTATGACTTTTATAAATTAACAACGCATAACGCATGCTATCTAAATAGGTTTCTGTTGACTCAAAATACTTTGAAAATAAATTTCAGGTAATTCCTGTAACTGTAATCCAAGCCGATTTCCATGCCATTTTCTCATACGTGCGTCTCACGTAACGCCTCTCATAAAGCTTAAAACTAAAAATAGAAAAATAAAACTTAAAAAAAATCAAAGTACTTCTGAAAGAATAAAATAAAATATTATGCTTTTTTTAAAGTATATACATTACCAACGGATATGTTTGAAGTCGTTGCCGTTATATATTATACATATTTTAAAACGAAAGTATTCACTTCTGAGGACAATAGACAACAGCTTATGTGCATAAAAGTAATGATGTTGAAAAAATCTCTTCATACGGATAAATTTTCAACCAGAAAATTAGTCTTTATAGCCCTTAACTTGGGGTAAGTCCATCGAAGAGGTGTAAATCCAATTGCTGTGTATGACCCATTTATACAGTCTAGGGACTCAAAGGTGATTCACTTGTGAACAAAAGTCGACACACTTTTAATACCTACCTACCTACTTTTAGAAGGTCAATAAACCGTCTGCAAATCTGAAACTGTATAATATCCACTTACAATCTATATACTTACCGCATGGTGTTTCTGCTGAATTTACGTCGGCGTTCACAAACTGTGACATTGCCAACAATTTCCTCCCATTCCCATTATAAGCGTCTCATGCGATTACTATAGGTACTAATTGTTGTATTTTTGTGCTGCTTAGACTATCGGGTATTTTTATGGCAGCTTATTACAATCACATTTCACTAATGAGACCTGTTGCCTCCAGAAAACAGACTCTTTGACTTCTTTGTCTGCGTTTTGTCTCATAACTCGTTTATCTCGTGACAGAATGCTGCATTACGTTTATATGTTTCTAAAGCCACTTAAAACCTATTTATTCAATATTCTTGTTATAAAAATGTCTTGTGCCTTTTGAGTTGTAAAAACTATAAACGCCATCGGTTGAAAACATTCAATGATGCTTTTGAGTATTTTTTGTTGTTATGAATCTTGAGGTCACATTTGCGAGGCAAGTGTAACCATGCTTGATGTTAATCGGCCGAGACATGTAGGATGCTTGTCTCGGGCTCAGTGCATCGCGTGCGAATGGGTTAATAGTGGACAAAACGTCTCTTGTCTGATGAGGTAATTCTGCAACTGCGACAGATATAAATCAAGCGAGGAAATCTGCCTTTATAGACTGTTCAGACCATTTTAAAAGAAGTCTGAATACCTATCTTGTACTCTGATTTTTACTATTTTGTAATTCTTTCCGACTAAGTATTTAAAGATTCTCGTCAACTATATTCGGCTGGGCATGGTTGATTTTATGATAATATGGAGCTAAACTGAGTTTTTAAGGATGTTGTGTCGACAAGAGGACCTGAATGAGAAATAGGTACACGATTTTATTTAATCGTATGCCGTATATTCTCAAACAATACACGAAAGAAAAGGTACACGATAAGAAAATGAAATAAAACCAACGACCAGACCATCCAACAAACCAACGAGAACTTACAGTGGTGACCATGGTTCCAATTGATTATCGTCAATGAATGGAAATTTATAATTCTTGCTGGGGAATAACCTTGAAGTAATAAAACGATTTTATTGTTTCGCGTTCTTATAGGTATACTAGATTTACGTACGAACGTAAGTTTGTAATTTTGAAGATCTGTTTAAGGTGGGTAGTAGTTAGTCATTTTTAAACCATTTTGGGGTTCACTTCAATGTGACAACTTATTGGTAGCTGAATACATTACATGTACCTACAGTCAAGGAATTTAATTTATGTACAATTTCATATCTTGTTGCCATGACTGTCTGTATGAAAGCTGCTAGAGATCTCATATTATTTCTTGACTGTGGGTATAATCTGTCTGCTTTTCTAAGCTCAAGTGCGCCATAGTAAATCTATAGCGAACTTGATCTAAAATCGGAAAGGTTATACATCAATTTTGCACAAATATGGTGTTCGAACGACAAACATTGCAAGCATAAAAAATAGCGAAAATAATATAATAATATTTGAAATCACGTACCAATGTGGAAACATAGTAAAAGCAACATGTAATGCAATGCAATAAATAAACCTCATGGGCCAATATCACGCACTACTGACAAAGTGAATGCGTGTTACGGAAGGTATTCGTCATAATGTGCCCATAAACGTCTGGCATCGCCGGGATTCGTGATGGATCGCGGCCATCGCGGGGATCGCGAAAGTGGTGCAAGGATTGAGTTCATTTTAGTTGTTGAGATTATGTATCTACTGGTTGAAAAAAAAAAATCAGCCTTTTTCATAAAATTTGGTAAACCTCTGCTAAATTTTGTTTCATTCTAACAAACACAAATGTAAAAATTACAGATAAAGGAAAAACTATCAGCGGTATTTAAGAGATCAACTAACTGAAAACAATGCACAATGACACCTACTTATTGTAAAAGCTATAACAAAAAGGTACCTACATTGAGTGCAAACTGCGGTCAAAATAGTTGAAAAGATAGAAGAAAGATAAAAGATAGAAAGAAAAGAAATAGTTGAATAGTAGAAAAGATCGAAATGGTGATTGCATGAGAAAGGTTTCTTTAGAATCAAAACTAAAATGTATTTTAGACTAAAATGACTTAGATTGTATATTAGTTTTTAAAGACAGTGCAACCTCGATAAGATGAATCGATAGGGAAATAACAAGAATGTTGAGTTTCGACTGAGAGTGGTTTTTGTATTAATAATTTTCACGTTACACTTAAATGGATGTCGTTTTGTTATTTACAAGTTAACTTCTGTAGGTTATTTAGTTAAAATAAACTACGAGATAAAAATGTATCAATACAACTACGAGTAGGTACTTAACGTAGTTTTGTGTGTTTAGGTTGTCACCTAGTCACTTCAAAGTCTTTTGGAATCAAATCTTGAGGAAGTTTGCGAAAATAGTGAGATGCATTTTTCATTTTAGTAGTTTAAAACAAAATATTTATTTATTTTATTTTATTAAAACCAACAGCTATAAATATTTCTAAAATATATAAAATATATTCGAATGAACAGTTAGTAATGAACTATTCAGCTCAAGAAAAGTTATATAATGTACTTATGCATATCTAAAATGTATTATTGAAGCGGGGAAATTTGTCATAATGTGTTTGTGCAGGCAGGAATAAGCTACATCAGGATTTGTGATGGATCGCGCGGGAGTTGTTGCGAAAGTGTTGGATTTAATTCATTAAGCGAAGATGGTTTGGAGGGATAGTTGGATGTAGGTACTATAGCGCGTTATTAGTTAAACGAAGAATCTTATTTGAATGAAAAAAATAGTTCTTGAAAAATATTCGTTATTAAGTATTTTATCATCTCAACTCAAAGAATACAGTAAGAATATCCATCAGTAACTATTATAACAATTAATAGTTTATAAGTAAGTACATATAGTTTTTTTAATTCAATCAAATAAGCATTGCATGTATTTCTGTTACATCCTGTGGTCGACTCGTAGAGAGTAGAGAATGCTATTTGGCACAAAGTCTGCCAACTGTACATTGTTGTATACATGTATTTTGTGCAATAAAATTTAAATAAAAAATGAATTTGTTCAATATCATACACTCATAATTATGTGATTCGTTGGGTGTTATATGAATTTTAATTGGATTTATCGCTATTATAGTCACTTAAAATATTTTACAATAATATTGAAGAAAAACAAATTAAACCTCTATAAAACAAATTAAATCTTCGTAAGACTGTAAAACGATATACCTAGTGTATATCGTTTTATAGTCTTACGAAGAAAAGCCTATTGATCGAAAAAATGTTACAATGTCATTGAGTTTTTCTTTATTGATTTAAATGCCATCTAGTGAGTTTCCCTCTAACTGGTATTAATATAACTCGAGTACTAACAGTGATGTGATTAGGTGTTTCCAGTAATGCCACGAAATAACGCTAGATGGCGTTAACCTCAATTATACAGACATTTTGCACTAGTCATTGAGTTTTCACTTCTGCCGGCACTCCCGGAGTGCAACCCGTTGTTTTTTTTATTTAAATTAGTCCCTAATAACTTCTATTACTCTTTTAAAGGACAATATAGTATGATTGAGAATGAGTATCAGCCTGTATCTGAACAGCAGTAATTACGCGTAAGACGCGGTGTCGCGCTTCAGATTGAATCGTGATGGATCACCAAAGGGGTGCAGCGCGTTTGAGAATCCGGGTACGTATTTGACACGCGGAAATTCATAGCCTGACTAGTGTCTACAATGAAACTGTACAATATTTTTTACAAGCTTTTATTGTACTTGTCATGTTTGTATGTATGTTATCGAGGGGTGAGTGGTCAAACCCGATGTGGAGTTCTTATTTGAATGAAAAAATATCTCGATTTATCGAGCTTGACCGCTCAGCTCTTTATGTTCGGGTCAAATCTTGCAAGCTAAATTATGGTACCATATGGTACCAATCCAGTATTATGGTACCATCGAGCTGATCTGATGACGGACGTAGGGGGTGACCATAGAAATTCTGTGATAAAACAACGCAAACTAATCGTGTTTGGGGGTTTGTTGGAATTGTCTCGATGAGTTTAGTTGCCTGTTGCAAGGAAAGTACAGTCAGCGATAAAAGTATGTATCAAAAATTAAATTTTTGGCAAAAACTTATTGCTTTTGAGTATATATGAAATAAGGTCAAAGGCTTTCTATAAGTCTTAAGGTGACAGTCCATTTCCAACCGCAGCCGCAGTACTGTTCATTTTACTATGGAAATTGACAGTAACAGCGACGCGTTCAGTACCAGTAGTGCAGCTGCGGTCAGAAATGGAATGTTACCCTTAGTTAGTCGGTAGTGACTCTGCCTAAGGAAGCTGAAGGCTCCGGGCTCGAATACTGGTAAGAAGACTTATTTTCACCTCAGCAGCTCGAACTAGGGTACTTTGATTCTTAAAAACAGTGAGCAAAATGCGATTTTGCTCACTGAGTGAGACAAAATGACATTCAAGTGACCTTTATAGTCAAATGTCATTTCAACATGCGGGGTCTAATAAAAGTTCGAAATACTTGGGTTCTATTATCTCTGTCCCTTTCACACTGTTAGCAAAAAGAAACAGACAAAAAAAAAGTTAAAATGACATTCAACGGTATATTCACGGTTTATAATAGACCCCCGAAAAACTTCAGACCGCAACGTTCCAAACCACGTACGAGTATGAATTCGTAATAATTAATTAATAAAAATAAAGTTTAAGATTTGATAAACACTGATAAAATACTATATTTTAGGTATTTTATTGTACAATTAAAATAATGAACTCAAAAAATACACAGATCATCACGCAAAATTAATTATTTTACTTTTAAGAATTTCTACCATAGTCGACAAATAGTACGTATCCGCAATTCGGACCGTATCTTACAAAGATTTTTTTTACAAAAAAAAGTTGTCGATTGAAGTGTCAGTTAATGTTTGTTATTTCTATATTATTTTACTGGAATTTATTATTACGTTTTGTTTTTTGTTCCATTGCGGTAATTAAACTTAATTGTTTGTATTTCTTAAGACAACATGAGTGCAGGCATTAAGTGATGAAGAAGGATTACATTTTTCAAGTTGTCTAATAGGTATGTTCTCACTGCTCAGGTGAAAAATGTTGTGTACTACACGAGATCAAAGTTATTTACATCTCGTGCGCTTTTGAGTCCCTTACTACGCTCAAGATTCTAAATTAGATTCACTCGCTACGCTCGTTAATCTATTATAGAATCTTTCGCTTGCACGGGACTCAAAATAAGCACTCGAAGAAATATCAAACTTTGATCACTTGTTGTACAAATAACTATTGTATGTATGATGTTTATCGCAGATATTTTATCCTATTATGGTTGACTTCTATGTATTTAAGTATTTATATAGGTATATGGTTATCTGGTACCCAAAATTAGTATCAGAGCTAGTGCTCTGATTAGTTTGAGGTTACGCGTAGGTCGATCTGTGTAAGGTTATTATTTCCAAGTAAATCCTTGTTTCTGTTCGTCGCCTCTTCTTAAAATACATAGACATGTCTGAACTCCAGTTTTAACAAGCAACCGCTACATTCCACACCATAATATCACGTAATTCATATACATACGGGGCAGCTTCATGCATAAACACGAGAGTGGAAGTTCCTTATGTAACGTGCCTGAAACATGTACGGGCTGAATTCCGCTCGTGTGTTGTACTGTAGGCCACACGTTACATAATGTATGAGCGTAGTCGGTGTTTTGTGAGCTAGCCTCCGCTAGATGTATACGTGGTTTTAGGGATGTAAGTACCTATATGTATATGCTCTTGGTTTATGTTTTGAATTTGAATGCTCCTAACTCTTATAATAATTTATAAATCCAAAAAAAGCACACGAAGGGACAATAGCTGTGGCAGGCGTGTCTCACTCCGCGATTTCGTCGCTTTGCTACAGGTAGCTAAAAGTACATCCGTTCGGACCCAATTCTGGGGAAAGCCATAAGCCGCGCGTGGCGCTGTCGCCACCTAGCGGCCGTATCTGTGCTGATCGTAACAGACGCGTTTTGTTAGAGAGTATGTCTGCTGTACTTAGTACTATTATTTATTCTGTGGCTGTGGTTAATATACATCTAAATAATTATGTTAACATAATGTTGATATCTGGAGAGGAAAATGGGACCTATCCCTAGGGGACGTTTGGATATAAAAATGGTCACGTGCTGTCGTGAACTTTCGTGTTAAAATTACCTACACGTAATTTTGAACACATTGGCCTGGGGACATTCACACTAGGTTGTTAGAGTATGTAGTAGACCCGATGGTAAATCCTATAAAAACTGTTCTTTAACATTTTCCAAATTGAACCCAAATTGTCTAGGTATAATTCTAATAAACACATCTCTAAAAAATGAAGACCAACTAAGAGCAGTTTTCTCTTAGTTGACGTTAAGTTAATTATAACAATAACGATCTTATATAAATCAAAGAAACCTGATTACTTAAAACAATAAGTGTATCTGTGATTGAACTAATAAAGTAGGTATGTTATTAATCCTAACAATTGTATACTTTGCATCTATCATTAACTTGTTGGCATAATTATGTAACGTAGGTTGATTCAATCCTTAACAAATTAATTAAAACAGATAGATATGTTAATAGTTATGAACATTTTAATAGTTTATGTGATTATTTACTCTTTGTTGATTTACATAAGACTTGGTATTTTAATCAACTAAACATATAATATTTAGAACAACGAAGATAAAACATTCAATGCCATTATGATCAAGTTATTGTATTAATTACGAAACTAATATTCCATTCTATTAAGAATTATTTGTTAAATCGATTTTCTTCATAATTAAATTAAATAATCAGTTAATCCGTTCAATCAAGAGATAAGTAGGGGGGCGCCGGTGCACCCGCGGTCCTCCCCGCCCGCGCCCCTGCGGCGCCTGTGACCGTGCGAGTGGGGAGTCAGTCTCAGCCTCGACGTTCAACATTCAACTACTTAGTCATTCAAGTACGCGTCAACGAAATAAACTTTACTTGTGCCTTTATTTCACGGCAAGCCTGGAACAGTGAACGTGTTACCTTTGCTTTGTGTACCTAATGTATAATAGTGTATGTGCAACATGGAGCAAGTGATAATCGCGGCGACGGGAATAAAAGACGCGGGGACGGGCCGGGATGGTTATGTGGGAATCCCTGTTGTGGACTAATGAGACCCCAGGTCTACCCAGTAATACCCCTGTTGGCCGCCTCAAGGCTTTAAGGCGAGGCACGGGAAACGAACGGGACCATGCTTCCGAAACCCCGCCAGCGGCTGTCCGAACTGCGGACTCGACTTCGGAGGAACTGTTTCCCTTTACTTCTCTAAGAGTGCGCTATTTTTTGCGCATTGGCCATCCCAGGGACCCTCGTGTAGGCGACAGACGTCCCCGAGCCTGCCGCCAACGGGTACCCATAAGGGGGAAATCGACGGTTGTACGCCAAACGGTCCTTATATTTGAAGCCCGTTTTAAATGTTAATTATAATATATATGTAAGGTATGTAAAAGAAAGTTCGATTTGTAAATGTAAAACGTTTAGTTTTCTAAATGTTTAGATGAATAAATAACATCTTATTATATATATTTTTGTTTTATTCATTTACCCCCTTTTCATAAAACTTTACTTTGTTACATTTGAATCTCAATTGTTTAATCAGTTCAACTATGAAGCTTGTTGTTTGTTGTTGTGTTTTATTGTACTAGTACAATTGATGAAGAATGGTATATTGTACTAGACAAGCTTCATAGTTGAACTGATTAAACAATTGAGATTCAAATTTAACAATTTCTTAGTTCTGGCTAATAAGATGCATAAGTCGATGCAATCATGTTCTTAGTTGAACTTATTAGGGTCAAATAGTTGATACAGTAATTCTTCATGTTAACATTGATTTACATCTTAGTTGAAATGATTAAACAATTGAGATTCAAATTTAACAATATCTTAGTTCAGGCTAATAAGGTGCATTAGTCGAGGTAATCATGTACTTAGTTGAACTTATTTGGGTCAAATAGTTAATACAGTAATTCTTCATGTTAATATTGACCTACATCTTAGTTAAACTGACTTGTTTGTATTAGTTGGTACAGTAACTTATCATGATAATAATTGTCAAGCCCTTAGTTGATCTTGCTAGGATCAATTAGTTAGCATAATTATTTTTCGTGTAAATATTGAACAAGATCTTAATTGGTTCAGTTACATAGATATAGTAATAGCAATCAGAATTACCTTATTTGATGTGTCTAAGTTCTTGTTAGGCTCGTATGGAATCAAGATGCTTGATTACGACTATCAAGATATTGATAGGGCCAACCAAATTTTTTTTAGAGCACCAGTCTTAGTCTTAGCATATTCACAGATGTGCTCTACTTAAAATTTTACCCCTTCATTCATGAAACTTAGCAACCTCTTACAGACCGTTCTTAAATGTTGTCTATTTCTAGTAGAAATGTCAAAATTACAGATAGGACCGGACTAACGATTTGTTACATTTGACAGATGATTATACGGATGTAATTTAATCGGGCTATAGTACTCCGGCCGACGAATCATCTAAAACTGGGTGTACCAATTTTGATCAGTATATACAGTATTGAAATTTTCCTCGTCGTGGAATTATCTTAAATTGTAAACACATGGCTTACCATATCGTCGGTATATACGTCCGTAGTGTTCGTACACGGCCGTCGGTGGGCGTGTCCGCGTACGCCCAGCGACGGAGGCGGGTCCGCACTCTCTAGATATTTGAATTTGGACTAGACTGAGCGGTTGTCTACCTACTTGTATGTTGAGTTATCTACCTACTTGTACGTGAGGTTTGAAGCAAATGTGTACAAATACAGGCTGGCCCAAAAATACATTGACAATTCCTTTTTCTGCGGCGTATTGTTTAACGTTTGCATTTAAGTATTAAAGTTAAAAGAGAATATTTTGTTTAAGTTAATTATTTGTAGGTTTGATGCATATGTTTGTCGCTTGTATGTAGGGAGATCATAACACGATGCTACTTTTGTATGTAATATCGTTTAAAACGATACGAAACGAATGTAACAAAGTTACTGTATTATCTATCAAGGTTCATTATGATTTGAAAATAAAACTAAGCATTATTTTATATTACGCTATTCACTTCTCACTTCATTCTTACAGGTAACGGTCAATCAATTTGAAACTGAAGTAAAAAACCTTTAGTCACATGTATTTTAAATGTGCCTATGGCACAACATGTGTGTCTACGTGTGTTATTAAACTCTCCAGAGTGCTATACATAGGTAAATCAGCTGTAGAGCGGAACAAAATGCGTTATTAACTGAAATAGTTGTCATATACCTACTAAAGAAAAGTGACCAAGCCCTCCAGTGGAACATGCGGATTTTTTTTCTTTAGTATAGTTATAGTACTATAGGTGTAGTACTTTAAACATACACATCAAAAATTTTAAATATAATAATTTGATTTTATCCCTAAATTGTAAACTTATTCATATGGACCTAAGTATGATCTCTGTTAGGATCCATTGCTTATAGGATACATCTGTAAAAAAACATCCAATTGAAATATAAGATTTGGTCAAATTACAATAGGTATAATAGTTTCACGTTTATTTTAACGTTATTTTTATAAAAAGTGTTATGTCGCGTTAATATTTGGTTGTGTGCAATTGTGCATAACTGTCCAAAATCAATTAAACAGTTACTACGATAAATGTGTGTGGACCTAATCAAAAACGTAACAATAACCATATTTGTTTATCTCAAACATACCCGAAAAATATTATTATATTGATACCTATGTTTCATAATATGTCAAGCCCACACTTATCTCAGGTATTCAAAACAGCTATCATACACAGTTGGCATATTTGTTCACTTACCAGTTTAGTTAAATATATAAAACATGTCATAAAACTTGACACAACCCGAAAAGCAACAAAAGTACCTTTCAATTTTGAGGGTAGTTTTAGCATATAATTTAGGTTCGTTTTTTAAATCCACTCTACCTAACTACCTATACTATTTAGAGCATAACAAATTTCAAGAATTAGGTTCTTATAGAAACCAACCAGAAAAAATACAATACTCATCATCATCATACACGGGAACTATCAAAACCAACTTACCTTTCAATTTAATTTCAGTTTTCCACTGACGTACAGTCAACACAACTTCTTTACAGTCATTTTAACAATCACAACACTTCACTATAAACACTTCCTCGTAACAAATCCACTGAGTTCAATGTCGTGTATCCAAACGCCACCATACGGGAATATCAGCAAAAAATATTCATCTATAGAAAATTGTTATCAGTGGTATCAGAATGTCAGTATGGCGTGGCGACTGTCAACTGTCTACTAAACGAATCGTCACTGCTTTCGGCCCGCCATGCCCACCGCTCCTCCCGCCACCAACCCAAACGTCGCAACTCACAAAAATAAAAAACTCAATTTCATCTCTATCATGCTGCGTTAAGATCAGTAATGCAAGCACACCCCTTGGACGTTACGTTTGGGAGACCAAGCGGAACGTTCACTTGCTATATCGTCTGTACTCTTCTCACTCGGGCAGATATCAATGCTTTATCTCTGTCGTTGACGTTTTGGAGTTGTAGTTTTAAACATCGAATTGATTAGGTATTATTGTTTTTTCTTTATAAAAAACACTTGATTTTAAATTTTGTCTTCTGACGTCTTGAAGGGATAAAATTCGTATTTTTAGTGACCCCGTCGCGAGTTAAAACATGTAGCACTGAGCTTATTGTCGCGCCATCTCTTTCGCTCTCGTGTTTCTTGTTTGTTTCACGTTGCATGATTCGGCCAATAGCATTTACGGAGCAACCCACCTTACGGCAGATAAACTACCGCGGAATAATGTGCTCTATCGCTCGTGAATAAAGTTTAACTTTTGAGCATAATAATTTGAAGTTACCGGCGTTTGTCACGCAAGAGTTCTAATTTTAAATCAAGTGTAGGCGGAGCTCTCGTGTTCGAGCTTTTGAATTGAAAAACAGAATGTCTTTAAAGAAAACCTGTTTTGTGAAACTTAAGCCTTTTACGTACGAGGGTTTTAAGTTTAGCGTTGTAGCTACATACGACGTACCGCGTCTGGCCGCAGTGCTCCGTGCCAGTCGCTGAAATGAAGTAAAAAACTTTAGTAACCGGCTTGTCGGTATTTTCCTTTTGTTGTTTGATTTTCGGGGCATTGCATGAGAAATGCAATGCAACAATATGGCGTCCGCCTTAGGTAGAAACTTTTCAGAGCCCCAGACGTCGCCAAATATTCCATTGTATACAAATTCTTTTTCTGCAGAAGTAAGTTTTCAGCTTCATTTTTCAGATCGCTCTCTCGAAGTCGATCGCGGGTCGTTAAGGTGCAGTTCCAGTGTCACCGGTTAGGCCTCTCCGTCTGTGAACTCATTAGGGCTGTCGGTCAAGGCCTCAGCCTCGAGGTCGCTGCGGTGGGTGGCCGCCTTAATTACACCCTACGATTTAGGACTTTTTCTCGGCCATTGTACGGCTGAGGCGGTTGCTGGTGGATACAACGTCGTATTTAGCTCATAGGTTTGTTGACCTTGATTTGGCAACAACTAATTGAGGACTTCTTTTTCTGTATTGTGGTATTATGGCTTTTTAAACCGTAGGTACCATAGCCTAAATTTGTTGTAATATGTACGCCTCATATACATAGTAACTACCATTAATAATTACCAAATTAATAAGTTGGTCGATTAGGTAATTAAATTTTAAGGAATTTTGTCCTTCCATAAGTATACTTCCTTATTTGTATAGGTAGAGTTAACTTGGCAAGGCTAAATGCTCTTTTATAAATTTGATCGTAGGTATATCAAACTCTTCATTTTTACAATTTTTCAAATGTAATTTGTACGCAGTTATTTCACTTCTCCTTCTTTCTCCTACAAGAAAACGTACAAATTTCGTTTTCTGGGTTACCTGATCTATTGCGTTAGTAAAGCATGAATAGAGTGTGTGTGTACCTAATCAGTTTCTGAGCCATTGCTTTAATTTAATCAGACGAGTGAAAAGTTTACTAACTACATACATATTATCCGACTACGTACCGTAGGTAAACTCAGGTAACGTTAGTCCACAACTTACAACTATAGCCCAAATTAAAAAGTTCTCGTAAAACATGTAAGGTAGACAACTCGATAGTCTCGTAAAATGAGACCAGTTTTGCAAAATTGAATTCGTAAGAGTTCTTAGCAACACTAAACTGCCGACCGAAATTTTAAGATGAGTTTAAATTTTATTCTTTCTACTTCTCAGGCCATGAGTAGGTACCAGTTTTATGTTCTTCAAAATGCGGTATTTGTTTTATATTTAGATACCTATACACCTCCGTTATAGATACTTAGGTACCTATCCTACATACATAGGTAAACTACGTAATTTATCATTAAAAAAAAATAGCAACAGCTGCAGAAAAATAATGCCTAGATACTGTGGTCACTTGTATAAAATAAAATGTTAATAATCCCCGATGAATATTCACGAGCAGACTTAAATGGAATAATTAAATAAGGCTAAAAACTTATTTAAGTATTCTGCGCGGAGATCCGCTCATCAGTCGCGTATTCTGGTCCCGTTCTGACCATTACTTGCTACCTACATAGAGTACCTAAGTGAGTTTTTATGTAAACACAAATCGTCACGCTAAAAAAAGTACTAGCTTTTTTGCGTACTGTTTTACTAATTCGATTCGGCAATTTGACGACAGTTCGTAATTCAATTTGATATTGAATGGCGTGTTTTAAAATTTTAACTGTGGGGCCATGAGATCGCTACTTAGTAGTTCTAGCAAAAATATATGGCTATATATATTTAAGTAATAAATCTTCTGTCACTTTCTTGAGTAGAATTGGTCCCCAGGATTTCAGGAATCCGACCTCCCACTCGGGCCTAGGCCTAGCTGAATTCGGACCTAGCTGTTCGGGTCTAGCTTATAGTTGCTTGCTGGAGTCTTCTCGGTTAGGCTAGGTTTAGCAAACCAGCGACAAAACTCCCAATAGGTAGCTCAATTCTCTTACCACACACAGATCAGGTCAAGTCGCTGAACTGAACTGATCTCTTTGAAGTAAACACTCAGTAGGAGTATTTCAGTGTAGTCAATTCGAGTCTAGCACGGAAAAGTCCTAGATTATTCTCAAGCAACGGATCGCATACAGATCGATTGCTCTATTGCTCGAGAAGTATAGAGCTCTATTGCTCCCAAGTCAGGATTTTGATTAAAAATACCCAGTATCAGAGGGCCTACCGTGAACCTCAACGTGTTGCCTCCTCTCACACTTACGTACGACTTTACAAGTGCAACAGAGAGGCAACACGTCGAACGTGGTTCGCGGTAGGCCCTCAGTATCTCCGAATGGAGTGCTTGATCTGCGTCGAAATCGAAACAATGCTCTACTGTATTACAGGAAAAGTCCATTCTTCATTTTCCTACGGAATCTAAGCTTTAATAAGTTTCAAACATTTATAGTAATGAAACCGATGTAATCGTGGCCCGTGCTGTGATTAATGCTCGCAGCAGCTTAATTAAAGGGTAATATGCCGTAAGTAATTGTAATTACTATTGTAGCCGCTTAGCTGGTGTGAATTGCAATTACTGTTGTTTAGATATTAAATAATGGAAAAAGTGTAATTTACGTTGTGTTTGTACTTTTAATTTGCGTGCACGACTAAATAAATAAAAGTTTGACTTTAATTAATTTATTAACGATTTTAATTTAATTATTATCGATTCCGTAAAAACTTAACTACCTATTTACCAAATCTACTCGTACCATAGATGGATCAAATACTTAAGTAAATGAATATACCTATATTTAATATATTTACGAGTATGACAATTGTGACTACAGGCCCACAGGGCTATATGACGGCCGTAGGTGTCACTGGCTCACACAATGATGGATGTTGTTCATTTAGTTCACGCTACCTAGGTACCCATAATTCGCTGCCGTTTTGAGTCCTAGTCGATTTTTGATGATTCAACATGGCTTTACCCATATAAACTTTAACGGTTGTTATGGAATAACGAACTTTAGAATTCATTGTGTCTAATTCGTCACAGTTTTTGAGGTTAGTGTACCTACTATGTAAAGTAGTTCACAAAAATTCTAACAGTATTACAAAAGAAAATTGTCATTCCCGTGTGCACTAAGGCTAAGAGTTTAGGATTAATTTTTGATTCTACCCTTTCCTGGAGCGGCCAGCTAGGTGATGTAAGTAGTAAGGTTGCAGGCACACTAAGAACTCTGTATAAATTTAAGAATTTTCTCCCAGTAAGTACGAAAAAGATGTTGGTACAGGCGTTGATTTTGCCAATTATTGATTATGGTGACGTGTGTACAACGAATGCCACTCAAGAGTCCCTCAACAAACTTGAACGTCTCCTCAACAACGGCATAAGATTTATCTTTGGTTTACGTATATACGATCATGTTTCCTATTACCGTCGCCAGCTCAATTGGCTCTCCATCCGTCATCGTAGATCACTTCGAATAATTTGTACTCTATTTTCTATCTTGTTTGAGCCTTCTGCTCCTGGATATCTAAGAAATAAGTTCCCGTTTTATACCTCTCGCCCTGGCGTTGAGTTGCGATCTCGTGTTCTCAAACTATCAATTCCTGCTCACCGCACTGGGTTTATGACTAACTTCTTTGCTGTCCAGGCGAGTCGTCTCTGGAATTCACTCCCTCTCATTATAAGACAAGCCCCGAGCAAGTTAGCTTTCAAGCGGTTGCTACATAAGTATCTGCTGAAACAAGAGTTCGAGTAGCGTTCATCATTATATTATATATTATGAGTTTGTATGAAATATATTAATTATAGTATATTAATTATATATATTCTAGTGTTTTTATTTGTGTATTCTACATGTAGTTTATCAGATTTATTAATTGTTTAGTTGTTTACTAAGTTCTAATAAGTAAATTCCTTTTTCTCCTTGCACCAATTTTACATGTCTCTGTTTGGCGCGATGGTTGACTGGTAGAAAATGCCATTAGGCATTAAGTCCGCCATTTGTACATTATTTTTGTGTATTGTGCAATAAAGTTTAAATAAATAAAAGAAGGGTAGTTTTGTGAAATACCCATTTCTCTAACTTTGAGAGATGCACCCTTCGCATTCGGCGACGCCGGCGGTTCCTCCGGTGACCGCAAGTGTGAGGTATAATTTGGAGCGACATGTGTCCAAAGGGTTGCGGCTCATTAGCGTCAGATGCTCACGTCCGCAGACTGTCAACTGTTTAACTATCATAAATTACGGTGACGGCTCGTAGTCTTGCCTGATCGGTGTTAGGAAGTCTTGAGAACTAGATTTCGCAGAGGCAATAGTTTTGAGAAGTTCATTAAATGAAATTGACATCGCCTTTTCCTGGTTCTGTAACACTGCAGAAGCAAAGTTAGACTTATATCGACCGGTACATGAACTGTGATTACCTTGTGTAATCTTATAAGTCTAGTGAATTAATTTCAATTCAATTCGCAAATCATTCAAAACTGTTAGAAGCAAAGCTGCAAGACCAAACCTGATGCTTTGTATACCACGTTTACGCAATAAAGTATTACATTTCAAGTTGTTGAAGGGCCGGTAACGCGCATTTGACACCCCCGGAGTTGCAGGCGTCCTAGGCTACGGTGATCGCTTACCATCAGGCCAGCCGTATGCCACTGGTATAACAAAATAGCAAAAGCACGTCCATCACAAGCCCGCTGTTGCTGATTCGTGTTAGCCTTTTGTATCAGACTCGAAACATGTTGGTGTGGCTGATCCTTTATTCTAAGATGTGCAGGTGACCTTAGTCCCGTTTCCCGTTCCTGTTCCTGTAATTACCCTGCGTTTCCTGTCGATTTGCGCCCACCTGTCGGCACCGCTACCTGACTGACACAGCCCAAGATATTAATTGCGTACCTTGATTAATTGAAGTCAGAAATAATTAAAGATTATTTTGCACGTCGCTGGCCAATGCAGTGGTGAGGATTCAATCAATCTTGTTGGTGCAGTTTGTACAGCAATATCTTTTCTTTAGATATCAACTACGGCTGCTTACTTTTTTTATGTTTGACATATAATATGTAATACTTCCATTAATTTTTACTTTTAATAATTAGTATAGATTTTCACAAATTAAGACTTATCCATTGCACTGAAATGTAGGAAAATAATTTTGCATAGGTGCGAAAATTGTTAGCGATAATGTGTGGACTGTAGGTACTAAGATAACATGTTTGATTCTAACCATGAAGGAAATATTTAATTTAAATCATCTAGTAATCTAGTATACATAATATTCCAAATACATTTCGAAACAGTAATCTGAAATGCTTTTAGCATTCCATACTTCATTGGCAAGGAGCTCGAGGCAAAAACCGACAAGCGTACGCGTACGGTCAGCATAAATAGAAGCGGATAAAACAACGCACCAAAATAAGGACCTAGGTATAAGTATCTGGAATATTTTCCAAATAGGCATTTAACTCTACAATAAAAAAACCTTATCTACGTAGATAAAAAAAAACTCTACAGTTTGCATTCAAAAGTATCTCACACCAAATCTGTCACAGTCTAATTGTTCTACATATGGAAACATATCTCTTTTTGTTAAGCTGTTAGAGAATGGTACATACTTTTGACGCATAGTCAGATCCGCTATTTTTGATGCTGGCGGTACCTACCTGGTTTCCACGTAAAGTATATCTAAGAAGCGTAGGTTCTATAAGTAGATACAGGTGTAGGGTATATGCACCTAGTTATTACTTGCACGGGTGCATCGCAGGGTCAGTGCACCAGCCTGCAAGGCCTCAGCTTTTTATACCCGCGGCAACCGCTTATTTGCCACCATTAATCATTATTTCGGCCCAGCGTTCGACCGACGTGCGCTTCACAATTTGAGAAAATAACCCTTTTTTGTACTTTGGTATTACAGTTTGCAATAATAGGAGCCTGTGGAGCGTGATAGCATAACAATATTTAAATTACAAGTTCCAGACTCGACGCTATATAGTTATATACTCTTACGCATGTAACGAAATACAGGTAATCAACATTTAAGGTGCATATCAACACCACAGTCTACTTTTGTGGAGCAACTGTGGGGCAACACTGAGCAATAATAAGTAACTGAGTAAGGTTAGGTTCCTATATTATATACCGTGTTTCATAATGTTGCTCCTCAAAAGCTGACCTTCGGATGTCAACTCCAGCTGTATTACTGTTGCGGCGGTATATTTGTTCCCCAATCACTAAGACACGTCGTCGGTCGTCAATGTCGTATCAAAACCACTTCAAAATAAGAAGTTGTTAGATCTGAATCGGGCTCTTGGTTTTGAATTGCGATTTTATGGTAAACAGAGGCAATTTTTGTTGAGAATAAATTAAACCACTTTATTCCGATAATGGTTGCTGGGTTACTAAATTACTAAAAGATATTAAGTAATTATTATGTTGCTTGAGGATATTATCAGGAACAACACCAGCTAAGTACTTATAAGCTACCTCCGTTTTTTCACCGCATATTTACGCTTTTCATATTTTAAGAGGTAGCTAACACAACATTGTTGTTTTCATGTTGAATTTTTACACGTTTTAATCGAGTATCAATGATATCGCCGAGGGATATGACACGCAAAATTTTAAACAAAAGTGTATTTTCAGAGTACATTATTCAATTTTTTTGCCACGTCTAATTTCTTTTTCTTTTAATGACTTGAAGCGACACGAGTATAATCGGAATAGCTATTGACTGAAACAGGATCTTAGAAACTATAATAAAAGTATCAAAAAATTTGAAGTACTTACATATGTACTACCTAATTTCTAATGAATTAATCTACCTAGTGGCTCTGTGAGCTCTTGAGCATTAAACTTAAAACTGAAGTAATGTATAGCTACACCATTTAACAAAAAGCTCAATCAATAAAAAAACTATTTACTCATCAAACCTGCTGAGGAGCATTTTTGCCCAAGCTGAAACGGAGACCTTAGCTCACGTCACTTAGATTACCTATTTAATCATATGGTCCATTGTTAATCCTACGGCTAAAAGATCTGCTAACGTGACGGCGGGCGATAAAAGCGGGAGATCTAAACTGCAGGTGCAGTCTACGGCACTATAACTTCGAAAGGAGCGCTTTCCACCCGGCCGAGGCCAGGAAAACAAAGGATTTTTCGCGTTAGGAGGTGCGGTGTGCGTCCGTTATACGCTTCTGCACCTTACCATAAAAGCTGTCAAATCACATACATTTTTAATGACTCCATGTTGCCATGCTGTGCGCCAAACTACAGAAATGTAGAACCGAAAAAACGGTGGGAAAAAGCTTTTCGACGGGTAAGAGCCGGCGTAGCTTAATTTGACGTTCATGATCGCATTGTAACATGCATATTTGATCTCTATGTTTAAACATTTCGATCAAAGCATTCAAACCGTCACTCATTTTATCAAGAAAATTCACAGTGACAGTGCTCGCATCAAGGCCGCAGCAGTAATGTTGCTGTAGTTGCCATCTATATGTCACCTTAGTGTCCTTGATTCAGATTTACATTTTTACTTCTGGCATCTAAATACGTAACGTAAAAATATCTTCATGCAGTAAAGCAATATTTATACTAAGCAAAGCTTCCGCTCGCTTCGTGGCTTTCCTCAAGTATACGAAGGGGCCGGAGGCACTTTAAAAGTCTGAACTAGCTTCGATAATAAAGTACACCGTCTTCCTATACAGTAAACATGCGTTCCTTTTCTCGTCGGAACTGGGGTGCTATTCGACTGTCCAAAGTGACAGGCGTGACCTGAAGTATTATGGCTCCTTCAAAGTAAATTTAGAGAGATGTAGACAGGACCTATGGCACTTCCAATTCTGAATTCTGTCCAGTCAAATTAATAATAATAATTTTCATGGTTCCGATACTCTGAAATATATAGGTAGCTGATGGTTTATGTTACTGATAACAATAAGTCAAAAGCGGACTTAATGCAGTACATGTGATACATCTGACATCCTAACAGATTCTGTTAATCTTTTAAAACAACCTAGTTTATGTAGTATATACTTATCAATCGACATTATTTTCTCATTTGTAATAGGGCGAGTGCAGTTCTTCTGCGCACCACAGCACAGCGACTTCGAGATCTGTAACTAAGCGCGTCTTATTCTCGTTTCTGGATATATGCAACCCTTGGATGTTATCCAGTGTATGCTTGGCTTAAGGAACATCAGTGGTGTTGAGCGCGCAGTGGATGCGGTGGGGCGGGGCGGGGCGAGCGGGGCGGGCAACAGATGCGTTGCATTGCCGGGGCAGCTCGCGAGGCAGGGACGTACTAGAAATTATAAAATTTAAATTTAGAACGTAGTTTTGGTGGTGGTGTGGCTAAAGTTGAGCAACAACATTTCTATGCCAAACACTTAAGTGAGTACGAAAAGCAAAAAAGCAAAGCCGGTATGACAGCAGACCACGGAGCGTTCTACAGGTTCGGAACTTGTTTTTCTACTCGAACTAACAAAAAGATTTTATTTGCAAAGTTCTTGCGTAATTCTCGACTAAAATGCTCGATTGAAGATTGTACTTGTAATGTAATAGTTAAATTACAGGAGGCCTTTGCCATGTAATGAAATTTGGTTGATGCCGATGAAATAATTATATTCTCACTATACGTAGGTATATACACATATATATCTACGTATAGTGAGAAAACACAAAAAACCTGAATGTCAGTTTTTTGCAATTAACCTACAAAACCAGCGATATTTGATATGCCCTTAACCAGCGATATTTGATTGTTGACTAAATAATACTTAGGTAATACTTAAAGGAATTATTATGTATTCAGAGACGTGGTCGGACCCCTTGACCCAATATTCAGTCACGTGGGTTTACTGAACCCGCCTATAGATTAGGGTATCTTAGACATTTGAAAATACTATGCTACTAGTTTTGTGTAACTCTACGCAACGTCAATACACAAACTAGTTGGATAATTGTCATACCAATACAATTACCTAAAAATACATATGAAGCGTCGTTAGGTTTATAATATAAAGCTATTTTACGGTACTTGAAATTGATACACGGAAGTAAAACTTAATTCGGCAGAGTCCGGCCCTGGCATAAAACACGAGGGAGCACCGATGACAAAATACAAATTTTATTTTATTAAATTCAAAAAAGCCTTCAATGATTGATAGGAGCGCGACTGCAGGCAATGAAACGGCTCATTGCCTTGCCGGGCTCTCGATTCTGCGACTATTGTATCAAAGGGTGAACTTTCCTGTCATTCTTGTTTCCGTTCTACTGTTTTAAAATTAATAAATAAAAGAGTACAATCACTAATTGTGTGGTGGTTTAGAAATATGTAGAACAATAGATGCTATAAAAAAACTAAGTTTCAACGAATACAGTGACGACTGTAAGTATAATAATAAGCATTCGTGTGTTGAACAACGAATACTGTCTGTGAGTGCAAATAAAATAGAGCAAAGAAAAATACTCAACCTAACTGCGTTATTTTATTAGAACATTATTTAAAAGAAGAAATAAATTACATATAATTATGTGAGAAAGCTGAAATTTAACCACGTGGAAAAACTTTTTAATTTCTTATACTAAATGCGAGAGCTTCAACCTATGCGCACATGACAAAATTTTTCATTAAGACAAAAAGTAACTGTTTGATTTATGTTCTTTTTAAGTTTACTAAAACATGTTCTGCATTGCTTTAAAGTCCGAACACGACACATTCATGGAGCACTCGCAATATTATCCATAATAAAGCGTCCCCAAGAGCTCCTAGCACCTAATTAGCGATATAAAATACGTCCCCGGCCGCAGAGCATTGCATTCGCAAACGCTATAAAACGCAAGCGCTACCCCTTGTTTATTCCAGTGAGTTTTAAATTAACTGTGTGAATCCCGAGGCACCCGCATGCGATTCTGGCTGAGGTATTTTGTAGAGTTCCACTTGGTGCCAACATATGTGACGTTATCTATGAAAAGGGACCTTATTGTCGAAGGCGCTTACGACACTATTAACGATGCTCCGATATAAATACAATGCCGCGCAACGCTGAGCGGCGTAAGCGCCATCGACAATAAGGTCCCTTTTCATAGATAATGCCCCATATGTATTTCTCTCTATGCTGGGTGTTTTTTTTAGTTAAAAATAGCAAAAATAAATAGACGACCACTGTATTATTTTCCTTTATTTCTTACTTTTCGTTTTTTTTTTATAAAAAATATTATTATTAAATTAGTCAACCATACACAAATTGACCTAATCTCGCAATAAGTAAGCTCAATCAGGCTTATTATGTGTAACAGAAGATATCTACATATAATAGATTGAGTTGAGATGTATTTATCAAAATCGACTACAAATTACCTACATATGTTAATCATTGATCATGAAATATTGAGTACATAGTTAGCATGATTGAACATACTTATATGTTTATAGTTTAGTAAAATAAAAAGTTTAATAATCTAAACCTGCATTACAGCCACGAGTCCACTTAATACTTAGACCAAAAACATCTACATAAATCCAAAAAAAAAAAAACTAAATATAAAAATTTAGGATTGTAAATTTGGAATACATATTTTTATTTATTTGGCCTAAAATAGAAAGCGGCAAGTGGAACAGCGTAATGTCCAGCGGCGCCACTCCGTTATTCTTGTAAACAACGACGTCTGATATATCTTGGCGCGGTCAGGCTCCCATTAAACCTTTTCGCAGCGCCATGTGTCGCCTCATGTAAATTATTGTAACAATTATGAGAGAGGACAATTTGTTTAATTGCCGGGATGCTTTAAGGGTTTCCTCAGAAATTGTAAATTAAAAGGCATATACCTATTTATTACGACAAGATATTTATTTGACAAAATATTTGAAGATATTTCCAATTCTGTGGAAACATTTAATTGAGTTTTTGGGAAACATCGTGAGGAAACCGGAATAATCGTAATAAGGTCTGGGTTGGAAGGTCAGATCGCTTTCGTAAAACCCAGTGCCTACGTCAATTCTTGGGATTAGTTGTCAAGCGAACCCGAGGCTCCCGTGAGCCGTGGCAAAATGCCGGGATAACGCGAGGAGGAAGAAGAAGATTTAATTGAGTTTTTCGTATTTTTCATAAGTTAGAGAAAAACAAAATGTACGTTTCCTTTTTTCCAATTAGAATTTGTGGAGGCGTGAATAAACTAAGTAAAGTTATTGTATTAAGAATAATTTTCGCACTCGTATACCTAATTCCTAATAGTAACAGACGAATACTTAATGTTGGTCAAAATGCCATAGACCTAGCTAATCAACCTGATTATGGCTTTGCCATGGAATAAACCATGACATCATCTATTTTGATATCAATATGAAGTGTCCTCATAAGTATATTATGCATGGCGTTATCTAGACTATCTATAAATAAGTCTGTAATAAAACGTTTACTGTATTCATGTTTTTATTTAGTTGTTAAAGTAATTTTCTAGTGGTGTTTTGAGTGTAGTGGTGTTTGGTGTTTGTGTGGCCGGACCACAGACAATCCAACCTCTAGACATAGCATAGTCGCGCTACCCCCTCTGCCACACATACGGTAGCGTTACTCCATCTTCGAGTCAATCCCGTGCCGTGATTGGTCCGTGTCTTTGAACGGACCAATCACGGCACAGGATTCGCTCACCTCGTCCCCCCGCACCCCCGTATTTTTGGCAGCATCGGTTTCATGAAATAATTGGCCTAAGCTCAGTCTAGAGGTTGGATTGTCAGTGGGCCGGACCCAATATTATCGGCGAAACGAAATACCACAGACTTCGCTGGTTCGGGCACCTATTGAGAATGGGAGAGGACCGAGCTGCCAAGAGGGCGTACCTGGGAAGACCGACTGGTGGCCGCCCGGTAGGTCGGCCCAGATACCGCTGGGGAGACAGTGTGGAAGCGGATCTGCGTCAGCTTCAAGCCGATAATTGACAGGAAACGGCGCAGGATCGGGAAAAATGGTGTGCTCTCGTTTCGGAGGCCAAGATCCTCTTTGGGTCGCTGAGCCGTAATAGTTAGTTTGAGTGTAGATATGTACCTAGAAACAAACTCTTCAAAATACTTACAGCTGTCGCTAAGACGCACTTATAGGTCTTATAGATGCACACTTATGTTTTTCAATATGAAGACACTACAGTCAAATTAGCCTTTCAGTCAATACAGGCTGAAATGTTTGTTTACTCAAATCAAACAAACCACTTTCTTTTGTTTGTCTTCAGCCAATAACATGTCATTTTGACTATCTTCAATAAATATCGGGTGCTACTAATGTGTTTATTTCGAAAATTATTCGGGAAATGGTAGGCGTATCCTTGAAAACTTCTATGCATTAGAGAGGTCTAATAAAACACCGACTTTTTGTTTAAAAACCAATCTGTTAAAACCGTAATAGGTCTGCTCAACACTTATGCAAAACGGAACAAAGTATGCCCCTCATATCATTAACATCGTTCGAACTTAATCGAAAATTGTACAATGTAAAATGGGTTTTACTACTGAAAGTTAAGGTTGAAAAATGTTTGTGAATGGTTCGAGAGTAAGAGCAAAGAATTGACATGTACACCGCACTTCAATTAGGCAAATGGGATAGGGCTCAAAGGGATTAAATTAATTAGTAAGAAAGTTTCGCTCCGTTTCGTAGCGGCGCCTTTGTTTGTCCCGGTGTCTTGGTTTTGTTTTTCCAAGCAAATTAATAGGACGCTTTCCATTGGAGTTTACTTAAAGTGGTTCTTTTGAAGCTTGTATAAACATTTGAAGTGTTTTTACTACTTACAATCATATTGTTTATTAATAGTTAAACGTATAGTAAATATATTAAAAATATGTAAATATTATTAATGGGGCGAAATCGCTTAGAATTCCCTTAAACCAGTCTAGCTTATTTGGATGGGGGATCTATACACATTGGCTGGGAATGAACGTTTACATAAGTACTTATATACTTACCCACAAACCTTAACTTTTTTGTTCACTATCTCATTACTCGGTCGGTTCAGTCGATGGATTTTGACTGTACCTTACATACCCTTATAAGTATCTAATTCATAAACTTTTGTGGTCTTTCAGATTTTAAGGTGGTAGATTTACTATTAGCTGGTACATAAGCCTACATATAGAAGTAAAAATAATTCGTAAAACTATTACTTCATAAGACCACACTCCAATCGGTACTTAGTTCATGACACACGAAGGGCATAACAAACTTCCGTGAAATAGGGTAAAAGTAATTTGGCCTCGGTCAGTCCTGCCATGTGGAGGTCCCAGCTTCGTTCCCGGGGGACGTACAGCAGGAGTCTTTACAACTGCTTACCAAACACGCGCTAGTCGAAATATCAGTGTAGCCAGTATAAGTGTGGTCTCCGATCACGCAATGTTATCAGTTATCATAGAGGTCACGTTTCACTAGATAGGTATAAATCCGTTTCGCCTTGCCAATAGGAACAAATGTCCAGCAATGTCACGGCTATTATCTGACGATATATCTTCCGTTCGCGTCAATATTTTACTTTCCGTGAATTTCTGTACATTTGGCAGTTCATTAGATCCATTTATCAATGCGATGAGTTCGTATTGCTGACGTTGAACTGATTAAGTATTCCTAAGTAGATTTTTTCCTAACAATTTCTGTAAATTGACACTATTATCCGATAGGTATCGAATTTCTTATAAGTACTATAAGTAATAATATCGGTCTTGCTCGACAAGTTTATTTAAGTAACCCATTCAAATATCTTAGGAGTCACACCACACGGAAAAATATACTTAATTGAACCCATAACATAAACCAAGCGATGATAAAGTCTCCAAAAAATGAGAAGTCATTTGATGTGGTAAAAGTAACAATTCTGTCATCCGACACCTCCGGTCATGCATCACCGGGCCGAAGGCAGACAATTTTATAAAGTACGGGCCCACGCGTCCCTCACGGGCCGGTCATCCTTTATTCAAATAAACCCTATTTTTATGGAAATCCGCATCAATATCAATTTCCGAGCGATTGTTGTGAAATAAAGGGATGACCCTTCGGGTCCGGAGAGGTTGTCTACTTAACTATGTTAAAGGATCTTATAAGAAGTTTCTTGGGAAATATTATTACGCGAGTAGAGATTTTTCTTGTTAGTGTTTCTCATGTCTATAGGTAGTTTAAAGCTTTTTTATAACTTTTTTGAGTTATTAGATATTATTTATATTTGTGATAAAACTGACAAAATTAAAAGTAAATAAGTATTTGAAATCTTAATCGAACGTATGTCAAGTTATTTTAACTCAACTCGTGTCAAGTGTAGCTATGCTGTAGAATACAATAGAGAGCTTAAGTGCTTAAAATAGAAAAGCCGAACAATAAACCTTTCATTTCAACAGTCCCACGTAATAAATTCCACATAATAGAAGGAGCGACATGACCATTTACGGACCAGTAAATAGCCGGGCTGGGAAACTGGAGACCGCCACTTTACATGCCCGTTCCGCGCTATGATTACACATGATTACGCCGTCACCAATCTCATGTTCGTTCTCCACTTAATATAATAAGCCTCGCTGAATCCTGGATCGAAATCGATGCTATTATTATATCCCGTCCCATTTATAATCAGTACATTACGTAGTCTCGGCCGCCCGAAGGCGGTGCGGTAATCGGTCAATTATCTATAATTTTCAACCATCAGTCTTTACCTGGAGCGGGCTAGATTCCTGGGCCCTAGTGATGGTTACTGGTTATCGATCTAATTGGTAAATTATGTAGGGTGCCGTCGAGATGCAACGAAAATAATATACGACTTTGAACGCAGCTTAAAAGTACGCGGATCATGGAATAATCCATCTTCGAGAACTACATAAAAAAGAAGCTTTTATCCTTCGCATTGCGACTTAAAGAAAGCGTATTAGTGTAGATAAGAATAATTCATGATCATTTCAGTAATGATTTGGGCGTAGTGTATGAGTTGGATAAACTCGTATTACTGCATTTTTTTTCAACTTCTAAAACACATGATTTCCACAGGTCTTGTTTTAAAAAGTGACTACACTACTTGTTCGTACCTACAACAATGTCAGAAAAATACAGAAAATAAATTGTTTAAAAAAACATTTTGTTTGTGTTGTACTTTGGCATAAACCTTTTAAAACAAACTATTTACTGAACGTCGTTAGTTTTCAGTCTAAACTCTAACGTAAATTCTCAAGTTCAGAGGGCCTACCGCGAACCACGTTCGACGTGTTGCCTCTCTGTCGCACGTGTAAATTCGTAGGTAAGTGTGACAGGGAGGCAGTATTTCGAACGTGGTTCGCGGTAGGGCCTCAGAATAGGTAACAATTTTATTTCCACGGGCAGCTGTATGGGCATGGAGTAATTTTAAAACAAAACAGGTTTGAGTAGAAACCGAGGCGTCCATTCGATCCGCCCCCAGCGGCTGCGTGCGCTTGCGTCTTTTATTTATTACTTTTTTATACACTGACTATCAGTCTTTTTCCTATTGGCTGTAAGAAAATTTTACGTTTTTTTACCGAGACGGATAAAATTTATAGCAGGTGTAATCCTAGGTTTATTATCTAAGGCATCGATCGATATTGGGTATTGGTCGATGCGATTGGTCGGCAGTGATCCAATAGGGTTTTGACCACAGTGTTCCGGTCGGTTACATGTTTCGTTAGATATTACTCGTACCTAATACCTATATAGATACTAGGTATACGGTAAGTAAAGTTACGACATTGTATAACTTTGTCGATAGATAGGATTATGATTGTTTAGCAGCTTGGTCTGTAATGTAATGTGTGGAGTGTCTGGAGTGTGTAATGTAAGAAACTTGTGAATTGTCAGGCTTCGTAATATTAAAAGTTCCCTACTATTATTTTGTAAGTTTCTAATAATAGTATTATAGTATCAGGTCAGGTTAGAGATTAGGGTACTGGAGTCTGTGTAGAGTAAGGACTAGAGTTGCCTAGAGCGTGCAGTGTGTAAGATATTTAGACAAAAGTAATAAAAACATCTTAAGAAAAAAACATCATCAACTCCTGAATTATTATACTACCTATAACGATTATTTTTAAATGGGTACCTGTTATTTCTTTGTTATCTATGTGTACTTATAGTATAGTAGTGTGTTTCGGCGTACCGAAACGCAATCTTGCGTGACCAGAGGGCGTGGCGTGCGATTAAAATACTGGCCCGCCAACTTTTTTATTACGCAAAACACGCAATAGGTAACCTTATGAGGAAGCAGTAGGAACTGTAACGAGCACAAAGGTAAACTGGTGGGCCAGTAGGTATATCGGCGTGAGCTCGATCCTTGCGAATGGACTTCGAAATTCGATCAAAAATGTTTTTCTTATTAATGAGTTTTAATCTCTATTTCTCTTAAATTAAAGTTTATTTTATCATGATCAGAATCTGTTAGCATCTAGAAAATGTAACTTAGTTTTAAATATTAGTAGGTATGTAGGTACCATTTTAGAGAAAAGATTATAAGTACGTTTCACTTTCACTTAGGTACCTATATGTTAATATAAGTAGGGTAAGCAAGGTTATTAAAATAATGAACACAAGCATTTTTCTTCATTTTGTTTAGTCATTGAACTTTATTTGAAAAAAAAAATAAAAGCTTAATATTTGTTGTAGGTACATTTAATGAGATGACAACGTTTTAGTTTGGTTACAATTTAAATGGTTACAAATTTCCACGTTTCAAATAAGGGAAAAGCCTTATATTTCCGTAAGTTCCATTTTCTATCATGTCTTACTGTTTCTTGTCAGGATCGATGTTAATGTTAAGTCGCCTTCGGTCAACCCGCATTGATGATCGGAAAGTCATTTAACTAAGTGATTTCTCCTGTAAAATACGAGACGATTCACGTGTTAACATCGATATAATTGTTTTACCACGCATGTTACCTAAAACACCTTGCGCCTTGATCAAATTTCAACCTAATCTCTATCAATATGCGCTTCAACTGTTAGTAGTTCACTGTTGATTAGATGTCTTTTTGTTTTTTAAGCAGCGGCCTATTAAAGGACATCAAAACCACCGGTTAATTTTGTTAGAAGCAAATTAATGACGACATTAGTACACGTCGCGCGCCTAATGTGATTCGTGACAAAATATTGACACCTCCGGGCCGCGGACGCACAAAAACATGAATTAAATGAAACACAATAAAATAAAAACATTAACTGTCAAGCAACGCATTTGTCTAGAGCGAGACTAACTCGATTAATACGCTGCGGTAAAATATTTAGGGGTCATTGGATCAGCGCTTCGTCTTTGTCGGAGGTTGTTAGGGTTCCGTAGCCAAATGGCAAAAAACGGAACCCTTATAGATTCGTCATGTCTGTCTGTCTGTCTGTCCGTCTGTCCGTCTGTCCGTCTGTCTGTCCGTCCGTATGTCACAGCCACTTTTCTCCGAAACTATAAGAACTATACTGTTGAAACTTGGTAAGTAGATGTATTCTGCGAACCGCATTAAGATTTTCACACAAAAATAGAAAAAAAACAATAAATTTTTGGGGTTCCCCATACTTCGAACTGAAACTCAAAAATTTTTTTTCATCAAACCCATACGTGTGGGGTATGTATGGATAGGTCTTCAAAAATGATATTGAGGTTTCTAATATCATTTTTTTCTAAACTGAATAGTTTGCGCGAGAGACACTTCCAAAGTGGTAAAATGTGTGTCCCCCCCCCCGTAACTTCTAAAATAAGAGAATGATAAAACTAAAAAAAATATATGATGTACATTACCATGTAAACTTCCACCGAAAATTGGTTTGAACGAGATCTAGTAAGTAGTTTTTTTTTATACGTCATAAATCGCCTAAATACGGAACCCTTCATGGGCGAGTCCGACTCGCACTTGGCCGCTTTTTAAATCGTGTAGTCGTATCGTATACATGGTACATGGTTCAAGAATGTGTAGTAACGATTACTTAGGTACGGTACGAAGGAAGGTTACAGCTTACAATCCGCCTTAGTAATTTTTATTAATTTCTCTCAGGATACCGTAAAATGGGGCGAGTAGGGTTCGCGGGGAGAGTTGGGTTATGAATGGGGAGAGAAGGGATGAAAGTGGGGTGAGATGGGATTTTAAGGCTACTGCTACAAAAATAATGTATTCCAATTTAAAATGGAGCTATAGTTAATACTCATAATAATAAAAAATCGATTCAACAATCTTCCAAAATCACCTTTGTATGACATCCCATCTCACCCCAATTACGAGGGACCGTAGTCCCCACCCCGTAGGGTGAGGTGGGATTTCCTGTCCTGTCGTCAAAGTTATGAAATGGAACTACCCAAAATAAAATAAAAACTAAAATACAAACGTCCGGAACACTAATATACACCATTCAGTTTGCATGTGTAAAAATAAAATGCTATCGAGGTTTGACTGTCAGTTTTGCCCCTACTCGCCCCATTTTACGGTAATAGTTTTCTTCTCAAGTAAAAGATAAATCGATGTTTAAAATGTTTGGGTTGACAATTGGATTTTTGACGAATTTTTGTAATTCTTATAAGGATCTTCTAACAATATCTGATATGAAATTTTAAGCGTCTCCAGCACTATTACGTTTTTACATTTTATAACTCTTATTATATGTATACTTATATTGAATTTGATAGCTACATGCAAGCTCATTAAGTTAACGCGTTAAAAGACGAAGTTAGAAAATTAATAAGCAGTTTAGTTCCAATGGGATTGAATTCCAGAGGCCAATCAAAATTTCGTTATTTGCCTCTCTATCGCTCTTGCCTATTCGAGCGATAGAGAGGCGGATAAAGAAATTTCGATTTTAGTTTTTCGCGGTAGGCCCTCTGCTTTTATTTCGCAAGCGGATATGACATCATTTAGCAATATAATACTGTTTTTGGAAACTAAACCTTGATATTATGATAATTTTACGGTATTATACTCACGTATTTTTCTACGAACTAAGTGAGTTTATTCTGTCAGAAACGTTTTTATAGTTAGTCTAATTTCTTTTTTGCGAGTGCGACACAGATATTGGCGTTTCGTTCGCTACGGAGCGTGAACGATTGGCATCTTGGCTACGTAAGGTGACTTTACAAGTGAAGAAGAACGTACGCATACATGGGATGACGTATGGTTGCAATCCATCCTCGTCCACCACAGCGTTAACCCTCCCTGATGAGGTCGAACTGTGCCTAATAGAATTAAACACTCTGAGGTAAGGGTTAATAAATTGTAGTGTGTGTAAATTTTAGTTATTGTTCGTTTACTACTGCCATGAGCAAATTCATTATTTTCATTATCTTGTAACATAAGGCGATTATTTATTCTGAGGTAAGGGTTAGTGTGTGTAAATTTTAGTTATTGTTCGTTTACTACTGCCATGAGCAAATTCATTATTTTCATTATCTTGTAACATAAGGCGATTATTGAAAACTAGGGTTTTTGTAAAACGGATTGGTTTTTAGGGCGTGTTTAGATTTGGGGCGGTTCTTTACAGAAAACATTTTATTTTGTTTAAAATATTGTTGTATTGTAATAGTCGTGGCTTAATTTACACATTTTTATGAGTTTACAATACAAAATATTCTACGGGATGATTTTCAAATTTCTGTTTGGCGATTTGATTTAAGTAGTAATAGAAATATCTTATAAGATTTTATATTCTTATAAATCGTATAATACCTATATCTTACTATTCCGTGCTGCCTAATGTAAAATTGTATGTACATAATGTAGATCCAACACTAAACGCGTGCTTACCTATATTATATTAGCTGCTGCCTGCGTATTATATATTAGGTATATTACATATTGAAAAGTTATGTCAACAACTTTGCATATGCACGATGCACGAAACTACCATATTAGTTAAATTTTGTTAAATTATACTTGCTTATTAAAATTAATCATTCAAGTATTCCATACATTCAGTCTATACAATACCGTTAGCAATTCCATTATTGTTGATGCGTAAATTTGTACGGTGGTACTTACAGTGGTGGTCAGACCAAGGCGTGACCTCAACGGCGAGCCGTGAGAACGCACCGCCGCGCCGCCTGCGACGCCCATAGTCAACGTCAACTAAACAGTGAGGCCAGGCGGCCTAGCCAAGGTAAATAACAATCGCTATCGCTTCGCCATCGAATCGCTTTGTGTCTATCCCTCTTCCATATTAGTGTGACAGTGACAGTTGCGTTTCGATCGCTACGGAGCGTAATCGATTGGCACGTTGGCTACGGGGCCCGGGGCCAGTTCAATCAAACCATTGACTTAATATATGCTAAATTAAGGACGCTAAGCGGATTTTTTTTTGTATATTGACACGCCTGTTCCTGTCTCTATCGTACGCGCACAATTAGGTATGTTGCTGTCTCGCCGATGATACAGGCGGCCAATGCCACTATGCGAGCGGGACAGAAATGTAATTATGCGTGTGCGTTAGCGATAGGATATGGCGACCAATGTACGAAATTCGTTCAGACTATAACTAGTGGCTCTGTGAGCTGTAGACCTCGCGAGCAGAACTTAAAACTGAATAAATGTATGGCAAAAATATTTATTATAATATAATATTCAATATTCAATAAAAAACTCAAACTAACTCAAACTACAAACAACTCTAGACCAAACGATCTATTGTACGATCATTAGGTATTCATTATTTAGAGATTTGTAAACTTTGATCAATGTATTATTTTTATCTAGAATTGTAAATAACTATCTTATTTCAATTGTACCTGTGTGACCTGTAAAATACTTTTTACCAATAAAGAAACTAAACTAAACTAAAATAGGTATATAGTACATGTAATATAAACAAAAAAATAAAAAATATATAAAGCTACAAACAAAAATTAAACGAATACGCTTAACCCGCGCTTGATAAATAAAAAATACGAAATTTTTCATTTTTTCAAAATAAAAAACAACTATACGAAATTTAAGTATAAAAAAATACAAAAAGTTATGTAGCAGTATACAATTACTGGAGATGGAACCAGGGACCTGCCGATGCAAAAAAAAATAGCGAACGTTTGCAAAATACGCCATTATAGTTCTTACTAAATCTGACGAAATTTATAATTCTCAAGTAAAAACTAAATATCTAAATACCGCCAAAACCAGTGATACAAATTTTCTGAATTTTTGGCCATTTAATCCATAAACATATCTCAAAAAGAAAAAACTCTTATGATACCGATACGACTACTTGTTTAGGCGGGAGCTATCACGACTCCGCCATTTTGAAAAATTTCCAAAAACCGGATCGACAAATTTTTTTTATTTAGTCATAGAATTCGGTCACAAAATTTCACGAAAATCGGTTAAGAATTGCGACCTGTAGAGGAGAACATCCGGACATACAAAAGCAAAATGCCCGAGTCAAAACGTAGACCTTCGCTACGCTTCGGTCAATAAATAAATAATATAAGAAATAAAAAATAAATAGGAAGTTTTCATCGCAAAATAATTTTACACAATGTCATTTATTTTCTGCTGTGTAGTGGGAGGAACTCAAGCACGTCTTGAATGTAGGCCATGAAATCTAAAAATGTTGAAATGGAACCTTTTAAATTTTAATACGTCTTCAAAACTACACGCTTTGCAAAGAGTAGTCGCTGCATATTTAAACAACTTAATTAAAAGTAATGCTAAATTAGTCGCCAATTTGTTATAAAATGATATAAAACGTTAGCAACAACATACCAACGAGAATATTTTGGCAAACATACACTGAGTCAAAATTTTTTTTAAATAGAATGTTCGAACTACAGAACCAGTAGATTTTTTTGATTACCTTTGACATAAATTAATTGTTGACTTACTGTAATTATTATGTAGACTATGGTTGGCTTCCCGCTCACAACAGTCACGACACAACACAAGAACTGGCGGCGGCTTCTAACTAAATGGTTTTTTAGTTAGTTACATAACATACCTACTTACATTAAATTTACTTACTATCCTTTTAATGGAACGTTTGACGTTCGATAACTGCAACTGCATTATTGTTGCGGCGATGCGGCGTCGTTCTTGCCGCCGCTGTATTTGTCAATTCCCTTGATAAAATGAGTGACGGAATGAACCTCATAATCGCGTCAGTAATGCAGCGGGGAACCTCACTCATTGTATCTCTATTAAAGCTAACGTGTGTTCTCACCTTGCACTTTAATTGTATTGGTATCACATTTCTTATCATTTCCATATCAGTTAAAATGAATATATATAAGCGATCGCAGTTTTACTCGATAGATATAGTTACTGTCTATTGTTTGTGCTAGTTAAGAAAAATTTAAAGCATTATATTTCTATAAAAAATGGCTGATAAGAGTGGAACTAATAAAAAAAGGAAAAGGGAGGGTTTATAAGTATGTAACTATTAACATTTATTTAAAACTTATAATTTATTTGAATTAATTTTAATTACAGAAAATTTATTCGACCGAATAAAAAACCGGCCAAGTGCGAATCGGACTCGCGCACGGAGGGTTCCGCACCATCAACAAAAAATAGAGCAAAACAAGCAAAAAAGCGGTCACCCATCCAAGTACTGACCCCGCCCGACGTTGCTTAACTTAGGTCAAAAATCACGTTTGTTGTATGGGAGCCCCACTTAAATCTTTATTTTATTCTGTTTTTAGTATTTGTTGTTATAGCGGCAACAGAAACATCTGTGAAAATTTCAACTGTCTAGCTATCACGGTTCGTGAGATACAGCCTGGTGACTGACGGACGGACGGACGGACGGATGGACAGCGGAGTCTTAGTAATAGGGTCCCGTTTTTACCCTTTGGGTACGGAACCCTAAAAATTAAAGATAATATAATACCTGAACGTAATTTTTTATATTAATTACGTTTTACTTTCACCACACCAGCTGGTAAAGGCTCTTTTGATTGTTCAAAAACTGATACACTTGTTGAACGACATCTTTCAGCGTTCAGATTATCTCGAGTAATCAAAAGGTACCTTTGTAGGTACAAGGCACAAACTATACCTACCCATTACCATTGACTTGAAGAGTGAAGCTTATTACTCTGGTTCAGTACCTAATAGTACCTAATGTCCTTCTCCTTACATTCGGTACATCCTAGATATTATCTCTGAATAAAAATGTACTGTGGCCAACTGCTTCTCTATACAAACCTAGACCCCTTTTTTCTTCCTAGATATTGACAGTATGAAAAATATTTATACAATGTGATGTATATTAACCATAACAATTTTTTGTCGATTTGTTTTATTATTATAAGAATTAGGAGAGAAAAACGAAATTCCACACACATTTTTTAAAAGGTCCCAATTCTAATTGTAATAATAAAATCTAAAAAAATCAAACGAAGCGGTATAGATGGTCAATATAAATATTTTATATAATGTGAATATTCAGCGAGGAAAACGGGGAAATGTTTGTAAAGGGTGTCCCAAAAAGGACGCAAGATTTCAATTTGCCCCCATTTTTGTATTTTAGTGCTGGCAACCCTAAAAAAAAAACTATTTGACAGCTGAATGTTTAGGGTTCGTAAAAATGGCGGGTTATACGAAAGATCAACGCGTTTTTATTATTGAACAATATTTCAAAAGTAATGAAAGTTTGGCGGGTACGGTTCGAAAATTCCGTGCAAAATATGGTCGGAATATTGACTTGACCTCACAACTGTGAGCAGAGTGGTTGGAAAATTCAGGGAACTTTTTATGGGGTTATTTAAAGTCTAAAGTCTATGCCAATAAGCCCACAACCACTCATGCTTTAAAAGAGGAAATTCGACGCTGCATTGGAGAAATTCAGCCGCATCTATGCAAAATGTTCATAGAAAAATTTGACAAAAGAGTGCGTATGTGCCAGCAAAGCCTAGGAGGACATTTGCCTGACGTATTATTCCACAAATAACCCTATTTTATGTATTTCAAGATTTTATATACAAATATATTATAATGAAAAAATAAAATGTGTTCTTCATCAATTTCAAATCTTGCGTCCTTTTTGGGACACCCTTTATTAAGAAGCGGTCCTTGATTAATCGTGAATAAAACGTTCATATATGATATAACGTACGTACGAGTTACTTCAATACGTATGTACCTACACGAGGAATAAGTCATATTACGTGAAGGTACACTATGAAAAACAGAAGAATAATGCCATATCCTTGACGATGTTTTGAATTAATTAAAACTTTTAAAATGAATATTTTTTTGCTTTTATGTTACTAATATCTGTGTACACTGACACTTATTTTTTACATAGGTATCTATTACTTAGGTATGGGTATGCGTATTGATTATTTTTTATATTGTTTTATTTTATTTTACTTTAATTGATGATTATTAATATTTTAATGAATTGTAATTCAATTTACATCTACCTAATAATAAGTATGAATATTAATTACCCCTTTGAAATGTAAAATTTGTAATTTTATGAATAAAGGAATATGAATATTTAAGCCATGTTTATATAATAATGAATAAGCTTTATTTCGATGACAATAGCTTTTAAAGAGCGCATTCGAGAACTTCGAACAAGGGTATGTATACCTAGCGTGTAGTGTCACGATAGCCAGAAAATTAGGCAAAGTCTAGAAAGTGAGTCCGAGCACTCTCAGTGAGGCCAGTAAACAAACTGTAGGTACCTACCGTCCTCGTGGCTTTGACGATTTGAGTCAGCTGCCTAGCACAATTAGGAGTGAGCTTTTAAAAAAATAGGGTGTTTTGATACTAGCGTTTTAAGATTGTTTTATTTTAGAGAATGGTGTATTTTAGGATTAGTCTATTTTGGGATTAGTTTGATCTGAGTTTCAACTCTTATGACATTAGGTGATGCGGGAGTAGTATATAATCAAGATAAGTTCGTTTTGTTTTTAGGGTGTTTTGGGACTTAGGTATTTTGTTGTTAGGCTATTTTGAATTTATGTTTATATGAGAATATGTGTTTTTGACCTTATGTTGTACTGTGCAATAGAGTAAATTGAGTTTAGGTTCAAATGAACCGGAAACTATGTTTACAAAATTTGGTGTATATTGTTAAGTGTTACATAAAGGTACCTAACAGTTTAAGGAGTGAAAAACCAATGCGTTTCCGGTTCACTTAAACCTAAACTCAATTTACCCTATTGCACAGTACAACATAAGGTCAAAAACACATATTCTCATATAAACATAAATTCAAAATAGCGTAACAACAAAATACCTAAGTCCCAAAACACCCTAAAAACAAAACGAACTTATCTTGATTATATACTACTCCCGCCCGCATCACCTAATGTCATAAGAGTTGAAGCTCAGATCAAACTAATCCCAAAATAGAATAATCCTAAAATACACCATTCTCTAAAATTAAACAATCTTAAAACACGCTAGTATCAAAACACCCTATTTTTTTAAAGCTCACTCCTAATTGTGCTAGGCAGCTGACTCAAATCGTCATTGGGATGTACCGACTGTGAGGAGAGACAAGGAGAGCTATCTGATGGTTACTCTTACGGAATACTTATTAATTAATAAATTCCATATAAACTTATCCATCCACTTTCGTCTTAAGAGCGACGTAGTTTTATTTTCTTCAATAATTCGCTTATTTACTATTTCACCGACTCTTTGATCATATATACTATCTAAGATAACAAAACTTATCTGAGTTTAAACGCACGTCAACATAACTTTGTTAAAATAAATGTTATAAATCACCAATGTAACTAAAAAGCATTTTCCACGTCTTCCATAGGTACCTTCAGTAAGTTTGTTTATTCTCGTTTAATAGATAAGGCGAGCTTGGTGGCTTATGTGCTCGGATTTGCAACAAAAGCCTTATCCTCGCCTTTGTGGTTCACAATGCTAGCTTCTCTATTGTAAGTACGTACTCGGAATAAACTCCTCACGTGTGTATCGTCGAATGTAAGTACGAGTACTTGACGAGAAAGATATGACTTCCTCGTGTAGGTACGTATTGAACTAAGTATATTATGTATGAACGTTTTATTCACGATAGTGAACGACCAGTTCTTAATACAAACGTAGTCTTCCCCGGAATATTGACATTAAATAAAATATTTTCACACAATTTAAGGTATTTTGACCATCTATATTCTATACAGCTTCGTTTGATTTTTTCGATTTTTTTTATTACAATTAGAGTTAGGACCTCTTAAAAATGTGTGTGGAATTTTGTTTTTCTCTCCTAACTCTTATAATAATAAAACAAATCGACATAAATTAGTTGTGGTTAATATACATCACATTGTATAAATATTTTTCATACCGTCATACTGTCAATATCTAGGGAGAAAAAAGGGGTCTAGGTTTGTATAGAGAAGCAGTTGGCCACAGTACATTTTTATTCAGAGATAATATCTAGGATGTACTTACCGAATGTAAGGAGAAGGACATTAGGTACTATTAGGTACTGAACCAGAGTAATAAGCTTCACTCTTCAAGTCAATGGTAATGGGTAGGAATAGTTTGTGCCTTGTACCTACAAAGGTACGTTTTGATTACTCGAGAGAATCTGAACGCTGAAAGATGTCGTTCATCAAGTGTATGCTCGTGAATGGCAAGATTGCCCATAAACAGAGACATGATATCCTTTCAGGCTTATAACTGTTCGTCTCCCCACGTGAGGGCCGACCCGGACATCTCACTCCCGATGACTCAGCGCTCGACCTCGATTCGTGGCAAAGCCTTCGATTCAAATCAGAGATTTCAGGATACCCGATTGTATTATTCCAGTTTCCTAACCAAAAATCCAATTGTGCTCGAATCCCTTTCGAGAAAATCCGAAGTCCCGCTGAGATTGCCTGAATCGAACCTTCGTGGGAATGAATAACCGCGAATAATACGATGTCATCCGCCGTTATTATCTAACAATGATACAGTGCTTTTGCGATAAAAATCTCGAATAATAATCGGCCAACTAGCGTGCCGCAACCGGCGGTATGAAAGAAGATATCATGACAATTCAGATAATGGTCGGCTATTAAAACAATTACGCGTACATGATGTCTTTATTGTAATGTTTGTAAACGCCTGAAATTGCTCTGATCCGGGAAGGTCATCGGTAAAACATCGAAAATTACCGGATTCTGAAATAACTATATCAATTACGCTGATCTTGATAACACGGCAGTAAACACAACTGGTTTGATTTGTATTTGTATACGTGAGTGAATCACGTTATCTTTGTTAGGTTACCTAAGGATTATTCGCTAAAATTTAAATGGTCAAAACTTCAGAAGAAAATAAATACCTAATAAACTGTGAAACACGTTACAGCAAACGGCTTTAGGTTGTATGGTTCATTATTAGAATTGTAATTTGTTAAGATTTCTTATTGGAAAAGGGATGTTGACACATGTTAAATTTAATAGAAGTTACAGTTGCAAGTAATCATACTAGCAAGAAAATAAAAATTAACGTGCCAATTAAGTTTGTTTTAAATTTACTTTTAAACGGAAGTAAATAAAGGGTTATGTCGCATATAAATACTAAATAGGCTGATATAATTATGGGATTTAATAAGGACCTACACTCTAAGTAAATATCTAAATAAAATCCGACAAAAAAACTACTTACATTCCGACGAAAAAAAGCATGACAACTTCATATGGACTAAAACGCAATATTGCTATTCTTTACTTGCTTCTTCATACACTCGTTAAGTAGAACTCGATCCTTTGTGCTTATATCCACGACGTCACACGACGTCATTATTTAGTAGTACCTATTAAAAAACGTTTACAGCTGGCTAAAAAGTTTTCACACATAACAGGGTAGATTAAATTATTCAAAAGCGTTCTTTTGGATTCTATCACTGAATCATAAATCGCCTTGAATAATTTCTTAGGTAATTAAATACCTACTTATTAAGAAATTATTCATCCACTGTACAAAATTTAGCGCCGTGCATTACCTAATGATCTAATTAATTAGAAGTAATATTCAGAAAAGTATATACATAGGTACGCAATGTCTGACCATTATTGCATCGCTGCAAATTACCGCAATTAAAATAATGAATGTATGGGTGTGTCATTTGAATGATAGCTTAGCGATTATTTTTCACTGTGCAAGTAGGAAAGTCATTATTTAATTTACTTAATTAGAGTGTTCCTATTTTCAATGTAATTAATGGAAAGTGTTTATGCCCCAAGAGTAGTAACAGATACTTATACTAGTGAGGCAAAATGTGTTTCTCCTTCGGTACATTTTATGAATAAGATTATTTCTATTGAATAACGGGTATATACACTACGAGTAGCTTCGATTTGATATTTTGCTTAATACGTATGGTTTTAAACCTTAACTTAATCTTAATCATAAACTTGAAGCAATAGTATAAGGTGAAATGTATAAGTTGATATTACTTTATTTGTGATAATTATATTTGTACCGAGTTACTGCGTGTACTGAGTTATTGAAGAGTCACCTCTACTCACGGCATTCGATTAATACAAGTAGGTAAATGATACAGCAAGTATGAAGATGGAAGAGGACCATCGAAACGATAATTTTGGAAGCATTGTTTGACACTAACGACATTCACAAACAGCGATTTGTTGTATCCACTTATTCCGCTTTCTCAATTCTAGCAAAAAAAATGTATGACGAAATATAAATATGTATTGAATAAATCTTCTAGTCATATTTCCCACTTGTAATATTATTTATATATGTATTACAAAATGACTGTTCTATGGGGATCGTAGCCAAATCTTTCGTGACGTTTATCATATAATATAGCCTGATTATAGTGATTATAAATATTATAAGTAGGTAATTTTTTTTCCACGGAGTAAAATTGGGTGTACGTATAGCGAAATGGCCGTTCCACATCCTCTTAATGATTTATCCTGCGAATCAACGACTCATTCCCTTAAAAGGTGGCAGTTACACCGACGCTGGCGTCGATTTTAATATACTCATAACTTTCCCTTTCATTTCCTTACAAGATACAGTTTCGAGTTTCTAGCGAGCTCCGCACACAAATCTCGGCCCGCTATCTCTAGGTGAGGGTGCTGTTTAGTGACGTCATCATCATCTTAGCTCTCAATTGACATTGTTCGTGTGTTTGCGCTGTGGTGTAGTGCGCGTTTCATGGATTGGTTCGTGGCTGTCCATATTTAATATATTTATATATTATTTTACTATTATTCAATCGTTTTGCGTGGTTTAAAGCTGCAAAATAGAAATGATTGCAGAAACCGGCTATTGGCAATTCGTGCATGAGGCGAAGCTGAATCCGACAAAAAGACCAATGTTACATAAATTGCTATTTCTGCTGAGGCTTATAATATAATAGAGCTTTTCTCCAAATAAGTTAGGAAATAAGGTAAAATATATATAATATGTAATAACTCGACTTTTTTTCACATCTTGTTTTTATTTATTTTAGTTTGACCATAATGAAGAACTTACTCTACTATTTTTGCTACATGTTCACCTGTCTATTTCCTAGTATATTGAGAAAGGAATATTATCATCGCATGTTTTAAGTCATATATACATAAAAAAACGTCTTTTAGATTGGTGGTTAGTCGGTATGATATTACTATAAGGACTGTATGGTATGTAAACAAGCGTTAAAAAACGGATAAATGTGACAACAAATATTTATTATTATGTCATCGAGATTTTAGCACAATATCCCATGCGGAGCCTTTTTTATAAAATGTTTAACATTAAATTCAAAATTGCCACAATAGAAAACTAAACCTTCTTCTTAAAATTTAAAAGTCAGTTACACATAATTCGTGTATGTATTACTTATAACCGAGGAGTCAATCCTAAACAGACTTACTATCCCCGCATCCCCGCGCGGTGTAGCACGGTCATTTATCACCGGGCGCAGCGCGCGCATTCCAATTCCAACTATTGTGCACCCGGGGAGTGCACTCTTTATGCACCTCGCTCCGAGCGACCAACCTGCTTTTAAATTTGCAGCAAAATGTAAATGTTAAAATGCTGTCCACGACGTAAAAATAAGGCAACACGTGTTTCAAACGAACATCTATTATTTAGGTTAATTTGAAGATTTTGAAATATCTACCTAATAGTTTTATCGGCTCAACATAATTTCAGTTTAGGCTAAATTAGATTGGCGTGAGTAAGATCGGTATCTTAGGCGATTTGGATAATGATATTTAAGGTCCAGCCTAGGACATCATTTAAGAAAATCAAAATTTTATACATATGTAGTTTAATTTTTTTATATATTATTTGGTTATTTCTACTGCTTAGGCTCAGCACAGGCCTACTCATACCCGAGGGCGATTGGTTATAGACCTATATTGTACTTCTATAAAATAATTACAAGACAAAATCCCAATTAGTTATTCACATAATTCTGTGACTTGTGGTTGAATTATGACACCTTCAAAAGCACAAACGTTCTCACCAAGAAGTCATTCTTGTCGGTTCCTCACCTTAGGGAGGTACCCCGTATTGATTAGCCGTTAATAAGGGTGTCGGATACCGCATGTCCCGCGGAAGGAAGCGAGCTGTAAACCCTACTGATAACAGAAAACAGACTCTGTTGCCATCCTTGAATATCGGTAGATAAAGATAACCGCTAAATATTGTTGTATAAGAAGGTTTTTGTTAATCACAATTTTAAGCTGAAGGCTCTGAAGTTATGTAATATGGTATGCATTTATTTTGTCTGGGAGAATTGCACAGGGGTTACTAGAACCATTTTATAAAATAACTGCTACAATCAAAATATTACATGTATCAAAAGTAGCCTATATAGTAGATGAAACGGACGGAATATCTAATTCATAAACGTTATTTACATTCTGTCCTTAAACAGTCATAAAAAGCAACTCAATCCAGCAAACCGCTCCTACAAAAACGCTTTTAAACAACTAACTGAATTAATAAAAGAAAACCCAAGAAAGGGTAAAGGAAATTATAATCCTTTCTTTTAAAATGCAATGAGGTGGTTGTAAAAACGTTTGCGGGGAAATTTAAAATGCGCCTTCCGTGGCAATTAGTGATCCAAGTGAAATTAAAACAATGAGGAGGCTGGGCAGCACGCAACTCATTGAAGGGGAGCGACCACACTCCTTTTCTTTGGAAGAATCGTACCATGGACTCTTTTATTGTTGCTTTCTAAATTTATAACAGCTGGTTCTTGCAAACATTGTTTTGGGGATATCTTCCTTGAGATTTGACAGTCTTTGTCTTTGCGAGGGTATGACTGTGTTCATAAATAAATAGACGATTTAATAATTTATTATTAGGAGATCAGAATTGGCAGTGATCACATTTCGTCCAATAATCGTATCTATTTTTGATCAGATTTCGTTTTCTACCGATTTTTGCTATATATATAAAGCTTAGGGAATCCACGTACACAGCCCCTATTAAACTGAACAAGCCTTCTGATCCCGACTCCACGGCAGGTCTTCTTGTTTTTGAGTCCCAATTATCAAATCCTAAAAAGCAGTTTACCGTCGATCCGTTAACCACAATTTTAGACCCAATGTAGAAAGAGTTAAGGGTACAAAATTGTATTGACTGTGTTGTATCGTTTAATCCAGTTCAGTTGTGGTTGTGGTAAATGGCGAAATAATGACACACGCGCGTCACGCTTTGCCATGCGGGGACTCAGCATGCTAATATGGAACATGAATATTTATTAAAAAAAATGCAAGTACAAAACAATACGTTTTCGATTTGTGGTTAATCTTTTTGTGAAACCTTCACATAACAATATGATATGAAATTCCACGTGTACCATAGGCCCAATTCACACAAGCTGTGTATCAAAATTGTATTTTGTTATCCTGATTGTTTGCCTAAACTTAGGTACTTTTTTGTTCAAAACATTCTATTCTGGGATGGACCCAGGCACCATTGAATTACCAACTTTGAACGTGTAACCTTTTTTACTTTGATTTACTGAAGGTTGTCAATTTGGCCTTGGCCTTAGAGAATACTGTCCTATTTTTGGATGTAATCTTTACTCAGTTTTATATTTACATAAGTATTATTTAGAAAAGCAAGCAGCAAATATTTTCTACTAACATTAATTTAAACAAAAATGAAGAATAAAAAAGTACCTTTTTCGTTAGATTCTTATAAAACGTTGCACATAAAATATTACATTAGGGATAGGAAGGTTGTTCTTACTATACCTACTAAATCGAAATTGGAGGGTGACCTAGGATTTAAATTCAAATGGCATTATCTAAAAACTGTCACCACGCCGCGAGCTTGACAGATCGCCGATTGTGTCACCCTCCGATGGCGGGGTATCAATAGATAATTTAAATTCACAGGATAGTTACCTCGAACTCCTAATGAAAGATTGTATGATATACGCATTTATATTTTAATAGTGCAGTTACTAAGTAATGTTTGACAAGTAGGTAAGTAAGTAGGATAAATACTATAATATAAGGCTCTTAAAGACTTCCTCTCGATTTTTATTTAATTGCCGAAGGAGGGTTATAGATTATTTCACTTTTTGTCTTAGGTCAATAAAGGATTTATATGAAATTTACTGACTTTTATTTTATTAATTTAAAGCAATATACATATTGGGAATAAATTATTCTTCTTAACTATTTTTTACGCATTTAAAATTAAATTAGTAATCAAGATCACAAAAATAATCTAAGCATGAAATTTTAAATGCACATAATTTGAAAGGCAAGCCACGATAGCAAACAGAAGGAAAATATTACAGGGAACTTTACCTACATTTTTAAAGGAAGTTTTCTTTATCCTTCGAATAAATCGAAGGTGGGGGGAAGTTCCCGGCGGAAGTAGAAATCTGTTGTTTTATTCATGAAAAAATAAAGAAGGGAAAAATGTGAAATGCCAAACACTTTCTTTGCGCTTTGTTAAAGTTATTACAACTTAAACTTGTCTGCGACATCTAAAAAAGTTACCCGTAAATATAGTTCCTTAGAACAAAGGCTTAAGGCAATTGGCAACAGAAGCACACGGGACAAACGTGTCTTAAGTTGAAAGTCATTCCTTCCATTTGTCTTTGTATTGGTATGTAATTACATATATTAGGTAAAGTAGCTGACTTTGCGACCTGAAAATAACGTTAAGATCCCATAGTAAAAGTCGTAAATATATCTGGATAAAACATCCTGTATCTTCCCATGTTTGTGAAGACGTTGTCGCCAGAGTGGCTGACAAAGCCTCACGCACCGTATCTATTAAGCGATGCAAATTTGTTGTAATCCTGCCGAGCGGTGCCGAGTGAAATATTTAATTTTCATAAAGTTTACATTATACGGGGGCTGAGGAGCGACTCGAATTCTACCGTGTTAAGCTAAAACAACTCGACCCAATAAGAGCTCAAGATACTGCCGATTCTATAACGATGTATGCAAATTTGTATCTTATCCCACTGACGTAAGCTTCAAAATGTATAGGTACATGTTAATAGACGAGATAATACACGAGTCTTTTTAAAAGTAAAGGATTGTTGTTTGCGCACGACGGATTATAGGAAGTTTTCGAACTTGTTTTATTTACTTGATTTTAGTAAAACGGTTTAGAATCGGGGACAGCAGCTCCTTTTTAGTCTGTGTCTTTTCAGTCATTGTGCGGTGCTAAGTGTATATGAACCGTGTGTATTATATGTATAAAATATAGGTAGCCATAAAGATGAATGTTTAGGACAAATATCAAGTACTCTTGGACTCTCGCAGTTTTGAGTAATAAAATAAAAATATTAAACTGACGACCGAAAACATTATCTACCATCCAACATCCAAACGTACATACGTATAGCTCTATTAAAATGGCCGCCGATTGTTATTGGAAACAAAACAAAAAATAAATTCGATCGCCTATTGTTTCCGATCAGCATCAGCAACCCGACAGCAAATTTGCATATCACCAATATTATATCGTCACGCGAAAAACGTATCCCTTACGCCTGTGTACACATGAATGACGCGTGATGCTGCCGGCCTGCCCTGACGTCATCCATCATTCCCGTGGCGCCTGCACCTAGACGAGTGACAGCCAAGCGGCGGCCTCGGGTGGATAAAACTACGCAAGCAAATGTAACTCTTACGCTAACCACGCATAAAGTTTGATTTTCAGTGTAACTAATGTATGCAAGGTGGCACCCCACCTCCCCGCGAGCGAGGGAGGATCCCTGTCAAACGCTGGCAAGAGTTTGACAGACGCGGGCGCGGAGTATTTGACATGAAGGGGCTTGTTTGATACGGGGGCTGACAGGGGAGGGGGGAATTCTGCCCGGTCATGAATAGGCAATGGGCTCGCTTTATTTATAAAGACTGTTGGCCTAACACGGGCTCAGTGAACTTGTGCTACGAAAATAAACACGTCATCCATTGAAATTAGAATTTTTGCGGTCGAATTAACTTGATATCAGTCTAAAGTTACCGGAAGTGTATTGTGATTTACGCTGCGACTAAAAATAAAGTTCTAACCACGCAACCACAAGAAAAACACTTTTTTATGGCCATTCATAACCTTTAACAGGAAACAAGTGGGTGTTGTAAATGACGTTATCAACGAGCATTTAATTCAAGCAGCCGCGAACTTCTAACATCTTGTTAGGGGGATAAAATCCATAAAAGTCACGGTAGTGGCTGGATGCGGGGCAAGAGGCAACGTTCGGTACAAAATTTGATTATTCCGCGAGGTTGGCCTATCGCCAGCGTTCGACTATTTATCAAGAGCTCTCCGCGCCCGACGGTTTACAAGGATACTAATCATCGACGACGGATCGCCATAGAGTGGGTGCAACTGTGACAGTGGATACGTTACTAAGACATAATAGCTGTACAAAACATAAACCATTGAGAATTCTTTAACTAATGCCAATCTTATAAGGTTTTAACCAGCTGAACATCCACTGACAGCACGACGCGCTTAGTGGTAATCAATTTCAATTAACGTGCTATAACGCGTATTTTATTTTAAATTTGTATGTACAACGTGAATAAATCTTATAATGCTTATAATTGTTCAAGATATTGTGTTTTTATACAGATTTATATTAACTTGTACGGAATTGTTAAATCTATTTCATGATTTACTCGCAAGATTGTATTTTGTTTTTACTAACAGTGGACTTAAAATTGTAGCGGGCACGTTGTAATTAAGTTGTCAGGCACACTGTTGCATGTTGTCTGCACTCTTTTTTTAAGTCAATTAGATCTTACCTACATTGATAACCATTGTTTAAAATATACAAAAGACATGTTTTTCTACCTAGATGACAATAACATTATTTAAGTGTAGGTACTCTTAAGACCGCGTGTGACGTGAGTAAGTACGTATTTTATGTACACTAAGCAATACTATTCATTAGCTTAGAACTTAGAACCTTTGCATAGGTACCAACTTCTATGCACGAGGGGGGGGGGGAATACCTTTTGTCTGCAGCTGACTGTACATAATATCGATTCACAAGAGCTGCCGGATATGATTTAATTTTAAAATATTAATGTCTTTAAATCTGTGATAAAATTTGATATAAAATCTCCACTCCACCTATAAATAGGTAGGTAATGTTAGTATAAAATCTCGGATCACGACGTTCTATAATAATGTTGATTTTGTATAATGATAAGATTCCATTTTTTGTAAAACACTGTAAAAAGATCTAATAAAATATAATATTTGTAAAAACACTGTAAAAAGATCTAATAAAATAAAATATTTTGTAATACATATGTCATATTATTATTGTTTATTATTCATAATCGAAAACTTCAATGAAAAACGATGAAGAACATTGGAAACTATGCATTACGTAAGTATTGCACTATAATGTATAGAAAATGAAGAAATAAAGACAAGTAAAAATAAGCTGATAAGAAAAAACTATTAAATAAACGAATAGGGTAAGATCATCTCCTATTATTACATTCTACGAATATACTGAACTGAATTTTATAGCATTGTTATAGGAGTAGCATGGTTCTCTGCGAGATATAAATCACATTCTGCATTAAAATCTGAGCAACTGAAAGATTACCGATATGAGTGTAGGTATTTAGAACTCAATATTATACCTAATAGAAATAACTTTTAAAAATCACCTTCTTGGATTTTTAAGGTTAATTGGGAATGGAACGAATAGGGGCCCGATTCGGATTTTGTAATAGACATCTATTAGATGTCATTTAGACATCGCCAAGATACGATAACGATATGTTTAAGATCTAACTTGTCAAATTTGACATTTCCGCGATTCTGGATATACTCTTGAACGATTTCCACAAGATATTACTTAGAGATCTAATTCACATCTAATAGATATCTAACACGATCTATAGTAAAAGTGACATTGGTTGCCCGAATTGCGCTGCAAAAGAGAACTAGTTGAAATCTAAACTATAACGTATATAGAATGGATCTAGTACCGTCTCTTGTGAATATCTTGAAGTTCGAATACGGCAGTAGATCATACATGTAAAATAATATGAAACCAATGCATGAAAGAAGTACCTAAATTTATTTAATAAAACAATATTTACAATTGCAAGGAGCTGTAAATATAGTACCTAACTCATATTTTACAAGCTCATTACAAAATGAATGCATTTGACTCGAGAAAGGCTTAATGAAATTTTTTTTCTATTAAATTAATTAAACTCATATCATTAATTAAGTAATATCCGTTTAGAGTTCATAAATATGTACGTATATAGGTAATTAATGGAATGACAGTGATTTCCCATTTCGCATTCCGAGCAAAGGGCTGTGGTTCTAATCGCTTCTAAAGCCTAGCTGCAAGCTCAGCCAGCTTATCTGTGAACTCAGGAGGCGTATTCTGATTGTAATAACAGGGTAAGAATTTGATCTCGATTTTTATGGACTTGATAAGGAAAAATTCGCACGCTTCTGGAAAGCTTCGGTAGCTCAGTTAGTTAAGTGGTTACCTAATCAGTATTTTTTTTAAATTTGTGGTATCGCTTGCAGACTTATCTGCTTGATAAAAATTGTTTAGTTTGGGATAGCACAGTGTGAATTCTGAATGTAACTTTAGACTCCGGTGCCGTTAAGATATAACATGTTTATTGTTTCCGGTAAATGTCGCTATGCGCCTCCCTAAAGCATTTACATACAAACAAAAGGAAGTAATGTTTTTATCAATTTAAAAATATGTCAGTGGTACGTATCGCTTGAAAACGTACTGCTTGATAATTTTGTTTGCCTCAATTTAATTATTTCTTGATATTATATTTACAACAAGAAATAATAATAACGGCCGCATTATAAGACAAACTGAGAATAAACACCAATTTAGAATTTTACTAGTTTCGTATACGACTTACAAAAAATAATAAGTATACAGCCAATAGTCTTAGCCTTACACACAGGTTTTACTGGTTTTACAGAGTTATCAACTCGCATGCGCCCTGTGAGCTACGGTAATAACGCGCTCGCGCATAGACGAATGTCTAATTTAATTATTCTTATTAAGTAATGACAAGCGCGTAATCATAATTAATTACACTTATTAAGAAGCACGAGCTTGCCGGTATTAATATTATGAATTCAACGGAATGCAACATTTGTATTAAGTAAATCATTTGCAGGTTACCTAGCTATCTAAATATAATAAAGTATGAGTCAGTGCCGCAGCACAATTCCGTACACGAGCGTATTTTCCTTATTTATTTAAACCTACTTGTGACTACTGAAGCTAACAGCAATAACTGCATTGTCGATGAAGATAATATACATTATGTTATGTTATATAAAAAGAATGTACTAACTCAAAATAGTTTTTTTTAGATTTTTCCCACTTAAGCATACCTAGACTCATCTCGACGGCGATTTAGGGCAATTTTTTTACCTGTAGCATATTAAGTTAGTGTAGTGTATAGTTTTTAGTTTTACAAATACAAATACTCTTTATTGCACACCTCAATAAAAGAAGACAATACGTATAAAACAGAAATACAAACAGAGGTAAACAACAGGCGGTCTTATCACTAAAAAGCGATCTCTTCCAGACAACCTTTGGCTAGCGGAAATTAATAAATTTACATATGTCAGTAGGTGTTTTGTGTGTTAATAAACGAATTCTTACATATTTAATATGAAATTTATTAATTTTATCACGATTTTATGGAATGGAAATATTAGACCGACTTTACACGAAAGCTGAATGACTTAATACAATCTCCCAAAGCGGGCATTTGACCTACACCGTAACACTCAAAGCTGGCTTAACCCACCCAACGTTCAGAGATCACATTACAAAACCAAATAATGGATTATTACAAAAGCTAACATTAAAATGAACCCCTTGAGCACGAGCGCGTCAGGGGTGTTAATACAATGGCTTTCGCGAGTCGATCCGTCTGGCGAACCATATTTATGAATGAACTTTCTGGTTAACTCATGGACAAATTTAGAGCAACGCAAAAAAAAGGTTTAATTACTGGATTACAGCACCTAAAGTAATTTAAAAATGAGTAATTAAACTTTTTTTTTGCGTTCCTGTAACTTTGTTCATGAGTGTATGTTTCAAATGAAGCTGAAACAGCTTTTAATATAGGTATGGGTATTGGACATTTTTAACTCGGTCACTTAATTCACTTAGCGCCACTTGCACCATCCCATTAACCCGGGGTTAACCGGATAAACCGTTAACCCAGTGTCAAATTGTACTGGTAATTATGGTAACTCCAGGTTTAACCGGTTAACCCCGGGTTAGTGAATGGTGCAAGTGGCCCTTAGATAATTATTGGCACCATGTCACCACGCGTACATAATCTTGTTACGAGGCCTTAAGTTGAATCAACTGGCATTCGCAAAGAATAACTTAGAGACTGGCAATGGTAAGATTACCAGAAAAATGACGAATCAAATCAAATCCATATACTTTTTCGTATTGGGGAAAAAAATACACACGCGCTTTTATTGTGCTAGAGCTAGATGATCTTAAATGGTTTGGTCACGGAAATATCATTCGCGCATTTTGAAGGCTTCAAGAAAGAGTCAAAAACAAAATCTCGAAATTGATTCGTATCATACAATTTAGCTTTTAAAAAACTAGCTTATATTTATTGCTCTCATTATAGGGTAAAGGCACCAGTAGTCAGCCTTATAACGACTTTTTTAAGTTTGAACGTTCGGCATTTCTACAGGATTAGTCGGATAATTAAACAAATGACATGGTTTGATCAATTGTTTATCATAGTTTTAAAACAAAATATTTAAAAAAACAACAATCCTCTTTATAATATCTCTAATTAAGTTTAAACAAAAAGTGGCACTTTTCTCCAGTAGTCAGCCTCCAAAATCCAGTAAGCAGCCTCTGACACTCAGTACTCAGCCTATATAAACTATTCATAATAATTAGATCAAAGTCACTAATATTTATATCAAAATCAACGATATTATAATATATATTTTTTTTATAATTTTTGTTACTTATCGTTATTGTAGTTATTAGTTGTAGTTTTTAATCTTAGTTTATAATTTTTTTGCATATATGTATTACTTACCTACTTGTTTACTTATTTAATAAAAAAAAATCTTATTTGTTGGCCATAGGTACTTAATTAACTAACACTATTCTTGCAAACTAAGAATCGCAATATTTATTTTCTAATAATTAATCCGTCAAAAATTAACGAGGTAAATCAGGTAATATAATTATAATTATGTTCCTAGCTTCCTAGTAGGTATTCGGTAAAAAATAATTAATCGAGTCTATGCAGATCTAATTATCATTAATAACCAAGTCATATACCGACCAGGAAAAAGCAAAATGATAATTATGTATGTATAGTTAACGTCAAAAATATGTATACACTTTTGAACCTTATTTCAATGAGATAGGGTTTAAAAATGTGGACATATTTTTGGCGGTGACGTACCAAGCAAGGTCAATGGCTGAGTACTGGATCCGCGAAACCCAGTGCTCAGCCGCATTAAAACGTTATTTCAAATGCGGCTCAGTAGTCAGCCGTAGCCGTAGGTTTTACTTTAAATTGACTAGGGCATGCCTAACTAAATTTGAAAATGTAAATTTAACGGTCCTAACGGTCGCATTGGCTCGAAAATAATAAAATAAACGAATAACCCAAAGGTCAGCCGTGGGGGGCTGGGCACTGGATTCTTTGGAAAAAAGTGTTATCCAGTGGCCAGCCCCCTCAAGTTATAAGTGAAATATTGATATTTTCATTCAAATATAATGCAATTTAATAGATAAACTAATAAATAAACCAATCATTAAAAAAAACAATAACTTTTAACATTAAAACATAGTTTTTCTTGCCTGTTAAGAGAACACCACGTGCAGTAAAAAATATGGCGGACATGACACTATTGCACTCGTCGACAAACAGCACCTGTATGAACGAGTATATTTCTTCCCCCCGTTCCCTCACCGCACCTGTCGTGTGACGTATTAACCAATAAGGAATCAAAGCTCCTATTTGAGTACTCGCGATTAGTTTAAACGAATATACCAGATATTTATGACCAATAAACGACTCAAAAGGCTGACCACTGTGCACTGGTACCTGGCTGGCCACTGGTGCCGTTACCCTAGTCACAATAGGTACTATCCTATTGTGACTGGTATGACAGCAAGTAATGAAGTTAGTTTCAATATCTATAAGTATTATAATTGGAGTTATGGCAATTAAATAATACTTGAGATGACATTATTATTGACAGTGTAACGATTGTAATGATAATTACAAATAACGGAAGATAATGAAGTTATTAAAATACACTGGTACATGCCAGCGTTCGACTCACCTAAGCCCGATAGGCCGTAGAATTACGTCGCCAGGGTTGCTTCCGCGGCGTTGTATGATTTATGTGCCGCGAGATTTCGCCGCGGGCCCGCGTTTCCTTTGTCGCGTCGGCTTTGTGGCAACCCTTGGTAATAGACAACCGATGATTCGATTTTGTAATGAATTCGGCTCGTAGAAATATTTTAGATTTTTAGTTTTTGTAATATAAATACATACATACTCACTCATGACTAATTAGTGTACATTTCAATCATTTGATTAAAAAGTTCTATTTTTCATACACTTTTTTGTGATATGATTATTAATTTATGTTTTTTTTTGTTTACGCATACATTAAAAACTAATCAACAAAAAAAAATATCCAAATACAGGTAGTTTGGCTCATATTATTTTTATGGCAGTTTAGTCTAGATTTGTAAGTTGAGCTATAAAAATACAAAAGAGGAAATCTTACTAATATTAAAATTAGTCGGGTTTTTAAGGTATGTAACAGAGTTTAATGAAACTCACGAACTAAACAATAACCATACACAACTTAAATTCAAATAAATCGTAGCTGAAACCGTTAATAGTTGTGCCAGGGGAGGGTTTAATAAAACAAAGGACAACATGTCGCGGCTGATCGCTCGTCGTGTCGTGTAATGATGCTCATTTGTCAAAGGATCCTCTTTATTGCTGAACTAGGCGTTACACGCGAATTTGATCGAGTGAAACAAAAGCGTGACGACTGGGAAATATATATATAATTGTTAAAGATTAACATTAATTGGTAATTACTTTGGCCGGGTCATTTTCTAAATAAGAAATGAAGTGGAATCGCAAAACTCCTTCATTGCAATGAAATTGTTTTATAAAACTATTATTATTATTGGGGTGGTATCGGGCCTTTGAGTGTCACGTCGACCAAGTATTGATCTATTGTGACGGCCCTTTAAAGTTCATTACTAATGCCCGTTGCATCCAGAAAATTACAGATGCTTTGGGCCGTAACGTTCTGTACCTCATAGGGTTGCAATACATGCCGCCCTAAGTAGGTACTTCTTTTTGACATTAGTGGTCCACAGGAACAGAGAATGTGCATTGCAGTCTCCTCTGACTCCTGGCAGAACCTGCATGTCGCATCTTGTTTCTTGCCAATTTGAAACATGTGCTTGTTCAACTTACAGTGTCCAGTCAGTATTCTAGTCACCGCGCAAGTTTTGTGCCTTTTGAGCCCCAGAAGCTCCTTAGCGATTTTGCTGTTGAACCCTTTGATTAGAGCTTTCGAGTGTACTTGTCCTTTAGCGAACTTCCACCAATCGATTGCTCTCTTTTTTTCTAAGTCGCTGAGCAGAGAATATGCATCCCGTTTTGTGATTCCACAGAACGGTTCTGGGCCGACCAGGGGTGTGTCTGCGCCCTTTCTTGCAAGTTCGTCTGCTTCTTCGTTTCCGTTAATGTCGGAGTGCCCTGGTACCCATCTAAGTGTGACTTTGTTGGAGTTAGCCAGTGCATTTAGGTTTGTTTTACAGTTCTGGACTAGTTTTGAGTTTGACTCAAGGGATTCTAGTGCCAGCAGAGCAGCCTGGCTGTCTGAGTTGATGTAGATATGTTGGTGTCTTAGGTTTCTGTCCAGGTTAATCTCCGCACATTTGTTGATGGCGAAGACTTCTGCCTGGAAGATTGAGGCCTTTGTGCCCATGCTGACGCTAGCTCTGAGCTTAGGTCTCTCACCATAGATCCCACATCCTACATCATTTCCTTTCTTTGAACCATCCGTGTACCAGATGTGGCTTCCCTCTTCAACGTACATTTGGTTGTTAGTCCATTTGTCTCTAGGAGGTATTTCTACTGTGTACAGTTTGGTGAAATGACATTCGGTGTGCGTGTCATCAGTGGGCATGTTAAGGGTTTTATTTGCAAAAACCCAGGCCTTTAGTTTGGCTAATGCTTGGGAGCGCCATTTTGGCCTATTTAGCGTGCATATTCTGTAGACGCACTGCTTGGCCTCCTTTTGCACCTGCAGATGGAGTGGTATAATGTCCAGCAGTGCATCTAGGGCCGCCCCCGGAGTCGAGGAGAAGGCGCCTGTCGCTGTTAAACAAGCCGTGCGTTGCAGGCTGTTTAGAGTTTCTATTGCCGTCTTTTGGTTGGTTTTGTTACACCAGACTGCGGAGGCGTAGGTGATAATTGGCCTCACTACCGCTGTGTATAACCACATAGCAATATTGGGTCTTATGCCCCATCTTGCTCCTGCCATTCGACAGCAAGACCACATGGCCATTTTCGCTTTTTGTATAATATTTCTCAGGTGAGGGTTCCAAGTTAACTTTTGGTCGAAAATAACCCCTAGATACTTGACCTCTTCTGAGAATGGTATTATTTGTCCATTAAGTCTTGGTTCTTTAAGCTTTTCGAGCTTTCGTTTCCTTGTGAATGGTACTAGTACAGTCTTGCTCGGATTAATGGACAATTCATTTTCTCTACACCATTTGAATATTGTGTTTAGAGCTCCTTGCATTAAGTTGGATATTGTGTGGAGGCAAGGGCCTTTGACGATGACTACAAGGTCGTCGGCATATCCTTGTGTGTCAAAGTCTTGGCCTGACATAATTGCAAGAAGTTGGTCCACTACTAGGGTCCATAATAGTGGGGATAAAACTCCTCCTTGTGGGCACCCTTTTGTGGTATAAAATTCATGTTCTGTAGTATGGAGGGTCAGAGTGGCTACTCTGTTAGAGAGCATGCTATGTACCCATCTGGTGGTGGTTTCGTCTACTCCCTTTGACTTCATACCGTTGAGTATGGTCTCTGTGGGCGTATTGTCGAAAGCACCTTCAACATCAAGGAACGCACATAGAGCGGTTTGCTTTTCCTCTAGGGTTTTCTGCACCTTGTCAACCAGGTCAAGTAGGGCAGTCTCCGTAGATTTACCCTTTTGGTAAGCATGTTGGTTTACACTAAGTGGTCTTTCCACCAGGTATTTCGCTCTAATGTGCTGGTCAATGATTCTTTCCATCGTTTTAAGTAAAAACGATGTTAGACTAATAGGTCTGAAGGATTTAGGTTGTGAATAGTCCTTTTTCCCTGCTTTTGGTATGAAGCGTACCTTGACCCTAGTCCATTGATCTGGTATGATTCCCCACGCGAAACTTGCTCGGAATATTCTGACCAGATGCGGGAGGAGGAGGTCTTGTCCTTGCTGTAAAAGCGCTGGAAACACTCCGTCTTCTCCCGCTGATTTAAATGGTTTAAATTTTTCCAATGCCCATTTAATTTTGTTTGGTCTGAAGATATTAGTTGCCAAATTCCAGTCGATATTGCGTGCCCTGTGGATTTGATTATTCCTTTGGGCGCATAACTGTGTGTTACTGGTTGTGTACGAACCGGGGAAGTGGGTGCCTCTGAGCAAGTCTAGAGTTTCCTCTTCTGTGTTCGTAAAAGTGCCATCTGGTCTTTTAAGAAGACCGAGATAGTTCGTCGGTGTCTTTGAGAGTATTTTGTGAATTCGTGCTCCTTTGTGAGTTTGGGCAATCTCTTCACAAAACTTTATAAAACTATCATTAGAGAGATTATCATTGTGTAACACTTGTTTTAAATTGAGATAAATTCACGTGACTACTACTACTAATGCTGAAACGAACTTGAAATATCGGGCTGTTTCGAATAAAAAATGATACAAATATTACGCGATGAGTAACTAATCTGCAAGCCTAATACGCCCCACGGACGTATTTTGAATGATTGACGTAAAATTGAATCGGAATAAATAAATACACGTCTTGAAGTTTAATTTGTCATATTTTTTTCGGTATTCAGTAGCCAGCGCGGGACTAAAAGAGGAGGCTAACAGCAAAACAAATTTAATAAGACGCCTAACCCTCTCACGCTTTTAATCTCACCGTTATTCACCTTGTTATTTTCTCGTAAAAAATCGCTTCCCATATTTCACTGGAGAGAAATTGTAATATCGCGGCGCTCCTCGTCTTAATAAACATTTTTTTCGACGTCGCATGAAAATGACATTCAGGCGTCACGTGTGACATTGATGAAAAAATATAAAAGATATGACGGGATCGAGCCGACCCTAGTATATGAACACCCGGAGACAACGCGAGGGAACAAGGAAACACGATCGGTGAAGATATCACTTGTCTATGTTTAAACACATATCCGTACACTTATAATTTAACTTATCTAACTATAGAATGGAACCTACATGAAATGCTAATATGTATACAATTTATTAGTATTAAATTTGATCTGCATAATAATTCAATACTACCTATTATGAATTATATTTACATCAATAAATTGCTCTGAAAATTAGCTTAAGATTATCAGTGATCGGGGATTTCTATGCCACACCGCGGGATATCAAGTCGAAATGGTAATATGGATACGCCACTTGGCCCGCGATAGGAACAAAACTGTTCGAAAAGTAAACGCTATTTCGGTGTTGGTAATTCGTTTATAAAATAAAGGACTGTAAAAAAACAGTGTTGGTTATGATTTAAAGAAAAAATATTATTCAAAAAATTATTAAGTTTTCAATTTTTCAATTTCAATTTTTCAATTATTAATATTAATAATATATGCAATGCATGATTAATTGATTAACAGTAACATGCCAAAATTGGATTGGAGAGCTTTTCAGTCGAGTACCGTGTTTAGGCAACGAAGCTTGCTGAGTTGCCTAAGTAAAGGTACGAGATTGAAAAGCTTGATTATATCTACCGGACGAAGCCTGCGTTGTGGATTTCTTACATATATAACTAGAGTTTTTTCTTGAATAAACTAGTGTTTTTATCACTATTGTATACAATACTTTTTCTACGAGTCAACAAAAAAAAAGTAAAACTAGTAGAAGAATCATATATGTAGGTAAAAAAACCAAAAGTATACATACAGCTAAGATGCGCGAGTAGCCGCGTTACCTTGATACTCGTACGCGACCCGGCCCCCGCGCCCCGCGCCCCCGGCCGGTTGGCCCTGGTACTTGCTCCGCGCTTTCGATTGGTCAATTTCATTATAGTTGACTAAACTGTATCGAAATTAATATTATAGTTGACTAAACGGTATCGAAATGAATATTATAGTTGATTAAACTGTATCGAAATAAATATTATAGTTGAGTTGGGGTCCCATAGTGAAAAAAGTATGCGATTTCACTTTGGTATACGAAGTCTTAATTCAAGCATTGCAATCGACGAGTAGAAAAAGTATATTTGAACTTTGAACTTTATACAATAAAAAGAAATTCCGGAGCCGAGCTTGGTAGGGGTAGGGGTAGGTATGTAAATGTAATTAGATAAAATCGGGTAAATTGTAAAATAAATCAATATCTACCTACCTAAAATTATAATGTACCTACAATGCCCTTTATGCATACGATATTCTACTACATATTTACATATCGTGCCCAATTTGTCAACAATCAGAGGACCTCCAATGCTCGCGCGGGTAGTGCCCTGGTGCGAAGGTTGGCCATCACCATCCAACCAGGCAACCACCAAAAACGTGGTAACGTGGCAAATTTAATGTGATGCACACCTTTACACCCGGTATAGATCGTGTCATTCAAATCTAACCACCAGTATGACATTACGAACCAGACCAGAGCACGCGTTTTCGTGAATGAAACTAGCTATACAACTCGCGGGCATATATTTATTAATTTAGATGTAATTATTTAAGTTAATTTGTATTTAGATATACTAAATGCAAATTAACTTAAATAATTACATTTTAAATTTTCAAAACGCCCTCCAAAGTAAATATATATGTTTACCCAGTTATCATTTACTTCTTTCCCCTAACTTTTAACATACTCGAGTCGCAGTGTCGCTTAGAGTCGCTCGAAACCATGCAACCTGCATGCACCTCCAGGGATCCGCTATGAAACATATGGTAGGTATCAATCATATGTAATTTAATATTAATTTTTGAGATGTAATTATTTTTTTATGGTATCATATTTACGCGCGAGTTGTGTTTTATATTTCATGTTTCCAAAACGCCTTCGGAAATACCTACATGTTTACCCAGTTATCAAAAGCGTCTCGTAACATTTCTTTCCCTATCTGTTACCATATCAACCTGGTCGCAGTGTGGCAGTGTCGCTGAGCTCGGAAGCGCCGAGCGTGGCAGATGTGCCGCCGGTTGTGATTGTCTTGCCGCGATGATTGATGATCTCCGACGATGCCGCTAGGGTTGCCACTAACGTTTTTATAAATCCATGAGAATTAGGTATAAAAATGATTTTTTTTCCACAGATTTTGTTAGTTTATCTTTTTTTATATAATTAATGGGCTTACTCATGGCCACAGACTAGCCGAGGCGAAGACGTGGCCTACGATAGAGCGAGCCTGCCCAGAAGGTGCCTGTTCACCCTTGATTTGAAGGTTGCCGGGTTATATGTGCTCGGAAATATAGACGCCGGCAAGGAATTCCATCTAAATACCTACCTTAGCTAAATATCTACCTAATAACTAGTGTAAGTATTTACTTATTAACCTTAAACTAAAAACAGGTCACCCGGTGAAAACTGATAAAAAAAATAGTTTTAAGTTTATATTTTAGGTTTTATGGGTGTATTATGAATCAGTGTCGTGTCGTGGCTTACCAACTTACCTATGACACGATTTTCGCCGAGCGGCATCCTATTTGGTGTTGGTGCCTATTTTAATTGAAAACATTATTGTAAGTATTTAAAGTTTTGTTTTGCGCCATATAAATATTGTTATATTTTATAATAATTTGTATGTATGTATGTATGTATGTATGTATGTATAAACTCTTTATTGTACAAAACACAAATTTATGGCACAGGATAGGCAGTACAAAGGCGAACTTATCCCTTTAAGGGATTTCTTCCAGTTAACCTTTAATTAATTTAATTGTATGCTTTATTTTTATCTACATCGGCGACAAACATGCGTAGGGACCGTGTGATAGTAAGCGTTTACTATAATTTATAGACGTTATCATAATAAATGCAAACACTTGAATTTAGCCAAAATTGCAAGTTTGTAAAACAACATTTAATAATAATATGATATGACTCTTTTGTTCATATCAAGTACATACATGTGTAAGTACATTTGTAAATGAGGTAATCATTAAAATAAAGTGCAAATAAAGGGCACTTAAGAAAACAAAAGGCATGTTTATATATTTAACCATCTAAACTGCAAAATATTTGTAAGAAAAGTAAAAGCAAAACTACATTTTAGTAAACAAAGTCGTTAGTAGGTTTTTTCCAATGCAAAAGTATGTAGGTAGGTATAGAATTGGATTTAAGCTGCATTAGGTAATACAAAAAATATAAAGGGATCTTTACAAACAGGGATTATCCCTTCCTTAGTAGTTTGATTGACATTTCATCACAATGCGTTCATGTTCGGACCCCGCCTCCTATTGTCATTTTTGATATCTGCTATCTCACTCGCACTTGAATAGGTGTGAAAGAAATGTATGTTAGGAGTGATGCATAATATCGGCGATAAGCTAAAGTTGATAACAAAATTATTATTAATTAATATTAATTCGATAATTATTGTTAAGTATAAAGGCGAAAAGTAAAAGTTGAATATTAATTAGTTCAAATTATTATTAAAATATGCACATAGAAAAGATCCTGTGTATTAGAACAAATTAAATTATTTAAGAAAAGATCCTTATAGTAAAAATATACTTACAGTTGTTTGAACTAATAGGTATGTACATTACTATAAATAACCAGGTCTATAGGAAAATCTACTTTTATAGGTAGGTGCCTATTTCATTTCACAAAAGGTAGCTATTGGATACCTGTTATCAACTCACGACAATGGATTCAAGTATAACATTATTTTGTTAAGATCCTTTAATTCACGTGTCATTTACTCACTCACAGTAGTAATAATTAAAAGTTAATAAAAATGTTTGCAAAAAAATATAGCTCGACGCGTGTGCCAACCCTAGCTCACTATTCAACTCACGTTTATTCAATATAAGCAAACTCAGGCATATGCCACAGTAAAAGTAAGTACGTACTTTGGCGAAATATTTCTCATTCGTCAATCGTAACCGCTGGAATGATTTCTAGAATATTTCATAATGTAAAAAGGAAAATAGCGGTGTCACGTATTTATGTATTATATTGTTATTAAGATATACAGGATGTCCCAAGAAGTAGTGATATACTGAAGCTGGGAGGTAGAGGACCTAGAGGGCTATCTGAATCACCCCCATGTATGAAAAATTAAAAAAAATCATAACTCCGAAAATACGAAAAATCGCGGAACATACATGGGGGTGATTCAGATAGCCCTCTAGGTCCTCTACCTCCCGGCTTCAGTATATCACTACTTCTTGGGACACCCTGTATAATATTAGTAAGTTATTATACGCTATTCAAACTCCAATCACCGTTAACATTTCTGGTTCCTGATTTTGTTTAGTATAAGCACAATATTTTGTGAAAGTGCTAACTATAGGTACTACAGTAGAGTCCGATTAGTACGACTTCGCATATAACGACCAACCGCTTATAGCGACCCAAGTATAGGCACTTGTTTGGTTTTAGTACAAGCTACTATGAAAGTACAACCGTTTATTACGACTCCGCTTATAACGACCGATCGCTTTTAACGACGGAAATTGACTCAAAATCCGTCCGTCAAGTCCGGTTACAACGACGAGCGACGTAGTTTTTACAAATAAATAGTTGGTAAGAAGCTTAATCCGTCCCGCACACCTAACTCCCCTCCCCCTTTTGCCTATACGCAGCAAGATGAAATAGTCATGTGACTTTTCGTAATCTTACAAACTAAATAAAACCCAATTCCCATTTTTCAATTGAGCTTAAACTTCACATACACAATTACCTATGTAGGTACATAAGTTAGGTACAATGCAATACATATTTTGGTATTAGGTACCTTCGAGCTGATCTATGGACACAGGATATGGATATAGGAACTGTGTGATAAAACAACGTCAGCTGGATTAGATCCCCAAGAATTACGACTTTTTATTTTACGGGATTCGAGTAATTTGCGGATGACGAGTGGGTTGACTACGCGTACCTTGAAAAGTGGCTTCTTCTAAACACACAAGTCTCTCCATTTAAGACAAAGCGTTGTAATACTAACGTAAATAAATATTTTAAAGGAAATGTTTTTTTTTCTTTAATTGTCGCATAAGTATTAATAAATACAAAATGACGTAATTATTTTGGTTAAAAAAATATATTAAAATTGGCAGTTCGTTTTGTACGACATCCGGTTAGTACGACGTAATATCAGCGGTCCCTTGGGCGTCGTTATAACCGGACTCTACTGTACTAAGTACCAACATTTACGGAAAAATGATTAGAAATTGACAAAGTCGGCCCCAAGAGCGTCTTCTCGTGCACGATTGGTGACGTCACGTCATCGGAACCCTGAGAGCATGTCGATGACTAACGTCACATAAATCTGATATAAATAGGTAGGTAGCTAATAACTAATAATATGTAGTTATATTATAGTACCTAAACTTAAGTAAGGTAAGTAAGGTAAGTACTGTATTACATTATATATTATTGTTATTTAGATCTAGCCTACATCTACATCAAGTAATTTGAAACGTAGGTAGGTACAGTGGGCCAAGAAAGTGGTCTACCAGTTTTGACAAAAGTTTCTGCGAGATCTAACGATCGCTAAGGTTGACAATGACGTACAGTTGACGTATGTGTGTCGACCTTGTTGTCTCATGATGTTAAAACGAACCTCAACCATAGACCACTTTCTTGGCCCACTGTACCTTAAAATCCTTAAATCGTTCAGCAAAACTTTCAATATCAATAGTTGTAACGAATTCCAATACAAAAATATTAAATTAATTTTAAATGTTGACACGCTAAATGACCCGCTATCTGAATGCACTGTCTCAACAAAAGATTATTTTGAAATTGTAAGACCAACAAGATAAGGCTGTTTACACCCGAGCGGACACCCTATTGTTTTGTAGCACACCATGTCTTACAATACTATTTATATTTAACACTTACAAAGTTTTTTTGTGCGTAATCTTGTCACTGTTCAAAGTCCAGAGAAAGTGGACAACATCTACGGTTTGAGGACAATCTTACACCGATCAATCTAGCCTTAAACTAAACAAAGCTTATGCTATGGGTTAATAATAATAATACATGTTATACATGTTCTTACGTAAATAGATAAGTACATACTTAGATACAACACACATAATACAACAGTCCCATAATTCAGAAACAAGTATTTTTGTTAAACACGCAATTAAATGCCCTTACTGGGATCGAACCCAGGACCTCCAGCTTCGGCAGAGTCACTACGTAATCTCTAAAACATAGAAAATCATCTTCCTCTAAAAATAAAAACAAGATAGGTACTACAATAGTTACGACTGTCATTATGTACTATTAGATGAGAACATTAGAAAAACACTCAAATAAACTTATGATGGTTAAGTACGGTTATTATATTAAAATTAGAGTAGCAATTAAAGCCCTATAAAAGTTAGAGAAGCAGATAGACTTCAGTAGTTGATGTTTTGACAGCAGTTTTGACAGGCTCTAGGAGCATGAAGATATCATAAAAAACTATAATGGTTTCTACAAAGTGTATTTATAATACATACATATTTATGATATATTTAATTCTGACCTACAGAAATACGTCATGCTTTTTTGCAGTATTGTTTTACACTGGTATTGTTTGAGTAAGTATGAAGGTTTTAGGTACCTATTATTGTTATTTTACGAGTAAATTCTTGTAATTGTTTGATTAAATCTGAGAAGAATACCCAAAATAAAAAGTGTTTGGATACTAAGGGCTGGAATACTGATATTAGGTAAACTGTATTGTTTATTAATTATTAAATTATTACAAATAGTTTAACGATTTTGTACTAAACTTGTAAAGTACCTAAGTATTAAAATATATGATGTATTAATTAATTAGATTCACACTTCAAAAATAAGGAAAACAATATTCAAAATTATTACAAAAATGTCTTATCAATTCGTAATCTTATTGGAGCTTTCGACTAGTTTGCTAATCACCCCCTACTCACGAATAATAGAAATAGGACACTATAAAACCTGACCCTAATTAGTACACACTATTACTTACTCTTGGACTTTCGTACCGAACGTTCCATACTTCTATTCAATATCCCTGTTACTTGTAATCGGTGGTCGAGTATGTCCGCATCGAAGTCCATTCCTACCCAGCCGGCCAGTACACTCCAGATGTGCCAGATGATCCAGATGCCAGTACACCGGTACGGTAACGGTATTAATGAGACCAGTGAAGATCAGTGGAGTCCTGATACAACCAATGTCAATGGAGACCCTGCGGTAATTACATTTTATAATACGCTGATCAGTCAGTTATATTAATTTAGGAATTGTATAATTTTATTAGGTCGCGGTTTTCCCAAGCGTATGTGTGTGTATAGGTACTTACTCTCTAGAACAAAGAAAATAAAATCGGGTCACTCTGTGTAGAAATTATTTACTAAGCGACCTTTTGAATCGACCGACTAATTCTTTACGAGCAATCCGAGCAATAGTCCTGTTTGTATCTCTCCTTAACCGGAAATTGTATAATTATCCAATGTGTTACCCTCACATCGAAATGTGCCGGATACTAGAGTATTTTGGCGATAGCACTCGGCTAAGTCATAACAGTTAATAACTATTTTTTACGTAAACTAATTCAAGTTTCTATTACAGCCCCTACAATGGACCACCATCCCGCAACACATTGTTCCGGTGAGTTGCAACGGCTCCAGTGCGTCTTACGACGGCCCCAAGTTCGCCACGCCCGGCGTGCACACGCCCATAGACCTAGACGACCCCCACAGCTTCCCTCAGATCAACGGCTCCCAGAACGGATACAGTATGCTGAACAACCCGAGAATGACTCACGGCATCAACGGCTCAAGTGTCCTAATGACTCCCAGTTCACAAAGCCCTATGCTGAACGGCAGGACGTGGATGACCCCAGTATCCAGCACTAGCCAGTTCATGAACCGTGCCCCAACTTGGAACGTGACCAGAACAGGCGGCGTGAAAAAACCCAAACGTATTCGCACAGCTTTCACAAGTCAGCAGATGATGGAGCTCGAACAGGAGTACGCCCGCACCCGCTACCTAGATCGCAGCCGTCGCATCGAACTCGCCAAAATCTTGAATCTCAACGAGCGCACCATAAAAATCTGGTTCCAAAACCGCCGCATGAAAGAGAAGAAAGACAGAGCTGAAAGCATGGAGGATTCTGAAGAGACTACGGAATCATCTCCGGAGCACGGGAACATACCGATGCAAATGTTAGTCCCTCACGACTTTCCTACGCCGGTGGCAGACGCCCTCTACAAACAGGAAGGTGTTTATTTGGAGCCGTATCCTGAGACGTCGACACCGCTACCGATGCCGACACAGTTGTCCCTGCCTCATGGTATCGACAGTCAAATGATGAACGGGTATACATATGAGTATCCCCATGATCAGCATTTGGCTTTCGAATACCGTCAGATGCAGTTACAAGAGGAAGCATCGGCCTACGGGAGCGAGATGCAGGAGGTGCAGATGTCTCCTCAGTTCAAGGAGGAGTCTCCTCAGCGTGAGGACCACGGGACTATAAATACTATGCCGGTGCCAAATGTTCAAAACACTGATATATCTTGGATTAGAAATATTTATCCCGACGAGGAATGTTAGGTTACATATTATTATGTCATGTGAAATGGTTTTTTTTACTAGCGTACTTTGTAAATATTATTTATGAAATTAATATATATTTTGGCTCAGAATGTTTGCAATTTTTATTATGACGTAGTTAATATTCTCCCTATTATAAATTAATGATAGGTATATATGTACTTCATTCAGGTAGGTAACAAACATTACCTATACCTACATGTTTAATCTGCATGTAAATTAACCGGGTACCTACTAGATTCTGGCCACAGTAACTTTGCACAAACTTAATTGGCAGTAAGAATACATACCCCTATAAAGTCCAGGCTTGACATGGCAGTCGCCATGAAAACTTAACGTGGTCGAACTTTATGGGTAAGTATTTGTTTTTCTTCTTAACATAGATATAAAGCTTACAGTCCATTTTCAACCGCAGCTGCACTACTGTTCATTTTACTATGGATTGACAGTAACAGCGACGCGTTCAGTACTAGTAGTGCTGCTGCGGTTTGAAATGGATTGTTACCCTTAGTGTAAATTTCATTCGATAGCGTGACGAGCGTTCGCGTTTTGAACAGCGTGCCAAGCGGGACGTTTTGGAAACTCAAAATCATATACAAAATGTCGCTTAACGCAAACACGTACGTCACGTCGCACTTCTTTGGCCAGCCACATTCGGGCCCATAACAGGCGTAATCCGTAATTGCTGAGGTCGGTGTCATCGAAATCGATGAGGAGGACTATATTAGCAAACTAAATTATGAATAAAAACCAATATCTAAGATTCTAAGCTATATAAATATATATATATATATATACATATATTCTTATATAAAATATGTTTTAACAATTTTAATTATTAGTATGTAAAGTATCCTATAAATATCTTCTAAAGTAATTTAATTTAATACATTCAACAAGCATTGGCTATAGGGTACCTATCTTTAGATTATTTTCCCTTCAGATTACTACGACGCCATCTAAATGCTACGAGCTTAGATTGATGATTTATAATGATAAGGAAATACTATCAGTACCTAAATAAAAAATTAAAAAATTACATTTTGTTGAGTAAATTAGATATTAAAATAATTACATAATAATACAATATCTACCTACTTTTCCATACATTTTTCATTAATATTATGTATAAGGAAATGTTATTAACTAATATTACGAGGGGCGTTCAAAATATTCTCGGTATTGATATCTTACGACCTCTTCTAAAATTTCTTTCGTTACTGGCCGCTAAGGTTTATTCATTGACATTAAAAAAAAGTATAATTCGAACCGAGATGGTCTTTTGTTTTTCTGCAATTGCTGAACAAACATGAACATCATGTGCAAATTGACAATGTTAACTAAATTAGAACATCGATGCGTGATAAAATTCTTGACAAAACAGGGTAAAAATCAAAAAACCATAAAAGAGGAAATGGATTGTGTTTACCGTGAGTCTGCTCCTTCTTTATCTACCATTCAAAAGTGGTCAAGCGAGTTTAAACGCGGAAGGGAGAGTATTGAAGATGACCCTAGACCTGGCCGGCCTGTAGTAGCTACTTCACAAGAAAATATTGATAAGTGGAAAAACTTATATTGGAAGATGGTCGAGTGAAGGTAAAATCTATAGCACAAGTAAACAATCTCTCTATTGGTACCGTACATGATATTATACATGACCATCTTAATATGTCAAAAGTAAGTGCAAGATGGGTTCCGCGAATGCTGACTCGGCTTCAAAAAGACATGCGTGTAGCTTGTTGTTCCGATTTTATTGACCTGTGCGGTGAAAATCCTGATGAGGTGCTGCAAAGAATAGTTACTGGAGATGAAACCTGGGTTCATCATTATGACCCAGAGAGTAAACAAGAGTCCATGCAGTGGCACATTAAGGGTTCAGCTCATCCCAAGAAGTTCAAGGTCATCCCTTCAGCTGGCAAGGTCATGGCCACGATATTTTGGGATTGTGAAGGAGTATTACTAATCGATTATAAAGAAAAAGGTGTAAATATCACAGGACAGTACTACGCTAACATTCTACGTCAATTAAAGGATGTAATTAAAGAAAAGAGGCGAGGAAAGTTAACCAAAGGTATTCTGCTTCTGCATGACAACGCCCCCGTCCATACTGCTCATATTGCCAAGGCAGCTATTGTTGAATGTGGGTTTAAAACTGTTACTCACCCACCGTATAGTCCGGACTTAGCCCCCAGCGACTTCTTTTTGCTCCCCAATCTTAAAAAGGATCTGCGTGGAAATAAATTTTCTGACGATGAAGCATTGAAGGCGGCAGTGGAGGAGCATTTTTACACGAAAGATAAAAAATATTTTTACGAGGGATTAAAAAAAATTATTGATCGATCTTTTAAGTGTATGAACATAGGGGGGGAGTATATTGAAAAATAAAAATATCAAACTTTTCGTACTTGTTTGTTTTCATTCTCATACCGAGAATATTTTGAACACCCCTCGTATTAAAGTATAATTATTAATTACATTAATGTACCTATAAGTATTTGGTAACAATATGACCATGCGACGCCATCTATTGAGGGACGCGGCCGACATCACGTACATTGATGCGCTACGACCGTAGAAAAGCCAAGCCCCGGTCAAAGACACTAAGGAATATCATTATTTCGAGTATTCTCTGATTAATTAAGTATGTGTTATGATAAAGAACTAAACCAATTCATAAAATACTAACAATTCTACTTATACTGAAGTCTACACACAACTTTAGCTACTTGAACGTTTTTCAGTTTTCCCTACGTGTCTACTCCAACACTACGGTAGGCTTGGCGAGTCTCATCGTGTTGTACGCGTTGTGACAAGGCAACGCGAGATGGCGCGAAACAAAGTGAGTTCTTTACAGTCAATAAACATAATAAAATAAATTAGGAAATTAGAAACTAGTTCAAAGATTTCAACTAATAAAATTTGAATCAATAGGTATAGGTTATAGGTACCTATAATATGTTCTAACAATGATAAAAACTGATTTGAAACTGAATCCCGAAAACACCTTAGTAAAAAAGGTAGGTACACGTATTTAAGTACCTGCATATAATTATTAGATTATGATGAATGATAGATTAGCGTATGTAGAAAATATACTGCGGGTACTCTCGTAAAGTATTGCTACCCAACTTCTAGATGTTATAGTTGAAAGTCAGTGTATAAGTATTATAGCGTCTAAAATACTGGTTTTATTCTATCTGAAGGTTAAAATCTACTTACAATAAGATTTAAAAAGTTATAAAATTAATCGTTGTTGGTTTACTGTGTGCTCAATTAAATCAGGTTTGTGAATATTTTCCTATTTAACTGCGTATACCTAACCAAGCTAGATAATTAAGTGATTAAAAAAAGATTTTTCCCGGATCCCATTTCATGTTATGTAAAACTTATTAAAGTAATAAGTTACATTGATTTGATTCCAAACTATAATTAAACTTATAAAACCCAGAGATGATTCATATTTAAGTACAATGAATTCGATCAGAGTTAGGTACCAACTTATTTGTTCAAATCAAAGTCGATGATATTGAGTAATGGAGACTGCGCTACTTAATGTATATTAAGCATCGAATGATTAGTTAATTAATGTTTTACATAATTAATTAATGTATTTGAACCAAACGGTATAAAAATGACCTTATCAATTTCTTTAATTTAGTCGCTTTGAAAGTGCTGGAGATATAACCTTGTTTCGACGTGTTTTGTTCTAGTGATCATGAGATACCTGTGTCTAAATCAAGCCAGACCGAGGATTCCACGCCAGGCTGAAGCTGTGGCTGAAAATACATCGAAAAGAAAGATTGAACAAACTGTAAGTTGACTTATTAATTTCGATATTCTATTATACACTAATCACTTTTGTAAGATCATGCATAAAAGCAATTAGGCAGTCAATATATTATCAAAGGTCATAACACCTTTTTTGGCTGTTCGTATTAGTGTAATGAAATTAGATACCTAGTCAATAATGTATGATGGTATGGATTATTTATTAGAAAGTACCTAATTTAGCGTAATGAATTAGGCAAGGCAGCGACAATATTTCCCCATTACTTAATGTTGCGCGATTTCACTTGGTTTCTAATTTAAACATTATACCTGATTAAAAACGAATCTAGAATATTTTGAGGTTATTCAGGCCGTGTATTCCTATAGCTCTCCGATCGCAGGGGATCGAACAATCAAGCAAAGCCAGCTTACAAGTGAACTTCAGTTCCGTAAGATAATTATATTATTATGGAGCTCTCTTATACTGGTTTACCTGACCGTTCGAATTGTCTTGGCGCGAACGGAATAATTATTAAAAAAAATCTAACCATATTTCGTTGGACTTTGTTGTTAACATGTATGATATCAATCTATTGGCAAATTTATAATTTTGTGCGCTATTATTTATATGGAATATAATTATTTTATTTATATTTCCAGATGGAAAACTACGATATGTCAGAGGAAAGCGTACCGATGAAGAAGGCAAAACGTTTCCGCAGCGCCTTCACCACCGAACAGATCAAGTACCTGGACGCCGAATTTAGGAAATACGCTTACATCGGCAGCGCTCGACGCAAGGAGGTCTCCAGTGCGCTTAACATCCCCGAACGAGCCGTCAAGATCTGGTTCCAAAACAGGAGGATGAAAGAGAAAAAAGACGTAACAAACAACAACACCGAGTGCGACGAACATAAACATTCCAGAAAAATAGACGCTGCTATTAACGATCAATTAAATAACGAGTGTACTGTTACATCAACTAATAACAGACATTACGCTTCATTACCACTAATGTCAATCAAGAATGAGCCACCGAAACATATCGACGTTGCAGTAAAAAAGGAAAATGAATCCTTCCCCACAACCGACAACAAACATATTCAAAAAGGAAACGAAGATCATCAGCTTCCGGCAGAGTTTTCAACTGATTTGTATAAAAAATATAACATCTTTTTTGGAAATCAAGAAGTTACCCAGCCGAAGCCTTTTCCTGAAATTGTAGTAGCATCAAAGCCACCTACAATGCGAAGCCCTAAAAGTGAAGTTAGCTCTACTAGTCTTTATGAGAAGCTGCCGCATGATCTGTCACGCAAAAGACAACCTCAACAGAAACCGACGAGTGTTGTGCAGAATTCGCCAGGGGGATATTTTCCTTTGAATTTGAAAAAATATTACACTGAGCCATCGCTCCCTGTTGGAAGCAATATGTTATGGAAGCCTATTCAAATGTTACCAATAGTTCCGAGGGCTGCATCGGCCTCGGCGCCTATGCGAGGGGCTAAGGAGTGCCACTGCGAATGTAGGTGTCACCCCGCCTCGCCACCGGCGCCGGTTCTGCTGCAGCAAGGCACACCGAACCCTCTGGCTCAATATGTACTCACTGCCTTACCGCTTCCAAACCATTATTATAAATATTGATGACAAATAATACAAGATAATAAGAGTAGGTGATTTATACGCTTATATTTGGAACGATGATATTACAAGATATTACAAGGGGTACTTCCCAAGAGTTCCGTGGAACTGACACTTTTTTCAAATATTAAATCCCTTTTCACAGTTCCATGGAACAAATTGGAAGTATCCTAATGATTTTTAGGTATATAGATTTTTCCAAAGAATAATTATAGTTTTTTAAGTATTAGCGGTAATTTACTATGTGTATTAAAATAATAATAAATACCCATTATTAAAGTATACTTTTATTTATTTAAACATCAAACACATTTAATCTTATATTAAAAATTCACATATACGGAAAAAACTTTAGTAAAAGTTGTTACTAGCAAAATAGAAAAGCATTTCAAAGATATACAAAAAGCAGAATGTCAGCAAAAGTAGAAGATAGAAATAAAAAATATACAGAGAAACCCGTTACTTATTCTTAAATTATTTAATAATTATTTGTACATTTTATGGTAATCACATTACATTTGCCATTTTTTTAAAGCTACTTAATATTAATAAGTAAGTTAATGTTGTGCATAGTACCTACCTATTGCTTAAATATTAAAGGAACTTCGTACAAAACGAAGTGTAAGTACATAATCTATTAAATAGTAATAATATAAGACATCGTCAAGTATTTGACAGTATTTGACGTACATATTTATCTTTTTATAAATAGATATTTGACTTAAATTCTACGTTTACTAATAAATAACCGGAAGAAAATAAATAGCATGCGTGAAATAAAATAAAATTATGTTAAAAACGATTTTTATAAATTATTTAGTAACTTTCATTACATTTCGGTGACAATAATTTAAAATTAAATTAATAAATAATGGAAAATTTATTGTTGGCATGCATGGTAGTAAGTACCTACCTAAAAAAACTTCGGCACGAAGTGTGAGTACGGTAAGTACGTATAAGGTAATTTAATATAATTATTATAAATAAAATTGTCATACAGTTGAACATTTTCATGTTTATCTTTTATGCGTTTTTTACTTAAACGATAAGTTTATTAATAAATAAACACATGAAAATAAATAAATAGCATTCTTGAAAATAAATTAAATCAATATAAAAGATATATTATGTTCTTATGAACTTTTTTTATACTATACTTATACCTACATTCAAAATTAAAATGGTAGGTAATATCAATAGTAGACTCAGTATTATACACAATATTAAAAGTAGATAATACTACATAAATTATTGCAGAGGTACAAAATGTAGTAAACTGTACTATTAATTACTAAATTGTACTAGTACTATAAAGTTCTGTAAAATCACTGGCAGCACTTACTTTTATAAAACAAGTTAAGCTTGTTGCAGGTTATAGGAGTTAAAATCATACGACTTGGCAAACCAACTGTCCATTCCATAAGCATTTTGAGCTTGGTTATAAGCATTAAATTCTACATTGTTATAGTGGTTATCTGTAGGATAATACTGAGTCGGATAAACACAAGTATCAACACCGAAACTGGGGGAATTTGGCTCATATCCATATCCATTATTATATCCATTTTGACAACACTGTCCAGTTGCACTATCTTGGTAATAGAAAGTAGGAAACTGATACTGTTCAGGTTCGTAAGAAACCCCGCTATTTTGGTAGGGAATGTTCGTGTCGATATTTTGCTCCGCGCAATCATTTGTTAGTATTGGAGACTGGCAGCTTACAATATCGGATGAGGTGTCGCAGCTGGATTCCGAAGATTCCTTCTTTTCCTTCATTCTCCGGTTCTGGAACCATATTTTGAGAGCCTTGTCTCCAATGTTGAGGGTGCCTGCGAGTTCCTTGCGGCGCTTGGCATCGATGTATTTGGTGGTGCTATATATCTTTTCTAATGCTCGAATCTGTTCGGTTGAGTAGGCCGTGCGAACTCGCTTGGGTTTCTTCCTGATTGTTTTTTTGACATCGTCGCCTGATAACATACAAAGATACGATATATTATAATGTGGAAAGGTAAACTGTACTCGAGTGCCATAAAAATGGGTCGCTTTGAAAAACATTATGGGTACTTAAATCCAACTTTGAAATCAAAAATTCTTATATTTCGTCAACTACATACGATACAAACATACATAAAACTAGTGGCTCTGTGAGCTGACCTCACGAACCCCCATAGCACCGCCATTTTGAAAAAAAATCCAAAAACTAAATCGACAAAAAAAAAATTGTTAAATTCTTGAACCCGCTCAAAAAATTTCACCAGAATCGGTTGAGAAATGCGACCTGTAGATGAGACAGTATTAGCTTAAAGCATTTTTGTCTCAGCTGAAACAGAGACCTTCGCTAACACTTGATCAATAAAAAATACTAAGGACTAATACTAAGGATACATTTTACTCGTTTGTTGTTTCATTAAAATCTTGTATTCTTAATTTCCAATAAAATGATAACCCTTATTCATACTCTGTGAGGTAAACAACTGAACATGTACCTACCTACTACAAACTTTTAGGATTAAGAGCCCATCTCCGTGCACACTAGCGCCACTGCTAAATAATCATGATTATTTCAATTTAACGAAATATGTATTTTTAAAAAGGGGGCCGCTACGGATTGTATTTTGTATTAAAGTACCTACCTTTTGAATACATCAAACTAGTTTCCATGTTGCTGGATTCGTCAATCCATGCGTCCAAAGTTAAAACGGCCGTTTTTGTTTTGAGTTTATAGATTGACGAATCCACTAATTTGATGTATTCAAAAGGTACTTTAATACAAGATACAGTCCGTAGCGGCCCCCTTTTTTAAATATTTTTCGTTAAATTGAAATAATCACTATTATTTAGCAGTGGCGCTAGTGTGCACGTTGATGGGCTCTTAATGCGTATAATAAATTGTCTGTTGCGACTGTTTGAAAGTCAACGTTATTTTTACAACTATTTCAATCTCGTCACCAATTTGAAAAAAAAAAAAATCTACCCACCTCGGACGGAATTACGTTGATTTTTGGGCCATTTTCCGTTGAATGGCCTGTTATCCCAGTTTTGAATCTGAAATGGACATAAATATAGATAGATAATTATGATTCATAGAATCTAAAGTGTCCTAAGTCGTAGGTATTAACACTTTTATACAGTTTTACTGATGTAAGTATATTTATAAACTATACACGACATGTTTTGGAAAACTTAGATATACAGAACTGAAATTTGTTCGCATTAAGCTTTAATTTCCCGGCAACATAATATATATCGCGCTTAATTACCTACACAAGTATATCTGCAGCAAAGTACCTAGTTAATCAAGAATTTCGATTCCTTCACTTTTATAACAATAAGTTTGTGATAAGTAAGTATTTTCAACGACTACACACGAAATAAAGTGAATATGTAAACTTTGTCGTTTAGTTAAAAAACATGTTACAACAATTACCTAAATATACGATAACGTTCTTCAATTCAAAAACTAATTTTTACTTTTATTAGATTCCTTTTAACATACATACGTACTTACCTCATTCGTGTTACATAATGGAGTCAATCCGGTCATCACTAGATTTTGAAACATTTTTCAGACAATTTCGTTTTAAATATGATTAGATGAGTATTTGTTTCGGCGGACTTCTCGTGAATAACTTGGGTTTTAAGATGTCCAGTAAATTTAACTGTGTCTGCAGATTGTTTAATAAAAAAAATACCCTATAGGCATTAGTCTAAAGTTGATAATTCTGTGTACACGTTTTCTGTGTATGTAGGGTGGGCAATGAATATTTTAAAAGAGTACCCTCTTGTTATTTTATTTTAAATTAGGTATTATTTACTGGCAACATTGGTTATAGGGATTTAAGATAAAAAATATGTGCATTAAATAATTGTTTATTTATTAAATTGTGTACTTTAAAACTACAATAATTTAATTATAAATCTAGGAATACATTATGTCAACACTGGAATAAAATATATTTATATAAATTATATAGACAGGAGCATAGAAACTTTGAAACCATTGAAGAACTTTAACAAAAGTGTTGAATATCTAAAAGTTGCCTGAGGGATTGTTCGGGATCCGGTCGCCTCCACTTGGCGGCGTCTTCATCAGAACAATCCGAGTTGGCGGCGGGGGATACGGGCTCATATTCCATTTTCAACACATTTTCTACTACGTCCACCTCGCTCAATATGTCGCAGTCAACTTTTTCACCTACTAGCCCATCGATGACGCTGACCAGTTCTCCTATGGCGCGATCGTCGAGCGTGACGTAACCGTATTCGTCGGTTTTTTGCGTTATCTGAGCTTCTACGTAAGCCAGTCCGAAGGAGTCCGACGAGTCTGTTGCACCCATCGGCGAATAGTCGGAAGAAGCCTCCAGAGCTTCAAGCTCCTCTCTCTTGCTCTTAATCCTCCGGTTCTGGAACCACACTTTGACGGCTCTGTCGGTAACTTGCAGCTGCTCCACGAGAGCCTGACGCTCGTCGCGATTCACGTACGGTTTTTTACGAAAGACCTTTTCTAGGGCTAAGATCTGCTCGGTGGTGAAAGCTGTTCTTTTACGCTTGCGCTTGATGATCGCTCTGGAAGGTCCGTTAGTGTTGTGAACCACTGAAAAAAAAAAAAAAGTTATTATGACATGTTTCTAAATACTTTTAGTTTTCTGAGCTAATAGGTATTAAAAGGATGAATAGTTTTATAGTTTGATGAGCATTTTTCAACTTACGCGTAATTTGCGCTCTGTGGTGTTTCGATGGTACATTGTGGAATGTTGGTTGATTTGTCTTGGATATTAGGTGATTAACTGGAATTTGCTGGTACTGGAAAAAAAATCATTAGTCAATTAGGTAAAGTTTAGTTTGTTACTTGCACAAAAATAATAATGATACAATTATTTTATTATAAGTATAAAATCTATTAGGTATCTCACCTGGGCAGAAGTATTCATTGCCAAATATTGGCAATTTTGAAGAAACTGAAAATTGTGAGGAGTCGTGTGCACGGACTGAACGGCGTGCATCACAGGGACGGGCACCATACTGGGCACTTGGTTGAACGTCGGTTGGTACGCCGGAGACGTCTGTTCCTGCCACATACACGTTTGTTGCTCGTACTGTGGCCATTGTACCTAAGAACAAATAACATATTTTGTTAATAATTTAAATATTTTCAAGGGATGGGACACACAGATAAGGGTCGTATCAGGGAATAAGAACTAGGCTAGATAGAACAAAGTGTGGGAGGGTCCTTATATTTTCATAGAAATTTAATTATTAGTAATGACATGGCTACACTTTGTAATTGCAAATGCCATGCAGAGTTAGCTTGGTCTCCAGCCCTTAGAGAGCTTGTTGAATAAGGAAAATGTACCTCATTAGTCTGTGGCAATGACTCTGGGTTGAAATTCCATTCAGGAACGTTTCCATCGTCAGCCCAGGTTTCACCGTCACCGGCCAGACCGAACTCGGCTAAACTGAACTCGTCACTGGAAGACATTGTCAATCAACGTATTGGGACAACTGATTAGCAAACTCAGGGACCTAAACCCTTTATACCGAGGTGATTAGTGTTGCTTTACCCTCTCCCAAACCCCTACTCTAATTGGTTCAAGTTTAATCCGTAATTAGGCGCCATCCCTTTTACCTACTTATTGAAATATCCAAAAATCAAAATAAAGTGATTAGCGACTTAACGAACAATGAAAAAGGTGCAACTTTTATGATTTTGTTTTGTCGTTGGGCCAAAACAAGTAGTAAAATATACTGTACCCAGGTAAAAAAAGTTGGAGATAAATCTTCCAGGATTAATTTTGTTTATTGTTATAACCGTTCCTATTTTTTCTCAACAATACGTATCACTAATCGCTTTGTTTTGAATTAAGATGTCATGTTTCGACCTGTTAGAACAGTGATGAATATTTAGACTGATGTACAGTTTTGCCGTCTGTCTGTCCGTCTGTCCGTCCGAGGCTTTGCTCGGTGACCGTGACGTGAAAACTAGAAAAATATTTATTAGGGTACCTACACACTTCCCTTACATGGGGATGTTTTCTTTCGATACTTTGTATTTATCATTATATCAATATTGCTATTAAGTGGCTTTTGATCTACTAGCACTTGTTTTTCTCGCTAGAAAGTATCGTCGGGTGACAAGCATAACTCACTAAGGGCCACTTGCACCATTCAATAATCCGGGGTTAAACGGTTAAACCTGGAGTTACCATGGTTACCAGTACAATTTGACAAGGGGTTAATGGTTTAACTGGTTAACCCCGGGTTAGTGGGATGGTGCAAGTGGCGCTAAGTATATCAAAAAATTAAAGTAACAATGCACTTTATTACACTTGTAACACGGTTTATTGTCCAATAATTTCATAGATGTTAGTTAGTGACTTTTGCTTATCATCCGACGGTATATTCACTTGTCGTTCGTTTCGTATCACAGCCACAATTTAATCTCCGGCAAGTTTGTCATCGAATCATTGAATCATGATGTGACTTTGACCTTGTGATATAAAAAACCTTTTTAAACGGTCGCATAAAAATCTTTGTCAAAATTACTTCAATTCACTAAAGGATTGTTTGATAAAATGATTGTGCGTCTGCAGGAAATTCCGGGGATTAACTGATATCAAATGCAAAATCCACTAGAAATAAACTGATCCAAATTAATCTCATTTGCAAATGAAGTAAGGTAAATGGTAAAAGTTCTTGCGAGTTGAATTTATGATTCACTCTCTTTAATTGATACTTTATGTAATGATTGAAGCCTAATAGGTCAATTAGTTCAAAGGATTTTAATATGTAAGGGCTCAGTATAATGATTACCGATAAAGACGTTACGTCGATTAATTAAAAGCGATGGTTGAACGGTTGGCTCTTTAGATATAGTTAGGCATCGTAATGAAATCATTCTTTATTGTATCTCTACTTGATTTATTTCAAGATTTATTTGTTAAATAAAATAAATCTATTTAACTGTACCTATTCAGACGGTGGCGTTTTGAAAATTATATCAAGAAAATAAAGAAATTCACGTATTTTGGAGCAGTATGGAATTGTGCAAGTCAAAAGACGGCCTCGCCTGCGACATGCGACAATGCTGGAATACAACATACCACTGTTTACTACCTTTAGAGATATTTAATACAACAACGGAGACTCCAAGCATCAAGACCTTACCGGACTACATACGATGTTTAATATTAACATTAATAATGTTGGTATTAGTATTGATAATCCTTGCTGTGGTCCTGGTGTATAAAGAGTGGGCGAGACGACAGAGTCTGGAGCAACAGGGACAACGAGCTATGTCGGTGAGGTTCCAGTCGTGCCCTAGGGAACTCAGAACGGATGTGTTGGTGGACACTGTGCCCACTTTACCGAGCAGGCCGCTGTGGATAAGTTGGCAGCTGTTCAAAGAATGACTTCTAAAATATTTGAGATTTTTACCTCGACTTAAATTTTATAGTGCAAATATATTCCGTTAATTAATAGCTTAAATTGACTTGTTATAACTGTTTTTTTAAAGAATGTTAATAATATATCTACTTACATACCAAAATATAAGATTTAAATTAACTAAGTAAATGTATTTTAAATGTTTGCAGAAATAAACATATAAGTGATGTGTTTTTTTTACTATTATCAATTAAAACTCTGTTCAAATTCGATTTGGCGTAAATAAGTATAATTTCCATTCTGATTATTAACTCTTTATTCCGTAATAAATAATGATCCTTTTGCCTTATTTGTTCAGTGAAAGTTACATAACTCTAGACATAACTACAGGTTTAACATTGCCTACCTATGCCAAATATTGCTGATCAAAAAAAAACTAGTCTCTATAATAATTCCCATTATTAGTGGTACCTAGTGATCATTATTTAGTCCTACATGCATAATAGTCGTAACAGCCAGGAAGTAAACGTTACCTTCTCTTCGTCAGTTACTAGTAAATAGCAACAACGAACAGCACATTAGGTATGTGCTACTTGGCAAATCTGGTTCTATATTCAAATAAAACAGATAAAATACTTCTGTTTCTATTGTTACCTTTACCTTCTTAAAACATCAGACAACAGCGAGTAAAGTTGCGGGCGCAAATATGTTTAATTTTGGCGACAAGATACATAAGTACCTAATTAACTAGCTATTATTAGCATTACTCAAGAATGTACGGAAGTACGTCATTCAACCGGACTTTCTCATCGCCTCGTCGTAATTTAGGTACCTACTTAAATTTAAGAGAGAAGTACCTACCTAGGGCGACACATACTGGAACCCTATGAGGTACAGAGCATTACGGCCCAAAGAATCTGGAATTTCCTGGATTCAACGGGCATTAGTAGTGAACTTCAAAGGGCCGTCACAATAGATCACAGCTTGGTCGAAGTGGCATCCAAAGGGCCACACCCCCAATAATAAATAATACTTAAATTTGCAAGTGGAAATTCTGATTATTTGTAAATTGCATCGGTAGGTACTTTGTAAAATTGTACTTTATAAATATTAAATCATAATTGAGAATAAAAAAATGCAATAAAATATATGATACTAAAGTTTTTAAGTACATAAATTATGAATGCCTAACTCTAAAAACTGTAGGTACTTACCTATTATGCAATAATATATAGATGATGATGATTGGCATTTTTTTCTGGGTGCAGTTTATATATAATATACATACATGTGTACCTATTTTTTTATTTGTATTATTTGACTACGAAAATAAATAAATTCTAGTTTGTTATCCCACAATGCAAGTTACATTGCAATGCAGTTATTATCAATGTTTATTACTCTATAAAAAACCGGCCAAGTGCGAGTCGGACTCGCGCACGGAGGGTTCCGCACCATCAACAAAAAATAGAGCAAAACAAGCAAAAAAGCGGTCACCTATCCAAGTACTGACCCCGCCCGACGTTGCTTAACTTCGGTCAAAAATCACGTTTGTTGTATGGGAGCCCCACTTAAATCTTTATTTTATTCTGTTTTTAGTATTTGTTGTTATAGCGGCAACAGAAATACATCATCTGTGAAAATTTCAACTGTCTAGCTATCACGGTTCGTGAGATACAGCCTGGTGACAGACGGACGGACAGACGGACGGACGGACGGACCGCGGAGTCTCAGTAATAGGGTCCCGTTTTTACCCTTTGGGTACGGAACCCTAAAAATTGAACTACGTTTACTGAGCGATGAGGTACAGGCAGATAGTTATATTTTGCGTTAGCTGCTATAATTACAATCATTAATTAGCATAGATTAAACTGACAATGTCCAATAAAATGATTGAATGTGTCATATATACAGTTTTATTCACTTTTCAATACTTTGCTTACAAAATTATAGTATTTTATTTACACAACAAATCGAATTTATAATTAAAAAATTTAACAATATAAACAAAAGAAATTAGTAGCATTTCACAATATTAATAACAAAAAATATAGGAAATGAGCGAAGATTTATTATACATAGTTTATAATTACCGTAGAAACAGTCAGTCTTATGCACTATTTAAGTAGATAATTTCCCTTTCCCTTAAAAATATTTATAACGATATGTAAGAGGAATATTTGCTGTTAGAAGCAGAAGGATGCTGATTGGCCGAATCTGACGAGATCAAGTAAGAGTAGTAAGGATCCTGTGGCAGGGGCAGGGAAGACCGAGTGTGGAGGTTACTGTCTTCATACGTCGGTGCTGGAATCGTGGCCGGGATCGAAGAACTGAACCCATAAGCCTCAGAGGTCGGCGGGTGCATAACGACGCCAGATGATAAAGGATTGTAATACGATGACGTTGCCGTGTATCTCGAGATATCATCGTTCAGTTTTAAGCTCACGCCGTTAGGAACATAGGTATCGGCAGGTAGTGTGGACAAAGCATTCGAATTTTGGAGTGATTCATCGTTCGAGTACCGATAAACGTCCGGCAGCGGTGAGTAAGCCTTGCTGGCGTTTGCAGCGTAGTACGAGGTATAAGATAAAGGCGTGTAAGACGGTAGCTCGCTCGAGCTCTGCGGGCCCTTTATCACGGACTTCAATGTGTTTATCGACGGGTATTCCGGCGGTCTTGATATGGCATCATTCGGAGTTAAGCATATTTTATGGTGGGATACGTGGCTGTCCGTGAGTAGACGTCGATGTCGATCGTGCCCGCCGCAGCTTCGCCCATGACTCATCTTATGATCTTGATTTGGTGATAAGCCTTTGGAACTCGTGGAGGGACTGCTATCATCGACCGATGAGGAAGGCTTATTGTGTTTGTTATCCTTCTTATATTTCATCCTTCTGTTCTGGAACCAAATCTTTATTTGGCGTTCTGATAGCTGTAGATAGTTAGCCAGCTCAATGCGCCTCGGTCGGCACAGGTATCGGTTCTGATGGAATTCATTCTCTAATTCCACTAGTTGTGAGCTGGTGTAGGCAGTTCGAGCACGCTTCGTAAATCCTTTCTGGTACGATGATGATTCCGTAGACATTTCTGTAAAAATAATTAGTTAATTTAATAGTTGCTTTAAACTAAATCACTGAATGAAATCACTAAATTAATAAAAGGCATTAATTATCTTACCGTTTTCTGAAAGTGAAGACGCAGTGGCTATAGATATGCTAGCCGCTGAAGATTTGCTGTTCCACGAAGTATTCTGAAAAATACAAAAACTTTCAATTAATACGACTCACTTCGCTTCTGTACAGATAGGTAATGAATTTACCTCTACCTATTTCTTTAATTGACACAAGATTCAACAAAATTAAATTGTCATTACGGATCCGGTTGCCTTGTGGTAAATCACACTAGTACTTTTTGTGGTTAGTAAGAACAATTTTATATCTTATTGCTAGAGCGATAAGGTGTTGATTTGTATAGCGGTAAATTTACCTGAGTGGTGAAACTCGATTCACGTAAATCATTGATTTCCCTGCCTGGATCGTTTGCTAACTCGCTGCCTAAACTGCTTCTCTGGTGACACCGAACAGGTTCATTCGTTGCAAAACTTCTATTGTATATAATTTGATTGCCATCATGGCTATTTGGATTAAATATGTGCTCTGATTTTTCTACACAGTCCTCTTGTGCCGTGTCCTCAGTTCCTGGCGCATAGGTATTATTGGGGCTGTTACTGATGTTTTCATAGTTAGGTATTTGGTAGTCATATCTAGGTTCAACGTCTTCCTGAGTATTCGTTGGGTTGTAGGCCTGTGGAAGTCCGAGTATGTCTTGAATGCTAAAGCTCGTAGAGTCTCTTGAGTTATAGTCTTGCACGAAAGAATGTGGTATTGAGGAGAGGACCTCCGCCTTGCAATCTGGAAATGTGTTGTCGGTGCCAGGATAGGGTCCACATTCTGATAAGATGTCTTCAACACCATGAGACGTCACGTTGTTTTTGATTTCACGTTTCTGGGAAGACTCCAATATGTGACTTGACGTCGCTGCCGTAGAGAATTGCGATAGAGTTGAATCTCTAGAGTCTTCTAATTCTTCATCTGACTGTAGGCTCGGTGGTGACGGGGTAGACGTTGACATTGTTGTAACACTCAATTAGTGACACTCAACACACGAGAAAAATAATGATATCAAAACATAATAAAGTAGGAAAGTACTTAAACGACCGTATTGACTGAGGCTTGTTTACAAAATGCTTTTTTGTTCACCTGGATGTCGTTAATTTGGTAATGACTTTGTTCGTTAGTGTGCCGTGTCTGTACACGACAGGTTTCTCGGTGTGCGATAAGACGGACATACCGGGTCTCTGATAGTAAATGGACACAAGATAGATAATAGTTTAAAATCCTGGTATTCCGGTAGCTAAAACGCTTGTCACATCTGTCAAGTTTAACTTGCTACTCCGTCTTCAACCGATAAGCATTGTGCCTATTGGTGCATTTAGTCACTTTTTTTGAACTAAAATCTTCTTAACAAGCATACTTATAGTCATCTAATAGATCCCTCTCATCATCTTCCTCGCGTTGTCCCGGCATTTTGCCACGGCTCATGGGAGCCTGGGGTCTGCTTGGCAACTAATCCCAGGAATTGGCGTGAGCACTAGTTTTTACGAAAGCGACTGCCATCTGACCTTCCAACCCAGAGGCCCTTATTGGGATTAGTCCGGTTTCCTCACGATGCTTTCCTTCACCGAAAAGCGACTGGTAAATATCAATCGTACCTACATAAGTTCCGAACTCATTGGTACGAGCCGGGTTTGAACCCGCGACCTCCGGATTGCAAGTCGCACCACCAGCGCTTCCTACCAGTGATAATTTACAACGAAACTACTTGGGACAAAATCTTGTCTCCTGCTCATTTATTGGTGGTAGGCCCAGCGATGCTACGACAAACATCGAAAACCGAAGTTTCATCTATTTGTCTTTCACCCTTACATATTACAGTGATAAAGATGGAGTAAGTAGTTTATATTTTGGCTCGGCGTTCGTGGTTATAAGCTTACATAGCCGAAGGATATATGCGTCAACTTTATGAAAATAGGTAATTTATAGGAAAGTTGTGCAGGATCGGTGTGGCATGTAATTTCGGAGACAAGGTCCAAAGGGATTAAAACTAATAAAAAACCGGCCAAGTGCGAGTCGGACTCGCGCACGGAGGGTTCCGCACCATCAACAAAAAATAGAGCAAAACAAGCAAAAAAAAAACAAGCAAAAAACGGTCACCCATCCAAGTACTGACCCCACCCGACGTTGCTTAACTTCGGTCAAAAATCACGTTTGTTGTATGGGAGCCCCGCTTAAATCTTTATTTTATTCTATTTTTAGTATTTGTTGTTATAGCGGCAACAGAAATACATCATCTGTGAAAATTTCAACTTTCTAGATATCACGGTTCGTGAGATACAGCCTGGTGACAGACGGACGGACTGACGGACGGACGGACGGACGGACGGACGGACGGACGGACGGACGGACGGACGAACTGACGGACGGACGGACAGCGGAGTCTTAGTAATAGGGTCCCGTTTTTTACCCTTTGGGTACGGAACCCTAAAAAAACATTATTATAACTAATATTTTTTTTAATAAAAAAACACTTAAATCCATATTCAACTACTGTGAGTATTAGGGTCGCGTGAATGTAAGTGATTAAAAACCAATTAAAACAAGGATAGGTCAAGGTTGAGGCAATTGCATCAATTTCTTGTAATTGTAACTCTTTAAGATTTTTGAAATCCATTCTTATTTATTTCTGTGACAAAAGGAAAATACATTGTAAGGTTGAACACGCATGTGACTAAACTTTAACGTAACTTAAATTTAAAAATACAAATATTTAATCATAATATGTTTATAGATGTGAGTAAAATATAATATAAATATATTTCACCAAAAACAAACAAAAGAAGTGATTTTAAAAGGGTTTCGTTAATAGTCTTTATTCCAATGTACGTATTTAACGTTTATTTTTTTATTGGGTATTATTAATAGCCGACTGGCGGTGATAAAGGCTCATCTGAATCTGATAGAAGTTGACTGATGAGTTGATGACTTTACTAGAGTTGGTTAAATCTTGGTGATTGTAAAGTAGTTCTGGTCCTCGACAATATTGCTTCGAACAATGCCCTAGACTAGATCTTATTATTTTCTTGTTACCAACAGGCAGTCGGCATCAACGCACAGGGGCCAATTTCACCACGCTGACAATCGACATCTGACACTGATAATTTCCTGTACATTTCTAGATAAATAAGTAAGGAACGGTACCGACCGTCAATATTTACTTGTTGGGCCAGCAATATGCGGCCAGTTGTCACTGTCAGGCCAGGAGACAATTATCAGCTTTGTGAAACAGGGGCCAGAGCGTCTACCGCGAACCACGTTCGACGTGTTGGCTCTCTGTTGCACTTGTAAATTCGTACGTAAGTGTGACAGGGAGGCAACACGTCGAACGTGGTTCGCGGTAGCCCCTCTGGACTTACGAAGGTACGTCGCAGTAGTAGGCTGTTCTAGTTGGTTGGACCTAAAGATCAACTTATCTACCAATTAGCCCACTTCATGTTCGTGATAAAACTTGATTTGCTCTGGGCAGAGACAAGTAACAAATAAATACTGTAGTTTCCATATAACTTTAATCTATTCGTCAATGTTCTTGGGTTCTTCAAGCGGAAGGAACACAAAAACGAAACCATAAGAAGCTCAGTAGTGTCCATTTTGGTTGACCGACCGATTGAATAGTTATGTGTAGCGAAACGATAAATAGGTAGGTACCCTAGGTGGCGTCAATCAAAATAACTGACGATTCACTTCATTCACTCACTCACTTCACATGGTCACTTTTTAGGGTTCCGTACCCAAAGGGTAAAAACGGGACCCTATTACTAAGACTCCGCTGTCCGTCCGACTGTCACCAGGCTGTATCTCACGAACCGTGACACCGAACCTAGACAGTTGAAATTTTTACAGATGATGTATTTCTGTTGCCGCTATAACAACAAATACTAAAAACAGAATAAAATAAAGATTTAAGTGGGGCTCCCATACAACAAACGTGATTTTTGACCGAAGTTAAGCAACGTCGGGCGGGGTCAATACTTGGATGGGTGACCGTTTTTTTGCTTGTTTTGCTCTATTTTTTGTTGATGGTGCGGAACCCTCCGTGCGCGAGTCCGACTCGCACTTGGCCGGTTTTTTCTTAGTATATGACATTTATTTCAGTTTATCTGATAATTGCCTCATTCCTATAATCGATCAATCTTGCTTACTTGAGCAACCTTCGTGAATCACTGATCCTTTAACCCATCATTTATTTCTTTGTTTCAAGAATAAGAAGAACAAGAATAATAAAATTCATTACGTATACTTCTTTGCGTTATGGTATTATTGTATTAAGTGCTTTAAAAATATTGAATACCTACCTAAGTAACACGTTATAGGTACTTACGTCGAACGTCGATGGGTTTAGGTACCGCCTCAGATGGACAGTCCTTATTACTCACTTGTCTTTGCTATAGGTATGTGGGTTCAACACTCGGAGTACTCGGACCGAAACCACAAGCGCTTACGCAAGTCGGGACGCTCACCAACTCATTAAGATAAAAGTGCCATACAAGGTGCCAAAAAATAAAGAAAAGCGACTAATTACATAGGTTGTCAGGTTTTTGATATACGAATTTATTATTGATATTTTTAGGTAAATATGAATAGCTACGACAAGTAGCATCTGGAGGCCAATTCTCGTTTTAATAACAACAGGAATAAGCGGAATTGCTCCCAGTTCTAAAGTAAACCAGATGGCATTGCCGTGTTTAACCAAAAAGTCATATGTCCATACAAGTCTTTTTATAAAACTGTTTGGCTTCGAAAGGCATTGTGCTACGTGATAGATGGGCAGCGCCCGTGAGATTGGATACTTCGCACGGCTTAGCTTGATTTATAAGTATTAAAGGTACCTACAGAGACCGTTCGGATTCAGGCTACACCAGAATTACTGCTGCAGTAATGCGGAGGAATATAGCTGTCGCAAATGTCAAGAATCCGGACAGTAACATCGCGCAGTAATGTCGTGCGGCACGACTCGTGCCATAATACTGCTAGCGACTAAGTTACTGCAGGAGACGTCAAATTAATTATTTTCTCGATAAAATTACCTTGGTCAAACGTTTCCTGCAACAATATTACGATGTCCGAAACCGGACTAATCTCAGGCCAAGTTTCCTTTCTAGGTTGGAAGATGAGATGCCAGTCGCTTTCGTAAAAACTAGTGCCAACAAACGCGAGTAAGATGATAATGTTCAATAACGACAATAACCTACTGACATGTTTTACTGCATATAATAAATAATCTATCTAATACCTTTAAACGAGCAATTCTTGTTTATTTATTTATTTATTTATATATATATATATTTCGGCGATCTCGGAAACGGCTCTAACGATACGGGGGTTTTCGGGGGCGAAAAATCGATCTAGCTAGGTCTTATCTCTGGGAAAACGCGCATTTTCGAGTTTTTATATGTTTTCCGAGCGAAGCTTAGCTCGGTCACCCAGATATTACCTCATAAAGAATAACAATAAATCTTTATTTCATATAAAACGTTATGAACTAAGGAAAGCCCGGTAAGCAAAAATACCTATGCTTGTGTTGGTAGACACCGCTCTTCCCTTTTTTTATACTTATTTATGAATTATACTTGGTCAACCAGATCTTGTCAGTAGAAAAAGGCGGCAAATTTGAAAAATGTAGGCGCGAAGGCATATCGTCTCATAGAAAATTTGAATTTCGCGCCTTTTTCTACTGACAAGATTTGGTTGACCATATCTATACTTACCTTGGTTTCTTTCAGTTTATGTTTGACCTATTTTATCTTAATAACTATTGTTCAAAATGCTCGTAAACTTCGTGGAGTCATGAACTGGCATTTTACTTTAAAATTTCATATTCCCAGGTTTTATCACTAAGCAGTTTTTATTATTACTAGACTAAACAGCTGCACATAATCCAAGGACATAGAAATTGCAACCGTTACTGCACTAAATTTACTGCCTTTGACAAAAGCAGCCCGAATCCTGGTCGTGTTCCTATCGCAGGCGTTAGACAACTACCAGTATAACTGGTACCTCATGACCCATTAGAAATATTCATGGTTGGAGATCATGTAATATTGGTTAGTCTTAGTCGATCAGTGGTACGCGTTGGGGATGACCGCCCTAAGCGGGACGTCAAGCGATGATATATTGCGATTTACACTGAGGGGACCTTTTTTGTTCTCGCCGTAATGGTTTTAGTTTAATCGACACCTCTGAGATAGATATACACAGATGCCTGTGAGAGAAATAGAGACGGAATACAAAACAGTATCTTTTTCCCGCCGAAGTGAATCAGACTGCTGACTTTGGTTATTCACTGTCTGGTGGTTGTGAGCTTTCGTTGTGACCGTGGAATTTTGGGTAATTTTGAGATGAATTTGTTTTAAGTTTGGAAATTTCATAAAACGATAATTTTAGTGGGTCCTAGGAGTGTTTTTTAGTGGATAGGAAAACTAAATATTTTAGGTGAGTTTATATTTAAGTTTTTTGGAATTGTTGCGATATTCCCGCAATTTTTTCAGCTCTTAAACATTAATAATTACCTATGTTTATATTTCATATTTCTTAGTGCAGTTTATAATCCTAATATTGACGGTTACTTGAAGGGATGTAAATCCGTGTAGTATAATTCAGAAACATTTAATTTTAAAGCATAAACATTCAGGTCAGAAGTTTATCTTCAACCTTCAACACAGTTTTCCTACTTTTATTTGAAATACCTACTATACTGCCATCTCGAAGAATATTCGTGGTCTAACCAGAAAGGGTTAATGTATGTACTAACAAACATTGCAACCTTCACGTACAAGGCTTTCACGCTGCTCGAATACAACACGAGCCCGCAGATGGCGCTAGTGTAGCAAATCATACGAAGGTTGTTCTTATTTAAATCTTCTCGAATTTTGTTGTTTTGTAAATTCTAAAATATAAATACCTACATAATGCTTAAACATTTCAATTTTTCGTACCTAATTTTCATCGATGTTGTTTCTTGACGAAAAGCAATTTACAATAATATATGGAAAACATTTTCTCCTGTTTGTGGAATCCATTCCTATCGATGATCAAAATCACAAGTTACAAAATTGACGATTTTCAATAATTGTTAGGTAATTAAAAAGTTACGGATGGTCACTTAACACCAATTTGGCGTAGCAGCACGGAATCTTGTAGCTCGATTTAGACCTAGGCCTTATTATAGCTAATACTATGGCTTAGTCTGTGGTCTACGTGTACCTTCTGACCGGGCTCGTAGCTCCAAGCAAAACTTAAATCCCAAACGTCTGTCAGCTAAATGAATTTGCCTGCAAATTTACGGTCAGCATAAGTCGCGTCGGGCCGCGCCAGAATCTTGGACGTTATTCTTTTCGCTTACCAAGTGCGGCTCAAAGATTTAAGCTACCCAGTGTAAAATACCCAGATGATGTGTAGTTTTAACGGTTATAAAGGTCACATTTACCTGGTTAATTCTATAATATAGCTCGCTCGTTGTGTTATTGGGAATGTACGGCCTGCAGCGCAACTTGCGGAACTTTGCGACTCGCGGAAAGTATTCCCGCACTGACATCTTGAGTTTGCCGATGGTATAGCCACGAGACAATGGCGATTCTGTTAGATATTTAGTAGGTACTATATTTTTTAAACTTATTCATGCTTTTAACTACAGAAACGAGTTAATTGTAATAATACCTACATACATTTTAACGGATTTTTATTGCCTGAAAGTTTTTAGAAACTACAATAAAAAACTGGAAAAAAATTGTCAAATTCCGCAAAACCTACATCTATTAATTTTGCTACTGTCTATCATGTCTATGTCTACCTATAGCTATTTTTAAGTTTTTACCAATATAGGTAACTTAAAAAGTCATGATTTTAAAATAATACGGGCCACTTGTGCGTTCCAGGGTAGGCCAACTAACTTGGAGTTAACCGTTTAAACGCGGAGTTTAACCCTGTGTAACCGGTTAGTTCCGAGTTACTTGGCTAACCCTGGAACGTGCAAGTTGCCCTAAAAGAGTGAAGGTTTGATAGAGCTAGCAGAATATCGAATATCTTTAATCGTGTCTTCACGGTAGAAAACAAGTCCCTATCTAAGTATGTCATCGATTCCCTATAACCGCGTAACGTAAACATAAACAGCTGTCTACTAAATCGATCAAAATGTCAATGATTGGGTTAGTTTATTAACCCCATTTTGCTGAGTAATCTGAATCACACGGGAAAACAGACATTATTGTGTTAAGTATGTATAATAAAATTTAAATAAAAGGGTCGATGCTGCTTTTGATATATGTATTGGTAAAATACAAATGTCACTACATATTATACATATATAAATATGTAAAAACGATGATTCTTTTCATAAACATAAAAAATTTGGGTGTAAGAAACTACGAGTATAGTATGGTACGTAGGTAAGGTACACCATATATTTAAATATCTTAACTGTATACCAATTACACATACCTATTGGTCTAAGAGCTAGCCACGTAAATAGGTATGCAATTTATAGAGCAACGAAATCCCTCTAGTTGGTATGCCATACTATCATTATTAATTAATCCGGGCGCCTGGCAGCTGTCTAGCGATAGCGGTGGGTGTGGGAGTGGATGGGCAACAAAGTGGTTGTAAAATCAATTGAAGGTGTGCAATTTATAGAGCTCTGTGTCTGGTGTGATATAATAGCTAATTATGTATTTAATTCAAATATAACAATGCCAGGCGTTTTATTTGGGGGAAAAGTAGTGCCAGGTGATGAAAATACACAATCACTTTGTGCGCCTGTAGGAAGTACTCACAATTGCTTTACGCATAGATTGTGAGTCAGGTGCAATTTGCTCGTGATCTTCCTACAAGCGCACAAGTAATTGTGTATTTTTATCGATTTTTATCACCTGGCACTACTTTTCCCCCAAATAAAACGCCTGGCATTGTTATATTTGAATTAAATACATAATTATCTATTATATCACACCAAACAAAGAGCTCTATAAATTGCATACCTTCAATTGATTTGACAACCACTTTGTTGCCCATCCACTCCCACACCCACCGCTAGACAGCTGCCAGGCGCCCGGATTAATTAATAATGATAGTATGGCATACTAACTAGAGGGATTTCGTTGCTCTATAAATTGCATACCTATTGCCGTGGCTAGCTCTCCGACTATATGAGATAGGGAACAAACGAGTAGGTGTAACCTCAGTGTGAATTATCTGGTTCATTCGAACTTTGGAATCTCAATTTGATATTACCTACTCGGAACATCTCGTTCTTGCATAGTGGCGTGAAAATTGTTGTGTGTCAGTTGAAACCGCTTGGAACTCATGTCTTAGCTCGCAACATTACGCCTAGTGTTGTCGTGAAAGCTTCTTTGTGTTTATATTTGTGTTCTGCTTTATGTCGTGACATCGAGAATTGTTCTAACGCGCTCTTATAATTAATGTCCGTGATGTGTTGCGATTACAATTTGTTTTAAGCGTGTAGCTTGCAGTTACCGGAATGCTTTGTTTTGGCGGTGGATTGTCTTAGCAATTTTATTACTTACACATAATTATGTAAGGTTATTCGGGTAATCTCGAACGAATTTGAATGTCGGGTAATTCCAAAAAGGCCATCAATCCGAATTTCTTATTTCTCGCACTTATACCGTAAATAACTATTGAACGCAAGATAAACTGAGCAAAATTCTGTTTTATTAACTCTCTGAAAATGTTATCTATATATATAGTATATCAATCAGCGCGCTACTTATAGTGTTTATGCTATTTCCTATATTAGCCTGCAAAGTGCAAGAAAATGGAACATTAAAGCGGCAGTAATAAATATCATGTAAGCTTCCAGCCCGCTCCGCTCTTGACAATTAATGACTCCGAGCTAACTGCTCTAAAAAGTCCAGCGGAAAATGGTTGCTTGGATTCAAACCTAAAATTGTTGACACGTAACTATTTTACAAAAAGGCTCATCCAAAAGCAATGGCCTTTTTGTAAAGTTTAATGTCGATTATTTTCTACAGAGTTTTTTTTGTGTACTATACGGCATTAGTACATACAATCTTGGAGGATATAATCAAACGGAGACGCCATGTCTGTAATTTTCTGTACAAAACAGTCTGCCGATTTTTGCGGGGGAGGGGAACGTCAAATGTATGCGTAACGTAAAAATAGCCATGTCAGATAAACGTCAGTCCATACATTGTGTATGACCGTTGGCCGCCTATTTTCGACAGAGGGGAAAGCCTGTTAATGGCTACTCCGTTTAGTTGTATCCTCCAAGCATACAATAGGTAAAAATAATTTGGGACATCACCATGGAGTCTTGTTATTTACAGGATTTTACTCTTACGACTTTTTACAGAGGCAGAATGGAGTCAATGCTTACATATAGGTATTGTTTATCATTATCATCTCTCGGCTCTGATTTTGTAAATGTTTTGCAAGTCATATGCCCCCCTACGGCCTGTAAACCCCATACATAATTCGCACCACGTAATAGACACGGCTTTATATTAAAAACGTATCGCGCTGGGCGGCAGACAGATGCGCCGAATGTCTGTTAACGCCGTTCTGGCTGATATTTCCATTCTTGCGAGAGTGCGGGCGAGTCGAATTTACTGCCCATCCAGTGTAACTTGCTCACGCTTTGGCAAAGACAAGCAAGTCTCAGACACTTGCTAGGAGACGGTGTAGGTAATTTACTAGGAAATTGTTTATTGGTAGGTTTTTTTAAATTATGTCCTAATTCTGGTGAGGGTGCGAGGTGAGTAATCAAAGTCCCTAATAAAATGTATTTGTAATAGATTTACCCTTACGAGTATGACATACGGCAGCCGATAAGATTTAAAGTCTATTTTTTTATTCCGTAGACTAAAATGACATTTTATAGTATGAACATCATGTGTCATTTCATACTATGAAATGTCATTTTAGTCTACCGAATAAAAAAGTAGACTTTACAGGTCGTAGATTTAACTCTTTAGAGTTTTTATATTTAATCTGGATTTTTATTGGCTCTAGTAATACTGCTTAAACTAATTAGAGATTAGACGAGTCTTCACATGAAAGATTTTTATTAGCAACGTCTTTACTACCTACCTATTCTTATATATGTCGCAGGGAAATGATCAAAACAGAGATTTGAACAAATCTCTAAGGGATATGATCAAATCACGAAGGATGTTAAAATGGCGAATCCATATCATCATTTCCCTAGAAAAATTCAGTCATTTGACCAAATCACTGACTCTGTTTAGTGAAAAGACAAAATCGGCCAATAAACGCGAAACGCTTTTTCATTTCACTAGATTTGTTTAGGAATTTGACAAAATCCCTAACCACGACAGTAAGTTGACGAAACGAACTTAAAAAGCCAACTAGTTTTATCATTTCGCTAAACAGGTTTAGTGAAATGATAAAGTCTCAACTGGAAGATGGTATATATGGTGATTTGATTAAATCTCTGAAAGGTTTAGTGAAATGACGAAAGCAAGTACAGAATTCAACAGTTTACTCTACAGTTAAGCGATTTGATCAAATCTCTGATTATTAAGTGAACATTTTTGAAATTATGATGCCGACAGATGTACCGATTTAGTACAGATAATTTTTAATACCTATTTAAAACAATCCCCGGTACATTACTTCCATCTAATGGACCTCTGTCTACCTTAGGGACGTCCACCAACACGCTTGATTTGATTAGCAACTCTTTAAATTTGTGCAGAGAAGTCTCTTTTATTTTTTCAGCCGATATTTTCAAAAAAATTCACTTAACCTAGAGATTTGATCAAATCGCTTAACTGTAGAGTAAACTGTTGTATTCTGTACTTGCTTTCGTCATTTCACTAAACCGTTCAGAGATTTAATTAAATCACCATATACCATCTTCCAGTTGAGACTTTATCATTTCACTAAACCTGTTTAGCGAAATGATAATACTAGTTGACTTTTTAAGTTCGTTTCGTCAACTTACTGTCGTGGTTAGGGATTTTGTCAAATTCCTAAACAAATCTAGTGAAATGAAAAAGCGTTTCGCGTTTATTGGCCGATTTTGTCTTTTCACTAAACAGAGTCAGTGATTTGGTCAAATGACTGAATTTTTCTAGGGAAATGATGATATGGATTCGCCATTTTAACATCCTGCGTGATTTGATCATATCCCTTAGAGATTTGTTGAAATCTCTGTTTTGATCATTTCCCTGCGACATATAGACCATTCAAATTCCATGACGAAATCTTTAGTCTCATGTCCTTTAACGCACGCCTACAGTTAGTTTTTTTAGCATTAGAAAGAAGGTAAGCGATCTTGACATGTCTTTTTATTAAAAATCACAATTGAAAAATAAGTCGCAGCAAATATGTTAGAATCATAAATCATATACCATCTTTCACATTCTTTTGCTTTCATAATATAAACTAATTTTTTTAAAGCGGTTTTCAATATTTTTTTAATAAAAAGACACGTCAAACTCGAGTCTCCTAAAACTCGAGTTCATACCAGTCCTAGATCCGTTACGTTACAACTATTTTTAATCGACGAGTGCTCTTATGCTGATTTACCTGTACGAATAACTCGGCAAGCAACAGTAACTACACATCTGAACCCGGGCCAACTTTTGATATGAACCAAACTGCCATATTGACTTTTATTACTGTAACGTGTTATTGCCGCCGATAGCAGCAAAATGCAGCTGAAACTGGGCCAAATATAAACAAACCTTTGCTAGTAACTCAGGAAGTTAAATAAATAGCCAGGTACTGGTAATATATCGCTAGTAGCAGAATTTGGCTTGAAAACGTATTTTATTTAATAGTACGAGAAGTACACGATTTAGATGCTATACTATTAAACGAATGGTACATTTATTGCAAATATACCTAGGCCGCTTAGTTTTGTGGCGTTTCCGTTTAGCTAAATAGGTTATTATTGTTATAGTTTTCACGCACTCTAAGAAACAAACCTCTTGTGGTTTTGTTCTAAAAATCTAAATCACATCATCATTCATCAGTTCTTTCACACTGAGCGTTGGTATCAAATAAGTATCAAAATCTTCTAATCCGGATATGCCTCTAGGGCAAATCATGAAGCATTTCGCAGTTGTGCATGATAATTTAACGACCGCAGTAAAATTTACGCCCAATTATAGACATAATTTACTTTTTACGTCAGCGACAGTAAGCTGCGCGATAAATAAACCAAGCGATTACGAGCTTTTACGATTATTGAAAACTTTTTCAGTACGGGGAGATGGGCCTCGTTAGCATTGTGCTGCAACCCGTCTAGGAGAAGGAAAGCTCCAAAATATAACCCGGGGAGATGGGCCTCGTTAGCATTGTGCTGCAACCCGTCTAGGAGAAGGAAAACTCCAATATAAAACCCCCAAATCCAAGGTGTTAGCCGACCCGTGCCGAGGGATGCATAGCCAGAGGGTAGTACTGGCGATGAACGGAGGGTGTCTGTGTTGGCGGTCACAGGACACAGTGGTAAACCGCCTTGCTTCAGTACAGGGCTCTGCTGTTGTGGACATTTAAATCCCTATTACTCGTGGGAACGCAATGGAGATTCAAAATAATAATAATCATCCGAATGGCGGCGACGTGGTACGCCACCCGTCACGTCTCGTCTCTCGCGGGGGCGACAAGCGGCTCACGGAGAGCCGCTTTGCTACGCTGAATGTTGGAGGAGGAATGGAAGATAAATTAAATGAGGTTTTGCAGATGATGGTTGAGAGAAAAATTGATATTTTGTGTGTAAATGAGACGAAACGGAAAGGATGCGATATCACCTTGCATGGAACCTACACGGCGTATTGGTCTGGGGTGCCTAGTTCGGATCGCGCCTGTCAGGGAGTTGGTGTTGTACTTTCCGCAAGAATGGCTGAGTGTGTGAGAGAATTTGAATGTGTGAATTCCAGACTGATGTGGATTAGACTGAAAGTGGGACTGATGCGCATATTTTTGGTAGGTGTTTACGCTCCAGTAGACCGGGGTGCTAGTAACTCACAGCGCGTTCGGGATGACAGGCAGATATTTTGGGATGAACTAAGAGAGGTTTTGAAAGTATGTAAGGATAATGAAAGATTAATTTTGTTAGGTGACTTCAATGGCTGGGTAGGAGTAAAAAGGGACGTATTTGAAAATGTTCTTGGAATGTACGGTGACGAAAGAATAAATGAGAATGGGAGAAGCTTGTTAGAAATTTGCCAAGAGTGGAGCCTTTGTGTAACAAACACGATGTTTGACCACAAACGGATACATTTATACACTCGAGAGGCGGAGAATGTAAGGAAAAGTATGATTGACTTTGTGATAGTGGATGAAAGAATTAGGAAGAATGTTATCGACTCCAGGGTGTATCGAGGGTCGGGTATCCATACTGACCACTTCCTGGTAATGTGCCGATTAAGTGGCTTGTTTAAAGGATGGCGACAACGACCCCATACAATTACTACCGATTTAAAAAGAATAAAAGTGGAGAATTTGCAAGAAGAAGGAGTAAATGATGAGTATAAGACTAGATTAAAAACCGAATTCGAAGGTATGGATGAGTTTAGTGAGACTGAACAATTATGGGATAGTTTTAAAAATAAAGTAGTAAATGTGGCAAGTGAAGTATGTGGAGTAAGTAAGAGGCACAAAGGAAAAAAGGAGAAGAATGTGTGGTGGGATAAAGAAGTGCAAGAAGCAGTGTGTGAGAAGAAAAAGTTGTGGTTGGATTGGTTAGCCACAAGAGCTAACCAAAGAAATCACTTAGCTTCATTTGACGAAGTCAGTGAAGCGAAAAGGGATTATAGAAGAATGAAAGTGTTTGTGAAGGAAATAGTAGACAGAAAGAAAAACGAACAGAAAGATAAAATGGAAGAAAGGCTCTCTCAAGGTTTCTAGGCAAATATAAAGTTTTTCTGGAAGTCCGTTCGTTTGGGCAGGGGTAACACCGAGATTTCTGAGCTAAAGTCAATAAAAGACAAGAATGGAAAATTAGTGAATGAGGAAGAATGCATCTTAAAAAGATGGAAAGAGTATTTTGAAAGTTTGTTTGACAGAGAGGAGGCAAACACGCCAAGTTCGGAGTTGGATGAAAGTATTGAAAACGTGTCGGAGAATGAAGATAGTATTAGCATGGATAAAATTGTGAAAGCGTTGAAAGGAATAAAATCAGGAAAGGCTGCAGGATATGATAAAGTTTCTGTCGAGATGCTGAAAGCTGGACAAGGCATTGTAGCAAGTCAGTTGTATCGCCTTTTCAATTTGTGCTTTAGAACCGGTCAAGTGCCCAGGGACTGGTGCAAGGCTGTCATTGTACCTCTTTACAAAGGAAAGGGATCACAACTGGATTGCAAAAACTACAGAGGCATTAGCTTACTCAGCGTCGTCGGCAAATTGTATGCAAAGATATTGATTGAAAGAGTAGTGAAAGACACCGATGAGCAAGTATGGGATTCACAAGCGGGATTCCGAAAGGGTATGGGATGTACGGATCAAGTCTTTTCCTTGCGATGCATAGGCGAGAAGTATTTGGCCAAAGGTCAAAAGGTCTATTGCGCTTTCATGGATTTGGAAAAGGCTTATGACAGAGTGGTGAGGAATGAACTTTGGTCGGTACTGTCTGTGTATGGATTGGGCGGCCGTCTCATTCAGGCACTGAAATTGCTCTATGGGGATTCCAGTGCTTGTGTGAGAGTAAACGGATCGTACACTGAATGGTTTAGCATCGAAAAGGGTATTAGGCAGGGATGTGTACCGTCACCGTGGCTGTTTAATCTGTTCATGGACAGTAGTTTGCTTGATTTGAGAAATGATGAATGTGGGCTGAAAATGAGTGGGTTACCCGTCAAATGTCTTCTTTACGCCGATGACCTGGTATTGCTAGCGTCATCGGGCGAGGAGTTGCAGGAGATGGTAACTAGAATGCATGGGTCTTTTGAAAGGAAAGGAATGAAAATTAATGTAAGCAAGACGAAAGTAATGGTATTTGAAAAGGAAGAAAATATGACTAACTGTGAGATTTTGATTGGTCAAGAAAGAGTGCAACAAGTGAAAGAGTTTGTGTATCTGGGAACCTTGTTCACTAGGGACGGTAAGCATGATAAAGACATTGAAAGGAGAGTGAATGCTGGAAATCACGTGAATGGGGCACTTAACGCTTTTATGAGCAGCCAAAAAGTATCGCAAAAAGCACAGTTGGCTGTACATAGAGGGGTGTTGGTAGCGAAAGTTGGGTATGGCAGAAGAGGCATCAGAGCCAAGTGAATGCAGTGGAAATGAGAGCGTTGAGAAGTGTGTGTGGTGTGAGATTACAAGATAGAATTAGGAACAGTGTGATAAGGGAAAAGTGTGGCCTGAACGAAGATGTAGTGACAAAAATTGAGAAAGGTATGTTGAGATGGTTTGGACACATGGAAAGAATGAGTGAAAGAAGGCTGACAAAGAGAGTGTATAAGGGAGAAGTAGAAGAGGGAGTTGGAAGGGGCAGACCTCGGCGGACTTTCTTCGATCAGATCAGGGAAATCCTGAAGAAAGGCCAGGTCAAGAGCACCCTAAACCGGCGAGCGTGTATGAGGAAGATTATGAAAGTAACGGAAGCGAAAGAGGTATGTCAGGATCGTAGCAAGTGGAAATCCGTGGTCTCTGCCTACCCCTCCGGGAAATAGGCGTGATTATATGTATGTATGTATGTATGTTTTTCAGTGTTTATTGTTATAAGTAAATAAAAAAATAAAATTCATTTAATTCAGACCACGTGATCCATATTCTTGTTAGTACACTAACAAATAAAACTTACACGTTATATTAGTACTTATATAATGCAGGATATTTATGCAACGTTTAGTCATATTTTGTATTATACAACTTGTACATATATACTAAATGGATGAATCCTGACACCACGTAAAAGAACTTAATTTCAAATCCCGTAGAAAGCATGACATGGCCGGAATGTATGAAAGAGCCAAATTAACTTTAGTCACTTTTATGAGTTTTATGAGGTTGAAATAAAAAAACCTTTTGAGGTACGGAACCCTAAAAATGGACCCTATTTTACTAGAAGTAGCATACTGTATATTTATAACACAAGCTGTTATAAACTCAGAAGTGTGTCGACGATTATAGGTAGGTAAATAAAAAATTATCACTAACATAGTATAAAACAAAGTCGCTTCCCGATGTCTGTGTGTCCCTATGTATGCTTAGATCTTTAAAACTACGCAACGGATTTTGATGCGTTTTGTTTGTTTTGTTAGTGATTCAAGAGGAAGGTTTATGTATAATTTATTAACCCGTGCGAAGCCGGGGCGGGTCGCTAGTAAAAAATAAGTTACAGTCGATACGTTAAGAATCCTAACTTTTTTTAGTCACACATTGTTCACCTAAGCATAATAACGAAGGTCACAGCGCAATGTACAGTAGTACATTCCCGGTTTAAACATTAATTCATTAAATCTACACCACCTGCAAACCACCTAATCTGTTTAGTCAATATAAAGTGTCAAATATAACAGTCAGTACCGTCACCTGCATATGCGCTCAGATTGTGCATTCCCGTAGCTTAAAGAGTTAAACGATCAGAGCGCGTAGCCAACCTGCCATTCGTTAACGCTAAGCGTATCGTAGTCCTCTCTCACTATCACTCTTCCCCACTAGTGCGACAGTGACAGTTGCGTTTCGTTCGCTACGGAGCGTTAACGATTGCACGTTGCACGCAGACGCACCCAGACACAGCAATCGCCACCAATTTGCCAAGATGAGACCATTTCGTCGCCTATTTTCGTTTTGTCTATATTTTTCCTAAAAAAATCCCCTAATAAAATATATTTTTTCCTGTTTGTATTTATGAATAAAACAGTTCTTCGTGTTAAATAATTTCAAGATCTATAAAGGCCCCTGTACACAATGGGCCAGCGTGGGCCATTCTGGGGGACGCATTTATGCGTTAGAGGGAGCAAGTGATATTGCTATCTCATTCTACCGCATGGCTGCGTCCCTTGGACTGGCCGCCGATGGCCCATTGTGTACAGGGGCCTTTACATGCGCCATTTCGAAAATTTAAAGCTTTTAATAATTTCATTATTATTAACAAAAGTCCTCAACTAATTTACTTGTGTTATAAAATTAATAAAAGTGACAATAGGACTACGAGTATCATGCGTCCCTAATAAACAGCACCATCTTATTATTAGCATAGGTAACCGATTACTAGGTAAGCGATTGGATTAACTTCAGTTCAATGCCCCCGGGTGACAATTATTCGAGGGGCTCGTCCCTAAGCTAGCCTCTTCAGATTCCAGCCTTACCTAATGCATCGCCAATGTAAAATAAGCCCCCGTCGATACACGCTGTAAGACCGCGTACAGTCAGCAGCAGAAGTTGCTAAAAGGGCGAGGTGTTCAAAATTACCTTGACACGCTCTTATTCTCTTAACAATAAAGTCGCGTCAAGATCATTTTGAACACCTCACCCGCTTAGCAACTTCTGCTTCTAACTGTACAACGACGAATAATCTTGCATGTGTGGTTGTCGCGTGGCCGTGTAAGGTGTTAAACATCGCTTGGTGTCCGCAGACGACGCTTCCATAACAAAATGTATGTCTTAGGCATTAGACAATAGATTTTGTACTTTTTTTTTATTGTTGTAATATAACAAAGGTCTTTAAGTAAGAACGTACAACTCACCGACCAACATGAAGAAGTTATTTCGATAAACATAGGCCGAAATTCAATTTCAATTCAAATGTATGTACGGTGTAAATTCCTATGCAAACCATGAAAAAATTGAAATCTACCAACGTTAAAAGTAAAAAAAGTCTAATAAAAAAACTTTGTAAGTAATTGCATGGCAGTTTGGCAGTAATAATGTTGCTGCTCGAACGGACTATAGAATGCGCCTGCCGAATTTATGAACGTTAAATAACGCTTTAAAACGCATTTATTCCTTGAATTTTAAAATTGGAAAACATTTTAGTTATTTGAGCTTTAAAATGGAAATGAAAGCTAGAGCGCTCCGTTTTGTACGACTAGCGCTAATGAGTGCAGTTTCAGAACATAGATTACGGTTTTACAAACATGCTTTATTTGTATAAGTACCTACCGTAAATCACGTTGGCTTAAAATACAGAAGCGAATAAGAAAATATAGTTTTTACGCCAAAATTTTAAGTTTTAGCTGGGATATGGTCCAGCACTTAATAATAATATTTTTCTACTCCAGCACTTAAATGTGTCAATTAAATGACTGACAGTGATATCTAAAGCAATGTCATTTGAATGCTTTGTCTATAGGCTCATAAGATGACTGCTAGCAGTCATCTTATGAGTATAATACAACTGCTTTATTTTTTTTAAAGATACAAGTTCCGATCATCTTGATTGAAAGAGGTATGTTTTCATTTACAATAATAACTCTTTTTTTTTTTAAATAATAACTCATTTTTTTTAATAATATCTTTTTTTTTCTAATAATAACTCTTTTTTTTTTAATAATAACTCTTATTTTTTTTTTTTTTTTTTTTTTTTTTTTTTTTTTTTTTTTTTTTTTTTTTTTTTTTTTTTGCTGCAGCTGTCATAGAAAAAGTAATGTATGCAACAGCTCATAATTGGTTCTTAAAATTCTCGGGTCTTTTTTTACAAAACTCGACTACGTCTCGTTTTGTAACTTCGACCCTTGAATTTTAAGAACCCTTATTATATCACTGTTGCATAAACTACTATTTTACCCTAGCCTTTCTGGATTTTTATTACAGTTTATTTAAGCGAGGGTTAACAGAAAAGATTAAGTTAAATAAATGCAGTATTTATGACAGGTGTTTACTAAAGTTAAAATATTCCAACGAACTATAAATATTTGGAAAAAAATATAAAAATAATCTATTTACTTGCGCAGTTTTATATACTTATGTGGCTCTTCGCGCTTTACCTACAGCAGTATTTTGTCTAAAAGCAAATAAATGCTTTTGAACGTTATAAATATTGTTAAATATCCGGGTGGTCCGGACGCAGGAATCGTGAATAATGCCGGAGATGAATTACTGGAACCTGGAACTGGAATAAAGCTAGGACATTAAAAGAATTCATGCTAAATTAATCTCAGGTCGCACGTACTTAACTTATTATCCCGCACTAAATGCCTTTCTTAGCCAGTGAATTTACCTAGACTTTCAATGAAAAAAAAAAAGACAATCAAATAAGTAAGTCAACAACCATTAGAACTTAGTCTCACACCACAAGACTTAGCAATGAGACTATATTTTTTACTCGTAACAAAAAAGTGCGGTAAAGAGGGTCAAAAGTTTTGTTGTTCCTGTCGTAAATTACGTGTGGGATTGAATGTTTCTAGATCATAACTCCATCTAGCTTATTGGTTTCTTCATACGCTCGATAAAAATTGAAAAATATTGCAAATGCAGATAACAAGAAAAAAAAAATAGAAGTATCGAATATGTTGCTATTATCTCGCACGCTAGTGTATATCACGATGTGTTTGCATACGAGTACGATAGCATAGATTAGTGACACTATCTAACAATTGGATTCATAAATTGATACAGCACCCGTGGTTTACGACGCGTACGTATGCCAAACTGAATATAGGTATTGGTTGTTAGTGTAGTTAGTGGTGTTGGTATTAGTCTCTACTCGTACGGACATACGCACCGCAAGATGTACTAGTGAAACCTATAAACTGGTTTCACTAGTACATCTTGCGGTGCGTATGTCCGTACGAGTAGAGACTAATACCAACACCACTAACTACACTAACAACCAAACCATCGATACAGAACAAACTTTAAAACAACAAACAAGGCCGTTGTAATACAATTCTTGTATTACAAGTATTAATTACAACGGCAAGAAGTGCTTTTTAAAAACACTCAAGAGTGACATTTTGTAGTGATAGGCTGCTAATGTGTGAAACTCTATTGCCGGCGTCTCTTGCAATAAAGCCCTCGATCGAAGACCGAAATCGCAATACTTTGCAGTATGTATTCTCATGCATATAAGGACTATATTAATGCCCATTTTTTGAGGAAGACTAATTAACATTACTTATGTATGTATTTAATTTGTAAGCAAGGTGCACCCAGCTGCCAAATTAATTCATAATGTACCCATACAATTTTGCAGCTCGCAGTTTATATAAAACAGTACAGTGGGTTCCATAACGAGCGATTTTTCCACGTTCTAATTCCAGCAACACTGCTGTTTTAAATTGGGCCGCGTAAAGAGCGGTTACTGCTCATATCGCGTCAAAACGTAAGCCTCCCGCGGGACGCCGTTACCAGTTTAATATTGGCACCCCTAGGGCTTGCATTGACGCTGGCAGTGTTATCGATGAACAGGCCAATGTGAATGTACACTGGCTTTAGAATAATATATTTGAATGTCATTCAGTTATCGTGGCGTCTCGCTCGCACTAATAAATAAACGGACAAGTACGAGCAAAATGCACAATATCTGAATGCCATCATGTAGATGTCATCCTTATATCAGTGTAAGTTCGAAATTGCTTGAAAATATAGGTATGTTTTATGTTTGATGCCAATGATAACGCTTAGATGCTAATAACTACAGTAAACGGGCGTCTTACCGGTGGACAATATTAAATGTATTAATCATATAATCATGATTTTTAGAAATAGAAGGTTTGACCAAGGAACTGAGACTACTATGTAATTTTACTCGAATTTATTTTTTGTCGAAATACCTACTTGAGGTTTTATTTATTTGTATTTATCTAGTTTGAAGTAAAATCAATTCAGTTATAAAATAGTTTTATCTTAATCGTAAACATTAAACCGTAAAATTATAGTCAGAGTAACGTAAGAATTGATTTTGAGTTACATATGAACTAACCCTTATATGTTGCGCCAAATATACATAGTTATGATTAAAATTGTTCGCTTCTAAAACATAACTAGAAACAGTTTGGCTTGGAGAAGGGCATTGAAATATACCTACTTAAAGGTGTATCGTAACATTTCATAAAAGTTTGAAGTAAACAAAATACACCATGAATAAATTTTTTTTATCGATAAATTTGATTCTTACCCGACCCTAGTCCTGAAACAGTATTTATTGAACCGAGTACAGAGTAGAAAATATTGACAGCAACGCCACTTTATTACACGTACGCATTAACTTCAGCCGTAAGCGGCTGTTATGAAATATTGGAAACTTTACGTTTTTAATGCTCCCAACATTAGACGTTCAACCTTATCCATCTAACTACTGTCGGTTAGGCTTTTGGAAAACAATGAGAGTAGGTAAATAAGTATAACACAATCACAGAGTAATGAGCATTTAGTATGCCAATGTATTAAGAGCCAATTTGCCAAGATCCCTTAGGCGAAGTTTAATTGGCATCTACTTAAATTCGAGCGCTCTGTATTTACATTAAGGTGCATATTAAACTGAATAGACAGGCTATTGGATTCAGAGCTTTAATAAGATCTTTGAGGTTATGTTAGTTTAAAACTGAATTAACCATTATAAAGATTAGGGCGGCGTATTACGAGCCTTTGTAAACACAAGGGCGAGAATATATAGAATGTATTTTTCTCCGTCGTTTTACATACCTACTTATCGTCTTGGCTAAGTATGTTCATTTTAATCGTTCTTCCAGAATCTATACAATCAATTGACTAGAGTCAACTAAGCCTTCTAATACCTAATTTTCATGACGTCTCAGTCTGGAGGGATAACTAGTATGTAATTAAAAATTTACTGTTTCACAACACCACACCCAATCAATTCATTGAAGCACGAAAGCACGCTCGTTAGTGTATACATATTTGAATATGCCTCAACTTGCTACGGTTTCGATACGACCTTGACGATCGTCTTGGCGAGTGGCGCGCACTCACGCACGAAATTCGCTTCAATTCGCATTGTACCAATCAGCGTAAGCTATATTTAGGGTCGTATCAAAATAAGGTCAATACCGTAACAAGGTGTTATAAATCGGCCTCCTGTTCTTACATGTCTGACTGCAGATTGGCTTTCGCCATCAATGCAAATGTTCCAGTAACGCAAAATGCTGAATTTCTTGATGGCTCTTGGGCCGATTCAGATTTTGAACTAGACATCTATTAGATATCTATTAGACATCACCAAGATACGACAACGATATTTTTAAGATCTAGCCTGTCAAATTTGACATTTACGCGATTCTGGAGATACTCATCCAAGTCACATCTAATAGATATCTAATGGAAATCGTTCGTTCATACGATATTTTAACGTAAAAGTGACATTGGTTGCCCGAATTGAGCTGCAAAAGAGAACTAAGTAGTTGAAATCTAAACTATAACGTATCTAAAATGGATCTAATACGTGTCGTCTTTTGAAGTTCGAATACGGCAGTCTGTCGAATAGTAAAGCTAATGTCGGTACTGTATGTCACTATAGTTACCGATGTGTTTAATTTATCACCAAACGGCAACTACCCGTAATGAGATAGCCATGCACCGGTATTAGGGAAAGGCATTCGAGCATAACTGATGTGTTGAACTGCTCGTAAATAAATTATCTCGGTCGTAATCTGGATTAATGGCGCATTATATTACGGTCAAATTGTACTCGTGTGTGACGCGTCAGTTTGTTGAATATTAGTGCGTAAGGTAAGGCCGTTGATTTAGTATGTCCTATGCCAAAATATAAATATATAATCAAGTATAAATATCGTTTTTCTCAAAGTTCTGGGTAACTATTTTCTGTGGCCCTCTCTTGAAGCACTCAGTACTCAGTTTCATACCACATCTTAGCATCAATTATTTTGTAACATTACAGTATTTACACAGTTTGTACAAACAATACAAACCCGGTGAAACTTTGGAAAAAAGTTTTACAAATTATAGTTACGTCCTCTACGTGTTTGCGAAACTATGATAAAATATCAAACGCCTTTACAAGTTTTAAAGGAAATGTAAAGCGAGGGAGCTCTTCCGTTACCACCCGGACGCTGGACAATGGAAGTAGTCTAGTCGGTGGTTTAATCAATAACCCTTCAATAGGCAGATGGAGGGCCCCATAACCAGAGCAGTCTTTCATGATGTTATAGGCAGCTATTTATATACCAAGCTATATTATAGTACTAAGATACGAAATATTCAGTTAAAAACCCCTCACAATCAATAGTTAACGTCTATATGTGTTTACTAGCTGTTGCCCGCGACTTCGTACGCGTGGATTTGTATATTGGTGGTTATAAATTCTACATTAGCTTAGAACATTACGCAGCAAAAGATAGCAGTAGGAACGGTTAATCATTTGTTAATTATTATACAACGCATGAGATTTGTCTTTCACAACCTGGCTACGAAGTTTCAAGCCCCTAACTGAATAAAATTGTTCTCGATAATCTCGATATAATCTCTCTCAACCCCCAGAAGATTATCAAGTCCACTAAATAGTGGACAAAATGAAGTGGGTAAATAGTGGATTAAATAATAAAACCTACTACCTAACTACCTATTTACGAAGTTTGAAGTTCCTAGCTTTAAATAAAATTTGAACTCTCTACCAACTCTCAACCCCTGTTTAAACTTTTAGGGGATGAATTTTTAAAAACGCTGAAATTACTTTTCTTGTATTGTAATAATATGCCTTTATACATACGATTCAAGTCCCGCACTCCAATAAATATTTGGGTTCCATACAAATTTTCGACCCCCTTCACCACCTTGGGGGATGAATTATCAAAGACTCTGAAATTAGTTTTCTTTTCTCTTAATAAAATACCTTTTTACGAAGCTTCAAGTTCCTAGCTTTAAATAAAATTATAACCTATACAATCTTTCAACCCCTTTTTAACCCTGTTATGGGATGAATTTTGAAAAACGCTGAAATAAGTTTTCTTCTGTTCTAATACTATGGCTTTATACAAAGATTTAAGTCTCGCACTCTCAAAAATATTCGATCTCCATACAAACTTTCAACCCCTTTTTCACCTCCTCGGGGGATGAATTTTTAAAAACGCTGAATAGGTTTTTTTGTTTTTTAATAAAATACCTTTTTACGAAGTTTCAAGTTCCTAGCTTTAAATAAAATTTGAACCCTATACAAACTTTCAACCCCCTTTGGACCCTTATAGGGTATGAATTTTTAAAAACGCTGAAATTACTTTTCTTGTATTCTAATAATATGTCATTATACAAAGATTCAAGTCCCGTACTTACAAAAAATATTGACCTCCATACAAATTTTCAACCCCTTTTTCACCACCTTAAATGTTGAATTTTGAAAAACGCTAACATTCGTTTTCTTCTCTTATAATGAAATAAATTTTTACGAAGTTACAAATTCGTATGTAAAATAAAATTTAAACCCTATACAATCTTTCAACCCCTTTTTAACCCTTTTAAGGGATGAATTTTTGAACACGCTGAAATTACTTTTCTTGAGAATTAATAATATGGCTTTATACAAAGATTCAAGACCCGCAATCTAAAAAATATTTGATCTCCGTACAAACTTTCAACCCCTTTTTCACCACCTCGGGGGATGAATTTTTAAAAACGCTGAAATTACTTTTCCTGTCTTATAATAATATACCCATATACAAAGTTTAAAGTCACACACTCACAAAAATATTTGATCTCCATACAAACTTTCAACCCCCTTTTCACCACCTTGAGGGATGAATTTTCGAAAACGCTGAAATTAGTTTTCTTATTTTTTTATATAATACATTTTTACAAAGTTTCAAATTCCTAGCTTAAAATAAATCTTGAACCCCATACAACCTTTCATCCCCTTTTTAACCCTTTTAAGGGATGAATTTTTAAAAACGCTGAAATTACTTTTCTTGAGTTTTAATAATATGGCTTTATACAAAGACTCAAGTCCCGCACTCTCAATAATATTTGATCTCCGTACAAACTTTCAACCCCTTTTTCACCACCTTGGGGGATGAATTTTTAAAAACGCTGATATGAGTTTTCTTGTTTTTTAATTTAATACCTTTTTGCGAAGTTTCAAGGTCCTAGCTTAAAATAAAATTTGCACCCCAAGACAAAGTTTCATCCCCTTTTTTACCCCCTTAGGGGTTGAATTTCCTAAAACGTCGCAATTACTTTTTTTTGTAATCGGCTATTATGCCTTTCTAAGAAGTTTCAAAGCATTTGTAATGGATTCAAACTTTCAACCCCTTTTTAACCCTGTTAGGGGATGAATTTTCAAAAACGCTGAAATTACTTTTCCTGTCTTATAATAATATACCCATATACAAAGTTTCAAGTCCCACACTCACAAAAATATTTGATCTCCATACAAACTTTCAACCCCTATTTCACCACCTTGGGGGATGAATTTTCAAAAACGCTGAAATTAGTTTTCTTGTTTTTTAATATAATACATTTTCACAAAGTTTCAAATTCCTAGCTTAAACTAAAACTTGAACCCCATACAACCTTTCATCCCTTTTTTAACCCCCTTAGGGGTTGAATTTTTCAAAATCGCTTCTTATCTCTTGTACACTTTACAAATGCAACCTAGTGTGCAAATTTCAACTTTCTAGCTTTTGTAGTTTCGGCTCTGCGTTGATGAATCAGTCAGTCAGTCAGTCAGGACACTTGCATTTATATATATAGATTACACACACGGACACTTAGAGACCTTTACATCTCTAAGTCAATTTAGGCTAGTAATTATGTGAAGCTATACCGTCTTTTAGGTTTAAGATTGACATAAGAAGATGTAACATACGAGCACAAAATGCTGTGTCTCACAGCTAAGTGTTATCACTATTTTAATATTAATATAGGCCGGTAGCTTGAACATGTCATGCTCGCTTAAAAGTCTTTGCTTACGGTGGCGTCGTTGATCGGGTCGCCACTTTCTCGAATGAAGGTTGAGGGAGGCGATACGCGTCGTACTCGTGAACGGGTGCTGTTTGTGGAGACGGGTCTGTTTAAGCTAACACGAATATATTTAGTAACTTTATTTTTTAATTTAATTGCAGTGAGACGCCTCATTCGGTTCTCGTATTTGTTTTTTTTCTCGTAATGTGTTAATCATACAGGATTCTGACTTTTGGAGACCCTATACATCTCTAAGAATAATTTGATAAACTATGTTATTTTTTAGTTCTGACACCTAGAGACATTTACACCTCTAAATAAGTTTAGATTTTTTTCCATGTATCTGTTTTGTTTTTATTTTAATATTATTATTATAGTTTTTTATGTAATTCGACATTAAGAGACCTTATACATCTCTAAGTAATTGTATTACGTTAGTTTAATTTGGTAGTTGTATTTAATAATTGTTGGTGTATTATTATTATTATTTTGCTTGTATGTAAATTCAATGTTGACGTGTAAAAGTGCCCTTGTGGCCTATTTGCTGAATAAATGTTGAAGTTGAAGTTGAAGTTATAAACTTTTATAGTTCGTTTTTTTAGCATTAGAAAGAACTTGCAAGAAGGTAAGCGATCTTGACATGTCTTTTAATTGAAAAACGCTTTTTAAAAATAAAAAACTATTACTTATGAAAGCAGAAGAATATAAATGATCGTATTAGATTCATAATTGTTACATATTTGCCGTAACTTATTTTTAAAATGTGTTTTTCAATTAAAAGACACATCAAGATTTTTACCTTATTTGTAATGCTAAAAAAACGAACTATAGTACTAGTACCTGATTAAAGTGAAATTGTTCAAAACAAAAGAGCGTAACGTAAGAAGCCCGCCCGGAGTCGCATCTGCTAACTTATTAAGGAGAAAATAAACAATGCGCGTCACGGAGTCCTTCACACCGCATAAAAGATACCAAATTTAAATAAAAATTCACGTTCATCCCGTTTTTGTGGAATATTTCATTAAAACACGCAATGACAGGGGAATGAAAGATTTTTTTCTGCCGTTTTTGGTACATGTGACGCCGAAGCGAAAATGGCACGGTCCAAAATGGCGGGTGAAAGATCAATATGACCTACCAAAACGTGAGGCTGTCCCGCTCGCACTTCCACGTTTTGTGTATCCTTCTCGCTCTGGCGCGACGACGCGTCACAGTTTCGATATGTCGCATGACGACACAGATTTCAGTTGCAAATTTTCACTGGGACCAGTACATTCGCAAAATTTTAGAGTTCTCGGTTGGATTTTCTGTTTGCAAAGCGATTAGCGATTTGCGGTGGATGTCATTTCCTTGGGTCTAGAGATAATGCTTGATTATGAAAATTTCGGGGTTTAAAATTATTTAACGTTGTGCAAATACGACGTGTTATTGGGTCTGTTAATTATTTCACCGTCTGAGGCTTACTCGAATAAATATTTTATAGAAATTTACGTAAAAACTTAAAAGTGAAACAAATGGTGATGTACTTATAAGAAAAAATGGTAAAACCATTTGTTCGTGTAGCTTAAGAAGGTGCGTTTATAAATAAACTGTTATAGCTTTTTAAGCCCTTTCATGATCCTGTCTTTGGTTTTGGGGCCATTATCATTTCTCCTAACATTCCAACTCAAAAACCAATGAACTCTTAATCACTTTCCGCTGATGAGATTTCTAGTTCAAATAGGCAATTTCCAAATGCGTCTGCTGACAAATTTATGGTCGAAGGGTTAACATTTAAGGCGAATGACATCCAAGTTAATTAAACTATGGATTATAAATTCACTTTAAGAATCAGTCGTCACTTGGTAACTTCATTTAAAAAATAAACTAGTGAGGGTAACTGAAGGACATACCGACTAGACGTTATTTAGAGTTCCCCTGTTTACCCTTAATACTTTATAATTTGGAGTTATTTAACACCAGACTTCAGTGGGGTCCAACAGTTTGCAAGGTTAAATTCTAGCGAAATGGTGAACACAAACTAATTATGAAGCTATATTCTGAGCAATGTCACGTTTTGCTTGTTCCCTTGGGTCACTGCAATATTTTTGAATAAAAAAATTATCATGGCGTTATTTTTAAGCTTAATTAAAAAACGTCCACACTACTAGGGGGTCATATTGGTGAATTACATATAATAATTAGGTACTAAATGATAAGTGATACTTAGTATTTTCCTACATATTTTCCTGTTGTTTCCTTCGAATTAATATTTTCATTTCCTTAGATATTACACTTTCTTAATTCCTTATTTGTCAACAATCTTAGATGGTCACTCTTTCACGGTCTATAAGACTAGACATTTAGTAGATATAAAGTCTATTTTTTTTATTCGGTAGACTAAAATAACATTTCATAGTGTGAAATGACACATGATGTTCATACTATGAAATGTCATTTTAGTCTACCGAATAAAAAATTAAGACTTTTTTTTTATAATTTGATCTGAATTTGATCTAACATGGCAACAAAGTTTGCGATGTTGTCGATTGACTAAAGCTTAGCTGCACGCAAGGTTGGTTAAGTCTAGTCCAGTTATTGATAAACCAGAATAGCTTTACCTTAAGATCAGTTATGACTACGCGTAATTGAGAAGCGCTCTTATACTGGTACACGAGCTATCGTATCGCTAGCGAATGGAATGCCAGCCTTGAGTGAGTGGGTGCTGAGTATGATGGATCGTGTTTGACGTGACCAGCCAAGTGTGCTGAGATGCTGCTTTTTTATACATTTATTTGTCATCTCTCGTGCTATCTGAGAAAGTAATAGATCGGGTTTCATTCACGCGAAATGTTAAAAATATTCTTAATATGTTATATATAGGCAAAGGACTTTATTTACTTCCTTTTACTTAAATTTTAACCTACAGTTAAACTCGTCACTACTCACTAAGTGTTATTTACTTAAAAGTGCCTTATTATATTAAATAAGACTAGTTAAAATACCCGGTTCTACAGATTTTCTCACAATTCTAATAAGAAATCGGATTGTCTACTTTAGTCATACAGCAGACAGCCAGTTGTAGCGAATTGTCGTTTCCCGCGCAATATAGAAGTTCGCGCGAGTTGGATTGTAAACGATCTGGCAAATTCTACTGCTTTTGAGAGAGTGTAAATCTTTTGTATGCTTATTAGTAGAAATTCTTTTTCATATTGGAATAAAAGGACTATTTAAATGTATGTTGGCGTAGGTAAATCTAAATGTTGGCTTACTAAATACAATTATATATTTTTGACTTAATAGTTGGTCGTCTGAAATTACCGATTTTGAATAACTTAGACATCCTTTTAGACATTTTATTTAACCGACCGTTTTCAGAATCAAATAGCATCTTATTTCACCTTAAATAGTAATCTCTTAATTTTTTGTACTCCACTAAAGAATTGTTACGTTTGTCGTTTACTGGAAACATCCAATATCATATAACTGAGGGTAAATCAAATGAAAGCAATAAAAAACATATTAATTTAAGTATACTTGCTCCAATCATATCATAGACATATAAAGTTAAATTTATTGTAGCTCAGGTTTAGGTCGGGAATCGAAGCCAGTTTTATATCTTCATTAAAGCTTTACATTACGGTCGCTCGCGGGTCGCTGGTGATCGAGGAGCTGAGCGTTCCCGTTGATTGAGCGAGTGCGGTCGAGGTCAATACTTAGCTAACCAGTATAACATGACCTATACATCTGAGACAACTATGTGTAATCGAAGATGATTCCTTATTTGGTTAGCCTGCGTTTTACAGTCGTTTGTGTTCGGCAGGCGATTGGATGATAGCACTGGTGCGGCAGGGCCGATTTATTGCGCCTCTCATCGGTACCGATGTCGGATTTAGTCCTGTTGGAACATGAAAAAGGGGCATTTCTATTGATGCGAAACGTATATAGTTACAGATAACTTGCCAAGTGATTTTACTTAGGAGTTCAATGCCGTGAATGGTGCCGCTGAAATATTTATGGTCACGTTCTTGTATAGAAGATAGCACCAATTTTTGATACCGATATCGTATGGCGTACCTATTGACTATATTTTTTTTATATAACAAGTAGGTAAAATAGCTAATATGTAGTTGAGGAGCTCCCCTTATTCCTCATGGCACACAATATCAGACTGACAAAGATGTGCTTATAGACAACGAAATAGCCAAAACGTGAAATACGTGCCGTTCTTGTCTTTATCAGCAGTTACACTTGATCAAATGGCACTTGTTGAATGCAAATGCTTGTTTTGAAATATCGAAGTACGTTAAAATTGGTTGAAATATTTGTTTAATGCAATGGTAATTCATAACATATAAATTGTATGATAAATAATTACGACGTACTTCTAAATGCTAAAATATTTAATAAATTCAAGGTTGTGGGGAGGCACCACACTATTAACAATTTATCACAATGTCTGGAGGTCACCCATTAGGCTCCAGCTTATTTACAACCCTAAAATACGAATGATACCATTTTATAGCTCAAGGCCCGCACAGAATATAGTTGTCGACGTGTTGCAGGGACATCCATATTCAAGTAAGTTCATATAGATGGTCAAGCAGATCTTGTCAGTAGAAAAAGGCGGCAAATTTAAAAAATGTAGGCGCGAAGGCATATCGTCCTATAGAAAATTTGAATTTCGCGCCTTTTTCTACTGACAAGATTTGCTTGACCATCTATAAATCTGAAACTTACTTAGTCCGTGTGTAATTAAAGCGCTGCCTTGTCTTGTCGATCGATAGGGAGCACTCTAGCACTGCTTGCTTGAATACGACTAATTAAAAATATAAGTTCAGAAAACAAAGTTTACAGAGCTTGATAACAAGTTTGACAGTGAGATTTTTTTAATTATAATTATTACAATACTCAACACAACACCGAAAAGTGTAAACAGTGTTACGCCAAATTTCCCCGTTTCATCATTCTGAACAGGCTGAACACTTAACAAAAGCTCTTCAAATCCCACCACAGGAGTAAAAACAAGAAATCTGCGTTGTCACGTTTTATAAACACATGTCACCATTTGACGGAAAGGCAAATCCCGATTTATCCAACGGGGTTAGAGCGCAAAATTTAATGTTCTGTCCTGGCAGTTAAGGCGTCTGAATTTTAAGCTGGGATCATCCCGGGAGGAGGTAAAAAACTGAATAATTCGCGTACATATCTTGCGACATGGTTGGCGTCTTGGGAGTGGCAACAATTTCCCATTTGGCCGAATCGCAGTCGCTATCAAAATACGCTATTTGCTACAGCGATGTATGGTGGCGTGATCAAGGAAACGAGATGCGCAACCGAGCCTTACTTCTTATTGAAAATTTGTATTAAGGATATTACGTGTATGTGTTTATACATATCAGATTATTATATTATTACTAAAAATGTTGATGTGTCATGGCACTTCGTTATAAGTAATGAACGTCTTTTACTAGGTATATTCTTAGCGATTGACTGATCCTGTGGGAAAACATCGTTCAGTGTGGCCTATTCACATATGTAACTACTTACCTCGCAGATATTTACATGGTACATGGCTATCATATGAATTATAGTGACACAGCTTTATTGTTACTCGTTCTGAACATACGTACTACTTACCTGTAGAATATAAGCACACGTCTAAAGATATGGTTTTAATTTGACTTTCATGCGGTAGATAAAAAAAGTTTCATGAAAATAGGGAAGCAGAAATAAATCGAGAATACTGCTGAAGTGATAGGTGTGCCCAATAAAACTTCTCACTCCGTTTTGATTGAAGCAGCAGGCACATTCTCGTTGGCTCAGAAATATTGCAGATTTATTATAGCTTCGGAGTTTGTGAAAAATTGCTACGTGGAGCACAGACCGACAGACGAATAAATTGTGATTGAGTAGGTAATACGTTCCCGGTATGAAATGAAAATTGAAATGATGCTACGTTTTATTGCTTCCTTGGGATGCAAAATAACATGATAGGTACTTACCAGATTTTCGTGCAGTCAATCGATAAATCTGTAGAAAGAAAAGTGATTACATTTTCCTAAAACAATACTTTTAAACAAAAAAAATAAGCACAAAAGAATTAAGGACTACAATTGTAAGTAGGTCCGACATTCGGTTGAGAAATAATAGAGTGTTTTTTTTACGGGCATTTTATAGGACACTACATGCTCATGTTATTTATAGCCACGCCTATAAGTCAACGATATTGGTTTATCTTATATGACAATATCTTTGGAAATATGTCGCAATATCAAAGGGTGGGATTGCAGCGCTGATTCCGTGGAAGGGTCGGATGGGTCCAGATAAAAGGCTGCTCCGAGTTGGCCCAATAAAGGATGTTTGGAGTTGGACCAATATCGTGGCGGTGACAGGGCACAGCGTCGGCACTTTGAGGCTCGTGACTTGGCACTTTTGTTCGGCTCGTTTTACGAAAAACATTTTGCGGTTAAATAATTTCACTTGTTGCCAAATCATTTTCGTAATTAATTTAAATTAGATTAGAAATAATTAATATTTAATTGCCAACATACGGGCGGTTGAGTTCACTTCTTGAGTTGAATAAGTTTTAGAATAAAGGTGACAGTCCATTTCCAACCGCAGCTGCACTACTGTTCATTTTACTATGGAAATTGACAGTAACAGCGACGCGTTCAGTACCAGTAGTGCAGCTGCGGTCAGAAATGGAATGTTACCCTAAATTACATAAGATTCTTGATTATTTTCTTGTACACATCAAATATCAACATTTAATGGATTGATATGCGATAATATGTAGCTAAGATATAGGTGCATCGTTATATTTTCTTCAATGAGCCAAATAATAGGTAACTACTATATAACTGTATAAAGTAGACACTTTCACTAATGCCCGTAACTAAAGATCCAAGATCGCAAGCTCCCGGCCCAGTTGTCGGGTCGGGAGTATGAAAGGACAAGGAATCCCCCGGACCCAATGTTATTCACATGAGTATTTCGATAAATGTAAGGAGGGTTAGCATGGCCGAGCTATTTACCTACGATATGCGTAATCTTTTGGAAAAGGGTTCCACCAGGACACGGCTTGAATGAAGATCCTTTGCTCCCCTATTTTGTAACACGTCCCTTGTTCTCCGGTCCTTACAAAATACCCCTCTATCTTAACCTAACCATAAATGTAAGCGAGACAGCAACAGGCATGTTCCATTTTATTTAGAGCCAAACGTTGCAAATATCTTAGCGGATACACGTCGGTTTACTATTCAGAACCACTTTTGTAACGTATGATGTATCAGCAGAACAGTGTTGTCTCTTTTAACGTAGTACAGATAAAGTAGGACGGAAATCCGTTGTAATATTGAAGCATAGTTTATTTGGAATAGAAAAGGCCGTTATGAATAAAAGTTGTACTTTTGAATAAAGGATCGAGATATGGGATATACGTTGACGACTACTTCACAAAACATTTTTGATTATGCTACTCCATAAAAAAGCAGAGAGTTATTTCTTTTGACGGGGTATAAATAACAATGTGTACCTTGTGAACAATGTGTGTGTGTGTGTGTGTGTGTGTGTACCTTGGTGTGATAATTAATGGATTGGATGAATTCCATAAATTTTTCGATATCACAAATCACAAAAAAGTTACATAATACACTGACATCAGATCAGACGACATATTTAATCCTGACCAAGTACATAATAAATTACCCATTTTATTTCGTACAATAGCTTCGGTCCGACAGCAGACGGCCGAATAAAGCGGAAAGAATGAAAAATAAATTCGCCTGGTTATCTAGGCAAAGCAGAAATACATTTTTGTCAACACATCAATTAGCGCTTACAGCGGCACAAATAAGGGAATTATTTCAGCCAAGCCGATGACAAAGTCTGCCTGATTCTGAGAGCGCCGCAAAAACTGCTGCGACTGAAAGTGGCCAGGATATGCCCGTTTTTGTTTGCTTTTTCTTTGTTTAGGTATGTCTAAAGTGCCGGCGCCGAGTATGAAAATATTTAAATATATTGATCCTTATAATAATTATATTCTATTTACCTATCAATTGCTTGTCTATAAATATATACTGTTACAATAGACCATGTTTACGGAACGGGCACAACTGGCATAGATATAGGGTAATTGGAACTTTAAAAATCTGATCTTTGTATTAGCTAAGTACTTACTTAGGTATAATATATTATTTTTTTGATATTTTTAGCTGAAAGTAAAATTATAAAAGTCCATTTGCATCATAGCCCGTTAAATAAATTGAAAATGTTTGACCGTCTTTTGGTGTCTCATGCCAAAATTTACAAAACTCAACTTGGCGTCCAATTGTATCCAAGTTCTTTGTCATTTATCTTTGAAATAATAGCAAAAATTCAGCAAAATTAAACGACAAGCAACTTGCAGTTCTACTAGAATCAGCCCGTGATATCATAATACGCTTCATACCTCCATTTCCCGGCCCATGGCCTCGCATGGCAGTTGTGTAATTATTATACAACTAATTTATAGCGAGTATACCATTCGCAGAATATAAACGGTTATATTAGAGCCACTATGAAGGGGTGTAAAGCAAGGGTTGTCAATAAGTCTTGCCGGTGTAAGTCGTTACGTTACTGGCCCGTTTCAGGCAAAACTAGTTTATATAAGTCCACGTTTGACTTAATAATCCAGTGAAATTGTAGAATTTTGTAACGTGGCTCTTCTGCGTCAAATCCGGTAGTTCTGATTTTTTGCAGACTTATTTATGATGTTGGCCCAATTAATAATCCAGGTTTGTGACCTCGAGCGCCGAACGCAACTTTGTCAAAAAACGAAAAAAACCGCGAAAATTTCGGTTTTATTTTAGATTTGGGCGATTATAAATTATAACCAAAGGACTAGTTTTTGATAGTGCCTTCCTTAAAAGGTTTTAAAGAAGTCGTCCTATCAGTTCAATCATATTTGGCCTAGCCTCCTGAAAATTGGGTGTTGAAAATAGCCAGCTTGATAAAAACTTAAAATTTAATTCGAATCCATGTACGGTCGAGTTCAAAAACATCTTTGCTTTAGTCTCCAATTGATTGATTGAATCTCTATTAAACTGACCCGTAAGAACGATTGTATAATCCGTGCCCGTGTCCAATTCCTTTGGTAATTATCTAAAAAAACAAGAGCTTCTTTAAAAAACTGACTTTTCAATGCCAATATTGCCAGATTGTCATGCCAATTATATTAAGTTTCAATTTTCCAATCGAATTATAACATTGTTTCAGATTTGTGCTGACGTTTCTCGTTGTCTGCTGCACTTTCCCGGCGTAATGACATCATAACTCACTATTAAATGGCTATCGTGTGGTGAGTAGGCTTTTGAAAATGAGTTTGGTTCCTCTAGCTGCCCAGAGGCCTTTAAAACGGTCTCCTGATCCATTATAAATTGAATTTTTATTTTGACAAATCAAAATTGCATTTGTCTTGGCAAGTTTTGATGTCTGGGCAGTTAGAGGTTAAGGGCTCATTTAGACGATGCGAGAACTCGCATGCGAGTTTCATTACATTGCGTTATTTCATCGGTCGGCTGAATTGATGTAATCTCAATGGCCCGCAATGTAACTAAAATCGTATGCGAGTAAGCGCGCCGCCGCCGTCTAAATGAGCCCTAAGTTATTTCCATGTAGGACTACAAAATGTTAAATTATTGTTTATGTTACAGGCGTCAAATTGTGAGCGTGCCATCCGATCCTTACCAACAGCATCAGACTTCTCTCGATACTACGATCAAATTGCGACATAAATGGTAAGGATCTCAAACTCTGAAATTCATAGTAAAAGTATGAATTCTAATGTCGTAAAAATTTAACTTGTAATTTAGAGATGAAGTAAGAAATAAACTAATAAAATGACACACAAGTTTAGTAAAAAGTATGAATGTGACATCAAAGTTGTGAGAATGCCTCTATCCATAGTGCCATATTTACTTTACCATAGCATTTTCACTAAATTGTACACCGGGACTTAATCGCGTATCTAAGTTTTAAACGTCGGAGGTAAATCTTAAAACTTAGATACGCGATTAAGTCCCGGTGTACAATTTAATAATATGTAAAAATCGTGAGAGTTTAAATGAGTGTCATTTTCACTAATTTGTGATAAATACAACATTATACCTACATTATCAATATATATTTTATATACCTAGAAACAATATTTATATAAAGATAACGTTTAATGTGGCTACTTGGACCTGTTTATCTGAGTGACAAAAGAAAAATGATTTTCGAGTTTATCTACTCCTTTGACACGCTTTTGAGGACGTATAATTTTTTTACTGTTAATGTCATTATAGCTATCAATAAAGCAGAATACAACTTAGCTAAATAAAGTTTTTTTTTTAAACTTCATTTTAAAATGTGCTTTGGTATGCACGGAAAATAGAGAAAACCTTTCCGCTGTCTCATATCTGTATCGAACATGACACGTTCTCAATTTAACACAAATGCGGCGCAGAATACAGACGTGTCGGGAAATCTTCCTAGATGAATGGTTTTACGGTCAACTGGGCTCACCAATATTATTCTTTACAACAATTTACATGTCGAATATCATAAACGGATATTTTGAATAAAGGAAAGGAAGAAATAAGGTAACGTTAATTCTAATAATAGGACCCTTTTTTTCTTTCCCTATTATTTCAATTTAGGCCAGTTAATATGAAGTGAAACGCGAACAATAACACATTGATGAGCCAAATTAATGTCAAGTGATCATGTTAACAAATAAAGTTCGTGATTAGCAGACAAACCTTTTCAGGAAGTAACAGAAACGTAGCGTTTCATAAGCTTTTAGTACCTAGTATACTTTTGGATTTACTAATTTTAAATATCTATTCTATTCAACGAGGAACAAGCAGACTAAAAGCGAGTTTTATCAGCGTGAGCTGCATTTTGGAGCGTCGCGAGCAATTCGCAACAACAAGAAGCTCTTTACACCAATAAGTAGTTTCTTATCTGCCCGGGACGGAACTTTGTTCTTCGATAAATTGCTCATTTCATCGCGTTCTGTTTACTTCACACTTTCGGTAACTTATCTGGCTTTTGTTGGACGTGACTTTTCGTGTTTCTTGAAGTAAAAATTGAAAATGTTTACTTGTTTGTTATCTTGTAGCGGTATTTCTCTTTTAAAAACGATTTTAAATTTTCGTTTGATCATTTTAACAACAACAAAAAATTGTTTTGAATTAGAATTTTGATACTAAAGATTTGTCGACAATTATAATATGTACATGTATAGCCGATGGTTACCCGTAATTAATTCAGTTAGGGCCCAGCCTGCATTTTTTTATTACCTCCACTGGTGTTGTAGGTAGAATTGGCTCTATTAGGTATCTACAGTAACTATCACGTCGAAATAACTTTTAGACCTCGAGTATAATGACTCTTAAAAAACTTCCATTTTACTTTTCGAGACTTTCAAAACTTGCACGGATATTAAGAACGATCAGTAAAAAAAGAATCACTTTTTTCATAGACCTGCATTAAACACAGGGTTACCAAGGCGTGAAACTACTTGCTTTAATGCGATTAATACTAACAACATTCATTTTACACGTACAATTCTTTACATTAAACCACACTAACTTAGCAGTTTGTTAATGCAACGGAAACAGACAATACTAATGTACAAAATAAATAAAAGCAAAGTCGGCAGCGGCGAAGTTGTAGTCGCAACTTGTGTAATATCGCGCCGCCGACATTTTTCTCCATAATTCTTACCAACTTAATATGAGATTCCTTCTGGGGAACTACCGACTTTCTGCGAGTTGAAGTCAACAAATTATCAATAAAGAACCGTGCACTATTGCGCCTGCACTTTTTTCTTTTTGATATAAAAGCTGCTTTTCGAAAATCTTTGCCATTTTGAGACTAGGTATATAGTTCCAATATGTACATATGTAGTTACTTTTATTTACTTTGATTCAAATGAAAACTGCCATGTTTGTGACACACATTCTGTGGATCACGAGCAACATAAGTATGATCAGTGGGTTATAAAGAATGCTAAACTAAAATATTCCGAAAGCTTCAAAATTTTCATCTAGTCTATCTTGAAATAAATATTATTTTTGACCGAAATATTGAAAAGTTTTAAACATTTGGTGCTAAATTTAAAGTGCTTTAGAAGATGAAAAATACATATAGGTATTTAAAAGAATACCTACTAAATTTCCAGAAAGTAGCCAGTATAACTCATCTCTAATTGTCATATGAACCGCAGCCTGTGGCAAAGCATGTACTTATCATAAAGTTGTCAGTGTGGAATTAATGCATTATACGAAGCGGGACGTGCTCCAAACTGCATCGACGTTAACTGACCTCTTTCCATGCTGGACTTATTCCGCTTTCCGCGCTTTGTATTTTCTGATGTATGTATAATCTCATTGGGTTTCTGCAGTACGAAATATTGTTTGATATCATCCGGAACACCACTCAGCGCTCTAAAACTCAAGCAATAGATGTAGCTCGAAAAGCGACCAAGTTAAAGTGGGACTGGGCTGGTTATATCTGCAACATACCTAAGGACTTGTGGGCTAATATAACCAGTTAAACACTGAGTGGCCCCATGAGTCTACGGGAACCGACAGACCTCGTCGGCGATGGCGGAATAACTTGGATGACTTGGGATAAGCCAGATGTAGTTTATAACCGGGACGAGTGGAAGAAGAGGGGGGAGGCAGTTTGACACAATAGGCTCGCAGTATAATAAATAATAATAGTTGATAATTATTTGGTGTAGTTGTGTATTGAGTGGCGACCATATACCAAGACACTGCATTACTTCGCTTAGTCCAACATAAATTAGTCACCTCAACCACAATTAGTTACCTCACAGATAATTTATTCAAAATTGCGGTAAATTGCTGGATTCGTGGGAGGAAGTTGGGTACCTTTCAACTGATATAATTATGATGAATCATTACAATACCTACGTTACACCTATACCTTACTAATATATCACAAGACTTTCTACATTAATTTTATTAGTAAATTTATCATTAATAGTAGGTACCAGACCAGAGTCGAATACATAGCAAAATCCCTTGTCAGCTTACCAGATATTCTAATTTGTAAATACGGACATTGAAATAATCCCATTGAGCTTGATTGGATAATCATGCTCCTTATTTATTTTAGGTATTCCGCGTTAGTAAACATAGGATGAAAATAGGATCACCGTCGCGTTCCGGTACGCCCGTCTGATACAGATTTTAGTCGGACATTTTACCAAAGTGAAATATTCACCAATGGCATTAACAAGCATAATATCAAATTAAATTATTTTACTATAATAGAACTTACTTGCTTAACTGGATCGTCGTATCTCGAACAATACATTATGAAGGTATAATTCAGAAGTTTGCAACAATCAGAATAGTTACGGGACCTTTTCTACATTATCTCGGTTCAACGAGGTCCTGCAATTTATGGAATTGGTACGGCGCGCCATTTGGATCGGCACCAACACGCCTCGGGCTCAATTAACATGTTGATAATAAAACTAGCTGCCGTTTTTAGGGTTCCTCTTGGAAATTTTGGGCACACGTGTCGGTAATCGTTTTACCTCAATTCAATTTCAATTTCAATTTAATTTATTAATACTCGGTGTTACTTGAAATAATCTAACGGAAAAATTGCGATTATCCTATTTCAGGAATAAAATGTTTTCTTATTACTTTAGACATACATATTTTTACTTACGTTAACCCCTTCATTCTGTTTAGCGCTTTCCCGGTTGCAACACAAAGGAGCTCTCTGTGGTCGCTCCCTCATGACTGAGGATCGGGGTTATCGGTGGATGTGGATGCTACACACCTGGTTTTTAACAAGCTTTTATTAGGTCGACCTGTATGTAACTATGTAATGGAATCTTGCAAGTTAAATTTGATCCACTTCCCGGTTTCCGATTGAGCTGAAATTATGCATACACATGTAAGTCGGGTCACAATGCAATATTATGGTACCATCGAGCTGATCTGATGATGGAGACAGGAGGTGGCCATAGGAACTCTGTGATGAAATAACGCAACCTAATTGTGTTAGGGGTTTTTAGAATTGTCTCGATGAGTATTAGTTGTCTGTCGTAAGAAAAGTACAGTTAGCGATAAAAGCTTGTACCAAAAATGAAATTTTTGTCAAAAACTTATTATGATCTGCCTCCAACGGTGCCTGTTCATCGCGTCTCTGACGATCGAGTAGAAGTTGGTTGAGGATGGAGCAATTGACAAAATGACAAAGGAGCATGGCAACCTAATTCCGCGAATTCGCATGTGCTACTAATATATGACCTTCCAATTCAAGGAGAAAACTAGGCCTTAAAATTATTTCCATTTCCTCACGATGTTTTACAACAGATAAGAACGACGGATAAAAATAGGTAAAAGATGTTTCATAAAAGAAATGCTCTGCCAGGATTCGAACCCGGGACCTCCTCCTTCGTAGGCAGGGTCACTAAGTAAGTTATAAGCAACCTATTGGCATTGGTATGAAGTCTGAGGGTCTACCGCGAACCACGTTTGACGTGTTGCCTCTTTGTCGCTGTAAGACAACACGTCGAACGTGGTTCGCGAAAGGCCCTCGTTCAAACCGACATCCACCCGTTTGAAGTCCGAACGTATATTTTAGCATTTTAGGTTTTATGAATGAAAGGGTAGGAATAGGAACCTTTGCTCAATGTGATATACATTATTATCTAGGTAGGTATGTTCAATTGACAAATAGTAACGGAATTAATAAAATTACATATGTCTAAAAATAGTTTCATACTGTGTAAAATTCCCCTTTGCTATGTAGAAATATTTTTGCTAAAAATAGGAATATAAAAAAACATACCTCATTTCATATGCAACACCCGTGTAAGATGAAATTTTAAAACCCAAGAAAATTTTGCGCATGGCTGCATTTTTAACAGCCCAGTTTTAGCGCCAAAGTATCACAGGCATGCTCTAACAGCGTGCAAGACTCTAATTAAAAAGATAAGGGAAACTATTCCTGTTCTAATTGGGTACTTCAAACTTGGAGTAGTTACCGTAAAGCGTGAGATGGGACGTGCGGAATATTTTTAGTGTAAAAATTTTCATATTATACATTCTTATTAAAACTGGTTTGTATAAAAAATCGCTAAAATAACGATTAGTGTTAGAATAAAAACGTAACGTTAATAACGTAGAAGGTCTATAATTATTCTTTGTATAAATATGGATAGGAAAATGGGTCGAAAATGCCCATAAAAATCTAAAATTTCATAGATTTGTCTGAAAAAGAGTTAAACCAGGGTTAAAAGTTTTAAAGAAAAAATTGTTTGTATAGTCAAGGTACGTGCCTTACAAGTGAAATTTATTTTGGTTGAATTCATTCATTCAGGACAATTAACGCAAGATTAATAAACATAGGTATTATTTCCATAGTTAGTATGTATATTTCTAAACAGAACGCTTAAGTAGCGACTTGCAAGAAAAGCTGCGTAATTATAACTTATACCTTCAGGTTCTGTACTCCTGTACTGCATACATTACCTCGCTATTGTTGCAGGGGTACACAACCATAATTCCTATTCAGCGTTGGATTACGAGGCGTTCGTACCAGTGCCAAGCCATACATTAAATTGGCCGTGGCCCAAGCGGGCATAGCATTTCGTAGGATAACTTCCGCAACCTCGAATACCATCCGATTCTTTTTTAGAAAAACTGATCTTCGCACGTTGAGATAAAGTTCAATTCTAAGATTAAAGGTCCAGGTTAATGAAATATTTCCAAAGTCAAACCTCGATTTGTATAACACTAATGGGGTTTTACGGAGCGAATCAGTATTTGAAATGTGGCTTGTTTGTTGCTTGGAGACTCTACTTCGTGTTAAAGCGTTTCTACGCCAACTTCGTTAACTAAGTTATTAATTTGCATTGTGATTTCCTCTCTTTGTGCCATACTCGGAACACAAACTCGATTTTAAGCTTGCTCCATACCAGAAATCCTAAGGACATATTTGGGTGAATCAACTACCTATTCCTCGTTGTCTTTTGTCCCGTCAGCCGGGCGAAAATAGTAGCACAGTTCTTTAGAAGAACTCTCGTACCACGTTATAATTATCGTGCTTGGTAGTTAAATCATTGTGGAAAGGGCTTGTAAGTACCACAAAATGCATGTATGGTTAATTTAAATGCCAATATACTCAGGATTAAAAGAATGACCCTGGCGACCGTTACCATGACAACGAATGGCAAGAAAAAGTGGATTCACCCTTTTGCAATCCACTAGCCGTCACTACTTCGGTTAAGGGATTATCATGGTTTCGCACTTATACCTACTTATTGTTTGGAATTGGAAGTTAGTAGGTACCTATTTAAATAAGTAAAATGATGTCTTCCTGGGAGGAAAGGACGCGTGCCTCAGTGAATAATTTAGTGAAGGTATAGGTATGTACTATGTACGTGAATTTGCTAAACCGCGCCGAGTCAATTTTTAAGGATGACCTTTCTTTGTCATGAATGTCATTATGTGTGCGTGATGAGAGTGAAGTAGAAATTACGTGTCTATCTATTAGGTATAACTACATACTAGTAGTAGTAGAATTATTAAGTAAGGGCTAGAAGTGGCAAATAAAAAATAATTATGTTTTAGGAAATTTGATCCCTTCACACAAAAAAGAAATAGTCGAATATTAGGTAGTACCTATGTACTTAATGATTATCTAATTTTCTAAGGCATTTTTATCACTAACATATACATATATGTTATGCATAATGGTTTTTATTTCTGAACCCGTTTATTACTTATAAGGATGACTCGCGACAGAACGGTCCGGGTCCGATCCGAGGCGTCCTACACTTCTGTTTTCTATAGAAAGCATCACGTGATTACCGATTACCCGTCATAAAACGAAGTGTCGGAAACCTCGGCTCAGACCCGCGCCGTTTAGGCGGTCTAGCATGAGTTGCGTTCTCGCGCGCGACTCCATACATGTAGCACGACTTCTAGTATAGACTCGCGCGCGAGAACGCAAGTCATGCTGGACCGTCTGGTGTGAGTAGGAATCTAATACTTTACATGAATATTAAAAGGTTCTTGGATAAACCGGCAACGAAATAGGTATTAAAAAAAAAATTCGATACCAACTCTGAAACTGGAATACTCGGACTTGGCTATTTGGTATAACACTTTCGAATATTGCTCGTGTTCTCAAGTAAGGTCTGGTTTAAAATTATCTTTGTTAGAAAGTTCCTTTCAACATTTTAAATTGATATTGCAAGAATTTTGGAACTCTAGATATTGTATAGATTGATCACGTAAGCACGTCACGTTGATCACGTTCTGTATGTTGTATTTGTTTTTTATATTACAAACTGTTTTATATATGATTAAAGATAACATCAAGTCATGATATAAAGAGAAAAGTACCTACACAGTGAAACGTGAACTACATCCATAGTACCAAAATTAAACAATTTACCCCCAATGCAATGACGTAAAATAAGCCGTAACCATAAAACCATACCAATATAATTAGAAGGCCCGACCTATTTAATACCAAACCTGATTCGAGCTAGTTCCAATAATCTCGTTTACCCAATACAACACGTTGCGAAAATTATTCTAATAAAATATTATTACAAATAGCCTATCAGGGATATTGAGCACGTGTGTTCAGTCATTAATATATTACTAATTTGTTTTAATCACTGCCTTAATTGTAATCAATTTATGAATGTATGTTCACAGTACTTAAGCGAAATTATACTACCCGAGTATAATTTGCTCAAACATCATCTTCCTGCGCAAATACGTAATAGGGTAAATGAAATTAGCCGTGCTCTTTTGTTTTTTTCCAAAGGGCAGGGGCCGTGATACAAACTGCGATGGAAACTGCACATTAGTTGCGTACTGTACATTGCCGATTTGTACGGAGGAGCGTGCTTCCGACACAACAGCCACTTAACGAAGAAAGAAAGACGTATATGCATTTCAGCTTCGAACGTAGATACGACTTTTCCGACCACCCCGGCTTGGACCTCGCCGCCCCTGCCCCGCGGCCCGCGTCCGCCGTTCTCTCGGTAGAAAGAGCTGGCGAGGTCTATTCAAATATCCCCAGTCTGTTCACACCCCTCCCCACCCGCCAGCGCCTCGCAGTCTCGTTCATATTTCGTGCTCCTATTTTGCGCAGCATCCCCGGGTACCAAAATGCAGTCGGCAGACAGCGAATAGCCTTACAATCATAAACAAGCATGGGAATTTAAACCTTTTTCCGCGGAAGCAGAGATCAATTTAGTGAAACACTTTGTGGCAAAGTTAAGCTCAATAGTACGGGGATGCGCTTGCCTCCCGAAGCCCGGAATTGGGGTAGAGATTCAGTACAAGTAGCGTGTAGGGGCGCGGCTCGCCGCACAGTTAGACGCGACTGAGCTTCTGCCGATACCGATACTTCATGTTAACACAGTTTACAATTAAAACGCTTAATTTTTCAAACGCTTTGCATTGACTGAAAATCAAGGATCGTGAAAGGTAAGTGTGCGTGAGAGTGGCTAGTTGTTTCCTTTTCGGCACCTCCGGGTCTAAGTTTCCGTATAATTTGATTGCCTCAAACGCTCCCTAACTCGATACCGTTACCTCTCCTGACGCGCTCAAGTGTTGTTGACTTGTTGTTTCTATTTTGTTTTGACTCGTTCGTTTGTCGTTTGTTTTATCTTTAATCTTTTTATTTCCGAAGTTTTCCTGTTTCATATCTTACATTTACGGTTGGTGATAAGTGACAGCTTTTATCTTATTATTTCAGATGCCGGAAATTGCGAGTTTTCTTCACTTCGATGAAGGTAATGTATGAAGTTTTTATTTTGTTGCTTATTAACTTATTACTTGTATAATTTAAGCTTTTCAGACGTATTATTTGTCATTTAAAAGTTAATTATAAATTAACTAACACCTGTTAAGTCAAGTTCTTGATATTAACGTCTCAGTTAATTTAGATCCAAAGCCGCCGAGATAAGAGATTAAAACTTTTCTCATTCATAACAAAAGAGATTGGGATAACAAATTTGCAGTAAATGGGAACAAAGATAGTATCTTGAAGATGTTTTAGAGATTTAGGTAATTGCTGCATAATTTTGATATATTAATTGGGGTTATAAAATAACTATAAACTAGTAATGTATATCTTTTACGACAAGACTTTTGATTTCATTCGGATTTGATTAAATGTCATTGAATATTTCCTTTTAAAGAGTTTATTTTGTAGCTGTTGAAATTTCGCGGTTATATTTTTTAAACATTTCAATATAATAAATACACGGTCGGTCCATTTTTGCGATGTTGAATAATGGCAAGTAAATGTAGGATTGTTATGCTATTTTTGTCCATAATAGTTATTTGTTTTACAAGGAGGCAAAGTTTTTGTTTAACCGCTCGTTCTAATATTGAAACCCGAGCAAGCGAAAGATTCTAAAATTGGTCAGAAAAATGGAATCTTGAGCGTTGCAAGGGTTTCAAAGCACGAGGGTTAAACAAAATTTGCCCCTGAGTGAAAGACAAATTTTTTCACCACACCACACCAACCCGAAGAAAATATTTATTAACTCTAAGATATCAAACAAAATCAAACCCAAATGAATGTTATTAAATATTTATTATTAAAAATCATAATTTAAAAATTAATTCTACCAGCAAACATAAGAAACCAACACCAAAATTGCATTTAATTACTTTGTCTCACATGTGAATAAAATGCAACTTTGCTATCAGTTTTTGAACAATTAAGAGAGGCTTTACCAGTTGGTGTGGTGAAAATATACTTACCTACTTCCGGGTTAAAGAAAAATCCGACTAATTTAGCTTGGTTGAATCTTGGGTAGGTAGTAAACGCGATAAGGGGCGTTTTTTTTTTTTAAGTTGTCCCCTACACTTTTTTATCAAATTTGGGATTTTTTATGTTATTTCTACTCAGAATCACGAGATCTTTCTATCCTAATAGGAGAAAAAAAGTGTCCTAAGTTTTTTATTTCCATTCCGTCACCATTTTTCATAGAATTTTCATAGACATCTGTATGGCGGTCGCAGAATGGAAAGATCGAAAAATGTATAGAAATTTTGGGACACTTTTTTTCTCCTATTAGGATAGAAAGAGCACGTGATTCTGCATGAGTAGAAATAACATAAAAAATCCCAAATTTGACAAAAAAAGTGTAGGAGACAAAAAAAAACGCCCTAAGACGACCACGCGGTTCGGTAGCCATTATTGTCACGGGGTGTAATTGCAATTATCGATACCCACGATGGAGATACCGGGTAGCAATTATGTTCTAAGATCTACGTCTATACTTTATCCTCTCTGCCGACAAACGTAATATTTCATGAACATATGTAGAAAGAGCAATACTCCTAACTGTACAAAAGTCATAAGGTCCACCGATGTAGGTACAGTTAACAGGGTTATTCCCACTAGTTACCACCAAGTTGTTACCAGTGGTAACTATTGGGAATTTTTTTCCCACCTTTTCCCACTGGTAACCAACTCGGTTTGGTGTAACTACTGGGAATTTTTATTCCCACAGTAGTTACCACCAAAATGTTGTTAGAGTTAAATACTAATAAAAACAGTATTAAATAGTATAATATAAATATTAATATTAAGTCGATTAGTGTTTAGTAAACTGCCTTAAAAGTGACCAAATATATTGAAACAGTTTAACCCTAGTACAAAAACTTAATATGTATATGTAAGGATAAATTTAATAATCCATTTTAATTATTTTTCAAGTGATTTTATTGGGTAAAACATAACTTTATATTTATACTATACTATTTATACTGTTTTTATTAGTATTTAACCCTAACAATAATTTTGGTGGTAACTACTGGGAATTATTTTTCCCAGTAGTTACCAGTGGTAAAAGGTGGGAAAAAAATTCCCAGTAGTTACCACTGGTAACAACTTGGTGGTAACTAGTGGGAATAACCCAGTTAACAGTGTGGGCGATAGTGATTATTTCCCGGACAAAAAATCTGACTAGTTTCGCGCGGTTGAACCTTGGGTAGTAAACCGGAGGACGACTACTGCGAGGTTCGGTTCACCATTGTCACGGAGCATACGGAAGGAGTTTCTGGGCTAACATAATATATAACTACGCGTTTCTATAATACTTATCTATGGGTAACAATATTTTGTACGACGCGTTAATATACCTTATTTATAATTTATCAAATGATTAATTAATTATTAATATGCTACGCAAGCGCTAGTGGCCAAGCGATAAGAGCGTCCGACTGAGTTTTTCGAAACTTATGTACGAAATATCAATAAGACAAATGCCAATAAGGCTTAGTTTACCCTCTGGGTTGGAAGGTCAGATGGCAGTCGCTTTCTTAAAAGCTAGTGCCTTCGCCAATTCTTGGGATTAGTTTCCAAGTGGACCCCTAGGCTCCCATGAGCCGTGTCAAAATGCCGGGATAAAGCGAGGAAGATGGTGAAGTTAAACAAAAACTTTGCCCCTTGTAAAACAAATAACTATTGAAAATGTGTTTTTTTTCGAGCGCGCACCTAATTCAGTAGGTAATTGGGTCAATCAACTATTTCTTGTTGTTATTCTGTCCCATTAGCGATGAGACAATAGTAGCATAGATTGTTAGAAGAACTGCTGTACCATGTTCTACTAACATGCTCAGTAGATGTCCCATTATGGAAAGGTCTTATATTATAAGTACCATAAAATGCAAGTTTGGTTTATTTAAATACGAAAAACCTAGAATTTTAAGAGCGACTCAGGAGACAGTAACCATAGCAACGTGTGACAAGAAAAAGTTGATTAACCCAACTAATCGTTTATATTTAATATATAAAAGCGATACCATTACCACGTTAATCGCACACGTAACTACTGTTATATATACTTTGAAGTATTTAATTTTTACGTCTCATCGGCGTAAAACGCGCATACAATTACCCTCATAACTACGAAAATGAAAATGAATAACTAATGAGTACTCAACAAGTCTTACAAAGGGCCGGTTTATTACAGGGCCCACGTAAAATTCATTTTATACCGGCCGGCTCAGCGTCTCCTGAGCGCGTGTTCTATACGCGGGTGAGTCGAGTGAGTTAGCAAAACCAGTGTAAGGCGACCTCAAGATCCGTAAAACTATGTAGGTAGCTGAATTGCGCTGAATATTGGCTCGCCGGCGCGATGAATTCGCCATTTCCAGGCATGGGGTTGGAACACATACCCTTGTAAAGGTACATAGTACCTTATCTGGAGGCCGAATGAAGTTTTGAGTTTTAATGCCACGTTCAAATAATATAAGATCATTTGTCCTTTGGCCAAGTTTTTTATCGTAACATTTGCTTTTTGATTGTACATAATCCAGTAAAGTCGTATTTTGTAACGTGGCTCTTCTTTATATAATTCTAGTGTCGTATTGTAGTAAATTTAGTCTTCTTTAAAAACGCCCTGAAAAGGTACTATCAAAAACTAGTCTTTTACGGTTATAATCGCCCAAATCTGAAAGAAAACCGATATTTTCGCGGTTTGTTCGATTTTTGACAAAGTTGCGTTCGGCGCTCAAGGTCACAAACTTGGATTATTAATTGGGCCAACATCATAAATAAGTCTACAAAAAATAAGAACTACCGGATTTGACGCAAACGCTAAATGTATAAATTTACTGTATTAACAGTACAGAGGAAGGTTTTACGTTATAACAAAGTACAGAGTAGTACAGACTTTATCAGGATATATATTATTAAATACGTTCTGATGTATTTGTAACATTTTTTTTCCAAATTAACTGATATACTGTAAAATAACAACAGCCTTGAAGATATTTATCCATTTATTTTCTTGTCTTGTTCCAATTCACAATAATCTCGTCTAATTACAACCGCTGCGATAGTTCGTTTTTTTTAGCATTAGAAATAAGGTAAACAATCTTGATGTGTCTTTTAATTGAAAAACACATTTTAAAAATAAGTTACGGCAAATATGTAACAATTATGAATCTAATACGATCATTTATATTCTTCTGCTTTCATAAGTAATAGTTACTGATTTTTAAAAAGCGTTTTTCAATTAAAAGACATGTCAAGATCGCTTACCTTCTTTCAAGTTCTTTCTAATGCTAAAAAAAACGAACTATAGTACGACTCTAAAACAACTGAGAGCCGTCGGCCGAGTGTCATTTCTTTTTATACCCAACCATTCCAACCAATAACAGTCTTTAATTTCAAACTAAGGGATAATATGAAATTAAACTTTAAAAACAAATTAAGTATGTTAAGTACCAAAAACCTTACAATACCTACCTGAGGAGTTTATATTCAAAACGTGATTTGTCACAAAAACAATAAAATTGAGTTAATGTTATCAGTCTACAGAACATTAAAAATAGCACCTATATAAAACGTTTCCTCAATGCATAAATCTTATTTTCCTATAGTATTATAATTTTGTATAGCGGAATCATATGCAAAAAGAGTTTTGTCCACAAGAATTTGCCATGCAAAAAGTGATTTGTCACTTTGGTTAGCCAATCGCTAGTCTATTTGGCCGCCATTTTGCCTAAGGACAAAACACTTTTTGTTTGGTTTGATGTAAACTTTCTTACGTCAAACCTATGGGGTTACGAACAAAATATGAGTTGTCCTTATAACGTTCGTGCATAAAAGGTTTTATCCAAAACGTCCAAGCAAAACACGATTTGTCCATTTTTGAATCTCCTAAATCTAAGTTAATTTGTATGGGTACTTATTCCGAATAATTTTAAAATAGTATTAGACTACAATATTCTTTTTAACTAACAGCGCAAAGTTTCAATTATATCAATGTAATACGAAATAATAGTTTTTTTCCATTTATCTCAGTTTGACATTACTGTGACAAATCACGTTTTGAATATATTAAGCTCCTCACCTATCCAACGTCTAAAAACTAGGGATTTCGACTGATAGGATGAATCTTACAAAATGTCAGGCAGATTAAATCGTTAATTTGAATTAATAAATTTAATATTAGGTATTTTTCTGTTTCACATATCCAGCAATTTATACTCAGAGGAAAAACCAAAGGAGCTAGAATACAGTACATTTTCCAAGATGGCAGCATTCCTCAAGATACAGTCAGGTGTTCTAATCGTGAAATAATTTAGTAACAGAAATAAAGTGGACTTCACAAGACAGTTTGCAAAACCATTACTTTTTCCTACCAAGACCATAGTGCATCTTGTAACAATTACAATTAGTTGTAAAATAGGTACTTTGTCGATGAGGTGTACCATTCTGGTTTACATCGGTAGTTCCATTTGACAAAATAAAACCATTTAAATGCAAATGCTTGATTTGTAGATGAAACCACAAAAATCGCTATAGTATAAGTATACTTATAAGACTACCGAACTTCTCATTTTTTTTAGTTTTAGTTATTCGATAATCGATTGTCACATATCTAATAAGATATGTGACAATCGATTACGATACGATACGATATCGATACGTAATAACTAATAAGTTATTACGTATTAAACGAATAAACGAACAGGAAAAGCTAATGTTAATTTAACACTAATTCTCTTTTTAAATGCCTATTAAAATTTTACAAGTATTAAAACATTGGTACTTGTAACTTGACGACGTATCCTCGTACTTCGAGTTTCGTTTATTACGCCAATTACGTAATTCATTCATTTTGATTGTCATTCATTCCAGCGGTATTAACGCTGAATGACAATTTGGGTTAGGTATGTCATCTGTTCGGGATTATATTTGTACGTTGTATTTAAATGTAAATTACAAGTGATACAACGGGCTTTTTGTTCGCGTATTCGTAACGAGTGAGTGGAATCTTTTATGAGAAGGGTTTCTGAGGAGTTTTTCTATTCTGTTATTTAAGTATTCGTGCCTAGTTTTAAGTTCTTTTTTGCTATAGTTATAGCCCTCTAAATAATAGTCTTTATAAAAAAAGGTCTTCACAAATATCGTTTGAAATGTCAATATAATTATTTACTACCTAACCAAGTGCATTTCATAATACATAATTCCAGTTAGTGCGGCTACGTAAAATACTTGCCGTGGACTGTTTAAATGCGAATGTTGGTTTATCGATTAAAATAATAAAACGGTTAAAAATGGTAATCGTTTCAGCCTCAGATTCTTTAAAAATCGTGTTTTTTCTACAAAAGTGTCGATTTGGTTTATTGGAGTTGATGTTTAATATGAGATGTACAGTATCGCTCTCATTTACATTCGTGACCGGGCATCGTGAAAACGTGACGTCTTATATTTTATTTTATGGTTAGGAAGCTGCTGCACTAGGTAATACCCGACTATTCACCGTGTTTATGTACAGGCGTGCACAGAATTCAGTCCAATCTAATACGTATGCTAATTTATGATAGCCGGGTGGAATTATAGATGTCGCCGGGGGCGTGAAATTACGAGCCGAGACCCCGCCGCCGCCATCTTGCCGTTTGATTTGACTCAAGCACAGTTAAATTGCAGCGAACCTACAGTTTGGAGTTTGTAATGTTTGTATGTAGTACCTGTAATGCTCTTTGTAAGTGGGTGGCTGGCACTCACACTTAGCGTTTGATGGTTTTTTACTCGACGGTGAATATATTTTTCGTCGTATCTATTAAATAAATTGAAATGGGTCACTCGCGTACAACAACAATCAATAGCCATCTTCGACTTGAAATATACGTGAGTGACCTGTTTTAATACATTTAATATTGTCCGTGTCTCACGGAAGCTTTGAGATTAAATTCTTGAATAGATATTTTTTTAAGTGGGACGAATCAAGTTATTTTCTTAAATATACTTTTTCTTTTGTAAATGATATCTATTACAGTTCAGATTTTTTTTGTAGACAAAGTTCTTCTTCTTCAGTCGGTCCCTCAATACTAAGGATCGTGACATCATGTCCTTGTGTTGAAGACCAGGTTCCTTAGGGTTCTGTTCCTCGCCAAATGCATGGCCTCGTGCAGTTTTAATTGCATAAGGTGCCGTAATTTGAGCACACCATCTAGTAGGAGAAGGGCCCTGGCCGCGTAGCCAAGATGCCAATCGCTTACGCTTCGTAGCGATCGAAACGCAACTGTCACTGTCGCACTAATATGGAAGAGTGATAGAGAGACACAAAGCGTTTCGTTGTCGAAGCGATAGCGATTGTAACCTTGGCTAGGCCGGCTGAGCTCTCGTGTCTTCAACTTTGCCCGTCAGACAAAGTGACAGGTATTATATTAGAGTTGATTAATAATCCAACTTAAAGTTTTTTCCGGCGATTTACCTTCGTTGAAGTTCAAAATAACCGAACTGTCAACAACACTTACTTATATTTCATACGTGTAGCTACAATAGGTACTAATAACAGTTTCTTCTGTTAGTCAATACAAATCATCATCTTCCTCGCGTTGTCCCGGCATTTTGCCACGGCTCATGGGAGCCTGGGGTCCGCTTGGCAACTAATCCCAGTAATTGGCGTGGGCACTAGTTTTACGAAAGCGACTGCCATCTGACCTTCCAACCCAGAGGGTAAACTAGGCCCGTATTGGGATTAGTCCGGTTTCCTCACGATGTTTTCCTTCACCGAAAAGCGACTGGTAAATATCAAATGATATTTCGTACATAAGTTCCGAAAAACTCATTGGTACGAGCCGGGGTTCGAACCCGCGACCTCCGGATTGCAAGTCGCACGCCCTTACCGCTAGGCCACCAGCGCTTCCAATAGTCGTTAAGTTAATAGTCGTTAGTCAATACAAATATAAACTATTATATTTGTTTCATTATTTAAACAAGTGTGTTAATTTGACCCAAGTACAATAAAATTGCAGCAAAACTACGGTGGAGTGCTAATGTATTTTTTAGGGATGTAGCTAACATTTTATTTTTATTTGTAGAATGTTATTCTAACCGTTAGCATTCCGTTTCTAAATTGCTACATTTGGACAGTACAAGAGGTTTTTACAAACATGGGTAATGGTTTTTAAAACGAATTTTAAACTATGCCTGAAACGCATCCATTGTATAGGTAGTTAGTAAGGCAATGTTAGTTTTTTTACTATTGCTTCTGGGTGCAATCCCTGCATATGAAAATGCAATGAACTAGTACGGTGGAGTGTTTTTATAGCTTCGGCTGGTTGGAAATGTGTTTGTTTTCCCGTCACAACTTTTATTCTTGATGTTGCTACTATATGCATTGGCTGATGTCTAAATAATTATTTTCTATATATACCTACATGTAATTGTTATTTTAATACTGCCCGACATCGTTTACGCAGATAAAGTAAAACAAATACTACTTATAATTGCAAACCGGATCTCGATACTCTTGTCAATATATACAGGTATTATCATTTCCTGTTTCTTCTGAATGGTTTAAGTAAGCCAATTGCTGCGATCAGCCTATTATTTTATTATTATTAATTTAAACTTTGATAAAACATCAAGGCCTATATTTAAAAGACGATCCCCTGCAGTGACTGCTAAAATAAAAAGCGGCCAAGTGCGAGTCGGACTCGCCCATGAAGGGTTCCGTATTTAGGCGATTTATGACGTATAAAAAAAAACTACTTACTAGATCTCGTTCAAACCAATTTTCGGTGGAAGTTTACATGGTAATGTACATCATATATTTTTTTTAGTATTATCATTCTCTTATTTTAGAAGTTACAGGGGGGGGGACACACATTTTACCACTTTGGAAGTGTCTCTCGCGCAAACTATTCAGTTTAGAAAAAAATGATATTAGAAACCTCAATATCATTTTTGAAGACCTATCCATAGATACCCCACACGTATGGGTTTGATGAAAAAAAAATTTTCGAGTTTCAGTTCGAAGTATGGGGAACCCCAAAAATTTATTGTTTTTTTCTATTTTTGTGTGAAAATCTTAATGCGGTTCACAGAATACATCTACTTACCAAGTTTCAACAGTATAGTTCTTATAGTTTCGGAGAAAAGTGGCTGTGACATACGGACGGACAGACAGACGGACAGACGGACAGACGGACAGACGGACAGACAGACAGACAGACAGACAGACAGACAGACATGACGAATCTATAAGGGTTCCGTTTTTTGCCATTTGGCTACGGAACCCTAAAAAATGGCCGACCAGCTCAAACAAAGCCGATGGTACTTACCGGAATGCAAGTAACTCTCCAGAAAGCTTTATACAACTAGCTGTATATAGTCTTAAGCACGTTAACCATGGCAGAACGAGCGCCGGAACTTGCATAAATATGAATAATGGGTTTCACAACTCGAATACTAAAGCTAGTACGGTCTAGACTTTTATATTTTATGATAACGACTTTTAAACATAATCTCGTTATTTTAAATTTACTGGAACGATGCTAGCCGGCGGTGTTAAGCCAAGTTATAGAGATAATCTTGGTCTTTAAAATGCCGAAGTTATCTTTGGACCTTTATGAAGAATAAGCTGTGATGTTGAAATGTTATTTCCTGCTTTGCAAGTTCTGTCTGATTACCTACTGTTAAATTAAAATTTAATTAAGTACTTAACTAAGTTTCATTCGCTTATATTAATTTCTAGAGTCTATTGAGTTAATTAATAAGTGCGCTGTCCCACTGAAGTATCGCTTTTGCTCAACGTAATATACTCCCTATACGTACCTACACATTTTCCGTACGAAAGACTCATATATATTACACTGTCTTTATCAATATAATGGTGGTCAGGAAATTAATAACTAATATTGAAATAAGGATAACATAATATTAGTATTTACATACGTTTAACATTGTATACGTGCTATAAAAACCTAAACTAAGGATCGTCACGGCGTCATACTTCAAAATGTAGGAAAATCTCTACGAGCGTTGATATTATGTTTCGTCCGCGTCCAATCCCATAAAGTCAGTACATAATGAGGGTTCAGGGATCGTATTCCAACGCTCGGTTTGCAGGCGAGGCCATTGGCCAGACAAATCTTGTAAGACCTTTGATTGCAAAAAAAATTATGGACCTTTCGTTCAATATACACTGGACAAGAAGTCAACCGAAGCTATAATAATACAGCTCCAGCGGTCGGGAATGTATTTGATGTTTCATTGGCCACGCGTGAACCGTGTACGGGATATGTATTTTTATATCGAGCCTACGAGGATGAAGTTTTTCTTAAAATTAAGCGGTTCTGTTGCAAAACAGTTAACCTACTAACAGTCAATAGACTCGCGTAAGTGAGCAATTAAATTACATAAGTAGTTCGTTTTACATATAATACTAGCTTCTGCCCACGATTTCATTTAAGTGATATCGTGACGATGATTGATAAAAGCTATAAAAAAATATCCTAATTTCCTTACCATACCATATACTTTCCATATATCTTTTATATTTATTCTTGATATGTGAGGCTATTCTATTAGTATTCTACGTAATCTCGTATCAGCACTACCCGTTCATTGTTGTAAGTTATTTGTTTCCTGCTACCCAAAGGTTGTCTGGAAGAGATCGCTTTTGAGCGATAAGACCGCCTGTTGTTACCTAATGTAATGTCTGTTCTTTTCTGTATTCTTTTTCATTATTATTATACTTTATTCAAGTTATATGACTGTTAGTAGCCACTGTGCCAATAACGTGTGTCTTATTTATCGGGGTTATTATGATTATTATTTATAATATATATCTAAAAAAACAAATTTCCATAAACCAGACTTACGACTGTCACCACAGCACATTAAACTTGCAAACAGCTATATTTCAAAGTTAAATGTGAACTCGCGCAATTGGAGCAAACTCGTGCACCTAATTTAGTAGGGGCTGCACTATGCAACGCCGAGAACTGTGTACTCGTATGTGCCATCATAAAGCTCCGCTCGAAGATTAGGTAGCGTGTTTATTGCCGGAGGAAGCAATTCTGTAACGCCTGATTCTAGTGAAGCAATTCTGTTAATTAATTTTACGCCCGTGTTGCACGCTGGAACTGGATTGCTGGACGGGAGATTTTGATTGGAAATACGCAGAAAAACATATGACTATTATTAGTGGCTCTAGTGAAAAGTGCTACTGCTCAAATGAAAAAAAGGAGGTATTAAGTTTCACATGACATTTGTATCCTTTTTCATATGAGATACGCGAGCGTAACTTATACCCCTTTTCACTAAAGCCACATATACTTTGCTAGCAATATGTACAAACCTACCTACCTTATATTTCTACAGTAATTTTTACTCACTGTGCAATTTCATAAATAATGATTACATGTGTAAGGGTAAAAACACCAGAGCACCATTTTAAACAATATTTATTAGGGAATCACAATAATAATCAGAGTTTTGGACTTAGGTAATACGCGACGCTGATCACGCGCAAAAACCGATCTCTAGATGACAGACGTCATAGTGTTGCTCTATCCCCGGTTCTCGTAGTGATGTCAAGACCGCTGTTTGACGATGCCGCCTTTTAGCTCGGCCATCGCCTGACCCGACCAGCGCCCCGCAGGTCACTGTCATCAGTGCAGCCACCGAAGTCTGCCACAGCCAACGCAGTCGCAGCAAGCTGGGTCTTCACCAGGTGGATGTAGCCTCCACCAGTTCAATATTCTGCGAATTGAACAAGCACCTTTTACGCTCAGCCGATATACAAGCCTTGGTCCTTTTGAGTAATTCGACTCGAGTTCCGTTGAAACGGTCTATTTCGTTATTGTCAACTTACACCAAGATATTTAGTTCTATTTCAGTCGAATTGGAGTAAGGGCTTAAGCCGACTGAACCAAATGTAAGAAAGCATGACCAGGCTAGGTACCAAATAATCCGTGGTATGAGAGGTGTTAGGATATGCAAGTCTGCTCAGCACTTGCTTGAAATACACAAAAGGCTTAATTCACGTGCATATGACACCAAGAGGATATAAATACCAATTAATTAATTATGCAAAATAATAAAATATTGCGATGAGCGTGACATCTAGCGGCAGGTAGATAAACCACCCCCTTTTTTTGTAACACCATCTAACATAAATTATTTTCTTGTGAATAACGTCATATAACTTTGAAGGATTTATTAGATTTTGATAAATTTCTAGCATGTATACCCATGCAGCTAACCCAAACCTTCCATTGAGCGGTGCGTTCATACTGACCGCTTAACGTAACAATGACTATTTGTGTCGTTTTAAAAGCAAAGACTTGGAACAAACTCACAATTGGCTTCTCCGTTGTAGGATGTAAGACTCCCTCGCATGCACGCACAAAAATGCGTACAACTCGTGAGAGGCTAACATGGGACACGTCTCATGCATGTGCGGAGCTGCCTAGGCTAGGACACCACTGCCCTTGTAGGCGCAACGACCGTAGAAGTCGGCCCTTCACGATAAGGTTGTCACGGAGCCCGGTGCACGCACTCGCTCCAACTGGGTATTTCGAACAGGCACTCCCTCCAACTCTACTGGATCCGGTACTTCGCCAGCGATCCCTAGAAGGTATAAGTGCAAGCAACCCTTTCAAGGTAACCTTGAGATCATCAGTCTTAAGGTCATTAAAATATCCTTTTGTAAACAAGGTCTCAAGCCAACCTCTCAAGGTCAACAACAAATAGTACGATACGATATAGATAAAACATTCATCGGTAGTAGAAATAATGGTCCTCTTAAGGATAATATCATATCACATGCAATGGTCCGCCTCTTAAAGCCTGCACTGCAGATACCAGGAACAAACTAGCCTGTTAAAGATAGTCTTGTATCACATGCAATGGTCCGCCTCTTAAGGCCTGCACTGCAGATATACCAGTAACAAAATTAGCCTATTAAGGATAATCTAAGCTCACATGCAACGGTCCGCCTTTTAAGGCCTGCATTGCAGCAAATACCAGTAACAACCATCCTCTTAAGGATAGTCTTATATCACATGCAATGGTCCAACTCTTAAGGCCTACACTGCAAATACCAGTAACAACCATCCTCTTAAGGAAAGTCTTATATCACATGCAATGGTCCGCCTCTTAAGGCCTACACTGCAAACACCAGTAACAACCATCCTCTTAAAGATAGTCTTATATGACATGCAATGGTCCGCCTCTTAAAGCCTACACTGCAAATACCAGTAAACAACCATCCTCTTAAGGATAGTCTTATATCACATGCAATGGTCCGCCGCTTAAGGCCTGCACTGCAGATATACCAGTAACAAAATTAGCCTATTAAGGATAATCTAAGCTCACATGCAACGGTCCGCCTTTTAAGGCCTGCATTGCAGCAAATACCAGTAACAACCATCCTCTTAAAGATAGTCTTATATGACATGCAATGGTCCGCCTCTTAAAGCCTACACTGCAAATACCAGTAAACAACCATCCTCTTAAGGAATGCAATGGTCCGCCTCTTAAAGCCTACACTGCAAATACCAGTAAACAACCATCCTCTTAAGGATAGTCTTATATCACATGCAATGGTCCGCTTCTTAAAGCCTACACTGCAAATATCAGCAACAACCACCCTCTCAAGGATAGTGACAAGCAACAGGCCGCTCCTTAAAGCCTCTGTTGCGATTACCGGCGCCAGGAAGTAGCCTATTAAGGATAGCATCCCTTGCCAAGACTAAAGTAACAGCCCTTCTTAAAGAGCACATAATAATTAAAGCTCTATAGCAGACATTGAAGAGAGTAAGTAATATAAATAAAATAATCACTCAGTTCTCAATCCGAGTGTCTAATAAAATTAATCAAGCACAATGTGTTTATTTTAGTCGGCAAACCCGTTAACAAAACACATAAGTATGACAACAGTAACCCAGTTCTAAATCTGGGATAAAATAAAATCACAACTCGATTCCAAACTCGAGAGTAAGTAATATAAATAAAATAATCACTCAGTTCTCAATCCGAGTGTCTAATAAAATTAATCAAGCACAACGTGTTTATTTTAGTCGCCAAACCTGTTAACAAAACACATAAGTATGACAACAGTAACCCAGTTCTAAATCTGGGATAAAACAAAATCACAACTCGATTCCAAACTCGAGAGTAAGTAATATAAATAAAATAATCACTCAGTTCTCAATCCGAGCGTCTAATAAAATTAATCAAGCACAATGTGTTTATTTTAGTCGGCAAACCTGTTAACAAAACACATAAGTATGACAACAGTAACCCAGTTCCAAATCTGGGATAAAACAAAATCACAACTCGATTCCGAACTCGAGAGTAAGTAATATAAATAAAATAATCACTCAGTTCTCAATCCGAGTGTCTCATAAAATTATATCTCAGTTCCTAATCTGAGAATATACTCGTAGTCAGTTCTTAATCTGAAAACGGTACCTGAAATAACAGCATTTGCCCTTAACATGGGAAATATAAAATAATAAGCAGTTGCTACTATGCAACCAATTGTAAATGATCATGTGCAACTTGGCTTGCCTCTTCCGTGCCCCTAAATAAAGGCAACACTCTTACTATACCAACATTGAACTACAGTAGAGCCTGAACAGAAGTTCATGTTATCGAGGTTCCTCTCTTACCCAGGTTCGCCTTATCGAGGTTTCACAAATTGTATTTTTCAACCATCATGAAGTGTATATTGATAATGACCAATCAGTCAAATCATGGCACATATGCTTAAACCATAAAGCTTCCAATCCCAAGACACACATGGTTGATTTTCTCCAGCTGTGCATGTGCATTTTATGTGTAGATAACTCAACACATCATCATCCAGGTTAACTTATACCTGCACAAAACTAAATAATTTTGTTAAATGCCATGCAAGCACACATTGTAAGATAAATGAGTTCATAACATAATAAACCACAATTTATGCATTTTTCAAAACAATGAAATACATACTTAGTGAACCCACAAAATTTGTGAAACATATTATTATTTATAACTTCTGATTTATGAAACCCAGAAGTAATAAAAGTGTACTGTTTATTAATGCAAGCGGTACCATAACACACTACAAGTTCAGACGAAAACCGTCAATAACTTCAAACAGTAGCTCATGACATGATATTCTTCGGTCAATGTTCATTAGCAGTGAATGGGTTAAAATAGTTATTTGGAAAGCTTTAACCAAGCTATTTACCTTCGTTTAATATTCATCCATTTAACACTTAACTGACCGGTACGTTTAGAGTCCAGTAGCACTTGTATGTAAAGACATGTATATCATATAGACCGTCAATATTCATATTGACTCCTGAAAGTATTCACCTCGCTTACCATTAGCAACAACCTGCTTTACCAGTGTCATACTCAGCTCAGTAAGTATCTAGTTCAATATGTCCATCTCTTTGACAAGATTAAACCTTGGAAACACCTATAATCATACTTCATCGGTGCAAGTATTATAAAATTATGGTCAAAACTTCACCAGCAATAAAGTTTTGTTATAAGGAAATGCATCTGAAACATACTGTTAGAACACAAATGATTATCATTGTCAATAACTCAAACACTTGACAATGTCATGCCAATAACTTTCATTAGTTTGGTAAGTCTGTTTAAATATATGTCTTTGGTTCATTTTATAACATGACATTTTGTGAAAAATATTTGCAATGCAAACTTAAACCAACATCCCAATGAACAAAACAACAACCACAACATACTATAAGCTGTATGCAATTAATTTGTATAAACATTCATAAGATTTTTCATACATAGAACCAATCAATAATATATACAGACAGAAATTTTCTCAACATCTCAAATGATTTACTGCCTTATTTATCAGTATGTCTGCAGCTTAATGTTAATTGCAAAGATGCAGGAGGTTAAATGTGATATGAACTGTCTTTTAAAATATTCAGTCCGAGGAGGCTCCGGAAACATGGAGTGACTACATTTGTCACAGACACTACTAACCAGCTTGAAATAAATGTCACCTTTCGCTTATTCACAAAGCGCATTTTACTAACCACACACAGTCAATGTAACACATACTGACCGTTAGTATACATGTACAACATGAACAAACATTTTATTTCTAAATAAATACCTCATTTTCCATGACATCGGAGAATAGCCACTTATCAACATATTTTCTCCATATATGAATTATGAGCACTAGGACATAATATACCTGGCATCCATAACCAATTAACTTTGAAATATTACCCATGTCCATTTGGGTTCATTATAGAGGCCTGACCCGATAGCCACTTTAGTGTCTTCAACGACGGTATGGTCGTTCAATTCAAGAAGAATTTCTGGAAATTACACAAACCAAAAACACACCAACAAAGCATTATTTCAGTTGCAATAAGCATGTGTAATATCACACACACACACATATGAAACAACAAGTAATTTTTCCTTATTGTTGTTGTAACCAATATTCCAGTGTTTTTGAAAACTTGTAATCTATTTTAATTTGACTGAAAGGATAAAGTATTAAATAGCACTCATTGTTAGTCATGAAAGCATAATACCACCATACATATAGCATCAATCAAGGCTAAATTTACATTACCAAACTTGTTTTATAATATGCTTTTTACTTGAATGTAAATTTCACCATGACACAAACTTTAGAAAATGTTCATATCATTTTGTTAATATGTCATGTAGACATACTTAATCACATTATGTTATGTATCTGAAAGCACATGAATTACCAAAATAACACAACATATAAGTGAGGCAGTGAATATTTAACACTATGGCCCCGGAGCATTGTTAGGTGTTGGATCAACACAGACTTCTTACCTGAGTTAACTTTTACCTGAGTTACTCTGTAATCCCAAGGATTTATTTCATTCATACCAATATCAAAATTCAATTGTACCTAATGGTATCTGTCAGCTTATGTCTTGTGATCTTCTGCTGTGAATATTGTAATACATACATGCCAGCAGCTTTATTACACTGTCAATATGTATTATTTTTGACAGTCATGATCACTGATGTACATAAACTGAAATAGGTATCTGAAATCAAACACAAAACACACGGCAAAGGTACGATACGCCAGCCAATAGCCGGCACAGGTTAGTTTTGTAAGCTATTCTTGTATGATTTTGACACCAATCTTGGACTTTGTATATTTAAGTCCCTAACTGATGAGTGGTGTTGGTGCATTTACTCATTACAATCAGATTAACGATCAGAACAATGAAACAAGGAAGGACTACGCGCGGTAAATTTCGTAATGTCAATTTCTACAAATTATATCGTAGTAGGCGGGAATCCACTATCGCACTTCTGAAGCTGTAAGGGTAAAAACACCAGAGCACCATTTTAAACAATATTTATTAGGGAATCACAATAATAATCAGAGTTTTGGACTTAGGTAATACGCGACGCTGATCACGCGCAAAAACCGATCTCTAGATGACAGACGTCATAGTGTTGCTCTATCCCCGGTTCTCGTAGTGATGTCAAGACCGCTGTTTGACGATGCCGCCTTTTACATGCGATGCGTATTCGTTGGAGAAATAGTATTAAAATGTGAGGGCATCTTTTTTCAATGTTGAGTTATGATAAATATACATAAAAATGCTTGTTTAAATAATCGTTTGTATATGTTGCGCTTAAATATATCAAAAGTTTTTGTTGTCTCGGTACAAGCAGAAAAACGATTATTCCAACAATAAAACCTGCTTAATACACTTTTTCACACAGCATATATAACGGTTACATTCTCTAGTTTATTTTATCGCAAAGTATTCAAAGTCGTCTTTTCAGATCCTTGGCAGCCTTAAACCCTTCAAGAGTAAATGCAAATCCCGGACCGCTATCGCGCCGTTCGCCTCCGTAACCGCCACCTTAAATTAAGCTGGCGCTGTTAACTCAAATTACATTTGCATATCGTTGCTCTTCCTACTAAGCACTAGTTCTTGTATGTGTGTGTTCTACATCTAGTGAGCTAACTTGTAGTAGAGGACTTTGAAATTCATGATGTTTAGGACATCCTCCTTAGGTACTGTGCCGTCGGAAAGTATCAAAAATAGCGAAATTTCCACACTGAAAACTTTTCGGATGGGGATCGAAATTTGATCCATAGGTATCTATGACTTTTTGCCTGATATTTCCGAGAAGTTATCCAACCTTTTTTTTAAGTTTTCGAAAGTTATACATCTATAATCTCACTTCAGCTTCCTGTAAAAACAACTAACCCCCTGTAAGAAGAAGATTCTCCTAGCCTATTTGCTAGGAGAATCGGTGACAAATAAAAAAAAAGAAATTTGTTAAAAAAATTACAGGGTCTTTCTGAAAGAATCATTATTTCGAGAAACTTAAATGACCTAATTATTAGTTTAGTATATCGAGGTAGGAATTGTTTCAAAGTTCACAAAATAAAGTAGCTACATTCACTTATAGAGAACAGTAACTCCCCAATGCCAATTTTTATGCCCGAGGTATTAGGCTGTATGATCATATTATCTACATACTAAAAAAGTCCTAATTTAAAAAATACTTACTATTCTGAAGTTTAAAACAAAAACAATTGTAATGAAGCCTTAAAATGTGATGTATAAAAATGCTTAGCTCAGCATTAAGCATGTCCTTATTTTTATACAAATATGCAAGCTAACAATGTAAATTATAAAAAATCATTATAAGGCAAAACTTTCGCGAAATATCCTACGCATGATAATAATTACGTTTTTTTATACATACGTAGCACTACTTGCCCACTTGGCGTGATAAAAACTAAAAAAGTTCTCATATTTAGTGAGAAAACATAACTGTTGTTATGAAACTAGAATATTCCCAGCTCAGTAATATTCTGCCTTTATGCTTTTTTTGGAACGATTCAAGTATTTTCACGTATAATTCTTGAAGCGTCCTAAGAAAAATTAAAATTAAAACTTGAATAACTGCACTTGCACTAGTTTAGTGCTAGTGGTAAGCTAGTAGTAATAAAGTGAAAAGTGAGGCAGGGCATGAACGCGTTTCTTTATAAGTACATAATTATATCAATAGCTTAAGCAAGATTTAAGAGCGTAAAGCGTAAGTGCCAAGATTTTATAACTTTACAACGATTAGACTATGTTATACAACGTAATGTAGGTACACTAGTTGTGACGTCTTCATCCAAAAGATACCACATTGTCGGTTGTCGATAAGATCGATTTCAAATTGAAGTTATATGGAAATAGCGCCTCATTGGCAACCGACTATACCCTTTAGGTTGAAAATGGCACAATTATCTTAGATTTACAAAGATTATCAGAAGCCTTAAACGTGAATAAGCCACTAACTATAGAATAACTATAGAAGTCTCACTAGAGCTCAAAATGTACCTACTGCGCGCAACTGTATCTACTGCGCGCAAGTTATCAACGTCAAAAAATGTAATGCCGCGCAAGAGGCTTGACATAATATTTTATCTTAACCAATCAAAACTTTTATTGACCAATCATAACTTTTTTAATAATCGGAAATGATTTATTGGGTAATATTCAAATCTGCGGGAGGAGTATATTTATGGAGAAGGGACAACTTTCAGTGATGTGTTAAATAAGTGACAATCATATGGTCCATTTTTAGCAGTCTAAAATGTACCCAGAGCTTCGTCTAAATTTATATTCCGTCATTCTGCCCTATTCGAACTTCAAGATATTCACAAGAGACGACACGTACTAGATCCATTCTAGATACGTTATAGTTTAGATTTCAACTAGTTCTCTTTTGCAACGCAATTCGGGCAACCAATGTCACTTTTACGATAAATCGTGCTAGATATCTATTACATGTGAATTAGATCTCTAAGTGATATCTTGTGGAAACCGTTCAAGAGTATCTACAGAATCGGGGAAATGTCAAATTTTACAGGTTATATCTTAAACATATCGTTATCGTATCTTGGCGATGTCTAAAAGATATCTATAAGATGTCTATTACAAAATCCGAATCGGGCCCCTTGTAAATAAGGAGGTACCTACTAAAGTTATTCTCATTATTTAGTAATCGACCACTTACCGCCCGTGGTTACGCCGTAGGCGTCGTAGACGTCGTAGCACTCTCCAATTCTTGACGCGTAGCAAGTAAATGGTTATACAGTGAAACCAGGATAAATGGAATCTGAAAGAACCCAATTAGCAGCATTCCATTAAACCAGTCGCTTACAAAGGAGCTAAAATTACGGAGGTTGAGTAACGTGACTAATTGCATACTCAAATTTACGTTCTTAAATACATTTTAAAGTGAACAGCTACCGTTTACAAGTCTTTAACTATTGATAATATTTTTTTATTTTACGTTAAGTGTCTGTGCGTTCTTTTTCTAGGTTTTTAATGTGCTATTCTAGACTTGCTATATACAACGTCGTCCATTACGAGCGACTCTTATTTTATTTCATTTGCCGTCGCGCTTAATTCCCCGGCGAGCTCGCGACTTTTCCTTTTGTTTGTATTTTAAAGAAAAACAATTTCGAAACTTCTCCCTGTCACTGTCGGTTCCTTTTGAATTAGATTTTTTTGCACAGATAATATCCTTCCAACGGAAGTTTAGTCGGTGAGTTTAGGTACTTTAGAATGCGGATATAATTATTGGGGAAGCTGAGGAAGCTCTCGGGGAAAAACATGTTTTTCTGAAGCAGTTTGAATTTGATGTCTATCTAAGATTATTAGAACTTGTTCAATAATTTAAAAAAATAACTGAAATTGAGTAATAAAGAAAAAAGTTTTGATCGATATACATCCTTAAACCGATTTTGTTGTTACAAACAGACTTGTTGACCGGCGAAACACAAAGTTTGCCAGTCCCAATTTTTGGTCCCATACATTTTTTTCGGTGTACATACCTTACCTGCAAAGTTATACATACATATAAGATATAATTTTTAATACATATAAGATAATATAGTTCAGAGTATTATATAAATTATATGTATAAAATAATAATCTGTATAACACTACCTCACCACGCGAAACTACCGTAAGTAAGGAAAATCTTACCTTAGTTCCCTTATAATGCGTTTTAAAAGTAAAGTTACATCGAAATAATTCACTACAAAACGTTAATCAAGCGTTAAATATGCACCATTCAGTCATCATCACGAGTTCAGGCATTTTTAAGAATAACTTATAACTTCCGACCAAGTTTTGTCGCCCCTAATTCAATTCGCCATTTCCCCAAACCTCAGCTTAGTTCTTCTCAATTCTGTCACGTCCTACGTCTATCTCTCGGATGGAATATTCAGCGGGCAAGCCTTTGGTAGCTCTAGCTACCAGTCGTCGTCCTTATTAACTAGGCAATAGAGTTCACTGAAAAATATCAAACAAATGGATGTTCAGCGGGCCTCGGTGCGATGGCGAGTATCGATCGCCGCTTCGAAATATGCCTAGCAAATATAAACGTTGGACGGCCGCCAACTCGTATGCTTGTATGGAAATAATTAACAGTTGCGCGGCCAGAGGCTTGTCGAGGCTGTGTTTGGCTCAAGTTTGGTAATTATATGCAAACGAAGTGCTGGTAATGTCTCGCACAACATATTCACCGTATGTGTATTTAAAAAATAAATATGTAGGAGAACAAGGCAATATAATAGTTTTTAAATGCACATGCGATGCGGCTGGTATGCTAAGTGCGGTACATTACTAGTAAATTCGCTAGGTGGGTTTAAGTTATAAGCTTAGCAAAATCTAATACACATCTTGACATCAAAACATGAAACTCAATAGACATTCTTATTTTCTTGTTTTGTCAAGAATCTTGGGATACCATATTAATAATAATAAGTTATATCCGAGTCTGATTTTCTCAAGGGCCGTTTAAAAACATGACGTCGTAAAAATATCCAAGCTAAGAATTCTAAACTATCCTGTTTAAATATTTCAAAAGTCTTTAGTGAAAGAATGCTAAGCACATACTATATATTTTAATTACCACCCGGCAATAGTTAATCTCTGGAGTACATACGGGTACCTACGTCTGAAGTTAACTCGTTAGGTGAAATATTAAGAGCAAAGTTTTTGCCAAATGGGATCAAGTTTAATGTAGGCAGGTCGCTGAAAACTGGAACTGAATAATTAATTGTTTGCTTTCAGAACGACCTTATTGTTCCTCGGATTGTTATAATATGCATAGAATTTCTTTAAAAAAGGTAGTATCCCCGTTTTATTGCTTGAGAGTATAATTTTTTATTTAATCAAATCGTTTTTCATACACCCCGTTTATTGTTACATCCTAATAGAGCCTGAGGTCTACTTTGGCGACCCAGTTAAGAGAATTTGAATAGGAACTAGTTTTTGACATTGGAAATGTCTTTTCGTTCGCTCCAGTGTAGGCTCCGAGTTCAAGAAAAAGTGCGATCCTCTTATATCTCGGAGAGTTGTGAAGATATTATATTCAAGCTCAAAAGACGCGTATTCACGAGAGCGTAAGGTGCAAAAAATTATTCGAAAAAGTCAAAAAGTTATGGCCAAAATAGTGAAAAAACTAAAAAAAACGAATTTTTGATTTTGGCGCTTGATATCGTGGAAACGAAGAACGATATCAAAAATTAGAGTAAAATTCCTCTGAACAATTTAGTCAGCTACAATTTGAGTCTAAAACAAAGACGATCGGGTTAAGGGTTTGCCCTGTAGCCTAACCTTTTTGAAAAAAGTCATAAAGTCAGAACGACAATCTTTTTTCGAATTCTGTAGATTCATTTCCAATGTGCTCGATAGTCGTGTGAGGCACGAAATCTGTGATTTTTTTTCAATCTCAGCCTTTTAATATCCCCCCAAAGGGAAACTGGGCCGTGTTGGGGTTAGCCTAACGATGTTTCGCGAAAGCAACTACCTACAATAACAGACTGTCTCGTGAATAGTTACAAGAGAAATATTTTTATTTCCTTCAATTTTAATTTGCAAATTACTAACTTCAAATACGAAATAAGACGAATGTATCCATGTTACATAATGTAGGATCATAAAACGTTCCTTTAACGTTGCAAAACGTTAAACATATGATAATTCATGAATTTGACGAGACCTCCAGACGAGGTTATTCGTCAAACATTTAATTAAATAAGTTTAGGCATAGACAAAGTATTACTTATGTGACACAAATTCAATAACACGAAGACATATTGCTTCCATAAAATATAGGAGCGGGTAAAGTAAAAGTTACGTTTCTTTTAGTCAGCGAATTGAAATGTAGGTAACATTTGGGACTGTATGTTTCAGGTCATTCCAAACCTTTACCGAGGACACGCGACTTGATCGTCCAGAAGAACCGGTGTAAGAGCGATCTCTGCCTCCACCTATAGCTGCCAAGGATCTAGGGGCCATAATATCCTGGTTCTTCTAAGAACTGGAATTGTCCGCTCTCACGCTGCTGATGGTAATACGCGGCCAAGCGTCCCAGGGGAGCAACGTGAAGGAAAACAATCGAAGCAAGGTAAGATTTAGTGAAAGTCGATATGCAAATTTATTATTGTATTTGTCGTGAGCAATATGGGTGCAGCGGAAAGATTGCTTTTTTTATTGCATTTAAATCGTGCTTTGATTTTTTTAAATTTATTTTAAGGGAAATGTAAAAAAAACTTGACTATTTTTTTTATGAAACACAACTGTAGCTCATAACCTAAACAAGTACTTAGACACTTAGTAGTAGTAAAGATGTTACATACTTTGATGCAATACAATTTTTTGTACTTATTTTAATCTTCGCTTCAATATATACCAATTGGTCCCTTAATAAATAAATTTAACAAACTTGTAAAAGTTTCACAATGTACCTATAGTAACTTGGAGAACTAACCAGTCAAGTGAAATCATTAAAATCTTGTCCGTAACATTGGATAGCGAATTATAAAAAAAACTCGGGTCGAGCGGGAAAAGCTCCTAGCTTAGAAATCCTCGAAATCCTCCGAGACAGACAGCCAGGGTCGTTAGCCTAGCTCTGCGTCGGTATTCTTTGCTCTACAGTGGATTTACTTGAAGTGGGTTGCGAACTTAGCATAAAAGAGAAATTGTTTAATTATTTAACGGAACAGGATTATAAATAAATCTATCATTCAGGCCTCAATGCCACATCAAAATCATAAAAAATATGTATATAAAAAAACAAACTGTGTCCTATAAAGGGTTGTAGTCGCAGTAGATACACATGTTACGACAAAGAGTTGAAAATAGATAAATGGGAAATGAAAGCACGCAAATTTTACTAATACCTATTATATTCGACACATCGGATAGGGATTTATTAGAAACCTCGAGTTGGGTGAGGAAAGCTCCTAGTGCTCCGAAATTGTCTTTGACAGCGACACCTAGGGACGTTACGGGTTGGTTTAAATTAAATTGGGTTAGTAAAATCGTCGCCAATTTCCAAATGTAACTATATTTATTTAATAAAAACGCTTAAAATACAAACATAAATAAAAAAAAGCGGCCAAGTGCGAGTCGGACTCGCCCATGAAGGGTTCCGTATTTAGGCGATTTATGACGTATTAAAAAAAAACTACTTACTAGATCTCGTTCAAACCAATTTTCGGTGGAAGTTTATATGGTAATGTACATCATATATTTTTTTTAGTTTTATCATTCTCTTATTTTAGAAGTTACAGGGGGGGGGGACACACACACACATTTTACCACTTTGGAAGTGTCTCTCGCGCAAACTATTCAGTTTAGAAAAAAATTATATTAGAAACCTCAATATCATTTTTGAAGACCTATCCATAGATACCCCACACGTATGGGTTTGATGAAAAAAAATTCTATTTTTGTGTGAAAATCTTAATGCGGTTCACAGAATACATCTACTTACCAAGTTTCAACAGTATAGTTCTTATAGTTTCGGAGAAAAGTGGCTGTGACATACGGACGGACAGACAGACGGACAGACAGACAGACAGACAGACATGACGAATCTATAAGGGTTCCGTTTTTTGCCATTTGGCTACGGAACCCTAAAAATGGCCTAGGTCGTGGACTAGTGGTCGCTCGGTAGGGTACCCAGAAGGCTGGCCGCATTGCCCCGCTGGATGGTAATAATGCTGATTCGCTGGGCAAATTATTGGCTAGCCCTCTAATGTAACTTAACTTTTAGGTCTCTTTGAATCTGATAAATAAAAGAAGCATAATTCTTTCTCTCAATTTTTTTTCAATAAATTAATAATAACTCGCATTAGGTATTCCTTATACATCACTATTACCAGCGAGAAAATCACACAATAAATACCTACTCGGTCCCTTGCCGTCCTCATCCACCGTATTCTCGCCTTCACCCAATTCCCTGTTACATATAATTAAGTGTCAAACATGGCAGCTGAGATCTAATTTATTGGCCACAAGCCTCAAAGCCCCCTTATCGCATTACAGTCATTATTGTACAGTTCGATTAGCATATTATCGACATCGGTCAGCTCTAAAGTTGTTCTGAGGCGAAGGAAGCCGTTTGCTTAGACACAAGATTAATGGTAGGGGTATTATTCCAGCTACTTACCGAGCTGAAACAAAAGGACCAGGCCGCGTAGTCAACGTGCCAATCGCTTACGCTCCGCGATCGAAACGCAACTGTCACTGTCGCACTAATATGGAAGAGTGATAGAGAGACACAAAGCGTTTCGTTGTGAAATCGATAGCGATTGTCAGCTTGGCTAGGCCGGCAGCTTCTGTGCGCTTTTCGATAAGGCATACTTGTTACTTTCAAGGTCACAGCCGTCTGGTTTTTCTATTGCGCTCAATATAAGCAATGGCAGCATAAGTGTCATTCCATCAGCCTACCAAACCAAGCAAATCTAACCCTTAGACGAACCAGCATAAGCGCGTTACCGAGTTATATCTTAAATACACTGGTTCACCTGAACTTAAATGTTTCAGTCGCTAGTCGCAATATATTCCGAGTAGATATGAGCGCCGCGCCGGCGCGCCGCCGCCGCCGGCAAAATTCTCGCGCCGCCGCCGCCGACGCTGCGCTATCGGCGTGGCATCGGCGTGACCTTGGTAGTTACTACTACTTTCAGAACCAGATAATATATTTTTAATCGAGTTTAGACTGAGTTTAGATCATTAACGGCGCCACTTCGAATAGTTTATAGGCATTCAAAAGGTATTTTAGGCCCATATAATTCAAAAATATCGAAGGCAAATGCAAACTTATCTGTGTAGTAACCGCGCTACTAGTCTTGGGGAAACGAAATTATTTAATATCAATTTTAACATCAATATGCTTGTAATAAACATACTGATTTCCTTCCATTTTTATTGTGGAACGTTCCACATTACAATTTATAGATTGTATATATACACTAGACATATGTCAACAACAATGAAAAAATTAACTGTGATCAACTCTGGGTAACGTGAGACTCGAACCTACATCTTTGGATTACCGATCCAATGCATAACTAATTTTGCCAGCTAACCATCCGTCATTTACCGCGAATTTAACCATTGCAAGCATGGTTAAACGTCATAAAATGGGGTTAATTTTGAGATATTAAGCATTTCCACGTCCAAATGTCCGGCCGTGGGCTTCGCATGGAATGGCGTCGGAATCGGGTCTCAATTAAACTTGGCCACTGTTCAAATTTCAAGCTTTGCTCTCTCGCAGCTCAATCTTTGGCCTTGCATCGCTCGCATGGAATTAAGCCGCTATCTGAACCTACAAGTTTATGGCCCTGTTTGGAGCTCAACTTTCGGCCTGTTTTAAAACGCTTGAGCATTGGTCCTTATCCGATCTTAGCTCCATTGCAGCTCGGCCTTTGACGTCGCACGAATGCGCCCGCAGGAAAGCTCCAGATCTTTAACACTATGGCTTCAGTCTTTATCGGCCTGTGCCCTCGCTCTGCTCTCTTGCAGCTCGGCCTCGTACAGAAGCGCGCCGCAATCGGCGCTCCAGGCGTTCGGCCGTCAGCCAAGCTTACACTTGGCGTTCGATTCTTAGCTGTATGCTTATGCTTACCTGCAGCTCATCCTCTGGCCTCGCATTCAAATCAAGTCTTCGGTGTTACATGGAGCTCGGCGTTGGGCCTAACTTTTTGACATAAATCGGTTTTGTTGAATCGATATTGGTTAATGACGGAGCGGAGGGTTTTTTTGGACTGTCGACAAGACGTTTCCCTGATACAGTCAATCCGCAATTTTTAACTTAGCACAAAAGATAAGATCTTCCGGCCAGAGCCTCGCCAAGATTAAGATCGCTTCTGATTCCGCGCGATACCGCTTATCCACAGTTTATACGATATCATTTTTTTTCGTACCATTATTCAATAAATTATCATTGAAACTAAAAAATGCATTTATTTCATAACTTTCTTACAGCAAAAACATGTTTTTTCGGTAAAATTTTGGTTTGAATTCTTTTTTCATTAATCGAAGGTGTTTCAAGGCCACGCCGCCGATTCGCCGCCGCCGCCGACCAATTTTGACCGGCGCGCCGCCGTCGGCTATATGCCTATCGGCGCTCATATCTAATTCCGAGACGTGGTATAGGAAACAAACATTTCCGGTTCCATGTACCGACAAAACTATTAAAGCTTGTCGTATTTAGGTTAATTGCAGATTGCCAGGCTTGGTTATATTTGTAAACTTGAAGATCTGTATTCTGGAATACGTGTCCCAATCTTAATCTAAATGCCTAATTGTCTAATGCGAGTAATTTAGACTAGCTGATTCATCCCTTCATTTTGATTGCCATCTAACCTAAGACCGCCCAAAGCTAAGTAGTAAGTACTTTTGTAAGTCCGTTCAAAAAATAGATAGGTAGCTTTCTCCTTTTAACCATTTAAAATATACTTAGAGCTGACGTTCGCGGATCCAGATATTCTTAAAACACAAGTAATGGCGAGCTTATCCGAGCTAAACCGGATTAATTGTGTCTCCCGCGCTTTGGAACCACACTATTTCCCGGTCGAGCGCACATCGGAACCATTAAAAATCTCGGATAGCGGAATTAGTTGGAAAACGGGAACTAGTCTCAATCGTTCCGTCAATCCCGGGAAATTGATGAGTCAGATCCAACAAAGCCTCCGGGAAACAATGGTAGCGCCTTTCAGCGCTTCCCTCGCGCAATTAAGTGAGCCTTTTTGTTCGCTCGCTTCTGCTACTACATTATCGGATACAATGCTCGATGATTTGCGGAAATACTGAGATTATTTTTTGCTACAAGCATTCCGATTCGTGTTCGTCATTCCATCTTAGATTAGCGCGTATTGTTGGAAGGAAAATTGAATCCTGTTAACGGTAACCAATGGCGTGCGTGCTTGTACATTTTACGAGGTATTTGCGTTATAAATGATAGATTATGATGTGTCACGTCTAACGAGATTTCCATATCAAATGGCCGGCGCGCTGTCATGCTAATCTGCCGTGTCGGTAGATACCGCTTCGTATAATGACGCTGTTATTAACATAAGCGTACGGAGGCGTATTCTAAGTTCGGAATACCTAAGCTACTAATTTGATATCGGCATTAGTGAGACGCAGCCTCACTCTAGAATGTAATTACCAAAATATATGTGAGCGCATCGCGCACGTATAAAGAATGTGATACATTTTATATCTGTTTTTATACATTTTGAATCGATTAGATAAATAGCTTTGAATACAATATGGATTTAAAGATTATCATCATCATCTTCCTTGCGTTATCCCGGCTTTTTGCCACGGCTGATATGCGTCCGTAATGGTTTTAAAAATTATAAACGTAACAAATGGAAATCAAAGTCAGAAGGGCTATGATGGCCGTCTGTTTATCATTTGTCACCATGCCTGTCACGTTCTAACAAGTAAGTAAGTGCGAAAGTAATGCATGACATGACAGGTGATAAAAACACGACCATGATACCGCTACAGGGACGATAACCGAGTGCTTGAAAAAATTCAGACGAAAATGACGCTTTCACTGTTATATTACATTTTGTTGAAATAAAATCATGTTATTTTCAAATTCTAATAAAAAATCTCCAAATTAGCAAAATCAAAACGGAATGAAATATTGATCGAGTGGTATCACTTTCAATGGACGGGATTAATAACATAAATGAATAACTCTGTGGCACCCGGATAGGCCTCCAGGGTAGGCCTCTGTGTGTGTGCTATATTTATTCAGGATTTATGGGCGCGATCCTAAACTAATAACTAAAACAATCCGCCACTGAACCCGATCCCGGGCGTGGCTTGATAAAGGTTGTATTAGAAAATATATGTCACATGAAATGCTATTATAAGATGACTCAGCAGGAGAACTCGTGTCAACAAGTGATTTATATACGAACAGCTTTAACATGTTTTTGGCTGGAAACTAATTTAAAATATTTATAATATCAATTGGATTTTCACTTCCAGTCTTTTTAAGTTTACAGAAACATATATAAATGCATCTCACTGATATTTATTAAAAACAAATTAAATTAAATTTGTCGTTATCAGATTCTTCTTACATGCTGTTTTTCATCATAACAAACATTTGTATTTGTTATTTTAAGAGATTTGTGTTGTAATGAAATTTCCGTTTCCAAGTTTCAGATCAAATCTCGAGCATTGATGAGCTGCGTTGCATCGAAACAAGAAAATGAAATAACGACTGAAAACTGAAGTATAAAAAGAAAAAAATAAGTTAAAAGATCGAAAAAAGAAGAGACTGAAAAAACGAAGATTAACAGACAGAAAAAAGAAGATTAAAAGAAAATTTAAGAATATAATGGCACATTCGTGATCTACCCTGTAGATCCGGGCTTTTGTAGTTCAGTTCCACATCAGAAGCTCGTCTCTACAGGTATCTCACGGCTGGAAGACCTCGCTACTTGTTCTTCTTTCAACATCTAGAAACAAGAAGATACGAAGAAAACAATTTTTAATCTTTCGCCTGAATCAATATTATATTTTTCACAACATCAGCGCGGGGAAAATACTAACTGTAAAATAGAACACATCAAATACAAATGAACGCTATTGAATATTTACCTATTATTAAAAATAATATTTTAAATCGATTCCACCAGACAATTGATACTACGTCAAAAGCATCAAGTTACTTTGCCACTCTTGTGGATAAAATGAAACTTTCTCATTCGTTTTTAAATACCATAGAGTATATTTACGAGCTGGTGTGGTGAAAAATAAATGTATATGCTTGTATCCATGTCACCTTATGTAACAAATATGTACTTACATTAAAAACATGTATCGCAATCCTTGATCCTAAATAAGAATAATTCTAGAGATGTTCATAATTCAAATACTCGTTACACTTGCAATAAATACGTTTTTATATATTGTTTCACATGTGATTGGACTACAGAAGAGTCTTGAAAGTTTTTGGAAACATGAATTTAGTAACTATTACCTACTGCGTTGGTATAACACAATAATAACACAACCGTGCTTATAAACTCTACATTTTGTCAAGTTTAATACATATTTAAATAGCCATAAGTTTTGGAAAGGTACCTAGTAATAATGATTAAAAAACCAAAAATTTAATTATACAATTTAGTAGATATTGCCAATAATCTCGTTAGTTGAACACTTGGACCACAACAGACACTCCTGATATCTAATATTTATAAAATAATATATAACCTCGTTGAATTAATGTTCCCGCTTAAAAAATGTTATTTCGATCGTTTTTTTTGAAAAATATAATGAAATAGGTAATATAATAGTGTAAACAGTATTTTACGACCTCGTCATTCAAAAATATTCTACAACAATATTAAAATACAAAGTAAGTTCAGTATCAGTCAATAACTACGCCAGTAAAAGCCTTTTACTGGCAACTAACCACATAAACCTCTCACTGCGTTCCAGCGGTCTTAAGTGCATCAACTTTACACTGCCAGACGTTACGGAACCCTCCATAAAAATGTTTAGTGCAGGAAATAAAGACTATGTTTACATAATACACTAGCTTCTGTCCGCGACTTTGCGTGATGATGATTGATAAAAACTATCATGTGTCAGTCCTGATCTCAAACTATCTCTATCATCCACCGCACATCATCATCATCTCTATCATCATCTCTAAGACCACTCGCACAAGACAGGGATAGAAAAATCAACTCCGCACTGAACCTATTAGATTGACCAAGTCATCTGAAATCATGTCACATGTAGGACCTAAAGTATACAACAAGCTCCCAGCGGAGATAAAGAATGCGGGTAGTACACAAATATTTTTAAATAAATTGAGAAAATGGCTATTGGACTACTCTTTTTACGATGTTAAAGATTTTTGTGACCTACCGAATAATTTGTAAATGTAATTTATTAATAATAATGTAATGTATCTAATTTAATTGAATAACTGACATTGTAATTGTACCTATCCTGATATCTTAATTAAGCTGATTATTTAATTCATTTGAGTATTATATAACAACGGAACCTAATACCTAAATAAATTGACATGTATTGATATTTCAAATATTATAAATAAATGACTATGACTATACCAAATTTCATCTAAATCGGTTCAGCGATTTAAGCGTGAAGGGGCAACACAGAGACATACATTATTTTCGCATTTATAATATTAGTAGGGATAACATTGCTCACAGACTGTGGACTGTTGCCAGAATTGATTAATTTCCAAGAGTGATATGGTAATTACTAATACGACTAATAAAAACAACGAATGAAAATAGTTACTTGGTATACGCACTTAAAATTGATTAGCACAGACGAGTTATTTTTTTTGTGTAGGGTAAAGGCACCAGTAGTCAGCCTTATAACGACTTTTTTAAGTTTGAACGTTCGGCATTTCTACAGGATTAGTCGGATAATTAAACAAATGACATGGTTAGATCAATTGTTTATCACAGTTTTAATACACAATATTAAAAACAACAACAATCCTCTTTATAATATCTCTAATTAAGTTTAAACAAAAATTGGCACTTTTCTCCAGTAGTCAGCCTCCAAAATCCAGTAAGCAGCCTCTGTGTACCCAGTACTCAGCCTATATAAACTATTCATAATAATTAGATCAAAATCACTAATATTTATATCAAAATCAACGATATTATAATATTTATTTTTTCTATATAATTTTTGTTATCGTTATTGTAGTTAGTTGTAGTTTTTAATTTTAGTTTATAATTTTTTTGCATATACATATGTATTACTTACTTGCTTGCTTACTTATTTAATAAAAAAAATCTTATAGGTACATACAATTCTTATGACACGAAATTTGTTGGATGTACTTAATTAACTAACACTATTCTTGCAAACTAAGAATCGCAATATTTATTTTCTAATAATTAATCTATCAAAAATTAATGAGGTAAATCAGGTAATATATAATTATGTTCCTAGTAGGTATTCGGTAAAAAATAATTAATCGAGTCTATGCAGATCTAATTATCATTAATAAACAAAGTCATATACCGACCAGGAAAAAGCAAAATGATAGTTATGTATAGTTAACGTCAAAAATATGTATACACTTTTGAACCTTATTTCAATGAGATAGGGTTTAAAAATGTGGACATATTTTAGGCGGCGACGTACCAAGCAAGGTCAATGGCTGAGTACTGGATCCGCGAAACCCAGTGCTCAGCCGCATTAAAACGTTATTTCAAATGGGGCTGACTACTGGGTTTTACTTTAAATTGACTAGGGCATGCCTAACTAAATTTGAAAATGTAAATTTAACGGTCCTAACGGTCGCATTGGCTAGAAAATAATAAAATAAACGAATAACCCAAAGGTCAGCCGTGGGGGGCTGGGCACTGGATTCTTTGGAAAAAAGTGTTATCCAGTGGCCAGCCCCCTCAATTTATAAGTGAAATATTGATATTTTCATTAAATATAATGCAATTTAATAGATAAACTAATAAATAAACCAATCATATACAAAAACAATAACTTTTAACATTAAAACATACTTTTTCTTGCCTGTTAAGAGAACACCACGTGCAGTAAAAAATATGGCGGACATGACACTATTGCACTCGTCGACAAACAGCACCTCTATGAACGAGTATATTTCTTCCCCCCGTTCCCTCACCGCACCTGTCGTGTGACGTATTAACCAATAAGGAATCAAAGCTCCTATTTGAGTACTCGCGATTTGTTTAAACGAATATACCAGATATTTATGACCAATAAACGACTCAAAAGGCTGACCACTGGTACCTGGCTGGCCACTGGTGCCGTTACCCTATAAATTATTGACCACAGATTATTATTGAAATACTGTTATTTCTACTCATGTCGAAATAAAATTGTAAATAAATTGATGATCAATTGCGGTATCACTTATGTAAGCTTTTATTCACGTATTTAGGTACTTAACCATGTTCGTTAAGAATTTAAACTTTCAATATATGTGGTAGAACCCAGTGAAAAATCCAGACAAAAGAATAAACGGTTAACGGCCTGCTTCGAACTTTAAGATACGTCAAAAATTTGCTAAATCCGATACATACCTATTGTATCTTTAGCAAATTTTTGACGTAGGTATCTTAAAGTTCGAATCAGGCCGAGTCAGAATAGTACAGTGGCCGTAGACGATATTGCTAGCTTAAGTGCGCCGTATAGTGTCCGTAAAGCCGGGCTTTACTCATTTTATAGACTGCTGAAAATGGAATTCACTAAGTAAGTATGTGGATACATTAAGGTTTCTATAATTTACTCGGCGATTAATACTACCTGACTAATTGCAGTAGTAGAAAGTCTACGTAGGTGTGTAATATATTGCCTCTGATAGCTTAAATAGGTTTTATACAATAGCTTAAATAGCTTTATTGCATTTTAAAACAGGTTTGACAGATTTTTATAAGTGTTATGACTAAGGCTAATGTTTACATTTAAATTTTATAGAAAAGTGTCTAGCTGCAATTTTATTGAAGTAGGATTTATTTAAAATTGTGCCTAGTAACAATTACAAACAAAGTTTGATGCTACTGTCAGTTGGGTATACTAAAACACTTGTAAAAACTGTAAAAAGATCGTTGATTAGTGTTTACATTACGTTATCGACGTTATCGTATACTTATATACTACTGTTACCAAAATAAAGTGTCACTTAAATCCTAACTCGTTAATGAAATCCTTTTTGCTTTAAGTACTCTAAGAAAACGTAAGTCTAGTTTAAATATATCTTGCTATTGAATTCATGTAATTGTACAATTGTATCATAACATAATGTTAAAAATTACTTATTGTTGTATTTAAAAAAATACCTACTGTCCTAATGTTATCTCAGTCACAACAAAGAAGGGAAAATCATGTTTTACAAGCATAGTTAAGCATGTTACGTGTACCTACAGTTTTACATAAAGCAGATAATCATAAGCCAAGCAACGAAATTTGTAAATATATTATAAGTAATATTTATTATCAATATTAATACACTTATATAGAAAATGTTCTTCGATGGACATGGACAAGATGAATAACTTAGCGCTATCCAGATTGCATTCTAAAGGAGCCCGGGATCCACATTTAGCAGCCTTATCTCTGACACCATTTTACGAACGTGGCTGTCTTCTGATCCTTCACCCCTGAGGATATTAGTACTAGGCCTTATTGCGATTAGTCCGGTTCCTCACGATGCTTTCATTCACCAATAGACCGATGAATGACCCGAGGACCAAGTGTTAATAGCACATTAACACATGATATTACTTACATACTTTTGAAGAAACTCTTTGGTACGAGCCGGGATACGAGCCCACAATTGAAAGTCGCACGCTCTGCTGATTACAGTAAGGAAGTCCAGGAAGGTTCTATTATACTTATTGTAAACAAATAACGTATATCATTTTAATAAAATGTCAAAACTTTCGATTAAACCAGTTTTTTAGACCAACAAGGTTTTTTTATATCCAACACTCAACAAGGCGCGGTGAAAGCTGAAATGTACCTACGTGGTGCCTTAGGACAACACAGCATCAAGGTGGTAGGTATTGCACTGTGATCACTACATATTCCCTATCCAAATTAAGTATTCCATTTTAAAAATTAATCACATATAAAGTGTCATTCTATGGAAGTTAAACAAACCGCCATATTGAAAGTGTCAAAAAATATAAATTTACTAGTGAATTTCGTTTAGCAAGTTCCATAGAATGACACTTTAGGTAATTAGAGACGTACCAAGCTACCTCTGCATAGCATTGCAATGACAATATGTGGCCATGTCATCATTAATAAAAAATATATGAGGACATTACCTCACTTTGTTCTATTCAAGTCGATGCAAACTTAGCCGGACTCTACGGCAGTCATTTTAATAGAAATCAATTTTTGTTTTCCGTTGGTTTTACTTATTTGGAGACAAGTCTAAATGGCGACTTGTATAGGAAACAGTTTTTCATGCTGCAAGTAAAGCGTTATTCTGCCCTCCTAAGGTAAAAGGCCGTATTTTCAAAGAACACTATATGAAAATACGGCCTTTTACCTTAGGAGGGCAGTATTGCACGAGATAGGTGTCCTAAGGTATTTTGTATCCGCTAATATTGCATCGAGATTGAAATATAAAACAAGTGCAAAGCAAAGCAAAAGTGTCAGAACAATCTGACAGACCAGTTATTACAGTCATATTCATAACCTGTCAGAATACGCCTTCCAGATCGAACCTATCTACTGTATGTAAATCTTCTGTATTTATGTCTGGGTGCCTAAGTATTTAGGAATAAATGAAACTTGAAAGCGTAATTCGTTACAATAAATATTTAGCATAAAAGTATGGGTAGGCACTGTTCTTTCTTTTTATACCCAAGATAATGGTCATAATCGTGTTAAAATTCAGTCAGTGCCGAGTATATAATTACCCTAGATACCAAAACGCTGTCACCGCAAGGTACATAAGCGCCACGTAGCGGACAAAGTCGCAAACCTTTCTCCTAAGCACCTAACGTGAACGTGATACGTTGTTAGGTGACCAGCGAAACTATGAGACACACTCTCGCTTGCTACTCGGCACTAGATGGCGTTAGTATCTACGAGCAAGGCGCTTCATGTTGGTTGGTAAAGAACTATGAACATTCATCAGTTCATCACCAAAGTAACTTGTCATTAGTTGACCTCTTTGCAATGAAATCAGGCCTTGTAGCAAATAAATAGGTATTTGGGAACAATCTTACACAGATCGATCTAGTCCCAAACTAAGAAAAGCTTTAATAAGTACTTTGCGATGATATACATATTTATATAAATAAATACATAGGTATCCATATAGGTATAACATCCATAACATAACTCAATAACAAACATTTGTGAGAAACACAAATAAATACCCTTATCAGGATTCAAACCCAGAGGGCCTACCGCGAACCACGTTCGACGTGTTGCCTCTCTGTCGCACTTGTGAATTCGTACGTAAGTGTGACAGGGAGGCAACACGTCGAACGTGGTTCGCGGTAGACCCTCAGAACCTCCTGCTTCGTAGGTAGCGTCTATCGACTAGGCTAGGAGACCGTTAAAAGGTAGGTAATTATTACGGCTATGTGATGTTAAATATAAGAAAAGAATGTTCGAACTATATATAACCAATTGTAATATGTATGTTCCGAAAATGGCTAAGTAAGTAAGTCTAAGTTACCAAACCCGCGTGGGCGCCACTATACTACATTTCAGCAAAAACAGTTATTGTTTAAAAAACCCACTCATATCTGCTCTACAGTAATGAATCCATGAATGAACATTTGATCAGATATTTTTACCTTCGTCGAAGTTACAAGGAAAATCATGCGATGCTCTGATAAATGTATTGCCCATTGTCCATACGACGTTCTCGGTACAACGCTGGCTATCGACATCAGCTATCGCCAATATACCAAACCCAACTATCAAGACCTCCCACCCCCCTTTCAATTCATACTTTCTAAGGCTTAAGACACCGTAATGTACGGGATTGGAGAGATCAGATTAAGCCAGTCGTTCGACACTGTTCAATAGTATTTGGACTTATAAAATAAATCACCTGGCTTACAACACAGACCGCCCATTTGAGTTCCTTATCGAACATTGATTAATAGCTTATGACAGACATTTTTAATAGGCAGTTACCTAAAACGGTTTTATCTAGACCTACACGAGTCGAGGCGTGGCGCGACGAGTGTCCCCGGAAAACTGCTGGTTCAGTTTATCAAATGATATTATTCATAAAATCTTTTATGCCTATCTGCCATTGTACTTACAAGTGGACTGAATTTATTAGTAGTGGTTCTGATAAATGACAAGCATGCTCAGAAGATAGATACTTAAAACCATGAAGCAAGTTACTTATCTTTACTAAAATCTTATAGATATGTACAAATATTGCATAGGTACTTACGATTTTGAGCAATACCTATTCGGGTTTGATTTGTGATTTTGATATATCGTGACCACTGATTTCATGGCATTTCAATGATATCACGACTAAAGTAAACAACAACAGAAACATGTCCACTTAATCTTTCTATTCCTTCAGGTTCTTCATACTTCAATTTTGAGTTGTTGGAATGATATTTTTTCTGCTAACTTCACCATATGAGTAATTCTGTTTTAAAAGAGTTGTTTTTCAAGTATTCCCATTTATTCTAAATGCAACCCCTTTCCATTCTAAATATGAACCCACATTTATAAGGAACAAACCAGAAAAAAGACATAGAACAAGTAAGATAAAAATATTAAAAACATGGTAATAGCAGCTCTATCTATACCCATACGTGCAGCTAAAAGTGTCTCCACGGTAGCCGATCGGCGCTCATCGGTACTGATAAGAGTTATTAATGTGAGACGACTGTTTTCATTACGCCTTATCAGTGTATTAATAAAGATGGATTAGCATAACCCGTCCAAATGCTCTAATAGATGACACTAACATGTCTAAAATGCGTTTTGTTACTCATTATTCATTATTTTTTTATTTATCTTCTATAAATACCTGTGGTACGCATTAAATAGTACCTACACAAACAATAATGACAATGTGTCACTTTGTAGTAGATATAAATCTCATGCAGTCACAAGTTTTTTTTACTGCCTACTTAAAAATATACTATAGTATCATGAAGTATTATTAACAGTTTTAAAAATATCTGGGTGGGTCTACAATTTGATGGTACTCAACATGACGTATCATTTGGACTATCACAAGTTTTCTTGCTACCTAAAGACTGGGCACAGGTCCCACGCAAGTACTGTGTGAGTTGGGGACCGTGAGACTCAACTGTTATCCAACATTTATGATATAAAACATCGATACCATATTGTGATGCTGAAGGTTCGAGAAATAAAAGAACAAGTCATTGAAAAGCTCAGACAAAATTCATACTCGTGAATGCTACGTCTATGCATATATGGAGTTGGCACGTTTAACATCACCCGTAAATACAAAAGTTATATTTAGGTACCTATAACAGCAAAAATTAAGTTCACACTTTACATTAGGATAATCAATAAAACACTACAAAAAAAAAATACGCAATGAAAAACACAGAATTGAACACCGTCAACCGGGGTGATTTGATTAGTCGATTGAAAATAATCGTAGGTTTTGTATGATACCATTTGTGTGGATATTTTTTAAGAAATTGTTAGCTCCAGCTATCCCTATTCACCCCGGTCGACGGTACCACAAAATATACTCATTTATTTTTAGCATAATACGTGTACTGAAGTTGACCAGCGTTAATCTTTCAATAAGATCACGGCGTGAGATGTTCCAATGGAACCCTACGGTAGGTAGATCCTATTTTTTCGAAGGTATATGAAGGGCAAGAGCATAGATTAGGTATATAATGCTGGCTCCTTTTCAAATGGACATAGAGCAACTTTACTCAATAGAAAAATCACACCACATCTTGAACGGCTTAGGTTGACGAAAATTTTATAAGGTTCTTTTATGGATTAGCAGTTAAATTATTTGTCAAGAACTGTGAAAATCCACTCCTGAAGAGTTAAGGCTATCTGCCTTGAATGATATTATATCCTAAGCACTGACCAAGCCAACTCTACAATAGCAATAATAAAGTGAGGGAATGTCATCATTAATGTCAAATTTCTATGAAAATATGGCGGTCATAATGACACTGTCATATGTACTTTGTTCTGCTCTACTCGATGGAAAGTTAGCTTAGACGGACTCAACACAATACCCTTCAAAATAATCTAATAATCTTCTACTGACTTTCATAGTTGTCCCGTTCTCTTCCTCTGCTATCGTAGACAATCGATTAAACGGAACCCTCCGGTATTATCTCGCGTCAACTCGAATTTCCCACTCACTTAACAATCAATGTTTCACTTAAAAGTTTCTTCTCAAAGTGCTTTGTTACTTCGAAGACAGTTCACAGTGGACAAAGAATAACTGGGTTTGATTTTGTAGAAGTGTCGCTGGTAAGATGAAATATATCGGGTAGGATATAAAAATACTACTCGTACAATAATATAAATAGGTACACAGGTATTAGTAAAAAAATCTGGGAAATAATACTGTTTACATACATACTCGTACAGTCAGCATCAAAATTGACGGATCACACTACGCGTCAAAAGCATATCTACTAATCCTCTAATAGCGTAACAATATGTAAGTCCCTGTATGTAGAACAATTAGACTGTGACAGATAAGTACTTTAGAACGCAAGGAAAATAATTGCAGGATGGCAGAAACATACTTTTGGAGCGTTGTTTTATCTTCTACTACTGATGCTGACTAAGCAGTGATAAAGCATACTTATAGTAGTAAGTAAGACAGAAAAGATTAAAATATTTTAAATGTCCTTCATTCTTGCTTCCAATATCTTTGTCACCAAACTCAATTAAAACTTCTCAAAACAGAAGAGTAAAAATCTAAGCAAAGTTTAGCTACTTTGATCAATCATTTTATCATTCGAAACAAAAAGGGCTATATTCTCAGTGCGGGTGAAAATTTGCATCACACCGAATTCGTCTGATTGATGTTCACCATTTATCACTCCCCTCGTTGAGAATCGCCCCGTATCGAACTTTTAAAACAGGTCACAAGGTCCCAGTTTGATTACTTCGCTTGAGTAATTAAAATTTGGCGGTCGATATTGTGACTGGGTCGTTTTGGAATTTCAAATTCAGACTAATGTTATTGCAATTTGCTTGATCAGAATTTAAAATTAAAATTGGCAGTAGGTTTAGTTAAAATGGGTTATATTTAGCATTTCAATAAGTTTGTTCTATTTAAAATACATACGATCAAAACATTCTGTCCCTGTCCCTAGAGGCGCAGTAGTACTAATAGCGGTATGGCACTTGATGCGCTACTGTGTGACGATTGTTTTTTTTTTGGTCTTTGTCGCTAAGGTAGGTTCTTATAAGATTTTATAGTAGTTCTTATGCCTATAAAGCCCGAGGGACTAGGTCGATTTATGTTAGATTATGTACTAGGTCGATTTGAGTTAGACTTTTCCGTCATATTTATCAATCAGCCAGCACTTTAAAAGGCATTAAAACATCTTTATTTTATACATACGAGTATATAGTAGTATGTAAAGCTACATATCCACTTTAATTGTAAACCCCAGGCTGATCAAGAACGCGAGCCCTCGTCAAATCATTGACAGAAGATCGCGCCACGACGTCACGGCTCCGTCACTCCAGCCGTTGATTCCCGTTGGTTCCGAGACGTGCGCGAGCGCTTCGATTCGAATCGAGTGAGCCAATGTAACGAGACCCAGAAGTTCTTAGGGCCATCCCACACTAGCGTCTCCCGAGCGTAGGCGTCTAGTCAACTAAACGCACGATTTGAAAATGAATTGTATTTGGGGTTTCGTTTGATTTTAATAATGGACAAAGGGGAGTTACAATGATCTAAGGTGCTACTAGTAGGTTGTGGGTTTAGTTTGTCCATATAACGCGAGCCCTCATCAAATTACTGACTGAAGATCGCGTCGTGACGTCACGGCTCTGTCTTTTAAGCCGTGAATTCCCGTTGGTTGGCAATCGAGTCGAATGCTAGTCAAAGTCGAGGCCTATAACGAGGTTAATACACAATCGTACAACATGTTGAAATTCATTATAACATTAGTACCTGATATTAAGTTTAATTAATTGAAAATAACACTATATGACAACAAACAAATATAAGAATGGAAATAAATATAAAAAATCTATGAAAAAGTCTACACTACACCTAAGCTAATTATCATCACTTATACCTACCACGACTAAAATGGTAATTTACTTATTTTTTCATATGTTTCGCGCGTCATGGCTTCACATCACGTTTAGTACCTAGTTAATCCCATATTAAGAATAATTAAGAAATCCCATATTAATTTTTATTAACACCTTCTCAAAGACCATGAAAGTTATACGAGCCAATAGAACACCAATAGACTAATACTTAAATTGGTTCAACCGAGCGATCAATTTATCAGCGATTGAAAAGCTATTGGAATAACACTCTAGATTTTATCTCCTGGTGATTTGGAGCCAACCGCCTCCGCGCAAACTTGCAACTACAAACTCTTCCATACCTCTCACGTCGATCATTCCGTCTTTTTCTGTCTGGCTTTACTCGTAAGAGATGCACGATATCGAACGTTAGTTGACGTAGGAAATAGAGGACGGTTGATCAAAAGATAAGTCAATCAAGTAGCGTGGGCTTCGGGTCATGAGATCTGGTTGTCGGATTGTTATTGTATTTATTGCTATCGTATTTAGCTCGCTTTGTATATGGTCAAGAGTTTTTTGTGTATTAGATATGATATGTTTGTGAGGATTGTAATAAGTGCATATTATATGAATGTAAGAAATCATGAGATAAGGATAAGTCGATTATTTTTTTTGTAAGCAATTGTAATAATAAGTAACTGTTTTTACACTAAGCGATGGCTACCTATAGTAAAAAGAAAATGTATCTAAGGCTAGGTGGCAAATGCAATTACTAAAGCCCGAGCATTACAAGTACCTATTATGCTAAGGGGACGATGGGTAGTAGCATGTCGACATAGTATACTTGTCGATAGCTTAGAGGTCCAGGGCAGTAGCAGCGTAAGCTGAAGACGCCGGTTTGAATCCAGCCTCCGCCACTGAAGGGCTTTGTCACTTTTTCTGTAGTATATAACATCTATTTCAGTTACTTATTACTTTTTCAAGTTTTGTGTGGGTTAGTCGATTACCTACCTATCTTAAAACAGGTAAACCAGATTTTTTATATTTATGTTCCTCATAGGACTAGAATCATACCTAAAATATCAAAAAAAAAAATTACAGGCCAAGTTTTTCACACCAAGTAGGTACGAGTACGACTTACGTAACCTTCGTACATTGTGCCCGGAACTCGTAAAGAATATTAGACAGTAGAAACGTTTTAGCGTCAGCCAGAATTGTAGGCCCGTGAAAGAGTATTCAACTGTGCCCTACTGGTGCCACTGTTATCATTAATTTTGATTTTTTTCCACTTAAACGTGTCTTTACAAACCTGCGCCGGTTGACGGTGTTAGTATGGTCGGCAAATTAATGATGCTGGAAGAATGTAGCGAAGGAAAAAATTCTTTGCTTATTTTGTACCTACAACAAATTAAAAGTTTCACGTAATTTTACTCCTCTTTTCCAAAAACAATTGCACGGTGTACAGATTTCGTCATGATCATCAAAAATATTGCTGAACTTTCAAGTACCTAATATAATATACGTTATGATTTAGGATGACTAATAAAAAAAAAGGAAAAAAATATATCATCGAATTTAGACTGTTGTGAGACATACTAGGTATGTCGCGCGAGTGACTAAAACAAGTGAGTCAAAACCGTAAAATTATTCAAAATTATATCATGTTTTTAGTTGTAACTATATCTGGGGGCACGGCAGTGCCCCCGCCAAGTCGAGCAAAACAAAGAGGCACGGCCGTACCATCCTTTTCTCGAAGCGATTCAGGCCATTTTCGACGTCCTGTAATTTCCTTTATATGTAGGGATTAGCCTCTAAAATAGATAATTAAGTAAGATTTGTCCTGCTATCGTTACCAGTAGCGCACAATAATTACCGTCTGCAATGTCGCTGTATCGAAAAACTTTTAATTTAGCCAGTCCCCTTTGTACGTCTTTTAAAAAGCCCCGAGTATTGTATGCATCTAACAAGGAGCCAGCGACAGTTATTAATGGATTTCCTACTATTTTTCTCGGCAAAGGATCGGCTTAGGTACCGAAGTCTTTGTTCCGTTTACGGATATTCGAACTGAAATTGTTGAATAAATGTTGAAGTTGACAAAGCTGGGAAAAGATTTCGAGAAATGCCGTGGAAGTGGTTTATGTAACTCGATGTGTTGCAAGGGTGAAACTAAGGAAATGAATGCTACACTTCTACACGAATATACCTTCATAAATAAGTTGCCAGAGGCAGCGTCTGTTCCCACGAAAACGGCGACTGTCACAGGAAAACAGCGACTTGGGCGACTGTCACTACGAGTAGTCTAGCTACAAGGTTAAAGAAGTCTGCGTACCTGAAGAAAGTTTAAATATACACAATAGACATTCCTTTTATTTTACTCGCTAACTTGTATTTACTGGATACATGCCTCATAGTTGCAACCCAACTGTGTCTAACAGCTAATTTAATAAACTTAATGGGCACCTACAATACATTATTCTTACTGTAATTATTTAGGTAATAAAATTTGATTCACCTTTGCTACTCTACTTCATAAGTAGTACTCGTCAACTCTAATCATAAACCTCGTTAAATATTTAACAACACAAAACCTTTCTAAATTCAAATCTCGCAAAAACTAAGCGTCGCAAAAATAATTTCCAAAAACCTGCGGCTTCTTTGAGGTTTTGCTCAATCCTCATATTATCCGAATTTCAATCGTTGTCATTGTCTACGAAAAGGAGGTATTTTTCGAAATGCCCGCGCCGCAAGATCATTAGTCATTCCGATGCAGAGCTTTTTGCCGACTGATGCAATCCAGACGTGCATTTGGCGAAGCGGTTGAGGGATTTGCCTCAAAAAAAGGAACGTGTTTTTGGAGTTAATTAATTTTTGGATCTGGGATAGTGAATTGAGATTTGGGTCGGTTGTCTGGGAAATAGGTTTGGTTCGGTTTATATTGACGTATGGTAAACCTTTTTTATTTCTTTCACTCCGTTCAAGTCTTCTAGGTTTGTAGTTTCATGGCGGTGCTCCATTAAAATGTGAACGCCGAATATTGAAGGTCAAAAAGATGACGATGACAACGTCATTTCACGACAGAATAAGTAAGAAACAGGCGGCCGGCCCTATAATCCGCTCAGCAATTGCTAGCAGAATGACGTACACATTTGCGATCCCAAGTGGACAGTTGTCTTTCAAACGAACAATTCTCTCTCAGAAGCTACCGTGCGCCTCCGAATGCCCCCGAGACCGATCTATCAACTGTCCAACTTCGATATTAAGTTTTGAACGCCCCTCAAAAGGGAGCGATCAGAAATATTTGGCAAGCAATTGTTTCGTAATACGATGCTCGGATTGTGTCAAAATATTTACGGCGATACAGTCCGATTTTCCACCCGATCGATCAGCTTGTTTGTCAGTAGAAAGTGAGATGCATCGTAACTGTGAAATCAAAGTTTATTTAAGAATAATGTTACTGTCACTGCTAGATTGATCAGTAGAAAAACTTGTTGGTTTTGCATAGTAAAGAAAGTTTAAATGCGATTTCTATGTTGTTTTGAAATTCAATGGCGATAAGAGGGAAATATAGTAACATGGCTCAAGTCTGTCAGATATTTATCAAAACAAGTCGTTTTGAATATTGGTTGCAAAACTTGTCCTTATTGTTTGTTAACTTGGACTTAGAACGCCTACAATATTTGCTGTGTTTGAATATGGTAAAACGTGGGTGTTCTCGTTAGTCTACGTAGATATTGGCTGGCGACTTCTTCTCTTCTCCCACTAACTGATGACATCTGCCTTAATCCTCTAAGTTTGTTTCATTTGTGATGTTTAATAGTCTTTATAATGTAAAGTTCGACTCGTTCTATTGTAATGTTTAGATAGTTATTTCTTCTCTGATATTTTTCACTGTAGCTATAATATGGTGTTAATTAGTTTGTAATATTTCCGCTAAATTGTAAAACAAAAGCTTTGTACACTTGTTTTGGATCTCGTGCTAGATTTAAGCCATAATGTGCAATTGTATTACCCATGATATTGTACGATGTCTGTTTAGTGTACCTAATAAAGTAAAAATAAAAAATAAAATACCTTATTTAGTATTAATACGCGATACGAAAACTCCCGCTCCAATATACAGTTTCAAACTCAACACCCCACATAGCCATCAGCGGGGGATACATCCAGCGACAAAAGATAAAAAACACGGCAATCCTCCCCATTCTCAGAGGATTCGCGGATGGAGTGCAAAGAGAGACTGGGGGGTGGAGATAACAAAAATATTTATCTGGAGACACTGCGAGTGAGTACATAGCGTTAAATTATGCATTGCGATGGTAATTTTGTGCTGATAATGTAGGTTTGGTTTGTTAAACTTTTGTGCCGCCAAGCCTTTACATAAAAGTATCTTGAATTTTTTGATAGGTTTAAGATTCAACACCCGTGGTTTACGATAATTAGGATTGAATAGTTGGGTTTGAATTCAATTGCTAGAGTTAGAACAAGCTAAGTGCTATTTTAAACGTCAAACTTCTATGAAATTAGGACTTTTAGAGAACTAAATCACCATAAAACGCTCCTCTTAGGCCTTATTATTTTGAAACAAAGAAGCTCTTATTTCAATGAACGAGAGTTGTCAGTTATGTAGGTATAGGATTAGGTAATTATAATTACCATGGGTCATCAGCAGTGATCGTTAATTTTCCAGCAATTTGGGTGCAGCATTGTTGGTTAAAAGCATCTATATACCCTACTCTAGGTGGAATAGATAATTAGGGTTAATAACAGTAATATTAACCTTCGTTATCCAATCCTTTCCCTAGAAAAAGAATGAAGAAAATCTTTTATTTTTACTATGCTGCACCAAAATTGCTGGAAAATTAACGATCATCATGAGTCATGAGTTGTCAGTACCTAGGTATGTGTGTGTGTAGGTAATGTAGGTATGGTAGATTCCAACAGTGGACGAGAGTAAGCTGATGTTGATGATGATGATGAATGTATAAGAATATGTAATTATAATTACCTAATCCCATAGATTACTGAAAACTCTCGTTCATTGAAATTTCCAAATAAAATATCTATATATCTACATATTTAAGACATCGTTGTAGCAGCTGGTACGAAATTGTTCCCAATAGGTACCCTACCCATTTCCTCTTTTCCTTATATTGTAGCAATTCCCGTCTTTGATGTAGCGTGCACATGTGTCATTTCCAGGGTAGATGCTATTGATTAGTACCCAGCTTGCCCTCTCCACAGGAAATCGTGTCCAATATCCAATCTAAGGGCGCACGAGAAAAAAAATGAACCACGACGCCAGCGCCGCTGCACTGTCGCGATCTTCTGATTAATGAAACTTCTGCTCAGTCATCTGAAAACCACTATAAATTACCAGCTTTCCACAAGCTATTAACAACCTAAAGTTAAACCAGGTAGGAAATACATTTGCTTGGTATGCCGGCAAATATAAGGCATTTGACGAGAGGTGAGTAAAGAATACCAAACGTTTCCCCTCGACGCTGTAACATTTGACGTTTTTGTGAGATGTAAGCACATACAAAATGGCAAAATAGGAACTCTATTTTGATGAAAGTTCGGCTATCAAAGAAACATTTATGTGCGCTTCGAATAACCATTAAGCTTCGAGGTCTAATTACGGTGTTTTCCTCTTCGGATTAAGAAAATCGTAATTCGGTGATCTGTGTTTTGTAAGGAACATAACATTTAGCTCATAATTTGGACATCCTTTAGATAAAGTACCATAGATATTCGAGACCAATTACAGGAAATCTTGAAATACAGCTTATTTATTTACTATTTAAGTATTTACCCTAATTTAAGTAAGTATGTACTTAATGTGGAATAAATTTATTGTACCAAACTGTAACCACATAAGACAATAGCTTACGTAAAATATTGAACTACTTTTTTTACTTATAGTAATATTAAACAAGGCCATTCAATCTTTAACCCTAATAATATTGAGTATGTAGGTACCTACTGACTGACTTGCAAATTGCAAAACTTGAGCAATCTCCGTGTCTGTTATTGCGCTATAGGTAAAGTTAAAAATAAATTTTAAGAACTATATTTTCATTCAGATCGGCCTAGTTTCACAGTAGGTAAGTACAATCAGGCTTGTGTTGTGGGTAATAGACGACGATATAAATAAAATACAACGGTGACTATGAAGACCAAAAACCAATTCACCAAAGAACCCTATTTATTTGCAAACATCTCAAATGCTAAATTTATTCCCCCGAGTGGATGACGTCATCTCCGTAAAGGGCAAGGGGAAGGGAGCATCGGCTGTCAAACAGCTGAAATACGATGACGTGAGCATCAGAAACTTCGGCGTGGCTTTTGAAAGCCTACATGTACGATATCTATAACTATAACTCTAATCCGTATACAGCGTGTAGTTTTGACACGAATACATGTTCTAAGGCAGGCTAGGGCAGTTATTTAGTAGGTACTCGTAGGTATAGGCCCAAATGAGCTGACATTTACAAATCATAATTATGTTTTACAAAAAAAAAAACTTATTTTTTTTCTTATGATTCTGCCCGCAATAGATCTTGTTTCTTGTTTTCTATGTAGGTCTATAAGTATTTATATATATATACCTATGTAAGTATTAGGTATATTTACCATCGTCTATTATCCATAACACTATCCTTACTGAGCTTATTGTGAGACTGGGTCGATTTGTGTAAGATTGTTTATAAGTAATATTTAGTCATTCATAATAAAGATTGTACATGTTACCCCAACATATTTGAAAATAGAAAACAGCATAAAAACCGATATAAGCTCCCCACTCAACGTGAAACTGTACACTTATGTACCCCATAAATTTCAACGTCGGCCGAGGGGCGTGCCCAGTTGCAAAAAACGTCGGCACTTGGCCGAACAAAGATAGGATATGCAACCTACTATTACAGAAAATGGGCAATGCGAACCTTTTGGTTTTTGTTCTTGAGAACACATTATAAAATAAAATAGGTATGTTGAAAATGATTACATGGATGGTCCAAGAACGTATCAATATTTGATAAATATAATACCAATTTGAATTTTAAATCTGAGTGAGGCACACCTGCGCACATTATAATAAGTGCCAGCGAGGTGCAATCAGTAATAAATAAATAAAATCAATAAATATTATGGGACAATCTAATATATATCGACCTAGCCCCAGGGTAACCTCAGTACAGTAATAAAGGTATGTGTTGTGAGTAGGTACTAGACGACAGACGACGAAGTATATAATAGATAGATATAAATAAATACAGGAAAATATACCCATGAAAAATACAGATATTATTTTGAATATACATTAAGGAAAAATGATAATGAAATTTGCTCCAGTAACTCCCTTCCAAGCCGGCTAAAACAAGAAACAAATAATACGATCAAAGTCTCCTAAATAGGTTTTTCTCCAGCTGAGGATTTTAGAATCGAAACGACTTTTTCACTTGTTGTTACAAGCGAATAAACATCGTTATTACCTAGAGTTTAGGTTGATAATGGCGCAGCAGGGAAGTTGGAAAATCCAAAGTTTGATTAAGGGCCTGTCGTACTGTTCATTTAACTTGGATTAAGTTTGCGCAGCAGAGAACGAGCTGGCAGCCAGTTAGCGGCATGAGAAAAAAACAGGAACTTCGCGTTGGAACGGTAAATAACTGTCAATTTTTACGAACTTTGTGACATGGCCACGCGTGGCTGGTCAATATTAGGTAGAACTCTGTATATTTAAGCCATATAATGAAAATATTAAATAAGATAGACAAGGAAATTGTGGCCTACTCATTGGGGTCTGTTTAATCAATTTTAATTCATTTGGAAATTGATCTGGAATTTTATATGAAGTTATTTGTTGGAACTGATGCAAGATCATCTACCTGAGAATAACCTATATAATTCCAAATGAACTGGCAAGTGGCATGTCTCTGTCATTTCGACTAGTATCAAATCTCTTATTATATAGTCAAGAAACATATATCCGAAAATCACATCTGTTTGTTTCCGGGGCTAGCCACTGCCACCTTTCAAAGATTTTGATATTTTTCGATGCAGGGTCTTAACGTTTATCTAGTTGCTAGAGGCCAGGGCCCTCTTTCACACTTTTTCTCCTAAATATCGCACGGTCGTCGGCATCCTCTTTTGTGAAACTATATTTAATATGTGTTCTCTCTATATTTATGTGTGTGCTGTTTTATGTTGCATCATGCTCTTGCCAAGCAAAACGCTTCACTTTTTCCGGCAGCCCGCTCCAATAGGCGTTAATTTCATGAGGGTAGTCATTAACATGCATAATCCCGCATTCTCCAACCTCAAACAACAACAATCCCAAATCAGCTTCGGTCAGTAAGATGCTTGTCTATTTATTGATCAGGCTGCCATTGATCTGTTCCCACCTTTTGTGGCAGCCGTTTGGAAGCCGCTGCCGTGACTCAGCACTTTCCTGCCATTGTGATCGTCTAATTCAATAAAATCACCGGACATTTTTGTTTATTTGGCCGGCTCCCTTGTAGTCTTAGTGTAGTCTGGCTGCTTGTAGGCGGCGTGACTTGTAACTATGCTTTTGTTTTTCCTGTGTGTGTTTAAGATACCGGATTATCAGGAATTAGTGATGTGATCAGTGGTATTTAGTGCTTGCCGCTGGGAGTAAGCGGATTATTGAAACGTCTTCAAAATTTCCTTCCTCTTCAAACTAAAATAACTCTTGCTTGTTCACTTTTACTTCCTTTGTTAGACTACGCTGATTCTGCTTTTTTGGACCTTAATGAGGAGCTACTAGACAAACTCGAGCGTTTGCAAAACATTTGTATTCGATACATTTTCGGTCTACGTAAGTTTGATCATGTATCCCAGTTCCGATCGCAGCTTGGCTGGCTTCCGATTCGTCGTCGAAGAGATGTGCATGTCCTGTCATTGCTTTTCAATGTACTATTTAATCCTGCTTCGCCACCTTACCTTTCCGAAAGATTTAGTTTCTTAGCTGCTGGTAGTGGTCACCGTCTTCGATCAAGCGCCAACCTTTCACTCGCAGTTCCACCCAATATGACGCGCACATACAAAAAATCCTTTACTGTCCACGCCGTAAAGCTATGGAACGAGATACCGGTGTCCGTGAGGCAATCCCAATCTGTAGCATCACTCAAGGAGAGGCTTAAAAAATTGTGGCTTTCCGATACATAAGTAGTTCGGTTTTCCTCGATTAGTACTTCTTTAGTTTCCTTTACTTTTCTGGTTCGAGCTCATATCTATTTGTTTTATGATATATATTGAGTATTTATTTATTTATTAAATTTAGGTTATATTTATATATGTACGCTTTATTTTTATTTATTTAAGTATTTCTATTTATGTTTATGTATATTATTTGTAACAATGTGTATTCAAAACTTGCATTTCATTAACTTTAGTGATTGTACACTATTGTTTTGTTTGTCATTCATCGTTACTTCTGTTTTGTTTTATTCGTTTCCTCAAAGGTTAACTGGAAGAGATCCCATACAGGGATAAGTTCGCCTTTGTTGTATTTAATTTACTCTGTAACTATGTTTCTCGTGTTTTTATTTCTATGTGCAATAAAGTATATACATACATACATACATACATTATTGTATTCGAATGCCTACTTATTAGTATTTTATTGCAATTTAGTTACCTCAGTATAAGGGTGATGTTCGGATGTCTGTTGCGACATTACTGCTGCGTCGCTAATACCGCCGCTGTATCTATCAATGTCCTTGATTAAATGAGTGACGTTCGCCGCTGAATTACTGCCGCGATAATGACGTTCAATTCGTTACTCATTTTATGAAGGAAATTGACAGATACAGACTGTTTGACAGTTGCAGTACAGCAACAAGTATAAAAAATTAATGACCGACATCGATTCACGCATGCATCGATGCATTAAAAATTATTTTGTACCTAAAGTGTCATTCAATAGAACTTGCTAACTATGTAAACAAACCGCCATACTAAAATTGACACTGAATGTCAATTTACTAGTAACTTTTGTTTACATAGTTAGCAAGTTCTATTGAATGACACTTTACAAGAAATATGACAAATACAGCAGCAGCAACAACAACAACGACGCAGCTACAGTAATGCAGCTGCAGTTGACATCCGAACGTCACATTAACGAAAATATGGAAGAAAATACACTTGAAGAAAATAAGTATTTGTTAGGTCAGTATTAGTAGGCAGTAATTGTTTATCGTTTAAGTATCACATAAAGCAAATTTACCTAAGTACTTATTCAAAAAATCCCATTTAGTTAAGTACTTTTTAAATAAATAAAAAATGTATTGTCACCGAATGTTATTAACGAACCGTAAAAATTTAACGGTATCACAGTTTTAGTATACATTACATGCTATTAATTGTTATCTAATTATATCTCACTTTATTAAAGTAATGAGCAGCTCCATAATGAAAAATAAAGAAATGCATAATAAATATTTAAAACGCTATGTCGTTAGGAGTAGAGACCATGTTCATTCTGTATTATTAAACAGCTTCTTAATCTCTTTTACGCAAAAAGCTCTGACTAAAGCTCTGTCTCTTATCTTCATATTAACAGCTGCTATGAATAAGCGAGATCGCTATACATGCCGTAGTTTAACTCGGATGGTAAACCAATAGTTCCATTTCGTTCGCACGCATTGGCTTGTTTACGCGTGGAAGGGGGAACATTTCTGTTGCGGTTTGATGCTTCTGAGCTTAATCGTACTACAATATCAACTGCATTGTATAGGTTTTAAAGTTTGTTTTTGATTGAATAATTTTGAATAAGACAGAAGAAGTAACAGCTCCGCCTTAAAAATGGAAGGTGGTATGTAAAAATTGATGAACATGTATAGGAGTCCTTAAAGTGACAGAGTGCGCTGGCGTGTCGGGCTGTGTATATTGTCTCAAAATGTCGTCGCGCGAGGCAGCATTGTTTATTATCAAAAAGTGATAAATCAAATGACTCTGCAATAAATACTTCATCATTTCAAAACTGACTATCAAGTTGTTTAACAGTGATTTAGAAATGTTTGTGTGAACTTGAAAATTGTGAATCGACAATAGAAGAAACATGTGATGTGAGTTGGATTTTAATAGTGTGAAGACTGAAAACTGCTAACCAATTTTTCTCTTCATATTTTTTACGCTATTTACGCATTTGAAATGTGATTTGAATCGGAACAAAGTGAAATATATGTACTTATTGCAAATGGTCCAATATTAAGTTATATCCAAAACAGGTACATTCCTTTAATTGATCTGCGCAGAATTTAAGAGAAAAGCGTTAGATATGGCGGCCATATTAGGCGTGTGCCGGTGATGCGCGTCGACCACGCCCACCATGAGCTCGTTCCTCATGAACGGCGGCTACCAGCCGCAGCCGGACCCCAAGTTCCCCCCCTCGGAAGAATACAGCCAGGCCGACTACATACCTCCAGGGGAATACTACCAGCACCAGCATTTGCAGTATGGCTACCAGCACCAATACCCGGTTCAGCTGGGTTCTGGATACGGTTATGGGGGGTATTATCACCCAATTCCTCAGCACCCACCAGTGGCGCCGCCGCCGCGACCACCGGAGCCATCGCATCCGTCGGAAGCGGATCATGGTTACGTTCCGCATAACGAAGTCGCTCCTGGTTTAGCTGAGCTAGGTCTAAGACTAGAAAGGCATATAGAGGAAGCGGCCCCGGCGGGGAGGAAGCTCCATGCGTTGGGTAGAGAAGGATCCCCAGGGTCAGAGCTTGATGATGAAAGGTTGTTGTTGGACAGCCCGCCGGTAGAAGACGATGATTCGTCCATATGTTCTGATAATACGGACAGGGTCATTTATCCGTGGATGAAGAAGATTCATGTCGCTGGTGCTTGTGAGTATTCATCCATTCATTCCTAATGTATGATAGTTTGTTTTGGTAGGTAGGTGGTTTGCAAAAAGTATTCACACGCAATTTATAACGCGGTGGCATTCCAGAAAAGTGTCGGGTACCTACGTGATAAAGTTTCTGATAAAGCTGGTTAGTTCCCGATTCGCCGCATTCCTGTTTCGCCGTATATACTTTAGGAAGTCATAATAGGTATAAGAGAATAATGCCTATAAGAGAATCTGACGAAACAAGAATCCAGTTAACCTTATGGTTAGTTCCCAATTAGCTAAGAAGCCTATATTTGGCATGATAGCGATAATACAGATTTCTGCAGGTTATTAAGAGCCCGTCAACGTGCACACTAGCGCCACTGCTAAATAATCGTGATTATTTCAATTTAAAGAAAGATATTTAAAAAAAGGGGGCCGCTATACGTACTGTATCTTGTATTAAAGTATATAGGTACCTTTTGAATACATCAAACTAGTTTCTATGTTGCTGGATTCGTCAATCCATGCGTGCAAAGTTAAAACGGCCGTTTTTGTTTTGAGTTTATAGAGCGGCCCCCTTTTTTAAATATATGTATGTATTTCGTTAAATTTAAATTCACGATTATTTAGCAGTGGCGCTAGTGTCCAAGTTGATGGGCTCTTAAGATAGCTGCCATACGTGTCACGTCCCCGACAAAGAAGACCTTTTTGTGGAATACTATGACTACTAATGACTATCAAAACAGTGAAATCGTGCTAAGTGAACTATGATTTAGACGCACCAGCATCAGCTGCCTGTCTAAAACGAAATAATAATAATAATATCCCCTCAGTGGTAAAGATGATATTATTTGCGTCCATAAAATTGGTGCCATCAACTATTTAGCATGCAAACGTGAGGACAATATTAAAGAGGTTATTACACTGATGAGGTTTCCGGATGCGAACTGCCTATGTATGTAGCGGTTTTAAATAGAGCTCGAAACTTTAGTTCGCTCCTAAAAAACAGGTTTCATAAGTACAAAAAGTCCTTGCTCTTATAATAAAGTAAGAATCTAACTAAATCAAACGGTCGGGCATAGCTACGATTAAAATGCTACAAATTGTGTAAAAATATTTTCCATAATGTCAATATCCAGGGAGGAAAATGAGGACTACGTTTGTTTGTATGGAGAATCGGTCGTCCCCTATCCTCTTAAGAAAAAACTATTAACAACCAAGATACCACATCCATAACATAAGTACATAGGTACGTACATACATAATTATACATACCTATATTCGATTGGTTAGTGATTATTTAATTTTATTGAGGAAAAAGCTTAAGAGCCAACAGGAGCTATGATTTAAATATTTTAGGTAAATATACCCGTCTCACTAACGGAAGCGGCTCCTAAAACTAGTGCGATAAGGACAAGGCGAAAAATCCTGCGTAAAAATCTCAGAAATCGAGGTTTGGTACTCGACTGTTTCCTCCTCCAAAACTTAACCAATCGTAACCAAATTTGGAAATCTAAATGATTATGACATTATCTGTGTCGGACCGTTTTGCTTTTTTGACTAATTGATGTCAATTTTGAATAGCACGCCACTCATTGCGGCATAGTCAATTAGGCCATTATGGCCATTTTTGAAGGGCTCTAGCGCCTTAAAAAACAAAAATATCAAAAAAAGCAAAACGGTCCGACACAGATATTGACAATATTAATCTGTGTTGAAAAATCATTGCTCTAGCTTCAAAACCCACGGAGGAAACAGTCGAGTACGTTTGTATGGAGAAATGACCACTCCTGTTGGCTCTTAATACCTACAATTATTTTACAATATTTTCTTGGCTTTGCGGTTGTGGTCTCAGATATTACCTATATCATTTTAATAAGTTTAGTAGTGAACATACAGTTGCCCACAGGGATTATCACGTAAGGCCAGCGTCAATGAAAAGATAGACACGCCGACCCTGACATCTCTAAGCCTGAAGCCTCCTGATAGAAGCCTATTTAGTTATCTTTACGCTTGTGTTTTCGCATATAAGTAGGTACTAATCAATACACAATCACCTTCCTGGCGTTGTTCCGGCTTTGTGTCACGGATCATGGCAGCTTAGGGTCCACTTAGTATCTACTAAGAATTAACACAGGCATTCGTTTTTACGAAACAACTGCCATTTGACCTTCCAACACATAGGGGAAACCAGGACTTATTGGGATTAGTCCGGTTTGGACTAATCCCAATAAGGCCTGGTTTCCCCTATGTGTTTTCCTTCATCGAATAACGACTGATAAATATCAAATTATTAGTAAATAAATCACACATAAGTTCCGAAAAACTTATTGGTACGACCCTACTTAATCAAGTTCTTAAAAGTTCGATTATTTAATTAACTTAGTAAACTCTTCACCATAAAATTATGATGAAAAATATGCAAAGATCAGTGTATAAATATTCCAATATTTTTATAACTTACAATACTTCTGATATTAATTCAACATTAAATAACTAACTTATTTTGTTCATACCAAAAAAAAAATATTTGAATCCAAATAGGCTTTTTTTCCAAAGCAAATCTTGACAGTAAAGAGCCTCCTTTATTATAAGTACGTTGAAACAAGCCCAACAATAGGGACCCAAATATTTATTAATAACGTACTTAAGCACGTGCAAGACACCCAACTAAAGATCAGATTAATGTCACCACATTAGTTTCCTTTTGGCGGTTAATTTTTACATTGTGTGGCGCCATTTCAAACGCATTATAATGCATGTTGTTGGTGTTTAAAGGACCTAACAAATTGCACGCGATCAATATTGCTTCAGAATGTTTGGATACTTGAGTCTCGATGTCTTTTGATGTGTTGTGACAGTTTACTAATGCGATGTCATTATCCTTTAGGAGTTTTGTATGACACAAAAGAACTCTCATGCTGATGAGCGTCATTTATTAGTCATTTTTATAACTTTCAAATAACAGTTTTGCGGTCGAATTCGCTTTGAAGATTAAATGTCTTTTTGTAAAGTTGATTTCTTTGTGTAAAGACTTTTTGTGAAATCGATCAAGTCGAATATTAGAATTAAATAAAACATAATAGTTTTCTTATTCTCACATAGTTTACGTTAGTTAAATATATTTTAATAGCGCATTTTTATTAATTTCTAAATAAATATAAGTGGCTAAGTAAATATATAACCATTACTACTAGATAAATTACTACCTACTATAAAACTTTAAACTTTAAAGTCTCTCGTTTTATACTTAATGATATGAACGGGTCTACTGAGATATAATTCCATTATCATTTTTAACTTAAATCAGACGTTTCAGCTGGTTCACCAGCTAGTCTTGGATGACTGACGGTCCAGCAATTGAATTTATAAATTTAAGTAAGGTAAACGTACTGGTGCTCGACGCAGTCCCAGTACATGTCATCTTGAAACTTAAGTCATTGTCAATAGAGGTGACAGCAGGTTGTCATATATTAGGCATTAGCCTGTCGAGCACTAGTACGCACGTACGTTTACCTTATTCCGTTAGAAAACGTACATTTTTAGAAATACCAGAAACCTTCTTTGCAGCTCAATTCTACTAATCAGCTCATAGCTGATACAGCCTACAAAATCAGTTTAAAGCTACACAATACACCTACAGTAGCTAGTCTTAACTGATTTTAAGAACACCAAGTAAGAAATGAGCAGGTGCTTGGGGCCTCTTACTGCGGACACAAGATGGTTACTTTTTGAAACCTCGTATTACACTCACTAGTATAGTTGCAAAATAAACTTTGTTCTCTGAAATATAGAGTTCACATTTTAATCATACAAATAAGTACCGAACATGCGAAGCGGACAGTCAGCTACTGATTACCAGTTGGCAGGTTATTCGTTATATCTCAGCGGTGACAGGCTTTTCGTCTTATAATTATGCAGGAATGTCTACATTCGTCATATGTTCAAGAATGTTCTTTTGGCTGATTTTAGGAATTGGCAGGCACTGGAATACTTACCTACTGGAAAACCTGTTTAACTTAGAATTGAATACACGTACCTATATTAATATCAGTTACGGTTGCCGTGACAAAAAGTAAAACTTATGAAATCAAATGAACTAGGAAATTAATCAAAACAGACATTGGATTTTAGAGTTTCTATAGAGATATATGTTTTTGGCAATAATTTCATTTTTGGTACACGCTTTTATCGCTGACTGTACTTTTCTTACGATAGACAACTAATACTCATCGAGACAATTCTAAAAACCCCTAACACAATTAGGTTGCGTTGTTTCATCACAGAGTTCCTATGGCCACCTCTTGTCTCCATCATCAGATCAGCTCGATGGTACCATAATATTGCATTGTCACCCGACTTACATGTGTATGCAAAGTTTCAGCTCAATCGGAAACCGGGAAGTGGATCAAATTTAACTTGCAATATTCCATTATATGTTAGTTACATACAGGGCGACCTAATAAAAGCGTGTTAAAAAGTCAATTATCCTTGTTAAGCCAACTTAGGTTGCTTAGCATTAACCTTTTGAACGCCAATTACCGATATATCCGCACCGTAGATTCAACGCCAAAGATCGATTAATCGGTCACAGACCACAGGGCAACATAGACCTACGTGCATATGCATAAAGTTCAATTTCAGTTTTGACACTTCGGTGACGTGGCGTCAGCGTGACAGCTTTTGTGTTTGATACGTCGTCGAAAAGGTTAAAATAAGTCATTTCTCTAGAGTCTAGAGCAATGTCCTCAATATCCTCATACTTTGATTTTATATAACCTCCGTATCTTTTCTCACCAAAGCGAGCGCAAGACTGCGGAAAACCAGCCCGAAACCAGCTACTGAGCACCGCTTCGTTACCCTATCACGTCATCAGGCCATGTATTCGTATCTCCATTGATTACGCGAGCGAAGGTTCTCGAACAAACCAGTATAATGCGACCTTGAAACCCGATAAAATTACGCATCGATCGATCAGAGCACTTATAATGGCCCACTTGACCGTAAGCGATTGAAATACCATCCCAGGATGACAATCTCAATCGAACAAGCTACCTGCGACCGTGTGGTCTCATGACCGATCTCCCAATCTCGGGCCGATCTTACTATCGAGCGACGTGGTGGTCCCTCATTACGATCCAGGCTGCGATGGCATTGTTCTTGAAACAAATGACGGGTGATAAGCGGCGCGAATGTGGTGTATAAGCAATTTCTTCGGTGATCGATCAACGCTGGTGTGATAAGGACCGCGAGGATGCGCGCCCGACTGTGGGCTTATCATGAATCTTTAAATATATTCTTGTATGTCTTGCAACTCTTGCTGTCAATATTCTTCCATTTATTTGCACAAAGTGGCTTAACTTTTCTTTCAATGAATTGTTTAATGTTATGAAATCAACAATGCGAAAATAATCTTACGTAACGTTGGTACATTGCATTCGATTAACAATTAAACATTTGAAACTACGAGTATCTATCTATAAACTGCTCTTGACATAGATTTCGCTTCAGAAGTGGGTACCTATGTAAACCTACCGTAGTCAATAAACCTACTTATGGCTTCCTCCTAAAACGGAATGGACTTATTTCCCCAAGAAATTCCGACCAGTTAGGATGTTCTTGACCTGGTGCCGGATTGGACGAAAGACAGCCACCGCCTGACCACTACAATCTCGGGCCCGCAGGCGCGCCGCACATTCCTGGAACATTCCTCACGGACCCTAGGACTTGCGGCCGTCCCTTTCTAACCCTTGAGGTTGATTCGTGGTTATCGTCGAAATGTATGCTTTCAGTCCCTTATTATGTCCTCCATAATATAGTAAATAGTGGGTCCGTAAAGATACCTTATACTTAATACATATAGTGAGATTATTCGTATGTGCATTATTTGACACATTATGACTGACGTATATAGAGATGTAACTAACCCAAATCGATTGTCACAGCAAGCGATTACGATTGGATGGCACCTAGACTGAGCTAGGTATCGAATTGTGACGTTTAATTAATTTTTATTTGAGATTTCAATAAAGCTAAAATTATATGGTTAATCAATAATAATAAGAAGATATAATAAATTTAATAATGGTTTGTTATAAATATCTAATAAGTATTGTAATATGAATTATTTATAACAAAATTTACCTAGATTTCATAATGTTTAAAAATTTGACGTGTAAAATGTATATTTTATGAATAAAACATTGAATTGAATTGTTGCGACCTAAAATAAAAAAAATATATCGATTTACTTAGACGACTACCGATTTATAACGGTGGTCTCCGGCCAACCCCAAATAAAAAAAACAACGGGTTGCACTCCGGGAGTGCCGACTGAAGCGAAAACTCAATGACTAGTCCAAAATGTCTGCAGCACTATGTATAATTGACCCATCTTTCTTTCTATTGAAAAACTTTAGTTCCGAAATTGCTGGCCAGTGAGCTTAAGTTTGTATCGTGAATTGTTTAAAATTCGAATAGAAATTGTAAAGTTACCTTGCAGAGCTCGCATCTAAATATATTGGTCATGATATTTTGAGTTTTATTCACCAGTACTAGAGTTCACTTTTATTAGCGATTTCATCAAGATGTAGCTTTATTGAATTATATTTAAGTGATATAAAGTTAGAATGTAACTGTGAGATCCTCGTATTTCAGCCCGTACAAGATTAGAACCTTTTTCATGTAATGTCATAGAGTTTTTCTTTATTGATTTAAATGCCATCTAAATGAGTGGTCATCTAAACCTTACGGTCTCGTGATCGCCTTACGCTTCTCGAGTTTATCATTTTTTCTCCACCTCAAAAAGTGCCCAGCGCCGCTAAAGAAGTTTTCACTTAAAAAAGACGTTGAACGTAAACGTTCGCAGTACAATTGTTTTCCTTTGTAATTTCGATGTGTAAGACATTTTACGTTGTATTGTTGTTGTGAGTGACATGTGTATAATAATGCAAATACGAGTGCACAAAGTATAGATAGTTATACATTTATTATAATTTTAGCGGCATCACATAAATGGTCCCAAAAGTGATTTGAGCTTGGTGATATTAAACTACTGAAAAAGAAATAAAAGCGGCCAAGTGCGAGTCGGACTCGCCCATGAAGGGTTCCGTATTTAGGGGATTTATGACGTATTAAAAAAAAACTACTTACTAGATCTCGTCCAAACCAATTTTCGGTGGAAGTTTGCATGGTAATGTATATCATATATTTTTTTTAGTTTTATCATTCTCTTATTTTAGAAGTTACAGGGGGGGGGGGGACACACATTTTACCACTTTGGAAGTGTCTCTCGCGCAAACTATTCAGTTTAGAAAAAAATGATATTAGAAACCTCAATATCATTTTTGAAGACCTATCCATAGATACCCCACACGTATGGGTTTGATGAAAAAAAAATTTTTGAGTTTCAGTTCGAAGTATGGGGAACCCCAAAAATTTATTGTTTTTTTTCTATTTTTGTGTGAAAATCTTAATGCGGTTCACAGAATAGATCTACTTACCAAGTTTCAACAGTATAGTTCTTATAGTTTCGGAGAAAAGTGGCTGTGACATACGGACGGACAGACAGACAGACAGACAGACAGACATGACGAATCTATAAGGGTTCCGTTTTTTGCCATTTGGCTACGGAACCCTAAAAAGGAGTTGCGGTATGTACTAATTAAATCATTATCCATTGCAAAAGAATTACTTAACGAAGAATACCTACAGCATAATGGTATCTAGCCGTTGTATTTAGGGAACTGCAGTTTATATATTTTGCAATATTTTGCAAAAGTGAGTTTCTCAAGTTTTTTTAAATTTTAAAACATGTGGATTAGTATTCATTCTTCTAAACACGAAAGTTTTCGTTCTCCCTAAAAACTATCTTTCTTCAACGATTTATCCATTCCCTATGTAATGTAAGTAATGTATCAATTTAATACTCGTTTAAATAGGAAATTGGAAAATTACGTCGCAAATGACACTACAAAGCGCCATTGTAAGGAACTGTTAGCTTTTGTTGCGATTGTTAAAGCCAAGAATAGGGTTGAAAGACTTCGGATGCAACAAACGTGTCGAATATAGACTTTGGGTTTGTATAACGGCTTAATGCGTACCTACGTCTACCACCTACTACCTATGTATATTTTAAAGAACGATGATGAAGTACTCACAACTACTCTAGAACAGTACCAGCAACCTAACCCCTGTTGAGCTTAGTTAGGTACTATGGGAATGGGTCGATTTGTGTAAACAAGATGATCTTTATCCTATAATGATATTTTTTTTTTTATTTATATTTCATTGAAGCAAATACCATCTTCTGTAGTTTTGTGGTTTGAGAGATTATTATATTTCATAAGTAGGTATGACTGCTGAAAGAGGGCTCGTACTCAATTTATGTAAATAAATGTATATCAAGAATAACTATTTATCGCGGTAACCGAAGATAATAATATAAATTAGGTTGGATACAAATTACAAAAAATACCGAAAATTCGTGATTAATATACAATTTTTAATAATTTTTAACCAAAAATTTCCGTAAACTGAAACAGATACTTATATTCTCCGACATTTAAGATGTGAGGCAACAAGCCTCTCTTTGCCAACTAACAAGCCAGCTACTCTAATTTGCTTTACGCAATTAATCAAAACAAAAAAGGAAGCCATGCCCGCGCATTATTATGCACATTAATTATGGCGTGCATTATTCAGCCACACGCCACGCCGTGGCGGCACGACAATTAATGTGACTATGTACGGGTAGATAATTCTATTTATACATGTAGGTTGGTTGTAGGTGCCCGTAATTGAAGGTGGAATACCTGGAAATTGAAGGTGGTTTTGTTGCTAGCACTGGCAAATTGCGTGTGAATCCTTTCTTTCTGTGTTATCACCCAACATTGCCAACATGATAATAATTATACAACAAATCATGGTTAATATTTGCAAATTTTTTAGTGTAACGTCATTTCAGGATTTAAGACGCTTTGGTTTATGCTTGGTTTGTTAAGAAAGATGACTTATGAATTATTTTCTTTTACAGCTAATGGCACATTTCAACCAGGGATGGAGCCAAAGCGGCAGCGAACAGCCTACACCAGACACCAAATCTTAGAACTGGAGAAAGAATTCCACTACAATCGGTATCTTACGCGGAGAAGACGAATAGAAATAGCCCACACTCTAGTCCTGTCAGAAAGACAAATTAAAATCTGGTTTCAAAACCGACGGATGAAATGGAAGAAGGACAACAAACTACCTAACACCAAAAATGTTAGAAGAAAAACGAATCCCGCCGGAGTCACGACGACCGCGAAGGGAGCCACACCAAAGAGTAGATCAAATAAGAATACGAATAACAATGATAAGAAGAAATCAAACAACAACGGCCGACCAGATAGTATAGAGAATGTGACGGATAATATTATGAATGACTTACACTGCGTCGGCCAGCAGAGTCTGTCGCATGACCCTTCGATCAGTCCGATGTCGCACACGGGCATGAATCCGGGGCACGCGATGACGCAGCACCACCTCCACATGATGGGCATGCACGCCGGCATGGACCCGGGCATGGTGGCGAGCCTGGCGGCGCAGGCGCACGGCTCGCCCGTCACAGCCGGCTGCGGCTCCGGCATCAGCCAGGCCAACCAGCCCGTCATCAAGTCGGACTACGGTCTAACCGCCTTATAATGTGTAAAGAAATAACTATATTTTCCTCTATGAACTTTCAGTTTTCTTACCATTCCTTTGTGTCGATAATGTGTAAAGTGATGATTAAAATTTAATTCATTTAAGATTATTTTAAGTTGTGTAATATTTAGGGTAACCAGTCAAATAATTGGATGTTTGGATAGATAAGTGGGAAACTGTACAATGTCAAAAGTGTGATTATTAATTATTTTAGGCTATAGATTCTTCGAGTGTTGGGTTTGTACATTTCGCTTCAAGTCATTGTCGTCATCTAAGTATACTTTAAAGAGCAGTATTATATGTCTTAGTTCGATAACTTTAATACAAATATTTTTATTTTATAAATGCCTAAATATAAAATAATCAATGTAAAGCAAATTGTTACTTATATTTACAGAAAATTTGTAAAGTTACCATTTATTACATTTCATATTTAAGAGAGTGTATACATTTTCGATTTTCATTCTATAAGTTATGGATATATAGTTCTTTATATTTTTGTATTGTATAAAATGTAGTAATTGTGTATAATCAGCAGTTATTTGGCAATGACTTAGGTTTAGGTACAAATTCTTGGCATTTAGTTTTAAATGATAAATTGTTTTGTAACTATAATAGAAGAAATGTGAATACGAAACCAATAAAATAGTATCAAAAACTAAACAGTTATTATTAACATTTATTGATTAAGTACAGAAAAAATTAGATATAAAAAGTAAATTCAGTGTTTTTCGTAGAGACAGTCATGGTAAGTTTTGAGTATAAACTTATTGAAGTAGGTACTTATGAAGAATATAAATATTTGGGTCAATTTCTGAACACGATTTTTTTTCTGTCCGTGATGAAAATCGCGGGTTAGCATCAGATAATACTTACCATTTTTTTTTTACATAAAGTAGTCACCCTTTCACACCGAGTTCCATATGAATTCACTGATTAGTTGGTTTTTAGAGTACACTTAAAAATACCTAAAGGCTCAAATTACTACTCCCGTGCCCTGTCCGGAATCGACTTTTGAGCATAATGAAAAATCCTACGAAAAATTCTACATTAGTATCACTAATTTAGTGTCAAATACTTAAACTAGATGATATTTACTATCACTGAGCACATACACTATTAGCTTCATTGTGGTAAATAACTCGTGATCGATGTTTAAATTTTGTCCGAGCGCGCGAGTACAATTTCGTTGGCAAAACTCAAAGGGCTCTGACAGCCGACGTTTGTATTTGAACCGCCTCGTATCCCGCCTCACCTGTACTGGCAGTATTCGGCTGTCTCTCAAAGCAAGCGGATGTAAGTCAAGCCGCGGCGTGTTCGAGCAAATCGCGTAAGTATTTCGGAAGCCGGGTGGGCGACAATTTTTTTCTAATTTCGATGCCCCTTATAAATTTTATTTTCCACATAGCTTTTCAATAACAATTGTCATATTTAGGAGCCCTTTATGTATCTTTATGTAAGAGATAACATAACAGTTTGGTCAAACACGAATTAAATTTTTGGCGAATTTTTTTATTACGAATTCTAATTTCCGTGCCCTAATTCCCATAGCATATTTACCTAAAACAGCTGATTAAGTGGCACGGGAATTAGAAAGTATTACATATATTGTCAACAAATCTTTTATTGGGGGCACTGTAAGTTAATTGGCAATGTTTACATCATATTATTATTACATATATATATTGGCATTGAATATATATTATATGTAATAATAATATGAAGTATATCTTTTTATTTTACATTTAAGGAAATCTTAAAGAATGCACAAAAATCTGTGAACGGTTTTTTAGTATAAGTATTATAGTACATACAGGGTGGACCCGAATAACCCGGGCAATTTTAATACGTAAGGTAAGGTGGGGTAAGACGACACCGGGGTAAGACTATCACTTGTATGGAATCCTTGTACTGTTAGTCTTGCCCCACCTTACCTTATTCATTGATCATATTATAACATTAAAATATTATATAAACATAAAACTATTTCTGGAATGATTACATATTATAATACCTGTACCTAAGGTTACATGAAACAAAATGAGTCAAATTTGCAATGTTTTTTTTTTGTAAATTTGACAGCTGACAGCGTATGCCGTATAAAGTTTAAATATCTAGGAGACTGAGCTTTGCTTGGGAAACATATACCTACCTAAAAACTCAAAAATGCGCGTGTTTCCAGAGATAACACCTAGCTAGATCGATTTTTCACCCCAGAAAACCCTCATATATGATCAAATTTCATCGAAATCGTTAGAGCCGTTTCCGAGATCCCCGAAATATATACAAGAATTGCTCGTTTAATAGATTAGTTGTTATAAATTAGCTTTTCTAATACAAGAAAAATTAAATATATCCTATTCTTACTATATTATAAATGCGAAAGTATCTCTGTCTGTCTGTCTGTTATCTCGTCATGCTTAAACCGCTGAACCAATATTATGTTGATGATATTTGGCATGGAGATAGTTTGAGGCCCGGGGAAGGACAAAGGATCTGGGGGCACGGCAGTGCCGCCGCCAAGTCGAGCAAAACAAAGTGGCACGGCCGTACCATCAAATCTCAATAACATTCTATCAAAATAACATTTAATTTGAACATGTAGTCTAAGAATTAATGCACTTTATAATCCCTTAGTTTTGTCACTGACACAATCACTCACGATCATCATTATTCTAAGGTACTTCTAGCATACCCATAAGTTCCAAATTTGAAACGTAATACTGCAATATTAGTCATGTTCTAAAGATCTAATAACTGCATAAATAAGTTTGTAATCCTAGAAATATATGCGATAACAAATTTACCTTTTAGTTCTTACAACTAGTAGGGAAAGTAAAGGTACACTACGATGTACGATGTGAGTATGTATAAAGATGTGTATAGTTATGATATATGTGTATACATAGTATCAGTATGGTATGGGTATGATTACCTGAAAAGAAGGACAGCCTACAAAAAGAGATGGGATCCTATCAAAAACATTACATGTAAAAAGATGCAAGTCTCGCAACGCAGTTCTTCTACTATAAAAAAGTTTTAGATCAAGACCAAGTCGGTTATTTTAATCAGTGCCAGGGGGTATTAAAACCGTAATACTATTAGATACCTTATTAGGGTTCCGTAGCCAAATGGCAAAAAACGGAACCCTTATGGATTCGTCATGTCTGTCTGTCTGTGATAGTCTTACCCCGGTGATAGTTTTACCCCACCTTACCTCATATGTGGTCAAACAATTTTTTGTGTTATGAATTTATGAAGGCAGCATATTCGATTTCTTCAGATTAACTTACACAATAACTTCTTCTCTCTGTGCCCCTATTTATTTCTTAGTATCATTTCCTATACGGCCATATACCAGATCATACACCTTGTACCTATCTACATGCAGATACATAATGACACTATTTAATGAATAGTTTTGTATGTAAGGCGGACAAGTTTACGCAACTACTCAAAGTATTGTTTTGAAATATGTATATTTTACTAAGAAAGAGAGATTATCAAGGAAACGATTAGTCAAATACGTAGTTTATAGTGTATCATACTTTCGTAGATTTGTCGTCCGAAACTAAGATTAAAGAAGGTAAATATTCGATGCCACTTCAGTATGGTCGAAGTATATTATTGTAGATTAAAATATACATAAATAATAGTTTTAACTACCAAAATAAGTTAAGAAAACAATTCCTGTGCTATGTTCTAATTTACGTGCTAGTAAAATCTAATTCCCATGGACACACTAATTCCCGTGCCCTGACCAAACTTTTAAATTGAAATAACTTTTATAGTTTTATGAATATTTTTACCCCATAAGAAAATTAATATTTATTATATTTTTTATCAAATTATCAGCATAATTTTTTTTGTGTAATGTTGGTATTTCAAAATTCCATGGGAATTAGACAAAAATGCTCGTTTGGTGAAATTGACCCATTTCTACCCTTTTGAGAGAGACCGGGTGAAAAGGGGTGATAATGTCCGGGACACCTTTTTCACTAACAATAAGCTAACATGCAATCCAAAGGAATATTGCCCAATGATGACCATAATTTATATCCTTAGATAATCATGAGGAATAAATATTTTCCATTGAGGAATAGGCATAGTGAGACTGTCCAAATCAAATTAATTTATTTTTTTAATGGGTCTCTATTGTTTCCCAAATAGTTTTAAGCCATAATGTATTGTTTGCCCGAATTTTCGTTATTCATAATTCATTTGGTTCAGAAACGCGTCACTTTTCAGGATTGCCATAAAACAAACCTAACCTAACCTAACCTAACCTATCTATAGGATAACCTAACGAAAATCCTGAAATGTTAACGGTTTCAGTTTTATGACTAATGATAATATGACAAACAAAACATTATGATTTAAAACTTTATGGGAAAAACGGGACCCTTTTTTTAATATCTGGTTAAATATAGGCATACTTAGTTTTATAAAAATTGTAAGCATACTGTACATATCCACATTAATAGTAGCGGATAAAACAATACGCCAAAAGTATCTATCTGCCACCATGGAATACTTTTCCAAACAGAGATATAAATAACTCTACAGGTCGCGGTCTAATTTTCCTAATATCTACATATGTATTTTTGTTAAGATTTAAGTAAGTATTTTATTTACCAATATACTTTTGCACGTAGTCTGATCGCTCCTTTTGATAATGACTGTACCCATTTGATTGCAAACAAAACAAAATTACGCATTTACGCACGAATCGCCTAATAGCGCTTCACAATTTATACAATTAAAACGGCGCTTACTAACATTTCGAGAAGATACACAGTCGGCGTCGCCTCGATATCATAACCTTGTGACATTCGTATCGAACGAAATGAAAGCAAAAATCGTAATGTATTCGTTGAATGTAGAATCATCCATCAACGTCGCCGGCTCATTGTGTGGCCCGCACGGAACGTCTTCGTACAGTCGGTGGAAATACGTCTTAACAATACTATGGACAGCGACTATGAGAAGGCGGTCAAGCTCACGTTATTTTTTGTTGCACGCTGTATATTATGTATAGCCAGCCAGCCATGTATCTATGGAGAATGGTGGAAATTAGAGCAGCTCGGCCTAGTCGCAATGCAACCTGGGCGGTGCAATAGGCACGCAAAATATTGCTTAATAAAATTACTTATACTTACTCGTACTAAGTATTATTCGAAGTACCTGTTGTATGTAGATATACAAAATTAACAGTCTATTAGATTATTTAGAGCGAAAATATTGCGTGTTGCGTATTGGACTGTACCTACACATTTATTTTCTGATGTAAAGCCAAGCAAGCTTCGATCGTGTAGGTGCCAACTGCCAATGATATGTGTTTTTTGCGCGAAAAAAAGGGTAAAATTATAAGGAATAGCTTTCAATATAAAAACACATATTTAGAATAAAAATTATGTTAGCGATTGTATTTCATAATTTGGCCGGAGTGTAATTTTTGAAAAACAAACCATTAATGGGATTTTTTTTTTCGTCGGATTTTTATAAAATTTTAAATATTAGGTAGTTTAAATTCGAAAATTTGGTTAGTTTGAAGAACTCCTTATTCTAGGCGGAATAAATACTAAATCCAAGTATGGTAAAAATAAGATGTAAGTACTTTCCTATGTAAAGGATGTATGTAATTATCCTTTGAGATATTAAACACCATATACCTACTTACCTACGTTTCCGTATTTTGTAGGTCATACAGTAAAATTGCGTTTATAGTAAACGGTACAAATCTATATAATATAGTAGAAAGCTCTACGAGTATAGGTATATAACCACCAACAATATTATCGAATTCTGAACGAAAAAAAAACAAAAATATAATAATCGGCCCAAATATACCTAGCACGTAAAAAGCCGTGCATGTCTGGCTCCAACCTTACGCGTGTTGATTGCGCGTATTCTTCACTCTTACGCAAAAACATCGCAATAAAATATCAGAGTGAATTATTTGCACAGCATTGCCTATACTTTTTTGTTTATCTAAGAGTAAGAAGTGTCTCTATGTTTTATCGTTTTAACTGGTCTAATTTTTAGAAATCGAAAAAACAACCGAAGGTGTAACAATAAACAGTTTTGAGCACTACTAACACCTCTGGAGTTGCAAGCGCCTTTTGGCTACGGTAAACACTTACCATATGGCAGGCCGTATCGTTGTTTGCCACCAAGGAGCGACTAGGTATAAAAGTTACGCAAATAGTGCGCTACTTTCAACCAACATTTTTCACTTAGACCAGTGTGGGTATATCGACTAGAGGTAATGTAGGTTCTCATTAGCATACATCGGGGTTTTCGGTGCGGGAATGTTTTACAATAACCAAATAATAGGTAAAAACTGTAAAAAAACTATACTAATTTAACCTTTCTAAGCACATTTGGACCTTACTACCTACGTTTAATTCATAGTTTGGTAATTATTTTACAATAAACAAAGTTATAAATACACCAAATCATTCCCGCACCGAAAACCCCGATGTATGCTCATTAGTAACAATTTTTAACGTTAGCAGAATAAGTACAAACATGTGCAAGTAATATCATGCTACAAAGACATGCGGTAGCTTTAAGAAGCGGCAAACAATAAAAATAACTTGTGTAGTGTAGTACCCATCTTGATTGACAGTTATTTTACTAGGTCACTCACCCTTTTCAAAACATCAACAAAGGCATTTAACTGTAAACTGCTACCAGCTAACCAGATTACCAACAAAAGTGTCCCAGGGGACAAACTAAACAAATCGCAATAAATCCGTCAAACGGCATCGGTAGCCAAATCTTGTTATTTGCATACAAATTTCATAACAAAAGTTATTGTTTAGTTGAAATCAGCAAAGAACTCGCTATGGCGCGCCGGTGCATAAAGGTTTTTTTTTATCTTTAAGACAGCAAAAAGGGTTATTGTCGATGCGCGCGCAGACTGCTAATCTTTTGCAATGGACTAACAGGAACACGCTTTATTAATAAATTGTAGACCTTATCTCGTTGCAGTAAGGTTTACGAATGGGCAGTTTAATGTGTCAACGGTGGGACAATGCGTTTAATGCTCATTTGGACTTTTTTGCATTCTAGGATGCGACAGTCAGTATAAGTGTCCGCCTTTTTGTTCGCAAAATACGTATTGGTGACTGTACAGTCAGCAGCAGAAGTTGCTAAGCGGGCAATGTCTTCAAAATTTCCTTGACACGCTCTTATTTTCTTAACAATAAAATTGCTTCAAGATCATGTTGAACACCTGGCCCGCTTAGCAACCTCTGTACTATCTGAAGTGACAACGCAACCGGCGACAACATGCCAGCCTTTATTTTTACACAGTGTTCGTTATGTAGCTTCAGTTAGGACACTTAGGACAGTTCTCTTGGCTTTTAGGGTAGACATGTTCTTGAGTGGAGACCGCGAACCGGGGAGGACGCAACAAGATGGACCGACGATCTAGTTAGCACTTTCAGTGCCAGGCCCTATTTCCAATTCAAAATGAAAACACCAAGCGTGTTATTGGCAATGTGTTAATGTAGCGGGGCCCCGTTGGATGTGGACAGCGTACTACCGTCGTCGTAAAGAACCCTATGGGAGGTCTATATATCCAGTAAACGTCTTTCATCTGATATGATAATGATGATGACGACATACACCCTTGAGTGGGTAATATTCTGCTAGACCATTTAATTATCTCATTGTGCTATAATTTTGGATTATCACGCTTCACCGAAATTAATTACTCACCATTTCGGGAATAATAATATGATCTTATCTGGCAATTGAAGCCAATTAATATGAACGCAAAGGAACGACGCATCGAATGTCAAACCTAAGAGGTTATTACCCCTTTAGTATTACAAATATGTAAATATGTATGTATGTTCGTTTAAAGAATAAAGTAAAACATTTTGAAACCTGTTCAAACTCTAAGGTCTCTCATCAAGCTCTATCATCAGAATAATAAAATATTTAGCTAAAAATTTTTTCAGTATCAGTTTCCTAGCAAGGTAATCATAATATTCACAATAGTCATATTCATAATTCATAATTCGTTTATTGTCTGTAGAACCTTGTTATATACAATGATGGAACATTAAAATATAGAATCACCATGGTCTTGCCATTAGGCGTACAAACAGTCAAACTTATAAGTTATAACTATAACTACTTATTACTACTTAATACATAAGTCATGCAGAATACAATATTTTTAAGTACATTATTAGTTAATAACAAAAGCGGTCTCAATGTTAAAATGTATCACAGAGGTACTCTTGAATGGAGTAATAGGCTTTTTTTGATAAAAAGTCATGCAAAATGTTCATAAAATGTTGTAAATTCTGGTAAGAAATGTCTGATAAGATGGATTTTGGGAGTTTATTGTATAATTTCGGTGCAATTCCAAATACACTTTTAGATTTAATGATTTTATGATAACCCTTAATTAAGCGCAAAATGGGGAAGGCTTGATTAGGCTTTTAGCTGTGATTTCAAGCCTCCTCGAAACTCAAATGATGCTGTTTAAAAAAACAAAGATATGATTAAAAGTAATGTATCCCGTTGTCAATTCAAGAGTTAATAATTCAAATCTTGCACTTATAGAATGCAAATGTAACGTCTGTCTATTATAGGAACAATTTCAAAATCTATGAAAGCTTTATCTTTCTAAAAGCTCGGGCGTATTTATATATCGAACCTGTACACAATGTGTGCTCGGCTCGCGCGGCTACGAGTAGGTATATAGTATAATATACATGGTGACGTATATCCCCCATTCGACATTCTGGATGAACAAAGCTGAAACTCGCGTCACGCCGCGGACGCGTCATTCATCACGGGTACAGGGTTGGCAGATGCAATGTGTTATTTTTGTAATTTAGCTGTACTACCTTTTATATCACATTTTGTAATTTAGAGACAATAATATCAGGTAGATAATATCAGGCCGAAGAAGCAATGGTATTTAGAATAAAGTCGCCAAAGCCAATATTTGAAAAATAGGTCATTTTAACATCATTGAAAACACAACAACTGACTATACAACTTTACTGGACTTTCTAGATTTTTTTTCACAAAAAACTTTGAAAAGCTTGCTTCATTTTCTATTATAAAACTCTTTAGCACTTTTAATATGATTTTTTATGTCCTACGTTCCCCACCCTTAGGGTTTGCAAGATCCGTCAATTTTTCGGATCCGGATATTTCGGATATTAAAATTTGACGGATCCGGATATCCGGATAATTCGGATAATACGGATCTGTATCAAGAAAGGTGACGAAATTTACAACTTACAAACAAGGAACAGCTAGTAAAATGTAAAATGTTCATATTTTAGTTAATTACAATTATTAATAATTATTATTATTATCTCAAAACGATATGTATAATAAGATATTCAGTGTAGTCTTAATTAGGTATTCCTATTAATAATATTATGATTATTATGCATTTTTTTTTAGAAGGCCGTAGTCGATTTGTAACCGAAAACGCCAAAAATGAAGTAATTAAAGCAAATTTATTTCTATATATCTGCTCAGAAGAATTAATTCTAAAGGTGCCTAAAAATACCGCTTTAACTTCGGCGTTTTTTCTTAAATTTGCCATTATAAGCTCACAAAATAGAAAATGGAGAAAAAGTTACATTTATGTACTTTTATTATTTTATACCGGTGGGGTGTGATATAATTTATACTATTAAAAAACGTACTTCCTTTACCTTGGTAAAATAGCTATACCTTCAGTCGTTCGACTGAGAAAAATGGTTTAGAAAAAGTATCTAACTCATTTATTCAGTCCCCATTACAACAATCTTCCATTATAGGTATATATAAATCCAGTTAATTACTGCAAAATAATGTAAAATTACTACAAAAGTTTCGGGAAATTAAGAAATTTGGGCTACAGCTTCTTAATAACGAGAAAAAAATATCAATATTAGTTACTTAGCAGCACATCAAGCACATGTTATTTATGTTAACAGAAGACTGGGAACCGACACGATAACACAAAAAAGTCACTGATAACAACACGCACAAGCACTAATGATGTACCCGGTAGACGACCCAAAGGCGACTGAGCGAAAACCTGATAACAATTACTTTAAAACATACAAATTTTTACCCTTATTCCAGTCAGGAGGCATGCAGGTAGCTCGTTTTAATACTGTTACTGTTACTACTGTTTAGTTTAAGCAATATTTGTATTTATTTTATGACGTTATCGCGTACAAATAACGCGACCAATGCAATATTTAACGGATCCGTGAGATCCGAAATATCCGGATCCTATGAGACGTTGGATCCGGATCTTAGATTTGACGGATATCCGGATATTTCGGATATCCGGATATCCGGATCTCAAACCCTACCCACCCTACATGACGCACTGTACGCGAAATTGTTCATAAAGGTATTATAAAAAATGTACCTATTACTTTTTTTCTTGTAGTAGGTAATCGATAGGAAGAAGGATAGGTAAAACGCGAGGTTGGTTAAATAACTTCGATTTTGTAATGCTTCCGACTACTTATAATAATATTGTTTTACGTTTATATCTGCCGACAGTTACCAACCCTAGGCTTGCTCGCGTCTCGCATGCGAGGAAACGCCGGCGGGCTTCAGATATCGCTATGTTTAGCTTTCAGCGATTGCAAACTTTGACATTTCGGATTGCGAGCTGCTGCTGATAATGAAAGTCTTTGCTATGAAGTTATACATTTTACGCTTAAAATAAACTAAGAATTATGTGCTATTTAACTTTGTACTTCGTTTATTTAGTAGGTACATATATACCTACTAATTTGTAATTTTTTTTTAAACCTTTTCAGGTGGTGGATTCTTACTTTTTAATTTTTCATTTTAGACTTAGAAAGAAAATGAAAGGTGTTATTTAATCGATAAATTAAGGAAGTTAATGTTTTGGTATTTTCAAGTTTCTTGATACTGACAAAATCGACACTTTAATTATTAGTAAAAAATATGTCACCTTAAAAAGGCCGCCAAACTCCTCAAAAACCCAAAATCACCCGCAATCATTCTAAAATGCTACCCTTTCAGACCTCGGCCTCTGGGACCTCGAAACAAAAGAGTAAGTAAGAGGTCCTTTAATCTTGCGGTTCGGCAGGTGTGCCCCTAGGGACTGTTTAGAGCTCCAGGGCCAAGTGACTTGCGGTAAATACTGAGGTGAGGATCTGTTAAAAACATCGCAGAACGGAACAAATAATTTTAAAAACTGAATCAAATAGGTACGATAGATGGTTTTGATTATAAATAAAAAATAAACGCTTATAGGAAAGCATCACGTGATCACCTGTCCTAGTCATAGAAAAGTAAGCGCCCGAAGCTCCGGCCCGGACACGGCCCGGTCTAACGTGAGTCATCCTTATTTCTGAAGCTTTTACTGGCCACACTAGGCAATGGCGCTGTCCTGCTAAGAAATTAATAATCTTAAAAATTCGGTGAAAATGTTCAGAAAGTAACATAGTCTGAAACAAAACATCATTCAAAAGCTGTTGTAGAAAGTTGTTTAATAACTGAACTAAATGATTTAATCGAGTAAGTTCTGTAACTTAGTGGTTGTTCAGTTTTCCTCGTGTTTTTTTTTTGAAATAGGTACCTAGTAAGTACATAGAATAAGAAACTAAGCAGAAAAACAATAGACGACATTATTATGTATTTCTAGAACATTTAACTAGTATACGTTTGACCCAACAATTTTATTTTTAATTAGCGTACAAAACAGATATTTTTTTTGGCCAGGTACTATATAAATATTTGATCAATGCCGCTCTGAAACAAAGAGCGGCGCGGTTATTGACGTGAAGTTAATGTGGCAATTCGGCAGGTGTCTCCCAGGGGAGTTAGGCTGAAATGGCAAGAGTGACCTGCAGTGTTTTACTGAGGTGCGCATTTTTGGGCCTTTTAGGAATATGGGACCCACTTAGTCATTGCCGCCTCGAACCAGAAGAGCGGTAAAAGTGACGTAAAGGTCCTTTAATCTGACAATTCAGCAGGTATGTCCCAGGGGACTTTGGCTGTACGGTAACATATTGATTAGCAGTGTTTTACTGAGGTACGCATTTTTGTGGCTATTAGGAATATTGGGACCTACTTGGTCAATGCCGCTTTGAAACAAAAGAGCGGTACACTTACTTAATTCGGCAGGTGTGTCCAGGGGATTTAGGCTGAAATGGCAAGAGTGACCTGCAGTGTTTTACTGAGGTGCGCATTTTTGTACCTGTTAGGTATATGGGACCCACTTAGTCATTGGCGCCTCGAACCAGAAGAGCGGTAAGTGACGTAAAGGTCCTTTAATCTGGCAATTCGGCAGGTGCGTTCCAGGGGACTTTGGCTGTATGGTAACATTGACCAACAGTGTTTTACTGAGGTGCGCATTTTTGTGCTGTTAGGAATATTGGAACCTACTTGGTCATTGCCGCTTTGAAACCAAAGAGCGGTAAGTGACGTAAAGGTCCTTTAATCTGGTTATTCGGCAGGTGTGTCCCAGGGGAATTTGGCTGTACGGTAACATTAACCAGCAGTGAATAAGGATGACTCACGTTAGACCGGGCCGTGGCCGGGACGGGGTCCGGAGTTTTATGGAAAGCATCACGTGATCACCGGTCAACTGTCACAGAAAAGTAAGCGCCGGAAGCTCCGTCCCGGACACGGCCCGGTCTAACGTGAGCCATCCTTTACTGAGGTGCACATTTTTGTTAGTGTTCGACCGAAACTGAACCTATGGCCGAAACATGATTTTCGTCAGGTCTACCGCTGTACGGCCCAAGAATCCCAAGATACACTTGTAAGAGTTGTAAGTTTTACTTACGTAAGAAGCTTAGAGACACAGCTGCTATAATATAGTACAGAATGAGAGATGAGTATCGTTATCTCATTCTAACACATAGATTTGTCCCTAATTACGTCAGTAAAACTTACAAGTGTCTCTCGGGCTTAATATTTAGCAACAGTAATTCAGCTTCAGTTGCCATCCGATTCATCCGAGCATCATCTTTATTCTGTGTTTAATAAGTAGGTAAGTGTACATACATTACAGTGTCGATCGATCGGCTCTTTCTTCGGTCGTCATCATCAATCCGTTACTTCCTTGCGCCTTGAAAAATAATTAAACGACATGTAAAAATACACATAATTACAGTGGTGTTAATGTTACTAACTACAACCAGGAGCTAACTTCGCGCCGCGACAAATTTTAATATCTCGTCTGAAGAGTAAAGTTAGGGTTAAGCCCTTCGCGAGGGTGTAATATGAGGAGTATTGTTAAAGGAGGGAGAATTGTTTATTATTTTATCTATGTAAGTACGTATATAGGCAACGTACAAGAAAAGTGCATCAAATCACGCAAAAGTGGGGAAAGCGAGTTATTTTGTCAAAAGGTATAAATATGTAATATGTAGCAAGAAAACAAAAGTATTAAAGTAGGTACTTATCTTGTAGGTATGTTGTTGCTTTCTTTGATGCAATAAAAATTGAAGCTAGTCATGTTGATGCCAATTTTTATTCTCGCTTAAATTGCATATATACAAAGGATAAATTTATCTGGCTACCGATAGATCACTACATCACTAATCACTACATAGTATAAAACAAAGTCTCTTCCCGCTTTCTGTCTGTCCCTATGTATGCTTAGTTCTTTAAAACTACGCAACATATTTTGATACCGTTTTTTAATAGATAGAGTGATTCAAGAGAAAGGTTTATGTATAATTTGTTAACCCGTGCGAAGCCGGTATGGGTCACTAGTTTTTTTAAAGGAAGAAAATAACATTCGGACATCTTAAAAAACTTCGTCGTAGGTACTCTAAATAAAATTCTCTCGATAAAAAATTTAATTAAAAACAATTGGACTCCAACTCATACGCATTCCTTACTCATTCGATATTAGGTTGAATGGAGCACGGAGCCCCACATCTTGGTGCAATCGTATAAGTGTTATAAGACTCGAGCCTCGACTGAGTTGAGCCACCCTCGGCTTTGGCCTATAATCCGCTCTCGACTTGACGAGAACTGCACGCGAGATATGACAATCGGTTCTTGATTTTGTTCTTGGTTCAGCTATGACAATCGGTTCTTGATTTCGTTCTTTATTCAGCTATCATGGTCGCATTTCTATCACTTGTCATGCCATGCGTCACTTTCGACACTTTCGCACTTACATACTCGTATTTGTTAGAACGTGACAGCCTTGGTGACAAATGATAAAGAACCGGCCATCTTTTCCCTACAGCCCTAGTAGCACGGTCGCATTTTTATCCTTTGTCACCATGCCTGTCTGTCACGTTCTAACAAGTACGTAAGTGCGAAAGTGACGGGCATAGTGATAGTGGATAAAAATGGAACCGTGCTGAGCCTGCAGGTTGCTAAGAACGTTTTTTGATTCAGTTGATATTTTGGGAAATAATCGTTTCGAAAGTTAAAGCCATTATGTGTGATGCGACACGCACTTGACCGGTTTCTAATAAGCTGCATATTTAGTGTGAATAAGTAGAAGACATATTATTAGTGACTTCCAAACTGACTTAAAACAAGCGAAAATAGGTACTTAATTAAAAACAGACTTTATTTACAAACAAGATATATACAGTGTATTATTAAAAGAAATTAAAAACTAGCTTAAATCTAAAATAGGCCCTTGAGGCATTGTACCAAGGATGCTGGCGACATTTCCTCGCTGTATCGCAATGCTGATACGTTGTGCGAGGTAGCCGCCAGCTCTTCGGTCACCAGTTACGTCAACCAGACGCTTCGCGATTTCTGCGAACAACTTATGCGCGCTGGGACCCCATGGACCTAGAGTTTCAACTCCAAATGGTACAAAATGGTACTCTCTACCGAGGCTCTTATATTTGTTACGTTTTAAAATTTCGGCGCTTTCCGCCGCCCCGCCCGCTTTTACATTAGTCCGTTGGAGGTGGGATGGTGCCAGTGTGTCTACGCAGGTAGCATCCCACACTAACATCCGTCCCAAGCTCCAAGGAACTAAGGACACCCCATCGGGCCTCTTGCCATCGTCTCTGAAAATGCCAGTCGGCTCAAGAAGAGCAGGCACATTGATGGTGGCAAGAGACCGACGGATTATGTCATTAAGCGACGCATGTCTCGAAAAGCGTCCTGCACTTTTTTGACAAGATAAACCATGGTGTCCCAGTCGGTCCACTTCCGTGCCAAAAGAGCATATGTGTGGCGTACACACCGAAACCCCAAGTCGCAAACCAGTCGCCAGTCTAAGGGAGGCCGGATCCAAGAAAGTACCAGTATTGGGCGAAGGATGGGCATGTAGCCAGTAACCGGCTTCCCGGGCTCCGACCGCCAAAAGCCTCGCGCGATCTGGACCTGTACAGTTGTTTAGCAGAGTATTGTAAGCTAAATCACAGTAAACATTATCCCAGCTCCTTTGTGAATTTGGGTTGTCTGGAAATTGTTTGCCTGGGCAAGCAATTTTAAAAGCATTTTTGGCGTCCTCAAAGCCCGCAATCTCACAGTTTGTGGGCAAAGCCCTTAAGATATTTCCTGTGAGACCAGACGTGCTATGAGTGGACGCCAAAAAGGCTGGGGAAGCCACACTGGAAATTTTGCGAATTCCTAAACCTCCAAACCGAATAGGGAGGGACGCTTGAGACCAGGAAGGCTCACTTAGCTGATGTTTAGAATCGTCTCTAAACTAATTTTGATCAAATCATCTATAGGCGACAATAAATTTTGATGTTTCCAAAAAGGACAACAGCGGAGCACATATGTAAATTTAGGGACAAAAAGGCAGAATTTGAGAATCACAAGAGCATAATGAGGGCTAATTTCGAGTAAGCGATTCGTGTGACTTTTGAATTTAGTTATAGCGTTAGAAATAAAACGGGGAAATGATTCCTCGAATATAGGAGAACCCAGGAGGCAAAGAGAATACTTGTCTACTGATTTGATATTGGGAGTCAGATCGTCAAATTTGGTTTGTAAGTCAGTCAAAGTACAAGAAGATTTTTGAATAAAGAGTTCGCATTTGCTGAAATTCAGTTCTAAACCAATATTTTCGAAACTGCTCTTAATAAAGTCCGTCAACCAAATCTTGTCAGTAGTAAAAGGCGGCAAATTTGAAAAATCGCGGGTTAGCAACACTGTGTTCAAATAATTCCAAAACGCGTGTCATCTGTGTTTTATCTGTGGAATGTGGATCGTGAATGACAGCCGTCACCTTATTTGTTTTCATTTGGTTTTCATTCTGAATCGTTTCTGTTTCAAGAGATATTTCTGCTGTCACCATTAAATACCAATACATTAAATAAGAATAAGCAAAGCTAAGGGGCCTACAATGTACAATCATGCTCGTTGATGGTAAACATTACTAAAAATTGAGGTTATGACAAGTATTGGAAGAACTCTTTCGAACTTTTAAGATTATGTTCAGTTTTTTGTTTTAGGGTTAAAAGGCATAAATAAAATTAAAACGTATGCCTAAATCTATCCAACAAGACCATAAATTGTGTCCTGGAAACCGTCCATAGGCCCACATGTCTAATATTTTCAGCAATCAGTTGTGACTATTTACAAAGGTAAACCTTTTAAACAGTATTAAGAGCCTTGATTATATCGCCGTTCTTTCGCAATATCTACCTAATCCATACATGTTTGTTGCAGGATTAAATCTTGCCCAATATAAGGCGTTCGTAGTAGGTAGTATCTTTTCAGACAATACTTACCTATGGCGGTTTATGTACGTGTACAATGCAACCAAGTCGAAAAGTGACCCTTATCTTATTTACCTTTAAATTAAATAAACACCCAAATATCAGTTGTTTTATTTTTAATATGTATATTGTACAATATATACCAATCGAAAAAATTACACAGGTATGTCATATTCATCCAGAACAGTACACTAATTTACATTAACAAGTGGCATATTATATTGTAAATAACAAATATATGCACTATCTAATTATCTGCATTTTGATATGATTTTATTTTAGTAAACTTAGAAGACAGATAGGGAACAAAGAGAATATAAGCACTACGATAGGGAGTTGTTTTTGATATCTTCAAATTTGTTCATCATTTTGATTAACATTGTTTTAACATCGCTTTTAAATTGTCCGTCAATGTTTCAATTTTTTTCAATAAACCGCGAGTGACAATTTGAATTGACGTACGCAGGGCGCGCTCAGCGGAAAAAAAAACTGTTGGTACGATGTACATTGCTGCTTTTCTTAGCGCAATACTGCTCTTTGAGTGTTGCCCTACTTTAGTTTGCTTTACATTGCTACTGACAAGATTTGGTTGACGGACTATAAAAGACAAATCAGAGAGCACAGTATTCACGTCGCCTCCTAGGGTTCCGTCATCTAAGTACCAGACATTGAATTTTGATTTTAAATTTTTAATGATTGGATTTATTGCCAAGCTAAAAATTGCTGGCCCGAGAGGGTCACCCTGCTGACAGCCAACCTCAGAAGATAATTCATGTGACTTGTACATTAATTTAGATGAGTCTGAATAGCAAAAGAAAAGGTAATTGTATAGTTTCGGAATTTTGTCCTTAACTTCTGTCAGCAAAGTGTCTCTACTAACCGAATTAAAAACATTTTTAACGTCAATTTTGACAACAATTTCGCAGTCATCGAAAGAAAGGTAGGTCCTTAGGGCATGGACGGCTGCCTCGCACCCACCTTTCGTGCCGAAACCTAGCTGTATTGGTTCAAAAAGGGACTGCAATTTTGATCTAACGTGTCTAACCGCAATTTTTATATTTTTGTCGATACATTTCTACCAATTTCAACATACTTAAGTACATATATTCTTGAATGTTAACAACGTGATGCAATAGACACTAGATGCGTATAAAAAAGTACCTACTTACATTAAAAGTAGGTATTTTGTGTTGCACTTACCGAGCCTATAATATACCTATCTTATCCACTTCAACAGAAACACGTATTATAATACCTCACCTATTGTATCAGTCTCTGCACTACATAACCATATCTACAACAGCACTCCCATATGCCTAACCATACTAACACAATCCAAAAGGTCTTAAGTCTAATACATTTCCGATCTTTTTACGCCTTTTTTTATTATAAGGAGCCATATATCACAATACACGCGGTAGTCAGTCGGCCAGCTTTTGTGCCCTTCTGTGGGGATTGTCGGTGTGTGCGTGGCGTGTTGGTGTGCGTTGATTTGCCGACGCGGGCGGTGCGAGCGACGTCGGTACGGGTGGGAAGTAAGTGTGGGTTGGAATTACTTTCTAAGGTATTTTGGTAGTGGCGCAAAAAAGATGGAATAGCCTGTATATGCCGAATCTTGCTATCCAATGAGGTATTTTTTGTTATTTATTGAGACCCTAAAAGTTGTGCTCCACGTTTAACTCGGGCAATCACATACTAAAAGGCTTATTTTTTTTACTGCTCCAAAGGGTAGTTTTAGCTTGATACTTCTATGTGTTCTTGAGAAAAAGGGTCTTAACAGACTCACAGACAGACAGACAGGCGAATAAAAAAGTGATCCTGTAGGTGTTCCGTTTCTCCCGACTAAGGTACCCTGAAAAATACTAAAATACGCCCTTTACTTGTATAATTTTTTGTTTGTTGTTTTATTCGTACCATAAGTATGAAAGTACGGAATTTTCCATTAAGCGACATGTACTTGACTGGTTTTTTTTATATATTAGAAAAACAATACACTCCTCTTTTGGACAGTCGCACATAGGTCGGAAATCCGGATTTAGGCCGCCAAAAATATTTTATTGGATTTTTGCGCTTTATATACGATTTCGAACTAAGAAAACATATTTTTAGATAATTACAATAATTATTATTTTTAAATTTGTGGCCCTTTATTAAAAAAAAAAATTGATTTTGCTCCTTCTCGCTTGATTATTTTATATATAAATGATATATATTAATAAAACAATGTTAATTATAGTAAATAAATATGTATTTTCTTCCATTGAATATATAAATAATATAATACACATATATTTATACACATATATTATAGTTAGGTATAAGACTAACATATGTATTACAGAAACTAATAGAAATATACAAAGGTTGTTACATAATATTATTACGACTAATACATTTACTCAAAAAGGTTAACATAAATAAATAAATCACACGCCACATTTAATCATCATCATATCTTAAAGATAAATCCTCCTCATCGCTTGGGTAGCATTGATCATTCTCCGCTCTCGCCTCATGTGGCTCAGCAGAAATCAATAGCTGCATAGTTTCTGGCAGAAATGATTTAACTAGATTAGATGGTAGATTGTTTATTCGCTACGCGTATTATTTCATATTGCCTTTTAGACAAATCGGCCTCTAAGTACAAAGCAAGTGCTTGCTGCGGAGTAAGGCAATCTGTTCCATTTGAATCCGCTAGTTATGTTTTTGAGGACTTTCACTGCATTTTTTTTCCTTCGTTCTGCAAAATTACTTTAGCTGCGTGTACAATGTACTTCTTTGTTTACATTGGAGCGCACTTCTTCACTTTTCCTAAGTTTCGTTCTTTCACTGGACTCACTGAACGATTTGGACGGCCGACCGCGCCTGTGATGAGTTTTTATGAGAATTTCGAACGTTCCTTCCAACCAAGATTTATTACATACCGGATTTTTTTTCACAATGCGACGTGATTTAATCCTCTCCTTTTAAATTCTGATTTAAAATGTGATAATTTACGCTTCATGTTCTTTTTTTTTTCTTCATTTCCGTCACCTGAGCGCATAAGGAGATAATTTTCCATAAAGTCAAATTTTTCAGTTATTGACTGAAAATGTTGTTCATTTAACTTATCAAACAGGTATTTTCGAGTCACTACTTTTAAATCCAAGGTATTTGATGAACCTAGAACAACAGAAAAGACATTTTAACGCTAATGAAAAAAACACGTAATAATTTGCTATTTCCGAATTTTTTTTTGAAACTCGATATTTTTCAAAGTGCCCTCCAATTTTTTCATAAAATGTAAAGATATGGTTGATTTATAGAATGACATAAAAAATATCACTCGGACGGGTCCGAAAGCATAGTATTTTCACAATTGTATATGAAAAAATTACAAAATTTTTATCAAGAAAAGGGTCCTGTTTAGTGGGTTATATATATATAACATAAAATTAATATTTCTAATTCAAAATAACTGAAAATAATAGAAACATCCCTGAATTTTCGATATCCATCACTTTCACTGACAAATAAACTCCACAAAAATAAATATTAGCTTAGAAATGTTTGCTTCGGATAACAGTGCTAAGAACCGCCTGTGCAACGTATATGATGACTGAGTTTTGAGAACCTGGTAGATTACCTACGTAACTAATAAGGGTGGTGGTGGGGTGGGATTAATTCCATGATAGTGTGGTGTTTTTCGAGAACTAATTAGTTTTGCGATAAGCCGACTTTTAGAAAGTTGACTTTTGGCGGCCTAAATCGCGATTTCCGACCTATGTGAGTCGTGTGAAAACACCAACGTTGCTCTTCTTCCAATAAACTTTCAGAAAGATTTATTTATTAAATATTTTACCAAATAATAGTTTCGAAATTCCAAATTAATAATGTATGCCCTCCCTTCCTCTCAAACTTGAACCAGGCGTAAATAAAATAATATGATATAATATTTAAGGTCATATAATTTTATAAATACTTTCTGAGATTTTTTTTACAACCATAGTAGCTTTTTTAAGTCTACTGGGTCTAAAATTTTGAAAAAAAATACACAAAATAGTTTTTTACCTATAGATGACAGGAAAACATTAGAAATGTGCAGTCAAGCGTGAGTCGGACTTAATGTACGGAACCCTTGGAACGCGAGTCCGACTCGCACTAGGCCGGTTTTTTCTTTACATTATATGTGGCTGGTTTTTTTTATATTTACTCAAAAACCGAAAAAAGTATGCTGGTAACACGAACGAACTACGATGATATATATATTTTTTATTATAGATAGGACACCGTACTTTCTTCCACCCATACTTTATCGTCAGCCGCTTCGTCAGAGGGCACTCACACACCGACGCACTTTATTAACGCACACATTCAACACCGAGGGGTGCGCCTTAAGGGTGGAATAGTGGGGACTGTATTAAGTTCCTTTCTTTTCACTAAAATAATTTTAGGGGATGGTTTTAGTTCGATATTTTTTGTCGAGGGCTCCTTCTGTTGAATGCATTCGGCTGTTCAATTTGAGAAATGGCGGCTCAAGTTGCCGAGGGTGGAAGTAGAGATGTTGCTGAATTTGATATGGATCAAGTTATATGTGTACTTGTAGATGTTTAACAATTGAATGAGAGACCCTAGTTGCTAAGAGGGGACGGTAGAACTTGGACTTACGTTCAATATTGTTAATATGAAAAAAAATATACATTGGTTTATAAAATTGTAACGGTAAATTATTATAGTAAATAACTAAAGCTATCAAGTAACAAAATCTGAATAGTGTAATATTTTTTATTGAAACTTTCTAGAGCATTTTACCCATTGCAGATAAATATAGCATCACATTAATACGGCACATAAAATAGAAGCATTTTTAACAGTTTTTTTTTACACTTTCTCAAAACTAAGATCAAAGCCACTTATTCATTTACATCTATCTTTCGTATAATATATCCGATCTTTGAGATCTTTTAAATATGGAGGAGTTTAGATTCCACAAAATATAAAAATAAAATGAACCCCGCCCGCCAGGCACCTCGCGCTTTCGCTGAAATATTTTTAATCAAAGTTTTTACCTGATACCTGCCCCCGAGCGAACCGACCTGTCAATCTCTCAAACGTTAGATTAAAAACATCATCTTTCCTTTTTTTAACATTAAGAGGATCAGGGAATTATGTGGAAAAAACGAGGCATATGATTATAAGGTTTGGATAACATTTGACGACGGTCTGAGAACTTTTGAGCCGACCCCGTTTTTGGTTTATGTACCTACACGTTTTCTACCTGAAGCTGAAGCTAGGTAGTTATGTTAAATAAGATCGTTTATCGCATATGTCCTGTATTAATTCGTAATTAGAATGATAACAATTTTATCATCAAAATATTCTGTGTACTTTAAAAAGCCGAAACGGCAAAACACACTTGTCAAAAACACCTTTTTGTCCGTGGGACAAGATCTATTTTTCTTTGACTAAAAGCGATGTGTACCTTTTTGAATGTTCTAATAGTAAGGCAGGTGTGTTAAATATTGCTGAGTCAGCCCGGTGGCACCGGTAGTAGCGGGTTCGAGTTCGATCACGATTTACATGTCAGTTGCGCCGCTTGATAACCGATTGGTCGAGTCATTGTCGCTGCCTGTTCTTGGTAAATGCTATTATTTGGGATTTGGGGACACTCGTGCTACGTGCACGGTTTAAATATTATGAATTAAGATATGGATCAAGAAAAATAAATAGTCTTAACGTCAAAGTCCGAAAAAAAAAATTCAAGATTAGTCCACACAATGGGAAGTATCGAAGCTTTTTCTAAATTCGACCGATTTTTTTGTAAATAGTAGTAGGTACTTGGTAAGTCATACAACAGTGACGGTTTTATCTTTTTCTACGATTTTATCTAGTTGGCTCTACAACAGAAATACGTAACGTTAGTATACAAATATTATCCATATCAATATACGCCTGCAGTAATTATTAAGATTATTAAATAGTTACAGTGCATACATATAGTGCTCGATAAAATTTAAACCAAAAAACATAATAAGACTTGATTTAATTATTATTAGGTACTTAAAGGAAACTGACAAGTCTAAATCATGACCTAAAAGTGTGATAGGTAAGTACTTACAATAATACTTACTTATAATAATATTAGTCCGTATCCGTTACTTAGTGTCAAATTGTCAATAGTTCAGAAACAAAGAAATTTCTTATTAACCTAGGTATGTCTACGTATAAATAACGCACATTTGGATAGGACCTATTTTACCGTTTCACAAAATGTCGATCCATGTTTGAATTTTCATGCTAATGAAAAACCTAAGTAAGTATATTTTTACTCAAACTAAAAACACAAAGAACACGTTTTAGGTGTTAAAGCTCGATATAAATTGGCTTTCATTGGGGCAATAATATCCGAGAGAGATTGGTTCGGCCGTCAGCTCTTCCGTTATGAAGATCGACGTGTCAATTTTACCCAATAACAATACTTAACTACATATAACTATACCTACTATGGATTGGGTACAGCATGTTGGAATTCCACATAGTATACACTCGTACACCTAGACCAACAGTTAGGGTTTTTTTGCAACTTTAAATCCCTATCACAGAGAAAAATTAAATAGGTAGGTATTTAATTTTTCTCTGTTGTCGCGGTGTGGCTTCTTTTATGATATACTTAACTAAGAAGCAAACGAGCAGACGAATCGCCTGATGGTAAGCAATTACCGTCGACCATGGACACCTGCAATACGAGTAGGGTTGCAATTACGTCGCCGGTGTTTAGGAAGGGAGTGCGTTTTTTTCCTGAAGGTTTGAATGTCGTATCGGTCCGGAAATATCGCAAGAAACAGTTCATTCCACGGTTTAGCTGTCCGAGGCAGGAAGGTTCTGGAGTAACGTACAGTTAAGGATTCCCAACCATCTAAGCGGTGAAGCAGGGAGCGACAGGGATAAGGTAATCCTGCAGGTGTTCTATTACACGTGGTAGTACGAGTAAAGTTGTTTAGTCTCTTAGAAAATGTAGGAAACCGAAAAATGTATTGTCAGAAAATATACCGCATAGTACGCTTTATTTCCTGAGTCTATCAGAAAAAGGCCAATTTAAATATCCAGTATACATTTAAAATATTCGTCTAGTCAGGCAATTGAGCCATCGTTTAAACTCGTTTTCCGTACAGTGTCCATCAAAATCATAACGACGCGTTATTCAATTTGCGACCAGCACTTTCTTTCTGAAAGTCACGGTGGTCTTATTACTCTTCATTTGGCTGACGTCTCAATATTAGTTCAACTGAAATCTGATAGTACAGAGAGAGAGAGAGAGAGAGAGAGAGAGAGAGAGACAATGAAGGCGTTGAAAAACATTTGAATGTCGCAGTAATCCAGTAATTGACGACACGCTGAAACTTATGTTGCATTTTCAATTCGAGGAACTGCTTAAATAAAATAAGTCAACGACTTAAAATGAGAACAAGTTCCAGACAGCAAGATAGAATAATAGAGATAATTAAGCCATTAAATAATTGTCACTGTTAGGGCAAAAAAATTCGTTCTAACACCAAATCAATTAGAGAGGGCGGATAATACTCGTGAAAGCAAACTTTTAGTATAAGTAATATAAACTGAAAGTATTCAGTACTACACAAAATATGGTACAGGAGATCGAACACCTGGCAGCTTCGTCGCTCAACGTATCAGCCCACAGACCAACCATGCACTATCAGCCTAACAGTCCAGGGAAGAAATTCCATTGGACTTACTTTAGTTATATATATATTTTTTAGTTATGTTTAATTTATTATGTTATTTATACTTAATACTTAGTTACAAGGAATAAATATAAGAGGCCAATAGCCCTTTTGTCCCAGATAATTCAACAAAAATGAACGACTACCACCAAACAATCGTAACTGGAGTGTCAAGAATCATCACAATCATTAGGCCCGTTACCGAAAACGATTTGTTTCAACGGAATCACTGAATGGTCACAGGTCCCACGTGCTTCTACATGCAGCGTCATCGGGCAGTCATTATCAGGGGTCAACGGCCGCTGATTACCTTTGAGCACGCCCTGTCGTTCATCATTAGCCTAGGTTAGGATGTTTGTAAACATAACCTCCATTCGGCTTTTTTCATCTGGCGTGTAATTGGGTCGTGACATGTTTATGACAATTTGTAGGAAAATATTTGGGTTTTTTAGGGTACCTTCTTCATTTAGGGACTATGTATCTTACATAGTCCCTAATGAAGCTTAAACCATTTAAGTCTCTGTATCACTGCGACCATTCCTAGTTTATTGCGATCGCCACCTACGACAGTTTTCAGTCTTGCCATGCAGCTTGATATCGAGATCCTTTTGATATCGAGAGAATTTGGAGTCGGACCAAGTTAGCTCTGCGTGGCATTTGCAGTGACAATGTGTGTCAATGTCATCATTAATGTCAAATGAAAATATGACGTTTATAATGACACCCCCTCACTTTCTACTGTTCAAGGCGGTGTAAAGTTAGCGTAGACGGGCTCAAACTCTTCCGAGCGGTACCTTAGTTCTCTTAACGCTGAAAAACTTTGGACGGATGCGTCATATTGCTGGTTAAAAAAGGTAATATTAATGTTTTGGTTAAAACACACCTGCCAGCAATTAATTAAACTTGATCCATGAGTAGTTTTACCTACCGACATATTCGCTAAGCAAATAAAAATCACCGAGTAATCTATTACAGACACCTACCGTGTGAAGATGGTAAACACGCGTTGAAATAAATGATCATAACTACGACACATATCAATCTTCACATGCAAAGTCAGTATATACGGAGAGAGTATAAGCTGTCATCATATAAATTTAACTAATCAATTAGGTGTAAATATTTAGATTGGAATGTGGAGAAACCACTATATTAATTACATCTTGTGTATGTAATTTTTTCCGTTCAATAAATTTCGGTTTGAACTTTACACTTTCAAATGCAGTCATACAATCTTATCTTATATCTAGTTTAAGTACCAGCTCTTATTTATACTCAACCAATTGATCATAGTTATTTCCCTAGATATAGTCGTGACTGGTTGAGCACTCAATTACATAGTTATTCCATATGGCAATGTGATAAATATCATAATAATTGCATTACCTACCTACTACCATTAGGTACTCTTGTACTTACTGACCAGCACGGGTAACTTTGGCTTTAAATATGAATTACCTACTGATTTGGTCTTGAACAAACATTACTTTTGGTACCTACCAAAATATATCTTTATAAAGGAGCCAGAAACTTTTTTAATATGAGTTATAACCTAAAGTCATGCGTGTTTCCTGTGAACACAGACAGGTAAACCTTTTAAACATTTACTTCCTATTATTATACTTCCTAAAATCTGTGTTTAAACATCTTTAACCTTTTAACCGCCTGTAATTTTTGATCGAGCGTGCTCGTGTCGCCACCGACAGTAATTGTACCACGCAGAGTAAGGTTGGCATAGTTACGGGAGTTATAAATGTGCTGTAAAACCAAATCAGATCTTTGTCTTATTTATCAGACTGTGGAGAAATGAGCTGGATATGTAATGTCTTATATATCAGACTCTGGCGGTTAAAGGGTTAATAGGAAACCAAATCTTTAACTTTTATATTCTCCATCGAAAATACCCCGTTTCTCGGAACGTTTTTAACCAAAAATCTTCTGAATTCGTGTTTACTCTTACAGAAAAGTATGTGTTCCTTTACGCTGTTGTTTTTTAATCCAGTAGTAATTCTATGTATGTAAATAAATCCTCCCTCTGATATCAAAATGTCCGTTATTCAGTAACTTTGCAATGTACATCCTATTGCCGCCTAGACCTGAAGATGGTTTCACACGCAGCGTACATTGCGTATTGACAGCCCATCAATCTCGGGCCCCGCGGCACGATTCTGCAGTAGAATAATATCAAATCAGCTTGGTGCCTCACGACTGGCTTCCTTTGTTTTGAATTTATCTTCTATTCTGTGGCCGTTAACCTATATTGAAAATGAGAGTTATGCTCCATTGAAATTGTTAATTAAATTTTTGTAAACGTGTGAGTACTCACGTTTTTTTACCTTCTTAAACTTTTATTCAATAGGAGATGCTTCACCGAGTTTTACATTCAAAATGAGACAAGGATATGAACCCTAGAAACTAATTTTGGGCTTAGTAATTACTACATAGAAGATAGAGGAGGTAACAAAATGGAGATACGTAATTTTTTATATCCGTCTCAAAGATCAACAAACAGTCTCTAATCTACAAGCCCTTATTAATCTTTTAGCAGGTCACTGCAATATTTCATCGCATTTAAAGGTATTCGCCCAGATGTCCATCTCGCAGATAAACTAAAGATGTACCACTTATCACAGGCGGTTGGCAAAGAAGTTGAGCGGTGATTTTCTAGTAGAAGGTCAGCACACTCCAAGTTTTGTGACAAATATACCTTGTATCCTAACCAAAAGTTTTACTTACTTAACATAATTGACCGAACGAAAGCGAAGATGGAAAACGGAGACCTAACTTGGGCAAAAATGATTTCGTATGAGCGTTGTCCGGATGTTCTTCTCTACAGGTCGCATTCCTCAACCGATTCTCGTGGAATTTTGTGAGCAGGTTCGATAACTTTTTTGGATATTTCGCGAAGTCCACAGCTCCAGAGCCAGCTGCCCATAATAACTGAACCAACGGCCTCAGACCGGTAGACCTCTCGTTTTCAATTTCCCTGGTTCGTCTATTAACTATTTCCACTCGTCGCAAGATGGCGTCCGATTGGTTTCGCCGCACTCCCGCGCATCATCAATTACGGCCGATTGTAGGAAAGATCAAACGAGCCGACAACTCTGATGCATTAGAGACAAGTATATAGTGAACTCGTGAACTCGTAATCTGTACGTAAATTCTTTGTTGTAACAGATTTTTAGTTTATGTAATACTGTCAATTTTGAAGTAGGTAGGTATAATTCTAATTTTTATTAACTTTATTTCTGACTACGAATTTCTTTATTTTATATTATTTTCGGATGTGTGCGCGGACGTTGTGAGTGTTGCGTGTAGGACTTTTTACAATAATAAATATACGGAGGTACCTAAATTCATAATTCATAATTCTTTATTGCAACCATGGTACAGTATAGATGTCCTACCTACATAGTAGAGTTGTTCGAGTTTGTGATACTTCCTCCAACTTTTTCTGCTGCTGCTTCCACTTTATTTTTTTGCACATTTTCCATTCCGAAGAGACGGTCCGGTCCATTACTGAGAGGCAATGAAGATGTGAACACGAGGAACCATCATGGTAATGGATAAAGCCTTTCAAAAGCTAATCAATCTGCTTTAAAACGCTACATTGTGCTTAATGTGACATGGTGTTGATGGTTTTTGCATAAAAATGCAACATGAAAAACTGCATCTACTTACATTATTTAACACAGACATAAATACTAAGTTAAGCTAATATCAAGTTAACTTTCTCCACTCTACCAACCGAAGCCGAAAAGTTCACCTGATAATTCAGCTCTACTTGACCTACCTTCTGAGAAAAGTAAAGTACCTATTAACCTTAAATACATACCTATAGGTACATATATGCGACTAGACAGAGTAGTTTTATGTTTAACTACCTAAATAGGCGCCCTAGATTAACAATCATAAAAGTTATGATTTGAATTCATGAATTGAAATCAAATATGAAATAGCAAGATTACAATAATCAGTCGTTGTTAGGTATAATCAGCATCAAAAATAGCGGATACAACGACGCGTCAAAAGATATGTACTATTCTCTAATAGCTTTACAAAAAAAAGATTTACGAAGAAAGAAGATTGCCTATACGTATTAACTAGAACAATTAGACAGTGGCAGAAAGTGGCAGGTACGCAAATTGTAGTGATTTCAAAAGACATCATCCTCCTCGTTGTCCTGACATTTATCCACGGCTCCCTTGGGGAGCTTGGGGTCCGCTTGGCAACTTAATCCCAAGATCTGTCACGGGCAGCATTTTTTACGAAAACGACAGACATGATCTATTTGTAAATTATTAGTAGAATGGCAGATACTTTTAAGGCGTTGTTCTGACCGCTACTTTTAATGTTGACTGTACTAAGCAAGCTTATCAGCTACTATTGCTGCTGACTGTACTAGGTATTCAAACAACCAGACCTTTCCAATTACAGCTTGCCGAACGGAACGACGCATTGTTTTAGTCTGAATGGTGGACAAAAGTCGAGCACCAAAAATGTAATATCTGTCACTGGCCATGATTAATGCAATTAATCACACAATGGCCACATCGCATCGTACACTGGCTGGTAAAATAATTTACAAAAGTTGAACTTTGAAATTTGAATTTTTTGTTGGTAAAGTACTAGCTTGTTTAGTTGGCTGAATTTCTAAGTATTGTAGAGTTGATTAATCTCAAAATAAAATAAAAACCAGATTCCTCTTTTTTATGTTTATTTTACATTGCCTAAAAATATAACCTACCTACTTAGACAAATTATTAGAAAGTAATAATTCGAGAAAAGGATGGTACGGCCGTGCCTCTTTGTTTTGCTCAACTTGTTTTTTGAACAACAACAGATTTAAATATCTCCTTATTAAAACAGAACAAAATTAATAAATTTTACACAAAAAAACACGAAAATTTTCGACTACATAAAGCATAAAAAAAATCATTTGTTTTTCAGCGCAAGCCAACGTTTATTCCAAATTTTAACTCAGACAACTGGATGTGAGCCAAAGCTGTCGTACAACTTTGAAAAGGTCACTGAAACATAACTATGAAACTGGCCACAAATGATGAAAATTACAACATATTTTTGAACCTGAAAATATTTTAAATAACAACATATTTTTAGCATTGCTTCTTTAAATATATTGTGAAAAACAGGTCAAGTGGTTTAAAAATACTACGTATTTACGGCTTCCAAATTAGTAAGATTTATCAACCGAGTATCAACACCATGAACCTACCGTCAAACTAATTTTAGTGCATCGCCAATACCAAGCAAGTTTTTTTAGTAAAAATTACATTTAATTTAAACACAAACATTTTTAAGTCCACGTACCCAAGCAGTTCGAACAAAAAGTATATGTAATAAAATTCAAAGAGACTTTGACTAACAAGCTCAGCGTCCATCATTTGTTTCCAAAGTTCATTATAATCAAATCAATTTCAACTGGGCCGATACTTTATAATGGCCGGACACCGCTCGGATAGATTTCATAAATATTGTGTGGAATTTTATTCTGTACATAGATTTATTACGTTGGGCGAGCGAAAATGGCGGGAGATTGTTTTTCAATTTAACCGGGGTTCCCTGCTGTTTGACAGGCCGCCTGCCGGGGCAGGCCGGCTAGTACGCGGATACTAAATAACCAATGAGATTTTCAGACCTTTGTCGACTTTGCTAGTATGTATGCGTAACCATTCGTGTATTAACCACGATTAAACATATAATCACGCACTTTAAAAAGCGAATATGGTCGTATCAATATATAACGTCGTAAGCCACTGATTTACATCCGTTTTAATACCTATACCCGGTTATATTAATATGTATTTCAGTAAGAATACACTTTGTTAAAATCTTACTTTATGAGTTTTATTATGTAAAATGCAAATGTCTGTCGTATGTGTTTACTTTTTTCCTAATTTCTATTGGATGCCATTATATGTATAAGTACAAGTAAGTACAATATGTATGTATACATATAGCTTGCTAATACGACGAATAATAAGTATTTATCAGATATAAATTATTTTGTATATACGTATGTCTTTATGTATGTACTGGTTAGTAAATAAGTAAAGGCGCCTGTAGTTTGAGTAGTAATTTTGCTTTTAATTATCAAAACAAAGTATTAATATGATAAGACCTACATCCCTTATTTTTACGACTTATTTAAAATGCTAAATATTGCCGACCAAAAGCAACAATCTGCAATATCTAATGCACAGTTTTACACCCATATGTGGTATAAGGTCGAACATACCTATAACCTTTGCTAACTGACATTAATTCGATTTCAAGTTTAATCAATAGAACGGATGCAAATCGATACACGTCGTAAACTCGTATAAGGCCTTTACATTTTAATTGCAATCTGACTTTTAACGCGAAGTGATAAGGTCGAATTTCCAACTATACGATGAAAATAGACGGAAGGTTCCCTGCAAATCTAATTCGTGATTGTACTCAGTATCTCGTTAACTAAAGCAATAACTGAAATGATTTATTTTGCTCGCCGGTAGCTGTATAGCATTGGTGTGACTATGAGATTAATGATACAATCACCAAATATGAGTGAAAGTGCTATGCTAATCTAATAAATAAGAACCACTTACTTATGTTGATTAATTTCGTGTTACCATTAGCATTTCATTTTAACCTGTCATAAATGTAGAGTAGTTTTCGGTATCGCGAAATGTGGTCAGTTTACCGGCATATAATTAAAGTTCGTAGTATTTACTTATATCAAAATTTAGGTGTACTTTCGTTTGGGTCAAATACCTTTCGCCAAATTTCACTTCCCAAAAAACTTATCGCAATAGTTTCATTTCCCAAAGGAACCTTTAGCAATGTTATACACTTCGCATATAATTTATTTGGTCAAATTATCATTTGGCATGATTTTACTTTGTCAAATGTTATTAGGACAAAAACTTTTTTAGCATTTACGTTTTTTATTGGCTAATATTATATTCCAAAAAGATGTTTGATCAAATTGTCACTTCGCAAATTTGACAAATGGCATCTCTATTTAATTTAATACCTTGTCGTGTTAATATTAGTAGGTACGATAAGTCTACGTAATTTGTTTGGGTTAGGTTAGGTTTGAACTGCGATCCTCACAAAACCGAACCGCTATCAGAAAAGTGGGTTAGGTTACAACTGTGACCTTTTTTTTGTGTGTTTGTGACAGAAACAAAATACTAAAAACATGTGTAAATAAATGCTTAAAACGCTTGACATACCTTACTTAATTTAGTCTTCCTAACTAAGATACAGAAAAGCTTAAGACCTATCCAGACTAGTCAATTTCATTTCTGATCAAATCGGTCGATTTGATCATCCCGTCTGGGTACCGTTTTACCAGTTACACTACACTAAATGGGGTTGGCAACTGTCAATGGTTTGCATAGATGGCACCATCATAGCTTGCCCCTTTCTCTAGTTGAGTTCTATGAGATTTGGCTTAAAGTGCTGGCATCTAGGGCATAAAATTCTATATAAAAAAACAAGAATTTCACACAATTCTAGGGATTGACAGAGCAATCTATTCCCGTGTTACCAATGCTTCAATAAAAAATAAAATAAAATAAAGCAATCTATGCTGGCGCCATCTGCTAAATACTTTTACCGGCCAATCCCATTGATTACCGAATCTTAATTACCTACTTAATTTTTATTTTAGGTCCTTATATAATTCTAAATTATTACTGCAGATAGGTAGGTACTATTTTAATGTTTATGGTTCAACAAATCACATCCGTTTGCGTAAAACATAACCAAAATGATAAAAAAAAACCAAAGTAGATATAAAGTATTTCAAATGAAAGCAAAAATAAAAATACTGCAGGCCCTCTATTGGTATGTAAATTGTATGCCGTGTAATATTTTGGGACATGTACCTAAGTTATGCTTAATGATACATTTGATAATACTTGGTAAAATGAAACTTGACCAAGTAATTATTTGCTAAACCATAACTTGCCAAAAAAGATTATTGCTAACTGAAAAATTGCGATAAGTTGTTTTGCCAAACATTTTTTTGGTAAATGATAATTTGGGAAACATAGTTTGGGATGTGATACTTTGGGAAACGTTTTTGGCCCATTCGTTAGTAAACCCAAAATTTAACTATATTAATCTTTTTTCCCATTTCAATTTCTTTGAGCTTAATATACATATGTATATGAGCCATTTAAGCTAAAATAATATAATTATCTTGTCTAAAATTATCAAGACAAAAATACTACAATACCTACCATCGCCCACACTGTTAACGGATAGTTCTTAAACCTTGATACAAAAGTCATAAGATACAAATGTATATCTATGTGTATATTGTGTATGTGTATGTGAATGTGTTGTTAAGAAACAATTATGTAGTTTCCATTTTGCCGTTATGTACAGTAATTACGATAAGACGGAATACATATTTATAAAACCCTTGACCGGAAAATACGATGGTGCGTTCATCGCCGGAAAATCAATGGCCACAGTAATGAAATGTCCCTGAACCACCCACATATCTGCAGCTTACATTAAAAGCCCTTATCAACAATCTCTAATCCAATTATAGCCCGGCTCTTAGCAGGTAAAACCTCACTGAATAAAACAAAAGTTGCGACCACAGCACACAGACCTCTCATCTCATATGTGGCTACAATATTCCAAAGGGAAATTCTGAATGAGTTATGTGTCAGGGAAGTTCATTGTGACTGGGCGGTGACCGGCACCGGACTTTAGGGATTTAGGATGAAGGGAGCGAAAAACAACAATTCTCAATCACCGTGATAAAACCGTGGCTTAATGGAACAGTTCCCTGGGCACTCGCTATTAATTACTTCGGCCAAAGGGTTTCATTATTGCTAACTAAAACTATACGGTGCAAAACTTTTCTGATGGATTAAAATGGAAGTTTTGTTCCGGTTCAATTTAAAACTTTATGTATAACTGTTTTGTACAGCTACAGCCTTTATCCTAATGCAAAGGCTGTCCATCACAATCCAACGCGGGAATTGGTTAGGCTATTAAGTTTAGTTTTATATGGTATAAATAATAACAATATATTCCCTTAGTTATAATTATACATAGGCACTTATACCCACTGAGTAGTTTAGTTATAATTACGATAAAATTTAATAATTGATTTGCTGTTTTTTTGTTTGATCATAGACAATTGGACATCATATTTTAATAGCAATATTGCATCACGAGCTTACGGATACCATATGTATTAGGTACCTATACACATTAGAATTATTCATATTAAATAAAATTACACATTCTTGGAAAAATGCAAATTACTTATGAAGTACAAGGTAATAAATGATAAACAACTGCATAGAATTATGCAGTTATACGTTAAAATGATTAATCATTCAAATGGACGTGCACCAACGCAACATAGGGTACTCTATTTAATAAAACAATATTCTGTGAACCTATTAGAAGGTATTCTGAACTAGGTATTAACATTTATGAAAATAAGTTTTATGCTTAATAAAACATTCCTAGATTTTTCTAAGGTCTGCAATGTTATTATGTATCAGCAGAAATATCAGTTGGTCAGCAAAAGTCTAACTGAACCTAGCCATTATAATTTCTGATTATTAATAGGTTTAGAATTTATGGCTGACCATTTAAATACTTCCTATTTTTAATGTCGAATTTCTATTTCAATGAGCTTTTGCATATGTAAAATATTAAATCCCCAAAACATACAACGAATTAAAAACGTTATTCATCGGAGTTGTAAAACAAAATAATTAGACTATCAATTCATTCCAACCATCCGTTTTTAAATAAATGTAGCTGTTATAAAATCCTTAGATATAAACCAAACAGAAATAGTAATACGAGTAATTTCTGCGGTCCCTCAATGCGTCCATTTTGGATCTCTCCGTCCCCTGTGTCCCTCGGTGCCTTTTTCTGACAGGAGGAGTGTTGATTGCCAGGCTCAGTGGATTAGGCCAGGGGTCGCCGCTGACCACTCGGGGAATTGCGGAATTAACACCCACCGGTCGGCCCTCGATTACTTAAGAGTTGCGAGCGAGTCGCTACGACGCTGATTGGAAGGCTAGGGAAATGAAAATACTTGTACACTGAAAAAAATAAATTGCCGAACTGACTGAGTCATTCGAAAAATAACTGAACTTGAATAGTAAAGAAATAAATTTTGCTTAATATCCTAAAACCAATATTGTAACACAGTTACGTTAACAAGCCCTATTTTACAAGCTTATTTAGTTTCACCTGTCCCGTTGTCTGTCTGTAATCAAATCTTGCAAGTTTTTGATCCACTTCCCGGTTTTCGATTTAGCTGAAATTTTCCATGCATGTATAAATCGGATGACAATCCAATATTATTATGACATAGAGCTGTTCTGATGATGGAGACAGGTGGTGGCCATAGGAACTCTGTGATGAAACAACGCAACCTAATTGTGTTAGGGATTTTTAGAATTGTCTCGATGAGTATTAGTTGTCTGTCGTAAGAAAAGTACAGTCAGCGATAAAAGCTTGTACCAAAAATGAAACTTTTTTGTGTCAGTATGCAATTACATTTCTTTCGGTGAAAAATTAAAAGTTATTGAATCATTTAAAAACTCTCAACAGTCTCAACCGCTGGAATTCGAATATCAAACTTGATAAAATTAAAAATAGTTTTCTAGAATTAAGGTGCATTATTGACATTAGTACTTACTTGTAAATTAAACCACTTGGTTTAATTTGCGAATCATAATAACTCGTAAAAATTGTCTGATTAATTTTACATTCAGAATGATAGTGCCAGCACATGCTTGATACTTTATTATTGTAATCAATTACAGCGTCAGGGTACAATGCTGGTATAGCGGCGCTGACAGTCGAAACGAAAATATTTGACGCTTAAAAACTTTGACGAAATATTCTTTATAATCGATCCCTCAATCCCATGTCAGAAGTAATGAAATCACAACATTTTACAAAACAAATCCATTTATTTTATTCGACACGGACTCGAAACGCCAGGGATTCGTCTTGTGTCGGAATTTTCGAATTCGACGGCGTATTTATGACGCGTGAAATCGGTCCATTCATCGTTCCTATACGGCCTGAGGTTTTTCCATTTTCTCAACAATACCATTGCATTTAATTTAAACATCTGGGTGCAAAATAGTTTCATTTATTAATTTATCATTGCACACAACATTGACTTTCCCATGTAATTTTAAGTTTTTTGTTGGGTCTTTAGCAGAAATAACAAATCGGAACGCGAATACGATCACCTCACAGTACAGAATTACTGACAATTAAAAAAGTCGTTGCACGCACAGGCGTGCAACGTGTTTTTTAATTGTCAGTAATTCTTTCGTGAATTGTTTCATTGTTGTATGACATGTGAGACCTATCTCAACTGTTGTTTTTGGCTCGTATTCGGTTGTTATTTACATACAAATATTAATAGAAATACGGAGCTTGTTAATGAAGCGTTGTAAGTCGTAATTCTGGCTTATGTTCGGCGCACGGGCACGGCACGAGGTGATTAATCGTACCGAATGTCACTCGGGCGGCGTCACGCAGTTTATACCGATTATTACGAAAACCTTATTTAAAGACATTCTACAACGAGTTTTTTACTAAAATGTGAATACAAATCCTAATATAGACATAAATTATTAATTATTTGTTTGTCTTTTAACAAAATAATGGTAGCAAAAAACGAATGGCCATCTTAGGTAAAAGTACCTTAGTTAAAGTTTTATACGTGTTTTTACGTGGTTTTTTGCAAGCTTAAAAAAACTCAAAACAATCTTTTGTCATGCCAGTAAGTACGAATTAGCAGTGAAACTATGGTTAATTAACACTCAGTAGCGAAATAACGAACCGCAATGCCCCTGAACCTATCACCTCCCGATCTCTGAGGTGTTTGTGACGCAAACGCAACACTCTACGTATAACTTTTACTCCCAGCTTTGCTTGAGGATACGAACGTATATTGGAAGAACAGAATGACTTAGGAACTATGACTTTGAACTCCGGTAGCCCTTCAAGAAGTGTACCGTTCTTACGGTAGATGTCGCACGGGTCGCCTTGATCCATATGTTGGAAAGATTTGCTGGCTATGGATGAGGTCTTGGTGGCTCAGATGGCAGAGCGCTGGAGTATCGATCCAGAGGCCATGAGTTCAAGTCTCACCCAAGACAGTAATTTTTCCACTTTTAAATTTATTATAAGCTTAATAGCATCGTTCGCAGACATTTCTGCTTGTTAAAAATTAGAACAGAATATTTTGCTGAAAACAATAAGTACCTAATACCTAATGTAGAGTTCCATTGTTGACTTTCTTTGCGAATTTGTCTCGTCTAAAATCATAGACAGTTTATAATATCTGTGTAGATAAAGCAGTAATTGTACATAATTAGGCATTAAGACACTCGTGTGAAAACCGCACACTCATATTTTAATGCCTTTCATTTTGTAGCAGTCACATAAACTACTATTATTCTGTTAATTGTGAAACACGGTGATATTACCTCAATTAAGTACAAGACATGTTTGAAATATGTTTTACTCCTGCAAAAATGTACAATAAAACAGACATACCTACAAACGTTATTTATATACAACACATAAAAGGTAACCCGATGGCCTACATCCTTCAATCATTCCGTCTTTTGTACCAATCGAAGAACCTCAAAAATAATGCATTCGGTTTAAAGGATAACAAGCCTTCTGGCCTTATAATAAAAGCTGTTGAATTAGCATCTTGACATGGTTTGCGTGCACGCACGCTGTTTGAAAAATAGTCGTGCGAATTAAAAGCGGAGTTTTTTGGAGACAAAAGGCGCGTGGGCGATTTGAATGTTAAGACGATCATTAGCAGGCCATTGTTGGAAATGTTAAGGTGGTGCTCAAACTTTGAAAGGCGAAGTTCTTTACGTATCTTAGTACCCACCGATTAATAATATTGTTCATTCGTAAAATTTACATTTTTGAATACCTACTTAAACTGATCTAAATACTGAAAAAGGTACATACCACGATCAAATAATAATTTCATGGCCACCATCCTGGCTGTCAAAATAGGCATCATTTTCGAAATTTTCACCCCTAAAATCTAGAAACGGACATACCTCATACCATAATGTAACGTAACGACAGGCTTATAATACAGGGTGCTTCCTGTAACAGGAGCAATAAATTAAACTGTAGGCTGTACTCCTCAAACTGACCAACATTTGTTCAGCAACTTTTTGAAAATAACTCATGTTTTGATTTTTATTACACTTTAAAGTTTTTTCTAAGACGCAATGTATTGCAAATTTTGTTATGTTTAAAGCGTGACAAGCAACGTCAAACACACTGATGTCAGCATACATTGAAGGCAATATTTATTTTGTATGAAAAAGAGGAAGTCTAAAGGATTCATAATTTTTAAAAGTAGCTGAGCAAATGTTAGTTAATTTGAGGAATACAGCCTTTAGTTTAATTTATTGCTCCTGTTACAGGAAGCACCCTGTATATGTACCTATTATAAAACAATAATAATTCAGCCTATACACGTCTTACTGCTGGGCACAGACCTCTCATATGCAAGAGGGTTTTTTTTTATATTTTGAAAAAGGCAGAATGATATCATGATTTATTACCTAAGTTTGAGAACCGCTGTCTCGGAGGAACGTACAGCTGAGGGTAGCTCCTATAACTGACCTACAAAGGCGCATGACTTGCAAAAACATAGTCCATTGTCGCCCTCATAGACCACCATAAGCGCCGTAAATGGTAAAATAGTAAAAATTCGCGAGCAGCTAAACAGTAGCTGTCAGGAAAGGGTTATATTGTTCACTAGTGCTGTAAATCAATATGGCCCCCATAAATCATTGGTGTTGCTTTAGTTTTCAGCGTTGACTTATTGATTTCGGGCATTGTAAGTTTGACAATGAGGCAACGCATGTAAATTGGGAAGGATGGTTTGATGTCGTTCCAAATAATTTTGGTTTCAAACAAAATATAAAAGTATAATTTATCTACTGGCAATGTCTCTTTCTCCAGAAGGTATATACTGAAAGTAAATATTATTATAAATCATTGTGTATTTCGTATTTTGTTTTAGGAATTTGAAATATAGGTAAGGTTAGATAGGGTTAGATGTGGTAAGAGGAACATTGGGACAACAGAAACACTTGTAGGGAATCCTCATATTTCTCTTACCCCACATGACCTTACCCATTTATACCTACATGTTCTACATTCATGTTTGGGCGTGATAAGTACGTACTTACTCTCGTACTCGAGTTTATAAATCAGCATTTTCAATCAGCATTTCGGTAGATTACAGCATTAAAACTAAGATGTGTTTATTATAGACTAGATTTCATAAAAATACAAGTAAGTACAAGTAGGTATCCATTATTCACCGTAAGTCTTTACCGTTGTAAACTAATTCCCGCAGTCCCATATGGCAGTATCGACCGTTAACTACCGTTCGATACCCTTCCGTGACTCAGCACGATGTCATGGCAACAGTGCCCAATTAGCAGGGGTCGTATTCCTACTACTTAAGTATTCAAACCATTATAAGTGTGAGCTCTAGTAGCGTAATACTAATACATGTTGTGGGCCTAGAGTTGACACAGCGCTGACCGCGTGGCCAACGTGCCAATCGCTTACGCTCCGTAGCGATCGAAATGTAACTGTCACTGTCGCACTAATATGGAAGAGTGATAGAGAGACGCAAAGCGATTCGATGGCGAAGCGATAGCGATTGTCACCTTGGCTAGGCCGCCTGATTCGCTTGAGGCAAAAGTTTAGCGATTGGATTAAGAGGAAGGTGAGAGCGCCAGTTAGGTTGAGCTACTTACATTTTTAAATACGAAATTTACCATACCCTTGCCCCTATATTAACCTTACTTTTATGTTGAAAGGACAATAGTATATATTAAATAAATACCTAAGAAATTACGCCTAATTTCAGAGCACAGTTCGGTAGATTACAATAATTTTACTTAAGTAATAGGACTAATAGGTAATACCTACAAATTATGCATAGAGAACTCATTATTAGTAGCTAAGAATAAGATTTAAACTGGAATCTTACTGTCTTTCTGCCATTATGCACTAGCCTAGCTCATTATTCTTAATCGTAATTGGAAACCAACGTGAGTAACTTGTCAATTTTATTAATATGTAGTGAATGCTTTGTCTGTTAATTATTACTTAGTGTTATTTGGCTTTAAAAAATAAAACAGGCAGATAGTTCCACCTGCGTATTTCTGTCAGAACATGTTATTACGCATATTCTTAAAATAGTATGCTTAATAAGTATCCTATAGGAATATAAAAATTAAAAATATCATTTCAATTATAACCTACCCACCCTTAAAAGATACACCCAAACCGAAAATGTATAGCACCCGGCATTGGGTAAAGCAATGTACATGCGGGTGATTAATGGTGGTCGACGTCTAGACGCAGTGGCTGAATAACTACGGGTTAAATAAAACCAAGTCTAATCCGGACCAAAATTCTAAAAGTTATAAAAACGGACAATTTATTTCTGCCTAACAAAGGTACCTACAGGCCTACAAGAAACACAACCTCGCCTGCAAGGCTACTTTATAGTCTTTATACACTAGATTTTATATTAAACTGATTTAATTTGCACTTGTCTAAAATCAAATCTAACCCTTTTAGTTAAGATCAGTCAACAAACGTTCTATTCTATTAACTTTTCATTTGTGTCTAACGGCAGTTTTTTCAGCCTTTGTAGATAAGCAAAACAATATTAACGTTGAGATTTTCCATACCTAAATATAGTTACGATGTTATTATTCGGTACCTAATCACTCAAGTCTAAAAGTATATACTTACCTACTGCACACATGTTTTTAAGTATGCCTTCAGATTTTCAGAATTACGAGATTTGCCATTTCAACGTGACGCAACTAAGTGCGAGGCGCTAACGACAGCCTCTTTTTCCAAAAATACGCAAACAATAATGACGAAAAGGCGCCCTCGGAGCGAAAATAAGTATCAAAAGAAACTATAGAAAAAAACACGGACGAATACCAGAAAATCTCATCCCACCAACATTAGTAGGACTCTGCGAAATCTACACACTACACCGCTTTCGGTATGTATATTTGAGTGTAAGAGGGAAAGAAAAGGTCAATTAAGATTGGTTATGTTGTATCAAAGACAGTGAAAGCCCGTATTTCTGCTGAAACATTTTCCACTAGCAGTGGCGCATTGCTAAAAGTTTTTTTGTGGTATGTTTTTACTTATATATGTAAGGGATGGTAACTGAATTAATTCAGAGATGAGAGCTTAAGGGCCACTTCCACCATTAACCCGTTAATCCAGTGTCAAATGTACTGGTAACCATGGTAACTCCAGGTTTAACCGGTTAACCCCGGGTTAGTGGGTTGATGTAAGCGGCGCTAAGTGATATTTATTAGCTTGAGTTAAACAAATTAATCATTTACCTCGTTGATTTTGGTAACAAGTACAATTTTTTTATTTATGCATATCTGGATTATTCATGTAAATAAATCTTTAAAAACTCACATATGCAATTTGAAAAATTTACAAAACCATTATCGTTCATAAAATTCAAAGAAAGGAATGTCCGTTCGGTGATTTTGTATTAAGTATTGCAATCAATTAAACATATACCAACACGGGTCACACATTCATTTTAACTCGAAGACTGCTGGATATGTTTCGCTCCATAAAAAATTAAATCACATGCGTTTTTAATATATTTTATAGTTATGTGTCTCACGGAAATTTTGCTATTAAAATTGCAATCAATCAATTACATGCCTAGAGTCTGTGCGGAAAGAGAAGAGTCGTGGATTGTATTGGACCCATACATTCCACGACTCTTTCCGCACAGACTCTAACAACACAAGATAGATTATTTATTTAGTAGAATATGTGATTGTAAAATAATTTTTAACCCAGGTAAGTTATAAATCTTTATTATACGGAAGTTTTTTTGAATCTTTATGCATTGCGAGGTAAATTTTGGCTCTCCAATAGAAAACATCGACATCTGATCGGCCAAAATGTAACCGACAATTTTTTTTTCGGGATTTCTGAGTTGCTCCCTTATTAAAAGTTGTTCAGTATGACCTTTAGATATATTAATCTCGTAGAATATGGCTATCGGCTGAACGGAAAACCCTGTATTAACACTCACCTAAAAAGCTCGTGCTCCCAGGGTTAAAAATCGCATAAGGCCACGTATTTAATTAATAACGAGATCTTTCAAAGAAATGTCGGAACGTTTGAAACGTAAACGGCATGAATAATAGTTTAAAATTATTTGAATAAGCAGTTCATTAATAACGTGTAGGTATAATAGTAATTCTGACGGGCCCTTCCTGCCGAATCCGTTCAGTTACGTAATTTTTTCGATGGGGTTTCATTTTGGGACTGTGAGTGTTAGTGTCGCGAATGCGAATGTTGGTTTGAAAAATATAAGTAGGACTCCTATCTGAGTACGTGATTAAGGTGTAAGTTACCTACTTCATTAAGCTACTGTATTTTTTTTAAGATGTCAATAGATTATATTTCCCGTGAAATTGAAATGTTTCTAATAAGTCTGCAATCTATGTATCCCAGAAACTACCAAAAAGAAAAAAATAAAAGAGGCGCGTGCATCACTGATAAAAACGACACATACAAAGAGCATGCGGCCTGTGACGTCACAGGCCAGATAGGTTGCGCAGAAAGGATCTATTAGTTAAGGTTTTAAGTAACAAAAATAGGTCGAACCTTTTTTTGCTTGATTAAAGCATGAAACTTGGCACAGTTGTTCCTTATATCAAAATAAGTCGATTAAGATCGGTAGCCCGAGGGACCCCCCTCTTAAGCCCGAGAGAGGGGGGGGTCAAGTAGCGCCCCGCCCGGCTTCATTCTAAAAATTCTAACAGGCCCCGCTTAGCTAATAGGTCATTTTTGGTATCAATTTCGGATAAATAAATAACGTAGAATTCATTTCTGGTATAAAAAATTGCAATTTGTTGAAAATTTTAAAAAAAAAAACACAAAAAATCTAATTTTTCAAGTGTAATTTTTGTTTTTTATTTATTGTCAAAATTAAACTGCTTGGTTTTTCTACATACAAAAAATATGTAAATAAAGCCTATTTAATGCAGATTTTAAAAACATAACTTTTACTAACCTTTATGAAAAAGAAATTGCATTAAAAAAACATATATCGTCCCGCGCCGGTGAATATCTTGTTACCGACATAGGCATCGATATACAGTGTGTGGCCTACAACACGGGTGAAAAATTAAAACGTAGATTCTACTCCTCAAACAAGACAATGTTTGTTCAGCGACTTTTAAAAATAACTTGTGGTTTGTATTTTAAAACACTTTAAAATTTATTCGAACACGCAATGTATTACGAAATTGATTATGCCTGTACGGTGACAAGGCTGACGGGCAATGTCAATTAGACGGAATTTAAAGTACATTGAAAATATTATTTAGTTTGTTTGAAAAAGGGACAATTTTAAGACTACATCATTTCAAAAAGTTGTTGAACAAAAGTTTTATTGTTTGAGGAGTAGAATCTACGTTTTAATTATTCACCCGTGTTGTAGGCCACACACTGTAGACAACATCCGAAGTACACACTCTGGAGACCGACTAAATGTGTTGTTTATTATTGTAGATCATATATTAAAGATAGAAAGGCGTACATAATATTTGATTAGAAAAAAAATGTGTCGTTCAGTGAAAAAAGGGACCTTGGAAAAATTTATCATAGAGCCTCTCTTTTGTATAGAAGCATAGTTAATTCCAACCACTCCATGGACTCCATGGTCCCTGTTCTCAATGAATAAGAAGTAAACTGTAAGTATTATTTAATCTACTTACTTATTACATTGTTGAATAATTTACCAGTAACTGGCCGCTTTAATAACTAGCCGCTCTAAACTAAAAATGAATTCTATTCACCTATAAACAGAATTCATTTTAATATAAGGTTCCAAAAACTGGCCAGCTTTCAATAACTGGCCACTGGCTGGCCTAAAATGAATTTTTGGTTTTGGGTGGCCAGTTACTAAAAGTGGCCAGTTACTGGCGAATTACCCTACCACACTTTAATTTTGCGTCTTGTGTCGTAATACGGTTCCTTCCCCAGACACATAAATGCGTACATTTCATCATTCATGTAGTTGCATCGCGTTTTTTATTCCGGTTTGCATTTACTTCTGGTCAGTTTCAACCATATTCTGACCAAAGCAGGTGTCAGACCAGTGTCGAACCCATCGTCTGCTTCTTGCTTCCATTCCCAAGAAGTCTGACGGACTGAGCAAGTTTGACGACGAACTAACGTCTGAACCTAAACATCAACCCCTCGGTACACTGCGCGTAATAGGGCATTTATATGGCTCCCTTTTGTTAGAAGTAGGTATACATTATGGAATTTAATAATAAAATAACTTAGCAGTGACTTAATCTCATAGAACAGGTATAACATTATACAACTCTTCATTTCAATATCCCGGTGTAACTTGCCTTCTTCAATATTGCACTTATTACCGATCATATAATAACATTTTAGTATTTTAGGGGAATGCTTTTAGCCACTGCTATTGCTCCATCTTGTAAGAGCTAGAATCCTTGTAGTGGTTTGGTTGAACTCTGAACAGATTCCATGCTTCGAATTCACTTTTTCTCCCCTTTCCACTGAATGCTCGAAACAGGGCTAAGACTTCCGCTCTTTTAGGGTAAATAAAAGATAGTTTACTTAGCTTATAGAATAGATAATTTTATTAGCTTAAAATATAATTCCCTGACCTGGATGCAATGGTGTGTCATGTGATATAATTGTGTTTTCCACTGTGTCAACGTGAGCCCACAATTCCTGTAGTTGGGGAAATATTCGTACGCATGAATCTAGTCTAGCTGCTATGACTACGTTCATGTCTACTGTGCGTATCAATACCTTGCAATGACTGTTTTACAGCATCTGCAACTAGGGCCATCATATTAAATGAATCGGACTTTTCATGGTTCTTGGAGTATTCGGAATCTCACGAGGAACATTACTTGTGACATGTTTCTCTACACAATTTCGCGATGGCATAAATAAGGACTTTTAACTCTTCGAAGTTTTGTCAACACAGTGTCTCAAAATGATTTACTTAGTGGTAAAGAAATGAGTTTCACTAAAAGATCAGTGGTTATAAGTGAAGCTTACCGTCATGGTAAATTAAACTCTAATTTATTTCTATCGGTCCCTGAAAAACCAGGAGTCGTACTCGTATTCCAAGCATTCTCTCGATCGACCTTGTAATACTGTAAGCTCAATAAGACTTGTGATGTGGGTACTACGTGATATATATCATATATATTTGATACATACACTCAAAACATCCATAGGTAATTCAGGAACAAGTATTCACGATAAACAAACAAATAAATGCCTTCTAGAATTTGAACCCGGGTTCCCCATTTAATATAAGGTGTATAAAAGTGAGATCTAAGCATGGACCCTTTTTAGCCTGGCCGATACAAGGATTCAAGCTCCTACAGGATGGAGCAATAGCAGTAAATAAATAGCATTCGCCAAAACTTTATTATACCTTTATATGATGATAGGTGAAATAACCTTGTAAAGCAAAGTACAGTGATACAGATAAAGCCGTTGCTAAATAATTAAAAAATGCCCGAAATAATTCTTTACATGAATCGACTACTGAAATAGAAACAGCCTTATCAGGATAGGATTATATGTTTGGGGTCAGACTTTAGTTCCTCTTTAAACTTGCTCAGTCCGTCTTCTTGGGAATGAAAGCAAGGAGCAGACGACTGTTTCCAAACTGTTCTGACAACCCTGCTGTGGCCAGAATATGGTTGAAACTGACATATATACGTGAATGACGAAATGTACCCATTCATGTGTCGGGGGAAGGAACTGTATTAATACACAAGACGCAAAATTTAAATGTGGTATAATGTAATAAGCAAGTATATTAAAGAATACTTACAGTTTACTTCTTATTAATTGAGAACAGGGACCATGGAGTCCATGGAGTGGTTGGCATTAACTAAATACGAGTATGCTTCTATACAAACACGAGGCTGGCTGTAATAATTTTTTTAAGGTCCCTTTTTCACTGAACGACACATTAAAAAAAATTGTACGCTTTTCTATCTTTATAATAGAATCTACAACAATAAACAATACATTTAATCGGTCTCCAGAGTGTGCACTTCGGATGTTGTCTATATCAATGCCGATGTCGGTAAAAAGATATTCACCGGCGCGAGACGATATAAGTTTTTTTTATGCAATTTCCTTTTAATAAAGGTTAGTAAAAGTTATGTTTTTAAAATCTGCATTAAATAGGCTTTATTGTCATATTTTTTGTATGTAGAAAAACTAAGCAGTTTAATTTTGACAATAAATATAAAACAAAAATTACACTTGAAAAATTAGATTTTTTGTGTTTTTTTATTATTTTTTTTCAACAAATTGCAATTTTTTATACCAGAAATGAATTCTACGTTATTTATTTATCCGAAATTGATACCAAATATGACCTATTAGCTAAGCGGGGCCTGTTAGAATTTTTAGAATGAAGCCGGGCGGGGCGCTACTTGACGCCCCCCCCTCTCGGGCTTTTGCGGGGGGTCCCTCGGGCTACCGATCTTAATCGGCTTATTTTGATATAAGGAACAACTGTGCCAAGTTTCATGCTTTAATCAAGCAAAAAAAGGTCATTTCACTTAACACCCTCACTATATGGAAGAAATCAGGAAAAACAAGTTATGAAAGGTAGCCTTCAGAGCAAACCAAGTAAATTACTCGATGAATTGTCGCACGTTCCAGTTGCGTACTTAACTCTTACCTTAAGAATATTACCTACCTAAGAATAGAACCTATTTTTAGGGTTCCGTCCTTATAGATTCGTCATGTCTGTCTGTCTGTCTGTCTGTCCGTCTGTCCGTCCGTATGTCACAGCCACTTTTCTCCGAAACTATAAGAACTACACTGTTGAAACTTGGTAAGTAGATGTACTATGTGAACCGCATTAAGATGTTCACACAAAAATAAAAAAAAACAATAAATTTTTGGGGTTCCCCATACTTAGAACTGAAACTCAAAATTTTTTTTTCATGAAACCCATACGTGTGGGGTATCTATGGATAGGTCTTCAAAAATGATATTGAGGTTTCTAATATCATTTTTTTCTAAACTAAATAGTTTGCGCGAGAGACACTTCTAAAGTGGTAAAATGTGTGTCCCCCCCCCTGTAACCTCTAAAATAAGAGAATGATAAAACTAAAAAAAATATATGATGTACATTATCATGTAAACTTCCACCGAAAATTGGTTTGAACGAGATCTAGTAAATAGTTTTTTTTTTAATACGTCATAAATCGCCTAAATACGGAACCCTTCATGGGCGAGTCCGACTCGCACTTGGCCGGTTTTTTTAATCCTCACATCGTTAGTTTTGGCACAGATGTACCGCTGGTTTTGTCCTCATGTCAAGGAGCTTTACTAAGGAACAGGACAAGATGGCCGGCTCGTATGATTAATCGTGCTCATTACGTGGGTCGTCTTGATGAGATTTACATATGGCTAGATATCTAAGGGATTCAAGGGTATGTGAAATTACAGACAAGTGTACGCTCTTCGAATTATCTTTGTTAAGTTAGTCTGGGAATTACAGACAAGTAAATACGTAAAACTGCCAATCCGTATCGAAAGCCCCATGTTTTGCTTCCTCTCAGCGACGTCATAGACCTATATTTTTAAAGCACTTTGGCACCGTAAAACCATATAGTAGGATAGTGTAAAGAGGGTTTAAAATATAAGGTGTTACGGTAAGGTAAGATAGAATAAAGATTTATTCAATAAGATAAACTAACAACAGAACTAAAAATTCAACATATACAACATTCAGCAACACAACTTTGTGTCAGTATAAGTAGTACCTGGTCGTATTACTTATACTTCTTTATTATTTATTTGTCTCTAACAGTGCAAACTCTGCATGCCGTATTATTAGTTATATATATATATATATATATATATATATTACTTTATATATTTTATACAAGATGAAGAGAAGGAAAAATGAAGGAAGATTAAACAGCAATATTATACAGGTAAGTGATAAAATAAAATGTAAAAAATTTCAGATATGGTAACTTTCACATATATACACCTAGTAGCCTACGTTCGTTTATGTTACAAATCGTAACATGCAAAAACAAATAAATGCAGTTTTCTTTCGACAAATGCGCCGCAAACCTGACAAAGATTTATGAATCCACATAAACTGTCGACTTTCACATTGGCCATTCTCAAAAAGGTCTCGTATGTAAAGACTGAAAGCTGAAAGGGTCGGGCCAATTATGAAAGTAGCGCACCTGTGCTTGTCAAACACGCCCGCTTGTCCGTCCTGCTTTTACCATTAATCTTCCTCCTTACAGCTATACCTCGCTATAGAAACTGTCGATCTAGAAATATAGTTCAGCTTTTGTTTTGTGGAAACAGCTGAGGTCTTGCTGAGTTTGCATAATCTTTTAAGGAAGAGTTTAGAATTAGCCGTCTTTTACTTTATAAAAAGAATCGAGTAGATAATCCGATTTTTTTTTTGGTAGTTTTGTTTCCTCAGTAGCTATGAGATAAAATTTAGTAAATTTGAAGAGCTGCTCATTGCACTTAAGTATAATTACAGAATAGGGAACATCAATCAAATAAATTTCATCACATTCTGACGAAAAAAAACTACAACAAAATAAAAATAGGCCCAGAGATATCCATAATTCTGCCTGTGTAATTGCATATATTTTATTATTTATTTATCATTCATCATTACATTCGCCCCTTCTCTCAGCATCCGAGACATATTTATAATAGTTCAGGGAGATTCCTAAACTAATATGAAGAAGTTGTTTTTTAATGTTAAAAAAATTAGAAATAGAATTAATATTCTAAACCAGTAGGCAGTCAGAAAGAAATATAATGTAACGATACTCAAACCAAGACATAAAGCTTTTATTAAGCATAGGTCCTGCCATCTAGCGCTGAGTAGTAATTTACAAGTTTGTAGCTTACAAGAAGCAAACCAAGAAGGTGCCTCCTTAGATAAATATAGACAGTGCTGCCACCTGTTGACGAGTAGCTGCAAAGACAGGTCGCATTGTATTGATCGCGTGTTTGAAAACAAAAAGCAACAAAATTTTACAAAAATTGTATTCGTACTAATCGGGAAGAGATAGCTCTTAAATAACATTTATTCCAATATACATAGATAGATATAATACTCTTTATTGGCACACCTCAGTAAAAAGATTCACAAGAAAAGAACAATTGATTAAATGTAGAGGCAGACAACAGGCGGTCTTATCGCGAAAGAGCGATCTCTTCCAGACAACCTTTGGGTAGCGGAAAACAGATAAATAATCCAATATCCATGTTACCTAGGTCTACAACAGTTTCGTTGTTTTATTTGGTTAGCTTGGGTTTAAGTAGGCATTTAAATTAGCTGTTTTTATAATTAAACACAGTTTCAACGTGTGGGAGCACACTACACTACATACATTAGTGTGCTCATGAAGTCTACATAAATAAATCATTATTGTACTGAAATACATGGATTTCAATATTACATGAATACATGGATTAGGTGTTTTTTAAACCAATGTGCGAGTTGCCTATGTCAGATGATATTACAATTTAAAGAAAAACTGAGATGCCAATGAATGAGATTAAGGGATACCAGTATTTAGATTAAACAGGGACTGGGGCGCATATAGGCTGTAGCCCATTTCTTACGTTCTCTTCATTAGGTACAGGTAGAGGTTTTTAAAAATAACAAATAGAGCAATTTTATAATATACTTTTATTAAACCAAAAATCTGTGTTTTTAAAAGAAAATAATACCTACATACCTACATACGAAAATAAAATAATTGGCTTATATTTATTAAATACCACATCCTTTAATAAAGTGCATGTCAAGTTAATTACAGCAGCGTAATATATCCTTTGAATCATCAAATTAGGTAAGTAAACATAACGTATTTACATCAAAAATACCCCGTTGACACAGTTTTTTTTTAAACGCACAAAAAAAAACCTGTTAGAAAAAAATATTAATGATTTCATTTACCTAAAAATATAAGCATACCTGTATTGAAATACATACATAAATATCAGTTGTAACTTTTTTGCATTAAGGTTTGTTTGTGAGTCTTTGGTAATAGCTGTTGTAAATATGTTTATAAGTATTTAAACATAATTAAATATCATCATAATTACACATCATATTGACATTACAATACAATATTAACAGAATAGGTTTTTTTAGTCTGATTACGTTACGTTAGGTACCGTAAAACGGGGTGAGTAGGTTTCGCGGGGAGAGGTGGGTTATGAATGGGGAGAGAAGGTTTGAGAGGGGGGTGAGAAGGGATTTTAAGGCTACTGCTACAAAAATAATGTATTCCAATTTAAAATGGAGCTATAGTAATACGCATAATAAAAAAAAATCGATCCAACAATCTTCCAAAATCACCTTTGTATGAAAACCCCTCTCACCCCAAATACGAGGCACTACGGGGTGAGGTGGATTTTACTCTTTATCGTCAAAGTTATGAAATGGAACTACCCAAAATAAAATAAAAACTAAAATACAAACGTCCGGAACACTTATTATATACACCATTCAGTTTTCATATATAAAAATAAAATGTTATCGAGGTTTGAATTTCAGTTTTGACCCTACTCACCCCATTTTACGGTACCTACTTTTGAAAATGCTATATTTTGATAAATCAGGTTCATACCTTTAGAAAAGTCAGGTTCGTTACCTTTTGAAAAAAAAAACGGTACTCATGTTAGTTTTACCATAAAAAGGGAAAAACTGCAGTTGGAAAAAACCTACGTATCTTAATTTACATAGGTACTTAGTAATAATGTGAAAGATAGACCAAAAAAAGTCTGCAACAATTTTGATAGCATACGCAGTGCAAGGTGTTATTGTAGGGTCATAAAGAAGTTTGACGTTTAAAATAACACTTGCACTTGAATTGCGTGTGCTATCAAAATCGTTGCAGACTTTTCTTGGTCTAACGATAGTCATGTTATAACTATCACATAGGTAACTTCGGTATATATACATATTAGTAACAACCTCATCTTATTTTCAACAAACTAGAAACGTTTTCTATCAAACACATCGTATTTATACCTACATATAATACATTAAAGTCATAAAATACACAGGATGACCCAAAAATATATCGACATCATTTTTAAGAATATATTTTTACTTAGGTACACGTCATTACTAAATGTCATTAAATATTAAAACTTCAATCATTTTACATAACACAACATATTATTTATTCTGTTTAAAATATTTCCCTTGAGCTTTGAAACACAATCGTGCAAAGGCTTGTTAAATTGATAAATGACGTACCGCAGTAAAAAAAAATCTACGTATTTTTGTGCCATCCTGTACATAACTAGAATCTAGATAATATTTGGATAATATCAAGTCTTGCATGGTAACAAAATTTCTCAGTTGTAAATAATTAATAATATTATTCTAATCTCCAGCCGGAAAGAGTCATCTTTCGACTTGCTGCGCTAAACGAGGTTGCCCGAAAAGTAGTATAGGTACACACCTCGGCCAGTAAGTAAAAAAGCCTCAGATTACATAAATAATATATTGTATACAAATACTATAACAATAAGGAAATTAGATCCTTTCTGTAAAAAGGTAGGTACGTTTAGCTGTTACCAACGAAATTTTACAATAGATACAAATGCGCGAAAACACACAAAACATCAACAAATATGAGTATGAGTATGCATCTTGGGGGCCTCCCACCAACATCGAAAAATGGAAAATCGCTTTTTTCCGCTATCGCTCTTTTTTATTCGAGCGACAGAGAGGCAGAAAACGTTTTTCGATGTTGGCGATACGGGTAAAATAAGCCCAGATCGACTAGAGTTACACGAGCTGCACCGAATCGCTGGAAACAATCGGCAGTCACAAAACATCAGTGCGGCGAGATGAAGATGTCGCCACACTAGCGGAATGTGACTCGGCACGGCTCGTCAACTCTCGTCTAAAGACACTCACAGTGCCATGTCCCAGGCCCGGTACACTAGTTTTCTATACAACCGAGAATTCCCGGTTCTCATCATACAAACGTAGTACCGGGAGTATTCTCTAGTCGCATACAATATCAGGACAAGACATACTAGTCTTAAGAGGCCGACATCGGTTTTAGTCGCAAAAATGTAAAATTGATAGATTTAGTCGATGAAATTGTACACCTTTTGTTACGTAATATAAATAATAAGTACTGGTATCTATTAGCACATCTTCTTATCTTGCACTTTCACAGAATTTTTTTTTGAAAACAGACTCACTAAATTAGTAATGATTTTTTTTCTGATGGACGTTTAGGTAAACGCGCGTAAAGCACTGATTTTGTCGATCTTATTTGTAAATTTCGTAAAGTTTGGACTGCTAAAAATGGTAATTTTGTATTACACATATCCTGTACTTCACCTTTAATAGACTACATTTTTGTTATATGATATTGAACAAGAGTAAATGAAACTTAGACGAAATCAATTTTCACCAGAATTTCTTCAAAACAAGTGACAAAATGGTTCGTGAAAATCGACTTAATTTCAACGTAATTTTGATACTTAAACAATCTAAAACATTTTCTGAAACTGTTCTTATACATCATTTTACATTTTGGCTCTAAAATCGTTTTACGGGCTCTTAAGTCTTACTGTATAATATTTTTTAATATTTTCTGCTCGACAAGACTTCACGTGATGGGAGCGTGGCAAATACTGGACGCTACAAATGTACCAATATCTATATATATAAATGCAAGTGTCCTGACTGACTGACTGACTGACTGATTCATCAACGCAGAGCCGAAACTACAAAAGCTAGAAAGTTGAAATTTGCACACTAGGTTGCATTTATAAAGTGTATAAGAGATAAGAAGCGATTTTGAAAAATTCAACCCCTAAGGGGGTTAAAAAGGGGATGAAAGGTTGTATGGGGTTCAAGTTTTATTTTAAGCTAGGAATTTAAAACTTTGTAAAAATGTATTATATTAAAAAATAAGAAAAGTAATTTCAATGTTTTCGAAAATTCATCCCCCAAGGTGGTGAAAAAGGGGTTGAAAGTTTGTATGGAGATCAAATATTTTTGTGAGTGTGGGACTTGAAACTTTGTATATGGGTATATTATTATAAGACAGGAAAAGTAATTTCAGCGTTTTTGAAAATTCATCCCCTAACAGGGTTAAAAAGGGGTTGAAAGTTTGAATCCATTACAATTGCTTTGAAACTTCTTAGAAAGGCATAATAGCCGATTACAAAAAAAAAGTAATTGCGACGTTTTAGGAAATTCAACCCCTAAGGGGGTAAAAAAGGGGATGAAACTTTGTCTTGGGGTGCAAATTTTATTCTAATCTAGGACCTTGAAACTTCGCAAAAAGGTATTAATTTAAAAAACAACAAAAGTAATTTCAGCGTTTTTAAAAATTCATCCCCCGAGGTGGTGAAAAAGGGGTTGAAAGTTTGTACGCAGATCAAATATTTTTGAGAGTGCGGGACTTGAATATTTGTATAAAGCCATATTATTAGAACTCAAGAAAAGTAATTTCAGCGTTTTTAAAAATTCATCCCTTAAAAGGGTTAAAAAGGGGATGAAAGGTTGTATGGGGTTCAAGTTTTATTTTAAGTTAGGAATTTAAAACTTTGTAATAATGTATTATATAAAAAAATAAGAAAACTAATTTCAGCGTTTTCGAAAATTCATCCCCCAAGGTGGTGAAAAAGAGGTTGAAAGTTTGTATGGAGATCAAATATTTTTGTGAGTGTGGGACTTGAAACTTTGTATATGGGTATATTATTATAAGTTAGGAAAAGTAATTTCAGCGTTTTTGAAAATTCATCCCCTAACAGGGTTAAAAAGGGGTTGAAAGTTTGAATCCATTACAAATGCTTTGAAACTTTTTAGAAAGGCATAATAGCCGATTACAAAAACAAGTAATTGCGACGTTTTAGGAAATTCAACCCCTAAGGGGGTAAAAACGGGTATGAAACTTTGTCTTGGGGTGCAAATTTTATTTTAAGCTAGGACCTTGAAACTTCGCAAAATGGTATTAAATTGAAAAACTAATTTCAGCGTATTCATCCTCCGAGGTGGTGAAAAAGGGGTTGAAAGTTTGTACGGAGATCAAATATTATTGAGAGTGTGTTAAATCTTTGTATAAAGCCATATTATTAGAACACAAGAAAACCAATTTCAGCGTTTTTAAAAATTCATCCCATAACAGGGTTAAAAATGGGTTGAAAGTTTGTATAGGTTACAATTTTATTTAAAGCTAGGAACTTGAAGCTTCGTAAAAGGTATTTTATTAAGAGAAAAGAAAACTAATTTCAAAGTCTTTGGTAATTCATCCCCCAAGGTGGTGAAAAGGGGGTTGAAAATTTGTATGGAACCCAAATATTTATTTTAGTGCGGGACTTGAATCGTTGTATAAATGCATATTATTAGAATAGAAGAAAAGTATTTCAGCGTTTTTAAAAATTCATCCCCTAAAGGTTAAGAGTTGGACTTAAACAGGGGTTGAAAGTTGGTAGAGGGTTGAAATTTTATTTAAAGCTAGAGTCTTCAAACTTCGTAAATAGGTAGTTAGGTAGTAGGTTTTATTTAATAGTGGACTTGAAAATCTTCTAGGGGTTGAGATAGATTATATCGAGAACAATTTTATTCAGTTAGGGGCTTGAAACTTCGTAGCCAGGTTGTGAAAGACAAATCTCATGCGTTGTATAATAATTAACAAATGATTAACTGTTCCTACTGCTATCTTTTGCTGCATAATGTTCTAAGCTAATGTAAAATTTATAACCACCAATATACAAATCCGCGCGTACGAAGTCGCGGGCAACAGCTAGTATAATATAATCTTCGTATAATAATATCAAAACAAAAATAAATGTTAGTGGTTTTGTCGTTCAATGTTTTTCCGAACAAATAGGTAGGTATATATCTTCATTTAAATATTTTGTCATCTAGGCCACCTAACTTTTTTCAAATTTGAATGAATTTAAATATAGGTATTATGGTCGACATCTCGACATGGATATTACTTGCCAGTCATATATCAAAATCGTGACGAAAATCGGAATATTGAGTGTCACTGGGAATGTTTTTAGGGTTCCGTAGTCAACTAAGAACCCTAATAGTTTCGCCATGTCCGTCTGTCTGTCTGTCCGTCCGAGGCTTTGCTCTAATGACCGTTAGCGCTAGAAAGCTGCAATTAGGCATGAATTTGGCAATCATCCGACAAAGGGGTAACATCAAATGTTATAAACTTTTTTTTGTGCTTTAACCTTATGGTTCGTTTGTTTTTGAATAGGGGTCTTCAAGCTTCCATGAAGCTCAAAAGTGGTCAAGTTTTTCATTGGTAGTCTGCCTCTTTCGCACTTGTTAAATGTTCATAAACGTGATGCGTCCCTTTTGCACAGTTTAATTATCTTTAAGCGTAAATAATCGTCATTCTAGTAACCTGTGATTCATTATGAAGGTAGAGGATATAAAGAGTTTATACTCGTAAAAGTTATCAGTACCTACATAATTAACTAAAACTTTTTTTGCTACGTAAACACTGAAATTTAGTTACATTTTCCCCTCGATTTATTTATTAATTTTATGAATTAGAAATACATAACATTTCTAAAATTAAACAAATAATGAAGAATAACCTACATCATCATTCTATTAAAACAAATATATTTTTTTACAGTTAATAAGACGAAAGTTTTAAAAGTAACAATAATGTTAAAAAATCTATAATATTCTAGGTCATTTCTTGTTTTGACAGATAGGTAGTACAAATTTTGATTTGGTGTTTTATTGAAGTATGTATTATTTATTTAAGTATAAATTGCACCAGAAAATCGTGCCAGTACCTACTAATTTATAGAGCGCAAAATTATAGGTAAATACCTATTAAATTTAAGATTTAGGAAGGCACCCTACTACTACATACGTACACAAAGCTATTATGTATACTATTTTTGACTTCCACGTCAAAGTCAACATAAATTTAAAACCGCGTGATAGTTCGTGGCATCATGACTCATGATTCATAATTCTACAAATTAGTGATATCACTGGGCGGCGGAGTTTATAGGTAGAGTAACATTCTAGGGCACGAGGCGGCAGCTGCGAAACATTGACCCAAAAAACAACGCTATTTGGGACAACATGGCTAGATTTGGTGAATGTTATGATAAATTTATTTTTAACGTCTAACATTTTGTAGCTGTTTTTATGAAACGTGTAAACGTACTGGTGCTCGACGCGGTACCAGTACATGTCATCTTGAAACTTAAGTCATTGTCAATAGAGGTGACAGCAGGGTGTCATCTATTGGGCATTAGCATGTCTAACACTAGTACGTTTACCTTATAAAAAAAAAATAAAGTTGTATTTTTTATAGATTTTGAAACTGATACATTTTTAAGATTGTAAACTTTTGATAAACGCAATTGAATGACTTAACGAGTGATGATTTTCGGCTAAGAAGATTTCTTCGAACAAATTATAGAATAATTAATTTTAAAAATACATAGGTACATAAAATGTAAAATGCAATCGTTTATCATCAGTTTTACCTCTCCCGAGTCTCCTTTAGTTTCGTGGCTTCTTCCTGATTTCGGATTCCTGAAGTAGTGTTGTAATTTTCCTTGTGTTCCCTTCAGGCTTGATCGTTGCAGTGCATGCACCACACAAACCTCTCTAGAACCGAATTTGTCGCCTCACTTCAAACAAATTCGGATCTACAGGGTAGATGTAGGGCACTAATATTGATGCCGATGGGCACCAAATATTCTTTCTTCATCTTAAAATTAATCCTAAAAAAATATCCCATTGTCTTCCAAGTCTTCTGAAATCTGCCATTTAATCCTCTTCGATGATGCACCTGGAAATGAAAATAAAGCTTAATTAACATCAAATTAGGTAACAAACAGACATCGATCAAAATTATAGGTGTGACATGAATTGGCGTTTTATCAACTAAATAAAATCTGTGAGGTGCGACGTCAACAATGGTTCAAATTGAGCGTGTAACAAGCGATGCCGTAATAGATCATCCTAACTACCGACTGTTTAAACAAACACGGCGACAATGGAGGTCGCATGTGTTTGGACAGCCTCATTCAATGTCCATACGTCACTAGAAAGCAAGGGAAAGTTACTATATGAGGCACTTATAACCACGCAAGATGTTTTAGATGTTGTATGCTAAAAGTTATGTGCGCGTCAGGAATTTAGCATCTGTTGCATCATATTAGTGACTCACAGGGGCACTAGATACCTAAATGTAGTAATATATTTTTTAGTTCGCCCGTCTAAACAGTTGAATATGAATGTTCATTTTGGAGATCACGTGAAAAGCACCGTTAATTTCGTAAGCATGAGTAAAGTAACCCAGCAAAATTTGCGACCGATGAATACGAAATGAGTCTCCGTCGTCACGTCAAGACGCCTTAAATTTTAGATACGATTGTTAGCGTTTACCGAGAAAATATTGCCAAAAACTTCCACTGATAAATGTGGAACTGGTTTAATTCGTCGCGTCAGAATGTCTGCTCCCCAACTAGCCCGTTGGTTAGGCAACCTTGACGTACCGAGTCCGCCATCCGGCCGGCGGCGGCGCGGCGGCAAGTGGGTCAGAGGACGCGCAGGCGCCCGGACGCGACCAATGAGCCCGCCCCCGGCCTGGGACCAAATGAATGGCTCAGACCCCCCCTTCGTACCTACTTACACGCGGCCAGCCTAACGCGACCCTTCTGCCGCCCCGTGACAACACTAACCCGACGAATTGAGGGTTGTGCGAATATAGCCGAGGTCCTTTTTCAACTGGTCGGGTTCTAAGCAACTGTTGGATGAATCTGTTGAGTGCTTAGCCCACTAGTTGCTAGGATCGGTATCGGAAATTAGATTACTGGGATCCGATGGCGTTAACAAGGCGCTATTCTGAACCAAACAGATTCTAAATATAGAAAGAACTTGCGGTTTTAAGTATTAATTTTTTCGTGTTCATAAATTCATAACAAGGCGCAAAAGGTTTAATAATGGTGCAGGGTATTTAATAACTAACTCATATATGTTTGCGGCTGAAATATGAAAATGGCTAGACCACTTTTCGCAAGCACGAAAGCTGCTTCCGTTTTACAATCAAGAAAGGTTTTAAAAAGGAGATTAAAATTCTACGGCGTTTAAAAATGTTGAGAATGAGTTTTTCTTCAACATTAAATATTAAAACACGAAGTAAAAATTAGCGCGTCCTTGGTTAGTGTAAGTACGGGTTAAGTACTTGGTTGTAAACAACATTCAAATTAGCACTTCAATATAACTTTATTAAAATGGCGTTATGAATTCATTTTCCTGATGCTAAAAAAAAACCATAAAGCTTAAAAAAATACGTGAGGAATTCTTCAATCTTTCTAATAATGATTTCTCAATATATAAACAAATGAAACTAAATTTAATTATTCACAAAGCAGTCAAATTGAGAATGTGTAAGTGCGTTCTACTCTAAACTATACCTGGATACTAATATTTATCCGATTTTCTCAAAATTAGAGCCAGAACGTTACATAAATCCACGAAAGGAAATAAAATAAGCCAAAGATTTACAAATGCTGTTTTTCGTCGTCGTTAACATAAATTTCATGCGCTCCAAATGCCGGCAACATAATACATTTCCACCCTAGAAGGCTGCATTGGCGACCTACTTCAGTCAAATAAATCTAACTACACAGACAGTTAGTTTCATCCTCTTTACTATTTATTAGCTTCTCGTTGAAGCTTAATTAAAACGATCTATTTAGTAATTATTTAATTAAAATACTAACCTTATATTATCCCGGCTAACTGGCAGGCTGGAGCTGAAATAGATGAAAACAAAAAACTTAAAACTGATGATATAAAAACAAAGGAAATGAAAAGAAATTAAAATTCACAAACTGAACAATGTGATCTCAACGAGAGACGATCTCGCTCTGATGTGTTCTCACACAACGCATCGCATGAAACTATTGGTGATGAAAACTATTAGCAAGCCACTAATTGCACGGCAGCCTACATAGGCGGCGGTAATTGCCCCATTTACACGTTTTGTTAGTCCGCACAGCATAATTGTAGCTGTTTGCTCGGGATACCGATGGAACAAATGTACCGAGCACGAACCATACGGAAATTGGGAAATTTTGGAATTTCGAATCGAGGTGAACAGAGGCGCTAATTGGTGAATTACAACAATTATCACGTCCTGTATCAATGGTACTGGCGGTACTGGGGCTGGAGCTGATGATAACAAAAATTATAATATTTGTGATTTAGATTCTCACCAGTAATTTAAAAACTGTAACTATGAACCTTTCTTTAGTGTGTTACTGTTTCTATAAAATATTTAAGTATTTTTTGTCGTTTCATTTGATTTTAAAAAAAGCTTTATATAGCATGATAGTAGAGTTAGACCAAGTTAAGTTGGCGATTTTGATAGCCACACACTGTGCAAGAGTTATTTAAACGTCATAATTTCATAGAAGTTTGATGTTCAAAATAACACTTGCTAACACTCTGGCTATCAAAATCGCTGCCAACTTAGCTTGGTCTAAGTCTACCTGCCTACATTGCAGTTAGGTTTAGCTTGAAGCAATAAGTATCAAAATCAATCGGTGAGCAAGAATAAAATTTCTTCTTGCTCGCTTTCTTTTCTAAATGTGCAACTTCTAGATATAAAACTAGATTTAAACTTATAATCACATGCATAATTAGCATTTTCGTTCACAAATCTGATCATACTAATATCTAAACTATTGGTATTACTTGGTCTCAAAATTGTATCTGAATAAATTAAAAAATATGATTGCTATCATGTGTTCGCACTGTTGGCGGGTTGATGATTCAAGAAAAGTAAAAGCACATGGATCGTGCGATTTTAGACTTTATTTTAAAAGCATTAAGATTGATCGTGTACGTGTACCTTTTTGTGGTATAATATGGGTTGGATGTTTTTGTTCTGTTCATACTTTACTAAACACCAGCGCAAACAAAATTAAGGGTAGGTAGGTACCTACCTATTTTATCATTAGATACCACTGATTTTTAGGGTTCCGTAGCCAAATGGCAAAAAACGGAACCCTTATAGATTCGTCATGTCTGTCTGTCTGTCTGTCTGTCTGTCCGTCTGTCCGTCTGTCCGTCTGTCCGTCTGTCTGTCCGTCCGTATGTCACAGCCACTTTTCTCCAAAACTATAAGAACTATACTGTTGAAACTTGGTAAGTAGATGTATTCTGTGAACCGCATTAAGATATTCATACAAAAATAGAAAAAAAACAATATATTTTTGGGGTTCCCCATACTTCGAACTGAAACTCAAAAAATTTTTTTTTATCAAACCAATACGTGTGGGGTATCTATGGAAGGTCTTCAAAAATGATATTGAGGTTTCTAATATCATTTTTTTCTAAACTGAATTGTTTGCGCGAGAGACACTTCCAAAGTGGTAAAATGTGTGTCCCCCCCCTGTAACTTCTAAAATAAGAGAATGATAAAACTAAAAAAAATATATGATGTACATTACCATGTAAACTTCCACCGAAAATTGGTTTGAACGAGATCTAGTAAGTAGTTTTTTTTATACGTCATAAATCGCCTAAATACGGAACCCTTCATAGGCGAGTCCGACTCGCACTTGGCCGCTTTTTTTAGTTGGTTGCTTGTATTATTCGTGACGTTTTATCCAAACATTTTTTTTATAATAAGCAAGTAAACTTTTACACTTTCTTACTTTACGACTATTTGACCATTTCGGTTTTTGTACTAAAATGGGTATTATGTTACTGCTAATCAAACACAATGAATACCAAACAATAATATTGTCTATTACTATTCACTGACTTCGACTTGTGCAGGTTAATGGGTAGTGGGCACTTTTGTTTTATTTCTATAAAAAAATGTCCTTATAGTTGTAGGTAGATGCATCAATTTCGCCCGTACAAAACTACAGAGATGAAGTATTAATTATGATTTATTTATTACCTATTTAATTATAAAATTATAGCAGGATTTTAGTTCAATTTTAATAATTTCACAGATGATAGACTGAGAAGTGATTAAGCACTCAGAAATTAGCACCTTTGTGATTGCAATGATTAAAATTACAATTTAGGGCGAGTATTTTGTCAAATAATTTAGTATGTATGTATACTTTTAACTACCCCACAAAATTAGGCTTTCAAATTACTAAATCAGCAGTTACACGTAGGTACAATAAATGGCATTGACATAGGTACTAAATATGCAGTAAAATACAAGACATAACATCTAATTTGAAACAACGCCACCCCCTTGCCAAAATCTAAACGATTTTTATTTAAAAGCCAGGCTAACTACCGATTTCTTAATAAAATAAGCTAATGAATTTGAATACTCACATGACATATTTCACCAATTTTCCTAGCTCCTGTCTGCAGCCATGCTCTCTTTCCATCTGAAAATAACGAATAACATTTATAATACATTGCATTGCATATTAATAACGTGTAAAGCCCGATCGAGTATACATTTTGGTTTCTGACCTTGCTCGGATCTTTGATACGCGCCAAACAAACGTCGACTTGACAGCCCGCTCCCGCCAAACATGGCGGACTCGTGTAGGAAGCGGAAATACACGAGTAACCACGAGCCAGAAAGGATAGAACGATCAAAGGATGCGTGCAAAAACGAGACGCACAACAGGTCCTGGCCGTTCGAATATTAAGACAGGGATAGCGATATTAGATTTGATAAGCGAGTAAAGGGATAGAGATCTCGCCTAAACGGTTTTAGGGCGGAGCTGTCTGGACTCGGGATCGGGCAGATGGCAACAAAAAGGGACCGGGACTAAAATTTCGGGCATAAATTGAACGGCATTTTTGCCACATTGCTGCGAGGCCGGGTCGGGGTTTCGGGAGCGTTTTGTCTTTGAATTTTAACCGTCACATTTTTAGATCGGCCGGCTACATGTTTGGAGTGCCTACACAAAGTTTCACTGACAGGTTATGGGACAACCGTACGTCACGCACTCGCTTAAACTCACACATAACATTTTTATTTTAGAAAACATGTTTTGCATAACGGATTTGTCGGTACTGATGTCACGGGGTCACTGACTTGGATTTATTGCCCGTTTCCTGCCGGGTTATACCTAGTATCATGGTTTACTACTTGTTTGTCTACAATTAAATTTCGGCTATTAATAGCACAGTGGGGTGTTACTTGTAGTCCGTAGAAAAAGTTTTTATTAGACCTACCTACTTAATTATCTATAGGTAATATTATTATAGGTATCGAATAGAATCCTCGAATAATTCTGATTATGTATTATTCCTGTTTAATATTATACCAAAAACTAGACAGTTAATGAAATTAAAGCAATTTATCCAAATGTTTAGTATGCATAATATAAAGGGCGGATCATAAATAAAACTTCTCGAGTGCTTAATAAGACAATTGTTTCATTATTGTTCAATTCCTAAGTAAAGTGTTATATTGCAAACCTAAGTATCTAGTTCCAAAACAGAACATTCTGAAGATAATATCTACATAAATAGGTAAGGACCTACACTTTTAAAACTTCCTACTCTCCTTTTACACTTGGAATTCTGCACTTACGCAATAACATGTAAGGTTCTGTTTATAGATAACTACAATGCTTCCTAAAGAACCTATAAATATAAATTTACTTCTACTAATTCGGCTTTAAATAAAATTTAGATCATAATTACCTTAAGATAAGATTAAGCTAACGGAAGCTGCTGGTTTGTTTGCAGTCACGTTATAATCTCGTATCAAGGAAGATTAAGGCTGTATATTGTTTGTCACTTATCAGGTGGTTGACAAATATTAACATAAGATATCTCCGCTGCTGCTGCAAGAGATTATCTCTATGGTATCTATAGACTGGTTTCATAATGTATCGTACAGTAGGTATCTGCATGATTTAGATACTAGGATATCCAGGTTATATACACCCGCTTAATAGTTACACATATGCATAGTAAAAGATATACCTATGCGTATTTTAAAATACATAATAATTCGTTGAAATATCGACCATAGCTCTCAAAAATAATTACCCTCCCACCCAGTAAATATATATTATCACTTAGTAACACGCTATCAATAACTTCGTTCTCAGGTACTTTCCACGACAGTTGCACCCATCCAAGGGGGATTGCCATACAAAAAAGGCATTTATGTCATGAACCTAAGGCTCTATGTTTGGTCCTTGTAGGACACGCAATCCTCAAAATTTATGAATAATATTTATATACAGAGACGTTTATGAATTACGAAAGTTTTAATGACGACAGATAAAACTGGCGAAGGCTATAAACCAGTCGTTAATCCTGATTCGGCATTGTCACGCGAATATTTGGCTTGGTTTGGCTTTTCAAATGGTTAATCTTGTTTATTTTAAATAAGGAAAATATTACGGTATATAATTATAGGTAAACAAGTGCATGTTTACCTAAGTTCGTATATACACATGAGTTGCAAAGACTTTCCAAAAAGTTTGAAAAAAAAAACTCGAAATTATGCCATGTCGAAATATCGCTATTTTGGACACTTTCTGAGGGGGACATCGGGAAAATTCGTCATGCTTTTAAAATAAATCTCCTATCTTGTATCCGAACATAGACTAAGATCACGATCAGTAATAAGTAGTTGCAAATAAGTTACTTCGGGTAAATAAACATTCGAGACCTCTGTAGTAAAAATTTAACGATTATTATAATTTTTCCTTTATATAAAAAAAAGGCTTCTTGCAAAATTTCATAACTCTTAGTCAAAGGAAAATACCATGTAGGTTTTTAATCCTATGCAAAAGTCAAAATATGCGACAGTGCCTGCCGATTTTTTTATTCGGTTGAATTAATCCTTTGACCGCCAATAACGCCCATATCCGCGCATAGGATGCGTGCCCTCAGTGCCATGACGTGAATACACGTCAAGAAGTAATGGACAAATTCAGAAAATATAATTTAATAATTTTTTGATTCATTTATATTATCTACAGTTACGGCGATACTTATTAATGAAAAACAATTTAAACGGATTATGTTTACTGTAGAGTCCTAGAGCAATCATTATCTATTTCTAAACATTGATGTTCATAGATTGATTTTCTGTAATTGGCTCTATACAGGGTGCTTCCTGTAACAGGAGCAATAAATTAAACTAAAGGCTGTACTCCTCAAACTGACCAACATTTGTTCAGCAACTTTTCAAAATTATGAATCCTTTAGACTTCCTCTTTTTCATACAAAATAAATATTGCCTTCAATGTACGCTGACATCAGTGTGTTTGACGTTGCTTGTCACGCTTTAAACATAACAAAATTTGCAATACATTGCGTCTTAGAATAAACTTAAAAGTGTAATAAAAATCAAAACATGAGTTATTTTCAAAAGTTGCTGAACAAATGGTTGTCAGTTTGAGGAGTACAGCCTACAGTTTAATTTATTGCTCCTGTTACAGGAAGCACCCTGTGTATCTATTTAAGATTCCATTGTCATTTAGTTAGCTGTTAGATCTCCTTATGTAAACTAGTAGTTCGCCCCGAACTGAGAACTCGCGGTTCGCCAAAAACATCAATTGAATGCAGTCGTCAAAGGATCGAATACCGCGTGCGATTTATTGCAAGATCTGTGGAGCCCTTCATTGATAAATTTAAGTCACCATAGAAATTAAAATAAACTGTATCTGTGGTAAGCCGTATATAATCTTTCTTGTCAAATGTCAAATACTAATATTATATTTATTTTATTTCGTTTTTATCTTGCTTATTATTATCTTATAAACCGAGCACTTTTATTTGATACCAAACTTTCTTGCAATTAAAATGACCAGAATAGCAAGACCCCTCACAAATAGCTTTTTAGCATTTTAAGCTCTTCTAGCTCAATAACCTCTTGATCGAGCCTGCTCAAAATTTAATGACTAAAATATAATGGCCTCAACTTTACGTTCACCGAATTTCATTTAAATTAGAACAAATTAACTTAAGTTATTGTGTATCAAAGTATATTGATATCATTATTTAAACTTGAGCTTCAACTTAAACAATAGTCAACTATGTATTTGAAATATTTATAAATGAGTATTAGAAGTTCCATCCAAACTACTCAATTGTAGCAAGAACACGCAATTAATGTTCACAAACACGAGTACTTCTAGGTAGTAAAGTGCCTTTTCACAAAACACTTTAAACTCGGCTATAAAACCCTCGGCAAATTTTTATCAGGCAGGTAGTTAAAAACTTTCAACGTTTTCGCTGCAATTTATTTAAGTGAAGTAAACACACGTAGACTTACGCGAAGCTCGCAGTTACGTCACAGAATAAATAATAGTACTGAGTACAGAAGACTCACTCTCTAACAAAACGCGTCTGTTACGATCAGCACAGATATGGCCGCTATTAGGTAGCGACAGCGCCACGCGCGGCTTGTGGCTTTCCCCAAAATTGGGGCCGAACGGATGTACTTTTAGCTATAGTATGGCTCTTTCAACAAATTCAGTATCTGAAACTCAAATTCCAAAAAACTTATAATACCCTCCAAGAACCGGAAGACCCCAACTAAGCATACAACTAAAACTAAAACATATACACCAAAAAATGATCCCAACCCGGCTGATCCCCGTGGGATGTCAGATCAAAACCCTCCAAAGGTACACCACCAAAAGTCAAAAACAGGACTATACATATGCACATATAACATCAGGTCTCTATCAAGCCAAGAGAGACTAATAGACTTAAAACATGCACTCAAAACCATTAAGTACGACATTATTGGCCTTGCCGAAGTGCGACGCCTAGGGAGTATAATGCAAGAAGAGGAAGACCACATTCTTTGCTGGAGCGGAGAAAGACAAGGACACCTGGGAGTTGGATTCCTGCTGAAAAAATACCTCAAAAAACATATAACTGGATTCACAGGCTTATCTGACCGGGTAGCAGTCCTAAACTTGACATTAGACAAAGAGGACATATCAATAATACAAGTTCACGCCCCAACATTAGAATCAAGTGACAGTGAAATAGAAGACTTCTACAAAGTAGTCAGAGAAGCCCAAGAAATATCAAATAAAACCCAGATCATACTGGGCGATTTCAACGCAAAAATAGGCATTCCAAAATCCACTGAAACGTTAGTTGTTGGAAAATACGGTACAGGAAATCGAAACCATAGGGGTGAGCGACTGATGCAATTCGCTATGGAACAACACATGAAAATAATTAATACAATGTTTACTATGAAACACAACAGGAGATGGACGTGGATCTCAGCCAACCAACAAACAAAAAATGAAAAAGATTTTATACTCTCAAATAAACCAAGTAATTTCACAAACATAGAGTTTTTGAACACATCCTTCCCATCTGACCACAAAATGGTAAGAGGAACATACGTATCCAATAACAGTAATAAATCCAGAAAAAACTTTAAAACACTCCCCAAAGTACCTAAAAGCGAAGAAGACATTAAAAACTATCTATCCAGACTCGATGAAAACCTATCACAAGTGATAAAGGACCCTGCGAAAACCATTCAAGACTACTACAACAAATTGGAAAAAAGCATCATTGACGCAGCAAAAATAGAACCTACCAAAATCCAACCTTACACAATATTACAAACGGAGACTAGGGACCTCATCAAGAGACGAACAGAACTACTAAGAAAACCACACAGATCGAGCCAAGAAAAAGCACAACTAAGCACCTTATTCAAAGTCACAAATAAAGCTATCCGCAAAGACTATGAAAATCATAGAAAGAAAATTATAGAAAAAAATATTGTGTCACATAGAAGCATAAAAAAAGGTTTAAAGGAACTTCACTCACAGAAAAACTGGATTCAACAACTTAATGAAGAAGACAAGAAAATGGTTACACGGGCCGATATACTAAAAACAGCAACCAATTTCTACCAACACCTTTATAAAAAAAGGAATGATGATATCAACAAGTTCAACAACTCTGAAGATACAGAAACCCAATCAGAAAACGCAAACAATACCATACAACTAATTGAGGAAAATGAAGTCTTAAAACATATTAAGAACCTAAAAAAAGACAAAAGCCCTGGCCCCGACGGCATCAGCAACGAACTTCTAAAAATGGGAGCCAAACTGCTTGTAACACCACTGACCAAACTGTTTAACATGATTATACAATCTGAGGAAACTCCCAAGCAATGGCACACATCAGACATTACAATTTTATACAAAAAGGGTGACCCAAAAAATATAAGTAACTATCGGCCCATAAGCCTGCTAGCATGCACTTACAAGCTTTTCACGTCTCTGCTCGTAAATAAAATAACAAGGCAAATCGATAACCTCCAACCAGTTGAACAAGCTGGGTTCCGGGCAGGCTACTCAACAACAGACCATATCCACACAATGGAACAAATCATAGAACGATACAAAGAATATAACAAACCTCTTTATGTAGCCTTTATAGACTACACCAAGGCATTCGACAGCATCTCCCACAACGCCATCTGGAAGGCCCTCAACGACTGTAAGATAAACTCCAAATACATCAATACTCTAAGGAATATATATGAAAACAGTACTAGCAGAGTTAAACTCGAAACAAGAGGAAAAGAATTCATAATAGGCATAGGTGTCCGACAAGGGGACCCAATGTCACCAAAGTTATTCATAGCGGTGCTACAAAACATATTCTGCCAGCTGGACTGGGATACTAAAGGAATTAAAGTATTTGATAAACGCTTAAGTCATTTACGATTCGCGGACGATATAGCTATATTCTCAGAAAATACCAACACTCTACAAATAATGCTAAATGAGCTAAATGAGGAAAGCTGTAAAGTCGGTTTGGAAATGAACCATACAAAAACCAAAATTATGACTAACAGAGCCCCTACAAAAATACACATACAAGGCAAAGAACTCGAATTTGTAGACCACTACATATACTTGGGCAAGAGAATATCCTTTGACACTGACAGCAACAGCCAAGAGATAGACCGCAGAATCCAAATCAGCTGGAGGAAGTATTGGAGCTTTAAAGAGCTTCTAAAAGGAAACTACAGTCTCAAACACAAGAAAACAATAATGGACACATGCATCTTACCATGCCTTACATACGGTTCTCAAACTTGGGTGCACACAAACAAGAACAAATTAAAGATAAGAACATGCCAGAGAGCAATGGAAAGGAGCATTCTCAGCATAAAACTAAAGGACAAGGTTAACAGCAAGTACATCCGATCCCAAACAAACATCATAGATGCACTCGAGTTTGCGCTGAAACAGAAGTGGAGATGGGCCGGCCACATAGGAAGATTGACAGATGACAGATGGACCAACAAAGTCACAAAGTGGCCTGGACCCCATGGCAAAAGGAAGGCGGGAAAACCCATAACAAGATGGTCCAGGGATATCATAGCCACAGCTGGAGAAAATTGGCTAATCAAGGCTAAAGACCGAGAAAGGTGGAAAGATTTGGAGGAGGCCTATACCCGACAGGGGTCCTTAATATAGTAAAATAAACAACAATAATAATAGAAAACTTTTATTATGCAAACTATTTAAGGAAAAATAAAAGGCTTAAATAAAAAATAAATAAAATGGCTCTTCTGAGGTGAACTTTTCGCTTCGAACCTTAATCTTTCAAACAAAGGCCATTGTCTCTATTATCGCAAAACCGCTTGCTCCCGACTTAGCACGTGCCAGTACAACATTCATATTGAAAAACAACCGGTATCGTCATAGTATTAAGGTTCAAATTTAATGTCACTGATATTCTAGATATTACGTTTTGGTAGTGTAGGACGATAGACCGCCCCGAAGCGATACGGCACTTATATTATTTTGATACTTAGTGTGGTGTTAAAAATGAAACCCGGTTATTTATGATAAAGCGTTGTATATTTGTTATATAACAAAATCTAAGGTAACAATGTAAATTTAAGATTAATAAGTTTAACATAGGTATAATCAACATTTTTCCGTGTAGGTATATAAACAGTTATACGTACTACTAGATAAAATCGTGTCATAAAAAATCAGATATAATCAATTTCTTTCTTATATTATAACCGACCTTTCTTCTGACCGTTGACACGTGACGTTTTGTTAGAAAAGCTGTACGCTTCAAAGCTCCACGTTTGCCTTATCAGTGTTTTTATTGTCACTATGCGTCGGCATCACATCAGAGGTGCTAATTTCACAGTATCGTTATTTTAAAGATAAGAAAAAATAACAATGCTTGCAGCTGCACCTTTGTAAATTATTACATTTACCACCGCAAGCTAATAATTTAAATAAAACAATATAATAAATAACCACATTTCATTTTTAACACCACACTAAGTATCAAAATAATATGAGCGCCGTATCGCTTCGGGGCGGTTTATCGTCCTACACTACCAAAACGTAATATCTAGAATATCAGTGACATTATATTTGAACCTTAATACTATGACGATACCGGTTGTTTTTCAATATGAATGTTGTACTGGCACAATGGCCTTTGTTTGAAAGATTAAGGTTCGAAGCGAAAAGTTCACCTCAGAAGAGCCGTACTATACCTGTAGCAAAGCGACGAAATCGCGGAGTGAGACAGGCCTGGTTACGTTACGTAACGTGTCACACGTTGCATTTGAACTCTTTTATAATGCTTGTAAAGGCTATAAAGGACTCGTATCTGGTCTACACTCTACATGTAAAGACGATTTTTATTTACTTGTGAAGAAAGATAATTATGGGTTTAGGGGATGCTTTTTGTAAATCTAGAGACAAAATTAAGCTTAGGTATTCCTACACAACAAAGTGATCCTATAAGGGTTCCGGTTTTTTCCTTTTGAGGTACGGGACCCTAAAAAGTAAAAGTTAAAGATCAAGTGGAGGTACGTAGATAATATTACGTAGGGGTGCAAGGCAGATAAAATATCTTAGTAGGCAGAGTTGCTTTCTCTACGTAATTCATCATCATCTTCCTCGCGTTGTCCCGGCATTTCGCCACGGCTCATGGGAGCCTGGGGTCCGCTTGGCAACTAATCCCAGTAATTGGCGTGGGCACTAGTTTTTACGAAAGCGACTGCCACCAGTGCCACCTGACCTTCCAACCCAGAGGGTAAACTAGGCCCGTATTGGGATTAGTCCGGTTTTCTCACGATGTTCTCCTTCACCGAAAAGCGACTGGTAAATATCAAATTACATTTCGTACATAAGTAAGAAAAACTCATTGGTACGAGCCGGGGTTCGAACCCGCGACCTCCGGATTGCAAGTCGCACGCTTACCGCTAGGCCACTAGCGCTTCTCTACGTAATTAGTTATTACAATATTTAACCAATAGGTAAGTACTAACTGTTTCATATTTTCGAAGCATAGATCCCTTTTTTTAATGAGTACATCAAGAAATCATCGATGCTCAAACTGAATTCTAAAAATAATTTAATCAACCTATCCACCTCCAAAAATCGTGGGCCTAATGAGCCACTTATTTGTCAAACGCCTGTAATGATGACAAGGGGAGACAGGAAGGCCTGACCTTTTTGATACCTCGCATTAGCATGCATAAAAGGAGAAATCAGAATATTATCAATGGTCTTCGCTTTCCGCACATGCGTAGAACAGAGCCCGTTATCGACGGGCGGCCGCCCGCCCCCGACGCGCAGCCGCGCCGAACCCCGATAATGTAAATAATACAATAAAAATAACACAATCTCACTCGATTTGAATGTCTTCTGCTCTGCCCGGGTTGATAGACTGTTACGATCGGTCCCTCGATACAAAATCTCCGTATATACGATTTTTTTACGGCGCCTATATAAATTGTGGAAGAGATTGACGGGTGCTGACCTCGGAACGAGAGTATCAATATTGAATGAGCAAATTTCGTGCCGAAAAAGGTACAACGGGTAGCTTACGCTTTACGATGTTTGACGGCGATTAGACATGTATGGCCGGCCAATTATGTATGAGAAACCACTAGTCTTTAAACCTTGGTTGGGTGTATGGAACTTTAGACAAAACGGTTCTAAGATACGATAAGATTAATCTGCCCAGTTTTGTTCTACCTAATTGATAAAGCATTGTGCTAAGAACAGCAGATGTTGCACGCGAAACCAAATCCTTGTGACGTCACAAGTCACAAACAACGCATTTATGTCATTTGCAGCGCAAGATTTTATAAAATTGCAATATTTTAAGAATGTCATAATTGTGCACGTAAAAATCATTGAATCAGTAGGTAACAGGAACAAAACTTTTTTTTTTACATTATGCTGACCGGCACAGAAAGTTACTTTAATTTTTGTTTTTCCATATAACTTTTGTGGTTAACGAGAAAATAAGGATTAAATCAGTTAAATAAAAAAAACATTACCTATCAAACCTCTGATACGCACATGTCATTTGTGGTGACTAAAAATAATACTTGTGACACTTTTTGCACGATTTTTAACCGTTAACCTTTGATGAATAGAAAAAAGGAAAATTTATACCAATATGTATTAATAAATTAACTACGAAAATACCGAAACAAATACCAAACCAATACTGAATGAAATCAATAAATACAAAACTGCAATAAATACGAAACAATATACAAATAACGACAAAATTAAATTAGATCTTGTCATAACTACTGATACTAATGATAGTAATGAAGCCGGTAGTGAAATTAATGAAGTTACAAATCATGTGTAGATTGTGTAGTTGTGTGCGTCCAGGAATGTTCTCATTACGCTAGGAAGTCGGTGTTTAGATAATAATACAGCTAAAGAAGGGTATGCGTTAATCAAAGCTTATACATTATCTTTGATCAACCACATTTACCCTTCTCATTTTGAACTAACTAGATTTGATTATGGAATATGAAATCACGTTATGAAACGGTCGTGTAATAAATTTCAACAACTCGTATATATAGAGAATTAAGTGGTTTCGTACCAAGAAAAATATCTTGACCGCAAAAACTACGTTATTTTCAAACCCACAAATCCCACAAATGATCTTCGACATAACTACATTTAAGTATCTGTTACAAATATGTTACATATCTGTTACATATTTGTAACAGATATTTGAGAAAAACTTAAGAAACCGCTCAAATGGAAAACATGCAAAAATAATCTAAAGCATGATATATTAATCAAATTAAAAAACACAACGCCAAAATCAATATAATTGTAGCAGCACATTCAAAACTAAGCAAAGATTATACCCTAAAATAATGAAACTATGTAAACTCAGTAAACTTATGAACAGCTCTAATTAGTAAATTAAAATTAAACAAGCACGGACAATTTTAATGTTGGTAATCTAATATATCTATCAACAATTGAAAAAAAAAAACTAGCGAGGTTACCGGGAGTGGAGACGCGCGGCAATATGACTCTAATTACCATCGACAAAAGATAGCTAATTATAAATAATTTGATATTTGATATTTATTGAAATCAAATTTTACAGTATTACAGTTAACACCAATGCACTGTAAAATTAAGTAGTAAAATTAAGTAAGTAATAATGTTTTTGTCACGTTGGTATGAGTTTTTAAAAATGCCTATAGGTATGAAAACGCCGCTAAATGTGCTATTAAAATTAACCAAGCATGAATGATTTTATGTAATCTATCTGTCAACAATTGAAAAAAAAAATGGCGAGCTTACCGGGAGTGCTTAATTACCATCGACAAAAGATTAATAAGAAAAATGATTTTTTCGCGCCGGTATGACTATTGAAATATGCCTCTAGGTCAAAATACGCACCCAGCCAAGTGTACTATTAAAATTAAACAAGCATGGACCATTTTATGTAATGAATCTGTCAACAATTGAAAAAAAAAATGGCGGGCTCACCGGGAGTAGAAGCGCGGCAGCTGCGCGGAGCGGAGTGCGAGCGCCGACAGGCCTACTCGCCTCGCCCCCGCTCCTTAGCGCACAGATTTGCCTACCTTACCCCTCGCTACCCTTACCCCGCCCTTGGTTACCAAAACTAATTCACTTAATTACGGTGATTTTCTCGACTGTATCGGGATTAAGCATTGTTTCATGGAGAACTACTCGGAAACTTGGGGGTTCGTATGCTTAGTAGGTAATTAATTAAGTAGTTTGGATTTCGTATTTTATTGAATGTGAAATTGGTTTCATATATCGAACAATATTGTCGATTTGATCATCTTTTCTAATAGGTTCTGCAAATCTCAGAAAAAGTCGAATTTATCTGCAAGGATGAATTGCTCAGTGATAAATTTAGAAAAATACGCGTGTCGGTTTATTCATATTTTGACAAAAAAAAAACAATATTGCCTAACTTGTTGTTATATAACACACTAAAATCAGCCCAACGATTTTGTTTACCATAAAACGCAAGGAAAGTAGTCAGTCATGATTGATAGTAAAAGCCAGACGGCCTTGGCGGATAATTCCGGAGTCCTTATCCTTACAAGGCCGAGTCCTAAGAATAGTCGCGCAAGGCCAGGGACCGGCCACCTAGACACAGGATCGTTACGTAACTGGGAAGTGACCGCTTGACTACTGTTTCTGTCCCTTTAGCATGCCTTGCGTTGTCGCGAGCGACTACATATATGTCAAACGCGATTTCAATTTCAATACCCTTAAACAGGTAGTACTACTCAATCAATAGGTACCACTTAACAAATGATTTTATTTTGACGAGCAGATAAAGTACACCACACAATGTCATTGCCGTAAATTCTATAAAGTGGGTGATTTCCTTCGTGTTATAGTATGCAGTATATTTTCGCCAAGTAATAATTTGATTTAATAATTATGTAATTGAATTATTATACCACGTGCACAGCAGATGTCCAGTGCAGACCACGCACAAGGCTTGCGAGGTCAATATTATATCACAAGTAACACAACAATGTTGATCACATGACCGATACGACTATGCACATTTTGCTTTAGTGTTTGATTTAATAAATTTTCAATATTATTAAATCAAAAAAATTTAGAAATTGACACCTATAGATGCGTATTTCTTTATGATATCATGATATAATAAATTTTTAATATTATTAAATCAAAAAAATTTAGAAATTAACACTAGTTTATAGATGCGTTCCAATACGGGCCTAGTTTACCCTCTGGGTTGGAAGGTCAGATGGCAGTCGCTTTCGTAAAAACTAGTGCCCACGCCAATTACTGGGATTAGTTGCCAAGCGGACCCCAGGCTCCTATGAGCCGTGGCAAAATGCCGGGACAACGCGAGGAAGAGGAAGATGAGATGCGTTTTTCTTTATGATATCATGATATATTTAGAAGTCAAATGAGCAGACGAATTTCCCATGGACACCATGGGACCATTGGGGTTGCAATTTACCCATTTTTTTACTTTAATAACCATTGTTTTAAAAGCTTTATTATAAGGTTTAATAATTTTAATTTTAGCATTTGTTTTTTTTTTGAAAAACGGACAGTTATTCATAAACATTAATCAGTAGATTAAGCAGCAGTAAATAGACCAATAGTTTCCTTAATTTACATACTTATCAAAAATACATAGCTAATGCTCCTTTAAATAAAACCAAAACTCGTAATATAAATACAAACATTTTTTTACAATACTTTAAACTTTTGTTAAGAAACAAAAACTAATCTACAACTAATTTTTAACAGCATTGACTGTCAGTTGGCACTAAAAGACTGTGTTTTTATACCACCCTTTCTAAATCGACATTGTTTCTATACTTGATTAAAGCTGTCCTTTTCATTTGCTGAATTAAAGATGAGACGCAAGGAGGTGCCTGTTGGCGAAAAGTTAACGAGATACAAACCATACAGGGGTGACGTAAGAGACGAAAGCAACATGTCTCGTCTCTTTTTAAGATCGTGTTCACATTGGTGCTCTGAGATTTTGATTTAAAGTTTATTTATTGTATTTATTTAATATTACGTATTTATTTTTAGATATTTCACTTACAAATAAATTTATGATTAAACTTTTTTTAATTTTATGTACTCAAAATAAAAAAGTAAAATTTAGGAACATCCTTTGAAATTAAATAGATCGTAAGCATAACGAAACAATAGGTAACGATAGCGCCCAAGGGGATAAAGATTACATTTACATATTTTGTATTTTATAATTTTTTTGCAAAATAAATAGGTACCTACCAGGTAAACAATATTTTTTTTAATTTAGTTTTTTATACACAGTGTAACTGTGTAACAAATTATCAATCAAATCATCTGTGTATCGTCTCAAGCGTCGCGTCACTCCTGATATGGTCCTTTCGGCAAGTGTGTCAATATACCTACAGCTTTACTAAAGAGTATTGCAACGTTTTATCATAAATTACTCAGGTATACATATGTAAGTAAATTCGGCTATCCTAATATTGATTAATTTTAATTATATACCTTGCCAAAATACATTGCGGACGAAAACAAAGCCCCAATTTGTCCCAAAGTAATTTTCATGTGTTTTGATTATTATATTAGTATATTTTATTTTTTAAATTATTATTTCTATACTTAAGTAAAATAAAACAAGCAACAACGGTTGCACTGCGGGAGTGCCGATAGAAGTGAAAACTCACCTCACTATGTTACCGACGCCCGGTAACACGATACACACGTTTAGCGGAGGTATTCTATTTATTTATTATATATTATTATCATTCTCAAATAAGATCACACTTTTTCATTGACATGTTTATTTACATACTGCCATGACAACGTCAAATTATTTGAACATAGGTAAAGAGTCTTGAAAAGGAGTCCGCAACATAAATGTCAAATAACATTGAATTTTTCTTTACCTATTGATTTAAATGCCATTTAAATTATTTATGAGTGGCCACCTTACGGGGCTTACGGTCACGTGATCGCCTTACGCCCCTTACGGTCACGTGATTGCCTTACGCTGCTCGAGTTTATCATTTTTTCCCCACCTCAAAAAGTGCCCAGCGCCGCTAAAGAAGTTTTACTTCAAAAAAGATTAAATGATTACTTGAATAAAACAAAATAATAAATATTTTAAAACTGTGTGCACCTTGCCTTACTTCTGTCCTGCCCAGTTTGTTGCTGTCTTCTTTTATCGTATACTCAAAAGCGCGACAGAGTAAGGTATCGACATCCGACGAGCAATCAAGCGTGTAAAGTCAAGGCTTATAATCGTTGTACATTTTTTTATATGACCATCTGCTTAGAATACATTGTTAAGTGAATCTATTTTAATCACGTATACAAGTAGAACAATTGTTCTCTGTTTAACAACGATATGAAATGAGCATTAGAGATGAAAAATATTCATCTAGGTTTAACTTTAAAATTGTGCAGGTATGCATCTGACATTTACAGTTATTAAAAATAATATAATTTTCATATGTTTAAACGAAACAAACGAAAACGAAAAAACGAAAAAATATGTTTCAAATTGGACAATGACGTAAAGGTGAATTAAGTGTATTTTTAGTTTACTTAATTAACCCAGGTGATTTGAGCTGGGTGCACAAAGTCGACCACATGGAAAAAACGTGTAAAACAAAGAAGCTGATTTACCTAATTCTAAACTGCCAGTGCTTCCTTATCCCTGAACACTTTTGTCATTTTTGAAACAACTAATGAATTACCTATTATTTTCAAACTAATGAGATTGAACATTCATATATTTTTTTAAAATTAAAAACGTAATATAGCCTAAAACTTTGTTTTAAAATAAATTGAACTTCTAAATCGCGTTCTAATCCGATATGAACTAAATCAGCTTGCAAAATGATCACCACTACGGCCCCTAGTACGTTCGACTCGGACGCGCGGCCAATCCAGCGCACCCTCCCCCTATTGGTGAATTTAAAAACGGAATTTCAATTTAATTCGCTCCCCTTTAAATATAGCTAACAGGGTACACTCGTGTTTTCAACTTGCAATCTTTTTTAAATATTTTTTTTTGGGCCTAAGTATTTTTTGTTTTGGTATTTAATCATCAGCCAGCCTATTATGGATAGCTTTATCCATCTTTATCCACGTGATAATATAACTGTCACTGTTTAACACCGTGGGAACGAAAGTGACGGACACCGTTTTATCACGCTGTCACGTAGACAAGAACGACCATCATATCCGTACTGGTAAGTATATGTAATGTTCATGAATTAAAATGTGATACAGATTTATTTAATAAAAATGTATAAATAGAAAATTTGGCCTAGGTCGTGGTCGCTCGGTAGTATTTATAATTAATAAATTTGACTTTATGAATTATTTAATTAAAGTGTTAAAATTAGTTTAATATTTTACAATGTGAGAAGGAGTGTACCTAGCAGTGGATCGTTTATACTTTTTGTTTATAGACTTGTAATTTAAATTGTATTTCTTTTTCCTTATTTTCTCGTAATGCATGTTAATTATAAGATGTAATTTTTTTTTTAAATATGTGTCCCGCCGAGTTTGTTGCCGGTCCCATATTGGGATACCCTCCTCCAATTGAGGGGGGATTTAAATCTTCTCGGGGCAGAGGTGTAGGGTTGGAGCCGGTCTACCTAGCTTTACTTGACGTTCATAAGCGCATTGTAATTATGCCTACTTGAATAAACTATCTTTTATCTTTATCTTGTGATAATGAATAAAAAATTGTGAACAGAACATAAATACGACGCGGAGGCACAATCGGAAACACGAAAAATACCAATTCGATATCAAAATCAACGTCTCATCTGCTAAGTTACATGTCTGAGAAAGGGTAGCACTGATATACCTAAATAATACTGGGACTAAATTGTATGTCGCAGAGCATGCTTTCAGGAGGCTATTTCGAACTTACATTTTGATATCAAAATGATGTAATTTTGTTACCATTCGCGCGTGCGTTTCGCTCGTATTTGTTAGTACATGTATTAACGCAAACGAGACGTAGGGATATTAAAATAACATCATTCTGTCATCAAATGTTTGATTTGGATTACAGCCCGCAGCCCCGAACTGCGCAAGGCAGGCGTCGGCGCAGGCGCACCGAAGGTGCCTTTTATGGCAGCCATCTTTGTTCTTTTACGTCGACCTTTAACAAAGTGTAGCCATTCATAGAAGTCAGGTATAAATTTCGGGCTAACAGTTTTAGGGATTTTTTTCTTTTTTGTGCAACGGTCTAAGCGGCATGTTTAAATAGGATTATGTTTGAAATGTATTTATAAAGGAATTATTTTTGACATTAGGTGTTTTACGGTGTTTTGCTTTAAATGCTTCTTTTAATAAGATTAAAGCTTTTTATTCAGTAGCTCCTTTAATTTTTTTTATAGATAACCTATAAAATACTTGCGGCAGTAAAATTGTCTAAAATAGGAATAAAAAAAAATATATTTCAGCCGAGACACATACCTACTTACTTATGTATTTTCTATTGTTTTTGTGTGTTTTTATGATGTATTTTCGTTATTTATGTTATTAATTAGGCCTGAGAATATTTTTACAGTACATATGGGGCAACTTTTCCGCACTAGTGCGTAAAATAGCACCTTTCGTGCGTATGTCGAAACTTTAAAGTGCCATATGTATTGTAAAACGTTGTTCGATACACGTGCGAATATGTAATTCGCAACTCGTGTCGATTTAAAACACTCCCTTCGGTCGTGTTTTAATTTATCGCCACTCGTTTCGAATTTCCTCTTTTTCGCACTTGTATCGAAAATAACTATTTATGTTTATTTTGATAGGAAATGTTCTTATTGTCGCTCGCATATCGGTCGGAGTGGCGTGCGATTCTGCATTGAATGTGAAGATCGCCAGTAGTAGTACATAGTAAGATAGTAAACAAAAAATACTTATTTTAATAGAATGGCATAATTATTTATAAAATTATTAACTTTGAATGAATCAATTTTGAATAAAAACATTATTATAATTAGTTAAAGCACAGAATAAATAATAGTACCTACTAAGTACAGAAGACTCACTCTCTAACAAAACGCGTCTGTTACGATCAGCACAGATATGGCCGCTAGGTGGCGACAGCGCCACGCGCGGCTTATGGCTTTCCCCAAAATTGGGGCCGAACGGATGTACTTTTAGCTACCTGTAACAAAGCGACGAAATCGCGGAGTGAGACACGCCTGGTTAAAGGTCGCCGTTTCAGCTTGGGCAAAAATGCTTTTATATGTCCCCGGACTCCGGATGTCCCTTTTTGACAGCTTTTGTTAGAAAGGGACTTCCACTTGTATAACAAATTACAAGCTTTTGAGAAACGGGCCCCAAGTCGCATTTCTCAACCGATTTTCGGGAAATCTTGTGAGCAGGTTCGGTAGTTGGTTTCTTTTAACGCAATTGCGGAAATTGGCAATAAGGACTTAAGTACCAGTAGGGTCTATGGCACTAAGACCGTTGTGAGTCCGCTGTGATAATGAATTAATGACTCAACGAAGTTGTTTTATTTAAAAAAAAATTAAGCTTATAAAGCTTATCGCGAGGTATACAACTTACAGAGCCAATAGTCTGTTCATCTTATTAACGGTAGATTTTAATCGTTAAGAAGATAGGTACCTACCTACATTACCTAAGATGTACATTAGAAGTTATTTACATAGGTAGCAAATGTAAGAATGCTTTCTAGGTTTGTATGTAAACTTTGAACCATGAATTAAATTATAATAGGTATATACAAAGCTTTGTGTACATAAACATTGCACAATATTGATTAAACTAATGGAACTTCTCTGAAAAATACAGTTCCTACTGAAAAACTACATTTTCGAATACGCCGTTGTCGTCAGAATACGGACGCACTGCAGACTACCTAGTGCTATACTACTGCAATAAATCTCTATTCAAAGCTAGAGCTTTCCTGCAATGCTGCAAATTGGCAACAACGTGGTACAAAATTATAAACTAAAATTACACTCAATACACACATAAACTTACCTGTAATAAAATAGTTCTCGTCCTTTCACACGATTTATTCGGCAATTTTGTAGAAAGCTGTCGGCGACATGCGCCTCTCGCTTGCTACGAAAAAGCTCTACTGTCTGCAAAAACTAACGTCACCTGCTTTACCGTGCGAGTCGTCTGCTAGCACCATCTCGTGGCGGATAGGAGTACTATGATGTCCAAACGTTCGTAATGTTTGGAGATAGCAGTAAATGTTTTAATGTCGTTTCTGAAAGCTTTTACATTTTAATAAAAATACCCTCCTGGATAGTTCTGATGTAATATTTAAAATCACGTGCAAAGTTTTTCTAAAAAATTCTAATTCGATTTTCTTTCTTCAATGTTCTTATTAGGTAGTATTAGCGACATCTGCGGGATTTTTTTTAAACAACGATGGCTGCCGTTTCGCTTGTCTAAGCGGAATATAACTACATACGACTTAGTTATAATTACAACTGTTAGATGACGTCTTACTGCTGTTTAAACTCTCGCATCATAATGTACCTTGTATCAATAATTGTTCCTCTTAAATACGTGAGATGGCGCTGTTTCATTCAGACGTATATTACATTTTAATTAGATTTATAAGTTATTTTTTATATAATAAAATTATATAAATATGTCCATTGCCCTTAATATTTTTTGTGGACAGCACATCATTTTCTATTACAGAACTACCTTTATTACCTATTAATTGGTAGGCATACTAATACCTATTTATAATGTAGGCACCTACACATATACAACACATACACAGGTAAGTATCTAAAAAAAAATATTATTTATATATTTTCTGACTACATCTATCCAAATATGTATGACTGTATTGTACATAATCTTCAAGTACTTAGAGTACCTATCATCTATAATTGTGTACTTGTAGTAGAATATAATCACTGCCGTATTCGGACTTTAAGATATTCACAAGAGACGACACGTACTAGATCCATTCTAGATACGTTATAGTTTAGATTTCAACTAGTTCTCTTTTGCAGCGCAATTCGGGCAACCAATGTCACTTTTACGTTAGACAGAGTTAGATATCTATTAGATGTGAATTGGATCTCTATGTCATATCTTGTCGAAATCGTTCAAGAGTATCTCCAGAATCGCGCAAATGTCAAATTTGACGGGTTAGATTTTAAACATATCGTTATCGTATCTTGGCGATGTCTAAAAGATATCTAGCAGGTGTCTATTTCAAAATCCGAATCGGGCCCTCATTATTTTTTTGGGATAAGCTACACGTAAGTAATATTAGTGAATGACTTAATTTCGAAAAAACCAAATTCTATACCAGTACTGTAGACTCTAAAGTCGTAATACCAGTCATTTTCACCCAGATAGAAATAAACTAATGTTCATTCAATTTAATTTTTTACAGTGTTTAAATTGATTAATGATACCAGAGTGCCAAATGTACAACGGCAACTAATATTTCAAATATAAATACCTACTTTAATTCAAAGTACAATAACTCTTGAAATTACTGGGGAATCTTATCGATGTGTCAAAACACTGTCCCATACAGGCTACGCATTGCCACAGAATATAAAACGACAGTTGGTTCACTTTGTTATTTATATTACTTACTTACTTACTTACTTACTTTTAAGATCACGTTGTTGTCAGATCCTACTACTTTTTCTGCTTAAGTATCTTATTCCTATTGTTTATCTGAAGGCTGAAACCTGCTAAGTAAATTCACTATAGGTAAATTAAAAGCAGATAGAGCAGAGTGAGGGAGTTTCATTATTAAACGTCATATTTTTCATAGAAATATGAAATGAATTATGGAATTCCATAATTTGTTACTGCAAATGCAGAGTTAGCTTGGTCAGGCTCTATTCTATTTGAGGTACCTATTAAAATAAAGTTTCTGCTTGAACTTAGTGAGGCATACAGATTTTTAATAAGATCATTAAAGGCTTACATACTTTTCCAGTAATTTTCAACGCCAGTGTTGTAAGCTGTAACTGTAAAAATTCTGTAGAAACCAAGGAAAAATGGAAAACAGTAAATTAAGCAAGAAATCATATTAGAGGTTTTACTGTAGTAGTTTCTGACATCATTTGTACCATCTTTGATCGAGATTAAACTTTCGTGAGACTTATTTTAAACTGTTTAGACGTCAACGGATCGCTTCTCGCCAATAGCGACTAAAAATTCAATTGAGTGAAACCGTTGTCGTCTATACAGTGTACCATCTTTCTTAACTTACGCTTTGCCGGCTCCGTCCATTGAAAAATGATGGTCGCCACCGAACACTCCTTAATGCAAGTATCGCAATCGTCCAGGTTTCCACAATCGGACGGACAGCGGAACATTAATAATATTAGTCATACGGCGATTCGCGTTCTTTTTGTCACAGTTTTGTATGGGATCGCGGAGTCGGAAATTGTTTTCACCCGTTTAGCAAGACATGACATAGGTATCTTGCCTGTATAGGTTAGAACCAGACCAAGACAAGTCTGCAACGGTTTTGATAGCACACGCAGTGCAAATGTTTTTTTAAACGTCACATTTCTATAAAATTACTAGCTTCGCACGGGTTAACAAATATACATAAACCTTCCTCTTGAATCACTCTGTCTATTAAAAACACAACCGCACCAAATCCGTTGCGTAGTTTTAAAGATCTAAGCATACATAGGGACAGACAGACAGCGGGAAGCGACTTTGTTTTATACTATGTAGTGATGACGTATAGATAACACTTGCTTTCAAAATCGTTGCTTGTCTCGTCGTTGTTTAATCGTTGTTTAACTCTATCTTTTACAAGGGTTTTTCATTGTCAACCTATCTAAATATCCAGCGGCCAAAAGGTTAATGTACCTATTAAGTAATTTTCCTTTCTGTTAAAACATTTATATAACGTTACATAATATTGATAACGTAGGTAACATCGACTATTGGTATTTTTACGGTAACAGACGTCATATAAAATTATGCGAGATTTTGCGTTTCAAGCTTATAAATTGTATGGAGATGATATCTGTCACCGTTCCCTTGATGGTCACAGAATTTTTTCTTGAACAGAGATCAGATTGTCCAAATCTAACTAGCTTGGCTGCACATCGGAAACTTCAAATAAGTAAATACAACTTAGATTTTTTTTAGTATTGGTACTTCAGGATGTTTTGGGTTCACCGTAGATACCATGTCCGCTTAGAAGTATTATAAACCATATCAAACCCGAATTAAACCGTCGAACTGACATGCGAATGAAAAACAGTCCAGCACCAGACGTCCGCGGCATCCAATGAATCCGTATCAAAACTGTATAAAAGCAAAATATTCTGACAGCATGATTTATAGGTCCAGCCTCCGATACGCAGCCGCGACCTACAAACTAAGGCCTTCATTTTTCGCACTCCTTTTGTTAGGCACGTGGTGCTCCCCTCGCAGGTTCGGCTGTCATGTCATAGCTTCCACGTCATTTATCATAGCTCAATACGCTGCGAAAGGCGTCTTGCTGGCGCTTACACATTTCAAAGAATAGTTCGAAAGCTTTCCTCTACCCACCGCTATTTTCTATACCTTCAAATTTAGTCTCATTTCAAAAAATCATGTAGTACTACGATCATTAATACGTTAATTACTTATTTTAGTTTATGGATAACGGAGTAACAGAAAAACTCATGTTTCTCTTCATAATTTATTTCATCTTCACCAATTTTCAAATTTGATACATTTTTATTCATACAATACAATAATTTAAATGAATAAGTAGTATACTTCACTAGAGCTCTCATTTAAAACTGGAATGAACGATAAACATATTCGTATTTAGTTAAAAGGAAATAACACAATTAAAAATAATGATGGCGAAGCGTGAAAATGAAAGATAGAAACAATTTGTAGATAAACGAATTAGGCCACTCGCTATTGCACAGAATTCATAGAAAAAAGTCAACGTAAATGATACAATGATGTTATGTTACATTATGAATTTGAACATTTCTCAATTCAGTTATACTAAATGACATATCTAATATTTACAAACAATAAATAAAGCAACAAATAAACTAGCCGAAAGTAAATGAAATCAGCACTTTTCAGGCATACTTTCCGAATGAAACCAAATATAACCAACTCAAGTCGCACTGTTTTTACTTAAGAATAAAATTTAACAAAATATCACAGTTGACCACGACAATCCTAATAAACATGTGACCATAATGCGACGACAAAGGTCTGCCCATAAAACGAATGTAAAATAAGTCAATTATACAACCAATGTTTATACTCAAGGGAAGAAACTATAGGACCTTTTAATTGCTAAGAATATTAAGTACATTTACAAATACGACATTAAAGTTTTTAAAGTACGAAATAGAGTCATTTGAAAATGTTATAATTGGTATCGTTTGTGTAAACTTTAAAAAATCCATATTCGTAATCTAAATAATGTTAATTAGGTATCATTATTAGTATTTATAGGATGATAAATACTTCTGTTATTTACAACTAAACGACAGGAACATAAAACAGTTCTTCGGGAAGTTTACTGAAATATATTAAACTTTTCACCATACCTATTAAAACATTACGTATATACAATAAGAAGGAATATCTACCTATTCACAGTTACTATATTACTGAGCTTACAATTATCACTAATTAAGTTCACAGCGCTTTTACAAGCCCTCTCTAATTTAAAATGTATTTATATCTGGTACTAGACGAAGTAAGTATAGCAACCCTTAATAAATTTGATAGTACATACATACAATCATTTTGTATTACCTCTGTTGTGTTATGCTATCCCTGTACAATTCCGAATTTGTTATTTCTGAGACGGCTTATCTACCTACACCTAAGCTGCTGGGGGTCTAGCCAAGATGACAATCGTCGATAGAAAACGCCAATCGAAACTTAAATACCTACTTAATGTATGGAAATATTTACTAGTAGTAATTTGACTTTTCGTACTATCTGTCACCCCAATACATTTTTTCTTTTCGTTTGCTGTTTGTCGATGTATATGATTATCACCTTGGCTAGGCCCACTGGAAAGCTAATCAATTTAACCCTAACACGAATTTAGGTATAATTAGGTATTGATTAAGCCATCGTCATGTACACTATTCGGCTCTCAGTTGTCTTTAGGAATAACATGCAATTCGAATCATAGCTTATGACTAGGTAAATTTCTTTCTACATCAAATTTAACACTATTTTAACGTATCCCAATAGCATTTACCATAAAATATTACACTGTGATTTTTAGAATAAAACTGAAAAAACATTTTGAGACTTTACAATCAGTACAGTAGGATCAACATCTGGTCATTAGTTCAATACAAATAAAAGAAACTAGCAGGTAAATATTTACGTCTGCCAGGTACTTATGATATCCGTCGATCAATCGTATTATTTAGGTAGTTTTACACTTAAAGATCTTTGTATGCACATAATTTTATCACTGCAATCCTTCTTTACGTATCTTGAAACACACACCACTTATTAGCGTCACTATAACGTCACAATCAACAATTTAACAAAATTAGGCTATCAGGTGGAAATTTTTCGAGCAGCGAATAACTGATCCAGTCTGGTCGCTGTAGCATCTCAGACGCCGGCGCGGCGGCCTCTCGATGTTACATACAACCCCGCGGTACCACGGCCGACTGTTTACCTTAATAAATCAGTTATCCGCTGTTCGAAAAATTCCACTGATCCTATGCGGAGAGATGCGCAAACTGACTCGGGTGAAGGTCGAATTGGTAGGGGTGGCCGTAGGGATTCATATGGTACGGCACTATGTTCATGGACGCCATCTTGTGCTCCTTCTTCCACTTCATTCGCCGGTTCTGGAACCAGATCTTGATCTGGCGCTCCGTGAGGCAGAGCGCGTGCGCGATCTCGATCCGTCTCCTCCGCGTCAGGTACCGGTTGAAGTGGAACTCCTTCTCCAGCTCTAGCGTCTGATACCGCGTGTACGACGTCCTCTGACGTTTCGTCTCGCCGTTGGCATTCACCGTACCTGAAAACATAAGAAGGATGTGTTACAAGGTGTCAACAGACAGGTGATTGAGCGGTATTACATTGCATAATTGCGTTAAGTATTATTCTGGTCACAAAACGTGAGGCATGTTAATATTTAGAACTGAATGTCCGTTTGAGCGCCAATGAATAGTTGGCTCGATCGGCTTCGTGCCTTGCCACGCTTGCTCGATTGTGATGTACTGTAGCACAGCTCGCGGCACCTCGCTCGATTCAAAACAAGATTTCTATTGAGAAATACGAACACTATTGTGCAATTAATTTAAATTTATTTCCTAGAGCTGTCATGTTCCTCTTAATTTATTACGTGCGTGTTACTAAAGTTTTTCTAATATTATCAGATTTGGCACTTGTTTATAATTTTGAGGTAGTACAGTTGGTCTTAGTGAAAGGGTTATATTTATTTTAACTTCTGCCTATCCTAATGTATGTTAATGTAACATTTTTATAGATTTTTTAAGAGGTTGAATATAAAGGTCGAGCAAACTGAAGGTTTACTTTGAAGTCGTCAACAACGGCTCGGCTCTTGCGTAAGAATGAGTGATAGTTTTGTTTAAATTGCGCTAATACCTACTTACCACCTAACTGTTTTTATTTTTATTGGGATGTTTAACAAACCTATAGTCGTGTCACCTTTTAACTCTCAGTCAGATCTAAAACGTTCCGTCCGTCAAATATCCAGTGCTCGACAGTAACTCCCGCCGCTGCGGCCGCCGACATTCCCGCACCGATATCAAAGAGCTGCAGTGACGGCGGTATGACAGAGTCATGGGTCGCATGCTGCACCTGTCACTGCGCGTCGCCCGCCGGCCCACCACTTGGACCATCTTGGACCCTTGCCAGCCCCGTGATCGATACGAGGCACGTCTCGCCTGTGTCTACCAAATTAAACTGTGTCATTTGTTATTTTTCTTCAACTAGACCACAACGCTAATGAGTTGGATACTGCTTTAAAGCAAACGGTTCAAACACCTGTAAGCGCTTTGAATTATGAATGTAACAGTGTTTAAAAATGATCGCGATATTTGGTTGATAAAGAAAAAGTTGTAATAAATTCCAGTCCGATGCTTATTCCGGTGGAGTTGTCAGGCTCGTGTCAATAAAGATGTTTAAAGAAAGTATAAATATGCGATGCGCCCGCTCTGGCCGGTATCGGTAAGGCAACAAGTGAGGCCGCGGCAAAAACCCTTCGCGATTGATATGTTAGTGACAGCCTGATGCACAAACAACTGAGTGACAGTTTATTTTACCATAATCCTTGTTCAGAAACGAAACGAATGGATGCAATACGAGGACATTGAATATCAATTCGAATTCACAAATATGGTGATAGAGTTTAAACGCTAACATCAAGTATCTTATTTGAATATCTATTCACTTTAGTTCGATCGAGCACATCCGGAATCTGAATGAAATAATGCCAATCTCTGACTGCAATTTTGCAAATTTATCATCGTTTTTCGCAATGATGTCTGGTTTAGAATGAAGTCATATGACATTTAATATGTCCAACAACTATTCATGCCATATTTCAGTTACTCTTGTATCTGCAAAGACAGATTACTCTTGAAAGTATTTGTAAAGATTTTTTTAAGTGTTGAGAGTTTTCTGATATATTGTTTGGCTGATATTTTGAGTAGGTACCTAGTTAGGTACTTACCTAGGTTACCCGTTCTTCCCTTTTAACTACATTTAGACTTCTAGGTGAATTTAATTTATGCTTGGAAATAATATTACAACCAACGTAATAACGAATTAACTATACATTAAAGAACCTTTTTTGCATCAACTTGAATTGTTCCATCGACAGTGAGAGAGTGAATATTTCCAAAAACAGAAATGAATATTGGTAAACAGGTGAACTGAATTTCAGCTCCAATATTGCAGTGAGCGTGCAGTTGCTATAGGTACCTAAAAGTTTCAGTTGGATTGCCCACGGTAATTGATATCTTCCAGAAATAAAATTAGTGTATTATTAAACTATTCAAGAAGACAAGACTTGACAAGAAAGACAAGAAGAGAAAATAAAAGAGATTTGCTTAAATGTCTATGACGGAATCCTTTTATATCTATCCACTCGCACTTCACTGGTTTTTGAGTCCTTCTAGGTCAAATGCCATTGATATTCCGTCTGGCTGATCTAGACATATTGCATGGTCAAAATTAAAACGTATAACACGATATTTAATAATGGATGAGCCTGAATTTACAATCTAAAATAGTTTCTGTCTGGAAACTGGACTGGATTTTTACATATAAAACGATTTGCAACACACATTGTAGGTACCTATGACTGTCTATAACCTATAACTGAATTTATTAATGCAACTGGGGAACAAATCAATATTGTTTATGGCACCCTACTGGTCAGGACGTTAACCGCGTAAGCTGAAGACGCCGGTTCGATTCCGGCCCACGCCACTGGTGGACTTGGTCACTTTTTCTTTAGTGTATGACATCTATTTCAATTTATAATGGTTTCATGGCCTTAAAATAAACTTAATAAAACAAATGGATAGGAAAAAAATGAAACGCGCCATTAAGCTGCTTAGAATATATTTCCTATCAGCCGCATATCCTTCCATCAACATACACACATAAATATCAGTGCCTCCAAATACGCAAACATAAAAATGCTTGGCGATAAAACATCAAAGAACTCATGATTAATGATATCTAGATGAAAACAGAATACATGTAATAAAAGTGTCACATAATAGTTCTTATTTGCGGCTGTAGAGCTTGTAAATGTTAACTATATCGTTTGGAGAATAATAATAAATAAAATAAATCGCAGCCGAATAGTCGTAAAGATCGTAGAGTGGAGTTATGAGTTGTAGTTAATGCTCGCTTACGATTATGAGCATAATAATATGATCCTTCATCGGTGTTGTCATCGGATGTTAACTCTTTATTACACTTTTAAAGAATTAATTAACAATGTATTACTCGTACTACAATGTTTTTGGTACTTTTGTTAATTTTTACTCTTACTTAAGGTGACGGTAGAGGTGGGTAAATTTTCAGATTCTGTCAATTTACCCCATTTCACACACAAGCGCACTTCACGCACACTACCTCACTTTACTGGGACAGGTCATTGACCCATCAAGTTTTTTTAAGATTGCGTTTTGAGTTTAGTGTTAACCACTGACCTCTTTTGAGGAACAGAAACTGTAAAAACGTTCCATTGAAAGAAGAAAGAGAAACAATACATTAAATCTTGCTCTCCTTGTCTGTTCATGTCACACGTGACGTATTTAAATTCTAATTTAATTCATTTGATTGTTAACTATTTTCTGCATATTATGGCTTTGTCGAGATATGCGTTTTGTAAAGTTAAACCGAATAAACCCAGATGTCATTAAGTCAGATGTAAAATGTTATTTACTACTCTATACGGTTATTCATAAGGCGAAAAATCAATTCAATTAAAAATTTAAATAAATAAAGTTTCGGCAGGGTGGAAATTTAATTAAGGCCGACAAAATAAAATTTAATAATATATGTCGGCTGATGTACCCCTAAGATCTTTACAGATTTACTTGTACGAGTATCCTATATTCGCTATTTATTTTGCTATTAAATTTATAAAATTAAAATAAATAATTAAATATTATACTGGCATTCCACCGCTATTATTTCAGTGCTGAACTGATTATCTTCGATCGTAGCCTTGATGATGTAGTTGTACTTACACTTACGGCGGTAGGAGCGGCAATGAACCCCGCGCAGCGTAGAACGAGAGGTGCGTTGGGATAAGTGCATATACATATAATTCTTCGTGCGTCTGTCTGTCTGTCCGTCCGTCTGTCACAGTCTATTTTCTCCGAAACTACTGGACCAATTCAGTTGAAATTTGGCACACATATGTAAATTTGGCACACAAATGTAAATTTGTGACCCAAAGATGGACGTGTAACGTAAATAAAATGTATTTTAGAGAATTTGAAATACGGTAGCCATTTTTGGGGGGGGGTAAATGAAAAAATTAAAAAATATGTTTTTTAAACTATATAGTGTTACATATCAAATAAAAGAGATCATTGTAAGAATCTCAAACATAACTTTTTTTATAATTTTAGGATTAATAGTTCAGCAGTTATTCATGAAAATAGGCAAAAAATGATCATTCTCCGCCCACTTTCTCCGAAACAACTGGATCTAAAATTTTGAAAAAAAGTACACAAAGTAGTTCTTTACCTATATATGTCAGGAAAATCTATAAGAAATGTGCAGTCAAGCGTGAGACGGACTTAATATACGGAACCCTTAGAATGCGAGTCCGACTCGCACTTGTTTTTGTTTAGCTCTTATTAGGTTTAAGGAGTTTTATGAGTGAAAAAAGAAGTTTTTTGTTTTATGTGCCCGCGTTATTGCCGATCGATTGTGTTTTAAACGATAATTAGACAAAAAAACTTGTTTTTCACCCAACGAATATAGATCCCCATGACACATCTTCCAAGTCGCCTTTGGATAGGCTTAATTTTAAAAATAATTGAAATAATGTTCTATATCATTCATACTTGCAAAAAAAGACTAAAAATAATTTACGTGACCAATGCTTATTATTAGTAAATATCTTACAATTTAATATCTGATATATCACACGATACAAAAAAATGGCCGCAAAGTTAAAAGTTTATTTATTTACGTTACTAGTCCATCTTTGGATCACCGACTCTTTGTCATATGTGAAAAATGTGTACCAAATTTCAATTGAATTAGTCTATTAGGGGCAGACACACGAGTGATCTTAAAAGGGATTTTTTTCTTGAATGATTTGTATGTACTTACCCCAACGCACCTCACGTTCCACGCGGCGCAGCGTAATCAGTAAGTACCTAATAATTAGTGTCCGACCGAAACACAAATTTCTGTATATATAAATATTGTTGTCCTACTTGCTCGCCAACTTTTGGTCTTTGTCACATAGTTTAGTTTCATAATACGAAGTACTATTTCGTATGTTTCGGCCAGGCCGAAAGATTCGGCCGTTTTTTGGCCGAAACCGAAACTACGGCCGAAACATGATTTTATGGCCGAAACCGAAACCGAAACCGAATCTTCGGTCGAACACTACGAATAATCACAATGGTCTTAAGTACCACAGACCCTACTGTCGCTTAAGTCCTTTATGCCAATCTCTGCCTATTAGAACTTATAAAAAAAAATAAAAAAAAAGAAACCGAGTAATTATATCCAACTACCGAACCTGCTTACAAATTTTCTCGAGATATTTGAGAAATGTGATATGCAAAGGAGAACATTCGAACAAACGAAAGTATTTTTGCCCAAGCTGAAACGGAGACCTTCGCCTACGCTCGGTCAGTGATGGTTTAGGTACAGTCAGCTGCAGGTCACCCCTGCATAGAAGATTGTATGCAGGGGTGGTACCTTTTCTCTGCAGCTGACTGTACACCTATAAAAAATTGTTGTACCTGCTGCAATTTTATACCGGTACCGTACTTTATATTTCAACAGGTATAGTACCTTCAAAACGAAGCGGTATTGATAAATAATAACGGTACCGTACCGCCTATAAATAATAATAATAATTCAGCCTATATACAGGGTGGTCCAAACCTTGACGTCCAAAAATTTTTTTTTAGATTCCTCACGTCGTGGGCTATCAGAATATACCCCATGTATGTTAGCCGATTTTTCGTAGTTATCGAGTTATGATTTTTTTTTACTTTTAACTTTTCATATGAAATTCCGGGGTTCCCATACAGAGTGGCTAAAAAATAACTGCATTTCCGTTGCCAGGGAGGTTTTGGGATTATACTGAGCAACTTTTACAATGGGGCCAACCCCGAAACCGCGAAAAAAAATTACCCTTCCATAGAAAATGGACTAGCCAAAATGTATAAAAAGCCAATTTTTTTTTCGCGATTTCGGGGTTGGTCCCATAATAAAAGTTGCTCAGTATAATCCCAACACCTCCCTGGCAACGGAATGCAGTTATTTTTCAGCCACTCTGTATGGGATCCCCGGAATTTCATAGGAATAAGAATAAGAATAGAATAAGAATAAGAATTGTTTATTGCCACATACATGAACATAAAATAGAGTTAGAATTACTTACATAATAAAATAAAACAGTTGTTATCATATACAAAACAAAAGTGAGAAGATCTTTGTATTAGGCACAGGGTTCCAGTCTCAGCGTGTGCCGGGCCTAGGTGCCCGGCGCTGGTTTTCAGACCGGTCCCAGACTAAGGACGGTCGGAGAATATTACCTACATAGGAAAAGTTAAAAGCTTAAAAAATCATAACTTGAAAACTACGAAAAATCGGCTAACATACATATGGGGTACATTATGATAGCCCACGATTTTTGGACGTCACGGTTTGGACCACCCTGTATAGACAATAATCTCAACGCTAGCTCAATGCGGATTGGGGACTTCACACACAGCTTTGAATTTCTTCGCAAATGTATGCACTACGAGTATGCAGGTTTCCTCACGATGTTTCCTCCTTCACCGAAAAGCTAGTGGTAAATATCAAATGATATTTCGTACATAAGTTCCGAAAAACTCATTGGTACGAGCCAGGATACCAATGAGTTTTTCCTTACCGCTTATACCGTAAAGAAATAATGCAGTCTCTGCTTTGCACGATTATTGTGTGGACATAATTCTTATAATCACCGAAACATACATACCTCTACGCACAGAATGTCATTGAAATAAAACATTGTTTTTTATAGTAAATTAATATAACATTCGATTTATACACATAACAATAAGCAGGCCAGGCCGCAGCGATATTGGCCTGTAAGCTTCATCTCGGTCTCCAAATCCGCAAAACTCGCTGGTACTAAATGCTGGTCTTGCCGTTATTAATTATCTTGATTCTTGAAGATTATCAGAACAGCACGTTACGTAATCGCATACATAGACGGAACGAACGTCAACAAAGTAGGTGTAGACACTGCAAGTCTTTAGGTATTAAACGAATTACGCTTCGTATTAATAGATGAGTAATATTTAAATGAACATATAATATTCTCTAACATAAATACAAGATTACAATTAATTGACATCAAAAGTCATTGACGTACAGAAGTCATATACATTTTTATAATGACGCAAAATTGATACCAGCATAATGAAAATCAATCCCAATCAGTAAAACGAGTCTTTAAACTTTTTTCATTTTAAGCGGGTTTTGAAGGAACAAGTTACTTAAATTCGATTGTAATCGTATTGTTTTAGGATAATTTACTGCTGTTTTCGACCGTTACGACCCGTAAATAACAACAACTCACATTTAAAATTTGACTGGAGCTCGACGTGATTATATTTATTTACCCTATTTTATGAAATACAATTTATCTACTGGTATACATTTTCGTATGCGTATATGATTAAATGTCTTTATTAATGTCAAAAACGAGCTATGACGATGTACACGTCTGCTTCGATGCAAGGCCAACGGCCATCTGACTCGAAGAAGAGTTTTGAGTGATGTCGTCAATGTATGGAAATTATACGAAAGTTTACATTTGGGATTGAATTTCTGTGTTGTATTTGTGAGTAAAAATATAAGTAGATAATAATCTGGTAGTTTAGTTATCTAGCCTTCAAAATCCCACAACAACTCAATTACTGTCAAAGACAAAACTGTAATGCGTCTTGCTCAAACGGAACTCCATATTTTGATTTTTGGACACTTTTAGTGTCGATTTGTAGAGAATTACAGGAAATAAAAAAAAATATGGCGTGAAGAGCCGGTACACGGCTTCTTCGTGAACAGATTTGCGTATAATTTAATGCAGTTATTAATCATTCATTGAACAAATTGATTGCACAAAGTGAGGTCTAAATCGAAAACGTCATATACCGTCCCCTTAAGTAGGTAGTAGGTTCTCGTACTGTATGAATATTATTTGTGTATAAAAACCGCTCCTAGCGTTTTGAAGGAAATGTTACTCTTTCAAAGAATGTACAAAAACGTTACAAAAATGTTTTATTATTCTGAGGTCATGTTGAGTAAGAAAAATTTACTGTGTAAGTATACTGTGTGTGCAAAATCATTACCGAAGTAAATACATTTTCAAAAGCACAAGTAAATTTTCTGCGCTTAAAATATACATCAATTAATTTCGTACAAATTAATTTCATTAGTTTTTGTAGAGTAGTATTTATATTTGCTTAGATACCTAATAGGCTCTTAGATAGTAATTGCATGGTTTTAATTACCTTATTAACATACCTATATGTATTAGGAGATCGTATATTAGGTACAGGTAAGAATGTGTTTACTGGATTTTACACAGATTCAAATCCCCGTCCTTGTTTAAGTAAACATTCACCTACACATTATAGGTAAGTGTATGAAAGGTTTTATGAACTTTTGTCAAAAATCCACAGAACCCGGAAACGGTGGTGGTAATGATATGTAAAGGAATCAGGCATCAAGTGAATGTCGCTAGGCGGCTGCGGCTCGGCTCCCATCTGCCTATTACAGGTATCCGCCGAATAGTAAGCAGTGCGGCGCATCACCATATTCACCGCACGACTAAAAACACATTAATCAATGTGTTTTTTGTTCCGATAAAGTTAAGTATGGCTTTATTCTTATTGCTGGCGTGGTATAGGATAGTCAATAGATTTCCGCACTGTGGTCTGGTTGGTTGGTCTCGAGGCCTTGTAACTTTGGTTTGAGATTCGAGTTGCCCGCGCTTTTGTAACAAAATGGGATACAATACAATACACGTCATACACGGCCTGGTATGCATCCGGCAACAAATGACGGACAGCTCAGCTGTCAACTTGCAAATTTTGGAATGGAAATATAGACGGGTTAGTCTTTGGATAAAATAAATAATATTTTAATTTTAAAATATTACCTAAAGCCTCAAAAATCTTCATGGCCGTTTCTTTTTGTCAATCAACGACAATAAATGATTAGAAAAATAATTTATCAATTTGTTTTTCTGTCCGATGTTTTTACCTAGCAATGCAATCCTGAAATACACGACGAACTGTCTAGCTTGCGAATAACGAATATAGAAAACTTAGTACCAAAATGAAACTAAAAAATCAATTTCCAAAATTATACATTGTGTTTTTTTAATTAAAATATGGAAAATTAGCCAGTTTAATAAAAACTCATACTTAGTAGTTGTCACGGTCAAGCTGAGCAATTTTTGGAAATTATCTATGTGCTGAGTGATAAGGTCGAATATGCTCAGCCCTGAGGCTAAAGCTATAGTGATGACAGATGACGTGACTGCTTTTTAAATATACATATGTAATTATATATCTATTATCATCGTTGTCCTTCTTAATCAGGTCTTTTTACGGGTCGGGATAGACAAAAATACTAAATAGTTTTCTGGACGTCTGAAATTTATAAATTACTAAGTCCAATAAATTCAATATTGTTACTTTTTTTCATTTGTGGGTCATATAAGCTGAATCTACCTCTGAGATTAACATTTAAAAGCTTGATGTAGGCTACGAATTCATACGATAAAATTGCTATTTAGGATAGTTGTCCTCTAAGTGGACACCCCTTGACTTAACGGCTAAATTCCACCTGCCTTCAGTAACCTCTCCTGTTGCGTGTCCGTCTGTCTGTCACACCACTTGTCTTCTAGTATGCGAGTCGCGACAGCTAAAGAAATTCCCATAGCGCGTTGACCACAAGCGAGCAATAACCTACGATATCCAATATAACTACGACGTCAAGGTTCGTAACAGAGACTTGCAATTGTAGATCAAACTTAGTTGGACGGCCTCAGAGGATTCAACGATCACCGGTGCTCGGCAAGCAATAATACTGGCCAAGGTGGTCACTACGGGAATTCGAACCGACATCAGATAGCCAAACGTCTTGCCAGGCAAGTTAATACTCTATTTTAATGACTTTAACGATCAACATTGCTGCCCCAAATGCAAATGCAGCTGGTAATTTTGACAATTGAATCTATCATCAATTTGATTTATTGTTGCCGTGGTATCAATGTGCGATTGTTTTCACGTTTCTGTCATGCGAATTGACATTATTTTGCAGTTATTGATTGTTTATGTTTATGAACGGTCCGTTTAGCAATACATAGCAGGTTCCAAATGATCAACGATATTTTGAAAACTATTTGGAAATCTGTACCTACTTTAAAGCAAAGGAACAGGGATCACAACTAAAAAATAGGTACCTACAAGTTTTGAAGATTCCAATTCCACCAGTGTGCGGCACTGTGCAGCACAAGCATAATTATTGCAAAAATGCTTGTGCCGCACAGTGCCGCACACTGTTGGAATCCCACCTTTACAAGCACAACCAACATCTTGTAACTAAACCATTGTACCTAATAAACGATTTCATTATATACTTTGCACATATTTAAAATCCGCACAGAACTATATAGAGCCTCGCTAACTACCTACAACCTTCGTAAAAGGGGCCGCTCTGACACATTGCAGTGATAGCCGGAGGAGATACAAGCAGTGCAAAATGAACCGCGCCCAACGGGTAGCCTCAAAAATACCGCCCGCGATAACGCAGGCGACACGTTAAATAATTACGTACATAGAAACCTGTTGGAAACCAACGCAGAACTTTTAAGAGCATTCGCAATGAAAAATATCACTTAGTATAATAGTTTTAAGTCAAATCACATTCTTTAGTGCCTATATCAAATTCGTAAAATATGACGCTGGCGACGCACGCGCGCACGCACGGCTCAAATTATGTCATCAGCCACTGGTCCATGTTATGCTACTCCAAATGTCAGTGCCTTGCCAGTCATCGCTGGTTATTATTTGGCTCCTTGCCTTGCTCTTATTAACTTGCCCACGAAGTATATTTGAATGTAATTGTTACATAAATTTCAGCCGCTGACATAATCTACTTGAACTTAGATATAGATGATGAGTCACTTATTGGAGGTTATACATATACCCACTTGTACGTCATTGGCTCGCATGTATAGGTACAATTTTATATAAGCAACGGCACATAAGGTTCACGCAGCCTTTTTCTTCCAGTATAGCCGCGAAGAAGAAAAATAATCCAATTTGCAGCGCCAGCGCCGATCCATAAAAGCCGAAGATTGGCCGATTGGGCACCGAGCGCGCACGAAGCGCGGCTCGAGATTGGATTTCTCACGTTCACAGTAAGCTGGACTGTAATTCCAACCACTTTTCAAGCAATGGGTAGTCGAACGGTCACCCGAGCGCGTCTGTAGGCATTGATTTAGAGGTAACGGTTACCCTGGTTCACCTAAATTTCGATGCTTTTGAGCACGGCAAGCTATAGCAATACATGACCAGTGAGCGCTAATCACGACGTGGAAATATTAAGGACTCTAATGTCTTGTACACATTTACATAACACGCAATAAATCTCGTGCGCAGCGCTCAGACGGCGCCGTTGATAAATTCTTATTGGAGCTTTTTTGATGGTCTATTTCGATGCGATGGCCGTGCCGTCTCACTTCAGCTCCGATTGTTCTATTTTGTACAACAATAATACGAAGATAACTTATTGTCGGACTGAACTCAGTTCCTCAACTAAAGGTATGCCGCGTGCAAATAGGATTATTATCTATTTAAATCTTATTAACTGTATGTAGTTTGCATAGAAGATAATGGTTAAGATTAATAATAAAACTATCTGAAGAGGCTTGGTAATCCGTGGTAATTGCGCGGTAAGGAACCAGTTTTATCTGGTTGACGAATAGCCGCGGTGCTACCACGGATGGATGGTCGCAACCGAATGTAGTCAAGCGCACGATACATGGTTCTGCGTAAATTCACGCTGCTTACGAGCACAGGTTGTTAATCAGAGTGTTGGACTCTGGTTATAAACATTAAGTATCTATTCTTTTATCCCAAACATCTTAGTGTTCCATTTGCTGGTTTCTTAGCATTTCTTAAGAGCCCGGTATTGATTTTAGCCGCAAAAATGTAAAATTGATAGATTTAGGCAATGAAGTTGTACACCTTTTGTTACGTAATAGAAATAACAAGTACTCGTATCTATTAGCACGTCTTCTTATCTTCCACTTGTACAGATCAATTTTTTGAAAACAGACTCACTAAGTTAGTAATGATTGTTTTTCTGATGGACGTTTAGGTAAACGCGCGTTAAGCACTGATTTAGTCGATCTTATTTGTGAATTTCGTAAAGTTTGGACTGCTAAAAATGGTAATTTTGTATTACACATATCCTGTACTTCAACTGTCGTAGACTACATTTTTGTTTTTATGACTTTGAAATAGTGTAAATGAAGGTTAGACGAAATCAATTTTCTCCAGAAATTACCTCAAAACAAGTGGCAATTTCTCCGAAAATCTACTTATTTTCGTCGTAGTTTTCATACTCAAATAATCTGCAACGTTTACTTAAACTGTTGTGATACATAATTTTATATAAATTGCAACTTTTATTTTTTGACGAATTTTTAAAAACTGCTCTCTTTTATTCGTATATAACCAGTGACGCGCGCTCGCGGACTCATTCGCTCGCCAGAGCTTATAGAGGCAGGACGTGTGCTGATCGGCTCCGCACTTTGCATCGACGATCGCGAAGTTATTTATCGTTGTGTGCGTGCGCGCCGTGTAAAATATTATATCTGTTTGCGTCTTTGGCTGTTATTAGGGCTTCCAATACCGGGATCCCGGGATCCCGTCTTTTTAAACGCATTTTTCAATACCGGTATTTTTAAAGGCAATACCGGGATCCCGGTATTTAAAAAAATGAGGGAAATGCGCAGTATAAACCCATTAAATCCATTATATTCGGCTGTATCAAAAAGCTTACTAAACGTCAGACGCATCTAGAGTTAGACCAAGAAAAGTCTGCAACGATTTTGATAACACGCGCAGTGCAAGTGTTATATTAAACGTCAAAGTTCTATGAAATTACGACGTACAAATAACACTTGCACTGCGTACTGCGTATACTATCAAAATCGTTGCAGACTTTACTTGGTCTAACTCTAACTGGTCTCTAGCCCGCATTTTATTATTGAAAAAAGATCGTTGTCTAATGCGTCAGATAAATATTTGGTGGTTGGTGGTGGATTAATCCTGAAGTTACATTAACACATCAGTAACATTAACATTAACATAATTAGTTCGTATAATTTTATCAAAAAATAAAACGAAAGAGCAAGGATAACTGAAATAATGGCAAACCAATTTTGACGGAAATTTTAAAAAATGTTGTCTAGTTGGTTAAGTTGGACTACAAATGTGACTGGTGAGGTGAAGTCAACAAATTGGATAAAATTATTGCCAACCTGGAGTGTGAAATAAAATTATTGCAGATGGCGGCATTGATTGTTTATTGTTGTAATAGCTTTTAGGACATATCTGGTATTCCAGTGAGCCTTTCTAATTCCCCTTTTTAATAAAACTATATATTTTTAAGCGATTCATATCCAATACCGGGATCCCGGGATCCCGGTATTGATGAAGACAGTTTCGGTATTAATACCGGTATTGTGAGAAGTCCGGTATTTGGAAGCCCTAGCTGTTATGGTATGCGTGTATACTACGACCAGGAACTTTAATCCTTGGTTGTAAGTACTTCTTTATTTTCTTGTATAGTTTTTTTTTATAGTATTATCATCGAACGAGCGAGCGAAGCGAAGCGAAGTTCTTACATTCGACTTTGAACACACGGCTGGCTAGGGGCACGCCCCGGCATTTCAATGTTTTTAAGCTGAACTTTCAGAGGATAGTTTGATACTCAATAACTTAAGTAAATTTATTCTAATTTAAATGAAATTGGGTGAACGTATAGTCGAGGGCATTATATTTTAGTCATTAAATTTTGAGCTGGCTTGAACAAGAGGTTATTGAGCTAGAAGAGCTTAAAATGCTAAAAAGCCATTTGTGAGGGGTCTTGCTATTCTGGTGATGTTAATTGCAAGAAAGTATGGTCGAGTTTGGTATCAAATGAAAGTGCTCGGTTTACACATTTATAATATTGTTTTTTTAAAGATTTTTTTTTTAAATTATGACAATTTTGGAATCCAAGATGGCGGCCATGCACTGTCATTAAATCGTAATGGATATCATTTTATAGGTTTTAGGGGGCGCAGATTTCGAAAATGATGATCATTTTGGATTCCAAAATGGCGGCCATGCACTCCATGCAGTATGTCATAAAAGTCGTCATGGATATCGTTTTATAGGTTTTAGGAGGCGCAGATTTCGAAAATGATGACCATTTTGGATTCCAAGATGGCGGCCATCCAGTATGTCATAAAAGTCGTCATGGATGTCGTTTTATAGGTATTAGGGGGCGCAGATTCCGAAAATGATGACCATTTTGGATTCCAAAATGGCGACCATGCAGTATGTCATTAAAGTCGTCATGGATGTCGTTTTATAGGTTTTGAGGGGCGCAGATTTCGAAAATGATGACCATTTTGGATTCCAAAATGGCGGCCATGCACTATGTCATAAAAGTCGTCATGGATGTCGTTTTATATGTTTTAGGGGGCACAGATTTCGAAAATGATGACCATTTTAGATTCCAAGATGGCGGCCATGCACTATGTCATAAAAGTCGTCATGGATGTCGTTTTATAGGTTTTAGGGGGCGCAGATTTCGAAAAAGATGACCATTTTGAAATCCAAAATGGCGGCCATGCAGTATGTCATAAAAGTCGTCATGGATGTCGTTTTATAGGTTTTAGGGGGCGCAGGTTTCGAAAATCATGACCATTTTGGATTCCAAGATGGCGGCCATGCAGTATTTCATAAAAGTCGTCATGGATGTCGTTTTATAGATTATAGGGGGCGCAGATTTCGAAAATGATGACCATTTTGGATTCCAAAATGGCGGACTTGCACTATGACATAAAAGTCGTCATGGATGTCGTTTTATAGGTTTTAGGGGGCCCCGATTTCGAAAATGATGACCATTTTGGAATCCAAAATGACGGCCATGCACTATGTCATAAAAGTCGTCATAGATGTCGTTTTATAGGTTTTAGGGGGCGCAGATTTCGAAAATGATGACCATTTTGAATTCCAAGATGGCTGCCATGCAGTATGTCATAACAGTCGTCATGGATGTCGTTTTATATGTTATAGGGGGCTCAGATTTCGAAAATGATGACTATTTTGGAATCCAAGATGGCGGCCATGCACTATGTCATAAAAGTCGTGATGGATGTCGTTTTATAGGTTTTAGGGGGCGCAGTTTTCGAAAATGATGACTATTTTGGAATCCAAGATGGCGGCCATGCACTATGTCATAAAAGTCGTCATGGATGTCGTTTTATAGGTTTAGGCCCGGCGCAAATTTCGAAAATGATGACTATTTTGGAATCCAAGATGGCGGCCATGCACTATGTCATAAAAGTCGTCATGGATGTCGTTTTATAGGTCATGGTCATCATATTCGAAATCTGCGCACCTGTTTCAAATAAGATATAGATGCATCCTAGTAAGTCAACTATCGAAATGTACTTTTGATAGTAGTAGTACGAAATGTAATCTGAAAGGAATCAAGTAATGCATTCCTGTAATGAGGAATCGACATTGATTCCAATTACTAGTAATTGTAATATTCGAGAAATTGATTCCTGATTCCTCAAATGGAATTGTACTTAGTAATTCGGTATTGTTACATTACAAAGTACCTAATCTGGGAATCGGTAATCAGATTTAAAAGTAATTTCAAGTAATCGTGGAATCAGGATTCAATTACGAAATGCCCATCTTGGACTAAGTAGCACTGCTTTCAATTGATCTTTTTGACGAACCGCGAGTTCTCAGTTCGGGGCGAACTACTAGTCTATTATTGGTTAGATCGTGTTTAGGCTTGATTGATTCGTCTCAAAAAGATATTCGACACAATGTGGTATTCAGGGTCTGATGATGAAGCCGACAGGTACTCAAGCGTACTCATCAAGCAGGTCGTGAAACCACGTCGTGTTTGGGCTTGTTTAATTCTTCTCAACAAGATCTTTGACACGAGATGGTATTCAGGGTCTGGTGATGAAGCCGACAGGTGCTGAAGAGTCCTCATCAACCAGGACGTGAAACCACTTCGCGTTTGGGCTCGTTTAATTCGCCTCAACAAGATCTTTGACAAGAGATGGTACCCAGAGTCTGACGATGAAGCCGACAGGGGCTCAAGAGTACTCATCAACCAGGTCGTGAAACCACGTCGTGTTTGGGCTCGTTTGATTCGTCTCAACAAGATCTGAATGCCATCTAGTGAGTTTCGCTCTAACTGGTAGGTATTAATATAACTCGAGTACTAACAGTGATGTGCTTAGGGGTTTCAAGTAATGCGACGAAATAACGCTAGATGGCGTTAACTTCAATTATACATAGTGCATTTTGCACTAGTCTTTGAGTTTTCACTTCTGCCGGCACTCCCTGAGTGCAACCCGTTGTTTTTTTTTTAAATAAAAGCGTGTTACACCTTTTTTATTCCTCTTGCTGCCAAAATGTAACACGATATTATTTAAAAACGGTTAGTAGTAGCTTTATATATATATATATGTCGGAGCGAGACACCAGAAAGACGTATTGCAGCATTACAGTTCATATTTAGACGCCTGTAAAAGTCGATTAGCAATGTTTGGCTACGTATTATTTGCTTGTAACGAAATAATAAAGTTGCGTAATGAATAACGCCACCATCTATTGGCGTATTGATGAACTAAAATAACAGGTAGAAGGCTTTGGAACGTCAAGAGGAGTATCTTGAGTGAACGTAGGCACGAGCAGGCACTTTTGTCGTTATGTTGGTAGACTGGTCAGGCAGGTTTACCAACTTGAATTGGAGGCGGGAGCGGTTGGCTCCGCCGCTGGAACTGGCTTCCTTCTTCTTGATCGGACCGCGCTAGAGATCGGACGTTAGCCAAGCTCGTGCCTAATTCGCTACGTTCATGAAGGCTCACACCTGAAGGATTATTCTGAAAGCTTATAGATTCTCACGTTCTTTAACCGTTTAGCTAAGTGTTTTATTCCAAGTGTTATTTTGATTTCTTATGTGCCATTATAAGCTTACTTTTGTAAAATAAAGAAACTATGTGTTGTTTTGAAAAGATGTGTCCCGCCGAGTTTGTTGCCGGGTTAAATCTTCTCGAGTCAGAGGTGTAGGGTTGGAGCCGGTGTAGTTTGACTTGAATAAAGATTTGAACGGATTTATGCGATCTTTTTATTTTCAAATCACACCTTTTAAAACTAAATAGCAATTAGTTATTTTTATCGCTTAGTCCTAAAATATGGTAGTCACTAGTATGGTTAACAAGTCCGAATGTTTATTTCATGCGTTTGTAGCATACCTACTATTTTGGCTGTGAAGTAATACATCTAGGTACTACCCCCACGCGCCCACCGCCATCGGGACCATCCGTCGCCGACATATATATATATACAGGGTGGATTTTCTTTTTGGGTCAGTGAGGGCAGCTACCAGATCCCGTGCTGCTACGAGAAAATGGTCTTAGAAGACCTTCCCTCGATTTCAAATCAATGAAGATTTTGAAAAAAACATACAGGGTGCGAGAAAAAGGTAATTTTTGACAAACTTTTTATTTGATGCCAATCGATCCCATTTCTATTGAGGATCAAAACCTTGTATGGAAGCAAAAAAAAATTTCCGGCTAGAAAAGCCACAAATCGAGGAAAACTTTTCCCATACAATTTGTATGAAAATGAAAACTTTTATTTTTCACATGATATTTTTATATGCCAATCGATCCCATTCCTATCCAGTATCAATAGTTTCCTAGGGGTCAACTTACGGTAATGTACTAAAAAACTTTCTCCATAAGTAATCATTTATTGTCAGATTGTGAATGTCAGTTTACAGATGTTACAAAATTATGTATCATACAACGTTTTACAGTAGGTACATATGGCCATTTTAATATTCGACATAGTTACGTAATGTGCTAATTATCGCACTAGTGCCGTAAAGTAGCACCATCTGTATTGTAAAATGTATTAATAAAATGGTAGGTATATTTTTTATCAAAATTTAATTATTTAATTATTTTAGCATTATTTTAAGCTTTTTAGTTTTTGTTAGGTATTAACAAATAAAAATCTTATATTCATATATATTTTTTTGAACTTTTTAGCTTCATCAAATCATCATCAAACTCTTTAGGACCAAAGTACTCGCCAAGACGAATCAAACGAGCCCAAACTCGATGGGATTGAGTTGTTTTATTACGGAGTTCCTATGGCCACCTCCCAGCTCCATTATCAAACCCTGGAAACTATCGAGAGACCAAGTACTCGTCAAGACGAATCGTACTAGCCCAAACTCGATGGGGTTATAGCGTTTTATTACGGAGTTCCTATGGCAACTGTTCAGCGCCATCATCAGACCCCGGATACCATCTAAAGACAAAGTACTCGTCAAGACGAATCAAACGAACCCAAACTCGATAGGGTTGCGACGTTTCATTCCAGAGTTCCTATGGCTACCTTCCAACTTCATCATCAGATTAGCTCCATATCATCATAATATTGCATTGTCACCTAAAATTTTCATTTACTAAAAGGGTAACATATAATATATGTTACCGTAAAATTGCACTAAGGTTATATATATATATATTATAACCTTATGCAATCATCATCACCATGCAATATAATTTTCACCTCAGCAGCTCGAACAAGGGTACTTTGCTACTTAAAAACAGTGAGCAATATCGCATTTTGCTCACTGAGTGAGACAAAATGAGCAAAATGCGATTTTGCTCACTGTTTTTAAGTAGCAAAGTACCCTTGTTCGAGCTGCTGAGGTGAAAACTTAATTGTTGGTATATCTTAAGAAAACATGAGTGAATAGGTAAGTGATGAAGAAGGAATACATTTTTCGGGTTCTCTAATATGTTCTCACTAGGTGAAAAGTTTTGTGAACAATCATCAAGATCAAAGTTATTTACATCTCGTGCGCTTTTGAGTCCCTTACTACGCTCAAGATTCTAAATTAGATCTATTATAGAATCTTTCGCTTGCACGGGACTCAAAATAAGCACTCGAAGAAATATCAAACTTTGATCTCTTGTTGTACAAATAACTATTATATGAATACATGGTTGGTAAGTATAATAAACGAATATATCAAATTTACCGAAAGTTTTATTTTAACCCAACTAAAGTTACGCATATTTTGTTGCGAAAGTATCAATACTGTTTAAGACGGTCGCGTTGTTTCAAGCAGGGGCCGGCGTTCGGTTACTGTGTAAATGTCGTATCTTCGCGCGTTTTCAAATCGACTACGGCCTCTTAAAAAAAATATATGTAGGTATTATTACCTACCATATGAGTGATATGACTCTACGAGTGATGATAAATTGATGAGTTTGAAGTAAAATGCGTTTCTTTTCGTGATCAAATCTTTTAATTGTCGTAGTTAAGTGCTTTTCGAAATAGGTTTGATATTTTTATAATTATACTATTTTGTGAAAAAGTTAGCAGTTGGCGACAAGATAAAGTAAGTACCAACATAGTTGTGATTCTGATTGATTACTATGTATTCAAGTATATTGCATTGAAACTGCAACACAATGAGGAATTAGATTGTAATGCTTTAAATTAATATTAAACATCACTTATCCGCACGTTCATTGTTCAATTACCATACATAGACAGGCAAGGCCTTGTTTGTGACATGCATGGTTAAACTTAAATAAGGTTAAACGAGCACTCGATATTAACCTTCATAGATAGTACATTCGAAACTTACAGTTGTAATTAATTAGTGACAAGTTAAGGAAAAACTTCCTGGAACAAATACATAGTGATTAACGTAAGTAGTATAAAATTGCAAGTTAAATAGTCGATAGACCAGAAAACCAGAATATACATACATGACATGTAATATTTAAAATATTACTAATAAATGACTATATATGACTATATGACTATAATTTGTGAAACTATTTTCAATAATTTTTTTTTTATAGCCCAAGCCCTGTCGCGCATGTGAGGCCTGTGCCCAGCAGTGGGACGTATATAGGCTCAAATTATTATTATTATTATTTTCAATAGTTGTTTGATAAGATAAAGATAAGATAAGATAAAAGATTTTTATTCGTGACGTTCACAAAACATGTACGAACATGTACAGACAACAACAGCAAGAACAGAAGAGAACAATAAGTGTGCATCACGAAATGGACCCAACTCAACATAATGCTAGCTATTGCATATTTGCACCTCCATAAAATAAATTTATCAGAGCCAACTTAGAACCTCTATAATTGACACATCATTTTCTTGAACCTGGATAGGTACTTACTACCTACGTGTTTATATGTAAAATATAGTTAAATTGATACAAAATTGCTGGTCCCTTGAGATTTCAACTATCCAGGTTTCACGCAGTAGGTAAGTAAGGTAACAACCGCTAAACCCTGCGTGAGTCCGAAGCTAGATTCCTTTTGTTTTTTGTATTGATTTTTAGACCACATCTCTCAGGTGAGACTTTTTGTAGGATTAATCAATTAATTTACCATTAAAAATGGTCCTTGACTGTACAAGTGATTTTCTTTAAATGAAAATAATTATCCTGCCCGTCCATATAAACGAAGATGGACTAGATCCACCGATGCCCCGAGTCTCAGATAACCACAAGACTAATCCCTGACTTCATTCCGGAACCGGTACTTACGCGATTACCTACCGGTCGTTTAGCTTGTCTATAAGAGGCATTCCTATCGCTTTATGGCACAGGCGACTTGAGCATTTAGATTAGAACCAGTGTAAAGGTATAAGAGATGAGTCGTAATAAGATAGAAAGGAGAAGGAGAAGAATCTTTAAATCGCCCTCCCCACTTCAATGTAAAAGATACAGATTTCGGTAAAAAATATTAAAAATCCTGATAAGAATACCGATTGTAGGTAATTGGGATAAATCAGGGAATTCTTTGACTAGCGTATTGCCAGTTACTCCAACTAATCTATAAAATTCAAAACTTTGTTCTAAAGGGAATATGCTAAAAAACACTTGACATACATTATCTAGTATCCTATCAGCCAAAAAAAATCTACTAATACTGGACGTAGGCCTCCCCGAAGGACCTCTACAATGTTTGCGCTCTCATCCAATGGTTTCCTTCTATCTTGACTCTGGTCTGGTCATTCTTAAATTTTTCGGAAGGTGGCTGTCTATCATTATCATAATTATGTGCAATAAGAATGTGCGCTTATTCGGGATTCCCGTTTGACGTGCCGTTCTTATCACAGCCCAGGTGAAAAACTATAAGTGAGCTCAACATCCGTAACCATTATGCGTGTTCGGAAATCTCACTACGCTGGCCAGTCTAAATAGCTCGATGCGTTGTAAATAACGGCTCATGGACGAGTGGAATGGGGAAACTGATGCAAAAGGTCAATTGTGATTTATTATCTAATTGTTGAACAACAGCATGTAATGTTTAAGAATGTCTGCTTTTAGTTACAACAGTTACTCTATACCAGTTTTGCAATAATTTTTGCATTGTTTTTTTTTTTACAGTTTTCAGATACCTTAATACTGCGTGCCAGCTTTGATTCATATAAATTTCAACAAAATAAGAAAAGCTTCTCATTATTCAATTTGAATCCTTATTAAATTATTAATGTGGGAAATAAACCTATGATACTTCTGATATTTAAAAGAAAAATTGCAATTGTTATGTATGTATCTACATAATTAAGAAAAAAAAACAAGTAGGTATCATCGCGGAAGAATGGATGCAACGGTGTAGTCAATAATCGGTAAACAATTACGTTTACGAAAGAAACCCAAAGTAATCACTTTAAAATATCGCCAGTAAATGATGCCATAAATTAAGTTTAATAACACGCCCAGCCACAGCGCATGTGCGGAAAGCTAATTGAATATTAATAATAATCCGGTCGAAAATTCATCATAAATCTGGTTGAGCGACTTTGTATGTACTAATCGGGTTGTTCTCATTGCATGGCTGCGCAGGAGTCGAGTTCTAGGGCGAACCAACGTAAATTAAAGGCCTCCAGGTTGTAAAAACTGTAATATGTCGTTTACAAGTAAAGGTATCCAAATAGGCGCTAATACCACAGAGTAAATAATAGTACTAGGTACAGAAGACTCACTCTAACAAAACGCGTCTGTTACGATCAGCACAGATATGGCCGCTAGGTGGCGACAGCGCCACGCGCGGCTTATGGTTTCCCCAAAATTGGTGTGGAACGGATGTACTTTTTAGCTACCTGTAGCAATGCGATGAAATCGCGGAGTGAGCCACGCCTGCTAGTACTACGATTAGGGCTTGCAAATATTCGAAACTTTCAGATATTCGAATATTCGACTTTTTCTGACGACGTATTCGAATATTCGAATAATTCGAACGGACGAGAATTCGGTTTTTATCGTTTTATTCAAAAGCTTTTTTCACATATTGCTAAAACTAAGGATATTTGGCAGAAATCCACTTAATTGACTAGATTTTATCATCCTACTATTTATAAGATGCCCACATTTATAAAAACAAGTAAAACGCCAAAATTAGACGTATTTAATATTTTTCTTGATAAAACTTATTATAAATACGTCGTTGCGTGAAATAATATAACTTTAACCTAGGTATGTAAGATATTTTTTTAGTAGGTAATTATTTTCCGATTTAAATTAACTTGTCACTCAGAGGCCTGTAAAAAGGCCTTTAATTTCATTGTATTTTGAATCTTTATTGACTTTATTTGTTTTGGCAAGTTATTATTCCTAATGGCCGGCTAATTATAATGATATTGGAATATTTAAGGGGAAAAGTTAGTTGAGTGAGTACTGGGTGGATTATTCGTCAGCTAAAGGTGCATGGTTAGATTACCAAGTTGGGCAGGTTTGGTATGATTAAATTTGAGAATTGCGATAAGTGGCAAGGTTTAGACTTCAAAAATTCGCTTAACGTACGCTTGTACTGAATATACAGAATGACCCTTTAACTTAAAACTTACGCACCGTAAAAATAACATACTTTTTGATTTCGTTTTCTTTTAAATTGAGTTAGGTTTCACTGTATTCACGAAGTCTATCGAGAGGAATACAGTAAAAATATTATTTCCTTCGTATTTGGGTACCTACCGTTCCTCATTCACTGTAAATACCCGTAAAACACACAGAAACTGTAACTACAGCGGATGACATAGATTTTTTTATAGTAATAAAAAATATTCGAATATTCGAAACCTGAGCGGCCGAATATTCGAATATCAAAACAGGTCGAATATTCGACAAATTCGAATATTCGAATATTCGAATTGCAAGCCCTAACTACGATTCAACTAGAAATTAATCTCATCAAAACCTTCTGCATTACTGTGTGTCTCGCGCTATGCGATTAAAAAAGCAATTTCTTTCCATGAACGCTCTGGCTCTGTGAAAAGCTAAGATTTTTCACATGAGACGACCATATACATGGATTTGTTCATAAAAGGACTGCATCTTAGTGTATCTACGTATTTAAAGAGTCTCCAATGTGCATGTACATTAGTACGAATCCAAATGTATAGAAGAAATGGTGTCAATTCTAAGTTGGGACTGATATCATATTCATACTCGTAAGTAATCGGTGTAGCACCAATTGATCAGTTAGTTCAAACAAATACAGATTGGTATTTGGGTCCCATTTTGTAGTCAGTTAATCGCATTAGTAAGTGCATGCCCTGATGTTTAGGGCCACACCTCTGTCGGCCAGCATCTTCCGTTTCTCGTAATTTATTACACTTATCTCGGGCACCGTCGCGGTCACCGCTCACAAACAAACGACAACCGACAATAAGAAAACGACAAACCGACAATAAGACAAATCACCCGATTACAACACACTACCTGCCTGGTAGGTCCTGGTCCGTCCATGCAAATTCCAACTTTTTGCAAATCGTTCTCTTTCAAAGATAGTAAAAGTAATAATCTACTCTCAATACGCACATTAGTAGATTAATTGCCATGACATTTTAGAAGAAAGTCTCTTTTAAAACTTTCCTATAACAATAGGCGTAATTTTGCGAGTCCCGTGAAATGTTTTGAATGCAAGTTGACCTTGTGTTGCATGGGTTTTGCAACATTTGGTACTTTTCGCACAGCTTTGATTTATATAGCCTGCGTGCCTTTTGTTGGGCGTTTCAAGAAATACCACTTGCGGTGAATTTGTAACAGGGTTGAAAAAGGCAACAATGCGCTTACTAAACACTTTTAGTTTTAATGAATAGTTCATGAACAAAGGGAACATTAATATATGGCATGGTAAAGACGTCGTGCGGTGTATTGCGGCCACTCTGTAATAATATAAGTACAGCTGTGAGCAATGATCATACAAAAATAGAACATGATATCATAGGTACTGATACGAAATCAAAGTACCTATCAAATAACAGGTTCCATTGATGTTTAAGAAAATCACTAAAGGCACAGTGGTTTAAATGACATAATCGCTACGCAAAAAACGTTTTATAGTATTATAATTATTCATCTTATTCTATTCAAAAAGTAGGAAGCAAACTAAATGAATTAAAACAATGTCGGAACGCTACAATCTGACATATACCAATTAAATTCATTAATCTAAGCCTAGATACCGGCAGCGATCGCCGAAAGAAATCTCCATACAAAACATTAGAGCATCGTGTTGAACGATTTATGCGAGGACCGTGGCCCGGCTCCTTATTGTATATTATTGTAGTGACACCGATTAATTTGTTGGTCGACTGATGAGCCGACTGCGGGGAAAGATGGTTAATGTTGGAGGATTGTTCTATTAAATTAACTCTAGTCGACTTACTTTGGTAGATAGCGTAGATCAAAACAGACGCGTGCTTTAAATACCTATGATGGATCTGAGTAGCCATTGATTTTGATGCCAGTCCTTTCTTCTTGAATTATTATTAATAGCCTTTGAACGCTTGATTGCATGTTTCTAGATCAATCTAATCTAGACTGTAATAGCCGTGACTAATTTGTGCCACGTACAGATAATTATACCTATCAAAGGAAAAACTCTTTAAATAACTACAACACCTAAAAGATTTGTTTTATCTCAAACGTATACTTAAAAATTGCCCAGTAATTTTACAAATTTTACCACATAAGTGCATAAAACAGTTTTTCTGGAAGCAAAAAGAATACATATTTGGACTTGTATCTGTACATGCGTTACAAATGTTATAACCTAGTACATACATATAAATGAGGTTTCAAATAATTTAGTGGCACAAATCCGCTCAGGATTTAATTTCTGTTTTCTATCAAGGTTCATGACGATAAATAATTGTAACATTGTAACCATCAAATATTTAATTACTTCACAAGTCGTCAATAAATAATAAAATCGTTTAATAGACTAGTAACAAATTGTAAGTAGTTTATAGTAGCTTTTCATCTTAGTAGGGATTCGTCATGATCAGAGATCGGGGTTGAACACGCGTTTCACCGTCCTTATGATAAACGGGTGTATAATAATAGGGATATAAGTACACTTCTGTCTGTTTGGAGTTGAGTGCGCAGGAGTTGACGGCGACAGCAGCAGGCGCGCGCGGCGTCAATGTCAAGTCATTCAGGAGAAATGATATTCTTAGTAAACGTACCTTCGCGAGTGTAGAAGGGCTGAAATTTGTATCGTTTCAGACAGTTTGATTGTGTATAAAACTCTTGAAATGTATATTAATACAATTTCGATCAAATGTTTTGTCAATGTTAAGTTAACTAATTATGAAAAGGTATCTCGATCTTCAATGTGAGTAAAAAAAATCAGATAATACAATTATGTCAACATAAATATTGAGATAATTATTCTTTTAGAAGTGGTATACAAAAGTGTAAATATAACATACCTAATCATTTTCAAATAATACATAGTATGTGCCTCTTAAAATTTTCAGCCTATTATCCACCAATTAAAATATCAGTCTAAATATACAACGGGATCACAAAACGCGGGAAACGGCTGTCAAGCGTGAGCGCAAGCCCTGTAATTTCATCACTTGCTCTGCGAATGCGGATATTAAACTCAAGCTAACCAGTATAACCGTTGAGCTCGACATCCACACCTGTTATCCTTATTCGAAGAACACACATATACTGGCTTATCCCAGGGTAACGGTCCATAGTCATAAGAGAATAAAGACTGAAAGCTCACGACATATCAAAACAAACCTTCCAAACGTCAGCGTCGATGTTTGAATGTTTTGACTGGCCAAATCGCGGCGTAAACCACCGGGCACTAAATAATCTGTTTTAAGTCTTATGAGCTCTTTATAATTTCGATTTTATAGGTAATGAATTGATCTTGATTTTCTGATGAAAATGAAATGGAGTCTTGCTGGGACTTAAGAAATGTATGTACTTATGTTAACATTTCTTTAAATATGTGAGCAAATAAAAAGTGTGTGTTTTTCCACTGTCGAGCATTACTTTTTTTTATGACAAGCCAAGCTAAAGTAAATTTATTTGTATAAATAAAAACGATAGGTACATTTTGAAGAAACGCGCAGGTGCCAGACACATTGCTATCCATAGATATTATAGCTACATAAATATTAGTAGGTATTCTTAGGCATTGTGATATTATATAGTTGCGTGAAGTGCTTAAAATGATATATCTGCACTTTGCACACAATATTTTTTTAAAGGATGACTTGAGGATGACGCTAGACCGGGACGTGTCCGGGCCGGAGCTGCCGGCGCTTCGTTTTCTATGTCACTTAACGTTTTATTTTTTTCATACATTCTACACAGAATAGGTACTTAATTCACAATTATTTTCTTGGTCTCCTGATCCTGAGTGATGATGATATCTTTTTAGTACAAACGGCTCAGAATATTTTGAGCATATCACCCGTATTACTAGTTCTGCCGGTGTCTGTACCTACTGTCAAAGCAACTATCAATTGAACCTTTGTGCGTGCGTTTTTCATTGTTTCTACACGTCCATCTGTCACTGCCTACAATTGTAGCTATTGCTTATTAAACAATAATTTCACACCTTTTTATCGCACGTATCTACAGAGTAATAGTAGGGTATTCACACAAGGGAGTATTCATAATATATTTCATGATAAAAAATTGAATTATGAACGAATAATTATGAATTAAGCATTAACTGCGCCACCTATCTCCCCTGAGTCGTGAGTAAAGAACATTAATCATTTCGTAATGACCTGTTTTGAACTGTTACTTAGTTGAAGTCACAAATATACGACAGGTGATGATTACTTAATCATAGTTTGTTTGCTTCTGTTGCATAAAAAGTTTCATGCATGTAATAACGAAGTTCTTGCTTTTATTATGTTTACTGTCCGATTTCAATCTTTTTACAAACTGCTCCTGAATAAGTTATCATATGATGATAATGATAATAAACAATCGTAATCGTAATTAGTAATGCAGTACTATTGAGTAGGTATTTGGAATCAAATAAGTTATTTACAAATGTGTCTTTGTTGCAGTAAAGATAGATTAATAAATAAATTGGCATTTAAATAATGCGGTTCGTACAAAGTAGCTAGTTAATCTACCTTAATATTTTATCTACCGTAATCTATAATCGCATTTCGATTGCACAATACATAATAGTGATTACTGACCACACTATTTTCCATTTCTTCTAATTTCAACCTTATAATGCGAAGAATAGGGTTGATATCACCAATTACTCCACTCTGTTGCAAATACTGTATGAAATGAAAGTATGTCCTATTTCATGCTGCCTTATAAGCCACGCCCATTCTTGTTCATAATAATTAACCAATTACATTTGACAATCACGAGTCGCCATTTTAATTGGTGCTATTCGAGTTACGTTCAGATAGAATCAACTGATATTTGATAACTTGATAACAGAAAATGGCCAGTGTTTTTCATTGTAACTTTCAATTATGTGTTTTAATTTTTTGTCATTTGCTATGTTCAATTAGTTGTTTGTAATGTTTGTTTTATTACTTTATGATAGACAATAATAATAGTCCAGGTACGTGCTATTTGTAACAAATATTTTAAATAGCATGCATATTAACAGTTAATTTAACTTTGAAATTCGATAGCAAGAAGTGTGAAAAAGTTTAGTTAACAGTAGTAGGTAAGTATGTTTTTATTCTAATTATATGTAAACATGTCACAAAAAGCTTACATGTAAAAAGTTACTACGCACCTAACTATACCACTAAAATTCTTAATACGTCCCCGAAAAAACATTTTTGGGGAGATTTAGTTTCACGATATCTAACAGCAAAGCGTAATTAATAAAACGATCAATTTGCGATTGGCGTTTTAATTGCACGCAGTTTGCGCTTAAAAGTTGGGGTCGCGGAAACGCAACGATATTTTTCCATAATATGTAACCATTAATAACTGTCCGTCTGTTTCCTTTGACGGGCCCACTGTTCAGGCAATGTACTACGTCAAATGTTTTACACCCTATTACAATCGAATAAGGTTCAAAATCGTCTACAAATCTTTGACGTTGGCTACAATTGTACATCAATTGCGAATTGGTAATAGTGGGGACTTAATACAATCTAGTTATTTCTGTAAATGTAGTTTGAACTGTTTGCAACAGTGTATTAAAAATGTTTTATCTATATTTTCTTGTTTATAAAGTATAAATTGATGTAGGTAATGCCTGTCAATAAGCTACAAAGTAAACATTATAAACTTTTAATCATGAAACTTTTAGATATAGGTAATTGTTGTTAGGAACTTTTACAACTTACACCCAATAGGTATTTGAAATATTAACTCAAATCTTAAAAGGATAGATAAAAAGTAATCGTGGAAGATATTTAGACGGATATTAAGGAAGATAGGTAATTGTTTTTGACGTTTTGACGTGATGAATGATTCGAGTGATGCATTTTTGAAGAAAAGCACTATATATGCCTCGGTAGGAATAGTTATTCGTGGATTCGTCTTTTTTCGCCTCGCCTCGTATCGACTCACCTTCGCGTCGTTCGACAAACTAGAATCTCATCCACGAATTGGCATTTTTAGCCTCCTGCCTCTGCAATAATGTAGTATGTTTCGTTAAAAATAATGAAACTACCTATATCCATATGTAGTATCTAAAATATAACAAATTATATTGACGATCTAGCTAACATTTTCACTGTATTAGGCCTTAAACAATATCCCTTACTAACCTCCACCCTTTCCCGAAAGCAATATGGCATTGATCACGTGTTCCAATAATTAATGAAGTACCGACCCCTGTCACCGTGACATCGAACTGTAAACATGTCAGACCCTGTCACACTGTCTACGTTGGTGAGGAATTTCCTAGTTTCCAGGGGAAAAACGGCTTTTGTCACAACATAAGAACATAACTGGGAATATGCTTCTGAGAAGTGTGCTGGGAAAATTTTTCGTTGAATATATTCATACTGTTATATTATGTTAAATATGACAAATGATATCGAAGCACAGACTGCCAATAACTAAATATCACCAATTCTTTAAATAATAAGAATAAAACCAACTCCTTATGAAAGTTTTTGCTAAAGGAGATTTCAATAGATATAAATTTTACAAATCTATTTTTATTTTGACCTTTCTAGAGATTGAGCAACTGATATGCAAATATTACATCGGACATACGTAAGTAGGTCATTATTCACAAACTCGATACGTAATGTACGTAAGTGAAAGTACCGCAAAATTAATAAAAAAACTACTAAGAATTTACACAACCACACACACAAGATTTTAAGGCAATAGAGTAAAACAATAGACATGCAAAGCAAAGCATCTTATACCTAAGAGTTACTTTAACTACTTTTTTTTTACTAAAAGCATCTTATAGCTAACTCTTACTTTAACTACTTTTTTTTGCAAAATACAAAGTTGGTAGTACGTAGGTACCTACATTGAGCAGTCCAATTTTACACTATTGTCAGCCTACAATTATTCAAATACGTAGAGTGAAAATAAACCAAAGGTAGTACAAGGTACACTCGGCGCCAAGTGTCCGAGTTTGTGGCATGAAGTGGCGTGTACAGTCGAGTTGCAATTTTCATACTAATTTGTACGCCTGCTTCACCTCAACACGCGAAGTTTATAGTACACTGTCTGGTAAAGAAAGACGTACATGCTTTTAAAATAACAAACAATTTAAGCCTTTTTAGCCCTGTTAATGAAGTAGTGAACTGGTATCACGCATACTTAAGGGCGCGTTAGATTTTTGTTCGTGATTCTTCGTTTTAATACTTAAAAAAGCGGCCAAGTGCGAGTCGGACTCGCCCATGAAGGGTTCCGTATTTAAGCGATTTATGACGTATAAAAAAAAACTACTTACTAGATCTCGTTCAAATCAATTTTCGGTGGAAGTTTACATGGTAATGTACATCATATATTTTTTTTAGTTTTATCATTCTCTTATTTTAGAAGTTACAGGGGGGGGGGGGGACACACATTTTACCACTTTGGAAGTGTCTCTCGCGCAAACTATTCAGTTTAGAAAAAAATGATATTAGAAACCTCAATATCATTTTTGAAGACCTATCCATAGATAACCCACACGTATGGGTTTGATGAAAAAAAAAATTTTGAGTTTCAGTTCGAAGTATGGGGAACCCCAAAAATTTATTGTTTTTTTTCTATTTTTGTGTGAAAATCTTAATGCGGTTCACAGGATACATCTACTTACTAAGTTTCAACAGTATAGTTCTTATAGTTTCGGAGAAAAGTGGCTGTGAGATACGGACGGACAGACAGACGGACAGACAGACAGACAGACAGACATGACGAATCTATAAGGGTTCCGTTTTTTGCCATTTGGCTACGGAACCCTAAAAATGATATAAATATAGCTGGTCAACCAAATCTTGTCAGTAAAAAAAGGCGCGAAATTAGTAAAATTAGGCGCGCCTACATTTTTCAAATTTGCCGCTTTTTTCTACTGTCAAGATCTGGTTGACCAAGTATAGTTTGACAATCAATAAGACAAAATAGTCGGTCAATATTTCAATTTGTTAACTTAAGCAACACATAAAAGTCATGTACCTACTTATATGATTATTTGTGATATTCATAACATAGTGTTTAATTTTCTCAATCACAATAATCTTCTATTGAGCTCGTTTGTAGGTATACCTAGCTGCAAAAGTGTATATCCACTTTCCTATCCATTCATAAAGTGGAAATGCACTTTGCAGCTCGCTGTACCTAATGATAGGTAATATTGATTATTCTTTTTACACATAGCGTAACTGGTCTCAGTTACAGACCCTGAAGACCCTCCAAGAACTTTTAATGATTTTTAAAACTTATACACAGAAATTAACATAGCAAATTGGACCTTAACTTTAAGAAAATAAATTTGCAAGTGCAATATCAAACGAGCAGGGTTCATCGGGAGATTCCTCCGGGTCGAAGCTGTGTGACTAAAGACTTGAACTATTTGAATTCCTTTACGATTCGTTGCTCCGCTGGTTTATACGGGACCGTCAATTTTGTTGAAAATTGTCTATTGATTTTCCACCGTTCTAAGGCCTAAACTATACGCTACTAATCAATATATAATACCTAACATAAGAATATAACTGTACCTACCATAGAAAAAGTTTTCATTAATATCCGGAATTTCTAACCTCAATAATATTAGTAACAGGATATTTTAACCTCCTGCCTCATCGGAATATGAATTAATGATATTAAAATTAAGCAGTGTTTTATATGTCAGATTATTTGAGTAAAAAATAAATGAGTTTGACAAAACATTAGATAAGTACTAGGTCAGTTCATTAGGTACACAATTTATGTCACGGTAATTATTACTTACTCAACCTCGTATCTGCAACACTCATTTGATGACAAAAACACCCGTATTCCGAATGAAAGAAAAGCGACATTTCCATCAAATGATTGTTGCAGATATGAGGTTGAGTAAGCATAGCGACGATATTCTACCAAATTAGACAAACAGAATCATGTACATTGAATTGAAACTGTCAATAAATTATTTGAATGCATTGTTGACTTAGCTTAGGTACTAACTGGCTTTGTCGATATATGATATTTAGGACGTAGGTACGATTTATTAATAAAAACCGATGGAAGTAAAAATAATACCTACTGACGCTCCGCCACTGATCCTTTAATTTATTACAATCTTTGGTTATCATTATCTTCAATTGATAATTAACAAGAAGCAGCGTGTTAACTCGGATATGCTATTGTTAACCTCTAAATTCGATTAAAACACAAATTTGTGCTTTAATCATGATTGAAAACGATACGCAATTTACGTCAACAGACAGATGTTTTGACAGCAACAATATTAATTGTAACAATGCCTTGTCGTTAGGGTATCACCCAGAAAGCTCTTCCGTTTCCACATCATTAATAAAATGAGCAATAGTCGAAATATTTATCAATGGCATAATCGATACAGAAACAATTATAAGCACATCCATCAAAATTCTAAAGTACTCTTCAAGGTGTTCAGATTCCTCAACCCTTTCAGTGAATAATGGACTCAAATGTCCTGCGATACAGTTCAAAATCAATCAGTCAAGTCATTTTAATTCAAGTTTCTGAAAAAGACCTTAATGATAAACCTGTAGATCTCATTTTCCATCGACGTGTTATCACAATTGAAGTACAGAGCTATCGAATAACATTTAAATTCTTATCTCTGGTCTGTCACACGGCGAGAACGTCAAAGTTTGAAGCAAAGAACGCATGATAATTAATAGTTGATGATACGCGAGGATCGTAAACAAAGGCGGTGATAAATGGATTAAAGCCTGATACTAGATAATAGAAACTGTGGGTTGTAAATCGTAGTTTTGTAATCGACGGTCAGTTTTAGTTTTGTATCAAGGTAACTTCCCGATACATCAATGTGTAGGGTGGACTTAATAAAAGGTTAAATTGACCTATTAAGGCAGGAGCAGAAAAAAAAACTCTGAAGATAAAATAATGTAACCTATTGTGTAATTAATTCTAGTTTTTTAACCATTTGCTTTATATTTTGTATCTTCATGTGTTTATAATTTCATTGCCTACATTTGTGTGAAGATCTAAGCGTAGTACTAGATCATTAGCAACAGTTTCATCTAGATTGGCTCAGTCTTCATTGTTCTACTTTTTGCAGCCTTATCTGTTCCGATCAGAAACGTTTGATTAATTGTCACCATCGAAATCTTATTTCTCATCTTTAGCATCAATATAATTGTGTAACGAGTCAACCTTTTGAACTTTCTCATCATGGTGTCTGATATAGGTCATGTTTATATTACGTGATGGTGTGAGAGTCGGCCTCTTAGTATTAATCTCGCATTCTTTATAGTGTTTAGTTTTTAATGACATATCGACTGTCAGATAGTTTGTTACATTTCTAGGCGTGACTTGTTTTGTAATAATGTGTCATTAGGGGGTTTTACCTCGTTATTGATTGCATTTGACAATAATTTGTGTTGTGCGTTTAGTTTCGTATCAATTTTGTTTTATTATAACGCTCCACTTTCAATGGTAGTCTGAATACCTAAAATCACATTATGAGCACTCGTAGAAAGGTACAGGTACCTTTTGTGACAAATGTAACTGTATTTTTTTTACTATGTTTTCGTTCTCATTTTTGTCATAAATATTTATGTTTCCCTCATAAAACTAATGCTTTCCTGCCTTCTTCTAAGATACATCATTAAAATGACGTAGTAGGTGTTTAGTATACCTACGATCGTAACTCGCAACGAAACGACCTCAACACGTGTGGTTCCAAAATCAAATTAAAATCATGTTTGATAAGATCGAGTGGCGGTTATGGAAATTTATGACTATATTACCTGCGCAGGCGACTCGCTTAGGGTTGCCAACCGTACTAACTTTATTTTGACCTTGTGTACCACTTATAAGAAATTCATAGTGCATTAAAATACTATATTTTGACGGCTCTTTACGATAGGAAAAGATAAGGTTATAGGTATTTAAGCTCTAAGAGCTGACAAAGTTCTAAGACTTGGGCGCGTCACACATGAGTTCAGATCCCAATATGTATGGTTCGTGATTTTTTTTCCGATATCGTCTATGGGTCCCGATTTCCTGAACTTGACATGGAATATATAGACAATTGTGTGCCACGCACCTAATTAATCATACTTTTAAACCTCTTTTACAATACTATATTTTTTATAAGTATGTAATTTTGCAATACCAAAAAAAAATTGGCAACCCTAGACTTGCGGCCGACAAAAACCAGGACCGAACTCCGCAATTATTTATGAGGTCCGCAAATGATTATAGTTTACGACCGTTTGACTGGATCCGCCCCTGGCGCGGCTGCCCAGGCGCAGCTAATGTGCTGTGAAAATGGTGTCATTTCGTCCAAAAAAAAGTTGAAATTGAAAAATATCGTTCGCAAATGTATTTAATTCGATACCAGTTTGAGTTCGAAGAGGTATTTGGGTCGCGAATTTCTCTTGATTACTGTGCTTCGGTCGGAGGTTGGGTAATAAATGGAAATTAAGAGGATTTTGCGTGTTTGTGGGAATGATTTCCAGAAACTGGATGTTTAATGCTACCGTCTCCACCATACTGATAGCAAATTATAGAGTAGGAGTACTGTAATATTGTTTTGTCTTTCGAAATAATTACATTTGCAAATACCCAAAAGACCCGCATTTAATCAAAAGCTACCGGCTATAGATGCTATAATTTACTTTCATATCGCGCCGTTTAAAATAATATAATTTAAATGAATTAATCAAGGTTTACTCCGAGAAGCCCACAAAAATGTGTTTGCCTCAGATACAGAAATAAATCAGTCGGATGACAATTTAAAGTGGTTAACCCACTAACTGTGACCATTTTAGATACTTTGATCAGATCTTGTCGAATTCTAAGTCCGCAGTGATCTTGACATGAGTATTTCAACCCTATTGGGATTGTGATAGAGTATACATTTGTATACAATTTTTCGAAGGTGTGGGAGTCTGTGCTAGTCTTTTGAGTCGCCTGCAGAGATTTATGTTTTTATTTAAGCATTAATGATTTAGTGTGAGCGATTAAACTATGCTAATTTGTTGTTTAATTGATATTAACTGGTTTAGTAAGTATCTCGAAGTAGCTTCGTACATGCGCATTGCAATTTATACACAAAGATTTATTTGCGATTGTTTGGGTTTTATTACTGTCTCACTATTGTAGGTAGTAATATTGTTTTTATTTATTTTGAGTACGTAAGCTGTTATTTTCTTTTTTATGCCTTGAATATTCGCAAAACACCAGGCGCCTCTTCCCCTCTATACTTTACGATCTGTTAAAAGACCCAAATTCGCTGTCCAAATTAACACGAAATAAAAAAGCCATCGATGCTTATAAAAAAGAGCCAAGGCAGAAGATAAAAGCTTAAAAAAGGCCCACGTCAAAACATTTGATTGTATTAATATTTATAGGCAGCCTCAGGAAAGGGCCGCAGGTGAAAAAAAAATGTTTATCAGCCAGTTTAGCTTTTAAGGAAACCGCGAATCTTTTGTTGAAGTTATTTATGGTCGCGAAAACAATTGCAGTGTTACCATTATTTCACATTTGACAGCAATAAGTGTATTATATTGTTTTTTGCGCCGTCCGATGAAGACGTCGTGGCGACTTTATTTAGTTCAACAATGGGCCACAGCTCATATTATTGTGCGTGAAGTGACTTAATTCACCGATATCATAACTGTAATAGTAGAAAAAAGGTACTCATTGTGCTCTTTTAACGGATCTTGTATTCTGGTAAAAAAGCAAGCTTCGAGCCTAAACTCAAGGGGACGATGGGCAAGGGAGGAAGTATTAACGTTTCTATGATCATTGATAATTGTTTAATCAAGTCGTTTTCATAATTTACCAAGTTCACCAAGTACAATTTTATAGAATCTTTCCTTCCATACCTAGCCAGTCCTGATATATGCAATTTTAATATACAATTCAAGAAAAAAAAATCGAAGTTTGACCTTAATTTCTTTTAGGGTTACGTATTTAAAGTTTCATTCGTATATTTATAAATTTTAAATTGTTGCCACGTGAACCCAATTTACCCTTGCAAATACCCAGAACAGTTGAGTAACGACTTGAGACGCCTATGCTAATTCAAAATGTGCAATCTGCAACTGCATAATCCTCGTATACCTCATATACGTATTGTATATGCTTCAAACTCGAATTTGAATCTTAGGTGGTTGGACGAAGGTAGTTTTTGCGATGTTGTCAGTGAAGAAGAACGAGGTTGTGAAATGCATGTGCATCTGAATGCAGTTTGTGTGCCTTTATGAGCATCAGTCTGCGTCGGAGGCGACACGGCTTATTGCAATGGAATTAAAACTCGTAATAGTGTTGGGCATTCATTTTAACATATGTATGTACATATAAGGAAAATCTTTCTTAGACTGTTCACTCATCCACTTTTGAGTGCATGTTGTAAAACATAAGGTTAATCAACTTCTTCATGTAACGCGATGCCTTGGTTACATCCGCGTGGTCACCTTTAAAAACAATTATAAATTCTGTGGAAGTTATAAGCTCAGTACTTAAATGAACGCATTAAAAAAGTATTAATAAAAAAAATTACTGACCCTTTAATGTCTGCTCTCTAGCATTCAAGTTATATCGAATATTTGATCAAGTTAAGCTCTGAATTCACCAAAATTACTTGCTATGAGTAAATATTACGGTACCTATGACAACATGCTACAAGTTGCACAAAGTTAAACTGAATAATTATACGAAATTACTGCTGACATAATTATTCAAAGCTAAAAATAAAGGCGCTAAAATTGCCATTAATTCATCGCCTACAGTCATAATATCGGTGAGGTAACGTAAAGTCTAACTAGTTCTAGTAATAGCTATAATTACAGAGTATAGGTATCTTTAAGTTTTTATACCTAAGCATTAATATGCCACACGCAACTAATGTCACAGTTCTATAGGAACCAGTAGAGAAACGTGATACCATTATGTATTGAATAGGCACAACATTGTATGTGTTACTCACTGACGCCATTATGTGTGACCGGGAGTGTAACGTATACCGAAAAGTCATAGATATATGTTTACTTTATTGTAAATGTTGGCAAGTTGCTAACCTATTCGAGTTAAGTAGTACGTTGCTAAATTGTCATTTTGAACAGGTTTTCTTGGCGTTAGAGTAATAATATATTACTCTTAAAGGTACCTAGTACGATAATCCAACATGATGTATATCAATTCATTTGCTTAAAAATATACACATACCTAAAATATCATGCCATGTTAAAATTTAAGAAAAAAGCAAGTTTAAAAATAATTAAATTATCCATTAACACTTCGCTGTGAAGCTATCTTCTTATTAATCTTTACTTACTTGTATGAGTAGTTCCTCAACCGTGCTTCCTTTGCTTTTGCCTTTAAGCGGCCAGTACCTACTCATTTGCTCAGCGTTACTATAATGGTTATATTTTAAAATACTCTAAATTTTTCGCTATACCTAACTAAGACGACGTCACGTCCTGATTGACCAATGAAAATGGCGTAACAAATCGTTAAACGATGAAAATCCGGTCATAACTCCCAGCCTTTAAATTTTGCTTTCTTCATTTAGAATACTGTTACGTCTAGTAAGAGGAATAAGTGTTCAGACATTCAAAATTTAATTCAGGTACCTACTCGTACCTACTGTTTTTCCTTATACGGTGTATTGGGTATGATTAGGCAGTCAGCACACATGCAAAGACATACGTATTCTATTCCTATAAGGTCGTAAAGACTATGTTACTTTAACCATTCTTATCCTTTTTAGAACATAACAACAGCAAAATACCATTGTGTACTTGTAAAGGCCATAAGAACACGAACATTTTGTGATAGTTCATACTTTTTAGACCTTTTTAGATTTTTCTGTACGTTTATTCAAAGACTAGGTTTACGTAAAAGATAATGTGCTTCGAGGCTATGCTGTTTGTGTTAGTTGGTTAAGTATCTCTTAGGTGCTACTATTAGTTTAGTACTCGTAGTTAATTATTTCCTGTATTTAAATTGTTTTCTAGTTCAAAACCTATTTTAGTATCTGTACTGATATTATGAACATGTAGGAGTCTTAATTTGATAGGTATTAGTTTTGTATTAATTACTAGCCATCTTGAAATTTTAATTCTTCTACATATTATTATATCGTTAATCTTTCCAACCCCCCTTTTTACTTTAAATTGCAATCGCCATTGCAACCCCTTACAGAATTAAACTCTGGGTTGAAAACTATTCTTTAACCCTTTTCAGGTCTTATGTGAACTATTTATAGTTTTGGCTTGTGATTCTCACATTTATAACGTTATAATATATAATTGGTTACCCGCTAAGCTTCCTAGCATATGCGGAAAACCAATAATACTCTTATTTTAGTGTTACAGAAAAGCTACTGTGTCGATCATGTTAGTATTATACTAAGCATAATTATTAAAAGCAACTGTACTGTATTAATACTATCAGCAAAATACCTATCTAATTATAAAATTATAAGGCATGAAATCAATAATTAGTACTCAAGAAAGTTAATTTTAATAATTATAGCAGTAGAAGTGACGAGTTAAATATAATTCATTTCGTAAAGGGCAAAAACACCTATTGCGTAAAATTATACAAAAAGTGTAAAAAGCTTGATTATGACGGACCATGTAATGTGCAATTTACAATTAACTACTAATGGTATTTAATGTTTGGTTTCAACATCAATTGAACAAAACCATGTTTTTAGGGTTCCGTACCCAAAGGGTAAAAAACGAGACCCTATTACTAAGACTTCGCTGTCAGTTTCGCTGTCTGTCCGTCCGTCCGTCCGTCCGTCCGTCCGTCCGTCCGTCCGTCTGTCACCAGGCTGTATCTCATGAACCGCGATAGCTAGACAGTTGAAATTTTCACAAATGATGTATCTCTGTTGCCGCTATAACAACAAATATTTTAAATAAAATAAAATAAATATTTAAGTGGGGCTCCCATACAACAAACACGGTTTTTTTGCTCTATTTTTGTTGATGGTGCGGAACCCTCCGTGCGTGAGTCCGACTCGCACTTGGCCGGTTTTTTTTTAGATGCATATTTCTATGTTTTCATTATAGAGATTTTTACCGTTTTTTGGGGGTTCCCCATACTTAGAACTGAAACTCAAAAATTTTTTTTCATCAAACCCATACGTGTGGGTATCTATGGATAGGTCTTCAAAAATGATATTGAGGTTTCTAATACCTATATTTTTTTTCTAAACTGAATAGTTCCAAGAGACACTTCCAAAATGGTAAAATGTGTGTCCCCCTCCCCTGTAACTTCTAAAATAAGGGAATGATAAAACTAAAAAAAATATATGATGTACATTACTATGCAAACTTCCACCAAAAATTGGTTTGAACGAGATCTGGTAAGTAGTTTTTTTTTAATAAGTCATAATCCCCAAATACGGAACCCTTCATGGGCGAGTCCGATTCGCACTTGGCCGCTTTTTTTTTAGTCTTCAGGTAGTCAAGTCTACAAACTTTACATGAGTCTCGTGTTAGTCGTTTTTCATCTAAGCACGATATATTTATGCAACAGTGTATATGCAATTAATAAACATATCAACGAACCGTCCAAAATGCACAGCTGCATCGATATAGCGCTGAAAAACGCCTAAACGGTACAGTTGCGTGTGAAAAACCATGTTTGTTCGTACCACTGAAAAACGCCTATAAATAACGTAGGTACGTGCGTGAAAATAAAAGCATGCAGTTATTTAAAGCTAAACCAGGTGAAAAATAGTTGGCATCGGCCCATTGACTTGAATATATGTATGTACTTTTATTTGAAGAGAAACAGTCATGTATAAATAAGCAATATAAAAGCTTTTTGCACGCAACTCTCGAATTTTTAAGAGACATATAAACCACCCAAAGAACAATTCGCGATACCAACATTTACGTTATTATATTATAACTGCATAATACTCGTATTTTTGGTATAGTTACTGGGTTTTATGTTTATCGTAAATGGATAGACTAACACGCCAGCAGACGTGTTACGGGTGGCTTCATTCACGTGATAAAATTAATGTCACTTTGTCCTAACCCTCACATACAACATACAACTATACAGCTTCGAACATCATATCCGTACAGGGGGCCTAGCCAAGTTGACAATCATTGTTAGAAAACGCCAATCGAAACTTAAGTAATGTATGGAAATAGTCATGTGTAAATCTTTGCCTTTCGTAATTAAGAAGCTGAATCTCGTACTGAATTCCAAGTCCATACGCGTGATGTCGATGGTTAAACCAGATGAAAAATAGTTCGCATCGTCCCCTATATTTTATTGGCTAAAAGTTGCCATCAATAATTGAAGGAGAGTCTCGCGGGACCGGGGTTTAGGGAACTCCAGTCGGTTTTCAAACTTGTATGTAATTGTATTTATGAACCACATATTGTCATTTTAATTTAAAGTTCAGTAAAGATTTATTGTTACGCCTTATAGGAATTAGGTTAAGTTAGGTTAGGTTAGGTTAAGTTTGTTATTATAAACACATCACCGCTTGCATAAATTTTAATGAAAACATAATTTTAAGCGCATTAGCAACGCATAATAATATGTTTTTGTATTTAAATCACTTCACCGAAGCTACTTGTTAACAATACGCTTTTACTGTTATAAAATAACATCATTAACCATGAACTTCTTACAAGTTCTATCCATCCATATTAAATAATTAGCATAATTTACTCCCACTTAATAAACTTAAGCGCTAAAGAATAATCAACTTCATTTAAAACGGGGCGTGGCCCGACAGTGCAACCTAATTAAATAAAAACACGCATACACCAATACGCAAAGTTAACCGCACAAAAAAGCCTCATAAGCGTGAGAAAGGCATAGAAATACGCCTTTACACTTCTGACGGTGTACGGCTTAACTTAAAGGACTCGCATCCAGGTCATAATGAAAAAAAAACTAAGGCGTATTTTAGCAAGAACTTGCAAAGTCATTGCCGCCTATATGGCCGCGGTGGTTGGGGCACTAATCCCTTTTATTTATTTTCGTTAACCAGTTGTGGTTTTTTTAATCCTTGCATATTGACGGTGCGAGGCGGGATCTGCGAACTAGATTCCTGCCGTATCTTCGATCGAGGCCCTTGCGCTCACGAAGTGTACCTAACTGCTTTTGAATTTAACTAAGAAGCCATTTTACGGAATATTAAAACTGTGTTGTAACTTCAATGTGGTGCTAAATAAAGTATAGTTTACAGTCAATAATATTTAAGTAAGTAACTTGAAGCGAAGTAAGTAGCCAAATTATTGTGTTTTTCTATAGGTAATCTTCTCTTTAACCAGTACAATGTCTCGTTGTATTAATTTAATATTCTTTTGTACTTCCAAGTAAAATACTTAATTTAAGTTGCATTATTTGGCAAAACTGCTAAGAGTAGGTATTATGGTGGCGTCTCCCGTGTTACTCTTATAATGTAATTTTTAATGGAGCTTTGATTAATAAGCCTGAGGATAACTCTACAACCATAATTACTAATATCTGGGTGACCGAGCTTCGCTCGTAAAACATATAAAAACTCGAAAATGCGCGTTTTCCCAGAGATAAGACCTAGCTAGATCGATTTTTAAAGATATTAATATAGATCGTTTAAAGGTATTAGATTTAACATAAAGCTTCACTTGTCTCCTGCGTTACGGTATGGAAAATAATGGCGTATGAAGCCAAGACGTACCTACATATTTAAATGCACAATTTTATTCACGTTTGTTACTAAAATAAATTTAATTTAAAATTTAATTGCCAATAAAACAAACAAAAAACGCAACGTAGCAACGACACAATGGGCCCATAGCATAATATTGTTTGAGTCATATTTTACTCACTTGGACTTGATTTATTTATGGACTCAGACGGCCACTAATCTTGCTTGGAATTTAATTTGTTATTTATTTACTAATCGGTAGTACAGGTACGAGGAATGCAATGTAATACGCTGAAAAAGGGCATAAGTACAACTGAGTTCAAATGTGCTTATGGCCTTATCAAATGTGGCTGAAAGGCCGTATGTATATTAAGGCCTGCGCGTGAGTCGATACAGCAGTGGCAGCGCTGTTTGAGCGAAATCCGTTTGCGGTTTGTTTTAATGGCACAATAATATGACAAATTGTATGACTATACCTGCATAATTGTATAACTGCGGTTTTTGGATGATATATTGTGACATGTTTGATGTATGCAATTATGCATATCATGTGTCAATAAATAAATTAAGTAGAAGGAAAGTTTTATAGCTACGTAAAATTTGTCGCATAAGTATGTATGTAATGCATTATTGTGTTTATTTTATTTTATTATACCCGTCCACAGAGTTTACCAAAAAGTAGCTAAATATATTTTCATAATTCTATTTTCAATGGCATACCTATAGTTAGCAAGCATCGGTTAGAATTTAAACAAATAACATATATTTCTTAGTTGTGGATAGCTACTACCTTTAAATAAAAATAAATAAAAAATAAAATGCATTTATTTCAGACTTAAGTAACAAATTAACAACAAATTATTTCATTTATTCTTTCTATCTAAACAAGTAAAATAAATAAAAAATACTTTTATATAACTTCAGCATTCATAATGTTGACAAATTTTGAGTAAACGCGTTATACGGTAGTCAAGCATAAGAAATTTTATATTTTTTGCGCACTTATAAATTATAATACAGACACATTAAACATGCCGCATATAAAAGAGGCACCGCCGCGGTTGGCAGAAAATCGCATAAGTAATTATATTGAGTTTGCATTTATACATAATTCATTAAATAATTACTCAATGTGTGGATCAAAGTTATTCAAAGACATTTCATGCCTGTATATGAGAAGAGATTCTGACATTCAATTTTAATTTTAAAAGAACTCGCATTAAGATTGAATTTCTAATATTTTTTTCTTTGTTCCTTACATCACTTTGGTTCTGGTTATGCAGGTTATCCCTTCACTCGCTTCATAAATTAGTGTTAAACAATGTTAAACGTCATTTATCATACAGGTTTCAACGAGATCTACAGTCAGCTTATGTTAAGCTTGCGTAGAACTGTCGTTTTTATTATTTACAGGATCGGTCGTCAAAATAATGACTTGAGGTTTGTATTTATGCCAGAATGACACGGTGGTAAACACGATTAGCGCTTCAAATAGCCAAAATATTTGATGAGATGATTTTTGATACAAAAATGTGTTTAAAATACCTACCAGGCTGTATGAAAAGGCACTATTTACATAATATGTACCTAAGTAAAGTAAAATAATTTATTTATCTGCATAAAAAAATACCTAAATAATGAATTTATTAAAAGATACCCAATAAAATGGTAATAGCTGTTTACCTATGTATGTATTGCAACTGTAAATTTATCATTGTATAATAACCTGTCAGTGTTGCTTTTTCTTTCCTAAGTGACTAAACAACATGCCTTACGAAAATATTACCATGAAGAACAATGAAAACAGACTTATTCCAAGCACTTTGACTTATGATTTATATGCGCAAACAAGCGTACTACGGACGCGTATATGTGCATGCAGCTCGGAAACAAACATATCCCTTTCCTCGAAATGGAATAGACACGTCACTCCATAGCGTTTGCATGTAATTTCACAAGTGCTAAATGTATAGAAATCTTGGTCTGCACGCATAGCGCATGCGGCGTCTCGTTTGACTTATTGCCTTGAAGCACGTAAGGGTTGCGACCTCCGTCTTTTCTATTTGCATACTTGCCCCGGTCAGATACGGTTAGTACGTATCTAAAAGTCTTAAAAGATAGGTACCTATGCTTTTTTAATATGTAACAGAAGTCCCATGAGACACAGACATATTAGATATAGGTAGGTACTTATTGAAACGGGTCACTCACGTAGCTTAAGATTGCTCGAGGTAATATGTTTTAGTTGTACCTAAGGATATTTTATAGCCAAATATCAGTCAATAAGCATATTTGGGCTATGTTCAGTAGGAATAGAATTTCAAGTAGCTATTTCAGCAAGTAGAGGCTTGAATCATCTACCTATAACACGAGAACGAGTAAGTACCTATATTTACTCCTGATCGTGTTACTTTTAACTTTGTTAAAATAAAATATATACCTAATTGAAATCAACAGCCACTACGCATGATTGGGATTAGCAGGTTATTAGCAGATTTTATTTTGTCTCCTGTATTACTTTTTCCTTGCGTTAAGCTTAAAACTAGTGTCCGACCGAAGGTTCGGTTCCGGTTTCGGTTTCGGCCAGTTTCGGCCAAAAAATCATGTTTCGGCCGTA